>NC_134087.1:34241844-35493272 GCF_000715075.1 Nicotiana tabacum | reverse complement strand
CTGAGGTCGAGAAGACGAAGGTCACGACTGACAAAATTATTGCCGTATACTTAAGGGATGCTGAGGCTGCTCAAACGCAGCTAAGGGAAGCCTCCGACCGAGAGCAACAAAGTAATAATTTGGCCAAGTGCCAATCTTGGAGGGAGACACTCGAGGAAATCCACGCTCGAGGTTATGATTTCATTGAAGAGATAGCTCAACCAAAGGCGCTCGAAGTTGATGCCAGATTTCTCGTCTCCTTCTCCACCGACAACAATGATGATGAAGGCATCCAAGGCGGGTCTGACAATGAAGAGGGGCCCGAAGAGGAAGCTGCTCCCGAGGGAGAAATCAGCCCCAAGCATAGTTAGGATTTTGTTTTTTTTCTTGTAAGGCCCCTCGTGGGCATTGTAAATACCTTCTATGTATAAAAAGTCCCCTTTCTTTCCGCTCTATCTCTGATTCATGGTAAAGTCTGCTTTGTTTTTTCCTTGCGAAATTTTTTGTTGTTGAGCATTAGCTCGAACTCAGAGTAAAACAAACCCTTATATTTTTTAGTGAATAGTGGGCAAGTTTTGAACTTAAAATAGAATACCTCTCAAGGTTTTACGATGAATCCTCGAGCTATATTCAAGTCGACTTTATTCGAGCTCGGAATAATAGGACCCTTAAGTCCGAGTTGAGTGGGAATAAGGTCTCGAACTCTAAATGTTTTGTCTCTTAGGCTCTTTTAGGTTGGGCCGATATGGCTTTTAAAAGATGGCTATTATTTTTCCCTTTTCGGCCTAAAAGACTTAGTAAAATTTCTTTATGCCTTAGCATGTATTTTTTACCCATTGGTTTTTTAGGGGTCCGATGCCAATTGAGGCTCCTTTGCTTTTTGCGCCTTAGCATATTTTTGTTAAGATAATTTGATACTTCTTAAGATTTTTCGAGGGCTAATTTTATCGAAGCTCTTTTTCAATTGTTTTGTCAGGGATAGCCTTTTAACCGATTTTTTCAAAGTATTTTAAGGCTTATTGTTTATTGCGGGATTAGGACGTCTCTGATCCACGTTATTTCGGTCGTAGCCTTCAATATGGTCGTAGCCTTCGGCTATGCCTCTTGGACTTATTCCCCGATAACATTCTGAACTTGTTCGAAATATCAGTCCTCGAGTACAATGGCCTTGGCCTATATGTCGAAGGGTGCCTTTTTGAGGTCTTACGAATCCGAGTTTAGACAACTCGAATGTGTTGATTGTCAATGACAGTCCCCGAGTGTTCGAGGTATATTTGCGTTTGGCCTTTGAGCCATTTCTCACAAAATCACAAGTATAGAGCAAATTTCTTTGAGACGCAAAACGTTTGATATAGAAAGAATGCTTCTTTGAATAATTCATACATGTGTACATATTTTGCCATTGAGGTTTGACTATTCTATATGGATACATTTCATCCGACCATTTGGCCCATTACAAGGTTTTTCTATCGAGACCCTTTGACATGAAGTATTTTTCTCGAAAATATAAACCTTGAGAGTGATGCCCCCCAGTATTCGAGGTTGATTGAAAAGAAGCCTTGGATACTGTTGAATTTTCCTCAAGTAGCACATAATTGTTGTCTCGTTAAAAACCTCGCCGGAAAAACCCATTCGGGATAAAAATCGATCTGAGGGAAAAAGAGTGCAACGCGTGCTTTAAAACCTAAGATCTTTTGCGTTGAAAGGTTTTATTGAAGCCTCGATCGAACACCTGCAATAAGTTAGTATCAAATACAAATGAAAAAGGGAGAAAGTCATACCTCAGCAATAATATCATTTGAGTAGCGATAAATTCCAATTGTTTGGCAATGTTCGCCCTCCATCGTGCCAAGTTTGTAAGATCCCTTTTTGATGATACCGATGACTCGATATGGTCCTTCCCAATTCGGGCCTAGTATTTCTTTCGTTTGGGTCTCGAGTATTGAGGGTGACTTTCCTTATAACTAAGTCCCCGATTCTGAAATGGTGAAGATTGGCTCTCGTATTGTAGTATCTCTCGATTCTTTTCTTCTATGCAGCCATCCGAACGAGTGCAACTTCTCGTTTTTCATCCAATAGTTTGAGGCTAGTATTCATGGCCTCGTGATTTGATTCCTCCGTTGCATGTCAAAATCTGGCACTAGGTTCCCCAACCTCGACTGGAATTAAGGCCTCAGAGCCATATACTAAGGAGAACGGGGTTGCCCCCGTGCTGGACTTTGTTGTCGTTCGATACGCCCAAAGGACTTCGGGAAGAACTTCTCTCCATTTCCCCTTAACGTCGTTCAACCTTTTCTTCAAGTTTTGAATGATAGTCTTGTGCATCGATTCGGCCTGTCCGTTTCTGCCTGGGTGATATGGCGTCGATAAGATCCTTTTTATTTTGTGTTCCTCGAGGAACTTCGTTACCTTGCTGCTGATGAATTGCTTTCCGTTGTCACATACGATTTCAGCAGGTATCCCGAACCGACACACGGTGTGGTCCCAAATAAAGTTTATAACTTCTTTTTCTCTGACCTTCTCTAAGGCATGTGCTTTCACCCATTTAGAAAAGTAGTCAGTCATAAACAAAATGAATTTAGCTTTACCTGGGGCCGTCGGCAGAGGGCCGACGATATCCATCCCCCATTTCATGAATGGCCACGGGGATAAGACTGAATGAAGTTGTTCCCCGAGCTGATGCATCATCGGTGCAAACCTTTGACATTTATCACATTTTTGAACAAACTCCTTAGTGTCTTTTTCCATGCTATCCTAGTAGTACTCCGCTCTAATGATTTTGTAAATCAAAGATTCGGTGCCAGAGTGGTTCCCACAAGTGCCTTTGTGAACCTCTCGTAAAGCATAATCGGTGTCTCCCGGCCCTAAACATACCGCCAATGGTCCATCGAACATCCTTCTGTATAATGTTCCATCTTCATCCAATGCAAATCGGGCAGCTTTGGTTCGTAGGGTCCTCAACTCTTTTTGGTCCGATGGGAGCTTTCCGTTCTTTAGATAATCAATATATTTATTCCTTCAATCCCAGGTCATGCTTGTAGAGTTTATCTCAGCATGACCCTCCTCGACCACATATCTCGATAACTGGACGACAGTCCCCGAGATAATATCGTCTTCCTCGACTGATGATCCCAAATTTGCAAGTGCATCGACCTCGCTATTTTGTTCCCGAGGTATATGATCCAGAGTCCACTCTCTGAAGCGGTACAATGTCACATGCAGCTTGTCCAAATACCTTTGCATTCTATCCTCTCGAACTTTGAAGCTTTTGTTTACTTGGCTCACCACCAATAAAGAGTCGCACTTGGCTTCAATGACTTATGCCCCCAAGCTTTTAGCTAGCTCGAGTCCTGCAATCATGGCCTTCTACTCGACCTCATTATTAGTCAACCTAGAAGTTTTGATAGATTGCTTGATAGTTCCATCCGTGAGTGGCTTCAAAATGATGCCTAGGCCGGACCCCTTCACATTAGAAGCACCGTCTTTGAAAAGGGTCCATAGTAGTCCATACCCCCGATGATGTACCCAATTTTAACAAGAGCTCCTTTTTAACTTCGGGCACGAGGGTTGGTGTGAATCGGCCATGAAGTCCGCTAAAATTTGAGACTTGATGGCCGTTCGGGGTTGATACTCGATATCATACCCACTGAGTTTGACGGCCCGTTTGGCCAATCGACCCGAAAGCTCGGGTTTGTGCAAAATATCACCAAGTGTGTAAGTGGTTAACACACATATTGGATGGCATTGAAAGTATGGCTTCAATTTTCTAGAAGCACTTATTAGTGCAAGTTCTAATTTCTCTAAGTGTGGATATCTAGTTTCTGCTTCCCCTAAGGTTCGACTTACATAGTAAATGGAAAATTGCGTACCTTAGTCTTCTCGAACTAGGACACCACTCACCACAATTTCCGACACCACCAAGTACAAGTAAAGTTTCTCATCCGCCTTAGGGGTGTGAAGCAATGGTGGGCTCGATAGGTATCGCTTTAAATCCTCTAATGCGTCCAAGCGAAGTCGTTTTTCTTCTTGAGTAAAGAGAAAAACCTATGGCTTCAATCTGATGACCTCGAGATAAATCGGCCTAAAACAGCTATCTACCCAGTTAGCCTCTGCACGGCTTTTACGTTGTCCACGACGGTGATGTATTCAATGGCCTTGATTCTATCGGGGTTGATCTCAATCCCCCAGTTTGATACCATGAAGCCTAGGAACTTGCCTAAGCCGACCCCGAAAGCACATTTCTCGGGGTTGAGTTTCATGTTATATTTCCTTAAAATCTCAAATGTTTCTTACAAGTGATCCAAATGGTCCTCTGCGTTCAGGGACTTAACTAGCATGTCATTAATATAAACTTCAATTGAATTTCCTATTTGTTCTTTGAACGTATTATTTACTAGGCATTGATAAGTAGCTCTTGCATTTTTTAGCCCGAAGGGCATTACATTGTTACAATGTGTTCCATATTTGATGATAAATAAGGTCTTCTCCTGGTCTTCGGGGTTCATCTGAATTTCATTGTACCCATAATAGGCATTGAGAAATGTAAGGATCTCGTGGCCAGCCGTGGCATCGATCATGCGATCGATGTTAGGTAGTGGAAAAAAGTCTTTAGGGCATGCCTTGTTCAAATCCTTGTAATTTACACACATTCTAAGTTTGTTCCCTTTTTTAGGGACTACGACTACATTGGCTAATCATTCGGGGTATTTTACCTCCCGAATAAACCCTATTCTGAGAAGTTTAGTTATCTCATCCTTTATAAATGCATGCTTTACCTCAGACTAGGGCCTTCTCTTTTGTTTCACTACTTTGAACCTGGGGTCAAGGCTTAGCCGATGCGTTGTTATCTCCGGTGGGATCCCCGTCATGTCTAAATGGGACCAAGCAAAATAATCCATGGTATATTGAATGGTTCCAGCCATGTTCACTGGTAGAGTAATCTCCCCTTTAATTGTTTCACTAGCCATGTTGAAGCTATTTAAGACTCGAGTTGCGAGCATAATTTGATCTTGTAGGCCGAGTTGCTCCACGACCCTCAATTGGATGATATTCGCCAAACTACCTGGATCCACTAAAACACGCTTAACTTGAACTTTATTTAATAAGATAGAAATTACCAGATCGTCATTGTGTGGTTGAGATATGCCTTCTACTTATTCATCGTTGAATGATAAGGAGCCCTCAGGCACATAATCTCGGGTCTGTTTCTCCCTAGTAATAGATACCTTTGTGCGTTTGAATACGGGCCCTTGTATAATATCGACCCCGCCAATGATCATATGAATAACATGTTGTGGTTCTTCCTGCTCATTTTTCCTGTTGACATCTATGTCCCTGAAACGATTCTTGGCTCGATCGCTAAGGAACTCTCGAAGGTGGCCCTCGTTAAATAGATGAGCTACCTCCTCCCTTAATTGCTTGCAATCCTCGGTCTTGTGACCATGCGTTCCATGATACTTGCACATCAAATTTAGGTTTCTTTGGGAAGGATCGGTTTGTATGAGTCTGGGCCACCTAGTATCTTTGATCCTTCCGATTGCCGAGTCAATGCCTGATGCATCGACGCTAAAGTTATACTCCGATAACCAAGGTGCCTCTATGGGATCAACGTGCTTATCAAAACCACTCTTGCTCATAAGTCTTCAAGAATTTTGTCCTCGATCGTTCCTTCGATCATTCCGAGAAGGATTATGCCCCGATCCATTGTTTCTTCGATCTGCGATATATGGCTGATATCGTTCTCTGTTCGACCTTGTCTCTCTATCGATGTCCCTCGGGGCTTTAACTACTAAATTGTTAGGATGTACTGAACCGGAGGGGGCTCCTAATTGGTCGTCCTCGACCTTGATCTTCGATTGTGCACATCTACCCAAGTTACAGCTGGATACTTGACCAAATTCTGCTTTAACTGTCGTAATACTATCGAGCTCCACTCGTTCACCCCTGGGTGAAAGCTTGAAAGTCCCAATCATCCGTGACCGGTGGTAATTCCATGCGTTCCAATTGAAATCGGGAGATGAACTCTCTCAACATTTTGTTATCCCTTTGTCTTATCTTAAAAACGTCTGATTTCTTGTTGCAGCCTTTATGGCCCCGGCGTGTGCCTTCACAAAAGAATCTGCTAACATGACAAATGAGTTGATGGAATTCAGAGTCAAGTTGTGATACCAAATCATTGCTCCCTTCGATAGAGTTTCCCCAAACGTTTTCGGCAAAACGGACTCGAGCTCATCGTCTTCTAAGCCATTTCTCTTTATCCCGCATGTGTACGAAGTGATGTGTTCATTAGGATCGATGGTCCCATTGTATTTTGCTATATTCGGCATACGAAACTTATTAGGAATGGGCTTCAGAGTCGCACTCTGAGGAAAAGGCTTCTGCACGAACTTTTTTGAATCCAAATCTTTTAAGATCGGGGTGCCCCCGGTATCTTATCAACTTGAGACTTGTATGTTTCCACTTTTTTGTCATTATCTTCGATTTTCTTTTCTCCCGGCTCGATTCTTTTGGTGAGCTCCTCGAGCATTTTTATAATTGTAGGATCAGTCCCTGATCCATTACCATTCGTCCTTTCTGGCACTGGCTCGATACGACGAGTGATTTCCGGCTCAACCACACTTAGAGTTCTATGTTGACTCTGAAGTTCAGCAATAGCAGCCTGTTGAGCCTGTAACATCTCGAATATTAACTGGAGATTAACTCCCCAGTATCCTACACCCTGGGTTCATTGGCCACCAGATCGGCCTTCCCTGCGCACGTTCCCTCCGGGGTCCGCGCCTAAGTCCGTGTTCAAAGCAGTGTGCAAACTGACATCGACTGGATCAGCAATCGGCACTTCCCCTAGGTTAATCGGTGGAACCCCGACTCCTGGAGCAATTACATTATCGTTTTCCCCATGAAATCCAAGACTATCATCGCCATGTACGGGTGTGTTTTGTGAGTTTGACATGTTTTAACCTGAGAACAAAAATTCTTGACAAGAACAAGTGTGAAAACAACGTGTGTTATAAGTATCAGTACTGAAACAATCACTATTATCCTTAATCACACGGTGAGCGCCAAACTGTTTACCCTAAAATTCGAGTAATAATTAAATTTATATTGTGGTTTTAAAGATATGTGATTTAGTCCAATACCAATTGATAAACAAGGAATTAAATATATAAATTGAAGAATAAGGTAAGTCAAACCAGTGTGCGAGCCAAGTCTCGACCTCAAGCTATGACAATCTCAAGGTGGGTTAGTAAGAACAGTAAATTATAAGGCAACTCTGATGAATAGTAAGAAAGAAAGTGATGAATGTATATTCTCTTGTCAATGTCTCGTGTATTACAAATAGATGGACTCCCCTTTATATAATAGGGGAATCTCAAATAAGGTATACTTCTAATTATAGTATGAAATCTTATTGTACAACTGTCTAACCGTCAAGGACAAATCAATCCCAGAATTTACGTCGTGATCTTCGGGCCGGTGCGAGAAGCTCGCTCTTCCTACTACCGAATCATAACGGTATTATCTCGAAGTGGGCCTTCTTCCAATCTCGAACTAAAGTTATCGACCTCGACCTTGATATTGGAAAGAAGCCTCGACCCCGAGCTCGATGTCCTGACCTCTCAACGTGGTATCACCTTTTCCATTAAAGAACGAAATTGAATAGCCCCGACTTTCACTGTATACATAGATATATAGATATAAATATAGATATAGATATTATACGTATACATTCATCAATTCAGAATTAGTAAGGCTGGAGTATTATCTTGCGAGCAATGACCAAAACAAAGCAGTCTTAATTTTTAACTGGTTTTAAATTGACTTCTTACGATTAAAAATGCAATGAGGTATAATTTTTTTGGTACCATCATATCACTTATAAAATAATACTCTCTCTGGGGAATAATAATTAAATTTTACGATAAGTATTAGTCCGTAAACTAGTAAATATGGCAATTATTATAGGTTAAATTATAATTACTAAGAAAATAATTACATTGGCTGTATACATAACTTTGGAGTATATATCCTTAATTAATCAGTAATCGGCGTGAGCTTTTCCTTTTCGGGTCGGGTGTAAGGTCTTTGGGCCGTGATGTTCACGTCCAAAACGCAAACGGCCTCGACATCCATTATCGCTCGTACATACCAGAGAGTTGAGGAGAGAGAGAGAGAGAGAAAAGGAAAGAAGAGAGAGAAAGGATGACGACGATTCGTAGATTTAGCTGCAATGACCTTCTCCGCTTCGCCTCAGTCAATCTAGATCATCTTACTGAAACTGTAAATCATTTAGCTCTCTTTTCTCCTGTTTATTTTTTTATTTTTTTTGCTAACTTTCGTGTCGTTATTCCGAGCGAAAATTGTATGATTTTTTTTTAGTGTTTTCAGGATTTGAAACGAGTTTTAAGGTTTTTTTTGTGGACTTTTGGATTTTGAAACTAGTTTTTACATGAATTTTCGTGCCTTTTAGAATTTTACTAAAACGAGGTTTAACATGATTTATAGTACCTCGTCAAATTTGAACGAACTTTAACATGCTTTTGGTTCCTTTTTCAGATTTTGAAACGAGCTTTAACATGATTATTAGTACCTTGTAAAATTTGAAGAGTTTTAACATGTTTTTAGTGCTTTTGTTAGAATTTGAAACAAGTTTTTAACTTGTGATGTAGTTCAACATGTCATTTTACATGACATACATGGCAAGATGGCCGGACTATTTCCACGTCGCAGAAGCTCCTGGTGGCAAAATCATGGGATACAGTGAGTCCTTCTACTGTAGATTTTGAAATTCATAGCTTTTTTAGGATGATTTTAAGTTGGCGAATGATGCTTATTAAATTTACACAGATTGGCAAAATTAGATACTATCAATTGCGCGCTGGAAGCGTTGAAATAATTCTTGTGGTAGTTAGGAGCGACGTTAGTAGGAGAGTAGATTCTTTTAGGAATATAGAAAATGTTTGAAGATCAAGACGAGTTGCAAGAATTAAAAGTAATATATCCAAAGCTTAAGGGGAGCTGTGGCGTAACTGGTAAAGTTGTTGTCATGTGACCAGGAGTTGACGGGTTTGAGCCGTAGAAATAGACTTTTGCAGAAATGTAGGGTAAGACTGCGTACAATAGATCCTTGTGGTCCGGCCCTTCCCTGTACCCCGCGCATCGCCGGAGCTTAGTGCACCGGGCTGCCCTTTATACCCAGAGCTCTCATTTATAGTTCATGATTTGAGAAGCCCGAAGGTGTGGTTTAGTGGTTAATGACATAGGTGAAAGCCATGAGAGACCAAAGTTCAAATCCTAATAGCGGCAAGAGACGTAAGTAATTTCTATTGATTTGTCTAGGCCCTGGTGGGAAAGGGATCCTTGGAGCAACGGTAAAGTTGTCTTCGTGTGACCTATAGGTCACGAGTTCAAGATATGGAATCAACCTTATCCTTGCATTAGGTTAGGCATCCTACAACACACAATCTTGGGGTGCGTCCCTTCCCCCTATCCTGCATGGTGCGAGATGCTTTGTGCATTGAGATATCCTTATTCTAGGCCTTGATGAGCAAAATTACCCGGTATCTATGTTGGTGGGAAGTAATAGGTACCCTCTGCAATAATTGAGGCGTGTGCAAGCTAACCTAAACATTGCCGTTATCAAGGAAAGATCAAAATAGTTCATGATTAAACAATGAAATTCAATCCTTATTTATTTATTGAGAATCGTTCTACTTCAATAATGACTTAAGTGCTTACTTAACTCATCTTTTAGATGGTTCTATAAGATTCTGGTGCATTTAAATTTGCATAACTTTTCTTCTCAATATTTGAATTTTATTGCGTGTAATTATGAATGCTTGTCATTTAGATCAGAGTAGATGATGGTGTCTACCATATTCTCTAGTCCTTAAGTTGTTAGATGCCTTGTACTTGACTGATTATTATATGTCATCTTAGGATTTTCCAAGATGGTGACATTCAGAAAGTAACAAGGGTTAGATTAGCAAGCTTCCTCTTCGTTAATGCTATATCATTCTGAAATTAGTAGTAAGGAGTACTGATCTGAGCATTGGCTGCTCGGATCAGAAAGTACATTATTTGTGCAGCTTTAGGTGGATTTTATAATTGTAGCCCCATAGACACAAAATTATTTTGCTTTTCCTCACAAAATTTCAAGTAAAAGGTCCTAGGGTTAATATAGATGCAAGTAACCATTCTCTTGGACTTCATTTGGTGAAAAGGATTCATTTACAATAGGTACCATTCAAAAAAAGGGGATTCATTTACAAGTTGTTACTGATGTCTTTAAAATGTTGTAGACTGAAACATTTGTGACAGAGCAGCTAGAGTGCCGATTATGTAGTTTGGTCTTAGTTTGGCTACTGTCTGGTACATTCTGGTTCTTGTAGACTAGAACAAGATTTTGTCATCTGTGTTTCCTAAAATAACGCACAAGGAACATTTGTTTCTTTTACGAATGTCTGTTTTTTTTTTTGGATAGTGATTAGCTAATGTCTTTTTTTAATAAGGTAACTAATGTCTAGATTATATGTGCAGTTATGGGAAAAGTTGAAGGGCAAGGTGAATCTTGGCATGGCCATGTCACTGCAGTAACTGTGGCTCCCGAATATCGGAGGCAGCAATTAGCCAAGAAATTGATGAACCTGTTGGAAGATGTCAGTGATAAGATGTAAGCAACTATACTGTTGAAAAAATTTCATTGCTAGATCCTATTACTGAGAGATTAATGCCTGTGATAACTGGAATCCCGGAAAGAAAAGGAAATTCAGAATGCCACTCAGGTTTAGATTTTAGGGAGAGTGTCCAAACATAGTAAAATTTTAGTCCTTTCATGAATCCCAGTTGCATTTTCTGAATTCATCTTTCCAACTTTATCATTGTACCGATTCACAGTTTTCTTTTATGTTTAGACTTCCAGATTACCATGGAGTTGTATTAATTTTAACCTGGTATGCATAGTCTGTTTATGGTTCATCCTCTTGTCTTGTTGTTTATCTCACTAGATTTTCTAAAGACCATGACAGTCTTTTCTACCTTACAGGTTTACCTCCTTATATATCATTATAGCTTCAGAATAAGTTCTACAGTGTGAATGTTACTCTTATACATGTTTAATTGATTGAATGAATACATAGTAACAGTGTACACTTGTACAAGTAATGCAAGGTTTTGGGCCTTAAATGCAATCTATGCGTGTCCTTTGCCATCTTTTTTGTTTTGTTTTGGGAATACAATTGCAATTTTAACCTTCTGGATGCATTTAGAGGGTGTTGGATTGACTTTTAAGCTCCTTTTAGCTTTTTTTCCGGGTTTGGCAATGGCGAAAAGTGCTTAAAATAAGTTAAAAGTGCTTAAAAAGGCCAAAAGCTATAAGTTGGAGATATCTAACTTATTGCTCATCAGATTAAAAGCTACTTGGGTTTGACCAAATCATTTACTGTATTGTCCCTTACATGTTTTTATAATTCTCAAAAGACCCTTCCCTTATTAAAAACCCAAACTCCATTTTCTTTCTACCTAGATCCATTCTCGTTCTATCTTCTCTGCCATAGAGTGGCAGCGATACATTGCTCATGGGCTATAAAGAAAGACAATAACTTTGTGCTCTTTCTTAGGCTTACGCTAGAGGATCCAATGGAAATTCAGCTTTTGCTTGTGATGATTTAGTAAAAATATAAATTGCTCAAGTTGAAGATAGAGTCATAGAGATATATTATTACTGTAGTTTCTTTCTTTGATGTATTTCGCCTGCTAAATTTTTTCCACCTGCTAGATTTGAAATATAAATTCAAAATTTTCTTCCTGTGGTAAAATACAAACTCATATGACACTTATCTCTCATTGTATTTTTCAATTTATTGGCTGTTTTCGGGGAAACTGCATTTACATACAAGCTTTAGTCAAATTATGTTATTTAAATAAATCCTTTGTATCTGTTAAAAATAAGTTTATCTAATCAATTTATAACTTAAGAGAATAGAGACTCATATTAATTTGGAGCCTTGGAACTAATCCAAAACTAAAAATAATACAATAATAAGCTTATTTTTAGTTTAACAGTTTTGAGGGCATTTCAATCATTTTTAACAGATAAAGCACTTTTTTACCAAACACATCAATTGCTTATTTTCAGTTTCAGCACTTTATCCAAACACGTATACTTATTGATAAATTAAGCTCCAGCACTTAAAAGTGCTTTTAAGCACTTGAAGCTTAAAAGCTACTTAAATCCAGCCAATCCAAACAGGCTCTTATTCGAAGCTAGATGGTGTGGGACCTCCTCTGTATTGCAGTTTGTTGAATACTGGAACTGGCATCCTATTTCCCCGTCTTGTTATTCTAGGCATAATTAGGTTGTTAGTTCATGTGATCGCACAAAAGTTGTGCGAAGTGAATACAATCAGATCAATTTCAATTTAGCATAACTTTTGACCTTGTGGAGTTCAGCTTTGCTTTCTTTCTCTAATACATATTGGCTACTTAGGTTCTCCAGTCTTTGCATGATGATGTGAACCTCGAGATTTGTAACTTGCCTCGTTTCGGGTCCTCCTAGTAGTGTTTAATGTTGATTTTTATTCAACTTAATTATAATGAATTCGTCACTCCCTTTGTGTGATGGCATAAAGTTAGTATTCAGGTGAGAACAATAAAGTTTGTGTAAACCTTGCCGATGTTTTGTGGCTACTAGTTGAATTAAACCTTTTAGTTGTGTGAATTTCTGTCCAAGCTTCGGACTAAGGTGAGCATTGTTGTGCAGTGATAAGGCTTACTTTGTGGACCTGTTTGTGAGAGCATCAAATACGCCAGCCATAAAGATGTATGAGAAGGTAGTAACCTTTCCTCAGTAACCTTGTTAGGAATTGTATCAGGATGAGTATGTATTCTTGTCACTAATCCTTTCAACTGTTTCTTCTTTTTCCAGCTCGATTATGTAATATATAGGCGAGTTTTACGTTATTACTCAGGGGAGGAAGATGGTTTGGGTGAGTTGCTGCATTTAACTATGACATAGCAGCTTCCATTCTGCTGTATGATGTGATTGGTATGACCCTTGTTTCTTCTTTGCTGTTCCAGATATGAGGAAGGCTTTATCGCGAGACGTAGAAAGGAAGTCTATCATCCCCCTTAAGCGGCCAGTAACTCCCGATGAATTGGAGTATGACTGAGTCAGTACAAACTGTTACCATGTGTATCTTTCAAGACGCTATGTTCAGGCATCAAGAAGTTCATCTGAAAATGTATTAAGATCAGGAGTCCGAGCTCTTGTGTCTTTCTGAAAATGGAGAGGTTTTATTTTACTGCTCCGCCAATGAGTAAAGAATTTCAGGTTTAAAGATGCTGATCCTTAGATCATTATATTATGTCTAAGAACATGTGCTAGAATTCTGGCCTTGTTTTTTGGCTGCAACCGCCGGAGCATGTCGTGTGTATATTGATTGGTCAAGACGTGTTAGCTAGTAGTTTAAGCAATGAAATGCGTGCCCTTTTGGTAAGATCGATTTGAAATTCTATGAGATCATCTGAAGCTCATAACTTGATACAATTTTATAACCCCAGTAATAGATGGATTTTAGCAATTTTTGGAATATTTTGAAAACGGACACGAACCAAAAATGTTGATATCTACGTGCAAAATAACGTCGTCTGTATAAGTCAGCATGCGTAAAGTGGAGTAATGAATAACTTGGGCAAAAAATAGTTTTTCTTTTATATCAATTTTGAAAGCTCGAGTTTGTTTTAAAATTCAAAACTATTCTTCTTTGACTAAATTACAATAATAATATTAAGATAATTCCTTCTTCAAATGCTATGTCTGACGAAGAATTTTAATAATGCAAATTTTGTGTATTATGGAATAACTCAATAGTTAAGATGTCACAATTCAAATAACTCAAATTCTGCTTTTACAAACACACACGCACATATATATTCGTACTGGTTAGTGGTTATACTACGGACGTATTGTGGTACTCTACCTCTATTGATTTGAAATCTGTATTTGGTCAAAATCTGACCGCTGCGGTCAAGCTGACCAACATCTCGTCCAAGCGGCAAGGCAACGAAAGACGACATGGTCTATTCCATATCCCGCACTCACGATACCCGTCGAGTAAGAAGAAACAACGTTCAGGGGACGATTAAGGCAGACATAGTGTGAAAGAGCGTCAGACCAAGGCAGACATAGTGTGAAAGAGCGTCAGACCAAGTACATACCAAATGTCCCATGACTATATATAGTGGGGGAAAACCTTCGGTAAGAGGGAGGGGGTTCACTTCTTTGTCTCTTCTGTAATCTTCATAATGAAAAGAAGAGCGAAGCATTCTCCAAGAAAATATATAAAATGGTTTCCTCCATTGATTGATGGGAGCCACAATAGAAAGTTTCAATAAGATTGGTTACCTCTATCTTATCTTATGTATTATTTTTCCAATTAGTTTATTGATCTGGAGTTTATTATGGTTGACTAAGATTTACCCCTTCATTTTCTTTATTTGATTTATTCAAAAAGGTTCCAATATCTTTTGAGTCAAACAATTTGGCACCGTCTGTGGGGATTTCTTAGTGAAATTTCCTAGTCTCTTCCAAATCAAAGACAAGAAACACGATTACCCACCAAAAAGAGCGCTAAGGCAAAGCCCAACCCACGCAGGGCAAAGGCGCAGCATAGAAGGGGAAAGAGTGCTGAATACAATCACCGAACTTAGAAATCATCGCCCCATCAATCGTCGAAATGCCAGACAAAACGAACAACGTTACAAACCTACTCTCATTCACCAACTCATCGGATAGGGGTAAGGAAAGTATCATTTTGACTCACCTTCTGCTCTTTGCTCAAGCAAGAACACGAGTGCCATGCGGGCGAGCGAGCAAAGAAACATCTTAATCAGAGAATGGGAAACTACTACAAGATGACAGAAATATCGCCCGTCGATGACATCTCCAGACCGGAAAGCCGGAATCAGACAAGGAAACTCCAATGTGTGCACAAAACGAACATAAGCGAAACAATAACGTTTCGTATTCTCCGACATTACACTCTCTGATGCAAACAATATCAAGAGAACTGGGACTCCCCTAGAGGATACCTGATTCTCCAAACACTGGGACTGACGACGGATCAGTATTTCGACAAGTTCGAAATAACACCCTTTAAGGCCAAGGGCCTTCGCCAAAGAGAAGAGTTCGACCTCGATCGAACGATGACGGGTTAAAATTTCGACAAGTTCGAATAACACCCTTTAAGGCCAAGGGCCTTCACTAAAGAGAAGAGTTCGACCTCGATCGAACGCGACGGGTTAAAATTTTGACAAGTTTGAAATAATACCCTAAAGGCCAAGGGCCTTCGCCAAAGAGAAGAGTTCGACCTCGATCGAACAACGACGGGTTAAAATTTTGACAAGTTCGAAATAACACCCTTTAAGGCCAAGGGCCTTCGCCAAAGAGAAGAGTTCGACCTCGATTGAACGATGACGGGTTAAAATTTTGACAAGTCCGAAATAACACTCTTTAAGGCCAAGGGCCTTCGCTAAAAAGAAGAGTGCGACCTCGATCGAACAACGACGAGTTAAAATTTCGACAAGTTCGAAATAACACCCTTTAAGGCCAAGAGCCTTCGCCAAAGAGAAGAGTTCGACCTCGATCGAATGACGATGAATTAAAATTTTGACAAGTTCGAAATAACACCCTTTAAGGCCAAGGGCCTTCGCCAAAGAGAAAATTTCGACCTCGATCGAACGACGACGGGTTAAAATTTTGACAAGTTCGAAATAATACCCTAAAAGCCAAGGATCTTCGCCAAAGAGAAGAGTTCGACCTCGATCGAACAACGACGGGTTAAAATTTCGACAAGTTCGAAATAACACCCTTTAAGGCCAAGGGCCTTCGCCAAAGAGAAGAGTTCGACCTCGATCGAACGACGACGGGTTAATATTTCGATAAGTTCGAAATAACACCCTTTAAGGCCAAGGGCCTTCGCCAAAAAGAAGAGTTCAACCTTGATCGAACGATGACGAGTTAATATTTCAACAAGTTCGAAATAACACCCTTTAAGGCCAAGGGCCTTCTCCAAAAAGAAGAGTTCGACCTTGATCGAACGACGATGAGTTAATATTTCGACAAGTTCGAAATAACACCATTAAGACCAAGGGTCTTCGCCAAAAAGAAGAGTCCGACCTCGATCAGACAACGACGGGTTGATATTTCGACAAAGTTCTAAATCATACCCTCGAGGCTACAAGCCATCGCCAAAGAGAAAATTTGAAACGTTCCTAAGGCCAAGTCCGTCAAAAAATATAAAGGGAAAGAAGGACCAGGACTCTCCATACGGGAATCTACCTCGCACCAAAGTCATGAAAAGCAAAAACAAAGAAAAAGTACAAGGCGAATAACAACGAAAAATTCTTCTTTATACAAAGTCACTGCGCAAACAATTGCAGGTTTCATACGGCTTGAATCAATAGTCTAAAAGAAAGAAGAGAGAAAACAGACAAAGACATATATTTTTTCACTCGGCGACATCATCGCCACCCTCTTCACCACCATCTCCAAGAAATTCTCCCTCGGCATCCGCGCCCTCACCAGCTTCCGGCATTGCTAAGTCATATCCACAATTGACACGAGCCTTTCGTGCCTTCGTCCACGCTCCTTCATATGCGACCTCGGTAACATTGCTCACCTCTCACAAACTCTTGTATATATTCTGCTGGGCTTCAGCATGAACCCAAAGCTCGTGCAAGTGGCAGGGGACGGCGGTAGAGGAAGACTCGATTTGAGCCAACAATTGCTCCTTTTCGGCCTCCAGAGCAGCGACTCGATCCCCCGAGATTGACGCTTCTCGATCGATCTCACCAATGCGTTCATCAAGCCTCGCCCTTTCTGATTCCTGCTCTGATTGGAGGACGCGAATAGTTTTCTCCAGGGCCGCCGCCCTTGCCATAGCCGAGGACCAGTCACTCTCGATGCTCTCCAACCCGAAAACCTTTCTCTCCAACTCGGCCAATTTTCCCATCCACTCCGTGTCACACCACCTTTTTCCGCCCCCGCGAGGGGTTGAAGGTGTTTTTTACAATTAAAGGACAATCGAAACGGGATTTGTTTATTTATTTCAGAGTCGC
Source organism: Nicotiana tabacum (assembly GCF_000715075.1). Lineage (NCBI taxonomy): Eukaryota > Viridiplantae > Streptophyta > Magnoliopsida > Solanales > Solanaceae > Nicotiana > Nicotiana tabacum. Next base: position 35,476,178 of record NC_134087.1, on the reverse strand, counting down.
CACTTGGGAGATTTAGGGTGTCCCAAGTCACCAATTTAATCTCGAATCGAGGAAAAGAATGACTCTATATTACAGTCTGCGAACCACAAATCCGGATAAGGAATTCTGTTAACCCGGGAGAAGGTGTTAGGCATTCCCGAATTCCGTGGTTCTAGCACGGTCGCTCAACTGTCATATTCAGCTTGTTTATCTGATTTTATACAATTATGCGCTCTTGTGCAAGTTTTAACTCTTCACCACTTTTATTATTATATTTTAGAAAAAAAAATGTGAACATTGTTTAAAAAGAACATGTCTTTGGATTGCGTCACATGAAATGCACCCGTAATCCGGAACACATTTTTTATTCAATATTTTGGGATTTGGATTTGGGTCGCATGAAATGCGCACCCGAGTTTAAGAATGTAAGATTAATTAAATCGTGCGCCTAAAGCAAATAGCGTATTATTATTTCTGGGTAAGGCCGTGGAATTTTGCTAAACGGCTCATCCCGAAGTCTAAGTAATTTTAATTAAACATTTATCGAGGGCCCCGCAATTTGCGCGTTTTATTGGGCGAGGCTCATCTCATTTATTTTAAAAGGATAATCCTAAAGTGCCTACATTTTTTCTATTAAAATTGTCTCTACAAAATGAAAGAGAAAATGTCTTAATTTATTTACATGCTTGAGTTGTTATAGTTAAGTTTCGAATATGATTCATAAATTCTGAAAATGATACAAGCAGGGCAGTCCGTTGCCAATGCGGGCCCAGGCCCAACGTATATGGCATAAAACTAGACCTGGGCCATCTTATTCACATGTTACTACCTAATTACATTATACTAGGCATGTTCTCAGTTTGTCAAATTAAAAAAAAATTAGCAATCTAATTTTAATCCTAAACCATTTACATGCTGAAATTAACCAATGTTATTTAACTAAACAATATTCCTACCAAGTTCCGAAATGGTCTATTCGTTTGATTTTTTAACTAGACGGAGTTACTACACCATTTATTTATTTTTAGGCAATATATAGATAGTTCATCCGTAAAGCTATCGTCAGATGTTCCACTATATATATATTAAATAGCTACATGGTTCTGATTTTTGTATGCTAAATAATATATATATACAAATAAAATTCAGAATTTAATTAAAATAAATTTAGAACTTCAACTCTTCATTTTCGTATTCATGCTTCATATTTCAGTTTACAGTAACCAGCGTGTCAGTTGTGTACCTGATATTGGAAGCAAAAGAAAAGGGAGATCAGCGGAAATTCAGTAGCAATTCAACAACAGCAACCCCAGCAACCAGTAACAACCAGCAACAAGAAACTAGTGACAGATTTTAAACTCAAAAAAATCCAGAAACACCAACAACAATCAACGGACAGAAGCAAAGGGAATCTTTTCAGATTTTGAAAGACTAGTTAGTGTTTAACCCTTAATTTATGAAACCGTATATCAGAATATTTGGATTGTATATCAGGTGTATACTATTCTTCTTTTGAATTTCCAGAATGTTTTTCTTTTTATTTTCTGAGTCTTAGTATTTTCGGAATTTTCTCTCTCTTTAATATCCAGCTCTCTTTTTTCTCTCTATCTTCTTCTTCTTTTAAAATCTTTTTCCTGTATTCTGTCCCCCTTTATATTAAACAATTATTATCAACCTCACCCCATTACATCTTGTCCCCCATGCTTAACATAAAGAATTATTCAAAATGTTCAATTACCAAACTACCCCTCCGACCTTATTGCAATTACCATTTTACCCCTGAACGTACTGCAATTTACCAAACTACCCCATCAGCTATAACCAATTCACCTAATCAATCTCAACCAAAATATAGCCAATATGACCAATTTCTAAACAAATTCAACAACAAATCATATGAACACAGATGAATCATACAACTTCAAATTAATGGAAATAAGTTAACCATATTGGGAACCAATCCTGGTTAACTTAGACCAAAAATGAATGAGCAAAGAGACAACAATACCAACAACAAAATACATGATTCAAACTAAATCAACAAATCAAAAACCAAAACATAAACTCACATTAAATCACTGGATTAAAAACGAACTTCAAACAAAGATGAACATGAATTAAATCCATATTAAATAACAAATATGACGAATTCAAATGATTAAACCAACATATTTCCCTATTACAACTAAATTCTTTTTAGAAAAATAAAAACAAAACCGAAGAAGAAATAATTATGAATTTAAACTTGAATCTAACAACATTAACAATTTCTGAAAAATACATAAAACACATGAAACAAACTGAAGAAATAATTAATTAAATTTCAATTTGAATCTAACAAACATTAAACTAACAATTTCACATGAACAAACTAAAAAATTAACAAAACAATGAACACGAACAAAACAAACATTTCCCGATTTTAGATTTGAGAATATCAAAACAAAATACGGACAAAAGTGAAACTCAAAAAACCAACTAACCGGATCGAAACGATGAACAACGACTGACCAACGACAAACTCGAACTATGTATGGATTGTTTCGACAAACCTCGACCAAAGCTCGAACAAACGAGATGGTTGAGTCTCGTTTTGGGACTGAAGGCGACGAAGCAAATGTGAAGCAGCAACGATGGGGTCTGTTTGGACGTAGCGAAGAAGAAACAGTAGCAGCTGGTCGTTTGGATGGAGACAAATGAAACGAAACCCCACGTCCATGGCTGGAGCTCGGAGATGGCATAGGTGAGCGTAGGCAGCCATGGGAGCTCGAGTTCGAGCTCGACGAAAACGAAGAAAATGTAGCAGCAACGACTGGGTTTCGCTGGACGAAGCAACAGGTGACGGGGAAGGTTTGGCGGAGCTGGAGGCAACGGGCAGCAGAATAAGCAGCAACCATGGCATTATGGTCGTCGACGGGGCAGCTGGGGACGATGGTGATGACGAAGCAGGAGATGAAGCAACATGGAGCTTAGCCATGGCGACGGGTTGACGACGAAGATGTAGTAACGTCAACAGAAACGAGCTCAATGGAGGAGAAAATGGTGGTGGCTAGAGCTTGTTCGTGGTTGACGAGCAGAGGCAGTCGCGGGGTTGAGGGCAGCCATGAATGTGTGTTTTGGAGTTTGGAGGAGTTGTTCATGTTGAGGGTGGTCGATGGGGTGTTGGAGGAGACGATGGGGCTGGGCAACTATGGGTTGACGACGAAGCGTGTGCGTGTGTGTTTGAAGAAGACGAAGCAAGGGCAGCCATGGATGGGGTGTTTGGGATTTTGGAGAAGAAGAAGAGAGGGTGGGGGCCGGATAGTTTAGTTTAGGGTTTAGGTTTTGTTTTTTTTTTTTGTTTTTGTTTTGTTTTGGGAAAAAATGAAAAATGAAGAGGGGTTAGGTATTGGGGTTATGGGACGGATCGGGTCGACCCGTGTGGAGATGGACCGGGTCATGGGGAAGGTTGGGTATTTTTTGGGCTTGTAGCTTGAATTAGAAGAAGAGCCCAATTCCGATTTTTTTTGTATTTTTGCTCTCTTTTCTTCTTTTATTTTTCTAAAACTAAATTCTAAAAATCCTTAAATTATTATTAAGAACTAAATTAAGTTATAAAAGCGCAAATTAACTCTCAATAACAATTAACGCACAATTAAGTAATAATTAAGCATAAAATTGTACAATTGGACATTAAATGCTAAAAATGCAAAAGATGCCTATTTTTGTAATTTTCAATTTTTGTAAAACAAACTTAATTACCAACAATTGTAGAATTAAATCCTACATGCAAAATGCGACATATTTTTGTATTTTTTATTAATTTAACAAATAAACATGCATAGACAAATACAAATAATTATCCAAAAATGTCACAACAATTCTCAAAATTGCACACCAAGGAAAATTATTTTATTTTGAATTTTTTGGGATTAATTCTTTCATAGGGCAAAAATCACGTGCTTACAGCTACCCCTCTTTGCCCGAAGACACGAAGGGTTTTCGTGCAAAGATAAAGTGAGCGATTTTTGCCCATCCGAGTACTCCGTGTGAAGCATTTTTTTTGAAAAAGATTTAACCGAACCTTTGCTTCAAAGGTTTCCTACATATCCCTGGCTAAAGGGGAATTAGGTTAATGTAGTTCGGGAAGTTTTGGTAGCTGGGACTACCCTGGGACTGCAAGGTTACTGCTGTTGCGTGCTATTACCACTGCTTACCGATCTCCTTGTTACACCGTGCTTAAAAGAAAACAAGAAGCTAGGCTAGACTGCAACTTGTTCTTGTTGCCTTGCTTTCTTGTCGGCTTGTGTTTCCTCCGGTGCTTTTCTTCCGCGAATTTGGGGATGACACTGGCCCTTTGCTTTTCTGAATACCAGTTTTCATCATTTTGTTCGGTCCGCTGGGGACATGGCTTTCTTCATTAAGATTTTCGGCGGTTCCTCTGGGGATACGGCTGTCTTCATCAGATCTGTTATGTTGGGCATGATTTAATGTTCACAAGCCGCTTCTTTCAAGACGCGTCTTTTCTTCCTTTTGACTCATGCGCTTGAATTTGTGTTGGGACCTCTTGTTGCCACCTTCTGCTTTCCGGTGCTGGGATTTTTATTATTTCCTGCTGGGGATTTCTTTTGTAACCTTCTGCCTTCCGGCGGGGTTACTGATTTCAAAATCTGAAGTACAAGACTAAAAAGTATTCCTCTCGTTATACAGGTGGGCGCCTGACTTCAACAAACAACTTTGAAAAATAAAACGCCTTTCCTCTCTTCAGGCGGGCTCCTGACTTCAACAACAACTTTGAAAAATAAAAGTCTTTCCTCTCTTCAGGCGGGCTCCTGACTTCAAACAAACAACTTTTAAAATAAACGTCATTCCTCTCTTCAGGCGGGCTCCTAACTTCAACAACAACTTTAAAAATAAAATGTCATTCCTTTCTTTAGGTTGGCGAGATTTCAACAACTTTTAAAAATAAAACGTCTTTCCTCTCTTCAGGCGGGCTCCTGACTTCAACAACTTTAAAAAATAAAAACACCTTTCCTCTCTTCAGGCGGGCTCCTGACTTCAACAACAACTTTAAAAATAAACGCCATTCCTCTCTTCAGGCGGGCTCCTGACTTCAACAACAACTTTAAAAATAAAACGCCATTCCTTTCATTAGGTTGGCAAGATTTCAACAACTTTTAAAAATAAAACGCCTTTCCTCTCTTCAGGCGGGCTCCTGACTTCAACAACTTTTAAAAAAATAAAAACACCTTTCCTCTCTTCAGGCGGGCTCCTGACTTCAACAACAACTTTAAAAATAAACGTCATTCCTCTCTTCAAGCGGGCTCCTTACTTCAACAACAACTTTAAAAATAAAATGCCATTCCTTTCTTTAGGTTGGCGAGATTTCAACAACTTTTAAAAATAAAACACCTGTCCTCTCTTCAGGCGGGCTCCTGACTTCAACAACTTTAAAAAATAAAAACGCCTTTCCTCTCTTCAGGCGGGCTCCTGATTTCAACAACAACTTTTAAAAATAAAACGCCTTTCCTCTCTTCAGGCGGGCTCCTGACTTCAACAACTTTGAAAATAAAATGTCATTCCTTTCTTTAGGTTGGCGAGATTTAAACAACTTTAAAAATAAAACGCATTTCCTCTCTTCAGGCGGGCTCCTGACTTCAACAACTTTAAAAAAATAAAAACGCCTTTCCTCTCTTCAGGCGGGCTCCTGACTTCAACAACAACTTTAAAAATAAACGCCATTCCTCTCTTCAGGCGGGCTCCTGACTTCAACAACTTTAAAAAATAAAAACATCTTTTCTCTTTTCAGGCAGGCTCCTGACTTCAATAACAACTTTAAAATAAAAATGCCATTCATTTCTTTAGGCTGGCGAAATTTCAACAACTTTAAAAAATAAAACGCCATTTCTCTCTTCAGGCGGGCTCATGATTTCAACAACAACTTTGAAAATAAAACGCCTTTCCTCTCTTCAGGCGGGCTCCTGACTTCAACAACAACTTTAAAAATAAACGTCATTCCTCTCTTCAGGCAGGCTCCTGACTTCAACAACAACTTTAAAAATAAAATGTCATTCCTTTCTTTAGGTTGGCGAGATTTCAACAACTTTTAAAAATAAAACGCCTTTCCTCTCTTCAGGCGGGCTCCTGACTTCAATAACAACTTTAAAATAAAAATGCCAGTCCTTTCTTTAGGCTGGCGAAATTTCAACAACTTTTAAAAATAAAACGCCTTTCCTCTCTTCAGGCGGGCTCCTGACTTCAACAACTTTGAAAAATAAAATGACATTCCTTTCTTTAGGTTGGCGATATTTCAACAACTTTTTTTAAAAAAATAAAAATAAAACGCCTTCTGTTCTTCAGGGGGGCTCCTGACTTCAACAACTTTGAAAATAAAATCCTATTTGAGGGTGGATGAACCCAAAATATCCTATTCGAGGGTGGATGAACCCAAAATATTCTATTCGAGGGCGGATGAACCCAAAAATATCCTCAAAACTTGAAAATGTCTTACCTCAAAAAATTGCTGGGGATTATTTTTTGCTGGGTATGAATTTTTCTTTTCTTCCTGACCCACTCTGGGTTGACCCTCTTGAAACTTGGTCGAAACTCTATCGAGGATGCTTCTACATCTCGATGATCCGCTGGGGATAACACTGCGAACTGCTGAGTAACCCTGCTGAGGATAACACTGCTGAGGATAACTCTGCTGAGTAAATATGTTATCTTACTCCTTCCAAAACTACTTCCTTTAAGTAGGATGTTTCATTCCTCTGCAAACTACTTCCTTTTTTTTTCTTTTTTTTTCTTTTTTTGCTAGCTTCTTCCTTCGAAGACTACCTCCCTTAAGACTCGTTTTTCCTTTCCCCGAAAGAAACCGCTGATGATACCAATTTTCACCAAACTTGTGTTGGACTCCTCGAAACTGCTGGGGATAACACTGTTGGGAAATTATTTACTTACCTGTTGGGGGATAAAATGTTATCAGCTGGGGATAACGCTGTCGAGGATAACACTGCTGGGGGATTCTAATTCCTTCAGAACTAGTGCTTCACTCTTCGGAAGGCTGTTGGGAATGATACTGGCCTTTTGCTTTTTCTGAGCACAAGTTTCATCCCTTTGTTCTGTCTGCTGGGGAACAACTTCCTTCATTGAAACTTATTATGTTGGGGGAAACACTGGTTCAAAGACCACTTCCCTTGAGACTGGTGTTATATTTATTCTTCCCCAAATGGGTACCTGACTTCCAGAAAATTTTCTAAATGAAAGGAAAATTTTCTGCCCCAGTTTGATAATATCCCTTGTGGCATGCATTTCTGTCATCAATGCCATTTCCTTTACATGTTTCAAATCAAACAAATTTTGTTAGTTTAAAACGCGGTGGTTGGTTGTGATACTCCTACTGGGATGACTTTCCCTTTCTCCTTCCTTGCTCTGCGTTCCACAACTTATTGGGGATGATATTATTTGCTGGGGATAATCCCTTTCCGCTGGGGATATCCCTCTTCTTTTGTGGCATAGCTCGGAAACTGGCATTTCCCCGACCTTTTAGTCTAGTATGAATTTCCCAAATCATGCTCACTGTTCTCCTTACTTTGTCCACGGGCCTCGGCCTTGAGGTTTCAATAACCTTTGATTTCGGCTGGGATATCCCTCTTGACACTCGTCAATCCTTTTGTCAATTCCCTTTTTCTAGGGATATCTTTCTTGACACTGGCCTCACACTTGTTCCTTGCTGATTACACCACTTGGATGTACTAGCCAGATCTCATCTTGCATAATTGTAAAGCTGATGGCATATTTTGAAGTCAATTCTCACTTGTTCTGACCAAACAGACTCTACTGGGAAAATTTTCTATGAAAGGAGAAAGATAAAAAGGAACAGAATAAAAGACAAAGGAAAAAAATGACTCTTTGACAAGAGAAACTAATAATAATAAAAAAAACCCTATCAAACGTAGATACCGACTCTAATGGTCATGACATGCACATGTGACCTATCCTCCGCCGTCAATCGTCTTTCAGGATCTTTATTTGGCGATTCCCCATTTCTCAATCTTATTCGACTTGTAGTGACCGAAGGGTTTTCACTATCAAGCCTCTCTCATTTTTGTTTTCTCTCAGCTTTTATCGCCTTATGGTGTCCGTGAAGATTTTCACCGATAAGACTCTCTTAGTTGTATCACTTTACAACTGGGATTTGGAGTGTTGCCGATATGACTCTTTCTGCTGGGGATTAGAGTCCTTTCTGCTGTGGAACAGAATGTTATGTTCACCGGTAAGACTCTCATTTGTCTGACTTGGCATCTTTTGAAGACTGATCAGAAGGTCCTTCTTTGGACCGTAATGTGGGTTTTGGATAGGCTAGAAAGAAAGGGTATTAAAGGCTCAAAAATAAATCAATTTAGGGTTCAACATTACAACCCTCGGAACCATATTTGTTTACAACAAGCGCAACCCCTGCCCCAGTTTCTTGCTTGGGGATTTTTTAAATTTTGTTATACTATGTTACATTATGCATACTATGCACATTATGCACCCTATGACCAAGCCGTGAAGCGCCTACGTATCCTCTTTGAGGAATCAGGTCAAACATAGTTCCCGATTCCTTCGTTTTCTTCTGACTTTCTTTTGTTTTTTTGTTATCATTTTTCTTTTATTTTCTCTTTTCTTTTAATTTTTTTTCGTTTTTGTTGCTTTTTTTTGTGTGTGTTTTCTTTCTCTTTTTTTTTCTTCTTCTTTTGTTTACCTGCCATGCTTGCGTTTTTTAGTCGTTTCTACTGATTCCGAACGAGGGGTATGAAAGAAAACAAATAAGTCTCAAAGAGTTAACGAAGGAGAAAGTGTTTAGATAGCAGAATAAAATGTCTTCGTCATTCCAATCTTCAAAACACGCCAAGCACCAACAACACCATTAAATATTTGCAATATCTTCTGATTGTGCCGGAATTAATAACCATGTGCATATATTTGCCTTTTTCTTTCGTACTTTTTAAAGCACCGTTGGGCAATACTCTCACTTGATTTTATGGTTTTTCTTTATGTTTTATTTGCCCCAGTTCCACATGACTCGAGCTCCGAATAATCTTAAACCATCTTTATTCCTTTTAAATGTTCTGATCACCTCCCAATGGTTTTATGATTATCTTTTAAGATCAGGCCCAACTGTGCGCACATGTCATGTCATTAGAATCGGCGATGAACAAAAATAACAGAAGGACAAAACAAAAGATGACGGGAAATAAAAGACCGGATTTTGCATTAGACTACCGGTGGAATGGTTTGAATAACAAAACAAACGAAACAAACCAGAATAAAATCCTAAAATAGCCTGGACAAAACTTTAACAGACTGCTATGACAAAATGGAAAGATAAGAAGGTTTGACACAAGAATCCGGATTACAACCCTAAGAATAATCCGGACAACAGAAATGACAACAAAATAAGCCACCAAAAGCTTCTCTCTTACTAACCAAGGAACGGAGCGTCCTCCCATTTTATCAAAAATGACATCTCAGCCACTGAGCTTCGCTTCAGTGTTGCCCAGACCATTGCCAACTTCAATATCATCAACCCTAGTCAACAAGTCCCAATAGGATTCGAGTGCTTCTGTTATCAGGCCTGATCCCCGCAAAGTGTGCTTCTGGGTCTTGTATTTCCGGCTTACCACAAACCAACCACCTTAACTTTCTTTGTGATTCAAAGCAAAGCAGGTTAGAGTGGACTCAGTCGGTCCTCATTATTAACAACATTTTTTCCCCTTTTTTTTCTTTTTTTTTTCGATTTTTTTTCATCTTTTTAATCTTTCATTTTTTTTTCTTTTTTGTGTGTGATCGAATCTTATGGAGATTGCCTACATATCATGACCCCGCATGAATCATACCTTGCGTAGTTCGGACAACATGAAAGGTAACAGCAATGTAACCTTTTTTTTTCTTTATCAATTTTCATAATAAAACAAACTGGGTTTCAAAGGTTGAAAGATGACCAACAAACTCAAAAATCAAACAACCCACATATTCTAGTCAAAAGATTTATAACCTCAAAACAAAAAGGCCAGCTTCCTTTCCCCGTTTGACAAATGCAACCAAATGACTATTTTTGCAAATGTAGCCCCTTCCAAATCTCACATGAATTTTGAGGCCGAGAGGATTATTTTATGACACTTTACAAACTTGTCCATTCTTTTACGAAAATAACCTTTCGACAATTGAAAGATACTCTAAGGCTATTTCGGCAAGAACGGTTTAAGACACTGCCGAAGCTGGCTCGGCTTATTTTAACCAAAAGCCCAAACAGTATTCACCTGACCGCTGACTCTTTGTTTTTTTTTTCAAATTACAATGAAAACGTGGTGTTGCAAACACGACCCTTCAGCGCCTCGGGGACGAAGATTTTTAAGGCTGTGTGGGTCAACTGGACCAAAATCCCTAAAAAAAATGACCCAAGGTGGCTGTTTATACAAAGTCAGCCTTCCGGCGTCCCTTTCGGGAACATTCAGCCATTTTTGACAAAAATAGCATCACCCGACTTATTCATGACAAAATTAAAATTTTGACATGTTTTTTTATTTATTTATTTGTTTTTGGCTATTTTAGCAAAAAGGGGGGTTGGACCCGATGAAGGCTGCCTACATATCTCACATCCGGTGAGAATCAAACCCGCGTAGTTCGGGCAATTAACTGAACTATTTTAAAACAGGATTTTTTTTTCATTTTCAGCAGCAAATAACAAAACCACTTTCAAAGCACGACTCTTTTCATTTTCATTTTGGCATTTTCAGAAACAAATAAAAAACTATTTTAAAAGTAAGACTCTTTTTCATTGTCATTTTTCAGGGGAAGACAAACTATTTTCCTTTTCTATTTTTTTTTTTGAAAAATAAGACAGAACAACGACTCTTTTTTTTCTATTTTTCCTTCGCTTTTAATAAAACTAACTAATAAGACATTTTTTTTCATTTTCTCAAAATTTCGGCAGAGTTTTGACGGTATTCGGGCATTGGTTTTTTTTTTCAAAAATAAATAATCAATTCCCTAACCGCTATTTCTTTTTTCTTCAATTTCACAATATTCCTGATATTCAAAAGTCGGTCAACACACAAGTCTGAATCAAATAAATGCGCAAGTAGCAGCAAGTAAGATGCATCAGGATGGTCATTTTCATTTTTGGTACACCTGTCCTAGACAGACCCAACCCCTGTGTTGAGCCTCCAAAGTCAAATGCACATGATGCAAACAAACATTCCTACCAGGGATCCGACATGAAGCTGAGTTATTCTAGGTTCATAACCTGGGTATTTGTTCTAGACTGTGTACCCGAGCTGACAACTCGAGTCGAGGACGGGGCTACGTACCGGGGACCCGCGGGATCGTCCGGCTTTGTAACTTGTCCGGCCTCTTTCTTATTTCAGGTATTGACACTAACAGAATAGGGAGTCTCGACCAGCGAGCACATCCCCGGAGATGAAGAGAGAAGGGTTCGGCACAGTTTATATATACAGTCAAATAATATCAAAGCCGTAAAAGCAACATTTAGTACATTAGGCTCAAACATGTAAAAATCAGATAAAGCCAAATATAACAATTTATCTAAGCTCGAATTTCTAACCCTGAACCAGTGGTTCTGGGTTCGGTCCCCAGCAGAGTCGCCAGAGCTGTCACACCACCTTTTTCCGCCCCCGCGAGGGGTTGAAGGAGTTTTTTCCAATTAAAGGACAATCGAAACGAGATTTGTTTATTTATTTCAGAGTCGCCACTTGGGAGATTTAGGGTGTCCCAAGTCACCAATTTAATCCCGAATCGAGGAAAAGAATGACTCTGTATTACAGTCTGCGAACCAGAAATCCAGATAAGAAATTCTGTTAACCCGGGAGAAGGTGTTAGGCATTCCCGAATTCCGTGGTTCTAGCACGGTCGCTCAACTATCATATTCGGCTTGTTTATCTAATTTTATACAATTATGCACTCTTGTGCAAGTTTTAACTCTTTACCACTTTTATTATTATATTTTAAAAAAAATGTGAACATTTTTTAAAAAGAACATGTCTTTGGATTGCGTCACATGAAATGCACCCGTAATCCGGAACACATTTTTTATTCAATGTTTTGGGATTTGGATTTGGGTCGCATGAAATGCGCACCCGAGTTTAAGAAGGTAAGATTAATTAAATCGTGCGCCTAAAGCAATTAGCGTATTATTATTTCTGGGTAAGGCCGTGGAATTTTGCTAAACGGCTCATCCCGAAGTCTAAGTAATTTTAATTAAACATTTATCGAGGGCCCCGCAATTTGTGCGTTTTATTGGGCGAGGCTCATCTCATTTATTTTAAAAGGATAATCCTAAAGTGCCTACATTTTTTCTTTTAAAATTGTCTCTACAAAATGAAAGAGAAAAGGTCTTAATTTATTTACATGCTTGAGTTGTTATAGTTGAGTTTCGAATATGATTCATAAATTCTGAAAATGATACAAGCAGGGCAGTCCGTTGCCAATGCGGGCCCAGGCCCAACGTATATGGCATAAAACTAGACCTGGACCATCTTATTCACATGTTACTACCTAATTACATTATACTAGGCATGTTCTCAGTTTGTCAAATTAAAAAAAAATTAGCAATCTAATTTTAATCCTAAACCATTTACATGCTGAAATTAGCCAATATTATTTAACTAAACAATATTCCTACCAAGTTCCGAAATGGTCTATTCGTTTAATTTTTTAACTAGACGGAGTTACTACACCATTTATTTATTTTTAGGTAATATATAGATAGTTCATCCGTAAAGCTATCGTCAGATGTTCCACTATATATATTAAATAGCTACATGGTTCTGATTTTTGTATGCTAAATAATATATATATACAAATAAAATTCAGAATTTAACTAAAATAAATTTAGAACTTCAACTCTTCATTTTCGTATTCATGCTTCATATTTCAGTTTACAGTAACCAGTGTGTCAGTTGTGTACCTGATATTGGAAGCAAAAGAAAAGGGAGATCAGCGGAAATTCAGTAGCAATTCAACAACAGCAACCCCAGCAACCAGTAACAACCAACAACAAGAAACTAGTGACAGATTTTAAACTCAAAAAAATCCAGAAACACCACCAACAATCAACGGACAGAAGCAAAGGGAATCTTTTCAAATTTTGAAAGACTAGTTAGTGTTTAACCCTTAATTTCTGAATCCGTATATCAGAATATTTGGATTGTATATCAGGTGTATATTATTCTTCTTTTGAATTTCCAGAATGTTTTTCTTTTTATTTTCTGAGTCTTAGTATTTTCGGAATTTTCTCTCTCTTTAATATCCAGCTCTTTTTTTTCTCTCTATCTTCTTCTTCTTTTAAAATCTTTTTCCTGTATTCTGTCCCCCTTTATATTAAACAATTATTATCAACCCCACCCCATTACATCTTGTCCCCCATGCTTAACATAAAGAATTATTCAAAATGTTCAATTACCAAACTACCCCTCCGACCTTATTGCAATTACCATTTTACCCCTGAATGTACTGCAATTTACCAAACTACCCCATCAGCTATAACCAATTCACCTAATCAATCTCAACCAAAATATAGCCAATATGACCAATTTCTAAACAAATTCAACAACAAATCATATGAACACAGATGAATCATACAACTTCAAATTAATGGAAATAAGTTAACCATATTGGGAACCAATCCTGGTTAACTTAGACCAAAAATGAATGAGCAAAGAGACAACAATACCAACAACAAAATACATGATTCAAACTAAATCAACAAATCAAAAACCAAAATATAAACTCACATTAAATCACTGGATTAAAAACGAACTTCAAATAAAAATGAACATGAATTAAATCCATATTAAATAACAAACATGACGGATTCAAATGATTAAACCAACATATTTCCCTATTACAACTAAATTCTTTTTAGAAAAATAAAAACAAAACCGAAGAAGAAATAATTATGAATTTAAACTTGAATCTAACAACATTAACAATTTCTGAAAAATACATAAAACACATGAAACAAACTGAAGAAATAATTAATTAAATTTCAATTTGAATCTAACAAACATTAAACTAACAATTTCACATGAACAAACTAAAAAATTAACAAAACAATGAACACGAACAAAACAAACATTTCCTGATTTTAGATTTGAGAATATCAAAACAAAATACGGACAAAAGTGAAACTCAAAAAACCCACTAACCGGATCGAAACGATGACCAACGACGAACTCGAACTATGTATGGACTCTTTCGACAAACCTCGACCAAAGCTCGAACAAACGAGATGGTTGAGTCTCGTTTTGGGACTGAAGGCGACGAAGCAAATGTGAAGCAGCAACGATGGGGTCTGTTTGGACGTAGCGAAGAAGAAGCAGTAGGAGCTGGTCGTTTGGATGGAGACAAATGAAACGAAACCCCACGTCCATGGCTGGAGCTCGGAGATGGCAGAGGTGAGCGTAGGCAGCCATGGGAGCTCGAGTTCGAGCTCGACGAAAACGATGAAAATGAAGCAGCATCGACTGGGTTTCGCTGGACAAAGCAACAGGTGACGGGGAAGGTTTGGCGGAGCTGGAGGCAGCGGGCAGCAGAAGAAGCAGCAACCATGGCGTTATGGTCGTCGACGGGGCAACTGGGGACGATGGTGATGACAAAGCAGAAGATGAAGCAGCATGAAGCTTAGCCATGGCAGCCATGGCGACGGGTTGACGATGAAGACGCAGTAACGTCAACAGAAACGAGCTCAATGGAGGAGAAAATGGTGGTGGCTAGAGCTTGTTCGTGGTTGACGAGCAAAAGCAGTCGCGGGGTTGAGGGCAGCCATGGATGTGTGTTTTGGAGTTTGGAGGAGTTGTTCATGGTGAGGGTGGTCGATGGGGTGTTGGAGGAGACGATGGGGCTGGGCAACTATGGGTTGACGACGAAGCGTGTGCGTGTGTGTTTCAAGAAGACGAAGCAAGGGCAGCCATGGATGGGGTGTTTGGGATTTTGGAGAAGAAGAAGAGAGGGTGGGGGGCGGATAGTTTAGTTTAGGGTTTGGTTTTTTTTTTTGTTTTTGTTTTGTTTTGGGAAAAAATAAAAAATGAAGAGGGGTTAGGTATTGGGGTTATAGGGCGGACCGGGTCGACCCGTGTGGTGGACCGGGTCATGGGGAAGGTTGGGTAATTTTTGGGCTTGTAGCTTGAATTAGAAGAAGAGCCCAATTCCGATTTTTTTGTATTTTTGCTCTCTTTTCTTCTTTTATTTTTGTAAAACTAAATTCTAAAAATCCTTAAATTATTATTAAGAACTAAATTAAGTTATAAAAGCGTAAATTAACTCCCAATAATAATTAACGCACAATTAAGTAATAATTAAGTATAAAATTGTACAATTGGACATTAAATGCTAAAAACGCAAAAGATGCCTATTTTTATAATTTTCAATTTTTGTAAAACAAACTTAATTACCAACAATTGTAGAATTAAATCCTACATGCAAAATGCGACATATTTTTGTATTTTTTTATTAATTTAACAAATAAACATGCACAGACAAATACAAATAATTATCCAAAAATATCACAAAAATTCTCAAAATTGCACACCAAGGAAAATCATTTTATTTTGAATTTTTTGGGAGTAATTCTTTCATAGGGCAAAAATCACGTGCTTACACTCTACACTCATCACCTCGACCTTGATAAGATTCTAATCCATTTCAGACTGCATTGACCTCAGTCTCCCCTGCAGATAGTCACACTCTGCGGCTACCCCCTTGCCTAACTCAAGCTCTTCGTCCTTCACACGAAGTTGCTCCTCGAGCACACTATTTCTGTGAACGCCCTCCATCAACTACTGGTCTCTCTTCTCCAATTCCTTGCCGAGGGATCGAGTACCGGGATTCTCCCTCAACCGCTCGTGCATCTCATGACACTTATTGCGATAGCGCCGATATTTCTCCAATGCCTTCAGGAAAATCTTAGTCCGAATGTCAGCCCTACAAGCACTCTCAATTTCCAACATGTACGTTTGAAAAATGAAAAGACGGGTTAAGATCGTATCATCCAGAAAAATAAAAGAAACATGAAAGAAAGGCAAAATGTACCCTCAAGCCCATAGCGGCCACTTCATGCATCAAGTTGGTATCAAGAACGTTCCGAAGAGCCTCGTTCTTGGCAGCAGAGCATAAAATGTCGAACTGCGGCACCAGATCCTCCATGTCCCCTAGGAGATTAACATCTAAAGAGATGTCAAGAATACGGGATGGGCCTCCCGCATGAACCACCGAGTGGGTGATACCCTCCTCAAACATCCTAACATCATTAGGATCGAGGTTCAACTCGGATTCATAGTCATCGACCAAGACGCCCTTTCCTCTTTTAGCAGCTAAGGAGGAAGCACGACTAGGTATGGAGGATGAGGGCACGTCCGAAACCATAACGGCGACCTCAAAAATTTGTCCCCCCGTCACGACAGGTTGCTGATCAATGACAATGGCAAAAATCTTTGTCGACGGGGTAGATATGACGGCTGGCTCCGTCTCTACGGGCGGAGTGGTATCAACCCCCACCCCAGATCTTGTCAAGGGAGAGTCATCCAGATGTATTACAGTTGGAGGGGTTGTCTCGAATTCCACTCGCCACCTCTTGGATGGCCCCTCTTCTTCCTCAGCACGGGGAGATTCATCCGTCAGACGAGTGGCACGAGTCAGAACCAGCCCTCGACGAGGACCGAGCAATAGATGTTGCGGCAGGGCGAGTAGACGATGCAGGCTGATGAAAAGCTAATGGAGGAGCCCTCGCTCTCCACAGTCCACACTCTCCT
This sequence comes from Nicotiana tabacum, assembly GCF_000715075.1. NCBI lineage: Eukaryota > Viridiplantae > Streptophyta > Magnoliopsida > Solanales > Solanaceae > Nicotiana > Nicotiana tabacum. Next base: position 35,459,409 of record NC_134087.1, on the reverse strand, counting down.
TGACATTAACAAACAACACATAAGAAACTAAGTAAAAAGAGAGGAAAAATAGCAAACAGAAACGACATCTCACATGTAAGGGGCCTGCGTCCAAATTTTTCATAAAAGGCCGACCATGTGCGAACCCCTGCCGGCTGCCATATGGGGAAGGATGGAACTCACCCACTCGCGGATACCTTCGACAGATGCAGCTTCAAAGACATAATGTGGTTTAATACTGTAACAGAAAGCGGTCGGGCATCTCTCTGACTAAAAACATAAGAAACTTACGCGCAAAGTTCCACTTCTCAGGGAACCCCGTTGGATCCGCCACATGGTGCTCGGTCCGCACATAGAAATAATTCTCGTAGAAATGATGGTTAGCCCTGTCGTCCATTTTCACCACCATACTCTTCGACCCCCGAGGGCACATGTGAATCATCGTGCCGCGAATGAGCTGAGGGGCAAAGATATTGAGCATGTGATCCAAAGTAATCTCACGACCGGCGAGCTTCGCGAAGTTGAGCAACATAAGGAACAATTTATACATGTATGACGAAAGTTGAGCAGGGCATACCTCGTAAAAACGACAGAAATCTACCACCAGGAGAGGAAGTGTGTACCCAATAAGAAAGGGGTAGGCGTAGAACACGCAGTACCCGGGGCGGTCAAAATGGACTATGTCGTCCCCTACCGCCGGCCGCATGTCAACGTAACGGAAAATTCCCTACCTAGCTTTCAATTCTGTGATTTCCTCCTCTTTTATAATAGAGGGGACAGGTCCGGCTCCTCCCCAGCGCGACTGCAGAAGTCGGTCCATTCTTTCCCAAGACGAGGCAAGATCTCGGCTACCGACGGGTGCTCCTCATCTTCCACCACCTCTACTCCTCTGGTGGCCAGAGCAACATTTTCCGGCGCCAGAATTGTGACAGGGAGGTCAGCGCGAGAAGAATCACCAGCCATTGTATCAATTTGGTGTAGTAAAAAGACAATGGAAAGAAAGGATGAAAGTTTTCAGTTAACTGGGGGCGAGTGAAAATTTGGAGTATCAGGAAGAAAGTATATTCGCCAAATTCTTTCAAGCAAAGGGCAAGGAAGTGTGTCAATTGAATATGTGTTCCTTCTATTTATAAGAGACATAAATAGCCCAAGCACGAAACTCAATAGTCGTCAATCAAATCTGATAGGGCACGAAACGTTTCGATTCCCTAGGAACGTGTGTCATAATAGCGACAACCACAAAACAACGTTTCAATCCAAACGACGTTTCGGTTCCGAAACAGCCGCAACGGTCCAAGGATATCGAAAGAGCGTCGTCATCTCACTTAAAACCTAAGGAGCATAACCAAGGGATGAGTAGTCAGATTTCTCTCGGATTTGTAGCAATCATGATCCGTCTGCCTGGCCCGACAGGGGACGACCCCGGCAGACGGAGGGACTAATTGTATTGGTCAAAATCTGACCGCTGCGGTCAAGCTGACCAACATCCCGTCCAAGCGGCAAGGCAGCGAAAGACGACATGGTCTATTCCATATCCCGCACTCACGATACCCATCGAGTTAGAAGAAACAATGTTCAGGGGACGACCAAGGCAGACATAGTATGAAAGAGCATCAGACCAAGTACATAGCAAAGGTCCCATGACTATATATAGTGGGGGAAAACCTTCGGTAAGGGGGAGGGGGCAGTTTTTTACTTCTTTCTCTCTAGTCTCTCCCTAGTTCTCTCTTCTGTAATCTTCATAATAAAAAGAAGAGCGAAGCATTCTCCAAGAAAATATGTAAAATGGTCTCCTCCATTGATTAATGCGAGCCACAATGGAAAGTTTCAATAAGATTGGTTACCTCTATCTTATCTTATGTATTATTTTTCCAATTAATTTATTGATTTGGAGTTTATTATTTACCCCTTTATTTTTTTAATTGATTTATTAAAAAAGGTTCTAATATCTTTTGAGTCAAACAAAATCATTGACCTAACATTTGATTATCACGAATTCAAATTCTAATGAGGTTCTAGCCACCAAAGCTTAATACTGTGCAAATTCAATTTTCGTAACGGTGCTTTGTCTTCTCCTTTTCCGGTTCTTTTTTCTACATTGTTGGTCTTTTATGTTTTTCCCCCATGTAAAATAGGAGTAGTAATTTTCAAATGAGGTTCCAGTCAATGACATCAATGAGACATTCCTGTCCTACACAACAATTGAAGTATAAAAGCCCAAACTATCCGTACTAGAAAGCAGACGATCAAAACAGAATGCTTAGCCTTCCTTCAACAAAATAATCAAATCAAAACACCCTTTACTAATCTAACCACCGGTAGATGGAAACTGCTCTTTCAACAACACCTGCATCATTTCTCAGAATCAATTGATTTTCTAAACTCCTCTCTCTCTCTCTCTCTCTCTCTCCTTGAGCGACAAAGGGGGAGAGAGAATAATAGCTGATTTCTTTTTGTAAATTCTTGCACTGAAAAATGCAATTGAAATCTGTCAACACATTTGCAATCACTATCATGTTTGGTTTTGCACTTATCATCCTATTTTTCTCTGGATTTCTTGATTTCCCACTTACCGCTTCTTCAATCCCATCAACCAAAAATCAAATCTTGACCACCATCTCAGCTTCCAAGCCCGACCCGTTTAGCAACTTGTTCGGTGCTTTCAAGAAATGGGATTCTCAAGTGGGTTGTGCTCAATTCAAGGATAAACACAAAGGGTTGTTGTTAAATTCTTCTTCTGGTTCTTTGCAAAAAGTTGATGAGGGTGAATTGAAATGTAATGAGCTGAAGATGGATCATGTGAGTGTATTAGTTAAAGGCTGGACTTGGATTCCTGATAATTTGGATAATTTGTACTCTTGTCGATGTGGGCTTAGCTGTTTGTGGACTAAATCCGAGGTTCTAGCTGATAAGCCTGATGCTTTGTTGTTTGAGACAGCAACTCCTCCCCTTGAGGTATTATTTTTAACCAATATTAGCTCTTTTAGCTTAAGCGTGATTGAGCAGTTTTAGCTGTGGAAATCAACATTAATAATGCATCTGCATGAACTTATATTTTCTAGTTCGTGGTAGTGCCTGATTGATTACTGTCTAAGCTGCTATCTTTAGGAATCAGTGTTGGACTTGGCTCAAAACATGACAAAGTGGAGGCAAATGATCAACTAGCTGGATGAGACTAAGTTGTTGTTGTTGTTACCTTCTCCAAAAAAAAAAACACTAAGTTGTTGTTGTTACACTTACGTTGGGTTCCGGCGTTTGTTAGGAGCTTTTTATTCTGGTTTGTCCATGTAAAATACATTTAGAGAAACTCTAATGTTAGAGAACCTTCATTTCCCTTAAAAAAGTAAATTATTTAGTACTGGAATGACATGGGCTTAAATAGAGCAGAATGGAAATTGAGGACTCATATACCGAATCCCAACTAATTTGGGGTTGATGCGGGCTCGAAAGATCTTCCTTCAGCCTTGAAAGTATTCCGATGCTTTAGTGTGAATGCAATCACTTCTCCAAATATAGTTGAGTAAATGTCTATTTGCCGTAGCTTAAAATCAGTCAAGGATTTGAACTTTGATGTTATCAGCATATGATTTCTTTATGCCTTGTTGGAGAGACCCATGGAATTACCTTTTTATGTCATCTTACATGTCACAATACAGAAGAGTGAAATGGACAGCGAATAATCATTTCCCAAGAGGATTGCAACTTGTATATTCCATCTACCTCGTTACCCTTTCTTATAAAGTTAGTGCATGATGAATTCAGGCATTCACATGTTTTGATCCGAATTCTCAGACCGTCAATTAAGCTTCTTAACAAGCTTCTACTTCAAATACATTTAGAATTCTCTTTTCCTTAGAATGTTTGAGGTGATATACTAAAACATCAACAATATATGTTCCATTAGATGCTCTGCAGACATCATCCTACCGGTTTAATTATGTGAAATAGATACATGTGAATGTACTGAGAGTTTTGAATCATCTGTTTCGTGCTGCTATTCCCTGTATATGTTTAGCTTCCAAACGTTCTGAGGTCTCTCCAACTAAACTGGACTAGTCGATCTGTCACAGCTCCAGAAATGTAATCTTGAAGCCTCAATTCCTTTCGTTTGCTAACTCTTTGCAAGTACTTTACATTAAACTTCTGATATTTTTGAAGCTAATCGGTGGAGCTTGCAGCTAGGAAACATTTATTTCCAGAAAACGAAACCTTTTACCCTTTATTTTTCAGATAGACTAACCCACAGTCACAGATTACTTTCATCCATATGTCACAGATTATTGTTTTCTAATGGAGCCTCAAAGCTGTGATGTTGACCAATCAATGGTTGTTTCACTTATTCTTCTCGAGATATATGTTATTGATGTATGGAGAAAATAGAAAAAAAAAGTATCCTTTACTTATAATGGCAGCAGGACTATCCGACTTGCATTATGGATAAAGTGAAGTACTGTTGGTAAAAAATACTTCAGACCCGATGATTTCTTATCTTACTAGTAATTTATGATTCTATCTTAGTTTAAGACTTATTTTTGTGTATAGTGGTCAATGTTTTTTACTCAATTTTTTGCAAGTAAACCCCAAAAAACTGTCTGCTGTACCTGCTGTACTCTATGACATATTTAACTATTCAATTTCTTGGTGTTTTTGCTAGCTTGCTTCAAGTAACCAATTAGTTAAAGTCTATATATACATTGATGTGAACTTAGCATGTACAGTGCTCCACTTAGACCTACCCTTTGCAAAATTAGAGTTTGGTGTATGACTAATTGACTATAATGTTTTGGCATCCTGCTTTCCTGTTTTATGTTCAGTTATATAGCTTATTCAAGGTGTTTGCTATAATAGGGTGTTACGATGTTAATTGTAAGAATAGTTACTAGCAGCTTGTTAGGACATGGAACATAGCTATTTGTTCTCATAGATGTTGATGTACAGGTGGATCGAATTGCAGCTACGTAACAGGATCTAAAATTATACCCTTTGGTTTTGTTATGGTTCTAAAGTTCCTTAGTCAATCAGTAAATTTTCCATTCCTTATTTTCTGGGTTCATCATTTGAGAATTGGCGATTGAATCTTGCTTTATTCTGACCATTATTGTAGTATATTCTTCCTAAGTTTCTTTCTTGAAATGCTGATTTTGCTGAATGATTAGTCTGTTGGAAAACATATTGTTGACTCTAGTTACCCGAAATATATCTTAGTGCTGTTATTTCTGCATCTGTCTCTAAGCTATTCCATCACCCTCTTTTTTGAGCCTCTGCATCGAAGGGAAGGGAGAATTACCCACGCAAAAGATCTTGAGTCAAAGAGTGAATTGAGTTGCTTAAGAGTATGGTAGTACTGTTTGGCATTACCCAAGAAGGGTGTGAGTTGTAGAAGATGAATTGCGAATGAATGGATTATTTGGCTGTGTGTTATAGGAATTGTGTGACTAGTAACCATTGAGATTCAGATTTTTATTGTTTGACATGGAAAGGTTGATGGAAAATCCCCACTGCGAATCTAAATTACATCGAACTTTTGCTTTCTTGTTGCACACACACCACATGCATCATATTCTTCTCTACAGTCTCCTCACAATTGTTATTTCCTTTATCAGAGACGTCAAGGTGATCCATTACGTGTATACATGGATCTTGAAGCTGGTAGAAAGAAATCAGTGTATGAGGATATATTTATTAGCTATCATGCAGAAGATGATGTCCAGTCAACCTATGCTGGTTCACTTTTCCATAATAATCGAAATTATCACCTTTCGCCTTATAAGAACAATGTAAGTGAAAGGCCACTTTGTTCCCTAAATTTGCATGTAAATATTCAATCGTTGAGCATAATGATTTTACTTGCTCATTCTTTTAAGTGCTTGTTATAATCTCTAGCAATTTGTAAATTCGTAGGATACTCTTGTTTATTGGTCATCATCACGTTGTCTTCCTCAAAGAAACCAGCTTGCCAAACGTCTACTCAGCTTGCTACCTTCCCATTCATTTGGCAAGTGCTTGAACAATGTTGGAGGTCTAGACAAGGCACTCTCCCTCTATCCTGAGTGCATCAAGGATTTTAAGGAAGCACCCAAATGGTGGGACCATTTACATTGCGCTATGTCACATTACAAGTTTGTCCTTGCGATTGAGAACACCAGGACAGAGAGTTATGTAACAGAGAAGTTGTTTTATGCACTGGACTCTGGCGCGGTCCCCATTTATTTTGGTGCCGCGAATGTCTGGGATTTTGTACCTCCACATTCAATAATTGATGGAAGCAAGTTTAGCTCTTTGGAGGAACTGGCTTCCTATGTTAAGGCCGTTGCTAATGATCCGGTAGCTTATGCAGAGTATCATGCATGGAGAAGATGTGGTGTGCTTGGAAACTATAGAAAGACCCGAGCAGCAAGTCTAGATACTTTGCCTTGCAGGTTATGTGAAGCCATCAGTAAAAGAAATGGGAGAAATGCAAGAGCTTCTTGATTATTCAACTGCAAAAATACAGGGTTCTAGGTTTTAAATTTCATTATTGTGTACTTAGGTCTTTTAGTGTTGTTTCTTAACAATGTTTGTGTTGATAGGATATAGACTAGGTAGGGTGACTTGTAAAGATCCCGTGCCCATACAGATTAATCATACATAAAAATTTTGGTTCAAAGAAAATTATCTATTATATAATGTCAATTTCCACCAATATTCTCCTTGATTATGAACTCTGGCTCATTCATGATCCTAGAATTCTTCTTGTCTCTAGATGTCAATAGTATCAACTTCTTTTGCTGGTAAATTACGCTAATCATTATCTGTCAAATTAGAGAATGAAACTATGACACAGTCTTTATTGTAGACTTGCAGTTCAATTAAATCCTTTTTCTTCTTCGTAATGGAAATGCACATCAAGAGTCTAATGAATACGTTTTAATGGAAGATTAAACCCAAACTACTACTGCTGGTTTACAATTTGGTTTTCCTTTTCTTTGGTAATTTGTTTTTAGGTTGGATTTGTGGGGGGGGGGGGGGGGGAAGTTGATCTTGAAACAAGTCATCCCAGCTATCCCCATCTTTTAAGAAACTCAGCACCAGAGACCACTGAATTCTTTTCTTTTTTTCCTTTAAGCATCGGGTATCCGAAACCCAAACTTAGATAAAGAGAAACCAGCACACGAAAAAGGCTTTCATTGCTACAATTCCATGGAAACTCAACTAGTTATACAGTCATATAATACAAGGTACACAACATGCTCTGAGATATATTCAAGGACAACTAGTGAACTGATAAGGCAGAGACCAAGTAAAAATCTCATTACTTAGCCGTTACTAAGTACATGCAGCTTAAAACTCTCCTATAAAAATTCCTGAATGAGCAAAGAGAACTGACAACTAAGTACTAACTCAGGATCAACCAGGCAAAGAACATTTTTTTTGAGAATGCCCCAACATATGGCAGCGACCACATTGAACTACTCTCTTCGGACGCTTTAAACTCTCTATGCGAAGAACCTTCTTTTTGGGCCTGCCAGGTGGTCGTCGGGTTTTTGGTGGCCGAATTAGAATATCAACTTTTGCTCCTCCACCTTCTGTACCCTCACCAGCCTCTCTCCAAAGACTCCTGTTAGGAATTGGGTATATCATTTGTGAGTAGGTTTCACGATAACTGTGGACCGTGAAACAAGGCTCAGCAAATAACTGGGCATTCTGTCCACAAGAAATAAGTGCAGCAGCAGCATGTGCACACGGCACACCATAGAGTTGCCAACGGCGACATGAGCACACACGACTTCGTATGTCCACGATATTTGTCCTCTCAGTTGATACGATTTCAAATTCAATTTCATTTGCTCGTAGAACTTTGTAGCAGCGAGCATCAGCAATTGCTTCTGAAATCCTCTTTTCAGCAGATGGCACGAGTATTGACGTCAACCTCATGCCCATGTTACGGCGATCGTTAGACCATGATATCATTTGTTGGCGGATATGTTCCATCATCTGCACAATAGGAAGTTCGTGACACTCCAGTGCCCAGTTATACAACACTTCTGTTATCCCCAATGAAAAATGACCATATCGTAATCCTTCAAAATAGGCGACAGCCCAGTGCTGTGGATTGAAATGGTGAAACCACTGTAGGACATCTTGTGAAACCTCAACCATCTCGGTGACTTTGCTCTCAAATTCAGCTGCGGTAAGTGCATATACTGCATTCCAAAATATATTCACTAATTTTGAGTTCTTAAATGTATCTCGGAAATTCTCACTGATATAACGTAGGCAAAAACCATGAAATGCATTTGGAAAATGAGTCTCGACTGCCTCAACCATACCCGCTGATCTCTCAGACAGTATAGTAAGTCTTGGCATACTGTCAGTATTTACACCCAGAAGTTTGCGGAGCTCGGACATAAACCACATCCAGTTCTCGTCACTTTCCACATCAACAACAGCTATTGCCAAAGGAAACAACGTATCATTAGCATCAACAGCTGCAGCACAAAATATCATACCCAGGTACTTTCCTTTTAAATGCACTCTATCAAGTTCCAAAAGTGGTCGGCAAGCATTTAAAAATCCATAAATTGCTGCACGATATGAGACAAACAATCTTTGGAAACAATTCTCCTGACCCGTGCTAACTGATGCAATGCTCCCTGGATTAGTCTTCCTTATCTGTTCACAATATGCAGGAAGAAGCTGATAACCTTCTTCAAAGGTTCCATGTAGAGCAGCCATGCTGCGCTCCTTTCCTCGCCATGCTTGCATATAAGACACAGCAACCCCATGCTGACTTCGAATATCCTGCAAAATCTCCTTTGGCTTATACTGAGGATTATCCCTCACCCGTGATTCCACTGATCTTGCAACCCAACCCACTGATGCTTGCTGATGGTGAAGGCTCTGAACCCCTTCACACGTATGCTCACCGTGAAGAGTCCTAATCGTAAATGTAGGAACTCCCGGACATTTTGCCACATGAACACGCCATGGACAACCTTCTTTGGAGCACTTAGCTATGAATCTACTCCTATCTGATTTGACTATTCGAATTTCAAAATGCAATCCTATAGCTATCTCTTTCAAAGTCCTTCTACATGCATCAACATCCGGGAACTCTTGCCCAATTGCTAAAGGTTGGTGAATCAACACCCCATTCGATCCGGGTACTGCTGTAAACTGCTGACCATTTGAATCAGGTCCTGATACTACTATCTCGTGTGCTGATTCCAATACATGATCCCCCATAACTCTACAGCTTAAACCTCGTTGTTAAACCTCCCAACTATAATCACTCATTTTTCTTGAAGTTGCCAAAATTTCCAAATGTGCTACTGGGGATTCATAGATCACTCCAATTTCAATATCTACCAATTGACACAGGAAAAATGATCAATTACTTATCACTCAAAAACTCAATAACAAGAAAACACAACAAGCAAAAATCAATTCAAATTCTTTTTTTTTTTCAAATGACGGTGGTGTTTGAGCCAGCTTGCCCACGCCTCAAACTATTCCACACTACGTACCTGGTACAGAGTAACTCTACCAAGTTTTAGGTACTAGGCACATGGGAAAAAATCACCCAGTAACATCAATTCAAATTCTTATACTTGCATATACCCTAGTCATCTCTGCAAAAGTACACATTTCTAGAACTACATAGCCATTGACAAATAACAGAATGTAGCTTAAGTAAGCTAAAATTAGCTCCAAACTGACAGTTCATCATGAGTTTAAACAATCCAGATTGGTCATCAACATAGGGTCAAACTCGAAGAATATCACATACACAGAAATAAAACCTTTAATATGCATTCTGCTTCATTCAAATACAGAGTAACACAAACAAGGACAAATTAAAAACACAAGAAAACTAAAAGGGGTTTTATCTTTACCTGAAATATGCTGCTGCAATTATTCAGTTGTTGAAGAGATCTAATTAGGACCCAAAAATGGCCATAATTAATAGCTGAGCTACAATAATATAGATATGTAAATTATATAAGTTACTAACCAGAAGATGCAGAGAGAAGATGAACAGTGTAAAGGCGTAAATTTGACGAATGTCGAGGGCAATTGGAAAACCCTAATGTCGAAAATGCAATTTTTTCTCAAATCAATAAGAGAGATAAAGAGAGGGCCAATTGGGGAATTAGTGGATATGTGACGTAGAAAGAACGTTAATGAAATGATAATTTTAGCCTTAGATTTGTTAGTATTTGTGCAGTGTTTGAGAGGGCTAAGACTGTAAATAGATTTAAGGATTGTGGAAATGGAAATTACAAACTTGAAAATCTGTTTAAACTGCGATTCGTCAATCAAATTAGAAATTTGGCAAAAACCGAGCACGGTCGATCAATCAATTTTGATCGGTCAAAAAACTGACCAATTTAGTCGGTTTTTCAAAATATTTTATTTTTTAATTTTTTTTACGAAACTGACCAATTTTGGTTAGTTTTCTTTGGCGCAAAAATGCGGGAAACTATTTTTGAGTCCCGGAAAATTTATTTTTCAAGAAACCGACCAACTTTGGTCGGTTTTTCATTTAAAATAAATTAAAATTAATATTAAAAAAACCGACTGAAGCCAATCGGTTAATTCGGTCGGTCATTTTGAAAAATCAACCAACTTTGATCGGTAATTTTATTTTTTAATAAAACCGATCAACTTTGGTCGGTTATTTTCGTGCGAAAATACAATTAAAGAGTATAAATGAAATAAAAAACATACCTTATTCCTTAAACCCTAAAACGGAGACATTGGTACAAGAGGAGGCTAGAGAGACCTCGAGCGTAATATACGCTACCATCGGAGAGACTTTAGTCACATCTTAACCCATGGTTGAAGAATGAGGCGATCAAGAAAGTCGTGGGCCTCGTAGTACCCGCATACGACAGCTCTGTGGAGCTTTTCGGGTCGAAAACCTGTTCGACGTCAGAACCGATCTCAAAACCCTAATATCACCCTCTGAAGAGAAAGGACTTTCTCTATATCTATATCTATGCAACTAGTTCTTTCACTTGCTTCCAAATCCATCCATCTTACTTACTCAAAAGCTTTGAATATTCTACTCGAAATCTTGCTTCTAGCTTTGGGCACCTCTGACATAAACAGAAATAGCGTATATACAAGGCTAGCCTTTTCTCTCAAGCGTCTTGGTATTGGATCCGCTCTTCTGTTAACATGAACATGAATTAGATTCTATTCTAATTCTTTATTCTTAAGAGAATCCCCCACCCGAACCATTCTTAAGACCACCAAGCTCTCTTGAATGAATTCTACTCTTTCTGCTTTCGAGCTACACCGGGGGCAAAATCTTTTCCCCACTAAGACGTGCATCTTTATGGCTATATCGTCCTGAAGACGGATGCGACAGGAAGAAGTGGCATTTGGAAGTGTTGCTGACTTAACATTTAAGTTTCGGCATAACAAAGCTTGCACTGTCTTTTCGCACTTAGGCGCACAACGTGCCATTGGTAAGTCTTAAAATAAAATAGACCAATGGCCTAGTGGTAGAATATTATCCTGCCATAGTACAGACCCCGGTTCAATTCCCAGATGGTGCAATTTTTAATTACATAATTAAAATACGGACCAACTTTTCCCGACCAACTTTCGTCGGTATGCCCTCCCGACCTTCAAAATACCGTCCACACATAAATGGTTGTGTTTTGGACGATTATTGGCCATTATCGATCAACTTTAGTCGATTTTTTGGACGATTTTGCCCAGGTTTCTAGTAGTGTACTTTGCTAAGTATTACAGTTATTCAAAATCGAACCGCTAGTTTAAATATTGGAAACGGATTAAAATTTTATAGCTAGCGATTTATTAATATAGAGTCGAATTATTCAATTTCGTTTATCAGATAAATTATTAACTCGTTAAAAAATCAGTAAGACTAACAAAATCACCATGTAGGCATGCAAAGCAGTCCAATTGATGACATGCATTGTGTCATTTACTCACTCCAAATGAACAAATACATTGTTGGATTTGAAAGAAAGATCTTTTTTTAGGTCAGACTTAACTTCTAGCTTGATATACGTTATTGATTTAAATAATAAATATATCGATAATCGTTAATCCGATTCCAAATCAACCAATATCTTATTGATTGACTAGTGAATTAATATATTTAAAATTCGATAACCGATTAATCAAACCGTTAAATATAATATCCAATCGGTCCGTCCGATAAGCAACCCTAGCTAGTACTAAATGAAGGATGTGGTTGCGAAAATAATGTAAGTCAACGTAAACTATAAGATAATTTTTTTTAAAAAAACATAAACTATAATATAGTCTTTGTGTATTTTGATATGTTTCTCTAAACACTATTTTAGATTATTTTTTGGAAAACTACTAATTATGAATTTATAAGTAGCTTATTATAAAAATTGATCAATTCAAAAAATATTAAATATTAACCAATTACTACCAATATTAGCCAACTAGCTATTTGTAGGCAAAAAAAGGTTAATTGTTTGCTTTCTTTTTGAGTGGGTGTTATTAGAATTGATTAGATATATCTTAAGTAGCTTGAATCTCAATTTTGGGATGATTTAGTGGAGTTTTGAGTTGGTTTGAATTGAAAATTCGAAGTTGAAGATAAACATGAACATGAAAAAAATAATATGTGTATCACATTGTGTATGATTTATGTATTATATGTGTATCAAAGGTGTATCACGTATACCTATGTGCGTGATACATGTGTTGCAGAAGAATTTTTTGAATTTGATTTTAACTAATAAATTTTGATACCAAATCAGTCCAAATCACCTCAAATCTTCATCAAATTTTATATCTTGACTCTTCTATAGTCAGACCTCTCTATAACATCATCTCTATAAAATAACACTTTACTATAAAAACTAGCTTTTTCGGAACCAATTTTCATGTTATGCTATAATATATGTTCTATATAACAACACTTCGCTGTAACATCCAAAAATATTCGGAACAAACGAGGATGTTATAGAGAGGTTTGACCGTATATGTTTTCAATAAATTTCAACCGTACCCATTGACAAATATCCTTTTTTGCTTAGATTTTTTGGAATCTTGTATATATATATTTTGCATTTTATCACCTTATTTGCTACCTCATCCATGAAATTTTCTTTCGTCTTGCACCTAATGTTGCTAATCACTGTGTATATGATTAATGGCTAGAGGTTGGTAAGTTGAGACTTTTTTGTGACATTTCTGTAATATTTATTTTTTCAAAATTGATTAACGTCCAAAATTAGACGAAGAAGTTGATTTAGGTCTCATTTGTTTGCACTTAATTAAGGTATTAATCTTAATCATTCAGATCTCATACATTAAGTGCGTTTGTTAAAGTCTGAATCTTAATTATTCTGATCTTAATCATTAAGTGTGTTTGTTTTTTTATTTCACAACTACTTAATGAGTCTGAATAGGCCTGTATGATTAAGATCTATAACAGAGACTTAATTTCATTAAGATGCTATCATCCATATTCATTATTAACTGCCGCTACCGCCTACCACTACTAATTATCAACTACCACCATGCCACCACCACCACTATACTCAACCACCATCACTGCCACCACCATCATCCTCAATCATAGCCGCTATCATTATCGACTATCACCACCCACCACTCCCATCATTCTCAGCCACAACCAACACTTATCCACCTCAACTACCAGAACTAAACACCTCATCATCATCAACAACCATAATCCATCATTATAAACTACCACTACTCACCACCATCTTCCTCAATCACAACTACCACCACCACCTGCCATTATTAATCATCACCACCCACCACCACCATCCTCAATCATAATCGCCACCACTATTTATTACCACTAGCTGCTACCCTGAACCACCACCATCAACCAAAGCTACCACCAACCACCGCTTCTAGTCGCCATTCACAAGCACCATCGTTAGCCATCACCACCAGTAATTACTATATTTTAAAAAAAAGTATATATATCTTATTGATATAATATTAGATTAATTAGTATTTCATTTGAATTTTATGTTTATTAATTTTTAAATAAAAATATATTTTATACATTCAGATATAAAAAGTCAAACATTGTTAATCATTTAGTATTCAGATTCAAATGTCTTAATCTTAATACACATCTTGATATTTAGATATATATTCATATTCAGACATTTTAATCTTTAAAAAAAACAAAAACCGAGGCCTCAGTAACCTCCGTGAACCTATTACTTTACAGGGGTAGTAAATGAATTCAGATAAAAAGATCAATCACTAAAACATATCTACTCGTCAAAATTTAACATCACGAGTTTGGGGGATCATAAACTTCTATTACTTCTTTATTATTTCTTAATCTTTCAATTAGCGGTAACTACAACATTTGGTTTTTAAATTCTACGATTTTCAATTTACTAAATCACTGTTCAAACAATATTATAACTCGATTCTGTAGACCCTCATAAGCTATAATGGTCGATCAATTTGAATAATCAATATATTATATTAACATATGTCCCTGTGATCATTGCATTTCATCAATTACTGCATATGGCTTAGAAAGCGAAAGAAATTCTTTAAACAATTTATTAAAGAAAGAATTACAAGAAAATACACATGACTTCACACCATAACAAAAAAAGGTCCATGTTTTTAAGTTTTACCCAACCTAACCCATATTGTACATATTTTGAAAGCACTATCAAATTCAAAATCTGTGTTCTTACAACCATTGCTTCTAAAAGCTATGGAGTTAAACTTGTGTTCTCACAACCATTGCTTTCACTCTCTCTTCTTCTCACTTCTTCTACATATGCTTCAAGAGGCCGTCCACCATTGCTGCTTCTTACCTTGTGTCACCTGGTTGCAATGTAAGAAAATTAAAGAGTAGAAGTCCACCATTGAAGGCCATTCAAAGTTTTGCTTTCGAAAATAGGATTTTTTGAGTTTGTTAGTTGTTTGGATTGAGTGTTATTCCAATTGATTGAAAATATCAAAAGGAGTTCAAAATTTAAATTTGAAGTAGATTTGAGAAAGATTTGAGTTAAATTTTAAAAGAGACGCAAGGAAGAAGACGAAGTTAGTTTTTTGTATAATTTTGTAAAATCTTGTATAATAGTGTATATGAGTGTATAAACACATCTTATACACTATTATACATTTTTATACACCTTTATACAAGTGTCTGTAGACGAACTTCTTCCACGATTTTTAGTTGCAATTCTTATTCAAAACCAGTCCAAATCTCCATTAAATGACTTCAAATTTTATATACAACCTCCTTATACTATTTCTAACAAGTCTAAATAACACCAATTCCAAATTTCTCACAAAATTAAATTCAAAATTTAAATCCACATATTTAAGCTTGTTAAAAATCTAATTTTCACCATCCAAATGGATTTGGTTTGTTGAACTAATATTTGAGTCACAGTTACTGATTCGAAAATTAACTTAAAAGCTTGAGCAATCTTTTTTAAAAATTAAATAGTAATTTCTAGGACCAATTAGAGTTGGATGTTGAATCTTAGCCTATTATTTTTGGGCTAGTTGGTTATAAATTGAAATATGAGCTATAAAACCGCCCCCCTTACTCAACCTCAACATCTATAAAAAAACCATTTCTTCTTTTCTAAATAAGGTAAGCTTTGAAGCCGTAGCTTGCTGGTTTTTCCATCATCCAATCCACAACAAATCGAATTAAACCTTTTTTTGAGCCTTTGCTATCGGGGGCTAGATGGATAGCTAGTAGTTATGAGCAGCAATCCCCTGACTATAGATAGGAAAAGATATAGAGGTGCGTGCCACACTCACGAGGGACTGAGAAATTGACGAAGTAGCGAGTTAAATCTCAGTTGTTCTAATGTGAAAATTTTCCTTTATTAAATCAAACTAATAGATTGAAACATACTCTTGAATTGAAAGCTCATGTAACTTAATACTAAATAAATAGTATAATGATTAGGAAGAGAGGTGGCAAAACGGGTATATTAATTGGGTCTCTATTTATTGAGCCAAAGCCCAAAAAGGAACATTTTCCTACTGAACCCAGAAATGAAAAGAAAGTGAAAATAGTACGAGTTGGCGAGAAATTCAAAAATTGCCAGATTTACAAGCGGTCATCCAAAAATAGCTACAGTTTCAAAAGTAATAGAAATTTAGCCACTTTTCATGTAAATATAAATTTGAACGAAAACACTATTCAAAATTCAGAAAAATACTCCAGTATAATATACTGGAGTTCCAGTATAATATACCGATCCAGCATAATATACTGGAGTTTGGAACATCGGTGCTCCAGTCTCCAGTATATTATACTGGAGCCAGCAAGTATATCGGTCCAGCATAATATGCTGGAAGTTCATACACATGTACACCGAACTCCAGTATATTATGCTGGACCGGTCTATGTTGCAGCAAAATAGTGGCTATTTTTCAATGACTTGGCAAATACTGGCTATTTTTGAATGACCAATCCGGAAACTGGCTAGACCGTGCTATTTTAGCTACGAGTTAGCCAATTTTCGGACTGATAATTAAAAAAAAAAATTTACTTTCCTATACACTATTTGAAACCTTATTACCCTCCCTACTTAAGTTTCAATTTAATTACATGGTCATATGCAATTTACCAATTATATACAAAAAAGTTTTAACTCAGTATCCCTTTATATTATGAATTGAATAAGGAATATCAGTTATTTCCATACTCTCTCTCTCTCCATCTCTCTCTCTTCGTCTCTCTCTCTCTCTCTCTCTCTCTCTCTCTCTCTCTCTCTCTCTCTCTCTCTCTCTCTCTCTCTCTCTCCTTCTCTATTTTTTTCCTAATTTTTCTTCATCTTACGTTTTCGGTTTTTTATGCTTTCTTGTTGTATATAGTTTTAATGGAATTCATCAATGAATTTCAATCGTTTTAACTTAGCAATTTCCTTTCATGTTGCACAATTGGTGTTCAGATTGAAATTGTCAATCAAATTTTTTTGAAGGTGTTTGACTCTCCACCATTGATAGCCATTAAAAGCTTTGAAGATTGGAAATTGAATTGGGTTTTCAAAACACATTATTTATTTGAATTGAGTGTTGTTGCAAACAATTGGAAATATTATTTGGAGTTGATATCTCAATTTTGAGGGTTTTTTGGTGAATATTAGACTTGATTTTTGCTGAATTTAAGAAGAAGAAGAAGAAGAACACATGACATACAATATACTTACGAAATTGTAGCGAAGTTGTAAGCACACACCACAAACAAAACATATACAAATCGGATACAAAATATATACAAAAGACATGTTGTATAAAGTTTGTACAAATATTGTATTTAAGTTGTATGATATTGTAGTTGTATTTAACTAGGTAGAAATAATGTATGAAAGTTGTAGATAAGTTGTAAGTAAGTTGTATAATATATAATTAGTTATATGAAACTTATTTTTACTATATATGTAATTGTAGATATTCAAATTTGCATTAATTTTATACGAAATTTATTTTTAATTTATATTTTGATGTACCATATATTGTTCTTAAAGATAGAGATTTTATGTGTTTAGTTTGAATATAAATATGCAATGAAGTTTAGCCAAATTGAACCAAGAATGAAATACAATGAAACTACGGAATAATTAATACCTTCAATAAAGAAAACAACATTTAACAAGAAGCAATTAAACATGAAAACACCAATAAGCATGTAACAGTTAAGACAAGAAGACAATATATTAAGAACGGGGAAAGAAACAGGCTAAACAAATAATTTGGTAGCGCATAAGTACTCGTCACCTCACCTATATGCCACGCACATGGAATTTCACATAGCAATTAAGTCGGGGATCCCTAGTCCCTCGAGTCAGAGTTAGGCCTAACACTTACCTTGATCCAACGGTCAACTCAAAGCTCAATTTTCGCTTTTCCTCTAGTTTTCACCTTCGAACTATTGGTATCTAGTCATAATTAACTTAATAACATCAATTATCTCTAAATAAATAAACTCCAATATATAATTATAAGTTTCACAATATTTTCCCCAAAAAATCAAAAACTGATTTAAAACTCGGGGTTCGAACTAAAATCCATTCACCCACATGCCCAAATATGTAATTTGTTCCGGAATCTGACCCCAAATTGAGGTCTAAATTCCCAAATTTAAAAAATTCTCAATTCTCCCAAAAACCCTAATTTTCTACCCTTAAGAACAAGATTTAAGACTATAAATCTAATGGGTGTTGATGGAAATTGAAGGAAATAAGTTTAAGAACACAAACCTATAATTTGGTATTGAAATCCCTCTTCAAGTATCGCCCTAGGTTGAGTTTTAATGGAAGAGATATGAAATTTTGAATTATTCCCGTTTTGAAGTCTGTTTTTAAATCACTGGACAGGTCTTCTTCGCGTTCGCGAGAAGCGTTTCGCGATCGCGAAGCTACGACCCTGATGGCCTACACGTTTGTAAGTTACCCTAAGCGTTCGTGAAGGCATACTCCCCCCAGCCTCCGCATTCGCGTGCCAAGTGCCGCGTTCGCATAAAGTAATCTCCCCCCAGGTCCCAACGCTTCGCGTTCGCGATAGCCTGGTCACGTTCGTGAAGGGTAATGCCCCCAACGCTCCGCGTTCGCGACCAGCACTTCGCATTCGCATAGAAGGAATTCTCCTTCACGCCAACTTACTCTTCGCGTTCGCGAGAGTCCCTTCGCGAACACGAAGAAGAAGATACCAGATGACAGGTGAAGCCAAAAACACCAATTTTTTTAAGTCTAAAACATCCGGAAGCCTATCCGAAACTCAACCGAGCCCTCGAGGCTCCAAAACAAACAGGAACACAAGTCTAAAAATATTATACGGACTTGCTCGCGCGATCAAATCGCCAAAATAACACCTAGAACTACAAATTTAGCACCAAATTGCATGAAATTTTCAAGAAAGTTTTAAAACTTTTATTTTCTCAACCAAAGGTCTGAATCACGTCAAATTAGTACCGTTTCTCACCAAATTTCACATATAATGTATAAATATCATAACGGACCTATACCGGGCTTCGAAACTAAAATATGGACCCTACCAACAAGATCAAATATTAACCAAAATTTTAAAACCTTTAAAATTTTAGTCTTACAATTTTCATCAAAAATTCATTTCTCACGAGACCTCGAAATTCGATTCCGCGCATACGCCCAGGTTTTTACTACGGACCCACTGGGACGGTCAAATCACGGGTCTGAGTTTGTTTACCCAAAATGTTAACCTCTAACATTGACCGAAGTCAACAAAATTAACTTTTTAGGCCAAAAATTATTATTTCATCACTTTTCCACATAGAAGCTTTTAGGAAATGCGCCTGGAATGCGCACGCAGATCGAGGAGAGATAAAACGAGGTTTTAAGGTCTCAAAACACGGAATCGCGTTCTAAAACATAAGATGACCCTTTGGGACATCGTACCAGCATATTATGCTGGAACTTTTCATGTGCTGGAGTTCCAATATAATATGCTGGAAGTTTATATGCAGAAGCTCCATAATCTAGCATATTATGCTGGAACTTTTCGTGTTTCAGCAAAATAGTGGCTATTTTTCAATAACTTTGCAAACACTAGCTATTTTAGGGATTTTTTTGTTCCTATACACTATTTGAAAATTTATTACCAAAAATGTCCAAGTTTTAATATTTACCCGACCTAAACAAGTTTTAGCTACTAAAAATATATATTCCACTTAAAAGACTCCTAATCTATTATTAGTGCCTTCAAGCAAGGGATTTAGTTATACCCTTTTCCTTTTTTTCTCTCCTCTCTCCCCTATTCTCTCCAGATTGAACTTATATTTAGGTATTTATTTGATTATTGTTTCGGTTTTGGTTTTATGTTTCTGGCATTTTTTTAATTAAACTGTCTCCTTTTATTAAAACTGGGTAGAGAGTAAAGTTGAGGGGTTAAAGCTCCTGGTTACATCTGAGAGCAACTATGGCATGAAATTATGTTTTCAAATAGACTGAACATGATGGAACAATTCCTGAATCCTTAGAAGCACATAAAGCTTTATCTAGTTCTAATGTACGGTTGCTCGTCGAGTGCAACAAAATTTTCAGCTTGCACATTAATGATATTTTGTGTTATATTAATAAGATGTTGAATGATTCTGTATTGCTTGCAATAGGTATCATTTTTTGTCTAATATATTTGCATTTTTCTTTGATCGATCAGGATTCAGTATTATTCATCAGCACAGTCTAAAAGAGAACTTCTACTGAATATCGGTGTTTCATGGAATATTTTGGTTGGTCTTGCAGTGTAGTATTAATTGAGTGAGGTTTCATAATTTGTGTAGCCTTCTGTTTGCTTTGGTTTGAGGCCTAAATATTATGGATGGTTTTGAGCCATATTGTGAAATTCTGTTCTTATTGTATGATTGGTATTGATATGGTGAGATCGGGTTGTACGCTGCAACAAGAGGAATAAGGGTGATATATTGAGGAGGAATAAGGGTGAAATGTTATTATATGGTGGGATTGGGTTGCGCGCCGCAATAGGAGGAATAAGGGTGATATATTGAGGAGTAATAAGGGTAAAATACTATTGTACGGTGGGATCGGGTTGCACGTCGCAACAGGAGGAATAAGGGTGGATTGATAAGTAGTAATACGGGTGAATGTGTATACTATTACTGATTATATGGTGGGATCAGGATGCGCGCCGCATCAGTTTATTGTCCATATGTCCTCTCTGCTGTGAAGTTATTCTGTAGTGTTGTATCTCACTTAAGGATTGGTTATAACTGGTATTGATAAGATATTTGAAGTTCCGTATTCATTTTGGTTGCAAGTTACTATTTTATTTTGTACCGTACTTTTTTTTTGCTTTATTATATACTATATGCAGGTTATATTGTAATTGCCCAGCCGCAGCCTCGTCACTACCTCATCGAGGTTAGGCTCGGCACTTACCAATACTGTGACGACCCGGCCTGTCGTCTCATGAGTTGCCGCTCCGTTTCCCTCATTTTTGCTTCTTATTGCTTTGTCTATCGGTTATACATGTGATCGGGTTGGTTGGCTCAAGTTCGGAAAGGATATGGTAAAGTTTGAGACACTTAGTCTCTTTTGAGGAAGCTTAAGATAGAAAAGTCAACCGGATGTTGACTTATGTATTAGAGGGCTCGGATGTGAGTTCCGATGGTTCGGATAGTTTCGGGAGGTGATTTGGGACTTAGGAGCGTGATCGAGATGAATTTTGGAGGTTCGGAGTAGATTTAGGCCTGAATTGGCGAAGTTGATATTTTGGCAATTTCCGGTTGGTAGGTGAGATTTTGATATAGGGGCCAGAATGGAATTCCAAGAGTTGCAGTAGTTCCGTGGTGTCATTTGGGATGTGTGTGCAAAATTTCAGGTCATTCGGACGTGGTTTGGTTGGATTTTTGATCAAAAGCGTAATTCGGAAGATTTTGGAAACTTAGGCTTGAATCCGATGTGTTTTGGTTGAATCGATGTTGTTTGAGGTGTTTTGAAGAGTGGTACAAGTTTGAATAAGGTTTTGGAATATGTTGGTGCTTTTGGTTGAGGTCCCAGGGGCCTCAGGGTGATTTTGGATGGTTGACGAAGAAGTTTGGAATTTTGGTGAGCTGTAGATTTTTGCTGCTTCTGGTATTTCCGCACCTGCGGATTTGGGACTGCAAGTGGGATCTCGCAGGTGCGAGGAAGGGATCCGTAGAAGCAGAAAGGAGATAGGGAGGCAGAAACCACAAAAGCGATTAGGAGGACCGCACCTGAGATGGCACAGGTGCGGATATTATATCGCAGATGCGAAAAAATAGGAACTTAAGTGAGGACCGCAAATGCAGTGGTCTTGACCGCAGAAGTAGGAAATTGGCTGCAAATGCGAAAATGCCTGGGCCAGAATGTATATATTTCTTCCTTCGCGATTTTCAGAGGGTTTCATCATTTTAAAAGCGAATTTCTGGTGTTTTGAGCGATTTTGAAGAAGGATTTCAAGGGAACTTCATTGAGGTAAGGATTTTGGAACAAAAACTCGTTTCTATGGTATTATCTCATGGATTAGGCTTGTAATTAATGGAATATAAGGATCAAAGTTTGGGGAAACTAGGGCTTGGAAAGTTAGACCTTTGATTGAGGATTTGAAGGACCATTTGAGGTCGGATTTCAAAACTTTTGATATGTATGAAGTCGTAGGGGGATAAGGAATCTATTGATGTAAAAATTATCGAATTCCGAGACGTGGGCCCGGGGGTCGGGTTTTGGTAATTTCGGGATTTATGTTGTAAATTGAATATTTTCGCTTGGGCTTCGGTCCCTTAGCATATTTTGATGCCGTGATTATGATTTTGGATAGATTCGACGCGAGTGGAGGCCGATTCAAGGGGAAAAGGCATCGCGAGCTAGAGATTTGACCGGATTGAGGTGAGTAATGATTGTAAATGATGTTCTGAGGGTATAAAACCCCGGATTGCACTTCGTTGTGCTATATTGAGGTGACGTACACGCTTGAAGACGAGCGTAGGTTTGTGCACTGTTGGGGATTGTGACTTAGTCCATCCCGAATGTCTATTTTACCGCGTATTTGTCTGAAATCTATTTGCTATCATCATTATTTGGGTTGAATGCCATATTTGGGCCTCGTGCCATCTATTTGAACCCTTCGGGGATTTTTATTGATATTTTCTCACTGTTTTGACTTTATACTTGAACTCAGTCATGTTATATTTCACTATTTTCATACTCAGCCATGTTTGCTATGTTTTTAACACCTAAATGATCTTTTAAATGATAATTGGGCTGAGAATCATGTTTTACTACTGTCGAGTGGCTTGTGAGGATTTTTGACTGAGTAAGGCCGAGGGCCTATGTTGTGAGGAAACACTGATCATGATTATGAGGCCGAGGGCCTGAGATATGTACGCCATGAGGTGAATTGTTGATATGAGGTTGGGGGCCTAGTGATAATGCCATGTGATGGCTTGATATTGCGCTTGGGCCGAAAGGGGCCCCTCTAGGAGTCTGTACACCCCCAGTGAGCGCGGGTACCCATTGTGATGTGAGATATAGCCCGAAGGGCTGGTATTGTTGACTTTGTGCCCGAGGGGCAATCCTTTATGTGCTTATCTATCTGTCATTTACTTGTTTAATTGTTGAATAGACATTTCTTGAAGTTTAAAAGGAACTTATACGAGTTCATATATCTTTACTGAATCACTGTTCTTACCTGTTTTATTGCTTCATTATAGCCTATAATGTGTCTTACGTGATTTCATGTTTTCAGTCTTTATTTATGATTATTACTCATTGAGTTGGAGTACTCAGTTTACTCCCTACACCCTGTGTGCAGATTCAGGCGCATCTGGTCCCGCTCCCGAGTGTTGATCTTTCCAGCTCAGGCAGATCTGAGGATTCTCTAGGTAGTTGCCAGCGTTCACAACCCATAGCTTCTTCCCTATCTTATTGTTTCTTGTTTAGTTTTATTTTGAACTCTGAAGACTTTTCCTAATTATTCCAGATTTTAGATGCTCATGACTAGTGACACCCCGGTATCGGGCTGTGTGGGGTTGTATTCTGCAAATTATGCTATTATCTGCTACTTTGAGACTCTATTTATTATGCTTTAGACTTATTTCTTATGGTTTAACTGTTAAAAATTGAAATGGGAAGTGTCGGCTGGACTTGTCTTCATGAGAGGCGCCATCACGATCCGGTCCGGGTTTAGGGTCATGATAAGTTGGTATGAGAGCCTAGGTTACATAGGTCTCACGAGTCATGAGCAGGTTTAGTAGAGTCTCGCGGATTGGTACAGAGACATTTATATTTATCCTCGAGAGGCTGCAGAACCTTTAGGAAAAATTTCATATTCTTGAAATTCTTGTCGTGCAAATTGTTGATCCAAGTACTAAACTTCTGTCAGTCTATTCTCTCACAGATGGTGAGGACACGTGCTACCGGTCAGGATGGATGACCACCAGTACCACCAGCTGTGGCCACTAGAGGCCGATTATGTGGTTGTGGTCGTGGTAGGGGCAGAGGTGTGACCCGCACAACAGCTAGGGTAGCACCTGCAGATCCACCAGCCGCCCCAGTTTAAGATCAGGTCCCAGTTGTGGACGCTCCAGCAGCACCAGCTCAGGCACCAACTGTGCCCATTGTCATTCCGGGTCTTCAGGAGGCCTTGGCTTAGATTCTATCAGTTTGCACTGGCATAACTCAGGTGATTACAGTTACTACAGTCGTAGCTACTTCTCAGGCTGGGGAAGGCAATCAAACTCCCACCGCTCGCACACCTGGGTAGGTCGTGCAGGGACTTCAGACACCGGGGGCACATCCAGCCCAACCAATTGCAGCTTGCTCATGACTATGTAGTTCTTGCCATGCCGGAGGACGAGCAGCGTAGGTTGGAGAGGTTTGGTAGACTTCAGCCTCTGACCTTCAGTGGTACAGAGGGCGAGGATGCCCAGGGTTTCTTGGATAAGTGTCAGAGAATGCTTCGTACAACGGGTATTCTAGAGACCAGCGGGGTCGCTTTCACTACTTATCAGTTTTCTGGAGTTGCCTTCACTTGGTGGGAGACTTTTGAGAGGCGTGGCCTGTTGGTGCATCACCCCTTACCTGGCAGCAGTTCTCCGTTCTCTTTCTGGAGAAGTATATGCCACAGTCTCGCAGAGAGGAGCTGTGTAGGGAGTTTGAGTGGTTGCGTCAGGGAGAGATGACTTTGGTGCAGTATGAGATGAGGTTCTCCGAGTTAGCTCATCATGCGATTTGGTTGGTTCCGACAGATAGAGAGAGGATTATGAAGTTTGTTGATGGCCTCACTTATGAGCTTCGTATTCTTATGACCAGAGAGAGGGTGACTGGTGCTACTTTCGAGGAGGTTGTAAACATTGCTCAAGATATTGAGTCTGTTCGTTGCCAGGAGCGAGAGGAGAGAGAGGCCAAGAGGCCTCGAGGATCGGGCAATTATAGTGGTGCTCCTTCGAGAGGTCAGTTTTAGCACGACAGAGGCCGTCTATTCAGGCATACTCAGTGATAAGTAGGGATTTTAACGAGTTTCATGCTCCTTCTTGCCTATGCTTTGATTATAAATTGTTACAAAATAGTCCCAAAAGGCTCATAAGTTGTGCTTGATTGCAGGTTTGATCGACAAAATGACGAAATGTCAAAGATGGGCTCAAAAGGAGTAAAACCTGCTCAAGTATCAAAAACATAGTAAACCGAGGGCAAACAAGCCTAGTGCGGACTGCACAAAGTCGAATGCGGCTGCACTAGGTGATTCAGAGAAGGAAAAAATAGGCTTCAGGCAACGCTGCCGCGGTATACATTTCGCGGTCTGCGGTGAAGGCTCCGCGACCGCGCTACCTTTTTGTGCGGTCCACGGAAGGAGGTTCAGAGAGTTGGAAAAAATGGGCTTCAGGTAACGTGGCCGCGGTACACATTTCACGGTCCGCGGTGAAGGCTCCGCGTCCGCGCTACCTTTTTGTGCGGTCCGCAAAAGAGATATTTAGAGAGATGGGAAATACCAATGCGGTCCGTGGTCATAGATGTACGGACCACGATAGCTGCCTTCGCGGCCGCGGTCCATTCTACGCGGTTCGCGGAGCCCAAGTTCAGAGAGCCCAGAATTGAAGTCCAAGAGCCTAGTGCGGCCGCGGTCCATTTTATGCGGCCCGCACTGACCCTGTAGGGGTATTTTTGTCCAGTTTTTTCAGCCTAGTATAAATAGAATATTTTACCATTTTTAGGTTACCAGATATATCAGAGCTGAGCTGCGCTCGTGGGAACCTCATTTTGTAGCCATTTTTGGCATCGTAGCTTCAAATTAACGATAGATTCTCTGTATTTACATTAGCATTTAATTAATATGCCTTGTTCTTCATCTATTTCTTTATTTTCTTCTTCAAGCATGAGTAACTAAACCCATTAGCTAGGGTTGTGGCTCAACCCTAGTGTGGGTAATTGATGGGTGTTGCCATCTATTGTTAGATTGACTATGAGTGTTTGTTATTTGGGTCAATTTAATGGTTTAATCTATGAATTGGTGGTTGCAAACACTGGTTTGTGCTAAGTTGACTTGACTCTTCTTGAGAAAGAGAACCTAAGTCTCCAAAATTGACCCAACAAGGAATTGGGATGACTCAAGAGAATTGATAGTCCCAGTTAACGGGTTAAACCTCGAGAGAGTAATCACCCTACTCGAACCCTAGTTTCTTGATCTAATTTGCCTACCCATTTGGTCTCGAGAGAGTTAATTGGGCAAAATCACTCTCTTTACCGAGAGGTGTGAGAGTGGGTAAAATTGTGCAATGGTTATAGCATAAGCCCCAATTATGTCAATCGAACTTTAATAACTTCTACCCGTCAATTAGCCACCTAGGTAATGTCACGACCCTAGTGCCCTTCTTCCCATTAGATACAACTTAACAATTATCTCGTAGCATAATCTAATTTCAATTAATAGCTTGGTAATAGTAGTTTATAATCTTTTTGCTTGCCACCGTGGCCACATTCCATTTAGTGCGGTTTGCGGTGGACCTCCGCGACCGCGGTCTGGTTTTGTGCGGACCGCAGAGGTTGCCTTCTCAAGCTTCTTCTGAATAAACCCAGCGCGGTCCACAGTCCGTTTTGTGCGGCCGTGCTGGTAGGTAAGACTGGGTCCCACATCTTTTTCTATAAATAGAGCTCAGGGGTCACCATTTACAATTTTTAAAATTTTAACACTCAGAGACCTAAAAGCTACTGTTTATACTCTCTTATGACCGTAATTCTTGTTTAGACTGACTAATTGCATTTCATCTTCACATCTGGTAATATTTCACTCATTCCTTGTTCGTTTAATTTATTAATTTTGTTTTTATTTTATTACTATTAGCATATAACTATTTTTTCGTCCTGTTTTCTCTATTTTTGTTAGCTTAGGTTGGTTTAAGTGTTAGTTCTAGGGTGCTTAATGTGCATAATGAATGGGTAAATTGAGTAGGGACAAAGTAGGTGAAAACTTGAACAAAAATGCAAAAATTGGAAACCCTAACTCAGTGCCTGAACTAAGCACCCTCCGCGGACCGCAGTAGCTTATGTGCGGTCCGCAGTGCCCTGACGCGGTTCACAATACCATTTTGTGCGGACCACGGTACTCATGTGTCTGAAAGTTGACTTGTGCCCAGCGCAGTCGCATTGCACTTAGTGCGGTCCGTGCTGGCCTACCGCGGCCGTGATACCACTTAGTGCGGACCACGGTGGAAAGATTCAGAGGAGTGGTTTTCTAGACCCTACCCCAATGCGGACCGCGGTGGCTTTTGTATGGTCCACGGTGCACCCAATGCGTCCGCACTCCTTTTTGTATGGGCCACGGTACATTATTTCTGCAATATGTTCTGCAACTTTTGATCTTCTGTTCTGCAATTCATTTTCCACAAATCTTTCACTGTCTGTGTTGATGCTAACAAAGCTAGATGTTTATGCTTGCAGGCAATGGTTAAACAAAGAGACAAAGGCTCGAAATAACCCGGCCGAGGTAATTCCTCCCGGGGAGGGAAGCAAAGGATGATAAAACTCACTCCCCAGGTTAGAAAAAACATAAAGGACATGTGGAAAGCAATCAAAGCGGCCGACAGAGCCATTGACTACTCGGGGAGTGAGTACGAGCCCTCCCGGGAGATCTCTTCAGATTCAGTCCCACTATATATCCCATATCTGGAGAACGCCATACATAGAGACACTCCTCCCTCTTTCCCTAATGCTCGAGCTTCAATCAACATTTCTTCTGGGTTGTCTGAGGGCACAATGGCAGGTAGTGGGGATAAATACTCTACCTGTCCCACAACATCAATATCTGGAGAGGGTGCTAGAAGTAATGAGGGAGATGGGGAGTTACTTGGGGGTGGTGTGCCTCAAGTTGGGGGTGTTGACCGAACTAAAAATTCCGCTGTTTGGGAAGATAGATTCGTCAGCCAAGTGGCATTCCATAAGTTTAGGGAATGGTGGCCTATACGAAAGTTGATTCTTGAGAGGTGCTTCATTGACAAAGACCTTCTACCCCTACACCCCAATTTACATAGACAGTTTCGAGCTCGAGTGGGTTAGGAACACTTCAAAGATAATTGTGTGAAGGCGAATGAGCACATGGTCAAGGAGTTTTATAGTAATGTGGCCTACATCTTGAAGGGCACTAAAGTGACCAAAGTGCGAAACAAAAATGTGATATTTACCAGGAAGGCACTAAATGAATACCTGGGGTTCAACTAAGAAGATGAGTCCCTTTACAAGGAAAAGTTGGCAATGGGTGAGAAGGTTCATTCGTGGTTAGCCTCATACCTGGCAGTCCCGGGTACGGTTCCAGAGTGGTTGCAAGTAGGGGTCAAAATACTTCAGAGGACTTTTAACTTTGAGGCTAGGGGGTGGTTGACTTTTATGTGCAGTCGGCTCGACCCAACTACCCATGATCAGACTATCCCACTTGTCCGGGCTGTTCTTGTTGCATCTATTATGGCGGGATACACTATCAACGTGGGCAATGTTATGTCCCATGTCATTTCTGCAGTGGGGGTTGAGCATGACCGGAACTACCCTTTTCCCAACACCTTCACTATGTATTTTAGGGACCTGGAGGTGGAGAAGAGACCTTTTGACATCAATGTCAAACCTGTGGCTCCATTTTCATGGTACAGTCTGAAGGGGTCAGACAACCCCAAGGACAAAAATTACAAGCCAGTTGCTTCCGCCCCAACTGGCCAGTCTGAAGAGCCGATTGCGGTAGAGCCCTCCACTAAGCCTGCTTCCATAGTTGCTGACATGCCTCCCAGACCTTCCACTACTGCTGGTCCCTCTACTTTAGCTGGCCCGGGGATTCCATCTTCCCGGGCCCATCCTATCACTGCCCACCAGCTGAGCCAAACACTTCATAGCTTGAACAACTGGATGTCAGCTGCATCATCCAAGTTGTCCACCTTGACTTCTACCATTGCGGCTCAGTCGGCACCGCAGCCAGCACAACTTCCATAGTCCATTAAGGATACATTGAAGAAGATCCTGGAGAACCAGGAAAAGATCATCAGTACTCAGGGTGCCTTGGCTAAGGTAGTAGATTCACATGGCAAGGCCCAGAAGGAGCTTGCCAGGGAGCACAAGAAGCTGCGCAAAACACGGGCTTCCAAGGAGTCTGTGAAGGATCTTAGAGCGGATATGGACAAACTGAAGGCAGACCAGCTGCCTTTAGACTTGCTATTTGAGGATCCAGCTCCAGCAGCAGAGCCACAGCAGGAGCAGACACAGAGGCTTCCAAAGAAGAAGAGGAAGCTCCCTAGTGCAGATGAGGCGATCATCCAGTTGGCGGACCCACTAGAGGTTCCCTCTAGTCAGCCACATGATGTTCCTGATATTAATCTCGTCTAGGTCCAGGCCCTAGTCCCAGTAGCTGGGCAGCATGAGACCGGGAACCAGTCTGAGGTTCCCGCGCATACAGAGGACCTAGGGACCACTAATGATCCCACGTAGACGGACACAACTTAGGGAGTTCCCATATCTTTTCCTTATACCTTTTGGTGCTTATTTGTTTAGTTGGCATTTGGGACAATGCCAGCTTTTATTTGAGGGGGTGCGCCCTACATTTTTGGATGACTGTATATATTGTTACATTTTATGTCTTTTTGATTTTCATCTTTGGTCTGTATATAATTTTACATTTAGTTACTTTTATCGCACTTTTTATCTTTCATTTGGTCTGTATATAAAGTTACATTATTGTATATATTCATCCCCGTTGTATATTCAAATCCCCTATTATACACATTCATTCTATTTTCTATTTTCGTAATTTTTTTCCGTTTTTAGTTCCTTAGATAGGCTCGTAGCTTTTTGTTTTGTTTTTGGTGCTTTCAATAAGCCTTTGATTTTCTTAATGCCACGATTCTTTCCAAAGGTGGAGTATTGTGTGAACCAGGTGGCTCTTCCCGATGATGGATTGCGTGACAACCATCTTAAGGGTTTGAGTCCATTTTTGTTTCTATTTTTGGTAGCTTGTAGTTAAGGTTTCCTCAAGCAAAGCTTCACTTGGACCTAACACAGTTGCCTTTGATCCCATGGTCAAAGACAAGTCGTTGTATTTAGGATGGTGAAAGTCGTGACCTTGAGACTCTTGTGCTGACCAAACAATCATCATGTGGTCTTTCGGGACCATTGTATGTTCAAATCATGTCTAAGGTTGTTGTGGGTCCCGATTCTATGTCTTTAGAAATCCTTGAGCTTGTGTGGTGAGAAATTGAATTATGAGTCCAAGTTCCAAGCCAATGGTCTAGAACTTGCCCTGAATGTCTGTTGAGGCGAAATCTTAAGTGAAATTTGGATTGAGAAGTGATTATAGGCTCTCCTTGATCCAAATGATAGTTGAAAAATTCCATAGCCCACCAACGATATACTCCCTAGTTAACCCTTTTGAGCCTTAAACCTTTTTCTTTCAAGAACCCATACTATCAGCCTATATCCATTCTAAAATATACCCTCTTTCGACACCCGATTTTCCCTTGAGAAATGGCAAAAGTCTAAGTTTGGGGGGAGAGACGAGAGAAGGAACAAGTGGTAAAAGGTACTAAAGCAAAAAAAAAGGAAGGCAATAAAAAAGAAAAGAAAAGAAAAAGACAAAAAGAAAGCCCAATGTGAAAAAGAATAAAAAGGGATTCAAGAAAAAAAAAAGAGAAAAAGGTATGGAAAAAGTTAAAAAAGGAGAAACACTTTGAAGTGCAATAAAAAGAGTGACATTACGTCTCTCTAACCCCTTAAAAAGAAGTGAGATACTCAAAGAGTCAAGAGAATTGTGCCAAATGAATCAAAAGAAGTGCTTAAGGGAAAATGGAACCCATTTAGACCAAATTTTTCCTACCCTGAACCAAAAGCCTTCATATTGACTCCCCAAAAGCCCTATATGATCTTGAGTTGAAGGACACTTACATTAGTGGACACTTACATGAGGGGCAAGCATATGGTACTTAAATCCGGACTTGTGACTTTTCCTTGAGAGAGATTAGTGAATTCCCATTAACTTCGGTTTGTGTGCTAATACTCTAAAAGTGAGGTTTGCTTAGGGAGAGTTGAGGATGTGTGAGTTTGGGTTCAACAATGACCAAAGTAATTGAGAAATCCCTTTGATGTAATGAGTCAACTCTTTATGCTCTTGTGTCACACTTATTCCATAGTTTTTCTAAGTTTAAATGTTGTTAATGATTCATTCGTATTGAGGACAATCGTTAGTCCCAATTGATGCTTGTTGAGGTCACTTTAGGATAGTTGGAAACACTTGGATTTTTCCTTAAGGGGTGCGTCTTATTTTGTTTGCTTGAGGACAAACAAAGGCTTAAGTTTGGGGGAGTTGATAAGTAGGGATTTTAACGAGTTTCATGCTCGTTCTTGCCTATGCTTTGATTATAAATTATTACAAAATAGTCCCAAAAGGCTCATAAGTTGTGCTTGATTGCAGGTTTGATCGAAAAAGTGACGAAATGTCAAAGATGGGCTCAAAAGGAGTAAAACCTGCTTAAGTATCAAAGACACAGTAAACTGAGGGCAAACAAGCCTAGTTCGGATCACACAAAGTCGAATGCGGCCGCACTAGGTGATTCAGAGAAGGAAAAAATAGGTTTCAGGCAATGCGGCTGTGGTACTTATTTCGCGGTCTGCGGTGAAGGCTCCACGGCCTCGCTACCTTTTTGTGCGGTCTGTGGAAGGAGGTTCAGAGAGTTGGCAAAAATGGGCTTCAGGTAACGCGACCGCGATACACATTTCGCGGTCCGCGGTGAAGGTTCCGCATCCGCGCTACCTTTTTGTGCGGTCCGCGGAAGAGATATTCAGAGAGATGGGAAATACCAATGTGGTCCGCGATCATAGATTTGCGGACCGCAATAGCTGCCTCTGTGGCCGTGGTCCATTCTACGCGGTCCGTGGAGCCCAAGTTCAGAGAGCCCAAAATTGAAGTCCAAGAGCCTAGTGCGGCCGCGGTCCATTTTATGCGGCCGACACTGACCCCACAGGGGTATTTTTGTCCAGTTTTCCAGCCTAGTATAAATAGAACATTTTACCATTTTTAGGTTATTAGATATATCAGAGCTAAGCTGCGCTCGTGGGAACCTCATTTTGTAGCCATTTTTGGCATCTTAGCTTCAAATTAACGATAGATTCTCTGTATTTACATTAGCATTTAATTAATATGCCTTGTTCTTCATCTATTTCTTTATTTTCTTCTTCAAGCATGAGTAGCTAAACCCATTAGCTAGGGTTGTGGCTCAACCCTAGTGTGGGTAATTGATGGGTGTTGCCATCTATTGTTAGATTGACTATGGGTGTTTGTTATTTGGGTCAATTTTATAGTTTAATCTATGAATTGGTGGTTGCAAACACTGGTTTGTGCTAAGTTGACTTGACTCTTCTTGAGAAAGAGAACCTAAGTCTCCAAAATTGACCCAACAAGGAATTGGGATAGACTCAAGAGAATTGATAGTCCCAGTTAACGGGTTAAACCTCGAGAGAGTAATCACCCTACTTGAACCCTAGTTGCTTGATCTAATTTTCCTACCCATTTGGTCTCGAGAGAGTCAATTGGGCAAAATCACTCTCTCTACCGAAAGGTGTGAGAGTGGGTAAAATGTGCAACGGTTATAGCATAAGCCCCAACTATGTCAATCGAACTTTAATAACTTCTACCCGTCAATTAGCCACCTAGGTAATGTCACGACCCTAGTGCCCTTCTTCCCATTAGATTCAACTTAACAATTATCTCGTAGCATAATCTAGTTTCAATTAATAGCTTGGTAATAGTAGTTTATAATCTAAAAACCCAAAAATATATGGAAGTGACATTTGGAACAAATACACACTTCTAGTCTAGATAGATACTCAACTCCATTCCTAGCTCCCTGTGGAAATCGATCTCGACACTCATATCGGGTAAAAGCTATTGCGACCCTCTCTTTCTACTTTTTATTCAGGCATGCTCAGCCAGCTCACCCAGGTTATCGTGGGGCGTCATCGAGTCATGGTTATTACAGTTCTCATCAGGGCCAGTCATCACTTAGTGCCCTTCCAGCTCAGAGTTCGTCCCGTGCTCCATCAGTTCAGGGCTCTTCTATGCCGAGTGCATCTGCTAGTCATTCCGGTGCGAGGGGTTCCCTTCAGTCCCCTTCTCCAGCACCTGGGAGTTGCTATGAGTGTGGAGAGATGGGCCATATGTGGAGACAGTGCCCTCGTCGTCTTGTGAGTCTATCTCAGCACATGGGTCAGTCATCGGCTTCGGCGCCAGTTACTTCATCATCACCCACCCAGCCAGCTAGGGGTGGAGGTTAGTCAGCTAGGGGTCGCCCTAGAGGGGAGGTCTATCAGGCGGTCAGGACCGTTTCTATGCACTTCCAGCTAGACCCGATGTTATTGCTTCAGATGCTATTATTATAGGTATTGTTTCAGTCTGCCACAGAGATGCCTCTGTATTATTTGATCTCGGTTCCACCTTTTATAATGTGTCATCATACTTTGCTCGTTATTTGGGTACGCCCCATGAGTCTCTTGCTTTACCTGTTCTTGTATCTACCTTGGTGGGTGATACTGTTATTGTAGACCGTGTGTACCGGTCGTGTGTGGTGACTATTGGGGGTCTGGAGATTCGAGTGTATCTTTTATTATTGTGTATGGTGGTTTTTGATGTCATTTTGGGTATGGATTGGCTATCTCCATGTCGTGCTATTTTGGACTGTCATGCCAAGACAGTCACATTGGCTATACTGGGTATGCCACAGATTGAGTGTCAAGGTTTGACTGATTATGTTCCCAGTAGGATAATCTCATTCTTGAAAGCCCAGGGTATGGTTGGGAAAGGTTGTCTTTCGTGTCTAGCCTTTGTGAGGGATGGCGGTGCAGAGACTCCCCAGTATCGATTCTGTTCTAGTTGTAAGGAATTTTCCCGGTGTGTTTCCTGTAGACCTGCCAGGCATGCCACCGGACATGGATATTGACTTTGGTATTGACTTGGTGCCGGGCACTCAGCCCATTTCTATTTTGCTGTATCGTATGGCACTAGCGGAGTTGAAGGAGTTAAATGAGTAGCTTCAGGAACTCCTTGATAAGGGGTTCATTCAGCCTAGTGTGTCACCTTGGGGTGCACCGGTTCTATTTGTGAAGAAGAAGGATGCCACTATGAGGATGTGCATTGATTATAGGCAATTGAACAAAGTAACAGTTAAGAACAAGTATCCTTTGCCCCGCATTGATGATTTATTCGACCAGCTTTAGGGAGCGAGAGTGTTCTCCAAGATTGATCTCCGTTCAGGTTATCACCAGTTGAAGATCAGGGACTCGAATATTCTTAAGACAACTTTCAGGACCCGATATGGTCATTATGAGTTCTTGGTGATGTCTTTTGGGCTGACTAATGCCCCAGCAGCGTTCATGTATTTGATGAATAGCGTGTTCTGGCCTTATCTTGACTTGTTTGTCATAGTCTTCATTGATGATATTCTAGTGTATTCACGTAGTCAGGAGGAGCACGCGGAGCATTTGAGAATTGTGTTGCAGAGATTGAGGGAGGAGAAGCTTTATGCAAAATTCTCCAAGTGTGAGTTTTGGCTTAGTTCAGTGGCTTTCTTGGGGCATGTGGTGTCTAGCAAGGGTATTCAGGTTGATCCGAAGAAATAGAGACGGTTCAGAGTTGGCTCAGACTGTCCTCATCCACAGAGATCCGCAACTTTCTTGGTTTGGCAGGTTATTATTGCCAGTTTGTTCAGGGATTCTCATATATTGCATCACCCTTGACCAAGTTGACTCAGAAGGGTGCTTCATTTGTATGGTCGGATGAGTGTGAGGAGAGCTTTTAGAAGCTCAAGACAACCTTGACCACAACTCTAGTATTGGTTTTGCCATCAACTTCGGGTTCATATACCGTGTATTGTGATGCTTCGAGGGTTGGTATTGGTTGTGTGTTTATGTAGGAGGGTAGGGTTATTGCTTATTCTTCTTGTCAGTTGAAGCCCCATGAGAAGAACTACCCCGTTCATGATTTGGAGTTGGCTGCAATAGTTCACACGTTGAAGATTTGGAGGCATTACTTGTATGGTGTGTCTTGTGAGGTATTTACTGATCATCGTAGCCTCTAACACTTGTTCAAGAAGAAGGATCTTAATTTGAGGCAGCAGAGATGGTTGGATTTGCTTAAGTATAATGATATCACTATATTATACCATCCGGGAAAGGCCAATGTGGTGGTCGATGCCTTAAGCTGAAAGGTGGTGAGTATGGGGAGTTTGGCATATATTCTAGTTGGGGAGAGACCTCTTGCAGTTGATGTTCAAGACTTGGCCAATCGATTCGTGAGGTTGGATATTTCAGAGCCCAGTTGGGTATTGGCTTGTGTGGATTCTCGGTCTTCCTTATATGATCACATTAGAGAGCACCAGTATGATGATCCGTATTTACTTGTCCTTAAGGACAAAGTTCAGCATGATGATGCTAGAGATGTGAGCATTGGTGATGATAGGGTGTTGAGGATATAGTGTCGGATATGTGTGCCCCATGTGGATGAGCTTCGGGAGCTGATTCTGGAGGAGGCCCATAGCTTGCGGTATTCCATTCATCTGGGTGTCGCGAAGATGTATCAAGATTTGAGGCAGCATTATTGGTGGAGAAGAATGAAGAAAGACATTGTAGGATTTTTAGCTCGATGTCTCAATTGTCAGCAGGTGTAATATGAGCATCAAAGACCGGGTGGCTTGCTTCAGTGGATGAATATTCTAGAGTGGAAGTGGGAGCAGATCACTATGGACTTTGT
The DNA here is from genome assembly GCF_000715075.1 of Nicotiana tabacum. NCBI lineage: Eukaryota > Viridiplantae > Streptophyta > Magnoliopsida > Solanales > Solanaceae > Nicotiana > Nicotiana tabacum. The sequence continues at coordinate 35,423,676 of NC_134087.1, read as the reverse complement.
AGTTGGACTCCCATGGACTTTGAAGAAGTTCGATGCTATTTGGGTGATTGTGGATCGGCTGACCAAGTACGCGCACTTCATTCCTGTGTGTACTACCTATTCTTCAGAGCGCTGGCAGAGATCTATATCCGGGAGATTGTTCGTTTGCATGGTGTCCCAGTTTCCATCATTTCAAATAGGGGCACTCAGTTTACTTCACAGTTTTGGAGGTTTGTGCAGAGAGAATTGGGTAATCAGGTTGAGTTGAGCATGACTTTTCACCTTTAGACGGATGGGCAGTCCGAGCGTACTATTCAGATATTGGAGGACATATTGCGTGCTTGTGTCATTTATTTTGGAGGGTCATGGGATCAGTTTCTACTGCTTGTAGAGTTTGCTTATAACATCAACTACCAGTCGAGTATCCAGATGGCTCCATATGAGGCTTTGTATGGGAGGCGATGTAGATATCCAGTTGGTTGGTTCGAGTCCAGTGAGGCTAGGCTATTGGGGACAGACTTGATGCAGGATGCTTTAGAAAAGGTAAAGGTAATTCAGGAGAGGCTTCGTACTGTGCAGTCAAGACAAAAGAGTTATGCTGAAAGGAAAGTTCGAGATGTGTCCTACATGGTTGGTGAGAAGGTTCTGTTGAAGGTTTTTCCCATGAATGGTGTCATGAGATTTGGGAAGAAAGGTAAATTGAGTCCTCGGTTCATTGGGCCTTTTGAGGTGCTTCGGAGGATTGGGGAGGTGGCTTATGAGCTTGCTTTTCCACCCAGCTTGTCGAGTGTGCATCCGGTATTTCATGTTTCTATGCTCCGGAAGTATATTGGGAATTCGTCTCATGTTCTGGATTTCAGCACTGTTGAATTGGATGGTGATCTGACCTATAATGTACAACCAGCAGCTATTTTGGGTCGTCAGGTTCGAAAGTTGAGGTCAAAGGATATAACTTCAGTGAAAGTGCAGTAGAGAGGTCAGCCCATAGAGGAGGCCCTGGGAGACCGAGCGGGAGATGCGGAGCAGATATCCTCACCTGTTTGAGGCTTCAGGTATGTTTCTTGACCCATTCGAGGACGAATGTTTGTTTAAGTTAGGGAGGATGTGATGACCCAGCCAGTCGTCTCATGAGTTGCCGCTCCATTTCCTCCATTTCTGCTTCTTATTGCTTTGTCTATAGGTTATGTATATGATCGGGTAGGTTGGCTCGGGTTCGGAAAGGATTTGGTAAGTTTTGAGACACTTAGTCTCTTTTGAGGAAGCTTAAGTTGGAAAAGTCAATCGGATGTTGACTTATGTATTAGAGGGCTTGGATGTGAATTGTGATGGTTCGGATAGCTTCGGAAGGTGATTTGGGACTTAGGAGCATGATCAGAATGAGTTTTGGAGGTTCGCAATAGATTTAGGCTTGAATTAGCGAAGTTGATATTTTGGCGATTTCTGGTTGGTAGGTTAGATTTTGATATAGGGGTCAGAATGGAATTTTGAGAGTTGTAGTAGTTTCTTGGTGTAATTTTGGATGTGTGCACAAAATTTCAGGTCATTCGGACGTGGTTTGGTTGGGTTTTTTATCAAAAGCGTAATTCAAAAGATTTTGGAAACTTAGGCTTGAATCCGATGTGTTTTGGTTGAATCGATGTTGTTTGAGGTGTTTTGAAGAGTGTTACAAGTTTGAATAAGGTTTTGGAATATGTTGGTGCATTTGGTTGAGGTCCCAGTGGCCTCAGGGTGATTTCGGATGGTTGAGGGAGAAATTTGAAATTTTGGTGAGCTGCAAATTTTTGCTGCTTCTGGTATTTCCGCACCTACGAATTGGGGACCGCATGTGCGATCTCCCAGGTACGAGGAAGGGAGCCGCAGAAGCGGAAAGAACCTAGGGAGGCAGAAACCGCAGAAGCGGTTAAGAGGACCACACAAGCGAGGGTGCAGGTGCAGATATTGTATCGTAGATGCGGAAAATGGGAACTTAAGTGGTCTTGGCCGCAGAAGCGGAACCACAGTTGCGGAACCGCAGAAGCGGGAAATTGGCCACAGATGCAAAAATGCCTCGGTCAGAATGTATATATTTCTTCCTTCACGATTTTCAGAGGGTTTCATCATTTTAAAAGCGAATTTCTGGAGTTTTGGGCGATTTTGAAGAAGGATTTCAAGGGAACTTCATTTAGCTAAGGATTTTGGAGAAAAAAACTCGTTTCTATGGTATTATCTCACGGATTAGGCTTGTAATTAATGGAATTTAAGGATCAAAGTTTGGGGAAACTAGGGCTTGGAAACTTAGACCATTGATTGAGGATTTGAAAGACCATTTGAGGTCGGATTTCAGAACTTTTGATATGTATGAACTCGTGGGGGGGGGATAAAAAATCTATTGATGAAAAAATTATCGAATTTCGAGACGTGGGCCCGGGGGTCGGGTTTTGGTAATTTCGGGATTTATGTTGTAAATTGAATATTTTCGCTTGGGCTTAGTTCCTTAGCATATTTTGATGCCGTAATTCTGATTTTCGATAGATTCGACGAGAGTGGAGGCCGATTCGATGGGCAAAGGCATCGCGTGCTAGAGATTTGACCAGATTGAGGTGAGTAATGATTGTAAATGATGTTCTGAGGGTATAAAACCCCGGATTGCACATCGTTGTGCTATATTGAGGTGACGCGCACGCTTGAAGACGAGCGTGTGGTCGTGCACTATTGGGGATTATGACTTAGTCCATCCCGAATGACTATTTTACCGCGTATTTGATTGAAATCTATTTGCTATCATCATTATTTGGCTGAATGCCATCTATTTGAACCCTTCGGAGATTTTTATTGATATTTCCTCATTGTTTTGACTTTATACTTGGACTCAGTTATGTTATATTTCACTGTTTTCAAACTCAGCAATGTTTACTATGTTTTTAATACCTAAATGATCTTTTAAATGATAATTGGGCTGAGAATCATATTTTACTACTGCCGAGTGGCTTGTGAGGATTTTTGACTGAGTAAGGCCGAGGGCCTATGTTGTGAGGAAACATTGATCATAATTATGAGGCCGAGGGCCTGAGATATGTACGCCACAAGGTGGCTTGTTGATATGAGGCCGAAGGTCTAGTGATGATGCCACGAGATGACTTGATATTGCGCTTGGGCCGAAAGGGGCCCCTCCAAGAGTCTGCACACCCCCAGTGAGCGCGGGTACCCATTGTGATATGAGATATAGCCCGAGGGGCTAGTATTGTTGATATTGTGCCCGAGGGGAAATCCTTTATGTGCTTATTTGTCTTATCTGTCTGTCATTTACCTATTTAATTGTTGAATAGGCATTTCTTGAAGTTTAAACTAAACTTATATGAGTTTATATATCTATACCGAATCACTGTTCTTACCTGTTTTACTGCTTCATTATAGCCTATAATGTGCCTTAGGTGATTTCATGCTTTCAGTCTTTATTTATGGTTATTACTCACTGAGTTGGAGTACTCACTTTACTCCTTGCACCCTGTATGCAGATTCAGGCGCATCTGGTCCCGCTCTCGAGTGTTGATTTTTCCAGCTCGGGCGGATCCGAGGATTCTCTAGGTAGTTGCCGGCGTTCACAGCCTAGAGCTTCTTCCCTATCTTATTGCTTCTTGTTTAGTTTTGTTTTGAACTCTGTAGACTTTTCCTGATTATTCCGGATTTTAGATGCTCATGACTAGTGACACCCCGATATCGGGCTGTGTGGGGTTGTATTCCGCAAATTATGCTATTATCTGCTACTTTGAGACTCTATTTATTATGCTTTAGACTTATTTCTTATTGTTTAACTGTTAAAAATTGAAATGGGAAGTGTCGGCTGACCTTGTCTTCACGAGAGGCACCATCATGACCGGGTCCGGGTTTAGGGTCATTACAAGTACATGAGGTCGGTTGTATTGATACTGCATTTTGCACTTTATGTGTATATTTTGGAGCTGGTAGTGGCTGATCGAGAGGTCGGTTGCAGACATTTCATCTAGGAGACCCAAGATAGTTCTGCTGCCGTCCGCAGGCCCTGGCGTCCCCTCCTATGTTTCTACATTCCTATTTTCTTTTCTTTCAAAACAAATGCACTTTCTTTCATACCAATGTTTGTAGATATTCATAGTAGGTTCGTTGATTATGACACTAGTTTTTGGGTGGTAATAGTAATGGGATTACTAATAGTATATAGATAATAGGTTAATTACGTACTTTCGTATTTATTTCATTTTGATTTAGTTTTGTTGATGTTAATCTATGAAATGTAAAGGGAAAAAGTGAATAAAACTCTAACGTTGGCTTGCCTAACGAGTGCGATGTTAGGCGCAATCACGGTCCCGATGGTGGAAATTCCGGGTCGTGACAAGTTGGTATCAGAGCACTAGGTTGCCTAGGTCTCACAATTCACAAACAAGCTAGGTAGAGTCTGAGGGATCGGTATAGAGACGTCTGTGATTTATCCCCAGAGGCTATAGATTTTAGGAAAAATTTCACTTCGATTCATCTCTGTCATGCGATTTGATCTCGCAATGCTAATTGAACTCTCTACTCTTGTTCCTTTGTAGATGGTGAGAGAACGTACCGCTTCTTCAGTTAAGTAGCAGCTAGAGCCCCAGCAGCAGCTCCTACGAGGGGTAGAGGATGAGGCCAAGGCCGTGCTAGAGTTCGATGCAGGGGCAGGGCTCAACCCAGAGCTCGAGCAGCAGCATCAGCGATGGAGCCTCAGGTAGAGTTTGATAAGAAGGCTCCAGCCCAGTCCATTCTAGCAGGGCCAGCTCAAGTTCCAGAGGGGTTCATCTCTACTCCGGTACTTCAGGATGCTTTGGTCTGTGTAGTGGGCCTTATGGAGAGCGTTGCTTAGGCCGACACATTTCTTGTAGCACCAGCCATCTCTCAGGCTGGGGGAGGAGCCCAGACTCCCGCTACTCACACTCCGGAGCAGATGGCTCCCTAGTTTCAGACCCAGCAGCTCAGCCAGTTAGGGTAGTTCCGCCGGGTGTTGTAACACAGGCCGGCAATGGATCAGCTATGTCTTTTGAGGCCTTGTGGAGATTGGATAGGATCACCAAGATTTTCACCACATAGTATGGAGGTACACCTTCAAAGGATCCCTAGGACTATCTAGATAGTTGTCACGAGGTGTTACGGAACATAGGGATAGTGGAGACCAATGAGGTCGACTTTGCTGCCTTTCGTCTGTCAGGTTCCGCCAAGAAATGTTGGAGGGATTTTTGTTTGGCTAGACCAGCTGGGTCACCTACTTTGACTTGTGATCAGTTCTCTCAGCTATTTATGGAGAATTATCTTTCTATCAATCAGAGAGAGGACTATCAGAGGTAGTTCAAACGCCTTCAATAGGGTTTTATAACTGTTACTCAGTATAAGAGTAGATTTTTTGATTTGGCCCATCATGCTCTTCTTATACTTCCTACCGAGAGAGAGAGAGAGTTAGAAAGAGAAGAGAGAAAGAGAGAGAGAGAGAGAGAGAGGGGGTGAGGAGGTTTATTGAGGGACTTGCTCAGCCTATCAGACTGCAGATGGCTAAGGAGATAGGGAGTGAGATTTCTTTCCAGGATGTAGCCAATGTGGCCAGACGAGTTGAGATGGTTCTAGCTCAGGGACTAGTCAGGGGTCTGACAAGAGGCCTCATCACTCCGGTGGATTCAATGGGGTTTCATCTGGAGGCTAGGGTACTTTTGGTAGTGGCCATCTTCCTAGGCTGTTTCATTCAACACTTCAGACATCCCATGGAGCTTCAAGGAGTCGTGGTCCTTATGTACCTCCTTTTGGGCAGCCATCTTATAGTGCACCACTAGCTCCTATAAGAGCACCTCCTCTTTAGAGTTATTATCGTGGTTAGTTGACCCGTCAGGGTCAGACTCAGTTTCCTCAGCCGCAGTATCAGGATGGATGTTTCGAGTGTGGTGAGTATGGGAATATCCGGAGGACCTGTCCGAGATTAGTGGGTGTTCAGTCACAGCATCAGGGTTCTGGTGCCATGATTTCGGCATCGCTCACACAGCCAGCTAGAGGTAGGGGTCAGGGAGCCAGAGGTAGAGGTCAGGCCATTAGAGGTGGAGGTCAGGCCATTAGAGGTGGAGGCCAAGCCGCTAGAGGTGGAGGCCATCCTAAGGATATGGCTCAGAGTGATGGGGCCCAGCCACGATGTTATGCTTTCTCAGCCAGGCCTGAGGCTAATTCATCCATTGCTGTTATCACAGGTACTGTTTCAGTTTGCAGTAGAGATGCTTCAGTTCTATTTGATCCAAGGTCTACATACTCCTATGTGTCATCTTATTTTGCTTCATATTTGGTTGTGCCTCATGATTCTTTGAGTGCTCCCGTGTATATGTCCATATCGGTGGGGGATTCTATTATTTTAGATCGTGTATATCATTTGTGTGTGGTTATTATTAGGGGTCTTGAGACTAGCATAGATCTCCTACTTCTCAATATAGTTGATTTCGATATCATTTTTGGGATGGATTGGTTGTCATCTTATCATGCTATATTGGATTGTCATGCCAATACCATGATCTTTGCGTTGCCGGGGTTGCCTCGATTAGAGTAGAGAGGGACTTATGGTCATTCTACTAGCAGGGTTATCTCTTATATGAAGGCTCGACGTATGGTCGAGAAGGGGTGTTTGGCTTATTTGGTTTATGTTCGTGATTCTAGTGCTGAAGTTCCTTCTATGGATTCTGTACCAGTTGTTTGGGAGTTTCCTGAGGTATTTCCTGTAGACCTGCCGGGGATTCCACCCGACAGGGATATCGACTTTTGTATTGATTTGGTTCCGGGTACTTAGCCCATTTCCATTTTGTCGTACCGCATGGCCCCGCCAATATTGAAAGAATTGAATGAGCAGCTGCAAGATTTGCTGGATAAGGGCTTTATTAGACCTAGTGTCTCGCCTTGGGTGCGCCGGTGTTGTTTGTAAAGAAGGATGGGTCGATGAGGATGTGCATAGACTATCGATAGTTGAACAAAGTCACTATCAAGAACAAGTATCCATTGTCGAGGATTGATGACTTATTTGATCAGCTTCAGGATGCCAAGGTGTTTTCAAAGATCTATTTGAGGTCTGATTACCATCCGTTGAGGATTAGGGCATCCGATGTCCCTAAGATCGCTTTTCGGACTCGGTATAGGCATTATGAGTTTCTAGTGATGTCATTTGGGTTGACAAATACCCCAACAACATTTATGGATTTGATGAACTGGGTGTTCAAGCCCTATTTGGATTCCATTGTGATTGTTTTTATTGATGATATCTTGATTTACTCCCGTAGCATAGAGGAGAATGAGCAGCATTTTTGGATCGTTCTTTAGACTTTGAGAGACATCTAGTTATATGTTAAGTTTTTGAAATGTGAGTTTTGGTTGAGTTCAATTACTTTCTTGGGTCACGTTGTATCAGTAGAGGGTATCCAGGTGGATCCTAAGAAGATTGAGGCCGTTCAGAATTGTCCTAGACCTACTTCAGCCACAAAGATATGTAGTTTCTTGGGATTGGCAGGTTATTACCGGTGGTTTGTGGAGGGGTTTTCATCTATATCAGCCCCGTTGACTAGGTTGACTCAGAAGGGTGCCCCATTCAGATGGTCAGACGAGTGTGAGGTAAGCTTTCAGAATCTCAAGACAGCTTTGACTACATGTCAGTATTGGTGTTTCCCACGGGATCAAGGCCTTATACAATATATTGTGACGCATCTTGTATTGGACTTGGTGCGGTATTGATGCAGGGTGACAAGGTTATTGCATATGTTTCGCGGTAGCTAAAGATTCACGAGAAAAATTATCTAGTTCATGACTTGGAGCTAGCAGCCATTGTTCACGTGCTGAATATCTAGAGGTACTATATATATGGCATGTCGTGTGAGGTGTTCATGGAACATAAGAGTTTGCAGTATTTGTTCAAACAAAGGGAGCTCAATTTGAGGCAGAGAAGGTGGTTGGAGCTATTAAAAGACTATGATATCACCATCTTGTATCATCCCAGGAAGTCCAACATGGTGGCCGATGCTTTGAGTAGGAAGTCAGCCAGTATGGGCAGCCTTGCGTATATTCTAGTCAGTGAGAGACTGCTTGCATTAGATGTTCAGGCCTTGGCCAATCAGTTCGTGAGGTTGGATGTTTCTGAGCCTAGTCGTGTTTTAGCTTGCACAGTTGCTTGGTCTTTCTTATTTGATCGCATAAGATATCGGTAGTATGATGACCCTCATTTGATTGTCCTTAGGGACATAGTGCGGCACAGTGATGCCAAGCAGGTTACAGTTGGAGATGATGGAGTTTTGAGGATGCAGGGTCGTGTTTGTGTGCCTAATGTGGATGGACTTCGTGAGTTGATTCTAGAGGAGGCTTATAGTTCCAGGTATTCTATTCATCCAGGCGCCGCTAAGATGTATCAGGATGTGCGGCAGTATTATTGGTGGAGGAGGATGAAGAAAGGTATAGTTGCACATGTAGCTCAGTATTTAAATTGTCAGCAAGTAAAGTACGAGCATCATAGACCTGGTGGTTTGCTTCAGAAGATAGAGATTTCTGAGTGGAAGTGGGAGCATATCACTATGGATTTCGTTGTTGGACTTCCACAGACTCAGAGGAAGTTCGATGCAGTATAGGTTATTATGGATAGACTGACCAAGTCAGCGCATTTCATCTTCATGATGTTCCCGTGTATATTATTTCTGATTGAGGTACATAGTTCACCTCACATTTTTGGAGGGCATTACATCGTGAGCTGGGTACGCGGGTCGAGTTGAGCACAACATTTCATCCTCAAATGGATGGACAGTCCGAGCGTACTATTCAGATCTTGAAGGATATGCTCCGTGCCTGTGTTATTGACTTTAGAGGTTCTTGGGATCAGTTCTTTCCGTTAGCAGAGTTTGCCTACAACAACAGCTATCACTCGAGCATCTAGATGGCTCCCTATGAGGCGTTGTATGGTAGACAGTGTCGATCGCCGGTTGGATGGTTTGAGTCGTGGGAGGCTCGGTTATTGGGTACAGATTTAGTGCAGGATACCTTGGATAAGGTTAAGATCATTCAGGATAGACTTCGTACAGCTCAGTCCAGACAAAAGATTTATGCCGACCGTAAGGTTCATGACGTGGCATTCATGGTCGGAGAGAGAGTGTTGCTTCAGGTGTTACCTATGAAGGGTGTGATACGGCTTGGGAAGAAGGGCAAGTTAAGCCCTAGGTTCATCGGGCCTTTTGAGATTCTTGATCGTGTGGGAGAGCTGGCCAACAGACTCGCATTGCCACTTGGTTTATTAGCGGTACATCCAATGTTTGATGTGTCCATTCTTCGGAAGTATCACGACAATCCATCCCACGTGTTAGACTTCAGTACTATCCAGTTGGATCAGGATTTGACCTACGACAAGGAGCCGATAGCCATTTTAGACCGGCTGGTTCGTCAGTTGAGATCAAAGAGTTATCCTTCGGTCCAAGTACAGTGGAGAGGTCAGCATGTTAATGCAGCTACCTAGGAGTCCAAGTCCGATATGCGGAGCAGATATCCCCACCTATTCATCGGCTTAGGTACTATTCTATGTCCGTTCGAGGACGAATGGTTGTTTTAGAGATGGAGAATGTGATGACCCAAAGGGTCATCTTATGTTTTAGAACTCGATTCTGTGTTTCGAGGCCTTAAGAACCTCGTTTTATCTCTCCTTGATCTACGTGCGTAGTCCGAGCGCATTTCCAGAAAGCTTCTATGTGGAAAAGTGATGAAATAAAAAATTTTGGCCTAAAAAGTTAGTTTTGTTAACTTCGGTCTACCTTTTGGGTAAATATACCCGGACTCATATTTTGACGGTCCCGGTGGGTCCGTAGTAAAATATGGGACCTGGGCGTATGTCCGAAATTGAAATTTCGAGGTCCCTAGCCCGAGAAATGAATTTTTGATGAAAATTATAAGACTGAAATTTTAAAGGTTTTAAGAATTTGGTTAATATTTGATCTTGTTGGTACCGGGTCCGTATTTTGGTTCCGGAGCTCGGTACAGGTCTGTTATGACATTTATACCTTATATGTGAAATGTGGTGAGAAACAGGACTGATTTGACATGATTCGAACCTTTGGTTGAGAAAATAGAAGTTTTATAAATTTCGTGAAAGTTTCATGCAATTTGGTGCTAAATTCGTAGTTCTAGGTTTGGTGATTTGATCACGCGAGCAAGTCCGTATGATATTTTTAGACTTGTGTGCATGTTTGTTATGGAGCCCTGAGGGCTCGGATGAGTTTCAGATAGGCTTCAGGATGTTTTAGACTTGAAAAATCTAGTGTTTTTGGCTTCAGCTGTCATCTGGTATCTTCTTCTTCGCGTTCGCGAAGGGACTCTCGCGAATGCGAATAGTAAGTTGGCCTGAAGGAGAATTCCTTCTACGCAAATGCGAAGTGTTGGTCGCGAACGCGGAGCATTGGGGGCATTACCCTTCACGAACACGGCCAAGCTATCGCGAACGTGAAACGTTGGGACCTGGGGGAGGGGAAGATTACTCTACACAAACACGACACTTGGCTCGCGAACGCGGAGGCTGGGGGGAGTATGCCATCGCGAACACGTAGGGTAACTCGCGAACGCGTAGGCCATCAGGCCTGTAGCTTCGCGATCGCAACAGGCTTATCGCGAACGCGAAGAAGACCTGTCTAGTGTTTTAAAAACAGACTTCAAAATGGGAATAGTTCAAAATTTCATATCTCTTCCATTAAAACTCAACCTAAGGCGATTCTTGAAGAGGGATTTCAACACCAAATCATAGGTTTGTGTTCTTAAACTCATTTCTTTCAATTTACATCAACACCCATTAGATTTCTAGTCCTAAATCTTGTTTTTAAGGTTAGAAAATAATGGATTTTGTGAGAATTGAGGATTTTACAAATTTGGGAATTTAGACCTCGATTTGGGGTCGGATTCCAGAACAAATTACGTATATGGGCTCGTGGGTGAATGGGTTGTGGTCCTAACCTCGAGTTTTGACCAAGCGGGTTCGGGGTCGATTTTTGACTTTTTGGGGAAAATATTAGGAAACTTATAATTATGTATTGGAGTTGATTTTTTTAGCGATAATTGATGTTATTAAGCTAATGATGACTAGATATGAGTGGTTCGGAGGTGGAAACTAAAGGAAAAGTGATAATTGAGCTTTAAGTTGGCCGTTGGATCGAGGTAAGTGTTTGTCTAACTTTGGCTTGAGGGATTAGGGATCCCCGACTTAATTGCTATGTGCGTGGCGTATAGGTGAGGTGACGAGTACCTATGCGCCACCAAATTATCTGTTTAGCCTGTTTCTTTCCCTGTTCTTAATATATTGTCTTCCTGTCTTAACTGTTATATGCTTATTGATGTTTTCATGTTTAATTGCTTCTTGTTAAATGTTATTTTCTTTATTGAAGGAATTACTTATTCTGTGGTTTTATTGTATTTCATTATTGGTTTAAGTTGGCTTATCGATGTTTCATTAAATATTTTGGTTGGTCTCGCGGTGTAATATTAATTGAGTGAGGTTTCATAATTTGTGTAGCCTTCTGTTTGCTTTGGTTTGAGGCCTAAATATTGTGGAGGGTTTTGAGCCATTTTGTAAAAGTCTGTTCTTATTGTGTGATTGGTACTGGTATGGTGGGATCGGGTTGCACGCCGCAACAGGAGGAATAAGGATGGATTGATCAGGAGTAATAAGGTGAATGTGTATACTGAAACTGATTATATGGTGGGATCGGGATGCGCGCCACATCAGTTTATTGCTTATATGTCCTTCTCTACTGTGAAGTTATTCTGCAGTATTGTATCCTACTTAAGGATTGGTTATAGCTGGTATTGATAAGATATTTGAAGTTTCATATTCATTTTGGTTGCAAGTTACTGTTTCATTTTGTACCACACTTTTTTCTCTCTTTATTATATATTATATGCAGGTTATATTGTAATTGCTCAGTCGTAGCCTCGTCACTACCTCGTCGAGGTTAGGCTCGATACTTACCAGTACAAGGGGTCGGTTGTACTGATACTGCACTCTGCACCTTCTGTGTAGATTTTGGAGTTGGTAGTGGCTGATCGAGAGGTCGATTGCAGACATTCATCTAGGAGACCCAAGTTAGTTCTGCTGGCGTCCGCAAGCCCTAGCATCCCTCCTATGTTTCTACATTCTTATTTTCTTTTCTTTCAAAACAGATGTAATTTCTTTCAGAACAATGTTTGTAGATATTCATAGTAGGTTCGTGGATTGTGACACCAGTTTCTGGGTGGTAACAGTTATGGGATTGCTAATAGTATATATATATAGCAGGTTAATTACGTACTTTTGCATTTATTTCAATTTGATTTAGCTTTGTTGATGTTAATCTATGAAATGTAAAGGGAAAAGGTGAATAAAACTCTAACGTTGGCTTGTCTAGTGAGTGCGATGTTTGGCGCCATCACGGTCCCGATGGTGGGAATTTCGGGTCGTGACAGCTGGACATTGAAGCTCCTGTGTATAAACTTCCAGCATATTATAAAATAATAGCATATTATGTTGGAATCTTATATGTATAAAATTCAAACTCCAGCATATTATGATGGAATTTTCGGATTTTAAAGGGTGTTTTTGTTTAGATTTTATCTTAACATAAAAAAAGTGACTAAATTTTGATTACTTTTAAAATTGTAACTATTTTTCAATTATCAATTATAAATCTAGCTATTTCTGATTTTTTCCCCCAAAAAGAAAAGGGGAAAACTTCAGGACCAAAAAAAAAGGAAGAGGAATTGAACCGACATGTATCAATTCACTTCACTTAAAAGTGTGACACATTTGGCCTCCAACCACACAAATCATTAAACAATCATGTGCAATATCTTAGTACATCATTAATCCACAATATTGCCTGGCCAGCTAAGGTTATTAGAAAAGACAAAGCCTTCCATTTATGCTATTAAGGAGAAATTAATCAAATGCTTTTTGTTTGTTTTTTTAAAACTTATAGTGTATCTTACCTGGATTCTGTTTTTGAGCTTTTGTCCCCCTCCCCCCAATCAATTAATTACTAATCATGCCTAACTAGTGAGAAAATGATTGCTAAAGACCCGTTACAATCTGAACAAAAGAAAATAAACCTGGAAACTTTTTATGTGTTTTATTTATTTTTCATTTGTGTTATATTTACTAATTTTGGACAAAACTCAACGGCCGGTTGGGCAGTCATGCATGTTTATTTACTGATTTTCATTTGTGTTATATATATATATATATATATATATATATATATATATATATATATATATATATATATATATATATATAACAACATTAAGACTTCTATTATAACTAGGGAGCTGTCACAAAAATTCTAGTAGTGACTTTCTTATGATGCTTTGAAAAATATCAAGTTTACTTGTAATAAAATTATTGGCATAGTTGTCAAACGAATTAAAATGTCTATTATATCTCAAATACTTTCTTTTTCATGATCTTATTTCATAATAAATCATTGATTGAGAAGTAAAATGTGAGTGAAGATTATTGCTGAGAATTAAGTGAACTGGTTTCCTTCTACCTCGCATACCTTTTCAAACCACCTTAGAATATAGAAAACAACCTCATACTAAAGGGCATCTATGGACTAGCGAACAATGAAGTAAGTAAAAATTATAAGGGATTAGGATTCAAGTTCCACTAGAGACAAGAAAATATAAGGTGCTTATTCTTTACCCAAAAATGAGTAATAATTGAATTTATACGCGATTTTAAAGATATGTCATTTAATCTAATTGTCACGACCCCAAATACCCGATCGTGATGACGCCTATCACATTACTAGGCAAGCCTACCCAAACATCGATCATAAACCCTTTTCTTTTAATAAACCATTTTCTAACACGGATTTAATTACCAAATTTTTCATAATAAGTGTTTAAAACAACTAAAATGTGCGGAAATCAATAAAACATAAACCAACACAGCCTAAATGTCTGGTGTCACAAGTCTAGAGCCTCTAAATACATAACCGATTGTCTAATACATCAAAAGTCTAAAAATACGAAAAGGAACAAGATAGGAAGGAGGAAGTAGGGCTGCGGACGCCATGCAGCTACCTTACAATATCCGACAAACTCTGGATCAGCTGAGGGCCCTCACTCTGCCGCTCGGGCACCTGGATCCGCACACAAGGTGCAGGGAGTAATGTGAGTACGCCAACTTAGTAAGTAACTAAAGTAAATAAGGTCTGAAAGTAGTGGCGAGCAGTTAAAAATCATATAAATGAATGAACAACAGGATAACAGATCAACTTCAAAATAAGGTCTGAAAGTAGTGACGAGCAGTTAAAAATCATATAAATGAATGAACAACAGGATAACAGATCAACTTCACAGTTTAAAACCGATTTTGTCATAAAATCTTCAGTTTCAGTTTAAATACATGAGATCATATACTTAACAATTTTTCAACATAGGCTTATTTTAAAAGAAGAGTGAAATCAGTAAGAAATATCATAACTGGGCCCCTCGGGCAAGGTATCACTCAGAATATGGCCTCTCGGGCAGCCTGTCAGTCACTCGTAACTCAACTCTCGTCACTCAATACTCACTCTCAGCACTCAGGCTCATTAATATCTCATAATAATAGAAATCATAGCAACCGCTGTGGCGTACAGCCCGATCCATAATTTATAGTCGACTACGCTCACTGGGGGTGTATAGACTCCGGAAGTGCTCTTACAGCCCAAGCGTCACATCGCTGAGGCGCGCACCCGACCCTCGGGCCTGTGTCTCGGAACTTGATAAATATCACATCAACAGAATCCTTATCCTTCCACGAGTCCATATATACCAAGAACACTGAAATCGGAGTCCAAATGGCCCCTCAAATTCTCATTTTAAAGTCTCTTAATCTCAAGCCCTAATCCCCAATTTTTCTTCCTTAATCTCCACTAATACCAAGATTAAATAATGAAAAAATGATCATAAACCCAAATAATGAAGCTTAGGGAACTTACCCAACTGATATCCCTTGATTTCTCTTGAAATCCACTGCCTTAACCTCTTTCCCATCTTAAAAAATGGAGTTCTTAGCAAAATTTCGCAAAGAAAACAATTTATACCTTCTGGCCCAGGCATTTTTGCATCTACGGCCAATTTACTGCTTCTGCGTTAAAGGCCACCGCATCTGCGGTCCTCACTTAACTTCCCATTTTCCGCATCTGTGATGCCATAACCGCACCTTCGCCTTCGCAGGTGCGGTCCCACAAACGCATCTGCGATTCCTGCCTTCACAGGACTTTTCCGCTTCTGCGACCTCCCTTCTCGCATCTACGGCATCGCACCTGCAGTCCCCAATCCGCAGGTGCGGAAATACCAGACGCAGAAAATCTGCAGCATTCTTCAAAATTCCAAACTCTCCGTCAACAATCCAAAATCACCCCGAGGCTCCCGGGACCTCAACCAAAATCACAAACATATCCCAAAACCTTATTCAAACTTGTACCAATCTTCAAAACACCTCAAACAACATCGAATCACCCAAAACACATCGGATTCAAGCCTAAATTTTCAAAATCTTCCGAATTCCACTTTTGATCAAAAACCTAACCAAACCACGTCCGAATGATCTGAAATTTTACACACACATCCCAAATGACATAACGGAACTACTGCAACTCTCAGAATTCTATTCCGACCCTTATATCAAAATCTCACCTATCAACCGGAAATCGCCAAAAATCCAATTTCACCAATTCAAGCCTAAATCTACTCCAGACCTCCAAACCTCATTCCGATCACGTTCCTAAGTCTCAAATCACCTCCCGAAGCTACCCGAATCATCGGAACTCACATCCGAGCCCTCTAACACATAAGTCAACATCCGGTTGACTCTTCCAACTTAAACTTCCTCAAAAGAGACTAAGTGTCTCAAACCTTACCAATTTCTTTCCGAACCCAAGCCAACCAACCCGATCGCATATAGAACCGATAGACAAAGTAATAAGAAGAAGAAATGGGGGAAACGGAGCGGTAACTTATGAGACGGCTGGCCGAGTCGTCACATCCTCCCCAACTTAAACAAATGTTCGTCCTCGAACGAGTTAAGAAACATACCTGAAGCCTCAAACAGGTGAGGATATATGTTTCGCATTTCCCGCTCGGTCTCCCAAGTAGCCTCCTCCACGGGCCGACCTCTCCACTGCACTTTCACTGAAGCTATATCCTTTGACCTCAACTTTCGAACCTGACGACCCAAAATAGCAACTGGCTCCACATTATAAGTCAAATCATCATCCATTTGAACCGTGCTGAAATCCAAAATATGAGACGGATCCCCAATATACTTCCAGAGCATAGAAACATGAAATACCGAATGCACACTCGACAAGCTGGGTGGCAAAGTAAGCTCATAATCCACCTCTCCAATCCTCCGAAGCACCTCAAAAGGCCCAATGAACAAAGGACTCAATTTACCCTTCTTCCCAAATCTCATAACACCCTTTATGGGCGAAACCTTCAACAGAACCTTCTCGCCAACTGTTAGTTTATATGAGTCCACCAAACTATAGAGTACCTGGTCCTCTATGAAATGATACGTAGAATGCAGTAAAGACTGAATGTAAAGAAGGCAAGAGATTTTCTACATGGAAAAATCCCACACAAGGGGATAAAAAAACCACGACCTACTCTTGTAGGCTTTTAACTCTACTAACTTGTAATCTACCTATTACAAGCCACTTTGCAAACACCCTATTGCAAAGACTTCAAACTAACTTGTGATGCAACCACCACAAGCCACTCTATAACTCTCCTAGTTACAAAGGATTTAAACTTATAACTATCCCTAGTCATAACATAAACTCAGAATTTTACGAATTTGATTTGTTCCTAAGACAACGCTTCTAAGAAAGCAAACTAGGAATTACAATGACGAACAAATAATAAGATTACAACTCAACTATAGATATACATAAACTCATGTAGAAACTAATCCTTAGTGGAGTTGTCTTCTTGTTCTTGACACACCAGTGACTTCAATGCCGGATGAATACTTTTTCTTCTTGAGAGAATATCACTGAATGCAAAAGAATGGTATGTCTTGCACCGGGTTGTTTTATCACAAAAGATAGCACAATGGATAGTGATGTCAACTCTTGGTGTACGCTTCTTCCTAATGAGAAGTGACTGTTGTACTGTCTGTACGTCCATTTTTGGGCAGTTGTGTTCCAGCTGGATAGTGGACTTTATACTTCTGTTAGGACACACCAACGGACCAGGTCCTAGTTGTGTTCCTCTTCTGTGATAGTTGCCAGATGGTCACTTTCTTCTGCTACGTTCCAGCTGTATACTTGACTTGTACTTTTGTTAGAGAACCCTAAGGGAGCAGGTCCCTATTGTGTTCCTCTTTATATTAATTGCGTACAGTCACTAACTTCTTTGTGTCAGAGAACCCTAAGGGACCAGGTCACTAGGTCCCTATTGTGTTCTTCCATGTGGTCGTTCATCCATTTGCTGATTTTCAAACTTCGACCAGTTCACACAAAATGTATCCTGTGGGCCATTTTCTCTATCTGGTTCTTCACAACAAGTTTGTTAGATCATCAAAACATAATAAGCAAAAGGCTAAGACATTGAAAACCCATCAATTTCCCCCTTTTTGATGATGACAAACTTAGGCATGGATAGTATTTGTTTAGACCAAAAATAACCATAGAGCAGAAATAACTAGATGAGATGCCAATTCCCCCTTAATCTTAGATCTCCCTCTTTGTGATTTTAGTTCCCCCTCAATCTCAGACTTGATTGTTCCCTCACCTTTACACAAGCATATTACCCCCTCAATCTGCGCTTCCCCCTTTTGGCATCATTAAAAAGTACAGGTATGAAGAAGAGCACAAGCAAGTAATAAGCATAAACAAGTCTAACACAGCTAGCCCATGCCACATATATGCACACAACATAATAGAAAAGAGAAGCCAGAGGAACACAATATTTTACAGGCAAAGAAAGGGGAGCTGTTTTATTAATGTTTACATTGGACTGAGCAATTCGGGAGCAGTAATGGTTAAGTTCAACATATCATCACAAAAAAAAAGCAAACAAAATTAAAACAACAGCCACAGGATGTTGGAGCAAAAATAGCTTGATACTAGGAGGATCCTAGGGGACATTAAAGGAAGGAGGCTTGGAGGAAGAGACAACAATGGTTTTGAGAACCAGGTCCAGTCTAGCATTTGCAAACAGTTGTTCTTCAAGTAATTGAGTCTGAAGTCTCTCATTTTCCTTTGTTATCCGGGCAACCTCCTCATGTACAGAATCAGATCCTTTAGCTGCTTGACTGAGCTGAGTTTCCAGTATGGCATTTCGAGCCCTCAACATTCTTATTTCCTCAGATGCTACATTTTGAGCATTGATAAACTGAGAAATAGTCGAGATGCTTCCACCAACTTTTTTTGTATATTCACATTCTTCTAGAGGGGTCTTAGAGAAGGTCTGCTTGCGTGAGCCCACTTTGGGATTTCCCAAGGGGACCTTATAGAATCTGAACACCTGAGTGAGGAGAAAGCCATAAGGTAACCCATGATTTCCACCCTTAAAATTTGCCACCTTCTGCATATGGTCTATCGTGATTGCTGGCAAATTGATTGGGACAAACTTATCAAGTGCTTCCATTAGGACCATATCCGATTTTATAGCAATAAAGCACCTCTCAAAGTGGGGTAAGAGTACTTTATTGACCAGTTCAAAAAGAAGCTGGTACTCAGGAAGCAATACCTTCTTATGGACATGTTCCCCCCATTGAATAGCTTGCTCTTTCATGATAGCTCTCCGAAGTTTTATTCCACAGACATCCTTAACTGAGGACACACCTTCACACGAAATTCTGAGAACCTTTCCCAATGTTGAAGCGTCGAGTACAATGTCCACTCCATTTACAAGCGCACAGATGTGATCCCCCTCAACAGTGAAAAGAGATGCGTAGAAGGTTTTTACTACATCTTCGTACACTAGAGGCATGCTCCCTTCAAACAGGTGTTCCCATTGTTGAAATTCCACAATCTCCAGAATTTGTCTTATGCCTGCCATCTCCGAAATTGCTGGATCAAATGTACAACCCCACAACACTTTTTGAGTTCTTAATCTCTGTATCCACAGGACACCATCACAGGTCATGGACCTTATTGAACCAGGTTCCTTACCAGTTTCCCCTTGTTGTTTGCTAGACCCTTCGGTAGACTTTCCTTTCCAGCTTGCCATCCCCACAGTATTGTCTTCAAACACGGCTAGCTTAGTTGGACTCCGTTTACACTTGCTGCTGCACTTCACGGATGACCCTTTCTGTTCGTCAACAGTTTTCTCAACTGTCATAGATTATTGTACTATGGAACCAGGTTCCCTAGAAGCATCTTTGTATGTCCGGTTTACTGACACACTCTTGATGAAATCCTTTGGATTCATTTTCCTCTTTTTCCTTGTCTTGATACTCCTCTTACTTTTCTGCAATGAGGATTCAAAACTCTCCTGCTGTAGTGACCTGGTGGTGGTTGATTTGGAGGAGGACTCTAAGAGCTTGGAGTGAACAGGAGGTCCATGAGTGAGTTTGCATGGAAGAGAATCAAGTTCATCAAAAGGCTTTTCTAAGAATATCTCATGAGCCAAGGACTCGAGGAGTGTTGTGGTTCTTACATCTCCTAGGAATGGAATTTCTTCCCCCTGGTACTCAGAAAAGAGATATGCTCCTTCATTCATCAGACTCTCAGCAGCTATAGCCATGATGTTATGAGCTGCTTCTTTTTCTAGTGACTCCTTGAGAGTCACTGAGTCCAACATGGAGGAGTTCAAATACTGGTCAGGATCATCCTCAGGGGCTTCTAACACTTGAGGAGTAAAACCTCATGTGTGGTCTTTGATGAGATCGTAGGATTGACTAGACATAGGATTCTCAAAATAGTGGTAAATAGGGTTTATCAGAAATGGAAAATATATAGGGGTGGAGGAGGAACGAGGAGTGGTAAGGTGGTAGAAGGCATGAAATAATGACGCTTTGGGGATGATTTCAAGGATAATGACGAAGTGGGAGCGGTGTTAATGGCAGGAGAATGAGATGATTGTTCGATCGCCATTAGATGAGTACTTGGTAGATGAGTAGAGAGAGAAAGAGAGAGATGGGGAGAAGATCCTAGCTATACAAAGGAGATGAAGGTTCATGACTTGCCGTGAGAGAGAAAGAAAGTTTTATTAGAAGAAGGGCTAATGATGAGCGGAGAGCGAAACAGGTTCTGAATAGTCCTGAAAACAGCAGTAGGTTTGTAGGGAAATGTTACCGTGCAGAGGGGATGAAAGGATTTGAAAGACAAGACATGACACGCAGACGTTGAAAAGTCGGATGCTGTGGCAGCTGAATTACAAAATATTTTTTTGTTTTAGAAAGGGCATGCAGAATTAAGCACATTACTACTAATCTAAGATACATAAACCTTTTGCCAGAGCAATCTTTTGAACAAGGTTTTAGCAGCTCCCCTCTCGCAGTTCATAACAGTACCTTTAGCTTCTATGATCGTCATGCGTGTTTACCTACAACAATATTGATGTGAGTTAGGCTTGGTTAGAAAACACTTTAGCTACCTTTACCTGACGGTATCTTACACAACCAACAGATGGAGGATCAGGTTCTTCACTAGATTCTTTGTGACCCCATCTTCACCTTGATTTATCCGGAATACTCTCTGCTTGAGGCTTTGATGCATATATCTGGAGTTTGGTCTTCTATTCTGCAATGTTTTCCACCGATCAATCCCTTCTTCATATTGACCCTCAGAAGAAGATCTCACCCTTCAATGTGTTTGATCCTCTTGTTTTTTGAAATTTCTCTCCAGTTGTTGATGAGGCCATTCCGTTTTGCTTCCTTGTCTCCCAGAAGATGAGGCATGAAACATGACAAGTGAACCGTTCCAAAAAGCACTTTTCTTTTCCATAGGATAACATTCTTATCTAGATCTAGAGTGAAAGGGAGTGATTGACTTGTTACGCAGATGGGAACCTTTAGTTTTGAGACAGAAGTTGATTGAAAAGGGAGATGTGGAGGTTGATTAGATTTCCCCACGCTTTGTGTTCTATTGCTTGTGCAGTGCCATGAGCTGCATTTTTACTCTTCCTTCAGCTTCAGTGGTAGTAGGTGACGTACCAGGTTCTTTGTGAGATGTGGAGGATAATGCTGCGTTGTCTTTCACCAATCTCCTTCATCTTGCTCACTTTATCATCCTCCCTATTTGAAGCCTCGGATATTTCCCAGAGACAGGATTGGTTCATCATATTGATCCTCACCGTTTCTTTCTTGGCAAGGGAGAGTGTCTTGTTGAATACCCCATGAGCACCTCCTACCATTGGGTGTGCCCTTTGTTGGAGACTTTCTGGCCTTATTTTATGGATTGTACCCCAGAAGGATTCCTTCGCTCGTCTTTTTGCATTGAGCTTCCCAAGCTGATCCTTCCTGTTGTCAAGAACAAGGCATTTTCTTCCATTAGGCAGCTCCTGGTGGGTTTTGATTTAGAAGGGACCTGGTTCAACACTTGTTCTCAAAGTAGAGAGCAGAATTCACTCCTTTTGCCCAGAATTTCTTGGCGATTCCATAGGCGATGAGCACTGTCCATGCAGCACTTTCCAGCTTCGTTCTTTCTTTCAGCTACACCATTTTGTTGTGGAGTCCTTGGTATTGAGAAATTGTGCGTGATCCTTTCTCCCCCTCCTCCATCATTTTGTGAACTCATGTCCAGGTGACACTTGAGTTTGGAAGACCACGGACCAGGTCCACCTGAGTTAATTTATTCAGAGGTGAGAAGTTTGAATATACCAATCCTTCATGCCATGGTTGTGACTTCACTCATCTCATACGGCCAACTTATGGAGATTCATGATTAGTATGAGTGAATTTTCTTGTTTCCTTTGTCCACTGAGACCACTTGGTGAGTTATTAGATTGGTGGCTGCACTTTTTAGGCCATTCACATAGTGCTCGTTCCCACTTGAGTGCAAAAAGAACCTTTCTACCTTTTCATTCACTAAGAATGTACCCTTTACTTCCTTCTCAATGATACATTCCCTTCCTGCAGGGCTTTCAGTGAGAAGAAATTCATGATGTTTTCAGCTGCGTGCTTTAAGCATCCATTGTCCATAGTCCATCGCAGTCTGCTTCCTTTCACTGTTCCCTGCTCATGCACATCAAGGGTTAGATTTAGGAACCCAAACTAGTTTGGGTCCCTTGTTATTATAAAAAGGATGAATGAGGGATTTCCTAGTCTATGCAGGCAACATCCACTTTTTGCGAGTGGTACCTGGTCCTTTGTTAGTAGTCATTCTATCAGTAAACACTTTGTTCTTCTGAGCAGACTGAATCCTGGCTAGTTATCAGGAACAGGGACATACTTGTTGTGCGGGTTGTAGGGAGTTTTCTCCCTTTAGAACCCGATGCCCTACTTGTTCCCACTATTGTTGAGATACATGGCAGTGGCAGCATCTGAGTACCACTCTCAAGATCATTTCTTACTTTCTCCAGCTCAGCTTGGAGTTGCTGATTACTCTCGAGTTCACTGCAGAGACTGGTTTTTACAACAGTTAACTCCTTTTCAAGCATGATGTGCGACTCACTGGCTACTTCCTTCCCTTTCCCAAGACTTACATTCCTATGTTCTCTATTGAGTCCCTCAACGGTTTCCTCTAGATCAGTGCATATTACTAACAAGTCATCTCTTTCCTCTTCAATAGATGCAACTTTTTCTTTTAAAGTGTGCTTCTCATTGGTAAGACCTTCTATTGTTTTTTTTAGATTTACAACTACTACCATCAGATCGTCTCTCTCATTTTCCACACTATTTATTCTTTCATTCAAGGCTTCCTTCTATTATTCAAGATTAGCTATGGTCTCATTTAAGTCCACTACACAGACCACTAGATCATCTCTAGATTGTTCGACCTCTCCTAGTTCTACGGTCAGAATCTCCTTATCACTTACAAGACTATAATAGGCATCAATTAGGACATTAGATAAAGACTTTAGCTTCTTAGAAGAATAAGATTTCAGATTTCTCTAAACATCTCTGAAGTTTACCTCATCGTCTTCATCTTCTTCATCATCTTTATCTGACTGTGCCATCAGCGCGAACAGTGAATCGTACTTTGTTGCTTTAGTTTCCACTGCCATCATGGAACTGTTTTTTGCATCTGATTCTCTTTCGAATTCACTGGAGGAGTCTCCCCAAGCAGCAAGAGCCTGCTTAACAATATTATCTGCAGCACTTTTTCGATTGAACCTTTTATCTGGAACCAGGTTCCTTTTTCATGCTTTGTCAGGATTTTGCTTGTATTGCTCATGGTTCGCGAGTGGGCATTCCTTGATGAAATGCCCTGACTTTCCACATCTGTGACAGAGATCGTTGTTCCTTGTTTTACTTGAACTGCCCCACTTTGGTATAACACCATTTCTTCGAACCATCTTTTGAAATCTCTTAGTAAGATAGGCTATGTCACTATCTTCATCACTTGAATCGTTGCTTTCAGCCTTAAGCACCAAGTTCTTTTCCTTTTTGGGCTCTCTTCTTTCACTGTTTTTCTTTCTTTTCATCTCGTATGTCTTCAAATTGCCAATCAACTCATCCATGGTTAGAGTCTGTAGATCTTTAGCTTCAGTGATGACATTTACCTTACTTTCCCAAGACCCAGGTAGAACACTGAGGATTTTTCTTACAAGCTTGTTTCTGGGAATGACATCTCCAAGTGAGTGAAGCTCATTTACGATGGAGGTGAATCTGGTGTGCATATCTTGTATGGACTCATCATCCTTCATCTTGAAGAGCTCATATTCAGTGGTAAACATATCGATCTTGGATTGTTTGACCTGAGTAGTTCCTTCGTATGCGGTTTGTAAAGCTTCCCATATTTCTTTGGCAGTTTCACAAGTTGATACTCTACTGTACTCATCAGGTCCTATGACACACATCAAGATTTTCTTGGCATGATAGTTCTTTTCTACAACTTTTCTATCAATGTCGTTGTACTCTCTTCTCCCTTTGGGAACCAATGGTCCTGTTTCTTCAAGTTTCTTCATGGGAACATATGGACCATCACAAATAATGTCTCACAGCTCTAAATCTTCTGCCATCATAAAATCATGCATCTGGGTCTTCCACCAGCCATAGTATTGACCATTGAATCTAAGAGGTCTATAGGTTGATTGTCCTTCTTCAAAGTTTGGTGGAGCAACCATTTAGGATCCTTCCTAGGTGTTATCCTGATAGGAGAAACCTGCTCTGATACCAATTGTTAGTTTATATAAGTCCACCAAACTATAGAGTACCCGATCTTCTATGAGATGATACGTAGAATGCAGCTGAATGTAAAGAAGGCAAGAGATTTTCTACGTGGAAAAATCCCACACAAGGAGATCAAAAAAACCACGACCTACTCTTGTAGGCTTTTAACTCTACTAACTTGTAATCTACCTATTACAAGCCACTTTGCAAACACCCTATTGCAAAGACTTCAAACTAACTTTTGATGCAACCACCACAAGCCACTCTATAACTCTCCTAGTTACAAAGGATTTAAACTTATGACTATCCCTAGTCACAACATAAACTCAGAAGTTTACGAATTTGATTTGTTCCTAAGACAACGCTTCTAAGAAAGAAAACTAGGAATTACAATGACGAACAAATAACAAGATTACAACTCAACTATGGATATACATAAACTCATTTAAAAACTGATCCTTAGTGAAGTTGTCTTCTTGTTCTTGACACACCAGTGACTTTAATGCCGGATGAATACTTTTGCTTCTTGAGAGAATATCACTGAATTCACAAAGAATGGTGTGTCTTGCACCAGGTTGTTTTATCACAAAATATAGCACAATGGATAGTGATGTCAACGCTTGGTGTACGCTTCTTCCCAATGAGAAGTGACTGATGTATTGTCTGCACAGCCACTTCTGGGCAGTTGCATTCCAGCTGGATAGTGGACTTTGTACTTCTGTCAGGACACACCAATAGACCAGGTTCTAGTTGTGTTCCTCTTCTGTGACAGTTGCTAGATGGTCACTTTCTTCTGCTACGTTCCAGCTGTGTACCTTACTTGTACTTCTGCCAGAGAACCCTAAGGGAGCAGGTCCCTGTTCTGTTCCTCTTTATATTGATTGTGTGCAGTCACTGACTTGTTTGTGTCAGAGAACCCTAAGGGACCAGGTCACTAGGTCCCTGTTGTGTTCTTCCCTGTGGTCGTTCATCCATTTGCTGATTTTTAGACTTCAACCAGTTCACATGAAATGTATCCTGTGGGCCAGGTTCTCTATCTGGTTCTTCACGACAAGTTTGTTAGATCATCAAAACATAATAAGCATAAGGCTAAGACATTGAAAACCCATCACCAACCATGTAGGACACATCTCGAACCTTCCTGTTAGCATAACTATTCTGCCTTGGCTGCGCTGTACTAAGCCTCTCTTGAATTACCTTCACCTTCTCTAAAGCATCCTGCACCAAGTCTGTCCCCAATAGCCTAGCCTCACCCGGCTCAAACCAACCAACCGGAGATCTACACCGCCTCACATACAAAGCCTCATATGGAGCCATCTGAATACTCGACTGGTAGCTGTTGTTATAAGAAAACTCTGCAAGCGGTAAAAACTGATCCCATGACCCTCCGAAATCAATGACACAAGCACGCAACATGTCCTCCAATATCTGAATAGTGTGCTCGGACTGCCCGTCTGTCTGAGGGTGAAAAGTTATGCTCAACTCAACCTGAGTACCCAAATCGCGCTGCACAGACCTCCAAAACTGTGAAGTAAACTGAGTGCCCCTATCTGAAATGATGGAAACTGGGACACCATGCAAACGAACAATCTCCCGAATATAGATCTCTGCCCACCGCTCTGAAGAATAGGTAGTACACACAGGAGTGAAGTGCGCGGACTTGGTCAGTCAATCCACAATCACCCAAATAGCATCGAACTTCCTCAAAGTCCGTGGAAGTTCAACTACAAAGTCCATAGTGATCCTCTCCCACTTCCACTATGGAATATCCATCTGCTGAAGCAAGCCATCCGGTCTCTGATGCTCATATTTTACCTGCTGACAATTGAAGCACTGAGCTACAAATCTCACCATGTCTTTCTTCATTCTTCTCCACCAGTAATGCTACCTCAAGTCTTGATACATATTCGCGACACCCGGATGAATGGAATATCGTGAGCTATAGGCCTCCTCCAGAATCAACTCCCGAAGCCCATCTACATTGGGCACGTATATCCGGCCTTGTATCCTTAACACCCCATCATCACCAATAGTCACATCTCTGGCATCATCATGCTAAACTCTGTCCTTAAGGACAAGAAAATCCGGATCATCATACTGGCGTTCTCTGATGCGATTATATAAGGAAGACCGAGAAACCACGCAAGCCAATACCCGACTGGGCTCCAAAACATCTAACCTCACGAACCTATTGGCCAATGCCTGAACATCAACTGCAAGAGGTCTCTCCCCAACTGGAATATATGCCAAACTCCCCATACTCACTGCCTTTCGGCTCAATGCATCAGCCACCACATTGGCCTTCCCCGGATGGTACAGAATAGTAATATCATAATCCTTTAGCAACTCCAACCATCTCTGTTGCCTCAAATTAAGATCATTCTACTTGAACAAGTGCTTGAGGCTACGATGATCAGTAAACACCTCACAAGACACATCATACAAGTAATGCCTCCAAATCTTCAACGTGTGAACTATGACAGCCAACTCTAAATCATGAACGAGGTAGTTCTTCTCATGGGACTTCAACTGATGAGAAGCATAAACAATAACTCTACCCTCCTACATCAACACACAACCAATACCAACTCGCGAAGCATCATAATACACGGTATATGAACTTGAAGCTGATGGCAAAACTAACATTGGAGCTGTGGTCAAGGCTATCCTGAGCTTCTAAAAGCTCTCCTCACACTCATCCGACCACACAAATGGAGCACCCTTCTGAGTCAACTTGGTCAAGGGCGATTTGATAGATGAGAATTCCTGAACAAACCAAGAAATCTACGAATCTCTGTGGCTGAGGACGGTCTGGGCCAACTCTGAACCACCTTTATCTTCTTCGGATCAACCTGAATACCCTCGCTGGACACCACATGCCCCAAGAGAGCCACTGAACTGAGCCAAAATTCACACTTGGAGAATTTTGCATAAAGCTTCTCCTCTCTCAATCTCTGCAACACAACTCTTACATGCTCCGCGTGCTCCTCCTGACTACGCGAATACACCAGAATATTATCAATGAAGACTATGACAAATAAGTCGAGATAAGGCCAGAAAATGATGTTCATCAAATGCATGAACGCTGCTGGGGCATTGGTCAGCCCAAAAGACATCACCAAGAACTCATAATGACCATAACGGGTCCTGAACGCTATCTTAGGAATATCCGAGTCCCTCATCTTCAACTGGTGATAAACAGAACGAAGATCAATCTTGGAGAACTCTCTCGCTCCCTAGAGCTGGTCGAATAAATCATCAATGCGAGGCAAAAGATACTTGTTCTTAATTGTTACTTTGTTCAATTGCCTATAATCAATGCACATCCTCATAGTGCCATCCTTCTTCTTCACAAATAAGACCGGTGCACCCCAATGTGACACACTTGGCCGAATGAACCCCTTATCGAGGAGTTCCTAAAGTTGCTCCTTTAACTCTTTCAACTCCGCTGGTGCCATACGATATGGCAAAATAGAAAAGGGTTGAGTGCCCGGCACTAGGTCAATACCAAAATCAATATCCCTGTCCGGTGGCATGCCTGGCAGGTCTGCAGGAAACACATCGGAAAATCCCTCACAACTGGGACAGAATCAATACTGGAGTCTCTGCACCGACATCCCTCACAAAGGCTAGATACGAAAGACATCCCTTCTCAACCATACGCTGGGCCTTCAAGAATGAGATCACCCTACTGGGAACATAATCAGCCAAACCTCGCCACTCGATCTATGGCACACCCGGTATAACCAATGTGATTGTCTTGGCATGACAGTCCAGAATAGCACGATACGGAGATAGTCAATACATGCCCAAAATGACATCGAAATCCACCATACACAATAATAAAAGATCCACTCAGGTCTCCAGACCCCCAATAGTCACCACACATGACCAGTACACACAGTCTACAATAACAGTATCGCCCACCGGAGTAGATACATGAACAAGTGAAATAAGAGACTCACGGGGCATATCCAAATAATGGGCAAAGTACGATGACACATAAGAAAAGGTGGAATCGAGATCAAATAATATAGAGGCATCTCTGTGGCAGACTAAAACAATACCTGAAATCACGGCATCTGAAGCAACAACATCTGGTCTACCTGGGAGGGTATAGAAATGAGCCTGACCACTACCTGATCGACCTCCCCCTCTAGGGAAACCCCTAGCTGACTGACCTCCACCCCTAGCTGGGTGGGTGGGTGGTAAAGTAACTAGAGCTGAAGTCGAGGGTTGACCCCTATACTGAGACGGACCATCATGAAGACAAGGACACTACTTCCTCATATGCCCAAACTCTCCACACTCTTAACAACTCCCCGGTGCTAGAGATGGGGACTGAAGGGAATCCCTAGCACCGAAATGACCAGTAAAAGGACCTGGCATGGAAGAACCCTGAACCGATGGAGCACGGGACGAACTCTGGGCTGGAAGGGCACTGAGGGATGGATGGACCTGATGAGAACTGTAAGATCCATGACCCGATGATGCCCCACGATAACCTGGGTAAGCTGACTGAGCCTACCTAAATGGACGGCCTCTGCCATGCTGAAACTGACCCCTCGAAGGAGCAATACTAAAGCTACAAGATCCCCGAGGCCTCTTGGCCTCCCTCTCCTCTCGCTCCTTGTGTCAAAACGACTCAATCTCACGGGCGATGCCAACAACCTCCTTAAAAGTAGCACCCATCACCCTCTCCCTAGTCATGAGAATCCGAAGCTAATATGTGAGGCCATCTACAAACCTCCTGATCCTCTCTCGATTTCTAGGAACCAACCAGACCGCATGACGAGCTAACTCAAAGAACCACATCTCATACTACGTCACAGTCATCTCTCCCTGATGCAACTGCTCAAACTTCCTGCGTAGCTCCTCTCGGCGAGATTATGGAACATACTTCTCCAGAAAGAGAACAGAGAACTGCTGGAAGGTAAGGGGCACTGCACCAACAGGCCTACGCCTCTCATATTCCTCCTACCAAGTAAAGGCAGCTCCAGAAAACTGAAAGGTGGTAAATGCTACACCACTGGTCTCTAGAATAGCCGCTGTACAAAGCATCCTCTGGCACTTATCCAAGAAACCCTAGGCATCCTCTCCCTCTGCACCACTGAGAGTCGGAGGCTGGAGTCTACCAAACCTCTCTAATCGACGTTGCTCGTCGTCCGGCATAACTGGTACCACATACTCCTGAGCTGGTGCAACCGCCTAGGCTGGAGGTGCCCCCGGTGTTTGGAATTCCTGTACAACCTGCTCAGGTGTGCGAGCAACGGGAGTCTGGGTGCCTCCCACGGCCTAAGAAGTAGCTGTGGCCGTAGTAACTGAGACCGCCTGAGCCAAACCGGTACACACTGATAAAATCTGAGCTACAGCCTTCTGAAGGCCTGGAATCATAATAGGCACAGCTGGTGCCTGAGCTGGTGCTGCTGTAGCATCCACAACTGGGACCTGATCCTGAATTGGGGCAACTGGTGGATCTACAAGTGCTGCCCTAGCTGTTTTTCCCCTACCACGGCCTCGACCGCGTCCTCGGCCTCTAGTAGCCCTAGCCGGTGGTATTTGTGGTCATCCATCTTGTCATATAGCACGTGTCCTCACCATCTATGAGAGAATGGAGTAATAGAAGTTTAGTACTCGGATCAACAGATTCGCACGACAAGAATTTCAAGAATATGAAGTTTTTCCTAAAAGTTCTGCAGCCTCTCGAGGATAAATACAAATGTCTCCATATCGATCCGCGAAACTCTACTAAACCGGCTCATGACTCGAGAGACCTATGTAACCTAGGCTCTGATACCAACTTGTCACGACCCCAAATACTCGGTTGTGATGTCGCCTATCACATTACTAGGCAAGCCAACCCAAACATCGATCATAACCTTTTCTTTTAGTAAACTATTTTCTAACACGGGTTTAATTACCAAATTTTTCGTAATAAGTGTTTAAAACAACTAAAATGTGCGAAAATCAATAAAACATAAACCAACACAGCCCAAACATCTAGTGTCACAAGTCTAGAGCCTATAAATACATAACTGACTATCTAATACATCAAAAGTCTAAAAATGTGAAAAGGAACAAGATATGAAGGAGGAAGCAGGGCTGCGGATGCCATGCAGCTACCTTGCAATCTCCGGCAAACTCTGGATCAGCTGACGACGCTCACTCTGCCGCTCGGGCACCTTGATCTGCACACAAGGTGCAGAGAGTAATGTGAGTATGCCAACTCAGTAAGTAACTAAAGTAAATAAGGTCTGGAAGTAGTGACGAGTAGTTTAAATTCATATAAATGAATGAACAACAGGATAACAGATCAACTTCATAGTTTAAAACCAGTTTCGTCATAAATTCTTCAGTTTCAATTTAAATACATGAAATCATATACTTAACAATTTTTCAACAGAGGCTTATTTTAAAAGAAGAGTGAAATCAGTAAGAAATATCATAACTGGGGCCCTCGGGCAAGGTATCACTCAGAATATGGCCTCTAGGGCAGCCTCTCAGTCACTCGTGACTCAACTCTCGTCATTCAGTACTCACTCTCAGCACTTAGGCTCATTAATATCTCATAATAATAGAAATCATAGCAACCGTTGCGGCATGCAGCCCGATCCATAATTTATAGTCGACTACGCTCACTGGGGGTGTACAGACTCCGGAGGGGCTCCTACAGCCCAAGCGTCACATTGATGCGGCGCGCTACCCGATCCAACATACATATCGCTGTGGCGTGCAACCCGATCCATATGAGTATCGCTGCAGCGTGCAGCCCGATCCATATTCTATACATATATAAATATCCTCACCATTAGGTTCTCAACCTCTCTCAGTCATTAACCTCATAGCCTCTCGGGCACAACAATAGAAATTAGGGAACTCAGTCCAAACAGTCTTCACATTTAAGAAGTAGGGTGATAAAACCAGTTTGAAATAATAAACGGGTAAAACATGACTGAGGATATGCTTTCAAACAAGTAGAGTGAGGAACAACAGTAAAAATGCCCCTAAGGGTCTTAACAGGTCGGCACAAGGCCCCAAACATGACATATAGCCCATAATATAGTATAAATAATCTAAAGTACGGAATATCATATGGTTCCAAATCAAATACGCATTTTAATAGTCGCTACGGGACGGACCAAGTCACAATCCCTACCGGTGCACGCCCACACGCTCGTTACCTAGCATGTGTGTCACTGCATTTATCAAAACAAGTCAAATACTAGTATTTTGTACCCTCAGTTCCAGATTTACAATGGTTACTTACCTCAAACCGGTGAAAATACTAGTCCGCGATGTCTTTGCCCCTCGAATCGGCGTCTACTCGCGTCGAATCTATCCAAAATAAGAATCACAACATCAAGAAATGCTAAGGGAACGAAGCCCAAGCGAAAATAATCAATATACGACACAAATCACGAAATTACCAAAACCCAACCCCTAGGCCCACGTCTCGGAACTCGATAAAAATCACATCAACGAAATCATTATCCTTCCACGAGTCCATACATACCAAGAACACTGAAAACAGAGTCCTAATGACCCCTTAAATTCTCATTTTAAAATCTCTTAATCTCAAGCCCTAATCCCCAATTTTTCTTCCTTAATCTCCACTAATACCATGATTAAATAATGGAAAAATGATCATAAACCCAAATAATGAAGCTTAGGGAACTTACCCCACTGATATCCCTTGATTTCTCTTGAAATTCACTGCCTTAGCCTCTTTTCCGTCTTCAAAAATGGAGTTCTTAGCAAAATTTCGCGTAGAAAACAATTTATACCTTCTGGCCCAGGCATTTTTGCATCTACGGCCAATTTACCTCTTCTGTGGTAAAGTCTACT
The DNA here is from genome assembly GCF_000715075.1 of Nicotiana tabacum. Classification (NCBI taxonomy): domain Eukaryota; kingdom Viridiplantae; phylum Streptophyta; class Magnoliopsida; order Solanales; family Solanaceae; genus Nicotiana; species Nicotiana tabacum. The sequence continues at coordinate 35,391,590 of NC_134087.1, read as the reverse complement.
GCATCTGCGGTCCTCACTTAACTTCCCATTTTCCGCATCTGCGATGCCATAACTGCATTTGCGCCTTCGCAGGTGCGGTCCCACAAACGCATCTGCGATTCCTGCCTTCCCATTCCTTTTCCGCTTCTGTGACCTCCCTTCTCGCATCTGCGGTATCGCACCTGCGGTCCCCAATCCACAGGTGCGGAAATACCAGAAGCAGAAAATCTGCAGCATTCTTCAAAATTCCAAACTCTCCGTCAACAGTCCGAAATCACCCCGAGGCCCCCGGGACCTCAACCAAAATCACAAACATATCCCAAAACCTTATTCAAACTTGTACCAATCTTGAAAATACCTCAAACAACATCGAATCACCCAAAACACATCGGATTCAAACCTAAATTTCCAAAATCTTCTGAATTCCGCTTTTGATAAAAAAAACCCAACCAAACCACGTCTGAATGACCTGGAATTTTATACACACATCCCAAATGACACAACGGAACTACTGCAACTCCCGGAATTCCATTCCTACCCCTATATCAAAATCTCACCTATCAACCAGAAATCGCCAAAAATCCAATTTTGCCAATTCAAGCCTAAATCTACTCCGGACCTCCCAAACTCTTTTCGATCACGTTCCTAAGTCCCAAATCACCTCCCAAAGCTATCCGAATCATCGGAACTCACATCCGAGCCCTCTAACATATAAGTCAACATCCAGTTGACTTTTTCAACTTAAGCTTCCCCAAAAGAGACTAAGTGTCTCAAACCTTACCAATTCCTTTCCGAACCCGAGCCAACCAACCCGATCGCATATAGAACCGATAGACAAAGCAATAAGAAGCAAAAATGGGGGAACCAGAGCGGTAACTCATGAGACGACTGGCTGGGTAGTCACACTAATACGAACAATTAAGAATATCAAATAAATGAGTTATAGGTGAAATAAATGTTCAAACCAGTTGCAACATTATGATCAAGCATGAATTTAGACTAACTAATGACCTTCTCCTCGGTAGGACCCTCGATTCAAGCCTGGTCGTGAATGGAGGACGAACAAATAAGGAAAACTTTCATAATAGCTAAAAGACAGAAAATAAACTTGTATTGTTTTGATTTGCGTGTTACAATATGTCTTACAAAAGAAAAACTTCCCTTTTATAAAGTAGGAGAGTTTCATCCCTAGTATAAATCTAAAAAAGGTAAAAATCTTCCCTTCTCAGTAACTACTGATCCATAATCGACATCGAGCGAGATATGTGCCGTGATATCCGGTGGGGTGTGAATATCACGGCCATTTATCCGCCATGCATAACCGTTTTACCACGTTTCTCGAGGTTTTTGAACTCATTCTTGGCTAGAGGTGCGTCGCTTTACCGTACCCGTTGACAAGCACATCGTTCGTTCTCTCTCGTTCTCGATATGAAGGTTCTTTAACATCGATCACAATCTCGTGCATCCGTACCCTTCCTTCATTTTCTCATCGGGAAATTGGGGTAGACGTTAACCTCGATGCCACGACCCAAAATCCCTGCGAAGGAGTTGTGATGGCACCTAGTCTCTAAACTAGGTAAGTCCAGCATTAACAAAATTAACATTGATATTCACTAACTTCAAATTAGATAACTCTGAACACTTATAATTTCCAAAACCGGTAGTACAAGTCATAAGCCTTTCTAAGAGTAGTTATACATAATAAATACATAATTGTCCCGGAACAAAAGGAACCCATGGAAATAAGTACAAATGAAGGTGACTCTGAGACCTGCGAATGCAGCATCAGGTTTACCTTGAGTCTCCACCGCGACGATCCGTGCAACTACTATCGATCAAATACCTGGATCTGTACAAAAATGTACAGAAGTGTAGTATGAGCACACTACAGCAGTGCCCAGTAAGTATCAAGACTAACCTCAATGGAGTAGTGACAAGGAACAGTCAAGACACCTATTGGTCAAATAAATTGAACAGGATATGATAATTAACTATCAAGATAAAGATAACAAAATAATATCAACAACAGGGTGAAATCAAGCTGCAAACAGTAGAGACAATAAAGGGAAACACGGATGGAAAAGAAAGATAAACAAGTAAATTAACACCAACATAGCTGGGACACAGACAAGTAAAAATGTGCTCGAATAAAGAAGGCGATGTTAACTCAATCAATCACATCATTTCTGATACACAATTTCGAATCCTCGATGTCTCATATCATAACCTCAATTTCTAAACCTTTAGCACACATGGCACCTTGTGCCCACATATTTCTATTTCACTTTTCACAACAATATCCTCGTGCTACCCAATACATAATCCGTAACAAATACAATTAAGATATTCAAGGAGTCTCATTTATACAACATAAGGTAAATTACAGTTTCTAAACCAATTAGGAAATCAACGAAAAAGATGAAGTTATTTTTAGAAATTGTTTGAGTGAAGAAAATACCCTTTTCAAATAAAAATACAACATCGAATAAATTATCGCCTTTAATATAGGTTTTATTAAATTAAAACTTAATAGAAATTCCATTTTAAATAAAATAGAACCTCAGACGGTTTAAGAAAATTTAATTGAGAAACTAAGTGAAATAAAAACATAACAATTATTAGAGTTTGAAATATTGAAATGTATATATAAATAAGGTGAGTTCAGATTTAAAAGTCATACAAAGTAGCATAATATTATTTCCTTTATTTTAAATCACTAAATTACTAACAATTTAGCAGGACAAGAGGAAATGATTCAACGTAGTAAATTTACTTTGAAAATTAATTCACTAGAGTAATAGTTTCAGGATAAGAACTCAAGGAACAACGGCGAGTCAATAACATAATGTCAATAACCCGATCCTCAAAACTCAGTAGAACCTGAAATACAAATTATCAAAGTCTTGAACAAATGAACTAGGGTCTTATCAGTATCCAGCTATAACCAATCCCTAAGTAAACTGTAAAACTACCGAATAACTTGTACAGTCAAAGAGGAATACATAAGCACATATATTGATGCGCCGCGCATCCCGATCTCACCAATCCTCCTTTATTCCTCCGTAATAATTACAATAAGAGTAGATAGTATATATATATGTTGCGGCGCACAACACGATCCCACCAGTCCTTCCTTATTCCTCCGTAATAATTACGATAAAAGTAAATAATATATATATGTTGCGATGCGCAACCTGATCCCACCAGTCCACCCGTATTGCTCCTCAATATATCACCCTTATTTCTTATGTTGCGACGTGCAACCCGATCCCACCTGTCCACCCTTATTACTCCTGTTGCGGCGTGCAACCCGATCCCACCAGACAATATCAATTCTCCCTTATTCCTCCTCAATATATCACCTTATTCCTCCTGCTGCGGCGTGCAACCCGATCCCACCAGACAAAAGCTTAAATCAACAACAACAACCACAACAATGGATTTCAAAACTCGTTTTGCATGCCAAATGATCTCGAAACTTGCTTTTGATGCCTCCAATGGATTTCTTGTGAATTTTCAGTCAAGTTAGGCTTTTGAATCACTCCATTTGACCTTATAATGAAGGAGATATGTTGGTTTCAATAGTTGGAAATGGTGTAGATTTTTAATTACGAAGTCAGTGGCATTTTCGTAATTAATATGAAAAATCTAGCAGCCCAATTCTTAGCAAAATGAGTACAAAATCCTCATACGATGTCCAAATTTGACGATTCATTTTGCTATGACTCCTTAATTACGATACAGATCTAATGCTTCAATCAAAACAAAAATCGGAGCTCATTTGTTTAATGTGGTACCAATTATGCTTGAAGAAACGACATCGAAACAAAAGAAAAACGAATGCAACACAACTCAAATCTATCCGAAACTCACCCGGGCCCCTTGGGACCCCGTACGAACATACCAACAAGTCCCATAACAAAACACGAACCTACTCAAGGCCTTAAATCAAGCATAACAACATCAAAACGACGAAACACATCTCAAATCAAACTTAATGAACTTTCAAACTTTTGACTTCCGAAAACTCGCGCCGAAACATATTAAATCAACTCGGAATGAACTCAAATTTTGCACACAAGTCCTAATACATCATATAGAGCTACTTGTGCCCCCAAACTATCGAGCGAAGTACAAATTCTCAAAACGACCGGTCTGGTCGTTACATTCTCCTCTACTTAAGCATACGTTCGTCCTCGAACATGCCCGGAGTCATTCCAAAGACATCAACCACAGAATGAGCCCACTATACATACACATGGGGGTGATTCCCCATCACCCAAACCTATGTAAGACTGACAATGCAACTTTACTGAAGGTCTCACCTCATCCTTACTCCATAACCTTAGGACATAACCCAAACATCAACATCTGAAATTCATCATAGGACCCGAATCTCGCATCATTTCACTGTATAAACCTGAACAAGCTGAATCGAGCCATAATTACAACCCAGGGTACAAACACACGATGTTCCACACAACTCAAATGCCCGTAGCAATAACTTCTGACCACCATAGCTGCCCAAATAACATTCTGGACGTCGGCAATACACTTTCACATTGAATAGAACCTTATTCCGGACCTCCACAATGTTGCCCATAATAAAGAAACATTTGGGGACTCATAACCGCCCATGAAATCAACAAATCAAGAAGCTCTCTCGTCTGTCCAGGGCCATTGCCCAAATCTTAATAGAAACAACCTCATACTTCCAAACACTCCTCACCCCCAATACGATAGTGCGAATCCCAGTCCCAAGAACCTCATCTCAGCCAATACAAGCAGCCCAACTAACAACTCATCACGGAACCACACGGATTCTTACGCCACAGCTCGTACACCAACTCAGCAATAACTCAGTTATGCAGTACAAATAGAAGGAAAGCAAGGTATAAGGATTATCTAACAATTACAATATGTGTAACAACAAAAGTACAGTTTCATTAAATCATCCCATAGAGGGAAAACAAAACACCAAATAAACACAAGGAAATGGTATCCCACATAACATCCGTTGCAGTGTGCAGCCCGCTCCCAAATACTCATCAAGCCAAAGTGCTCGAGTTTACTGATCACATGAATACTGGTATCAAACACAGTAGAGTGCACAAGTATAATTGTGGAAAAAATAAATAGAATTAAAAAAACATGGATGAAAGCAAGCACAACTAAGGTGCAATGAACCAATCAACATCACGAGGGCCATTTCGCCACATCGCCATAAAGCCTGAATGGAATTACAACATGCGCGGAGAATAATATACAACCTCACAGCCCGTCCAACATAAGAGAGAATCGCATAATATAGGCCATGGGCACAAATAATATCCATTATGCCTGGTAATATATCTGTGATAATAATTTCACAAGAGCCCACAAACTTGACCTGATATAAAATACATATTCTCGTTGAGCTTTCAAACAACCCCCAACCAAATCCTGATCCTTCCCAATTAGGTAAATATACTTTCAAAAGTCCATAGCAACCTATCGATAATGTATGCTATCAGTTATCCCATTCTCACATACCTTCACAATCCGCAAACAAGAAATATCCCACATATGGGGACATCCAGCACCCCAAACCTCAGGAATACAAAAATTTACATACTCAAACTCAACTAAGCAAATCAAATACCCTTTTCAAATAAAAATACAACATCGAATAAATTATTGCCTTTAATATAGGTTTTTAAATTAAAACTTAATAGAAATTCTGTTTTAAATAAAATACAATCTCAGACGGTTTAAGGAAATTTAATTGAGAAACTAATCGAAATAAAAATATAACAATTATTGGAGTTTGAAATATTGAAAAGTATATATAAATACGGCGAGTTCAAATTTAAAAGTCATACAAAGTAGCGTAATATTAATTCCTTTATTTTAAATCACCATATTACTAACAACTTAGCAGGACACGAGGAAATGATTCAACGAAGTAAATTTACTTTGAAAATTAATTCACCAGAGTAATAGTTTCAGGATAAGAACTCAAGGAACAACGACAAGTCAATAACTCAATGTCAATAACCTGATCCTCAAAACTCAGTTAAACCTGAAATACAAATTATCAAAGTCTTGAACAAATGAACTAGGGTCTTATCAGTATCCAGCTATAACCAATCCTTAAGTGAAATGTAAAACTACTAAATAACTTACACAGTTAGAGAGGAATACATAAGCACATATATTGATGTTGCGCGCATCCCGATCCCACCAATCCTCCTTTATTCCTCCGTAATAATTACAATAAGAGTAGATAGTATATATATATATATATATATATATATATATATATATATATATATATATATATATGTTGCGGCGTGCAACCCGATCCCACCATATATCTTTATTCCTCCGTAACAATTACGATTAAAGTAAATAATATATATGTTGCGGTGCGCAACCCTATCCCACCAGTCCACCCTTATTGCTCCTCAATATATCACCCTTATTTCTCCTGTTGCGGTGCAACCCGATCCCACCAGACAATATCAATTCTCCCCTATTCCTCCTCAATATATCACCCTTATTCCTCCTGTTGCAGCGTGCAACCCCATCCCACCAGACAAAAGCTTAAATCAACAACAATAACAACAATAACTCAACAACTCAATTACAAGAATTTCTACTACCAAGAGTATGAGTACACGACAACAAGAGAATCACGTAAAAATCAAAGGAATACAACAACCTTTACAAAAACAACAAGACATGTAAGGCACATGATAACTACACAGGTAATCACAACAATTTAGACAAGTAGCATATATGCACAGAGTCATAGAGGAACTTACAATTAAGAAGTAACAAAATAACAAGAAAGGCAATAACTTCAACTAAGGCAAATAAGGCCAAACAACGAGCAAGAGATAAATAAATGCTAACAACATCATATAGAGCATGTAAGTGTAGTCTAACAACAAGATACCATATATTATGTCAATTTGATCAAAGGCATGAAAAAGGATTAGACAATCTAACCGGTCAACACCACATATAAACTTTGTACTCACTCGTCACCTTGCGTACACAGCTTTCACATATCAAGATAGCACAATTGACTCAATTCCTAAGGGGTGGTCCTCCCCCCCCCCCCTTCCCTCCCCCCACAAGTTTAGGCAAGATACTTACCTCAATTCGGTCAACTCAATACTCAATTTAGCTTTTCTTTTACCAATTCACCATCAATCGGTCCAATATAGCCAAAGGAGACTTAATACATCAAACAATGCAAGAGAAAATAATTTCAATTAACAAAGCTATAATCCTTATACAATTTACAAAAAGTCAACAAAAGTCAACTCCCTGGGCCCATACCTTAGAACCGATAAAATTTATAAAACCCGAACACCCATTCAATTACGAGTCAAACCATACTAGTTTCACTCAAATCCGACTCCGAATCGATATTCAAAACTCAAAAATTCACTTTATGAAATTTTAGACAACCCCCAAATATCACTTTGAAATCATCAATCAAATGCCTAAAACGAAGATGGATTTATGAAATATAACCAAAATCGAGTATAGAACACTTACTCCAATACATATAGTGAAAATCACCTCCAAAAATTGTCCAAATCCGAGCTCCCAACTCAAAATATGACCAAATGAACAAACTTTTGATATTAAGTTTTTTTGCCCAGTTGTTCTGCCTCGTTTTGCATGCCAAACGATCTCGAAACCGCTTTTAATGCCTCCAATGGATTCCTTGTTAAATTTCAGTCAAGTTAGGCTTTTGAATCACTCTATTTGACCTTATAGTGAAGGAGATATGTTGGTTTTAATATTTGAAAATAGTGCAGATTTTTAATTACGAAGTCAGTGGCAATTCCGTAATTAATTTGAAAAATCTGGCAACTCAATTCTTAGCAAAATGACCATAAAATCCTCATACGATGTCCAAATTTGACGATTCTTTTTGCTATGGCTCCTTAATTACGATACGGATCTAATTCTTCAATCAAAACAAAATCCGAAGCTCATTTGTTTAATGTGGTATCATTTACGCTTGAAGAAACGACATCGAAACATAAGAAAAACGAGTGTAACACAACCCAAACCTATCCGAAACTCACCCGAGCCCCTCGGGACCCCGTACGAACATACCAACAAGTCCTATAACAAAACACGGACCTGGCCTTAAATCACGCATAACAACATCGAAACGACGAAACACATCTCAAATCAAACTTAATGAACTTTTGACTTCCAAAAACTCGCGCCGAAACATATCAAATCAACTCGGAATGAACTCAAATTTTGCACACAGGTCCTAATACATCATACAGAGCTACTTGTGCCCCCAAACTATCAAGCGAAGTGCAAATTTTCAAAACGACTGGTCAGGTCGTTACACCCAATTTTACCTGTACACACTTAGATGAAAAATATAATATACCAATAAAATAGTGAGGATGCATATAAGGAGACCTGTACACCATTATCATAAAAAATAAAAAAAATAAAAAATAAAAAGGTAGCAGAAAACAACAAAATGGTCATTTCTAGTCTGTTCAAGTCATAGTTGTGATTTGTCGACTTAGTGAGAAGTAATCATCAAAACGGCAATATACTTATTAATAGTAAATTAAGTCACAGACATTTCTTTTATTTATTTATTTTTTGACTCTTGTTCTTCTTCTTTTTTTCCTTTTGAACTATGTGAGAGGTCAGGTCACTTCACTAGATGTAAAAGAATGGTGGTGCTTAACCAAGTGGTCTCCTACCACCATTTACAAAATTACAAAATAGAGGGGCCAACTAAAGCACCACTGAAAAAGTCATTACACCCATATAAAAACTAGTGTTCTTAATTTTGTTTACCACTGTACTAAATAGGTCTTCCCTTGATTCAATATTGTACATATAAATGTGATGACGTTCTGAAAAAAGAGAGGTTAAAAATACGATATACTTGCAGTTTAAATTATGAAGCAAAACCAAGGACATATTTATATTTTAAGTACCTAAAATATTCATATCAGCATCCATTTATTTTAACGTAATTTTTTTTTACGGAAGCTCTTCAATATAGAAGTCTCTTAGGGCTAGTTTGGTTTTGAAACAAGTTATACAGAGATTATAATAAAGAGTATAAAAATATGTTAAGTAATGTAGCAATTACAATACAAAATTATTTTATATAGAGAGAGATAGTGTTGATGATGGGTTTGAGAAAAAAAATAATGAAGTGTAATTTTGTCTTTTCATATTTAATTCGTGTATTGTTATTCCATGCAATATTAGGTATAGAGTAATACATCAATTGGTATATTAAATTAATAACAAGATTAGTTATGCAAGATTTAGAATACAAACCATATATTGAATAAAGCTATATCAAATTTTATACCATAATTATTTCATCTAATCGCTCGAACCAAATGAGTCCCTATTGTATCTATGACTATGAGTATCATTCAAGGGCCTCCCAATTGTTATTGCAATGTCAAATAATTCCATTACGTATGAAAATGACAATCGTACTAAATGCACAAGTTCACAAGACTCCAACGAAGCAAGTCGTACATAGGCTCCATTCTATAATTTAAGGCATTAGGTGTCCCACATTCATTTAAAAAAAAGGTTATTTTCGTATAATAGAATGATATTGAATTTAATTTTTATATATTGATAGTATAACTATCATGTCATCTATAAAGTAATTAGAGATAATAATCTATAATAGTTGAATTTAGTTATTTAAAAAATAAGATTAATAACCTATTATAACATATTAATTTACTTTAATAATGTAAATTTATCTACATTATGAATGTCTATAAGTTAAATCCATGAATACGAGTTTAAGTTTTATAAACTATAATATATAAAGAATTCTCATGGCTAATGTAAAAAATGTGAGGCTAACACATAAAAATCTACGGATTTAATTACGTACTACAGCAAAAGGCGCAAACGAGAAGCAAAATTCATGTGACAGAACTGAAAAAATTGCAGCTATACATATGAGATTCAACGTAAAGTCATTAAAGTAAAAAGCCACACGTGCAATATGATATTAAGTTTTGTATTAATTTAAGAAAATAAAAAAGTAGTACATAGTAGCATGTAACATAAATGCAGTAATGTGTAAGCGAAAAGAATAGAAGCATCTACTCTATTTTGTATTCCTTGAGATCTGAATTCATTATCACTTAGGATTACTCATTTGTTTTAGTTGTTGGAAGGATTTATGTCCTATTAGGCTAAATAATAATCGTTGTAAATAGTAGCTATATGGGGCCTCATTCTATGTCTTGATTTATTAAGTGACACAACTCACTAGCCAAAATGCATGAAACGTACCTTGTGTTTTTTCCAATAGAGAGTTTCGAGTATATTGACAATTGGAAGCTCTATGGTGGTTCTTGTGTAATCTAGTACTAGTGATCTTGACCAGATAATAACAACTTCGTATGGTAAGAATCCTTTCAATGATAGTAAATAACTTTAATTGTTACAAGACCTCTATACTCTTTTGAGTATTTCTCTTCCCGCATGCAGTACAACTCACTGGCTCATTACACCCAGTGTAGAATTGGGAGAAATTCAAAAATAGTCAGATTTACAAATGGATTCATAAATAGCTAGGTTTCAAAAGTAATCAAAATTTAACTATTTTTTATGTAAAGATAAATCTGAACGAACACACTGTTCAAAATTCGGAAAAATACTTCATTATAATATACTAGAACACCAGTATAATATACTGGAGTTCCAGTATACTTATGCTGGAAATTATACTGGAACTCTAGTATAATATACCGGTCCAGCATAATATAGTGGAGATTGGAGCACCAGTGCTCCATCTCCAGTATATTATACTGGAACTTTCCATGTGTTGGAGTTCCAGCATAATATGCTGGAAGTTCATACACAGGTACACCGATTTTCAGTATATTATGCTAGAACTTTCCATGTTGCAGTAAAATAGTGGCTACTTTTTAATGACCTTGTAAACGCTGACTATTTTTGAATGACCCGTCCGAAAACTGGCTAGCACGTGCTATTTGAACCGTAGAATTCTAGAGTCTAATTAGAACATATGAAACATATAAATCTTGGGATTATCTTAAACTAAGTTATTGTAGAATCAGGTTATGTATTATGCATGCATAAATTCTCTAGTAATTGGCACTTGGTAAAATGAAAATGACTTCCACAAAGCTAAGTGTTCCTACTGGCCACAACAACACATAAAACAAAATTATAGTAATCATTTTCTTTCTTAGTATAGTCTTATCTCGTGAAATTTGTGGCTGTCCTAATCAATATTCATAATACATTCCCTTCCCCCCTATTTAATGACAAACCCATGCTCTCCCCCAAATTATTATTATTATTATTATTATTATTATTATTATTATTATTATTATTATTATATTATTATTATTATTATTATTATTATTATTATTATTATTATTATTATCGTCAAGGACTCCGAAAGATCGGGAGTCAAGTCGTTTCTTATCATTTTATTCTAAGAATTGCGAGAACTATCTGTATACGGTCAAAATTATGTGTCCCTAATTTTGTAGGCTCGAGGGGTCGCGTCGAGAACAAGTTTAATACGGACCGGGCTCGAGCCCGATGGCATAATACGAAACTCGAAGATCAAAGTGCTCGATGAGCACCTTGGCCGAGTATGACCATCCTCGAGATGATACCGTTATGTTTTTATAACAGAAAGAGCGAGATTCCTGCGGTGGCCCTAAGATCACGGCGTAAATTCCGGAACAGATTTGTACTAGGCGGTTAGACAGCTGTATAATAAGATTTCTTACTACAATTAGAATTGTACCTTATTTAGGATTCCCCTACTATATAAAGGGGACCTAAATCATTTTTAAGATCCATCAATCATTGAGAAGAGAATATACATTTTCACTTTCTTGCTTACTGCTCATCAGAATTGTCTCTTAGCTTTATTGTTCTTATTGCCCTACCTCGAGGCCACCTTAGCTTGAGATCGAGACTGGATTGTTCACTGGTTTAATTTAACTTATACGTTTGATTCTTTGATTATCAGTTGGTATTGAACTAGATCACATATCTTTAAAACCACAATATAAGTTTAATTGTTACTCGGATTTTAGGATAAACAGTTTGGCGCCTACCGTGGGGCTAAAGATAATAGTGATTATTTCGGTACTAATTCTGATAAAGCACGTTATTTTCACACGTGTTCTTGTCAAGAATTTTTGCTCTTAGGTTAAAACATGTCAAACTCGCAAAACGCATCCGTACAATGTGATGATGGTCTTGGATTTCATGGGAAAAACAATAATGTAGTTGCTCTGGGAGCCGGTGTACCACCGATTAACCCTAGGGAGGTGCCGACTGTAGAACCAGTCGACGTTAGTTCACACATTGCTTTGAATGTGGACTTAGGCGCAGACCCCAGAGGAAGTGTACGCATGGAAGTCTGATCTGGTGGCCAAGGAACACAGGGTATATGAGATGGGGGAGTTAGCCTCCAAGTAATATTCGAGATGCTACAAGCTCAACAAGTTGCTATTGCTCAGCTTCAAAGTCAGCATAAACCTCCAAGTGTGGTCGAACCAGAAATCACTCGTCGTACTGAGCCGGTGCTAGAGAGATCGAACGGTAATGGCTCGAGGACTGATCCCACGATTATGAGGATGCTCGAGGAGCTCACCAAAAGGATAGAGTCAGGGAGAAAAAGATTGAGGATAATGACAAAAAAAAATGGAGATGTATAACTCCTGTGTTCATCAAATACCGGGGGCACCCCCAGTCTTAAAAGGTTTGGATACCAAAAAGTTCGTACAAAAGCCATTCCCTCCGAGTGCGGCTCCGAAGTCCATTCCTAAGAAGTTCCGTATGCCAGATATACCTAAGTACAACTGGACGAGCGATCCTAGTGAACACATCACCGTGTACACATGCGGGATTAAAGGAAACGACTTAAATGATGATGAGATCGAGTCGGTTTTGTTGAAAAAATTTGGGGAAGCTTTGTCAAAAGGAGTGATGATCTGATATCACAACTTGCCACTGAATTCTATCGATTCGTTTGCTATGTTAGCAGATGCCTTCGTCAAGGCACACGCCGGGGCCATAAAGGTTATAACAAGGAAATCAGACTTTTTTAAGATAAGACAAAGGAGTGATGAAATGCTAAGAGAGTTCGTATCCTGATTTCAAATGGAGCGAATGGAATTACCACCGGTTTCGGATAATTGGGGCCGTGCAAGCTTTTACCCAGGGGTTGAACAAGCAGAGTTCAATTGCGTCACGATAGTTAAAGCAAAATCCGATTGAGTATCCAGCTGTAACTTGGGCAGATGTACATAATCGCTACCAATGAAAGATTAGGGTCGAGGACGACTAGTTGGGAGCCCCCTCGGGTTCAGTTCATCCAAATAGATTGGCAGTTAAAGCCTTGAGGGATACCGACAGGGAACTGATATCGAATAGAGAACGGTATTAGCCATATGTCGCAGATCGAAGAAATAACAGTTCGGAGCGCAATCCTCCCCCGAATGATCGAAGAAATGATCGAGGGCAGAATTCTCGAGGACTTATGAGTAATAATGGGTTTGATAAACATACTGATCCCGCAGAAGCACCTCGATTATCAGAGTATAATTTTAGTGTCGATGCATCGAGGATTGTATCGTCCATCAGAAGGATCAAAGACACCAGGTGGCCCAGACCTATACAAATTGATCCTTCTCAAAGAAATCCAAACTTGATGTGTAAGTATCATGGAACACATGGCCATAAGACCGAAGACTGCAGATAGCTGAGGGAGGAGGTAGCTCAATTGTTCAACGAGGGTCATCTTCGAAAGTTTCTCAATGATCGAGCTAAGAATCACTTCAGAGAAAGAGATGCCAACAGAAAGAATGAGCAAGAAGAGACGCATCATGTAATTCATATGATCGTTGGCGGGGTCGATGTTCTACAAGGACCTATATTCAAACGTACCAAGGTGTCGATTACCAGAGAAAATCAACTCAGAGTTATGTGACCGAGGGCATTCTATCGTTCAACGATGAGGAAGCGAAAGCATTTCTCAACCTTACAATGACGGCCTGGTAATTTCTATTTTGTTAAATAAAATTCAAGTTAAACGTGTACTAGTGGATCCAGGTAGCTCAGAAAACATAATCAGATCAAGGGTCGTAGAGCATCTCGGCCTGCAGGACCAAATTGTACTAGCATCTCGAGTCCTAAATGGCTTCAACATGGCAAGTGAAATAACAAAGGGGGAGATAATCCTACTAGTAAACGTGGACGGGACCATCCAAGATACAAAATTCCATGTCATCGAAGGCGACATGAGATATAATGCTATTTGGCCTCCCCAGCCTTGATCGAATCGGAGAAATAGGTAATCGAAGAAGAAGAAGAGGATTTCTTTACTCCTAGGACTTTTGTTGTTCCCGAAGAATCAGATGCAACCAAGTCAACAGTCGAGGAACTGGAACAGGTGATATTGATCGAGTATCTACCCGAACGAAAGGTATACCTAGGAACGGGGTTGACCCCCGAACTCAGGAAAAAACTTATTCAATTTCTTATCGATAATATGGATTTTTTTGCTTGGTCCCATTTAGACATGATAGGGATCCCACCGAAAATAACAACTCACAGGCTAAGCCTCGACCCCAGATTCAAACCGGTGAAGCAAAAGAGAAGTCCCCAGTCCGAGGTGAAACATGCATTCATAAAGGATGGGGTAGCTAAACTTCTTAAAATAGGATCCATTCAGGAGGTAAAATACCCTGAGTGGTTGCAAATGTAGTTGTAGTCCCTAAAAAAGGTAACAAACTTAGAATGTGCGTAGATTACAGGGATTTAAACAAGGCATTCTCTAAAGATTCTTTTCCATTGCCTAACATCGATCACATAATCGATGCCACAGCTGGCCACGAGATCCTTACCTTTCTCGACGCCTACTCCGGGTACAATCAAATTCAGATGAACCTGGAGGACCAGGAGAAGACCTCGTTCATCACTAATTTTGGAACATACTATTACAATGTAATGCCATTCGGGCTAAAAATCGCAGGAGCTACTTACCAACGCCTAGTAAATAAGATGTTCGAAGAACAAATAGGTAAGTCAATGGAAGTTTATAGTGATGACATGCTAGTTAAGTCCTTGCGCACAAAAGGACCATTTGACTCATTTGCAGGAGACATTCGAAATCTTGAGGAAGAACAACATGAAGCTTAACCCGGAAAAATGTGCCTTCGAGGTCGGCTCGGGCAAGTTCCTCGGCTTCATGGTATCAAACCGGGGAATCGAAATCAACCCCGACAAGATCAAGGACATCGGGGACATCATTATCATAGATAGTGTGAAAGTCGTACAAAGGCTAACAAGACAGATAGCCACCTTGGGCTGATTCATTTCGAGGTCATCAGATCGAAGCCACACGTTCTTTTCCATACTCAAAAGAAAAAATGATTTTGCATGGACCCCAAAAGGCCAGCAAGCATTGGAGGAATTGAAGCGATATTTATCAAGCCTACCTCTTCTTCACACTCCGAAGGTAGATGAGAAGATGTATTTATATTTGGCAATGTCCAAAATAGTGGCAAGTGATCTACTAGTTCGAGAAGATCAAGGTACATAGTTCCCTATTTATTACGTAAGTCGGACTTTAGGAGATGCTAAAATTAGATATCCACACTTAGAAAAATTGGCACTTGCATTAATAAGCGCATCTAGAAAGTTAAAGCCAAATTTTCAGTGTCACCCCATATGTGTGTTAACTACTTATCCTCTTCGAAAAGTTTTGCATAAGCCCGGGCTATCAGGACGATTGGCCAATAGGGCCGTCGAACTTGGCGGGTACGATATCGAATATCAACCCCGAACGACCATCAACTCTCAAATCTTAGCTGACTTCGTGGCCGATTTTATGCCAACCCCCATACCCGAAGTAGAGAAGGAACTTCTGCTAAAATCGGGTACATCATCGGGGGTATGTACCCTCTTCACGGACGGTGCCTCGAATGTGAAAGGGTCTGGGATTGGCATCGTTTTGAAGCCACCTATAGGTAACACTATTATACAATCTATCAAAACTTTTAGGTTGACTAATAATGAGGCCGAGTATGAGGCCATGATTGCAGGTCTCGAGCTAGCTAAAAGCTTGGGGGCAGAAGTCGTTGAAGCCAAGTGTGATTCTGTATTGGTAGTGAACCAAGTAAACAAAAGCTTCGAAGTTCGAGAGGATAGGATGCAAAGATACTTGGACAAGCTACAGGTGACCTTGCACCGCTTCAAGGAATGGACTCTAGACCATGTACCTCGAGAGCAAAACAGTGAGGCAGATGCACTTGCAAACTTGGGGTCATCAGTCGAGGAAGATGATATTATCCTGAGGACTATCATCCAATTATCGAGATCTGTGGTTGAGCCGAGATAAATTCTACAAGTTTGACTTGGGATTGGAGAAATAAGTATATCAAATATTTGAAAAATGGAAAGCTCTCATCGGATTATAAAGAGTCGAGGGCTCTACGAACCAAGGTTTCTAGGTTCACATTGAATAAATATGGAACATTATATAGGAGGACATTCGATGGACCATTGGTGGTATGTTTAGGGCCGAGGACAGCGATTATGTTCTACTAGAAATCCACGACGACACTTGTGGCAACCACTCCGGCGTCGAATCTTTGATTGGCAAAATTATTAGAGTAGGGTATTACTGAGATAGCATGGAAAAGGACACTAAGGAGTTTGTTAGAAAATGTGATAAATGTCAAATTTGCACCGATGATTCATCAGCCCGGAGAGCAACTTCACTCAGTGTTGTCCCCATGACCTTTCATGAAATGGGGAATGGACATCGTTGGCCCTCTACCAACGGCCCTATGTAAAGATAAATTCATTTTGTTATGACTGACTACTTTTCTAAATGGGTAGAAGCACAAAACTTCGAGAAAATCAGAGAAAAGAAAGTTATTAACTTCATTTGGGACTACATCGTGTGTGCATTCGGGATACCTACCGAAATTGTATGCGACAACGGAAAGCAATTCATCGGTAATAAGGTAACTGAGTTCCTTGAAGAACACAAAATAAAAAGGATCTTATCAACGCAGTATCACCCAAGTAGAAATGGACATGCCGAATCAACAAACAAGACTATCATTCAAAACTTAAAGAAAAGATTGAACGACGCTAAAGGGTGGAGAGAATTTATACCCGAGGTTCTTTGGGCATATCGAATGACATCGAAGTCCAGCACGGGGGCAATCTCGTTCTCTTTAGTATATGGCTCTGAAGCCTTAATTCCAATTGATATCAGAGAACCCAGTGCTAGATTTTGACATGCATCAGAGGAATCAAATCACGAGGCTATGAATACTAGCCTCGAGCTATTATATGAAAAACGGGAAGCTGCACTTGTTCGGATGGCTGCACGGAAGCAAAGAATCGAGAGATACTATAATAGAAGAACCAATCTTCGACACTTCGGAATCGGGGACTTAGTTCTAAGAAAAGTCACCCTCAATACTCGAGACCTGAATGATGAGAAACTAGGACTGAATTGGGAAGGACCATGTTGAGTCATCGAAAAAGGATCTTACAAACTTGGCACAATGAAAGGCGAAGAATTGCCAAACAATTGGAATGTATCAGTGCTCAAATGATATTATCGCTGAGGTATGACCTTCTCCTCTTTTCCATTTGTATTTAAGACTAACACATTGCAAATGTTCGATCGAAGACGTCGAGGGAACCCTTCTACACGAAGACCTTAGGTTTTAAATCACGCGTTGCACTCTTTTTCCCTAGATCAGGTTTTATCCCAAATGGATTTTTTCGACGAGGTTTTTAATGAGGCAACAACTATGTGCTACCTAAGGAGAATTTAACAGTATCCAAGGATTCTTTTCAATCAACCTCGAATACTGGGGGAATCGCCCTCGGAGGTTATATTTTCGAGAAAAATATTTCATGCCAAAGAGGGCCTCTATAGGAAAACTTTGTAATGGGGCAAACGGTCAAATGAACCGTGTCCATATAGAATAGTCGAGCCCCTATGGCAAAACATGTACGCATGTATGAATTATTCAAAGACACATTCTTTCTATATCAAACACTTTGTGTCTCAAAGAAATTTGCTATTATACGAGCTCCATACATGTGATTCTGTGAGAAATGACTCAAGGGCCAAAACGCAATTATACCTTGAATACTTGAGGACTAACATTTCGGATAAGTTCGAAATGTTATCGGGAAACAAGTCCAAGAGACACACCCGAAGGTTACGGCCATGTTAAAGGCTACACCGAAATAACGCGTCTCGAAGACGTCCGAATTCCGCAATAAAAACAGGCCTTCGAATTCTCAGAAAACCGGTTAAATAAAGGCTACCCTCGGAAAAATGATCAAAGGGCTTCGATAAAATCAAACGTCAAAAAACCTTAAGAGGTATCGAATTATTCAAATACAAACTTGTGCTAAGACACTAAAAACTAAGGGTTCCGATCGACGCCAAAAAAACCCAATGGGTAAAAAACGTATGCCAAGACATAAATAAATTTTTACTAAGTTTTCTAAGCCGAAAAGGGGAAATAATAGCCATCTCTTAGAGGCCATAATGGCCCGATCTAAAAGAGCCTAAGGGCCGATACACTTAGGGTTCGAGATCTTGTTCTCACCCGATCCGAATCCAAGGGTTCGATTATCCCAAGCCTAAATAAATAATAACTTGATTATGGCTCGGGGACTCACCATTATCCGGCACGAGCCCATAAGGGTATATGCCCCAAAGTTCGAACCTTATTCGAACTCGACCATGGCAATTTCAAAGAAACCATCTGAGATAAAATCTCGAACACACCGTTCAAAGAATGAAATTATTACAAGAATTTTGTAAGGCATGAAACATCGAGAAAACATTCAAGGAAATTCTTCTTTTATATACTTGGAAAATGATATGTACAAAAGACTGACAAAAGGTCTAGCAAAAAGAAAAATACAAAAAGAGAAGGAAAAATTATTCAATGCCTAGGGCTAGTCTCTCCCTCGGGAGCAGCTTCCTCTTTGGGCCCAACTTCATTATCAGACCCGCCTTGGCTGCCTTCGTCATCATTGTCGTCGTCGGAGGAGACGAGAAACTTGGCATCGGCTTCGAGCGCTTTTTCTTGAGCTATCTCCTCGGTGAGGTCGAAACCTCGAGCATGGATCTCTTCGAGGGTCTCCCTTCGGGATTGGCACTTGGCCAAATCATTGCACCGTTTCTCCCCATCGGAGGCTTCCTTTAGCTCCATTTGAGCAAACTCAACATCCCTTAAGTACACAGCGACGTTTTTATCAGTTGTGGCCTTTCTCTTCTCAACCTGGGCCCTGGCTTCAGCACCTCAGCTCCAGTTGAGGCAAGTTTGACCTCGAGCTCACCGATCATTTTTTCCTGGGCCGAATTTTTCTCTTTAGCACCTCAGAGCTGGGTCTCAGCCGAGGTCAGTTTGGCTAGAGCGGCCTCTTTCTCAGCAGCAAGTCGGTCCATACTTTCCTTTCACCGGATGCAATCTGCCTTAACCTGATCGACCTCCCCTTGAAGCTGCCCGATCATCTCCAATTTTTGCTGTAACTGAGACACTGAAGTGTTAGCCTCCACAGTTGGGTCAAGCAGTCCATACTCTTTCAAAATGACGGTTACCTGCTTATCTAGCTCGACCTCATTTTTACGGGCTTTGGCCAAGTCTTCCTGAAGGTCCTTGAGCTCATCCTCCTTTTAGCTGCAAAGGAGCTTTAGGGCCTTCCCTTCGTTTGAGGACTTCTTAAGCTCGGCCTCACATTGGCTCAGCTCGTCCCTAAACCTGGTAATGGCCTACGCAGAAAAAGAGATACCAGTTAGGGTAAGGGGAGAAGAAGAAATTACAACGATAGGAGTTAATACTTACCCGAGAGAAAAGACGATGGCCTCTTCGAAGAGGGTAGATGCGTCGTTGAGGCCAGCAGCGTCATCGACCCTAGTAAAATAATCCCGGAAAGGATCTTCTTCACCGGGGACTCTGCTCGGGTCAGGCGTTCCAGAGCTTGAGCTTCCCTTGTTGCCTCCTTAGAATAGACTGGTAGAGGATGAGATTGACCTATTGTCATGGCCCCGAGCAAGTCGCTCGGGGCGCTCTGTTCAGTCTCGGGGATCTCGGTACTTGTCCCCTTTGGTGTTCTTGTTGAAGGTGGAGGAACAATCTCGACCTCAGGCGATTCGGGGGCTTTGCCCGCGTCTTTCTTCGGAGCTTCCTCACTACGAGGCAGGGTCTCCGATTCAGAGGGCTTGGTGGCTTCAACTGGCTTCCTAGCTTGGGTCACCAGCACCGATTCTTCGCCCTCGTCTTCTTCTTCTTCTTCATAATTCAGTTGATGGACTGAGTTTATGTCTACGTGAATGAGTTTCCTCTTTTGCCTTTGATTAGGACCCCTCTTATCTTGGGGGTCTTCTGGTTTCAAAACCCTTTTTCTTTTATTATCTTTCACTGATTTTGGAATCGAGGACTCGATCTCTTCCTCGGGTAGGGCTGGCCTCATTTCAGAGGCATCTCCAATACCTACATGAATGAAGATCAGGAATGAGTAAGGTGACATCTTCAGTAAAGGGGAAAGCATAAAAAACTTGGGAGAAGGACTTACCGTGGTGTTTGGCCTCCCATTTGCCCTTCGCCAAGTCACGCCATTTGCGCTCATCATACAAAGAGGTCGCAGCTAATTTGCGGACCCAGTCTTCGAGGTCGGTGACTGCATAGGGCATCCAAGTAACCGCTGCAAAAAAAAAAATAAAGGCATCACACAGTGCGAAAATAGAATATAAGAGGATACTGGGAAAATGACTTCACTTACGATCGGGGTTCCATTTCTCTAGGAACGACATTTTTCCCTCGGGGATGACGTCTGAGGTCCTCACTCGCACGAACCGGCTCATCCAGCTCCGGTCCTTATCGTCGTCATTGCTAGCGAAAAAGGCCTTGCTCGGCATTGGAGCTTGATCAACCCTCAGAAAAGTTGAGGCCGATACAATCGGATAAGGTGGTTGAGGTGAACTCTAGCCCATCGGCCTTGCTGGAGAAATAGCGAAGCATAATCACTATACGCCAGAAAAAAGGATGGATCTAGCCGAGGGTGACCTGATACGTCTTGCAGAAGTCGATCACAATTGGATCGAGGAGACCCAACGTGAAGAGGTAAGTGTAAACACTTAAAAACTCTCCACATGAGTAGCGATACTCTCCTCGGGGGCAAGGATCTGTACCACGACCTTGTCCCCCCAGCCACAGTCCTTCTTCATGGCCTTGAGGGGATTCTCCGTTATCAAGCAAATATACCTCGATACATGCTCGCATCGACCAGGAATCGTGGGGGGATTTTCAACTCTGAAGTCTTTTTTATAATGCAGGGGTCGGGAACGATCTCGTGAAGGGTCGGTGCTTTATCACCGGCCGGCTGGGAAGAGAAGGAGGAAGCTTTTTCTTTTTGAGGAACTGTTTTGGAAGTTTTTGCCATTGATTCGAGTTAGAGGAAGTGGAGATAGGCGGAGTTTGATATTTTCTTGCACTAAAATAATGAGAGTAACGGGTAATGAGAGAGAAGAGATGAAGAGAGGGAGATATAAAAGGAGTTTGGAGATGGTCTGAAGATTGAAGTAAAGTTTTTTCCGAAATTGAACCTTGTATTTATAGGCAAGCGGCAACAATTCAACGACGCTAGTGGTCGACCACCACTGGTGAAGCATTTAATGTTTTGGGAAGCGAACCGACGTGACGTTTCTGTCACGTAGAGCGTCTACGTCACGGGAATGATATCATCATCAAGGACTCCGGAAAAACGAGACTCAAGTTGTTTCTTATCATTTTATTCTAAGAAACGCGGGGACTATCTGTATATGGTCAAAATCATGTGCCCCCGATTTTGTAGGCTCGAGGGGTCGCATCGAGAACAAGTTCAATATGGACCGAACTCGAGCCCGAAGGCAGAATACGAAGCTCGAAGATCAAAGCGCTCGATGAACACCCGGACCGAGTATGATCAACCTCGAGATAATACCATTATGGTTTTATAACAGAAAGAGCGAGACTCCCGCGGTGGCCCTAATATCACGGCATAAATTCCGGAACAGATTTGTACTAGGCGGTTAGACAGCTACATAATAAGATTCCTTACTACAATTAGAATTGTACCTTATTTAGGATTCCCCTACTATATAAAAAGGATCTCAATCATTTGTAAGATCCATCAATCATTGAGAAGAGAATATACATTTTCACTTTCTTGCTTACTGCTCATCAGAATTGTCTCTTAGCTTTATTGTTTTTACTGCCCTACCTCGAGGCCACCTTAGCTCGAGATTGAGACTGGATTGTTCACTGGTTTGGTTTAACTTATTTTTTCTTTAACTTATATGTTTGATTCTTTGGTTATCAGTTGGTATTGAACTAGATCATATATATTTTTAAAACCACAATATAAGTTTAATTGTTACTCAAATTTTAGGGTAAAGTGATAAACAATTTATTATTATTATTATTATTATTTTAAAAAACACGTCATCGATGTCCAGAAGTTGGTATTTCAATGAGCAGGGAAAGTACCGCAGAAAATTAAAATATCGTCGACATGAAATATTATTGTAACCATAAATTGTTACACCATAAACAAAAAGGAAGGCAACGGACTCTTGTTTGACCAACTATTTAACGATAACAACACATCAAAATAATGACAAACTGACGAGCCGAGCAAAACTATTGAATCAATTGATCGAATTAGCATCCAACTGATAATGACAGCCTTTTAATGAAAATTTCATTGTTTTAGAATAGTTTTTGTACGTTGATTTGGTTTTTAGAAAAGAAAAAAAAAAAGAATCATGAATTCCTATATTGTATTCCATGATGATTTCAAGTTAAAGGACTCCGATACTAATAATAATTTATTATATGCATACAGTCAGAGATGTACATAGATCGGATTGGTTCGAATTTTTTAATTATCAAACCAAACCAATGATGTCGGATTTTTAAATCTATAAACCAAATCAAACCAACAAAGTCGGATTTTTCAATCTCAATTTTTCTCGGGTTTTTCGGCTCTCTTTGAGTTTTAAGGTTTTTTCCGATAAAGTCTTCATAGCATAAATATGTAATTTGCATATACTCCAAATATTTCTTTAGTCCTAGTAAGATACAACTATATATAATATATTTTTTAAGAAAATAACACAATAATATGAGATGAGTCATAGCATTGTACTAAAATATTCAATAACAAAGATAATCAAATCCCATAAAATAAATATTGCTAATTAATAAGTCATCATAAAAATGAACATGATTTAAAAGTACTATATAAGACTATAAGTCATGCTAAAATAAGTACATCTAATAAGTACTATTAATTACATGACTAAGCAATAAAGAAAAAAATAAGCTAAGTTATGCATTTTCATTATAAACCAATGCAAAACTAAAAATAGATACTCATTACTATTGTCATTTCTAGAGTTAAATTGAATTTATTTTTTTAGCATTAGTATTGGTTTTAACTTTATTTGAGTTCATATATACTACAGTTATGGGCTAAAAAACTTAGTGGATCATTCAAAAATGTTAAGTCCAAACTTTAAATAATATATTAAAAGATAAAACTGTGAAAAACTTTAAGAAATATTTATAAATTACATTACAATAAATATTTATATGTATAAAATATTTATAAAATTTTTATAAATATCTTATCGGGTTGGTTTGGTTTCAGTTTGACTTTGTCTAGTTAAAACAAAACTAAACCAATTATAGTCGGGTTTCTTTTTCCAATACCAAACCAAATTAAACCAAAGCACATCGGTTTTTTCCCCGGCTTGACTCGAATTATCGGTTTGGTGCGGTTTATTGGTTTTCATTGTACACCCCTATAAGTGGCTATGCTATTTTTCATGTACATATATATAGTTAGAACTGAAAGTAATGAATTTAATTGAACAAAGAAAACTCAATCTAGATTGGTATTTATCCATGTTATTATAAGGTTTTGTTAAACAACCATATACTTTTAATTTGCTCTTCCAACTAATATGCCCTATCCTCCCCTACTTCTTTCTTCATCTTTTTTTCGTCTTGCCCTACGTCCTTTAAACATATTTATACGACACGATTTGTCTAATCATGTTAGTTAAGCTAATATCTTTGACTGAATTTGTTAGAAATAAACAAAAGAAATTGAACTATTGCCAATTAGTTAAACAAAGTAAACGTTTTTATTTATACGCATAGAATAAAAAAAATAACAAGAATACAGATCATAGGCTGAGATCGATCACTCACTCCATTTTATTTATATTCTTCCTTTTATTAATATTGAAAATAAAGGTTGAAAACCAAGAAAGGATCAGTTTCAACGACAGAGATACTGAACCAAATAAGAGCATCTTCACTAAGAAGGTCAAACGGCCAATCAAAGGCATGCAACTCAACTGTATAATAAATTAGTAACAAAACTTAATAACTATTTTGTAACTGCAAATTTATAATTACTCTAATGTTGTATTAATAGCCTATAATTAAATAATAAGACTTTAGCTTACGGTCTATTTACTTTATTCTATTTATATCATAAACTCTCATTTAGTTAGTGTATCATCACCAGAGAGTTCATAATTTTAATCAGTTTCTTATATAGTTTTTAATTACATTTGTTAAACAACTTTGCTTCAAAATCAATCAGTTGAGTTTGTAGTTGAATGAAAACTACACTGAATAAGCTATACAGTAAACAAATTAAAGCCGGGGAGTCAAATAACCTTTTGTTAATCAATGCCATATATATTTCCAAATAAATACTTTCAAACTTGAGTGAAATCTGTGTATATTTATATTTATGAAACAGAAGAAAGTATTAGCTTCAACAATTAGACTAGCGTAGATCTGGGAAATAACAAGAAACAAATAGAAATCCTGGTAAAGTATTGATTATAATGTGGACAACAAACTAAAACCAGCTCGAGGATTTTAATATTATTAACGATAAACAAAACAAAGTTAAAACATTAGCTAATATACGATTATATAATTTCTGCAACAGTCTAGGCAAATTCTACATTAACAAAATACGGAGAGATACTGGATGTGTTTTAAAACTATGCGACCCGAAAATAAATAGATAGAAGAATTAACTTAAATAATAGCGAGCGGACATGTAATGTATGTATAATTCATGCATAACATATATATGTAATTTATGTATACTGACTGGCTAGAAAAAATAAATAATGAATTCAACCGATTATTTGCGTAAAATCCTAAGTTTTCACGGTTAGTATTTGAGTCACTTTGCATGCAACATATTGGGCATAGTGAACCCTTATTAGGTGAATCTTATATAGACAAAACATGGGGAAAAAATATTGAATATATATAAGAAAGCAAGCTTAGGCCAGAATCAAAGGGATTACGATGTTGTATAATATCTATTTTTTTAAAAAAATCTCAAATTTTGAATATGGACAAAAAATCCAAGTGTTTTGAAGCTAATTAAATACATATTCTAATGATGAAAATAGCACGGGCTTGCCACTTTTCAGAAAGGTAATTAAAAAATAACCAGCATTTGCAAAGTTATTGCAAAATAATCACTAATTTGCTGCAACACGGAAAGTTCCAACATAATATACTAGAAATTGGTGCACATGTGTATGAATGTCACGACCTGAAATTCTCACCTTCGGGACCGTGATGGCGCCTAACATTTTATTTACTAGGCAAGCCAATGTTAGAGTAATTCTTTTATTATTTTTAAACACTTTGAACAATTTAACCAATCAAACATAAATGAAGCTAAAATGAAGTACAAGTAGCATAAAAACCTAGTCATCTAGTACAACCCGGATCTGGAGTCATAAGTACACGAGCTTCTAGAGATTCTACTAGTAAGGTTTGAAATAAGTACAACTATCTTGAATGAAAGGAACAGTAAATAGGGAAAGAGGAAGGGGCTTCAAGGTCTGCGGACGCCAGCAGATCTACCTCGAGTCTCCAAATCTAATTCGAGTTGATGCACCTCACGTACAGTTGGGACCAGTACCAAAATCTGCACAAGGAATATAACGTGTAGTATACGTACAACTGACCCAATGTACTTTGTAAGTGCCGAGCCTAACCTCGACGAGGTAGTGACGAGGCTATGACAGGACACCCACGTAATTAAACTTGTACAGACGAAAATATACGTACAACATAATAATAAATAAAGATTAAACATGTACTATTGGGAGGGGACATGAGAAAAAGGGGTACAAGATACAGTAACTACAATAGGAAATGACAACATGAAACAGTCAATACACCATCAACCAATGAAAACATATAACATAATGAATAAAGACTGCACGGCATCACTCATCGTGCTTTTACTATCAACCTCACTATAAAACATTAACAACGGCACGTCATCTCCCTTCATGTTTTTACTCTCAGTCTCTCCATAAAATGGTAAATACGGCATGACATCGCTGATGTTTTATACTTCAATGCCGCACAAGAGGGGGGTGATTTATATGGTGTCCAATTTTAGCTTGCACAGATAATAGAAGGACCTGGTTCTTCTATGTGTTCCTTATACTACTGTTGCAGAATAATAAATGCAGAAAGTAAAGACCAAATCTAATTTTATGTGAAAAATATCTGGCTCAAAAAGTGAAAAAGCTATGACCTACTACCTAGTAGGAGTTTCTCCAAATATTTTACTACAACTCTGAGCCAGCAACAAAGGTTACAAACTATTTAAAACCTAAGGATTAACTCTAATCCTTATAGCAACCACCCATAGGCTGTTGCGACTGTTTCAAGTAAACTCAAACTTGAACAATACAACTCGAGTTTACAACCTCTTGCAAACCTAAAGATTAACTCTAACCCTTATAGTAACACGCCGCAGGCTGTTGCGACTACTTCAAGTTAACTCTAACTTGAACAATACAACTCGAGTTTACAATCTCTTGCAAACCTAAAAATTAACTCTAACTCTTATTGCAACACGCCACAAGTTGTTGCGACTACTTCAAGTTAACTCTAACTTGAATGATACAATTCAGGTACCTAGTACAATTTGCTTCTTAGAAAGCCGAAAGGTACAATTTCAAAACACCTACTACAAATGAACTAGAATAAAATACAGATATTTGGAACTGGTTCTTCTATCTTGTTCATGTAGCTTCAGGTTCGCACACTTAAATCACACAAGAATTGCTTGCAAAATGCCTTGCTATTTTTCTCTACTCACGTTTAACTTCAGCTTTTGGGCGTCCCTGTAAAGTGAAAACATCCTATAATATATAGAGTTAGTAGAATAGGAAATAACTAGAGTTCAATGCTATACTCTTCCTTGGTGGAAGAGTTCTATTTAACCTCAACTTTAACTTCTTCCTTATTTTGGATAGTGCTCTCTTTGAGTAAAGTGTCCTTCTCCTTATCAATTATGCAAACTTTTTTATAAGGAAATATCAGATATAACAATTTAATCTAATCTCCCTCACGTGTATCCCTTATGCTTGAATCTGCCCGTATCTGTGTGCACTGTAGATGGATCTGGTTCATGCTTGAGTTCCTTTGTCAATCTTCAAAACAAACTTCACTCGGGCCAACAAATTCCCCTTTCTTATGATGACAAACTCTGTGCTTTTCATAAGCGTAGGCCTTGTTTCAACTCAGCTCACCATCAACACAAAGTTAAAATATTTTACCTTTTTTTAAAGTCACTAATCATCAAGGACCAGGTTCATTAAATTATAAACATCACAGTCCAGAGTAAAAGCACAACCTAATTCCAGTAAAAGCACAACCTAATTCCCCCTTTTGGCATCATTGAAAAGTTGTATAATTATGTGAGGTAACCAGATTTAATAGAAATTACTCATGGCCTCTAGGGCTACTTCAAATTCAATAATGGATCATCATCTATCAATCTAAGGATATTAGTCATCTAAGAAATATCAATAAATAATTAGAGCAAAAGGCAGTGAATTTCATTGATTGATAAAATCCTACCACAAAGCATAAAAAGAAATAAAAACACTGGATCATGAGCAAAAGAAACAAAAAAAATACCGAACTAGGTCACTAGTTGATCTACACTAGGCTAGGAGGTTTAAGGCTCGGAAGGACCAGTTTCTTGGTTTTTGGCTTGGAGCAGTTTCAACATATCCTGAAGAATGCCATCATTCTTCTCTTTCTCTTTTGTCAGCTCAGCTCTGAGAGCATCTCTCTCAGTCTCCACTTCAGCCAACCTTTTCTTCAGCCTATCAATCTCAGCATCCTTAGCCCCACTTTCTTGCACCAAAGCCCGCACTTTGTTGTTCATTGGTACCTTTTTGGATGAACCAGGTTCTTTAGGAGTGGTTTGAACTTCATAGTCACAAGTAGTTAGAGTGTTTGTCCCAAAATGATCCTTGCCTGTACCAACTTCCCATTTCTTGATGGATACATTGAAATGTGCAAGTACAGCCGCGAGAATAAAACCATAGGGTATGTCGTGAGTCTTAGTACAATTTAGAACCCTGTCAAGAAGCTGGATGATAAATCCAGGCCAATTGATTTGCCTCTCACTGTCCAAACATTCCATAAGGACCAGGTCCATGAATGCGGAAATGTGCCTCCTTTTCTACCTTAGTAGCACACATTTGTTAACAAATTCGAACAGCACTTTATGGGGTGGCTTCATCTCACTTTCATAAATAGTTGCTCAAGCTCCTCTTTATTGTCACCAAACTTCCTAATAATGGCAAGGGCAGTAGGGTGATTCTCTTGACTTGGCATTTGAGCTTTTTATAATCATTGTATCCTTCAGCAGGTACACCTAAGATCTCTCCCAGTTCTTTATCATCAAAGTTCACAATTATCCCCTTTACCACACTGGTGACCCTACCATTTTTTATCTCACAATTCGCCATGAACTCCACAATCTCAGTTCTGGCAGCCTTCCATCCATCTGAAGGACTATGTCCTTCCAACCTTGCAACTGTAACTTCTCCAACAGCATTAACATTCTTTCCTCCTCCAAGTCCCTGAGGAGTCTTCCTTTCAAGATGGTTATCTTCTCAAACTTAACCATCTTGTCTTTCTCAACATCAGATTCTTCTTCTTCTTCCTCCAATATTTTCACTTTTCTTGATTTCAATGCAGACCTGGTTCTTTTAGCCAGAGTAGATGGCTCAGCAGACTTTGTTTTTGAAACAAACTTCTTTGTGGAAATCTTGAATTTCTTAGCTTTTGGAGTCACAACCTCCACTTCTTCTGTCTCCTCTTCATCCCGAAGGACTAAGTCCATCTCATCAATTTCAACAGCCTCAATAGGCTCATCCACCTTCTTCTTTCCCTTAGCAGCACTTTTCTTTTACTTTCTTCTAAGGCCTTTTTTCCAGTTTAGCCTCACTCTACTTCTTCTGACTCTTTGTATCTCTTCCTATTGTGGGAGGAGTCTCTATAGGGAAAGAAGAGGCAACCTTTCTCTTCTTGTTTTCCCTAGCAGTGCCAGAGATTTTAGCTCTCGAACTTCCTTTCTTCTTGGGATTGTAACTGTCAGTCACCCTTTTCAGTAGGCCTGCGAGGGTTTCCTTTTAGATGGAACAGGTTCTTCAACATCCTTCCCTAATCGAACCAACCCCTCAGCAGCTTCTCCAGACCCACTTCCCCCTATTTCTCTAACACTTTCTTTTTCTCCATTAGATTCCTCACCCCAAAGTACCATAGCACCTAATTCTTTAGTTAAGCTTGCAGGAGTGGGTGAAGATTCAGCCACTCCTTTTCCCATTCCCCTCATAGCACTTCGAGCACCCTCACTCTCTTTTTATTTTCTCTTTTCATTTTTACCACCAACCTTCCCAGATTCAGTTGTTTTAACACCACCCACTATTCCTACCAGAACAAACCTAGTTTCCAGATTTGTAGCAACCTCAAACATGATTTCAGGAGTAATTTTAGGGACAGATGTTACCTGTTCTGTCTCAGAAGAAACCGTTTCTTCCCCCTCAGTATCAAACTTGAATGATTCATTAGATTTTTTGGGTTCTTCTTCCCTACCCGCTTTCAATTTTTCATTTATTTTATTAATTTTCTCTCCTCCAACAACAAACTTGCGAGTCATCATTTTTACCCTACTTTTCTTAGAGTTTGGTGTGGTTAAAGGGGTGATAAATGGTGTGGATGTGGTTTCCTTGGATGGTGATATAGGATTCTCAGAGATGTTAACCATTTCTGTCCTTGGGTATGGAAGAAAAGGAGTTTGAGTGTGCTTGGAAGATGAGAGAAGATGGAGAGAATTTTGACGGCTTGAAAATTAGGAGTGAAGAAACACTAAGGCCTAATCAATGTAAGAAGGGGGTGTTTAATTGGGTAACGACAGCCTTTCAGAAGTCTAATCAAACTAAATTTCTGTTTGAAAAGACGTTGGAGAGAGTCCCTAGAATCTAGGCACTTAATGCGGTTTTGGACTTCTTTTGAAAAAAATTGGTTTTTTTTGTAATGGATAGGTTCAAAGGGTTTTGGTATTAAATGGGACTCTTCTCTTAATCATGATCCAAATATAATTATTTCAAAGTATGCAGAGTGGAGAATACGTACCAAGTAATCTTGATTAACCAGGTTCTTTATTAAAAAATCTCTTGTGTAAGTCTAAATTTTCTTAGAAAGTAGAGATAATATCATTAGATATTAATGAGTTATTTTAGCACATGGCACAAGAGTATACTTATGAAAGTATTAGACTGAGCAAAATTTAATCTAATTATGTACAAAATTTTACAATTTTCTAGCCAATTTTGAGTTAGAACTGGTTCCTTTTAGGTGATCTTAATCATCACTAATTATAAATGTTCCTTTCAAAGTGATCTCTACTTAGAGCTTTTATGAAGATGTCGGCTATTTTCTTGTTAGTAGCATAAAATTTCTTAGTGATCAAACTCTTCTCATAGTTATCCCTCAAAAAGTGATGCCTAACATCTATGCGCTTAGTTCTCTTATGATGAACTGGGTTCTTGGTCATACTAATGGCACTAGTGTTATCACAAAATATAGGGACACAATCTACATCAATCCCAAAATCCATTAATTGTTGTTTAATTGACAAAAATTGAGCAGAACATGAGGCAACAACAATATACTCAACTTCAATAGTAGATAAGGCCACATAATTTTGCTTTTTGGTAGCCCAAGACACAAGACACGAGCCAAGAAAGTGTGTCATACCTGAGGTGGTCTTTCTATCTACAAGAAAACCTACATAATCAGCATCTGTATATCCCACTAAGTTAAAATTACTACCTTTTGGATACTATATACAAAGGTCAGTGGTGCCTTTCAAGTATCTTAAGATTCTCTTGACAACAGTTAAGTGAGACTCCTTTAGATTTGCCTGAAATCGAGCATAAAGGCCTACACTAAGAATAATGTCAGGTCTGCTAGCAGTGAGATATAACAAAGAACCAATCATTCCCCTATACAACTTCTGATCAACAGATGAACCAGGTTCATCTATATCCAATTTTGTGGTTGTTGCTATAAGAGTATCGATTTCTTTGAAATCTTCCATTTTAAACCTTTTAAGCAACTCTTTCACATACTTCTATTGATGGATCATAGTTCTATTTGAGTTTTGTTTAATTTGTAAGCCTAAAAAGAATTTAAGCTCACCCATCATACTCATTTCAAATTCATTCCCCATTAGTTCAGCAAATTATTTACTTAACTTATCAGTAGTTTCTCCAAAGATTATATCATCAACGTATATCTGAACTACCAAGAGATCTTTACCTTTTTCTTTTAAGAATAAAGTATTGTCAATTTTACCTCTCTTGTAGTCATGCTCAAACAAGAATTTTGATAGTCTTTCATACTATGCTCTTGGATCCTGCTTGAGCCCACAAAGTGTCTTGTCAAGCTTGTACACATGATCAGGACATTCCTTACTTTCAAAGCTCGGAGGTTGATTGAGAAACACTTCTTCCTTTAGATAGTCATTGAGGAAGGTACTCTTGACATCTATCTGATGGAGAGTGAATTCCATGTCAGTAAAGGCTATAAAGAGTCTAATTGCTTCCAATTTTGCAACTAGAAAAAAAGTTTTATCATAGTCTATGCCCTCCTCTTGACTATATCCTTGAACCACCAATCTTGTCTTGTTCCTTGTACATGTTCCCTCTTCATCAAGTTTGTTTCTGAAGACCCATTTAGTGCCAATTATTAATCTATCCTTGGGTCTTGGTACTAGATGCCAAACTTGACTTCTCTCAAATTGGTTGAGTTCATCTTGCATTGCATTTACCCATTCTACATCCTGCAAAGCCTCAGCAACATTTTTAGGTTCAATAAGAGATAAAAAACAACAAAAGCACAAAGATTCTTCAAGGAAGATCTAGTTTTTATTCCAAAGGTTGGATCAGTAATTATGTTCTCAATAGGATGAGAACTTTGGTACTTGTAATGTTTCACAACCAGCTGGTTTCCCCTAAATGTTCCTTCAATGTTTTGTTAATGAGGAACAAGTTCATGGACAGGTTCCCTCAAGGTTTGAGGATCAGTTCTTCTTTGTTCAGTTCCCCCTGTCAGGTTGTCCTGGGTAGAAGAACTTGTTCCATCACATGTTCCTTCCTTTGGTGCAGCTTCAGTCTGGGCTGTGGTTTCATTTGAATTTCTTACCAGCCCAATTGCTTCATCTTTATGTTTTCGCCTCTCAGAAAGAATGTTAGTTTCATCAAAAACCACATTTACACTTTCTTCTACACACATAGTTCTTTTGTTATAGATATTATAAGCTTTACTATGTGAAGAATATCTCAAGAATACTCTCTCATCACTTCTGGGATCAAACTTTCTTAGGGAATCTTTTTCATCATTGCGAACAAAGTACTTGCATCTAAATTCCCTAAGATGGGATATATTTAGCTTTCTCCCTTTAAGTGACTCATAAGGAATTTTCTTAACAAGAGAGGGCTAGTCATGCACCTATTTATTATGTAACATGCATTGTTCACAGCTTCTGCCCAAAACCTATGGGCAGTTTACTCGAAAGAAGCATAGTCCTAGATATTTCTTCCAAAGTCATGTTCTTTCTTTCAACTACTCCATTTTGTTGTTGAGTCCTAGGAGCAAACAAAATTATGATCTATGCCATGTTTATCACAAAATTCAGCAAATTTAGCATTTTCAAATTCAGTACCATGATCAGACCTAATTGATGCAAGTTGATTACCTAGTTGTTTCTGAGTTTTTCTAACAAAAGAAGTGAACATGTCAATTGCTTCTTGGATGCTAGAAACAGTGTCCAAGTAAACCTAGAGTAATTATCAACAAGCACCATAACATATCTCTTACCACCTCTGCTCAATATTCTCATCGGTCCACAAAGATCCATATGGACTAGTTCCATCGTTTTGGTGGTACTTACCATTTTTTTTCTTTTGAAAGAGGATCTTACCTACTTTTCCCTTGCACAAGCTTTACAAAATATATCTTTCTTAAACTTAATGTTAGGCAGTCCTATCACCCGTCCTTGGAGACTAGTTTGTTGAGTTGACTTAAACTGGCATGTCCAAGTCTTTTGTGCCAAAGGAGGGGATCATCATCCAACACACTTAAGTAATTGAGTTCATTATCTTAGAGTGTGGACAGATCCAAAATATATATGTTGTTCACTCTTTTTCCCTGCAAAACTATCGTGTCAGTGATAAGATTAATCACAAAGTATTTTGTAGAGGTGAATACAACCTTGTTACCTCTATCACATAATTGTGATACACATATTAGACTGTACTTCAGTCCATCAATCAGGTATACATTCTCAATTGAGTGAGAGTCACTCTTACCTACCTTGCCAACCCCAATGATCTCACCTTTCTTTCCATTTTCAAAGGAGACATTACCTCCTTTAAGGTGCTCAAGTGAAAGAAACTGGTTTTTGCTTCCTGTCATATGCTTTGAGTAGCTGTTATCGATGTACCATATTTGGTTGCTCCCCTTCACTTGGACCTACAAAAGGAAATCAGGTTTTAGTCTTAGGAATCCAAACTAGTTTGGCTCCCTCTCTTAGCCTAACTTGGCAGCTTATTTTTCCCTTGAACAAATTCTTTGCTCTTTTGACTTGCCTTTTCTTTTGCAGTGCATTCACTTTTATAGTGATCAGTTTTACCACAGTGTGTGCAAATTTTATTCTCAGAAAGTGTGAGGTACTTACTTTTGGGATCCCACTTAGGTGCAGCAGTCCTAAAGCCAAGTCTTCTCTTGTTGCTACTATGGTGTTCATGTAGTCATGAAAGTGCATTAGAGGACCTGTTCCATTTACAGGTTCTGTCTAACTCATGCTTGACCTAGCTTAGATCCTCCTTTAGGATTCTTATCTGCTCATCTATTTTGTACAACTCATCTTATATTTTTCTTACATTTTCTTCTAAAGTGAGTTGTGTGGGATCAGCTATCTTTTTACCTGTTCCTAATATCAATTTTAGATTTTCAAATCTAAGTTCTAGGACAGTTGTGTCAAGTTCATGAACCTGGTTCTTCAACACAACATTTTCACTTTCAGTTTTACTAGCCTTATGTTCCAGGTTTTTGCACTTAACTTTTAAAACTACACACTCTTTTGACAACCATTCCTTTTCATTGTTTACATCCTTAGATTCATCAATTAGCTCTAGGAGCAACTCAGATAACCTTTCCTTAGAAAAAAATTTAATCTTGTCTTTGAGATGAGAAATACTTGCCTAATCTTCTTCATCAGATTCTCCAATAGCCATAAGTGCTCGTTCATCATCATCATCATCATCTGAGCTTTCATCTGAGCTATCTCCCCAAGCAGCGACCATAGCCTTTATTGATCCTTTGTTGTTGCTTTTTTTGGGTTGAACCTGTTCCTTCTTCTTGTTCCTTCGTTCAACTCTTTCTTTCTTCCACTCAATTTCCCACAGAGGACAGTTCTTGATGTGGGGATCAGTCTTTCCACACTTGTCACAACCATCATTAGTTTGTTTCTTAGGAGCTTGTGATTTTTTGTAGCTACTACTTATTGAAGAACCATTTCCTCTCCTTAGTTACTTCTTGAAATCTTTGGTGATCATGGTCATTTCATCATCTTTCATATTAGAACCTTCAGTGATTCTGAGAGACAAATTTTTTTCCTTCTTAGGTACATCATGTTCATGGTCTGTCTCCTAAGTTCATAGGCAGTAAGATTTCTAATCAATTTATCAAGTGGGAAAGTGGCAAAATTCTTTGATTCTTAGATGGCGGTGATTTTGCTCTCCCAAGTGATAGGCAAGACTCTAATCAATATCTTTTTGACCCTGTCTTCTTTAGGAATAATTTTTCCAAGAGATTTCAGTTCATTTGTCAGTGTAGTGAACTTTGTGTACATCTCTTGAATGGTTTCTCCTTCCTTCATAGTAAAACTCTTATATTGAGAGTACAGTAGAGTTCCTCTGGATCTCTTCACCTAAGGTGTTCCTTCATGAGCCACTTGCAGTGTGTCCTATATTTGCTTAGCAGTGGTACATCCTTGGATTCTGTTGTACTCATCTGGACCAAGTCCACAAACAAGCCATTTCTTAGCTTTAGAATTCTTCTCCCACTTTCTCAAATGTTCAGTAGTGCAATCAGCTCTTGTCTTTGGCACATCTATTCCTTCATCATTTTTCTTCAAGATAGCCACTGGAACATCGGTGACAATGTCCTACAGCTCGTAGTCCTCTCCTATAATGTGATCTCTTATCTTGTTTTTCCACCATGAATAGTACTTGCTATTAAAGAGTGGTGGCCTAGCAGTGGATTGTCCTTCCCAGATTCCAGGTGGTGCACTCATGTTGATATTTTCCTAAGGTGTAAGCCTATTCAAGGATAACCCGCTCTGATACCAATTGATATTTTATACTTCAATGCCACACAAGAGGGGGTGATTTTTGTGATGTCCAATTTTCGCGTGCACAGATAATAGAAGAACCTAGTTCTTCTATGTGTTCCTTATACTACTGTTGCAGAATAATAAATGCAGACAATAAAGAATACAAGTATTTTTATGTGAAAAACATCTGGCTCAAAAGGTAAAAAAACTACAACCTACTACCCAATAGAAGTTTCTCCAAACACTTCATTACAACTCTGAGCCAACAACAAAGTTTACAAACTCTTGCAAACCTAAGGATTAACTCTAACACTTATAGCAACCAGCCAGAGGCTGTTGTGACTGCTTCAAGTTAACTCTAACTTGAATAATATAACTCAAGTTTACAACTTCTTGAAAACCTAAGGATTAACTCTAACTCTTATAGCAACACGCCACATGTTGTTGCGACTACTTCAAGTTAACTCTAACTTGAACAATACAACTCAAGTATACAACCTCTTGCAAACCTAAGGAGTAACTCTAACCCTTATAGCAACACGCCACAGGCTGTTGCGACTACTTCAAATTAACTCTAACTTGAATAATACAACTCAGGTACCTAGTACAATTTGCTTCGTAGAAAGCTGAAAGGTACAATCTGAAAACACCTACTACAAATGAACTAGAATAAAAGACAGGCACTTGGAACTGGTTCTTCTATTTGGTTCATGTAGCTTCAGGTTCGCACACTTGAATCACACAAGAATTGCTTGCAAAATACCTTGCTATTTTGCTCTCAACTCACATTTAACTTCAGCTTTTGTGTGTTCCTGTAAAGTGAGAACATCCTGTAATATATAGAGTTAGTAGAATAGGAAATAACTAGAGTTTCAATGCTACACTCTTCCTTGGTGGAAGAGTTCTAGTTAACCTAAACTTCTAACTCTTTCCTTATCTTGGAGAGTGTTATCTTTGAGTAAGGAGTCTTTCTCCTTATCAATTATGCAGCATTTTCGGTCAGGAGATATTAGATATAACAAGTTAAGCTTATCTCCCTCACGCGCATCCCTTATGCTTGAATCTGCCTGTGTCTATGTGCACTGTAGATGGACCTGGTTCATACTTGAGTTCCTTTGTCAATCTTCAAAACAAACTTCACTTGGGCCAACAATCACCCTTCGTGCTTTTACTCTCAATTTCATCATGAAACGATAAATACGGCACGCATCATCCTTTGTGCTTTAACTCTCTTCCTCACTGTGTATAAATCAATAAATGAAACAATAATCGGCATGACATCACCATTCGTGCTTTAACACTCTCTCCCTTACCATGAAGCAATGAATATATAACATTTGGGAGAAAGAATAATCAAGAATAAACCTTACGTAAACAATGGTTCCACAATATTGAACCTCAATTTCAAAGTGCTCAATTATTACAATAGTTCATAAATATGGAAATAATGATTAATTAAGTAATAAACTAGTCTAAGAATGGATATCAAAATCAAGGAAGAAATAGATTACAAGAAACAAGTCTCACCCGCATGCTTTAACCCAACAATGACGCATAAGTACTCATCCCCTCACATATACGTTGTATCCAACATTTAAACATGTAAGAAATAGGCAAACAAGTCCTAATCCCTCAAGTCAATGTTAACCACGACACTTACCTCGCTTCAAAATCGGCACTTTGCCTTTCGAACAAGCCTCCAAACCAACCAAATCTAGCAAATTATCAACCAAACAATTCAAAATAAGCCTTAGGAACTACCCACAAATGAAATAGGTTCAATTTAGGTCATTATTGAAAAAGTTAACAGAAGTCAACTCCTAGGTCCGCTTGGTCCAAACTCGAATTTCGGATCAAAATCCGATTATCAATTCACCCTCGAGCTTAGCTATGTAATTTATTTTGAAATCTGACCTCAATTTGAGGTCTGAATTGTAATTTTACAAAAATTCCTAATTCTACACAAATTCCTAGTTTCTACCATGAAAATCCTAGATTTTAGGTTGAAATCTTATGAAATGTAATGGGTGATTGAAAGAAAGTAGGTTGGAATCACTTACCAACGAATTGGGAAGGAAGAGCTCTTGGAGAAATCGCCTCTAAGGTTTCTAGATTTGAAAATTTGAAAGAATGAGAAAAATCCTGTCTAACTCAGCTTTTACCCAATTGCAGATGTCACAATTGCGATATCTTGTTCGCAATTGCGAAAAAGAGGTAGCAATTGTGAACTCCACTTAGAATCCCAGTAATCGCATGCGATAAATTGGTCGCAAATGCGAACCTCGATGCCCTCGCAAATGAGGACCTATGCTTCGCAAATGCGAAGATCATCAATAATATGCTGAGTCGCAAATGCGACTCTGCCTTTGCAAAAGCGAAAATGGCAAGTTCGCAAATGTGAACTTTGCCACGCAAATGCAAGGACCCCCAGCCATGCCCAGGCTCGCAAACGTGAAGGTTTCTTCGCAAATGTGAGGCTCGCTAATGCGAGACCTGCAGCAGACACCAGAAACTCAATGCATCAGCTATGATTCTAAGTCCAAAATCCTTCCGTAGCCTATCCAAAACTCACCCGAGCCCTCGAGGCTCCAAACCAAATGTGCATACAAGTCCAAAATCTCATACGAACTTGCTCGCGCGATCAAAATTCCAAAATAACACCTAGAATTACAAATTGGACACTAAATCAAATGAAATTTTCAATGAAACTTAAGAATTTTTATTTTAATAATCGGACACCTGAATCACGTCAAACCAACTCCGTTTTTCACCAAATTTAACAAACAAGTCATATATATAATAATGAACATATACCAAGCTTCGGAACCAAAAATCGGACCCGGTAGCAATAAAGTCAAACCTTGGTCAAATTCTTAATCTCTTTAAACCTTTAAACTTCAAATTTCCGACAGAATGTGATAACCCGAGCTAGGGACCTGCAAATTCGGTTATGGGAATACACCCAGGTCCCAAATCATGATACGGACCCACGAGACCGTCAAAATACGAATCTGGATCCGTTTGCCCAAAATGTTGACTGAAGTCAACTCAAATGGACTTTCAAGGCACAAATTCATATTTTTATCAATTTTTTGCATAAAAGCCTTCCGGAAAAAGACACGGACCGTGCACGTAAATTGAGGAAGGCTTAAAGAAGCTATTGGAGGCTTCGAAACACAAAATTAAGGTTTAACTCTAGATGGCCTATGGGGTCATCACAATGAACTTCCAGCATATTATGTTGGAATTCCAGCACACGAAAAGTTCCAGCATAATATACTGGAGATTGGAGCACTTGTGTATGAACTTCCAACATATTATGTTGGAACTCCAGCACCCGGAAAGTTTTAGCATAATATACTGGAGATTGGAGCACCTGTGTATGAACTTCCAACATATTATGTTGGAACTCCAGCACACGAAAAATTCCAGCATAATATACTGGAGATTGGAGCACATGTGTATGAACTTCTAGCATATTATGCTGAAACTTCAGTATATTATGTTGGAACTCCAGTATATTATGCTGGAACTCCACATGTAAAAAATTCGAACTCCAGTATATTATGCAGGAATATTTTTCCGATTTTGAACAGTGTTTTTGTTCAGATTATCTTTACATGAAAAGCGACTAGATTTCGATTACTTTTAAAATTGTGACTATTTTTTAATTATCACTTATAAATCTGGCTATTTTGAATTTCGCATGTACTAATGTCAGTATTACTCACTTCTTGTTTGACCAGTTCGAGCTTAGTTATAATAGGTAATAGAATAAATGACTTCAATTTAAATATTTCTATCCTTGTTTTTTCCCTAATTTGCTTATGTTTTTATTATCCCAGCAATAAAACCGGAAGTTGTGGAAAAGGAAAGTATAGGTAAAACATTATACACTACAACAAGAAGAACCCTATTTCCCAGTTGTGAAAGGAAGATAAGTATCAAATCTATTTAGGCCAAAGGATATGTCATCGACAAAGGAATAAGATATAAATAGGACAAAAAGAGTCGTTTTGAAGTCTAAATAGTTATAAATGACAATGTCTCTGGAAAGTAAATTCTCAAAAAATGAAAAAGGAAACGAAAAGGAATAAAGTTTTAGAATATTAGGTCCTTTGCTGAGGCTCGTATTGTTAAAAACAGCGTAGGCAGCTGAAATTCTAAAAAGATTAGCAACAGTTTTGATTTTATCGTATTATTCGCCATATTCCTTTTTTTTTTCTTTTTTTTTTTAATGTTTAGCAATTGGCTAAACGAAAGGTGAGATGAATTAATGCGAGAAATTCTGTACTAGAAAGTTTATGAAGTGAAAGCAATCATA
The DNA here is from genome assembly GCF_000715075.1 of Nicotiana tabacum. Classification (NCBI taxonomy): domain Eukaryota; kingdom Viridiplantae; phylum Streptophyta; class Magnoliopsida; order Solanales; family Solanaceae; genus Nicotiana; species Nicotiana tabacum. Next base: position 35,351,401 of record NC_134087.1, on the reverse strand, counting down.
TCAAAAAATTGTATGGTGTCGAATTTATTTCAGACAAATACAGAACTGTAGTATTCATATCTCAATAATTTGGTTTGACTCTGAGTCAACCCTCCACAGCTAGATATATTGCATATATGGTCCCCATTCCCCACCAAATCTACCACCACTAGCAACCCAATAAAATGGACTCTATATATAAACTAGTAGAAGAGGGATAGAAGGAATAGAAAAGAAAAATTAATTTCTATACAAAACTTATTATGAAATACTTTCACAAGTAATGCGACAAAGGTAAGGTTTTTCTCTTGAAGATTTTACTAAATATCATTTTTAATATAACAAGTATTAATTTAGCACTCTGTAAATGGTAAGATAGCCATTCATGATTCAACCCGTTTAAAATAATGCCGACAAAACTTAAATGAGTATTGACAATAGAAAGCATTGGTGCTCTATTTTTCATTCTATCGTTGCTAATTCGACTGCTTCTACGCTTGCAATATAATAGTTGTATTCGTGTGAAAGCAGTCCTAATACTTGTATTAGGACATGCTATCTATATTACACCCTTAGGGGTCGCTTCGCATGAGGTATAAGAAGATATAAGGATGGTATAAAAATTTAATACCGCGTTAATAGAGATTTGGTTAGCAAACAAGGTATAAGTTATTTCGGTATTAATTTTAACACCGGGATAACTTATACCTTATAGAAGGTAGGGTAATTAGCACCGATATAACTTATACCTTCTGCTTAGAAATTATGCAATTGTCATTCTTAATACAACATACCCCTTAGAGTACGATCCCAATATAACTTATACCGGCATAACTTATACCAGTATAAATCGTATTTGTATTAGTAAAATTAGACTCGTCATGTGGGTCTATTAAATGGCGACACGTGTCAGCAAAGTTTGAAGAAAAGTGAAGAATGACATGTAAAGATGATATGTGAAACACCCCCGGGACCGACCATAATCGTACCATGCATGTTAGCCTCGGAACTGATCATCATGAAATAGTCCGGATCATGTGCGGAAAAATATCTCATAATTACAAATGAGGAAAGAATCAATTAATCCCAGATTATATGAGATTTACCATCATTACACCATCAGTTACAAATCAATTATTAATAAATTTAATAAATGATTGTAACAGTCAGAACAAGGCAATCAATTACAAGATTGACTCAACAGGCACGAGATTGACTCAACAGGCACGGGATTGACTCAACAAGTACGAGATTGACTCATTAATTACGGAATTAACTCATCAGTTATGGAATTAACTCATCAATTACGGAATTAACTCATCAGTTACGGAATTCCAGCATTTACACAGTTGTTACAAGTCTTCCAAAAGTAATGGATGGGTTGAGTAAATGCTCATAATGGACCCATAATTCAAGGAGAATGGTTACTTAGATTTGGCCCTATAAATAGACATACTTTTACCACCATTGGGGAAATCTAATTTTCTTCTCTACAATTCTATACATTATAATTTATAGCATATTGCTCTCAAGTTAGCCATAGTTCGGTCCTTCAAGCTCTGTTCGGCTCATTATCCTATCAAGGATCATTCAATAACATTTTTTTCTTCTCTTCTTTATTTTTTATTATATTATCTGTCATTAAATTTATTTCTCACTTCTCTATCACGTTGTATTAACGAAATTTTATATTTTTTGTATTGAATCAGTTGCTTGTGGCCCGTTATATAAAATTATTGCTTTGACCTTAAAAATTATTTTTTGGGTTAAACACTATTCCAACTAAATGATCCCTTAGAGTGCGATCTTTGCATGTATACATGAGATGTCTTGTACAATGAACTGTCCTTTTTAATAGTATATAAGAGTTAAAATTCTCACCAAAATGATAGTAGGTCTTAATCTAAATCAAAGTAGAATATGTGGGTTTTAGAGGTTCTTACAACTTCTTCTCCTTTAGAAAAGCTTCTTTATCCATTTTTTGTCACCTTCTTCTTTGCATAGCTCAGCCTTCACCTTCAGACATTGTTTCTTTCATTAATCAATGCACTGAACCCCCCCCCCCCACCCCACGCCCCACCCCACACCCACAAACCAAACACCATCACCCCCTGTTTTTTGCCTTATCTCCTCTTCTCTTCTTCCTTCTCCTTATTTTTCTTGTCTTTTTTTGCCTTCCTACTAATAATACCTTTTTCCTCTTACTTACTGGACTTAAACTAACAAACTCTTTTCCTTTCAGAAACTTCTTTTCTCTTTTTCTGTATCTGGTGACACTGCAACTTCCCTTTTGCTTTTGGGGTCTCCATTCAACTTTTGAATTCTTTTGGGTACCGAAGAAAACAAAAAGTTTGAAAAGTCATGATTATGCCTCAATTCTTGTGAGAAAGAAAAACTTTCTGGCTCTGAGATTAAAACTTCAGTTTTGTACAAACCATCATTATTATTTCAGGTAACTTATGTTCCCTTTAAGTCTTGTTCATTTGTTGTTATTAGTCTTAATTTCCATCATTATATATGTTTTTCCTAAGTTTTTGCTCTTCATTATTATGTAATAACTACATAATTGTCCATCAAAGTATTTGTGTACCTGAGATGATTCTTAACAACTAAGATGCATGTTACTTATGATTTTTCTTAATTATTTTTTTTTTCTGGATATCTTTGTTTCTGTTGTGGTACTTATGATTGAATTATGAGCTGTTTGTTTTCTGTCAATCAGTCCATTCCCCTGTTTCTTGTTTGCCTATTTTAGTATGCTAATTTTCTAGGAAAAAAAGTTTCTATGTTACTGCTCATTTAAGAATAAGTTTCTAAAAGGTTGTTATTATTACAGCTATTGAATCCAAGATTTCAATCTTCTTGGTTATATTACTATCCATTTTTGGGGTGTAAATCAGTATCTTTTCTCATAGCCTAGACAGTCTGTAAAAATAAGGTGAAACTATACATTTTGAGTCACTTTAAAGGGAGATAATTTTGTTTTTATATGTGTAATTCACAACTAAATGAGAAATTGACATCTTAACATCAGTTTATTTCCTTCCCACCACCACCCAACAACAATCAATATGTGTATGTGTATGTGTATATATTTGGTTCTATCTTGTAATTTGAACTTCCTGTATCTGTAAGTTTTCTTTTTCTTGAACTGCAATTTTTATCTTCCTATTGGAAAAAGTATAAAAGTATATGACAAACATTTGGTTAGGTATACACCACTTCTGATAAAAGACAGCTTTTTTTTGAATTGGATATATTATTGTTTTAATCATTTTTTATACCATTTACCTTAATTTTTGGTTTCTGATTTTCCACTGTCCTTCTTTCAGCTACTTCTAGGATGGATACCCATCATGGCAATAATGGAGCTCCTGATTGGATTTGTCTCCCCTCATGAAATGACCCTTTTGCCCTTTCCAATTTCAACAATGGCAAGAATCCAAAGACTCCACTCCCTCCAAATTCTTGCCACTTTCTTACTTTTGGTTTTGTTTTTTCAGCCATCCAAGTCCTTAACTGCTGAAACTCAGGCCCTTTTACATTTCAAAGAGCAACTCAATGACCCTTTGAGTTACTTGGATTCTTGGAAAGACTCAGAAACTCCTTGTAAATTCAATGGAATTACATGTGATCAAAATACTGGTCTTGTTACTGAAATTTCCCTTGACAACAAGTCCATTTCTGGGGTAATTTCCCCTTCAATATTTTCACTCAAAAGCCTCACTTCTTTGGTGCTACCTTCAAATTCTTTATCAGGGAACCTTCCAAGTGAAATAACCAACTGCACCAATCTCAAAATCTTGAATGTCACTGGAAATGACATGAATGGAACCATACCTGATTTATCTAAGTTGACTAACTTAGAAGTTTTAGACTTGTCTATAAACTACTTTTCAGGAAAGTTCCCATCTTGGGTTGGAAATTTTACTAGTTTGGTTGCACTAGGCCTAGGGGATAATGACTTTGTTGAAGGTAAAATTCCTGAGACTCTTGGGAATTTAAAGAAAGTGTATTGGCTTTACTTGGCAGGCTCAAATTTGATAGGAGAAATCCCAGAATCCATTTTTGAAATGGAGGCACTAGGAACATTGGATATTTCAAGAAATCAGATTTCTGGGAATTTCCCAAAGTATATAAACAAGCTGAAAAATTTATGGAAAATTGAGCTGTTTCAAAATAAGTTGACAGGTGAACTTCCTGTAGAACTTGCAGACCTCTCTCTTTTGCAGGAATTTGATATTTCTAGCAACCAGATGTACGGGAAGCTGCCCCCGGGAATCGGGAACCTGAAGAAGTTAACAGTGTTTCAAATATTCAAGAATAACTTCTCTGGTGAAATTCCTCCTGCTTTTGGAGAAATGCAGCATCTTGATGCCTTTTCTGTGTACAGGAACAGTTTTTCTGGGGCATTTCCAGCAAATCTTGGTCGGTTTTCGCCCCTGAATAGCATAGACATATCTGAAAACAAATTTACTGGTGGATTCCCAAAATACTTGTGCCAAAATGGGAACTTGCAGTTTTTGCTAGCTATTGAGAACAGTTTCTCAGGGGAGTTTCCAAGTACTTATTCCTCTTGTAAGTCTTTACAGAGATTGAGGGTAAGTAATAATCAACTTTCTGGGAAAATATCTGATGGTGTATGGGGACTTCCAAATGTGTTGATGCTGGATTTCAGTGATAATAAGTTCAGTGGAACTATATCTCCTGATATTGGGACTGCTACTAGCTTGAGTCAGTTGGTGTTATCAAATAACAGATTTTCAGGTGAGCTTCCAAAAGAAGTTGGGAAACTCACACAATTGGAAAGGCTGTACTTGGATAACAATGAATTCTCCGGCGCAATACCTTCTGAGCTTGGTAAACTGAAGCAACTTTCATCTTTGCATTTGGAGAAGAACTCATTCTCAGGGACAATCCCATCAGAATTGGGTGAATTTCCTAGGCTTGCAGACCTGAATCTTGCTTCAAATCTTCTTACAGGTAGCATTCCCAATTCTTTATCGACAATGACATCTTTGAACTCTCTGAATCTTTCACACAACAGGCTCACTGGTAAAATACCGACTAGCTTGGACAATCTGAAGCTGTCGTCGTTAGATCTCTCTAACAACCAGCTATCAGGAGAAGTTTTATTGGATCTTTTAACAATGGGAGGAGATAAGGCATTTGCTGATAACAAGGGACTTTGTGTTGACGAAAGCATCAAATTCTCAATGAACTCGGGCTTGGGGGGTTGTGGTGGAAAGGCTGCTCAACACAAGTTAAACAAACTAGTTGTATTTTGCATTGTGTTGCTTTCCTTAGCTGTTCTAATGGGCGGTTTATTGCTTGTCAGTTACCTAAACTACAAGCATAGTCATGAAGGGGATCCTGAAGAACAGCTGGAGGAAGCCAAGGGAACAAATCCAAAATGGAAGCTAGAGAACTTCCACCATGTGGAATTTGATGCAGATGATGTTTGTGGTTTCGACGAAGACAATTTGATTGGAAGTGGAGGTACGGGGAAAGTTTATCGGTTAGACTTGAAGAAAGGTTGTGGAACTGTAGCTGTGAAGCAGCTGTGGAAAGGGAATGGTGTGAAAGTTTTGACAAGGGAAATGGAAATTTTGGGGAAAATCAGGCACAGAAATATAGTAAAGTTGTATGCCAGTCTAATGAAAGAAGGTTCAAATTTCTTGGTTTTCGAGTACATGCCAAATGGTAATCTTTTCGAGGCACTACATCGAGAGATCAAGGCTGGCAAGCCAGAATTAGATTGGTACCAGAGATATAAAATAGCACTCGGAGCTGCAAAGGGAATTGCTTATCTGCACCATGATTGTTGCCCTCCTATTATTCATAGAGATATTAAATCAACGAACATTCTACTTGATGAGGATTATGAAGCAAAAGTTTCAGATTTTGGGGTTGCAAAAGTCTCAGAAATTTCTTCTAGGGGATCCGAGCTCAGTTGTTTTGCAGGCACTCATGGTTACATGGCTCCTGGTAAGATTCAAGAAAACCAGAAGTTCAATGACCATTTTTGCTTTTCTTGTTACTTATCATTTGTGAAATAACCTTCTAACATTAACCCTTTTATTTGTTTGCTTGACAGAAATGGCATATACTCTGAGAGTAACAGAAAAGAGTGACATTTACAGCTTTGGCGTCGTGCTATTGGAACTAGTAACGGGAAGAAAACCAATAGAAGATGCATTTGGAGAAGGCAAAGACTTGGTCTACTGGACGTCAACTCATTTAAATGACAAGGAAAGCATTGTCAAAGTTCTCGATCAGAAGGTGGTTTCTGAACTTGTTCAGGAAGACATGATCAAAGTGCTGAGAATCGCCACACTTTGTACAACTAAGCTTCCTAATTTGCGCCCCAACATGAAAGAAGTTGTCAAGTTGCTTGTTGATGCTGAACCTTGGACATTTAGATCTTCAAGCAAATCTGAGAAAAAGGGGCACAATTTTTCTGAGGTCTAGTTTCCCTATGTGGTTTCTTTTCCCTGTTGATAGTTGCTATGTAGTATAATTCTCAAGTTAGTTTAGGTATCTGATCTGAAATGATATTCCACTTTCTTTGTGTAAAAGTTGAATTCTGTAAAATGAAATGTATCTTTTCTGTTGTGGCTGGAAAGTTGAGAGGTTCTATTGATCTGTACTGTGGAAGTTAAAATGTACATGGTTAAGGAACTTTTATTTTAACTTTGAAAGTGAAGTTTATATAATTCTTAACATTGGTCCATATTGATTATTTTCTTTCTGTTACTTCTATAATCTACTAAAGGATGAGGATAACTTTCCTCCTCTGCCTTAATAGAGAGGGAGGGAGAGGAAACAAAAAACAAAGCATGAATATTGAAAGATCCAAAAGGGGAGCCTTGACGAAACTGGTAAAGTTGCTACCATGTGATCAGAAGCTCACAGGTTCGAGCCGTGAAAACAGCCTCTTGCAGAAATACAGGGTAAGGCTACGTACAATAGACACTTATAGTTCGGCCCTTCCCCGGACCCCACACATAGCGGGAGTTTAGTGTACCGGACAGCCCTTTCTTTCTTTCTTTCTTTTTTAAAAAAAGAAGTTATAATAATGCCATGGTACAGCCTTGCCTCAGCATCATGCAGGTCAAATAGCTTCAATTAAGGAAGGAAAAACAAGGTTATTAAGTCTGTCTTTAACATTGAAGATAAAACACTCCTTGAAAAAGATATATTACAATTTTTATATACATCTCAACAGAATTGTATATGAGGATGGCAATCAATAATACAAAATCTATCCAATTCAAAAAATATCCATTACTATGTCTTATCACTTATGTGATCCAAGTCAGTATTTCTAGTGTTAAATTATACTGACATTTTCTGCTCTCTATGCCACCGCTGTTCCAAAATTTCCTTGCTTTGCTTCAAGAAGTTGTGTTAATGCACCATCAATCTGAGCAAATACCTCCTGCTTGGTTACGCTCCCATCCACCTGAAATTAAAATAACTCGGAACCAGAAGCGGATACAGGATTTAAACATGGCGGATGCAATTTTATGTTTTTACCCATTAATCCATTGTAATTTTTTTAATTATGATTTCAAACTTATTTTTGAAATTTTAGTACGAATCCACATATATATATATATATATCTTATCTACATCCTTCACAGCTCTGGACAGAAAGAAAGAAGGTAGAAGTTAACATTGAGAAAAAATTAAAAGAAAGGACATACATACCCTTGTTCAGTGAAGAAAAAAGATCTCCTTGACCAAGTACATTTGCTTTCACTTTGTTTGGCATGAATGGACACCAAAAAACGATTTGCTCTTCCTTCAGTCCAATTGAGGAGAGATGAGTAATGCTAAGATAAAGAGGATGCCTAGCCCTTTTGCTTACTAATGCTAAAATTACTTCTTATACACTATTTGGTCTGATGTATTAAAATATTACATAATTTTTAAAATTGGTTGTTTACAAAAATATCCTCCGCATTCTTTTAACTTTGTACACTATTTTTATTGCAATAGTTTTATTACCCTCCACATTCTTTAAAGCGAACCCTTTTTATAGGGGAGCAAAATTAAAAGAGATAACTAATTGAAATATTAAAGTTAAAAGAGAAGAAAAATTTAATTGCTATGACATATAATACAAAATACCGATTATAAAAAAAATGGTAAACTTTTAACATATATATATATATATACTATGAACGAATTCAAAGTCAAATTTAGTGCATTAAATATGATATAATTTTGATTATAATTGCTAAAAGGGGAAAAACTAATTAAAATCACAATATAAAAATATACAAAATATGGCAGAAAGTATTTGGAATAGGTTTTGATGATTTGAAGGGCAATTATGTCTAAAACCATATTTATGCAAGTACAAAAAACCCTTACGTTACTAACACCATGGTTTGCTATGTATTAGTTATATTTGTTTTTTTCAATACCAAAGGATTAGTAATGCACAAAGCTAATACTTACATTATTTTTTCTAATACACCCTATCAAACGACCCTTATTATCATACAACTGCTGAGGACGAATCAGCCTGGATGAACCGGTAAATCAGTAACATTAAACATTTTATAACCTAATTATTACTCTTTGTAAATTAGAAAATGACACTACTTTCTTCTCCAAACTATCTCCAACCAAGTACTCATTCCATTCCACATTGTTTTTATTGAAATGATAACTTAGATTTTCATTTTATCAATGCATTCCGGTAGTAGCTTAAGGTTCATATAATTAAAACGGAAGCCATAAAGCATCAAGCACAAGTGGTAGAATAATACCTTGCCACGGTACAGCCCCGGGTTCGATTCCCAGCTGGTGCATATAGAGAGTGCTGTGATGATAAATGCGCCACAGGTGAGAATTTGGGTCTTCACCATTCGTCTGATATTGTAACTCTCTCCCTTACTCTTTACCTATCGTTTATTCTTGCTCCTTGATTTTTCTTTCAACATGCTCTATATATATGTTTTGCGTTGACCTTCCTAATTAAAAGTGGTTTAGAGCCCGTTTGTATTAGCTGATTTGAAATAGCTGAAAAACATTAGGTGTTGAAAAAAGCACTTTTTAGTGCCGAAACTGATTTAATAATAAGCAGTTACGTATTTGGATACAAGTGCTGAAATTGATAATAAGTTGTTGCAGTATTTGATAAAATAAGTGCTAATAAGCTCTTTTTCTGTTAAAATGACTTAAATAACCTTAGAACTGTTTATACTTATAGGGGCGTAATTTCTTAAAAATTTTAGATTCCAAATCGATCCAAATATAAAATATTTTATTTGTCATTTTATTTCAAATAAAACTGTTCTTAGATAAGATAACTTTTATGATAAATATAAGGGAAAATTTCACATAAGAACAACTGGGCTCCCCACTTTTCGATGTTATAGCCTATATTTCAATTTACAACCAACTAGCCCAAAAATAATAGGTTAAGATTCAACATCCAAATCCAATAGGTTCTCAAAATTACTATTTAATTTTTAAAAAAGACTGCACAAGCTTTTAAGTTAATTTCGAATCAGTAACTGTGACTCAAATATTAGTTCAACAAATCAGATTCATTTGGGTGGTGAAAATTAGATTTTTAACAAGCTTAAATATGTGGGTTTAAATTTCGAATTTGATTTTGTGAGAAGTTTGGAATGGGTGTTATTTAGACTTGTTAGAAATAGTATAAGGAGGTTGTATATAAAATTTGAAGTCATTTAATGGAGATTTGGACTGATTTTGAACAAGAATTGCAACTGAATATATGTTTATTCTTGCTCCTTGATTTTTCTTTCAACATGCTCTATATATATGTTTTGCGTTGACCTTCCTAATTAAAAGTGATTTAGAGCCTGTTTGGATTAGTTGATTTGAAATAGCTGAAAAACATTAGGTGTTGAAAAAAGCACTTTTTAGTGCCGAAACTGATTTAATAATAAGCAGTTACGTGTTTGGATACAAGTGCTGAAATTGATAATAAGTTGTTGCAGTATTTGATAAAAAAGTGCTAATAAGCTCTTTTTCTGTTAAAATGACTTAAATAACCTTAGAACTGTTTATACTTATAGGGGCGTAATTTCTTAAAAATTTTAGATTCCAAATCGATCCAAATATAAAATATTTTATTTGTCATTTTATTTCAAATAAAACTGTTCTTAGATAAGATAACTTTTATGATAAATATAAGGAAAAATTTCACATAAGAACAACTGGGCTCCCTACTTTTCGATATTATAGCCTATTTTCAATTTACAACCAACTAGCCCAAAAATAATAGGCTAAGATTCAACATCCAAATCCAATAGGTTCTCAAAATTACTATTTAATTTTTAAAAAAGACTGCACAAGCTTTTAAATTAATTTCGAATCAGTAACTGTGACTCAAATATTAGTTCAACAAATCAGATCCATTTGGGTGGTGAAAATTAGATTTTTAATAAGCTTAAATATGTGGGTTTAAATTTCGAATTTGATTTTGTGAGAAGTTTGGAGTGGGTGTTATTTAGACTTGTTAGAAATAGTATAAGGAGGTTGTATATAAAATTTGAAGTCATTTAATGGAGATTTGGACTGATTTTGAACAAGAATTGCAACTGAAAATCATGGAAGAAGTTCGTCTACAGACGTTTATATAAAGATGTATAAAAGTGTATAAGATGTGTTTATACACTCATACACACTATTATACAAGATTATACATATATAAAAACCGACTTCGTCTTCTTCATTGCGTCTTTTCTGAAATTTAACTCAAATCTTGCTCAAATCTACTCCAAATCACTTCAAATTTAAACTTTGAACTCCTTTTGATATTTTCAATCAATTGGAACAACACTCAATCCAAACGATTAACAAACTCAAAAAATTTTATTTTCTAAAGCAAAGCTTTGAATGGCCTTCAATGGTGGACTTCTACTCTTTGATTTTTTTACATTGCAACCAGGTGACATAGGGGGAGAATCAGTAATGGCGGACGGCCCCTTGAAGCATATGTAAAAGATGTGAGAAGAACAGAGAGTGAAAGCAATGGTTGTGTGAACACAGATTTAACTCCATAGTTTTTAGAAGCAATGGTTGTAAGAACATAAATTTTGAATTTGCAAGAGCTAGTGTTTTCAAAATGTGTACAGTATGGGCTAGGTGGTGTAAAACTTAAAAATATGGGTCATTTTTTATTATGGTGTGAAGTCATGTGTATTTCTTGTAATTCTTTCTAAATAGAATTTATATTTTGATAAGCACATAATCATAAGTTATAAGTAATAATTAATAAATTAATAAAAGTTTCTCAGTAAAAAATAAACCTAAATAGGACAAAATATTTGAATAGAAACAAACATTGATACACCACAAATTTTATATATCCTCATTTATTACATACAATTAAAATATTAACTTACAATCACATAGATATAAATATGCAAATGAATAGAGAATTTGTTTATTTTAAATAATCAATGAGAATAGCAGACTTGAAGAGGGAGGGGGGGTTAGGTTGAAATAGTACTTAAGGTAGTGAGTATCGATGTAAGAATTTTGTTCTAAAAGAAATATTTTAAGGATAAAATAGTAAAAAATTTAGTCAAATATAAAGTGCTTATTAGCTAAAAATCTATAAGATGGGGATGACCAGCTTATGGCTTATTTTGACTTATAAACACTTGGCTTATAAGCACTTTTAACTTTACCAAACGCGTCGATAAGCCGAAAAGTGCTTATAAGCTAGTCAACTAGCTTATAAGCTTAGCCAAACACCCTTTTAAGCAGCACAAAGAAAATGATCTCTTGTGGCCACTTACAATTTGAATAGAAGAAAATGATCTTTTTAAATCTCTTTTGTGTTAACACTTGCTTCCCGTGAGTCCTGGGTTAAATTTAAGGGTGTCTAACGGGCGGGGTTATCCCGTTTCCGGACCGGCCCAGACCGGTTAAAACCGAAACCGACCCGGATCGGTAGAAAAGGGTCGGGTGGGGCTGGGTTATAGGGGTAGGGGGTTTGGTCCGTTCATATTTTGACCACCGGTTAACCGGACCGGTCAAACCCGGTCAACGAACAACATTGTTCATCCGGTTAACCGGCCCGGACCGGACCGGCCCAAACCGGGTTAATGGTAACAATTTTTTTAAATGTGGGCTCAGATTCTGACCGTTGGCAATGGTCTATTTCACATTATGGTCGTTGCCCAACGGCTTAATTGCATTTTTAGCCCATTTTTGGGTTTTTTTTAAAATTAACCCCCATTTGAAAAACTATAAATCTCCCCCCCCCCCTTCCTCATTTCTTCACTCATCTCTTAATTCCCAATCTCAATTCTCAATTCAAGTTAAACTATGCCTCGTACTTCTAGAGTGCGCTCATATGTTTGGGAACACTTTGAGGTGGTAGAAGAAACTGACGAAGTTCAGAAAGTAAAGTGCAATAACTGTGGTCAAGTCTTAAATCTTCGTTCAAAGTCTAGCACATGCAGTTTAAGGAGGCATATAAAGAATTGTCTTGTGCGTCCTCCGGAATTTCGTATTTAAGTTGATTTGAGACAATCTGTGCTATTTTAAAATTATTAGACGTATTTATGCTTAATGTTTTAGTTTGTTAGATTAATTTGAAGTATTATTAATTTATTATGCATGAAAATTTAGTTTTACTATTTTTTTTTGTTAATTTACTTATTAAATGCAAACTTCAATTTTGTAATTTTGAAATAAATGTAGCACATACAATTTATAAATGCATTTTTTTCCCATCTTCATTGTATTCTTTATATTTTTACCTTCCTATACCATATATGAAACCTTATTACCCTCAATGTTTAAGATTTGTGTTTATTACATTTCAATACCAAATTACCATTTATATACCATAATTAATTGGCAGTTTCTTACTCCTTAATTAAAGATGTCCATATATCCCACGTTTCTCTCTCCCCTTAATTACTAAGATCTGACCAGCCCGTTTCCCCCTCCCATTTCTTTCTCTTCTCCGTTTCTATTTCTCGTTTCTTTCTTATTCTACTCTGTTTTGCTTGTTAATCCATTTTTATAAACATAAAAAAGTATACTAAATAAGTTGTTGGCTAGGTGATGAATCTCATTTTACCTAGTAATTCATGTAATAATTGCTAAAATTGTTGTAGCTAAATGAAGCTATTTTGCCAGCATAAGTTGACGGAAGCTGTGTTGATTTGATAGCTGTACACAGTACACTTGTGGGTGGTTCTTCAATTACCGGAAAAAAATATCGAAGAGTACATGGTCAGTACCACCGTCGCTGCTCCTTTTTACCATCGCTATTGGAGATTTCAGAAGGTGTGTTGCTTGTGGTAGACTTGTAGGTAGTCGTCTGATTGCCAGAAAAGTTGCCGGAGTCGGAAAAGTTCAATGTACCAATCCAATAAATGGTGACGATTTTTGTAGATGAAGAGCAAATTTTGTTGTCAATATTTTTTTCCACATAAGATTGTAGTTTAATTGTAGTATAAATGTAGTAATTTTGTAGAAATTGTAGATAAATTAGAAAAATTGTAGACTGTTTTTTGCAGAAGATTTTGTAGCTTTAGTCGTTTTGGATTTGTGAAAACAGAAAACAATGCATCTACAATCAGAATACAAATAATCTACAATTTATCTACAAGATATCTACAAACTGGATACATTAAATTTTAATATCCCAATTCCCATTTCAATTGTAGCATAATTGACATTTTCAACATAATTATAGAAGATTTGTAGAAGTTTTAGTCTTCTCAATCTACAATTTATCTACAATTTATCTACAATTGATCTACAATTCTACAATTTATCTACAATTTCTGGAAATATGTCTTCTTCTTCTTCTTCTTCTTCTTCTTCTTCTTCTTCTTCTTCTTCTTCTTCTTCTCTGAAATTCAGTCAAAACCAAGTCTAATCTTCACCAAAACCCCTCAAAATTGAGATATAAACTCCTAAACATATTCCGAATTATTTACAACAACACCCAATCCAAACAAAATGATTTTTGAAAACCCAAATTTAAATTCAAAGCTTTCAATCTTTTTAATGGCTATCAATGGTGGAAAATATATGGAAGAACAGATTTTTTCAACTTTGAGTTGTTGAAACTCGAAAATTTGAATTGTTCGCTCTTTTTTTTTCGAGAATTTGAATTGTATTTCTGGAGAAAAATACGCAGATGAAAAATCTCCTTTCCCTTTTTAAAAATTGAATTTAATGTAGAATCAATTAACACCAAGATTCTCTCCTTAATTTTAGCGCGTTTTAAGGAAATATTCTGCCCTTTTAATGCCTAATAGTCAAATGGTATATAAATTATAGTTAAAGTGTGGACTGGGCGGGTAATTAACAAACTATGCACATTTAGAGTAATAAGGTTTCATATATGATATAGTTAGGAAAAAATCCCTTTACTTTATATTAATATAACTTACAATAGTTATACAATAGTTTTACCCGGATGAATCCGAACTCGTTAAACCAGGTATGCCCCAATCCGTAACTGGCCCGGACCATAATCCGTACGAGTACTAAATTCCCCTACCCAGCCCGGCCCGACCCACTCGTTAAACACCCATAGTTAAAATTAGAGTAGTAGTAATATATTATGTGGAAAGTAGTAATTTTAGTGTAACAATTATACTCTCTTTAGTTTATTTTATATGAAATCGTTAACAATTTCTTTAACTAAGAGCTTTTATGCAACTTCTGAATACCTTTTATTACTAAAAATTACTTTTAAAAATTAAAGAAAATTTACATCTTTGTGAACTTATCTAAACTAAAAATAGTTTTATATATATTTAAAATCAATAATTTATTTATATATTTTAAAATAACCTTAAAAGTATTATAAATCATAATTATTAATAATTTATTTGCAAAAAATGGTTAACAATTTAATTGTATGAAACAAAAAGAGTATAGGCGAGTAACGAAATCAGTTTTATAGTTAGAACTAGAGAATATATCCGCACTTCGCGCGGTCAAAAAAAAAATGAATACACAAAATTATTTTTTCATAATTTTGATTGAAATATAAGAGATTAAAAGAGTTATGTATATGAATACGAAATAAATTTTGTAAATAGACACATTATTTTATAATCATACAAACCAAAAATATAAATCTTTATATTAGAAATGCCTTCTCGAGATTAATTGCTCTTTCTAAAACATTCAAGTGCCAGTTTTCTCTATTTTTCTATACATGTCAAGCACAATAACTTATTATTTATATCAATAAGTGTTACCTAATTTCAATTTAATATTTGCAGCACATAATTGTTTTTCATTACTTGATACTTATGATGTATGGAAAGAAAATGAGGTAATTAAATGAACAATATTTTGCATTGTCATTCATCTAAATCGGACGATATATTATATTTTATGAATAAAATGATTATCACGACTTAAATGATTTTAATTTTTTTTTAAAAGTAATTATAAATAAGTGCTAATTTGGTTCTTGTATATACAATTATAGTAAAGTCGTTACTCAACCTTATTTGTGAAATGAACTTGACTTTGTTTTAAGGAAATTACTTAGAAAACTTGAAGAGCCTAACGGTATGGATTCCTAGAAAGTTATTCTTATTCAAACGATAGAGTTCGCAAATTGAACAAAGAGGGGATGATGTGACGATGAAGCTGTACGACGATATATTCTTCATACCTCTTACTTGTTGGTGTCTCCAAATGAAAATGAAAGTATTAACATCAAACCCCGCGTTCAGCTTAAAGCAATTGTTTCTACCTAGAAAATGAGGTTTTAAATTACAAATAATAAAACGTAGAACTAACATGCTAATAAGCATAAATCTATAGATTTACTGGAAAGAAAAAAAATAAAGAGAAATAAGAACAAATGACATGCTTAAGAAAAAACAGATAAAAACATACAATGGCCTGGAATTATTGCCATATTCTGATCCTCAAACACCGAATTTTATTCTCCATTATTCTTGGAACTATTGCCATATTCAGATCCTTTTCTATATTTGGGTGACATAACATATATGTATTTTATAGCCGAAAAGAAGATTCTAATTAATATATGTAGTCATATGTAGTAATACAACAACTGAATTAACATCAAGAAAAGAAGATTCTAATTAATATATGTAGTACTAAAAAAAGGAACTAAAGTGAGGAATAGTCATATGTTTAACATTTTAGACTGTTGCTTTCTCATTCATGGTGAAATCCCAAAGCTATAAGATTCTCTTTACTATTATTTTTTTTGGTCATAAATGAGAGTGTTAGGGGTCATTAGTGGGAATATGAATAGAATTCGATCATGAATAGAATCGGTGCTTTAGTAATCTTGAAACGTTTGGAGTAATAATAGGAATTGTATCAGTTGATGAATAGGTGCCTATGAAACGTTTGGAGTAATAATTGATAAACTTGTAATTTTTACAATAGTATAATAAGGAAATATATAAAAAAAAAAAAGATAAATAGGATCCTTCGCCAGCCAAGTCACCTTTTTAATTCTTTCTTTTATATATTAATTTATTTAGATTTTTATCTACTCCATTAAAAGTACAAACACTGAGAAAGGGAAAGAAGAGAGAGAGAGGGGGGCTAGAATCGGAACAATGGCCACACGGACGAGACAAATTGCACCGCCGGCGACCGGAACGGGGACGATAACCCTAACCCAAGAAAACCAATCAGAATCCGCACCCTCGTCATCATCATCATCACAAGTACATCAACAACCAATCGAAACCCTAACATTGAAACTGAAGCCAAAGAAGAGAGTATCATGGAAATCAGGGACAGTGGACAATGAATTCCTCAACAAGAAAAGTTCCAAAAAATGTTGCATTTTCCACAAAGAAAAGCCTTTTGATGAAGACGATAGCGATGATGATGACGAAGAAAATGACCCATCTAAGAAGAGTCATCATCATGATCATGGGGATCATTGCTGTTCTAAACAGGATCATGGAGGAGAAGCAAGTACCAGTTATTCTGAACATCATTGATTTGTTTTGACTTGTAAGTTCTGTTTTTACTTTTTATTAAGAAGGAAAAAAATGTTATTTTTGGGGTAAATTGGTATTATTGGTGATTTTCTGTTCAGATTTGATGTGATTGTAATTTTAGGTTTCAATGGACATGAAATTGAAAAATTGATATTCTGTTATAGTAGTAATTTTTTTGCTTGTTAAGAAGGAAGAAGAATGTTATTTTTTGGGGCGAATTGATTATTTGGTGTGATTGGAGATGTTTTGTGTTCAAAGTTGGAATTTCGAGGGATTTGACTGGGATGTATGTTTCGATGGAAATGAAGCATTTTATATTTCTGCATTATCCTTGAATTTTGCTAAGGTTATACTGGAATAATATTGTTTTCTTTCTTATCCAAGTCAAGCTTTCTGTGTTCTCTGCTAATCGTCTCAAAATAAAAAGATGAGAAAAGGGATTCTTTTCTAAAATGGTTTTAACTTTGTATGAAACACGCATAAAGATGGAGGAGTTGTGGTTTTGATAGCCAGAGGGTTGCAGTAGGTTGATATCTGGTGTAAAGATAGTTTGAATTCGATGACTCATTTGAATACTATTCATTGGGATGTTCCTATCTAAGCATGCAGAAACATATTGAGTGTAACTGATACAATGGATTCATATAGCTGACCCCTACTAATATAGGATTGAGGTTAGCTGATTGATCGATATGTGGGGGGGGGGGGGTAGTGTTCTTTGATAGACGTTTTCTTAAATCGAAAGTAGCAGTCAAGACCAGAAAATATTGTTAGTGAATCTTCCTAATTAGTTTTGATATCTGGACTGGTATGACTTCAGGTGAACCTCTCATTGCCTTTTGCAGTATTAAGCACTACAAAAAAGTTGATGACTCTTTGGAGCTAAAGCACTGTCGTGGAGCTTGATAAGAGAACTATGTGCCCAAGATTTTAAATTTTACCATTCACTATTTAATGCAAAGCGAATCATTGGAGCATTAAAACAAGGTTTTGAAGGATTTTGCATTTTGCTTCCAACTTGTGAGACTAAGATGGTTCGGACATGTGAAGAGGAGAGACACAGGTGCCCAGTGAGGAGGTGTGAGAGGTTGGTCTTGATCGATATAGGTTGGTCAAAGAAAGCGTTCTTTGATAAACATTTTCTTAAATCGAAAGTAGCAGTCAAGACCAGAAAATATTGTTAGTAAATCTTCCTAATTAGTTTTGATATCTGGACTGGTATGACTTCAGGTGAACCTCTCATTGCCTTTTGCAGTATTAAGCACTACAAAAAAGTTGATGACTCTTTGGAGCTAAAGCACTGTCGTGGAGCGAATCACTGGAGCATTAAAACAAGGTTTTGAAGGATTTTGCATTTTCCTTCCAATTTGTGATATTAAGATGGTTCGGACATGTGAAGAGGAGAGACACAGGTGCCCAGTGAGGAGGTGCGAGAGGTTGGTCTTAGAGGGCCAATAAAGAGGTAGAGGCAAGCCGAATAAGTACTGGGGAGAGGTGATTAGGAAAGATATGGCGTTGCTCCAGGTTACTGATGACATGACCATGGATATGAAGGTGTGGTGGTTGAGAATTAGGGTAGAGGGTTAGGTAGTCGACCGTTGTCTTTTTTTTGTAACAGCAGCTTTAGTACACCACTTAGTGTCTTTATGTATTTTCGCCTTTCTGGACTTCTGCTATTACTTGTGGTTGTCTTCGCTTCGGTTTTAATTTTACTAAATAGGGATAGTTGTGTGTTTTCGCTTGATTTTTCGATTGGTTTGTTTGTCATTGGCCCATCCCTTTATCTTCCCTGAGCCGAGGGTCTACCGCAAAAACAACCTCTCTGTTTTTTTAAAGGTAGGGGTAAGGTCTGTGTATACGATACCCTTCTCAGGCACCACTTGTGGGAATACACTGGGTTTGTTTTTGTTGTTATTGCTTCCAGCTTGCGAGAGCTCTTTCAATTTATCCTTAAGGATTGCTGGTGTGAGTATTCATTATAAGTAAAGGGCATCTCGTGTTTTTCGTGTTTTCTTATAGATCAAAATTTTTCCTATGGTTTGTGCAAACATTTATACTCTACTATCTACATGCTGCATAGAAAGATTGTAAAAGTACTTTCTTTCAAACTTTACAGGCATCTCAATGATATGCCAAAGGTATTTGGTTACATGTTCAAGATAAAATTTGGAATTCTGAAAGATGTACACACCTAATTTGATTTTGTCATCTCGTTTCAGATGATATAGGCTTTTTAACTTTATATGTGCGTTCTGTGATCATTTTTGTTACATGAAATGCACGTCCTTGGTGCTTCTGTTGATCAGTAAAAATATTTTTATTTACTAAAGTAAAAGATAAAAGTTAGAATCTCTTCCAATTTTCCAATTTGATTCTTCATTTTAGGAATTGAGATTTTATTATTGGGGTATCCTAATTCAGCAACCGCAATGGAGAAGCTAATTTGATAAAAAGCAGATGGTTTCTGCAAGCTCCCTCAAGAACCTATATAAAGGATCTCTGATGTTGGTGGACCAATCTTGATGAGATAAGATAGTTTCAAACAGCCTTGACCATTTGTCAACAAATGTTTGATCAGATCATTAGCTACAGGGGCGGATTTAGGGGGCGGAAGGGGGTTCACCCGAACCCCCTTCGCCGAAAAATTACACTGTATATATATGACAATCTGTTTTTACCTCTATATATTAAGTTTTGAATCCCTTTAACACAACCCAAAAGTGTAGCTTAGTGGTCAAGGGGGTTTAAAATCTTCCTAAGGTCATAGGTTCAATACCCACTAGCTACAATTTTTTTTTTTTTAACCCCCTTTGTGGAGATCCTGCCTTCGCCACTGATTAGCTAATTAGTAAATTTTATATGATTGAGGCTTCTTAGAATATCTAACGAGCATTGGACGATGCTTACTAAGATTAAAAAACAGTTTCGTCTCCTTTAGATAAAAGTTTCCCTTTCCATCCTATAGTTTGGCTTTATGGTAACAGCTTGGGCAATGCTTACCAAGACTAAAGAATTGTTCCCTCTCCTTTAGACAAAATTTTCTGTTTTCATCCTATATTAACAGCAGAAAGTAGATGTGTTGATCAAAACTTTTGGTTATGGCATAGCAGAAGCATACTGCTTCAGTTGTGTTCAATGCTAGAGGTTTTATGGCTGATGGATCAGCTTGATAGTCAAAGTCTCTGAGCAACTGGAACTTCAAATGACCAATGAAAGGGTATACCTTGTTTGTTTGCTCAGGTACATAAAGTATGTTTTAGCTCGCCTTAGTGGATAGAGTTACTCGGTACGTACATGGGGGAATAGCATGAACGTCTGCCTCATCCTATTGATTTCTACATGGGGAAGTACTTGTGCCTGAATCTCCACCCAAGAGGTGAATTGTTTTGCTGCAACTTGTAATGTAGTGTAAGTTAGAGGTGGTTTTTGTCTTTGACAAGAAAGACTTCATCAATATCCCATTGATGAAAATACTACTGTATTTTCCTTGATATCTGGGCACCGTCTCTAAATTCTGAAACTGGTTTTGGGGTTGGCGAAAGTTATAATGCTGCCAAATGAAACACAGATCCTTCCTGTGAAGGTTGTTTTTGCTTTTCTGGAACCAGTACAGAAACATGTGCATTTTACATTGCTTGCCTTGGTGTTAATTTCTCCTGTAAAGATGGGTGTGTCTCTCTTAAAAGATTGTCATTTCTTCTCTTTTTCTCTAATTATTGATTATTGATAAACCTGTGGATAAAATCAAAACATAATCACTTGTATTTTTTTTTTTTTAAAAAAGGTGCATTTGTTGCTATTCCTGATGAGATACTCTTTACACAAAAATGTTGAAGATGCGAATTGAAGCTGCAAAGCTCTTCATAAGTCATAACCATAAGTAGGCGTCTTGGTCTTTAATTGCCTCCAAGTTTTTCTTTCCCGAGCTTGTGATTCGGCAGTAAAGATCAAGAACTTATGCTAGATGGATCTTTTTAGAACCAATGTTAATTTGACCTGAAAAATAGCCCTGCGTCAGAATTTGGAAGCACGCTAAAATTCTGGCAGCGTGCTACAGATTTTGGCAGCTTGCTTTAAATTTCTGGCAGAGGCTATTTTTATAAAATTTCTTTTAACGGCATCTAAATTTAAATGGTGGTGCTAAATGATATTTGTGCTATTCGGCCGTAAAGATAGTACAAAGAGGGCTCTGTGGTAGACGCATGTCAGGAGTTCGAATCTTTGAACCAAATTTGGTATTTAAGCTGGGGAGGGGTAGAGGAATAATTCCGAGTTTGGAAATGGTAAATATTAAATTTTGAATATCTTGATTATACAAAAAAAAAAAAAAAAAGAGAAAGGTAATCGGATTTTTTTTTTTTTTAAAACGGCTACAATGGGCGGCTCTGGCATTGTTACTCCCAAGCTGCTTAAAAGCATATCAAGAACAGTGCTCAAAGCACCTTCAGACTCTGGCGTCGTTAGCCAAAAAGCATAACAATAATGAGGAGATCATGTATGATTTTGTGAAAATAAAAAAGGTGTAAATAATCAAAATAGTAATTATGCATTGCTGTTTGGTACACTAGATTAAGGGTCAAATGGGGCTCAAATAGTATATTTGTATTATTTTTTTTATTAAATATATGCAGATATTAAATTTAGAATCCAGCTAATTGCTTTTAAAATTGTCGTTCTAAAATCAAGAATCCATAAAGTTGAAATTCTAGTTCCACCACTGACATAATCGAGTTCGACAATAAGGACATCATAGTGAAAACCTAAAGTCTAACTCGAGACACTCTATTTGAGTATATAGAGTTAATTTTTGTGATGAATCACAATAAGCGAAATTTAGAAGCTAATGCATTTCATGATAAATAAGGTGACATTAACAAGCCAAACTGCTAGCCTTCATAATTGAAATACATGCAGAAACAACAATACTAGGAATGCTCATATTCAATACAATAAAATCTATTTGTAGCAAATCGTATATAACGATCACCATATGGTTGGCTAATTTTTAGTTCCAAGTATGGACCCATAATAACCTTGACCAGAAACAGTACGTTTATGACATTGTTAGAGTTGGCAAATTAGATGTTGGTTAATATTTTGGGCCCAGTAGATTTTTCACTCTT
Source organism: Nicotiana tabacum (assembly GCF_000715075.1). Taxonomy (NCBI): domain Eukaryota; kingdom Viridiplantae; phylum Streptophyta; class Magnoliopsida; order Solanales; family Solanaceae; genus Nicotiana; species Nicotiana tabacum. The sequence continues at coordinate 35,329,317 of NC_134087.1, read as the reverse complement.
TGTAGCTATAGTTTGGCCTAAATGTACAGATTAAGAGTTAGAAGCCCATTCATTTGTATTTTCTTTATCTTTCCTGGTCACTATAAAAGTGAGGCCCATGTATGTAATAGGACAATTATTCATTTTCAGATATACAGAATAATTGTTGCTCTCAAAGCTTTTGCTCTCAGTAAACATGGCGTAAGGCCTGGTTCTCAATCTTTCTTATTCTTCTGCTTTTTTCTCATGTTAACATGGTATCAGAGCCGAGATCCTTCTAAATCTCATGCTGAGAGTTCGATTGATCCCACACTCATCCTCCATCGTTGGTTTTATGTATACTTCGTCCGATTTTTGATTTTTTGAGATTCGTGGTTTGGTGGTGCTTTTCTGCTCGATTTCTTCTCCAATACCGTGTTCAACCATCTTCTATAGTGCATAGCAGCAGTGAATTTCATTTTCAGACGATTTCAAGGATTTCGATTGAAATTAAGGTTTTGCTTGTATCAGAATTCTATGATGGCGGTTGATATTGAAGTGTTTTTCTGGTTGAAGGTCGTAGCTCTTTCCGGTTGCAAAAGAGATTGGTAACATCAACTTCATCTTTCACTACATCTTTGTATTTCTACTTGCATGACCTAGGTTCTCTATATAATTGATTGTCAATCTGATAACATGGCCAGCGGAACTCCTGATTCTTCTTCAACTCCAGCTATTTCTCGCACTGTCTTCCATGAGGATGATTATACTCATCCATGTCATCCTCTCTATGTATACCCATCAGATGTTTTGGGGACCTCGTTGGTCTCCACTCCGTTTGATGGAACAGGATATGGACGTTGGAGGCGTAATATTCTTATTGCACTTTCAATTAGAAACAAACTAGATTTTATAAATGGAAACTCCCAGAAACCTTCACCTACTTCACTCTTGCCAGACAATGGCAGAGGTGTAATGACCTTGTCATTTCATGGTTAGTAAACTCCTTGTCTAAAGAAATATCTCGCAGTGCGGAGTATTCAGAGTTTGCTAGGCAAATTTGGAATTAGTTAGAAGAGAGATATGGTAAGGCTGATGGTGTTAGAGTTTTTGAACTTAAGAAAGAGTTAGCACATATTTCCCAGGGGTCTCTTGACATAGCCTCATATTTCAATAAAATCAAACAATTATGGGATGAAATAGCTTCCATATCTGCTGGTCAAACTAGGGTGTGTTCTTGTGGGGCTAAGTCTGCTGAAGATGAGGAATAGAGGGCTTATCAGTTCTTAATGGGTTTAAATGATACGTATGTCCAAACCAGAAGCAATATTCTCATGATGAAACCACTTCCTTCAGTTGGAGCTGTGTATAGCATTCTATTGTCTGATGAGAAGCAGAGGAATGTGTCTGCTGCAACTCAGTTTCCTTCTACTTCTGCATCCTTTAATGTTAGAGAGTCCAGGCAGAGTTACCCTTCTAAAGTGAATTTTGAATCATCTAAACCAAATGTCACCTGCAAGTACTGTAAGAAACCTGGACATACTATAGAAAAATTCTACAAACTCCGTGGTTATCCCCCAAGTTTCAAGTTCACTAAAACTCCTAACATTAGAAAAACTGCTGCACATGTTGAGCTCACCAACCATCCTGAATCTAGGACTGGTGACATCCCTACTGAGCATGGTACTCTTCCACAGTCTGAAGATATGTCTGCTATCCCTGGGTTTACCAAGGATCAGTACTCTCAATTGATGATGTTACTTCAACAGTCACACCTGTCTCCTTCTCCATCTACCTCAAGCCTAATGGGGTCAGCCAATTTTGCTGGTGAGTTAATTCCTCCCGGTGTGTCTTATGGTGCATGTATGTTGACCAAAGTGGATCGTATAGTATGGATCATAGACTCTGGAACTTCTGACCATATGACTTCCACAAAAAGTTTACTCTTTAATGTCCAAACCTTACCTGTTCCATACCTTGTCTTTATTCCAAATGGTTATAAAGTCAAGGTTACCAATATTGGGTCATTGGCTCTATTTCCTAATTTGATATTGCACAATGTACTTTATGTTCCTAGTTTTTAGTATAATCTCATTTATGTCTACAAATTACTTTCTCATTCTGATGACATAGTACAGTTTACCAAGGCTGCTTGTACTTTATAGGGCCCTTCAGTGAGGAAGCTAGTGGTACTTGGTAAGCTGGACAATGAACTCTACAAGTTGTTCCAGTCTCTCATTGCTCCTAATCCAGATTTTCCCCCTAATCATTCTGCTCTTTCAAATATTTCAATTTCTAACTCTTCTGTTCATGCTAATGTAATTGATGAATGGTCACCTGTAAATACCATATCAGCTATTGATAATATGAATAAAGCTGAAGTTGTTTGGCATTACAGACTCAGTCATATTCCTTTCTCCAAGCTGAAAACTATATCTGCTTTAAATTGTAAATTTCCTCTTAAACAATCCTTTAACTGTCCTGTTTGTCCATTAGCCAGGCAAACAAGACCGTCTTTCCCTGATAGTAGTATACAGTCCACTCACCCATTTCAGTTAATTCACATAGATACTTGGGGACCTTATCACACACCCACATATAATGATTCCAAATATTTCTTGACCATTATTGATGATTTCTCAAGGGCCACTTGGACCCATCTTATGGGAGCCAAGAGTAATGCTTTTGATTTACTCAAGGCTTTCATTGCCATGGTTGAAACTCAATTCCATACTAAGGTTCAGGCTGTCAGAAGTGATAATGCCTTAGAATTGGGGTCTACTACTTCAGGTTCTATTTTCTTCTCTGAAAAAGGAATTCAACATCAGATTTCCTGTCCACACACTCCTCAACAGAATGGAGTGGTGGAAAGGAAGCACAACCATTTGCTTGAAATTGCCAGAGCCCTGTTGTTTCAATCCCATCTTCCCATTAGATTCTGGGGTGACTGTCTTCTAACTGCAACCTACTTGATCAATAGATTTCCATCCCCTCTCCTGAATCACAAAAGCCCTTATGAGTTGTTATATGGTTCTGTTCCCTCTTACTCTCATCTTAAAGCCTTTGATTGTTTGTGTTACTCTACTGTAACTAAGTTGCACAAGGACAAATTTTCTCCCAGATCTATCCCATGTGTATTTGTGGGTTATAACTTTACTAAGAAAGGTCATAAACTCTATAGCCTCACCTCCAAAACCTGCTTCCACTACAACAAATATGATATTTAGCTACAAAATTTTTAGCTACTATACAAAATTTGTCACTAATTGTTAACTTTTTGTGACGAAAGTTACCTTTTTGTGTCTAAATACACGAGTCACATACTTTTAGTGACGAAGTACAAAATTTTGTAGCAATGTTTTGTCCACTAATGTTTCCCTCCAAAAAATGAGTTGGCGCCATTTACTAAGAAATATTTAGCTACAAAGATAATGCTATTAGTGACGAAACTTTTTTTGCATTGACATCGTATATCATTCGTGACGAAATATCTTTTGTCTTAATAAATGCTTAAATTCAGATACGAAAAAGTTTTGTCACAATTTTGTTTTTGTTAAAATAGCAAAATTTAAAAATTTGTAGCTAAATAATGCGAACTTTAGCTACAAAACATCGTACTTATTGTGACCATAGTTTTTGTCACTAATAAAGTAGATAATTTGTGACGATCATTTTGTTGTCCTTATATAATACTTAATTTAGCCACGATGAGGTTTTGTCTCAAAAAATATAGTATCTAGCTAGCTACAACTAGAAATTCGTCACAACTCACTCAATTTTTTGTGATAAATATTAGATTTCATATTTGGATGTACTAATATAGGGATGATATTCAAATTTTATAACAAACTTTTTCTAATAAGATTTCCTACCAAAAAAATATTAAATACCATTTACGGATTAATATTTACCTACAAAAATGAAATTGCTGATCACACATTATTTTATCGTTGACCTTGTGTACGATTTGTGACGAAAATAAAAATATTTATTTCAAGTTGTTACAATTAAATTCAGAAAGAAGAAAAAAGGTTAGTAACCACCTATTGGTTTTTATATTATGATAATTAGAATTTATAGTCAAATTGTGCATTTTTTGGCCATGAAAAATCTTGTACCTATTCATGGTGATAATTGTTGGTATTATTTATCTAAACGGGGAGGGGGGGGGGGTTGATTGCATTATTTCACAGAATTTACAAAATTATGTGTCTAATTAACTACAACTAGAATTTCTAACACTATAAAAGCAAAAAAGAAATATATTCAAATATGCCACTGAACTTTGAGAAAGACCCAAATATATTATGTGTCAATAGTTGAGGTCAAATATACTCAATGTTGTTACATAATTTGTTTAAATATACCCTTATTCGAAGATGTCCAACATGTGATTTTTATTTTTATTTTTTGCAAGGGAAAAAGGCTCAGAATTGACTTTAAACTAGCGTACATTACAAACAGTTTGACATATAACTATATATAGTCAAACATCTCTATCATAAGTATACTCTATTATAACGACCCAGTCGGTCGTTTCATGAGTTACCGCTCTGTTTCCCCCAATTCTGCTTTTTATTGCCTTGTTCAGCTGTATTTTGTGTTATCAGGTTGGTTGGCTCGGGTTGGAAGAGGTTTTGGTAAGGTTTGAGGCACTTAGTCTCTTTTGAGTAAGCTTAAGTTGGAAAAGTCAACCGGATGTTGACTTATGTGTCAAAGGGCTCGGATTTAAGTTCCGATAGCTTCGGGAGGTAATTTGGGTTTTAAGAGTGTGATCGGAATGTGTTTTGGAGGTACAAAGTAGATTTAGGCTTGAATTGGCGAAATTAGAATTTTTGCGTTTTCCGGTTGATAGGTAAGATTTTGATATAGGGTTCGGAATGGAATTCCGGAAGTTGCAGTAGGTCCGTTGTGTCATTTGAGATGTGTGTGCAAAATTTCAGATCATTCGGACGTGGTTTGGTAGACTTTTTGATCGAAAGCGGAATCTAGAAGATTTTGGAATTCTTAGGCTTGAATCCGATGCAAATTTGCTGTTTTGATGTTGTTTTGAGTGTTCCAAAGGTTGGAACAAGTTTGAATGATATTATGGGATAGGTTGGAATGTTTGGTTGAGGTCCCGAGGGTCTCGGGTGAGTTTAAGGTGGTTAAACGGACCATTTCATGTTGAAAAAAATTGTAGAAAAATCTGTTGTAGTGTTTCAGACAGCAGTGCCTCGCGTTTGCGAGTGGACCCTCGCATTCGCGAAGGGCTAGAGTGTGAGGCTGAAGGTTTGTCCTTCGCGAAGGAGGTCCCGCATTCGCGAAGGATTGGGGTCGTCAAGCTACGTGTTCGCGAGAGGAGAGCCGCGTTCGCGATGGGCTGGGAAGCTGAGCTCTCGCGTTTGCGAGGGTGGAGACGCGTTCGGGAAAAAGGGATTTTGTTCAACTTAAATTTGAACTTAACGAATGCGAGGCTTTGACCACGTTTGCGATAAAGAAATGTTAAGTGCTGGGCAGAATGTTTAAAAGACCTATTTCCGCGATTTGGGGTCTAAGTTCCTCCATTTTTGGGCGATTTTGAAGCTTTTTGAAGGGGATTGAAGAAGGAATCAAGGGGGAACACCTTGAGGTAAGATTTATGGACTTAACACTCAATCCTAATGTAATTTATACCTAATTAATCATGAAAATTGTTGAATTTAAGCCTAAATATTGAAGAACTATGGCTTGTAATTGGAGACCTAAAATTAGGGATTTGAGGGACCATTTGTGATTGGATTTTGATGATTTTGATATGAATGAACTCGGGGAGTGATAAGGAGTCTATTGATATAATTTTTATCGGGATCCGAGATGTGGGCCTGGGGGTCGGATTTGGCCAATTTTGGGATTTGTGTTGTAATTTGATTTCTTTCGAGTGAGCTTTGTTACCTTAGCATATTTTGATGGGTTTGCACTAATTTTGGTTAGATTTGGAGCATCCAAAGGCCGATTCGAGAGGCAAAGGCATCGCGGGCTAGAGTTTGGACCGGATAGAGGTGAGTAATGATTGTAAATATTGTCCTGAGGGTATGAAACCCAGAATTTTACATCGTTGTGCTCTATTTGGTTGAGATAAAATATTCAATTGTTAAGTTCATAGACTTCCTTTAGAGAAAACTAACGGATACCCTTGCTGAAAGTTGGCAAAAATCTTCGCCACTTGATCAAGCGTTATATTACCAGAAGTGACTGAAATCTAACAATCAAGCTACAATTATAGATTTCTTTCATTAAATTTGAATTTTTTTTGTATCCAATTAGTTTTCCAATATATATGTGTATTAGATAGTTTAATTATTTGTAGGCACAATAAAACTAGTTACCATGGATTTTAATAATACATTAGCTTTTTTTAAAAATTTAATTTGTAAAATATGAATATATTTTGAGATTTTAAATTTAAATATTTTATTTTCTTTTATTACATAAAATGTTTGAAAAAATGACTATTTTTATAATTTTGTATGTAACAGTCAAACAATATCTAAATGTAAAATAATATTACAAGTGTATAATAATCATTTCGCTAAAGGATATACAAACAAACAATATTATTATAGAGAGATTTGACTATAATTAAAAAACTTGGCTGATATATTTTGTTTGTTATTTAATAAAATTTAAAATATAATAAATTGGCAACAATACATTTTTATTGTTGCCAAAACGTTTGGTATTGTTGGTGAAACACTTGATTTTCTCTACAACTAATTACGTATATTTAGGGGCTACTGTGACAATATATATATATATATATAAGATAATTTACTAAAAATTTATAAATATTTAACGATAAATTTAATTATGATCATAAATTTACTTAAGGCAGTTGTAGGAAATCATAAACTTGTATGGAGTATTGAATAAAAAAATTAGGACCTAAATTTTGGCGTAATTTTTTTTGTTTCTTTTCAACTTTCCGCCAAAAAGCAAATGCGACAAAACTTTTTTTTTCCTCATACTTTTCACGTTGGCTCTAGGTTTTCTCCTTTCAATTACACAGTTACAATTGAAATTTTTGTTTGGTATCTCTCTTCATGTTCCCACCTCAAAATCTAGCTTACTTCTGAAGGTTAATTTATCTCCTCTTTTGTTAATGTATTTATATTGAAGAACAATTTTAAGAATTCAAACAATCACTCAAATTCTTTACAATCTTATTTATTTAGGGGATTTTGTTCTTCGTTTTGTGTTTTTGGGAAGATTTTAATCATCCAAAGTCCATCGAAGATATGTACAAAACAATTACGCCTACTTTCTACTCCAAGGTTTGTGTTAGGGTTTCTCTTTTTGCTCCGAATCGTTGTCTTTCCATACAGTAAATAAGTAATTTTAATTTGTGATAGCCATCTTGCTTTTGAGAAAATGAGGAATAGGTAAACATGAATCGACCATTTATGCTAATTTTAAGAATTCCTCTGTTATGCTCTTACGTGAATAGGACAAGTGCTTTGCTTTGCTAGTTTCCAATTTTCACAATTTTCCTATCGTATTGATATGGGTAGTGGGTAAGATCAAGAAATCTTTATTCTTTCTTTAGCTCTTCCTAAATTTCTTTTTGGTATTTCTTTGTTAAGCATATGATTTCCCAAAATGTCAAAATGGGTATTGGGTAGTTGAATATATTTGAAGTATCACTTTAAGTTTTTCATGAAAAATTTTACTTTCAACATTTTCTAACTTTATTTAGTGTATTTTGGTAGTTTATGATGTAACATACAATGTGCATTTAGATTAAAAATATGAGGAAAGATAAATATCATGTGTAACCTATTATAATTGCAGAACTTGTTCATAGTTTTGTTTTATACTTTGCCAATTACTAGGTACTAGTCAGCCATATTAAAAGTTAGAGCTATAATAGTTATACCTGCGGTAACTTTTCTAGTAAACTTGGAATCAGATATCCTAGAAAAACAGAGTAGAATTGTCGTCGGTCTTCCTTTGACAACTCTTTCTATAAGCTTAGTAGTCTAGCTATAGATTACAATTGAAAGTTAACACCAATCACCAATTCATATCAGGATTATCTTTAGAGGGAAAGATAATATTTTGAGAAAATCTCATCTTTGAGATCCTTAGGCACTGTTGGAAGGAGGTTTAGCAGCAGTTGTTATAACACTTTTGCTCGACAAGCTCAACACCACCATTGGATTATCTCTTAATCATCAAGTGCTTTCAGATGAATCTTTTCGGATTGTATCTCTATTTTCTTGAAAAATGCTATTTTTATTCTTCCCTTTTTCTGCTTTTAATTGCCTAATGCATAAAATAGGGTATAAATTCAAAAAATTAATTTGGAAGTGGCTAATTCTTATTAACGTTTTAAGTCCTCTTTTCTGCTAAATTTGTTGTATTTTGCATCATTAGTTACCCTCATTGAAGTAGTTGCTTCCAATTTAGTCTCTTAGGAAGTGAAGGTGAACAAAATATAACAAGTCCAAGAGCCTCTCACAATTTTTGTTTCACTTTAATATTTCTGGATTTATACTCTGGTTATGTGATTTATATGCAGTAATAATTTACAAACAACTGTAGTTACATTTGCAATGAAGAAAAATGAAAGTCACTGTGTATAAGATGCTTGGAAGTAGGGGCAAGTAAGAAAACCATTATCGGCTCCATTTTGGTGCTCAAGTGAAATGTGTAGGTATTATTATCAGCTTCCTACTGTTCTTGATTTTTATATCCTAATCATTCTGTTTTTCTTGTTATTATCAGCTCCAACAAATTTGTTTTCTTGTTCAACATTTCGAGGGTCAACTGCCACCTAATTTTTCCAACTCTTGAATCAATCAGGTAAATTTACTACAAGTTACTATTCTATAGAGTATTATTTTTAATTTGATATACTATTCATGGTTGAAGGATTGATTTGATTTTTTATATATAAAATTACCAATAATTGCTAAACATCCGTAGTTGCTACTATAAGTAGAAGAGGAGGTATGGAAATAGGACTGTTAAATATTTTAAGTGCCTTTAAAACTGAGAATTGGTGTAAGGGATTAACAGAGTACTTATACTTTATCTTTCTTCTAGTTTGGGAAGCTAGATGTGTTCATGTCTTCTTGACCTTTGGATTTATGGAAATAATTTAGCTATTTTGACATTGAACAAAAAAGGAAAAAACGACGAAACCCAACTAAAACTACGCTTATTGCATTTTTGTGACGATCGAAAGGGGTCATCACCTGTTTCTAATTGAAATCTGTCTCCAAGACCCTGAAAACCTCATTTAAAGCCGCCTCGATTTATGTGCGCAGTCCGGGCGCGTAGCCGAAAAGCTTAAATGTGAAATCTTGTGAAAAATCGCTAAGTTTTGACCTCGAAATGAATAAGTTTGACTCCGGTCAACATTTAGGTAAACGGACCCGAACCCGTGATTTGACGGTCCCGAAGGGTCCATAGGTAAATATGGGACATGGGCATATGCCCGGAATCGAATTCCGAGGTCCCATGCCCGAGTTATGAATTTTTAAGTGAAATTGTTTACTGAAAATATTTAAAGAAAATTGAAATGAAATCTGATTAGAAAGCAATGGTATCGGGTCCGTATTTTGGTTCCGGCGCCCGGTACGAGTTTTATATATGTTTTGAATCACTCCTGTAAAGTTTGGTAAAAAACGGACGTCGTTTGACGTGATCCGGACCCAAATTGGGAAAATTGATGTTTAAAAGAAAATCTAAGAAATTTCATGGATCTTGAGGCTCAATTCGATGTTCACGAGGTTATATTGGTGATGTGATCACACGAATATGTTCGTAGGGTATTTTTGAGGTAGTGTGCATGCTTGGTTTAGAGTTTCGAGGGCTCGGGTGAGTTTCTAGTAGGTTCCGGGATGCCTTAGGCTTTAAAAGATCAGATGTTGCAGGTTCAGAAACTTTGACAAGTCTCTGAACCCTTTTGTGCGGCCGCGAAGGGGCCAGCGCGACTGCGGTCGCCTTTGCGCTGCCCGCGGTGGGTGTTGCACGGCCGCGATCGGCCTTGCGCGGTCCGCGCAGGGCATAGATCCACAGGCCTTCAGGAAGCCTGTGCGGCCGCGGTCCTTCTTGCGCGGTCCGCGGTGGGAACTTCAGAGGGGTATAAATACATGTGAATTTCAGTTATTTTACACTTTTCAAAACCCCAAAACATAAGAGGCGATTTTCCAAACAACGTTTCTTCTCCGAAATGATTGGTAAGTGATTTCTAACTTATTTTCTTCACTTCTTAACACCTTTTAACATGGTTTCAACTTCAAATCAAAGATTTTCATGAGGAAATTGGGTGATGTGGGTAGAACCTAGGTTTTTCTAAATTTAGGGATTTGGACCTCAATTTGAGGTCCGATTTCAAAACAAACCATATATTTAAATTTATGGGGGAATGAGTAATCGGGTTTTGGTTCGAACCTCGGGTTTCGACCACGTGGGCTCGGGGGTGATTTTTGACTTTTGGGTAAAACTTTGGAAAACTCATTTTCATGCATTGGGGTTGACTCATTTAGCATTTATTGATGTAATTAAGCAACTTGTGACTAGATTCGAGCGGATTGGTGGTGGAATCAAGAGGTAAAGCTATAATTGAGACTTGAGTGGTGTTCAAGGCATCGAGGTAAGTGTTTGGTTTAACCCTAGCTTGAGAGATTAGGAGTTGAGTTATATTTGCTACTTGCTTCTTGTTGAGTACGGCGTATATGCATAGTGACGAGTATCTATACGTTGGTGTCAAGCATGACCGTGGATCTTAACTTGAAAGTTGTTGTGTTTTTGAATGACACCTTGTATACTTTGATTAATGGTCCTCTATGATTAAGTATTTCCATTAATTGAACTGAGTACTAGAAAACTGAGATTGGTTATAGCTGATTCTCCTTTGTCGGGATGACTATTTTGATATCCTTGTTCCCTTGCCGGAAAGTTATTATATTACTTATGTTCCCTTGCCGGGATTTTCTTGTGATTGTGAGATATTATGAAATGGGAGCGGGTGGTATGCCTACCACAAGATATTATGAAATGGGAGCGGGTGGTACGCCTACCACAAGATTGATGAAATGGGAGCGAGTGGTACGCCTACCACAAGATATTATGAAATGAGAGCGGGAAGTACGCCTACCACAAGATATTATGAAATGGGAGCGGGTGGTACGTCTACCACAAGATATAATGAAATAGGAGCGGGTGGTACGCCTACCACGAGATATGAGAAATGGGATCGGGTTGCATGCCTGCAACAAGAGGAAACTGAAAGGGAAAGTTGCCTTTAGTTTTCTTCATTTGAGATAGAACTTATAGTTCTAGCTTCCTTATTATTCCCTGTTATTTCTTTTAACTGCTATCCCCGAAGCATGTTCCCCTTCCCCAGCTTTAACTGCTTATTACTTATTTACTTTTCCGCCATATATTATATAAATACCTCGCCGGGGTTAGGCTAGACACTTACCAACACATGGGGTCGGTTGTGCTGATACTACGTGTGAGCACGTGATTTTTGCTTCACGGAAATTACTCCAAAAGAAATCAAAAAAATAAAACAAATCAATCTGTGTACAATTTTTAGAATTTATATGACATTTTGGTAATTATTTGGTCCGTAAATGCTTGCCGTTGTTGTGATTGATATATATTGATATATATATATATATATATACATGTTGCATGCGCATTCAAGATTTAATTGTGCATTTTGGAGTCAATTAAACCATGTTTTATTTTAAAAGAAAGAAAATCACAAAAATATGCATTTTTGTTGTGTTTTGTCATTTATGTGTGTCGTGGTGTAATTTTATTTTTAATTAAATATTTGACCTTGTGTGTTAATTGTTGTTAAGGTTTAACATTGTTGTAGGCTAATTTTGGTTTTACAAAATTATTTTAGAATTTTGTTGATTGTTAATTAAAGTAGAAAAAGAAAAGAGTTGAAAATAGTAAAGAATACCCGGATTTGAGCCAAAAATTGAGCTGAAAATCAGGCCCAAATAGCACCAAAAATCGGCCCAAGTCAGTCAGCCCAGAAGACCCGTCTCCCACGCCATCAAACGACGTAGTCTGATACCAGAACTACGTCGCTTCGATGACAGTCGATCCCAGCCGTCCATCTAGCCCTCATCCAACGGATGCAATCAATACCCATATCCAAAAGCCAAACCCGACCCAGAGATTGACCCACCGTCTCGTTAAGTGAACCAATCCAAACCATTGATCCTGATTGATCCAACGGCTAGGATTCGACTTTTGGCCCAGTATATAAATGATCCCAACGAACCCCGCCCCTATCCAAACACCCCCATAGTTTCATCGTCTCTCTCAGAGACGATCCCAAACACCCCCAACAACGCCACCAGTTACCATAGCTACACCACTGAACCTACAAACCACCCTGAACACGAATCCCTGGTCACTTAACTTCGAATCATCTCCAGGGTTCTCGAATCTTCGATCAAAGATTCGAGCCAAAACTCTAAATCATCTAATGAGTCCCAAATTCACACCAGCCACTCCCCTGACATCCCTTATACCTTAATCAACATTGGTTTCGTTCGAATCTAGGTAGAACTCTTCGAACCCCAAATCTGAGCTCAAGAACCCTAAAAATCGAATCCATGGGGGTCCGTCCAAATCAACAACAGATTGGGGTCTAATAGACCTTAATCGAGAACACTTCGATTAAAGTCCATTCGACCTCAAAGAAGTCCAGTCCGGTTCAGGCCTGGGTCATTTTTGATGCTTAAGCTTCCGAGGTAATTTTCTTTTCTTGCCTTCTATTCAGTGTTAAGTGTATGTTATGAGATATCTATTCGCTTCGACTAATGTCGTCAAATAGTTAAGTTTCGTAAGCTCCCTGCTAAATGTCCCGAATATTGAAATAATTTGGTGGCTTGTTTAGTCTATGTTGTTTGTCGATTGTGTGTTACATGTAATAGTTTGTATAGTCGATTTGAGTAACGTCGTCGAATAATTAAGTTTCATAAGTTCCATGTTCTGTCCGAAAACACATGAATCACCTGTGTGTTCTGTTTTAGCCTGCTTTTGTTGTCGACCGATTAGTATACGTTGTAACTCGCAAAGTCGAGTCGATACATATTGTCGTTTGTTTTTTTTACAGTCTTGAAAGGCAACAACTTGATTCACACCATCTGATTAGCACCCCTGTTGGATTAAATTCGAGCCATTGGTTAAGCCTAAACTGAGAATTAAACATAGCTGTAATACCCTGAGTATTCAACCAGAAATCAGTCTTAAGGTGCAAGCTTATATAGGCTGTGATTCTAACTTCTGAGTTTAGGGTTAGACAGTAATAACAGTGGATTAAAAGGGTAAGTTTGGTGAGTCTAAAAGGGTTTCAACAGGCCCTAGCTCAAGTCTGCCCAGTTGTTAATAATTAACCTTAGTTTAGTTGTTAATGGGGAACCAAACAGTGGAGCATGGGGGCTGACTAATAATACTTTAATCACCCATACCTCTTGAATAAAATAAAAGGACAAGTATGGGGAACAATATAACTGGCATCAAGAAAAGACATTTAGGCATGGGGAATTAAGGGGTATGGGCAGAAAAGACTGAAGGGATCCGGGCAGCTTGACTGGTTGGGATTGGTTTATAAATAGGCTGCTTTAGAACAATTAAGGGGGCTGGAAGATTATTAAGTGTTCAGAGAAAAAAAAAGGAGCAAAAACGAGGCTGCTTTTTTCCAACTTTGAGAGGTCAGTTTAGTTTTGAGAGCATAGACTGGTTTTTCTAATCCTAAGAGACCAAAGAGAGATTGAAAGAAGAAAAATCTGCTTTACTTTTACTGTTGAAATCAGTATTCACCTCTATTACTGTTGCATTGAGAGTTGTGGAAATTTGCTGAAAGTCTGTTGGTCCATCTTCTGTTGCAAACTCAAGGTTTGGTCATATTGTGGTGGTTTATATTGCTGTTGGGGTATTTGGGTTGTATTCTGGGATTTTCTGGTGCATTTGGTGTTGCTGTGTGACATTTTCTGAAGCTATTATTGGGTTTTAATCTACTGTTGGGCTATTTTTGGCTGCTGCTGTGTTGCTGAATTTGCTGTTGTGCCATTGCAACTGCTGCTGACTTCTTTCTCTACTCTGTTTCTGTTCTTCTATCAGGTACACGCCTTTACCATGGCTGTTGTAAGCCGGAAAAATGTGAAGCATGAATGTATGTGAAAAATTGAAGTTGAAATGAAAACCAGAAAAGCAATCTGTTTTGTTTTTGTCGTTATTGTTTTGTTTAGTTACTTAAGGCATTACTGAATCTGTAATTTGTAAAAATTTAGTTTCGTCATTCTAGTTGTTTGTAAGGGACTGTAGAAACTGCTATGCGTTAGATAATGTGTTGGAATAACGTAGTTTAGCTCGTATTCAAACAGAACTTGATCATGTAATGGATGTTTGGGTATAACTTCCGATAATTTGCAAAATGGCACTTGTGGTTTGATCCCTGAAATAGGTAGTAAGTTGTTAACTAATCTCAGATTATAGCATGATTGTTTGAGTTCTTGGTCAACTAGATCGTAACATTAATCTTACCCTCAATTGTTACTCAAAAAAGGTACTGTAACGCTTTAAGGAAAAAGAAGCATAGTTGTAAGTCTGAGATTGCTAGTTAAGGTAGCAAGCAAGGATAGGCACGCGTGAGTTGGTGAGCTAGCAATTTTTGGTGGCTCGAATCATGCCAGGATTCCGACACGTTTTACTTTGTAACGACATTTCGGAACTAATCAAATCTGCAAAAGTTATTAAAGGGCCCAGACTTTTCAAGCATGTGAACTAATTAGGACTTTGTCTTCTTTCATGTTTAGAGTCAAATTTAATAGAAAATCTTAGCCACTTTTAGGATTGCCTTTTAATAATAAGAATGAGATGAGCCTCGCAAAAAAAAAAAAAAACATGAAAAATTCAAAATTACGGGGCCCTCAGTAAATATTTGTTTTAAAATTACTTAGACTCCGGGATGGACCGTTTAGCAAAATTTCACGGACCTACCCAAAACAATGGTGCGTTAGTCGCTTTAGGCGCGTATTTAATAATGTTATCTTCTTAAACTCGGGTGCGCATTTCATGCGACCCAAATCCAAATCCCAAAACATTGAATAAAACTGTGTTCCGGATTGCGGGTGCATTTCATGTGACGCAATCCAAAGACATGTTTTTAGACGATGTTCACATTCTTTTTTAAAATATAATAATAAAGGCGGTAAATAGTTAAAACTTGCACAAGAGCGCATAATTGTATAAAATCAGATAAACAAGCCGAACATGACAGTTGAGCGACCGTGCTAGAACCACGGAATTCGAGAATGCCTAACACCTTCTCCCGGGTTAACAGAATTCCTTATCCGGATTTCTGGTTCGCAGACTGTAATATGGAGTCATTCTTTTCCTCGATTCGAGATTAAATTGGTGACTTGGGACACCCTAAACCTCTCAAGTGGCGACTTTGAAATAAATAAACGAATCCTGTTTCGATTGTCCTTTAATTGGAAAAAACTCCTTCACCCCTCGCGGGGGCGGATACTAGAGGTGTGACAGCTCTGGCGACTCTGCTGGGGATTAATACCCAGAACCACTGGTTCAGGATTAGAAATCGAGCTTAGAATAATTTGTTATGTTCAACTTTATCTGATTTTGTTACATGATCTGTGCTTAATGTGCTAACTAATTGCTTTTACCGCTTTGATATTTTGTGAACTATATATAAATTGCGCCGAAACCCATATCCTCTATGAGTCTTCTGAATCATGAAGAAGGGTGTACTTCGTACGACTTCTTTTCTGTATAGTGTCAGATCCCAATTTAGAACGAGGTTCAGACAAGTTGCTAAGCCGGTGAAGCTTCTGTATTCCCGGTACGCTGCCCCTCGGCTCGAGCTGTCCGCTCGGGTAAGCCAGGTCTAGAACAAACACCCAGGTTCTGAACCTAGTATAACAAAGCCACATGCCAGATCCTTAGTAGGAACGCTTATCTGCATCATGTGCATTTTTAACTTAGGGGACTCAACATAGGGGTTGAGTCCGTCTAGGAATAGCAACCTGAAACAGAAAAGACCATCCTGATGCATCTTACTCAACGCTGTGTATTTACTTGTTTTGAATTTGCATGACGACCGGCTCCGAATACATAAAAAAAAGATTTTTTTTTGAGAAATAGCAGTGTATAGGGTTAATCTTCTGTTTGAAAAGAAAATAACAATGTCCCAATAGCGTCGAAACTCTGACAAAATTTTGAGAAAAATATTTTACTTTTAATATAGTTTGTTTTATTCAAAAAAAAAAAGAGCCTATCCTTTTTAGTTTGTCTGGTGTGCAGAAATGAAAAATGAAAAGATAAGTTGTGCTGTTATGAGGAAAGTGTCTTGATTTTTGTTTTAGCTTATTTGCCAACAAAAGCAAAAATAGTTTTTTTATAGTTGTTTAAATTGGGCGAACTACGCCGGTTTGATTCTCACCGGGTGTGAGATACGTAGGCAACCCTCATCGGGTCCAACCTCCCCTTTTTGCTAAAAATGACCAAAACATGTCAAATGTTAATTTCATCAGATCAAGTCAGGCTGTTTTGCCATGCATAGCCGAGTATTCCCGAAAGGGATGCCGGAAGGTTGAATTTGCACAAACGGCCATTTTTTTGACTTTTTAACCGGTATACTCACGTAGCCTTAAAATCTTCGCCCCTGAAGTGCTGAAAGGTCGTATTTGAAAAACCGAGTTCTTCATCTTCAAAATTCAGAAAAAAATCAAATATGGATAGTTCTGTTTTGAGTCTAATAAGAGTTTTTCTTTAATTACCCTAATAAATGTGCAGGATGAACACAAATCAAAATGAATCGTTCTCGGCCCTTAGCGAGGTCCCTCTACAACTCCACATGTGGTGAGATTAAAGAGATAGTAGGAAGAGTATTGGGAGGTTTTGTCAATCTGCTGAGTATCAAGCCAAGGACAGATATCCTTGAAGCTCTAATACCGTTTTGGGACCCAACCCGCAATGTATTCCGTTTTGTTGACTTTGAACTTTCACCTACACTAGAGGAAGTCGCCGGATATGCGGGGTTGAATGGGAAACTAAGAGGGCAGTATTTACTTTCACCAAGGCCAGTATCTCCGCACGCGTTTTTGGATTTGCTAAGCATTAGTCGGAAGGTACAGAATGATGATTTGTCGAGAGGATGTTGTGCTCTCCAATTCTTGAATCAACGGTACAGAACTCCTCAGGGTTTTGAAGAACCAAACCTCGGATTAACTCATGGTGGGAATAGAAACAAGTGGGAAACAAGACGTACTTTGGCATTTATCACAGCATTCCTGGGAATCGTGGTCTGTCCCTGCAAAGATAAGAAAGTAGAGATAGGCCTTGTAGGGATGACCGATGTTGCAATCAAAAGAACCAACAGTACTGTGGTTCCTTTGATTTTGTCCGAAATCTACCGAGCTTTAACTATATGCCGAGAAGGAGGCAAGTTCTTCCAGGGATGCAATCTGTTACTTCAGCTATGGATGCAAGAACACCTCCATCACCGAGCAGGATACATGAACCACGGGTTGACTGAGAGAAATTGTATCAGCGGCTTTGAGAAATGCATGACAGGCGTCAGATTTCCTGAAGTTGTCGAAGCATGGTTTACACGATTAAGGTCAACAACAGCCGACCAAATTGAATGGGCATTCGGGTGGCTGACTGATACTAAGGTAATATACATGGCAGCTGAGGAATGTCATATTCTTTTGATGGGACTTCGCAGCATCCAACCATATGCTCTTCATCGGGTATTGCGCCAGTTAGGAAGGTTTCAAGTAATTCCCACTGATGAAGATCTAATAAATCACGTCATTGAGCTGAGCCCGGGAGTCGTATTTCCCGAAGGAAAGATTAGAAAGCTGTGGCACGAATGTAGATTCTTGGAACCCAAGACTATGGTTCGAGAACTGGCTAAAGGTGAGGTAGACCCAAAGTACGATGCTTGGTTCGAAAGAAGGTTCCAGATTTGTCAGAGACCTGCTAAAAGAGCTCACGTCCAACAATTCACGGATGATTCGCAGGAGCAGTGGGGCTGGTTAAGGAGGGAGAAAGGTTACCGGGCTGAAATCGGGAAGCTAAAGCGACAAATCGAAAGGCTTACATTTGAGAACAATGTGCAAGTTGCCTCTGAGCAGGGTGAGAAGAACAAATTAGCCAAAGAGAACCAGACACTGAAAGCCCGCATTCGCCAAGTCAGTAAGAGTAACAGCGACCAATAGAAACGTCGCTCCGACGAAAGATTGATAGCAGATTTGAGAAATCAGGTCAGCAAAAGCCGAGAAGAATTAGAGAGATCGGAAGCTTGCATAGCAAGAATAAAGGTCAGATGGGTAAAAGGTACAACGGCCCGGAGGCAGCGTCTGCAACAAGTCATAAGGGATTATGAAATGAGCATCGGGATATTAAGGAAAACGAACTCCACTCTTCAGGAGCGGATCTTCAAACAAGCACGAGATGCCCAAGCTGACAGACGACGCTGTTATGATGCGATGACCAGAATGGAAAGACAAATGGAGAAGTTCCAGGATCGACTCGCCAACAACGCTCAAGCACTGGGATTAAAGAACCGGCGCATAGAGCAATTGTTCGTTGAAAGGGACAACATTCGAGGAAGGATTGATGAGATTGGGCACTATATCTATATGAGATGCCTAGCGTGTGAGCAAATACGTCGGAAAACCCTCCTTGCTTCCATCATGGGCTACGTCCACCGGATCATTAATGAGTTGAAGAGCTTGCAGTGAGGCCTTGCACCAAAGGCTGCGGGAAGGCCGAACGATGCCTCACGAGCCCTTAAGTTGGAAGTTTAGTCCCTAGTTCGAGTCTTGTTTAATTGGCTTTGTTGTCTTCCCATATGTTGTTTTCTTTTCTTTTCGTCGAGTCAGGTTAAGAACTTTGGAATCTGTACTATTGCTGTTCTTGGTTTGAGATAAGTAATTTGTAATAGCAAATTTTGATGATGAATTAAATGATTCCAAAAGAATTTTTGTGTGTCTTTACTTTGTGGCAGAACTACGCCCGGTCTGATTCACGCGGGGACGTAATACATAGGCAATCCACATAAGATTCGACCGCCATTAGAAAGAAAGGAAAAGAAGAAAAAAAAGGAGGAAAAATATAAAATAAAAATAAAATACAGGGGCTCCCAAAGTACTTTAAAGGGGCAAATAAGCAAGCCGGGATGACGCATGCGTTTGAAGCAAAGCATGTTAGAAATGGTTTACTGCCTAGGAGCATTGCATCCCCAATGTGCTATTATCAAATCTGTTAAACTCTAACGCTAACAAGTTTGTTGTTTTCCACAAATATCAGACAGTTAGTTTGTTAAATCGTATTGGTCCCGTACCATTATCAAACAAGATCAAAAGGGCCCATACCAGAAAGCATGACTGGTTCAGACAACAGTGTTGAGTCGGAAAAGACGGCAAATTAGATGGTAAAAGAAGCCATGGAAAAAATGGAAAAGATGAGGCTAGAAATGAATGAAATGCAGATAGCCTTAGCTAGAGCCCAAAAGGGGCAAGAACTACCTGTTACTCCTACTCTCCAACCAGGACACACATCAGAATATCCCTTTCCCGGTCCTTCAACGAGTTTCCCGAGCCATCACTACTATCAGGGAAGAGAGGCCTATGATTCCCAAGCTCCACCACCCAGTCAAAACCCTCCTCCACTAAATGTTCCCGTCTTTGGGGCGCCTCCCCCAGCCCCATTGCACAGATCATCCAGTGAGCCGCTGTTTTAGGCTCATGACACACAATATTACCCCTCTGAACTCACATTCAAAGCACCCAAGCCACATGCCTATAATCCCCATTTTGATGTACCGGTAGAGATTGAAAAGCCGGTTAAGGCCCCGGAACAAGATGAGGTAATGAGGAAGTTCAAAAGCCTGGAGAAATCCTTCAGGAACCTGCACGGATTGGGCAACCAGGTCAGCGTGGCCTACAAGGATCTATGCCCTTTCCCGGACATCCAACTCTCGGCTGGGTTCAAGATGCCTAAGTTTGATTTATATGAAGGGCACGGTGATCCCATGGCACATTTGCGGGGCTTTTGTAGAAAAATGAGAGGGGCAGGCGGCAAAGATGAGCTACTAATAGCTTACTTTGGCCAGAGTTTGAGTGGGTCGGCATTGGAGTGGTATACAAGACAAGATCCAAGCAGGTGGTACACCTGGGATGACTTGGCACAGGCTTTCGCAGGACACTTCCAATACAACCTCGAGATAGTCCCAGACCGTCTCACATTGCTAAAGCTTGAGAAGAAACCCGGAGAGAGCTTCAGGGAATTTGGGTTCCGATGGAGAGAACAGGCAGCCCGAGTTGATCCTCCAATGAGAGAGGGAGAAATGGTAGATTACTTTCTACAAACTCTAGAGCCGACTTACTTCGGTCACTTGGTGACGTCAGTTGGAAAATCTTTCAATGAAGTGGTGAAAATGGGAGGTATGATAGAAGAGGGACTTAAGTCCAATAAGATCCTGAGTTACTCAGCGATTAAGGCGACAACTTAGGCCATTCAGAGCGGCACGGGAGGTGCGCTCGGAAAGAAAAGGAGAGAGGAGGTCACGACAATAGAGGCAGGCAATTGGTCCAGATCTAAAGGTCCTTACCCTCATCACCAACCCAGACCCCATCATCTAAACTACCCACACAATCCATACAACCCTCCACAACACTACTACCCACCACAAGAGCAACATTTTTCCATCCATCATGCCCAAACTTACACCCAGCCTCTGACTCGTCCCCAATGGCGTGTACCGGCTCCCCAACACACATATCCACCTCCACAAAACACACACTCCCCTTCACAAAACACATATCCGCCACCGAGGACCTACAGGAATCCTTCAGGACTGAGCTTCCGGAGAAATCAGGCTTTCAGGAATGAAAGGATGCAGAAGCCAAGAACATTCACTCCGTTGGGAGAAGCCTATACTACTCTGTTTCACAAGTTGAAGCAGATAGGCCTACTAAGTCCTGTTGAAACCAAATTGCCAAATCCCCTCCCCGGAAATCTGAACCATTCAGTGAGTTGCGAATATTGTTCGGGTGCTCCCGGGCATGATACTGAGAAATGTTGGAAGTTGAAGACTGCCATACAAGATCTTATTGACACAAATAGGATCGAGGTTCAGGCACCAGGGGCACCCAACATCAATGAAAATCCGTTACCGGTGCACCATGAAGCTCACATGATCGAATTAGTGCACGAGGGAGGGAAACCAAAAATACCCTCACAAACGGTAATGATGATTCACGCCAGTACTAATGAAGAGTCAACCAGTGGAAAGGCAGTGGTACAGTCGGGAGAGGTATATGACAAGCCCTTTGTGATAGCAGGGAAAGGGTCATCTATTAGTGCGAAGAGGCCAGAGTCAGTCAGAGCAGTGTTGCAGGGAGTAGCAAACAAACCAAGGTTGGTAGTAAAAGGGGTCCATGTGGGACCAGTTGTTATCAAGCCAGTCATACAGTTGCCGATGACAAGTGAGAAGGCTGTGCTGTGGAACAACAGTCAAGTGATGGTGACGCATAAGGGGAAGGAGGTTGTGGAAGACGTATGCGAAGCACAAGGGTTAACTTGATCGGGAAGGTGTTTTGCTCCCGCAGAGTTGAGAAGGGTCAATCCTGAAACAATAAAGAAACCTGTAACAGAGGAAGAAGCAGAGGAATTTTTGAAGAAGATGAAGGCACATGATTACTCAATTATAGAGCAATTGAGAAAGACCCCAGTCCAGATTTCGTTGCTATCCTTGTTAATCCATTCAAACGATCACTGTCAGGCTTTAATGAAGATTCTGAACGAGGCCTATGTCCCGGACAAGCTCTCAGTAAACCATTTGGAGAAAGTAGCGCACAAGATCTTTGAAGTAAACTGAGTGACATTCTCTGACGATGAGTTACCGGTAGAGGGTACTGAACACAACAGAGCACTCTATCTGACGGTAAAGTGCAAAGAATCGGTGGTCACTCGAGCATTAATTGATAACGGGTCAAGTGCCAATATCTGTCCTTTGGCCACTCTCAACAAGCTAAAGGTTGCTGATGACAGGATCCACCAGAATAGTGTCTGCGTCCGAGGTTTTGATGGGGGAGGCATTAACACAGTAGGTGATATCGTACTGGAACTAACCATTGGCCCAGTCGAGTTCACCATGGAATTTCAAGTAATAGATGTGGCAGTGTCGTACAATCTTTTGTTGGGGCGACCATGGATCCATGCAGCTAAGGCAGTGCCTTCTACGCTGCATCAAGTGGTCAAATTTGAATGGGATAGACAAGAGATTGTGGTACACGGGGATGACGGCACACACGCCGCTAGTGATACTATTGTGCCCTTCATAGAAACCAACGATGATAAGGGCCCATGGGTTTATTAGGTTTTTGATGCAGTCTCGGTGGACAAAATTCCTGAGGGCGAGGGCCTTCCACTTCCCAGAATCACAGCCGCAACCGTCATGATAGCGTCAGAAATGTTGAATAGCGGGTTTGTACCAGGGAAAGGTCTGGGGGTTGATCTGAAGGAAATGATCCAACCAGTTTCTTTGCCCAAGAACCTAGGAACTTTTGGGTTGAGATTCAAGCCCACCGCAGCGGATGTGAAGCGAGCCCGCAAATTGAAGAAAAGAGTTTGGGTCCTTCCTAAACCAGTCCCACGCCTGTCTAGGTCATTTGTCAAAGCAGGGTGCAGAAAGTTGCCAGTCCCGGAAGTTCTTGAACCTCTGATGGGGCCAAACGAAGATTTGAATGAAAGCTTTGGAAGAGTGTTTGCCGACGTCAACATGATAGAAGCTGGAGAGGGTTCTAGTAAGGCAGACATACAGTTTGTGGGTCCCAAGGTCAAGGTCAACAATTGGATGGCTACTCCTCTTCCTACTTGGAGGGAGTCTTGGTAGTTGACTCTGATTTTCCTTTTCTGTTTTCTGGATTATTCCAGGGTTGTAATCTAGATTTCTTTTTATTATGTCGAATATAGTGTGAAACCTTGTTATCCCGTAATTCAATAAAACGAAGAGTTTCTTCTTTATTTCTTATCTTTTTTTTATTATTTATTTTAATTTTGCTTCTTTCATATCTTTCTCTGAATAGTTCTTTTCATACTGATTCTAATGACATGGCATGCACAACGGATCTTCAACCTAGTCTAAAAGATCAATATGATTCTGAGCTAAACATACAAGAGGTCGATTATGATAATGAATCGGAATACAATTAGGATGAAGCATTCGAGGAGATAAACAGGGAGTTGAGCCAGTTTGAAGAAAAATACAAACCCAACTTAAATGACACAGAAACCATCAATTTAGGGGATGCCGGCGATATCAGAGAAACTAAAGTAAGCATCCACATTGCACCAAATATCAGGGAGGAATTGGTCACACTTATCGAGTTCAAAGATGTTTTTGCATGGTCGTATGATGACATGTCGGGGTTAAGCACAAATTTAGTGGTTCACAAATTGCCCACTAACCCGGCATGCCCTCCCGTCAAGAAAAAATTGAGGAAATTCAAAACGGATTTGAGTGTGAAGATTAAAGAAGAAGTAACCAAGCAGCTGCAAGCAAAGGTTATTCGTGTCACTCGATATCCTGATTGGTTGGCTAATGTGGTGCCGGTACCAAAGAAAGATGGAAGGATCAGGGTATGTGTCGATTACCGCAATCTGAATAGGGCAAGCCCTAAAGACAACTTTCCTTTACCCAACATCCATATCTTAATCAACAATTGTGCTGGACGTGAGATCAGATCTTTTGTGGATTGCTATGCTGGATATCATCAGATTCTGATGGATGAGGAAGATACGGAAAAGACAGCCTTCATTATGCTGTGGGGAACTTATTGCTACCGGGTAATGCCATTTGGTTTAAAGAATGCTGGGGCAACGTACATGAGGGCAATGACCACTGTGTTTCATGACATGATACACAAAGAAATTGAAGTGTACGTAGACGATGTAATCATAAAGTCCAAGCGTCGGGAAGACCACGTAGCAGACCTAAGGAAGTTCTTTCAAAGACTTCGAAGGTATGATATTAAGCTCAACCCATCCAAATGCGCATTTGGTGTTCCATCAGGGAAGCTTTTGGGATTCATTGTCAGTCGGCGAGGTATTGAATTGGATCCATCAAAAATCAAATCTATCCAAGAGTTGCCACCGCCGAAGAACAAGACAGAAGTAATGAGTCTGTTGGGAAGGTTGAATTACATCAACAAATTTATTGCTCAACTCACAGCAACCTGTGAACCCATTTTTCAGCTGTTGAAGAAGGATGCTGCAATAGGATGGACAGCGGAATGCCAGGTGGCATTCGACCAAATCAAAGAATATTTATCAAATCCACCTGCATTGGTTCCCCCTAAACCGGGAAGACCGTTAATTCTTTATCTGACGGTCTTGGAGAATTCATTTGGTTGCATGTTGGGGCAACACGACATTACGAGAAGAAAAGAGCAAGCCATCTATTATCTCAGCAAGAAGTTTACAGTATATGAGGTTAAGTACACTCAACTCGAGAAGACATGTTGCGCCCTAACCTGGGTGGCCCAGAAGTTGAAACATTATTTATCCTCATATACTACTTATCTCATTTCCCGTTTGGATCCGTTAAAGTATATTTTCCAAAAACCTATGCCCACAGGAAGGTTAGCAAAATGGCAAATATTACTCACGGAGTTCAATATCGTCTATGTGACGAGGACAGCCATGAAGGCCCAAGCGTTGGCAGATCACTTGGCTGAGAATCCTGTTGACGAGGAATACGAGCCGTTGAGGACGTATTTTCCCGACGAGGAAGTAATGCAGATAGATGAGTTGGAGTTACCTGAGGAACCCAGTTGGAAGCTCTTCTTTGATGGAGCCGCAAATGCGAAGGGAGTTGGAATAGGAGCAGTGCTTATTTCCGAAACAGGACATCATTACCCTGTTACAGCTCAACTGTGTTTCTATTGTACCAACAACATGGCTGAGTATGAGGCATGCATTTTGGGTTTGCGATTAGCGGCAGACATGGATATCCAGGACGTCTTGGTCTTGGGAGATTCGGACCTCTTGGTGCATCAAATTCAGGGTGAATGGGAAACACGGGATTTGAAGCTCATACCATATCGACAATGTTTGCACGATCTGAGCAAGCGATTTCGATTAGTAGAGTTCAGACATATCCCGAGAGTTCACAATGAGGTTGTCGATGCATTGGCCACTTTAGCATCAATGTTGCACCACCCAGACAAAATTCATGTTGACCCATTGCACATCCAGGTTCACGATCAACATGCCTATTGCAACACGATAAAAGAAGAAGTGGATGGCGAGCCATGGTTTTATGACGTCAAAGAGTATCTCAGGATGGGGATATACCCAGACCAGGCCACCGGAGACCAAAAAAGAGCCATTCGACGATTGTCTAGTGGTTTCTTCCTCAGTGGAGGAGTGTTATACAAGAGAACCCCAGATTTGGGATTGCTGAGATGTATAGACACCAGTCAAGCCACGACGGTTATGACAGAGGTACATGCTGGAGTTTGTGGTCCCCATATGAGTGGATATGTATTGGCGAAGAAGATTCTTCGAGCAAGGTATTATTGGCTCACCATGGAGCATGATTATATCAAATTCATGCGGAAATGCCATCAGTGTCAGATACACGGCGATCTGATTCATTCTCCACCAATGGAATTGCACACAATGTCAGCACCATGGCCATTTGTGGCATGGGGGATGGACGTCATTGGGCCTATTGAGCCGGCAGCTTCGAACGGTCACAGGTTCATTCTGGTGACCATCGATTATTTTACTAAGTGGGTTGAAGCCAAAACTTTCAAGTCAGTAACCAAGAAGGCAGTGGTGGATTTTGTCCATTCCCATATCATCTGTAGATTTAGGATCCCGAAAGTGATAATCACAGACAATGGTGCTAATCTTAGCAACAGTTTGATGAGAGAAGTATGCGAATAATTTAAGATTACACACCGTAATTCCACACCATATCGTCCCAAGACAAATGGAGCTGTTGAAGCAGCCAACAAGAACATCAAGAAGATACTGAGGAAGATGGTAGAAGGATCCAGACAATAGCATGAAAAATTACCATTTGCATTATTGGGTTATCGCACTACCGTCCGGACTTAAGTAGGTGCAACCCCTTATTTGTTGGTGTATGGAACTGAAGCAGTGATACCGACGGAAGTGGAAATTCCATCCCTTCGGATTGTCGCCAAGGCTGAGATTGATGATGATGAGTGGGTCAAAACCCGTTTGGAGCAGTTGAACTTGATTGATGAAAAGCGATTGGCAGCTGTATGTCATGGCCAGTTATATCAAAGGATAATGGCAAGAGCCTACAACAAGAGGGTGCGCCCCAGAAAATTTGAAGTGGGGCAACAAGTGTTGAAACGAATCCTGCCACACCAAACGGAAGCAAAGGGCAAGTTCGCCCCGAATTGGCAAGGACCATTCATTGTAACCAGAGTATTGTCCAATGGTGCTCTATGTTTAACGGATATCGAAGGAAAATGCGTCGACATGGCTATCAATTCCGATGCAGTTAAGAGATATTATGTGTGATCTCTTTTGATTGTAATTGACGTTTGTTTGTGGATTAGCATTTATCGGAGAATGAAATGATGGAGACAATTCTTTCTTCTATCAAAACACTTTAACCTTTGCTTACCCTTTTGAGCCTCATTTATTCTTTCATATCCCTCTTTTGGAATCAGTAATTAAAATAAAAGATAAAAAGAGAGAAAAACAATGATAAAGACAAAAGAAAAATCACAAAAAAAAAAAACAAAGAAGTGGGGAACTACGTTTGACCTGATTCCTCAAAGAAGGATACGTAGGCGCCTCACAGCTCGGTCATAGTGTAACAAAAATAAGAATCCCCAAGCAAGAAAACTGGGGCAGAAGTTGTGTTTATAATTTTGGGAAAGGAAGTTTGATTCCAAGAGTTGTAATATTTTACCCGTCAAAATTATTTTGAGCCTTTTGATGCCCCTTTTCCCTTTTTTTTAGCCATACACAAAAAACCATATTGATGTCCAAAAAAGACCTCCCGATCAGTATTCGAGAAGTGCCAAGTTCATGCACGTGGAAGTCGGGAACAACACTCTGATCCCCAGAAGAGAAGAGGATCATAAACTGGAAATGAATTGATATCCGAGAGAATCCCCAACAAAGAGCGTCGTATCGACACGCTCCAATCCCCAGCTAAAAAATAAAATAAAATGAGAGAGTCTTATTGGTGAAAACCTTCACAGGCACCATGATGCGACAAGAGTTGAGAGAAATGAGAGAGTCTTATTAGTGAAAACCCCTCGAAGGGCGCTATGAGACGACAAGGCGAGATTGGCGGAAAGGGCCCGCCTTTGGCAAAAGTCGAATATTCATTTATCCCCAGCGAGATGAGGCCATCTGAAAGATTGATCGATACAAATAAACTGGGTTGATTGATCCGGAATGCACGACATAATCGTTGGGATTAGTTATATCATTCAGATAAGTTCTTTTCTTTTCTTTTTCCCCAGCGTTTGTTCAGAAAGGCTTCTTTTTCTATCTGTAAAATTATCACTCTTTCATTTCTTGGTTTAAAAGATTTTATTTCCCCCCAACTTCATTTTTGAAAAGGATTTTCAGAATTTACTACCAATTGCCAAAATGGTGCAAGGCGAAATACGAAAGGGACAAGCCAAAGATAAGGCGACAAAACGAAAAGAAGTTTGTCGCAAGACCAAATAATGAATGGGTCTAGATCCTAAGAGGCCCAAATTTCCAAGGGAAGTTATGGATCAAATTCCAAGATGATCCGCAGCCATCCGACAGATTCTCGATTAAGCTCCACAATGGTCGGACGACACGGAGTGGGGAAGGAAGAGAAACGATAACCATCCCCAACGGGAATATCAGCCCCAGCAATCAATATTCTCCCCAGCAAGTTTTATAGCAATGCAAGGAAAAAAAAGAGGGAAAAACCATCCTCAGCAGAAGTGGCACGACCACTCGCCCCATGTTAAACTAACAAATTTTTCTTTGATTTGAA
This sequence comes from Nicotiana tabacum, assembly GCF_000715075.1. NCBI lineage: Eukaryota > Viridiplantae > Streptophyta > Magnoliopsida > Solanales > Solanaceae > Nicotiana > Nicotiana tabacum. The sequence continues at coordinate 35,301,293 of NC_134087.1, read as the reverse complement.
ACAGGGAAAAGAAATAATATTGACCGCAGGAAGACAGAGTCACAAAGCAGATTATCAAACTGGGGAAGAAAATTTTCTCTCATTACGAAAATTTTCTCTGAATAAGAAGTTGTTGAAGTCAGGAGCCCGCCTGGAGAATGGAGGCTGATTTATTTTTAGGAAAGTTGTCAAAGTCAGGAGCCCGCCTGGAGAATGGAGGTGATAAATTTTTGGAAAAAAAAAAGTTGTTGAAGTCAGGAGCCCGCCTGGAGAATGGAGGCTGATTTATTTTTAGGAGCAAGTTGTCGAAGTCAGGAGCCAGCCTGGAGAATGGAGGTGATAAAATTTAAGAAGTTGAAGAAGTCAGGAGCCTGCCTGGAGAATGGAGGTGATAGAATTTAAGAAGTTGAAGAAGTCAGGAGCCCGCCTGGAGAATGGAGGTGATAGAATTTAGGAAAGTTGTAGAAGTCAGGAGCCCGCCTGGAGAATGGAGGCTGATTTATTTTAAAAAGTTGTTGAAGTCAGGAGCCCGCCTGGAGAATGGAGGCTGAATTAAATTTTAAGAAGTTGTTGAAGTCAGGAGCCCGCCTGGAGAATGGAGGCTGAATTAAATTTTGAGAAAGATGAAGAAGTCAGGAGCCCGCCTGTAGAACGGAAGTTGTTGTATGTCGAAGATGAAGAAGTCAGGAGCCCGCCTGTAGAACAGAGGTTGTTATAAATTCAAGATGAAGAAGTCAGGAGCCCGCCTGTAGAACGGAGGTTGTTATAAATTCAAGATGATGAAGTCAAGAGCCCGCCTGAAGAACGAAGGTTGCTATATGTTGAAGATGATGAAGTCAGGAGCCCGCCTGTAGAACGAAGGTTGCTCTATGTTGAAAATGATGAAGTCAGGAGCCCGCTTGTAGAACGGAGGTTGCTATATGTTGAAAAATGAAGAAGTCAGGATCCCGCCTGTAGAACGGAGGTTGTTGTATGTCGAAGATGAAGAAGTCAGGAGCCCGCCTGTAGAACAGAGGTTGTTATAAATTCAAGATGAAAAAGTCAGGAGCCCGCCTGTAGAATGGAGGTTGTTATAAATTCAAAATGAAGAAGTCAGGAGCCCGCCTGTAGAATGGAGGTTGTTATATGTTGAAGATTGATGAAGTCAGGAGCCCGCCTGTAGAACGGAGGTTGTTAAATTCAAGATGATGAAGTCAGGAGCCCGCCTGTAGAACGGAGGTTGCTATATGTTGAAAATGATAAAGTCAGGAGCCCGCCTATAAAACGGAGGTTGTTATATGTTCAAGATGATGAAGTCAGGAGCCCGCCTGTAGAACGGAGGTTGCTATATGTTGAAAAATGATGAAGTCAGGAGCCCGCCTGTAGAACGGAGGTTGTTGTATGTTGAAAAATGAAGAAGTCAGGAGCCCGCCTGTAGAACGGAGGTTGTTATATGTTCAAGATGATGAAGTCAGGAGCCCGCCTATAGAATGGAGGTTGTCATATGTTGAAGTTGAAGAAGTCAAGAGCCCGCCTGTAGAACAGAGGAATATCTTTCAAGATCAAGCAGTAACCCACCGGAAGGCAGAAGGTTACAACAAAAATCCCCAGCAGAATGAAGAAAGCCGCATCCTCAGCGGACAGAACAAAATGATGAATACTGGTATTCGGAAAAACAAAAGGCGAGTGTCATCACCAGCAATCGTCAGAAAAAAGAAGCACCGGAAGAAACACCAGCCGACAAGAAAGCAAGACAGCAAGAACAAGTTTGAAGATAGATAAGATCTTGTGATCCGTAGTCTAGTCTAGTATCTTGTTTTCTTTTTAGCACGGTGTAACAAGGAGACCGGTAGAGCAGTAGTAACAACATACAACAGCAGTAACATCAAACATTACAGTCACATGGTATTCCCAACTACCAAAACTTCCCGAACTACATTAACCTGATTCTCTTTTAGCCAGGGATATGTAGGAGACCTTTGAAGCAAAAGTTCGGTTAAATCTTTTTTCAAAAAATGCTTCACACGGAGTACTCCAACAGGGCAAAAATAACTCGTATCCGCTCACTTTATCTTTGCGCAAAAGCTCTTTGTGCTTTCGGACAAAGAGGGGCAGCTGTGAGCACGTGATTTTTACTTCATGGAAATTACTCCAAAAGAAATCAAAAAAATAAAACAAATCCATCTGTGTACAATTTTTAGAATTTACGTGACATTTTAGTAATTATTTGGTCCGTAAATGCTTGCCGTTGTTGTGATTGGTATAAATATATATATATATATATATATATATAAATACATGTTGCATGCGCATTCAAGATTTAATTGTGCATTTTGGAGTCAATTAAACCATGTTTTATTTTAAAAGAAAGAAAATCACAAAAATATGCATTTTTGTTGTGTTTTGTCATTGATGTGTGCCGTTGTGTAATTTTATTTTTAATTAAATGTTTGACCTTGTGTGTTAATTGTTGTTAAGGTTTAACATTGTTGTAGGCTAATTTTGGTTTTACAAAATTATTTTAGAATTTGTTGATTGTTAATTAAATTAGAAAAAGAAAAGAGTTGAAAATAGTAAAGAATACCCGGATTTGAGCCAAAAATTGAGCTGAAAATTAGGCCCAAATAGCACCAAAAATCGGCCCAAGTCAGTCAGCCCAGAAGACCCGTCTCCCACGCCATCAAACGACGTAGTCTGATACCAGAACTACGTCGCTTCAATGACAGTCGATCACAGCCGTCCATCTAGCCCTCATCCAACAGATGCAATCAGTACCCATATCCAAAAGCCAAACCCGACCCAGAGATTGACCCACCGTCTCGTTAAGTGAACTAATCCGAACCATTGATCCTGATTGATCAAACGACTAGGATTCGACTTTTGGCCCGGTATATAAATGATCCCAACGAACCCCGCCCCCTATCCAAACACCCCCCCTGGTTTCATCGTCTCTCTCAGAGACGATCCCAAACACCCCCAACAACACCACCAGTCACCATAGCTACACCACTGAACCTACAAACCACCCTGAACACGAATCCCTGGTCACTTAACTTCAAATCATCTCTAGGGTTCTCGAATCTTCGATCAAAGATTCGAGCCAAAATCCTAAATCACCTAATGAGTCCCAAATTCACACAAGCCACTCCCCTGACATCCCTTATACCCTAATCAACGTTGGTTTCGTTCGAATCTAGGTAGAACACTTCGAACCCCAAATCTGAGCTCAAGAACCCTAAAAATCAAATCCATGGGGGTCCGTCCAAATCAAAAACAGATTGGGGTCTAATAGACCTTAATCGAGGTGTTCTCAGTCGGGAACACTTCGATTAAAGTCCATTCGACCTCAAAGAAGTCCAGTCCGGTTCAGGCCTGGGTCGTTTTTGATGCTTAAGCTTCTGAGGTAATTTTCTTTTCTTTCCTTCTATTCAGTGTCAAGTGTATGTTATGAGATATCTATTCGCTTCGACTAATGTCGTCGAATAGTTTAGTTTCGTAAGCTCCCTGCTAAATGTCCCGAATATTGAAATAATTTGGTGGCCTGTTTAGTCTATGTTGTTTGTCGATTGTTTGTTACATGTAATAGTTTGTATAGTCGATTTGAGTAACGTCGTCGAATAATTAAGTTTCATAAGTTCCATGTTCTGTCCGAAAACACATGAATCACCTGTGTGTTCTATTTTAGCCTGCTTTTGTTGTCGACTGATTAGTATACGTTGTAACTCGCAAAGTCGACTCGATACATATTGTCGTTTGTTTTTTTTACAGTCTTGAAAGGCAACAACTTGATTCACACCATCTGATTAGCACCCCTGTTGGATTAAATTCGAGCCATTGGTTAAGCCTAAACTGAGAATTAAACATAGCTGTAATACCCTGAGTATTCAACCAGAAATCAGTCTTAAGGTGCAAGCTTATATAGGTTGTGATTTTAACTTCTGAGTTTAGGGTTAGACAGTAATAACAGTGGATTAAAAGGGTAAGTTTGGTAAGTCTAAAAGGGTTTCAACAGGCCCTAGCTCAAGTCTGCCCAGTTGTTAATAATTAACCTTAGTTTAGTTGTTAATGGGGAACCAAACAGTGGAGCATGGGGGCTGACTAATAATACTTTAATCACCCATACCTCTTGAATAAAATAAAAGGACAAGCATGGGGAACAATATAACTGGCATCGAGAAAAGACATTTAGGCATGAGGAATTAAGGGGTATGGGCAGAAAAGACTGAAGGGATCCGGGCAGCTTGACTGGTTGGGATTGGTTTATAAATAGGCTGCTTTAGAACAACTAAGGGGGCTGGAAGATTATTAAGTGTTCAGAGAAAAAAAAGAGCAAAAACGAAGCTGGTTTTTTCCAACTTTGAGAGATCAGTTTAGTTTTGAGAGCATAGGCTGGTTTTTCTAATCCTAAGAGACCAGAGAGAGATTGAAAGAAGAAAAATTTGCTTTACTTTTACTGTTGAAATCAGTATTCACCTCTGTTACTGTTGCATTGAGAGTTGTGGAAATTTGCTGAAAGTCTGTTGGTCCATCTTCTGTTGCAAACTCAAGTTTTGGTCATATTGTGGTGATTTATATTGTTGTTGGGGTATTTGGGTTGTATTCTGGGATTTTCTGGTGCATTTGGTGTTGCTGCGTGGCATTTTCTGAAGCTATTATTGGGTTTTAATCTACTGTTGGGCTATTTTTGGCTGCTGCTGTGTTGCTGAATTTGCTGTTGTGCCATTGCAACTGCTGCTGACTTCTTTCTCTACTCTGTTTCTGTTCTTCTATCAGGTACACGCCTTTACCATGGCTGTTGTAAGCCGGAAAAATGTGAAGCATGAATGCTTGTGAAAAATTGAAGTTGAAATGAAAACCAGAAAAACAATCTGTTTTGTTTTTGTCGTTACTGTTTTGTTTAGTTACTTAAGGCATTACTGAATCTGTAATTTGTGAAAATATAGTTTCGTCATTCTAGTTGTTTGTAAGGGACTGTAGAAACTGCTATGCGTTAGATAGTGTGTTGGAATAACGTAGTTTAGCTCGTATTCAAACAGAACTTGATCATGTAATGGATGTTTGGGTATAACTTCCGATAATTTGCAAAATGGCACTTGTGGTTTGATCCCTGAAATAGGTAGTAAGTTGTTAACTAATCTCAGATTATAGCATGATTGTTTGAGTTCTTGGTCAACTAGATCGTAGCATTAATCTTACCCTCAATTGTTACTCAAAAAAGGTACTGTAACGCTTTAAGGAAAAAGAAGCATAGTTGTAAGTCTGAGATTGCTAGTTAAGGTAGCAAGCAAGGATAGGCACGCGTGAGTTGGTGAGCTAACAATTTCTGGTGGCTCGAATCATGCCAGGATTCCGGCACGTTTTACTCTGTAACGACATTTCGGAACTAATCAAATCTGCAAAAGTTATTAAAGGGCCCGGACTTTTCAAGCATGTGAACTAATTAGGACTTTGTCTTCTTTCATGTTTAGAGAAAAATTTAATAGAAAACCTTAGCCACTTTTAGGATTGCCTTTTAATAATAAGAATGAGATGAGCCTCGCAAAAAAAAAAAAAAATCAAATTGCGGGGCCCTCAATAAATATTTGTTTTAAAATTACTTAGACTCCGGGATGGACCGTTTAGCAAAATTTCACGGACCTACCCAAAACAATGGTGCGTTAGTCGCTTTAGGCGCGTATTTAATAATGTTATCTTCTTAAACTCGGGTGCGCATTTCATGCGACCCAAATCCAAATCCCAAAACATTGAATAAAACTGTGTTCCGGATTGCGGGTGCATTTCATGTGACGCAATCCAAAGACATGTTTTTAGACGATGTTCACATTCTTTTTAAAATATAATAATAAAGGCGGTAAAGAGTTAAAACTTGCACAAGAGCGCATAATTGTATAAAATCAGATAAACAAGCCGAACATGACAGTTGAGCGACCGTGCTAGAACCACGGAATTCTGGAATGCCTAACACCTTCTTCCGGGTTAACAGAATTCCTTATCCGGATTTCTGGTTCGCAGACTGTAATATGGAGTCATTCTTTTCCTCGATTCGGGATTAAATTGGTGACTTGGGACACCTTAAACCTCTCAAGTGGCGACTCTGAAATAAATAAACGAATCCCGTTTCGATTGTCCTTTAATTGGAAAAAAATCCTTCACCCCTCGCGGGGGCGGATACAAGAGGTGTGACACTACGCTCTGTGCTCTTTTGCACAGATCTAGGTTTTGGACATCAGCAGTAGCGCGGGATCCAGCCTTCAGTCCAGTGAGACACTGAGGTAGCCTTGCAGGCGTTCGCAGGCCTGACGTCTCCTCTATCTTTTATTTACGTCTGTTATCTCATGTATTCTAGATAAACAGTTTATATTTTCTTTCAAACAATTGTATTTATCACTCTTAGAAGTTCGTGAGTAATGTGACACCAGTTCTTGGGTAAAGGCATATGTTGATTCTCGCATTATTGTTCAGTTTCTTTAAACTTAAGTCTTCCGCTTATTTATTTAATCTCGTTGCTTTCATGCTATCGCTGATAATTGTTAAAAGAAGTAATTGTTAATGAAGTAAGCAGTTAAGGATTGGCTTTCCTAGCTCTCATTATTAGGCGCCATCACGACTCCCGAGGGTGGGAAATCCGGGTCGTGACAAGTTGGTATCAGAGCTCTAGGTTACATAGGTCTCACAACTCACGGACAAGCTCAGTAGGGTCTGAGGGATCGGTATGGAGATGTTTGTATTTTTCCCCCAGAGGCTACCGAGTTAGGAAAACTTCACTTTTGTTCTTTCTTGTCGTGCAGATTTGTTCCTCAAATGCTAATTGAACTTCTACTCTGTTCTTCGCAGATGGCGAGAACATGCGCTTCCTCATCTACTACTCAGTAGCCCGAGCCCCCTACAACATTTCCCACTAGGGGTAGAGGATGAGGCCGTGCTAGAGGCCGAGGTAGAGGCAGAGCGCAGCCCCGAGCAGTGGCACCAATGGCGGAGCCTTAGGTTGATTTTGAGGAGGAGGTTCCAGTCCCAATAGTTCTGGTGGTCCCAGCTCAGCTCCTAAAGGGGTTTATCGCTACCCCAGTTCTTCAGGACGCTCTGGTTCGATTGGTGGGCCTTATGGAGAGTGTCACCCTAGCAGGTTTGCTTCCTGTAGCACCAGCCACTTCTCAGGCTGGAGGAGGGGCTCAGACTCTTGCTACACGCACTCCGGAGCAGGTAGCTCCCTAGATTCAGGTTCCAGCGGTTCAGCCAACGGTGGTAGTTTAGCCGGGTGTAGTGGCTTAGACCGACAATGGAGCGGCTATGTCCGCCGATGCTTTGTGGAGACTGGACAGATTCACCAAGCTCTTCACTACTACTTTCAGCGGAGCTCCTTCTGAGGATCCCCAGGATTTCTTATACAGCTGCCACGAGGTTCTCAGGAACATGGGCATTGTTGAGACCAATGGGGTCGATTTTACTGCATTTCGCTTATATGGATCCGCCAAGACTTGGTGGAGGGATTATTGCTTAGCGAGACTAGCCGGATCACCATCTTTGACATGAGAGCAGTTTTCAGTGTTGTTTCTGGAGAAGTTTCTCCCCGTGACGCAGAGAGAAGCCTATCGAAGGCAGTTTGAGCGCTTTCAGCAGGGTTCCATGACAGTCACTCAGTATGAGACCAGGTTCATCGATCTAGCTCGCCATGCTCTTGTCATACTTCCCACCGAGAGAGAGAGAGAGGGTGAGGAGGTTTATTGATGGTCTTATTCAGTCGATTCGTCTTCAGATGTCCAAGGAGGCCGGGAGTGAGATTACATTTGAGGAGGCAGACAATATGGCCCGTAGAGTTGAGATGGTTCTGTCACAGGGAGGTGGTCATGGGTCGGATAAGCGGCCCCGTCATTCAGGTAGATTCAGTGGTACCTCGTTTGGAGGTAGAGATTCATATGGTAGAGGCCATCCTCCTAGGCCCTTTCAGTCAGCTCTTCAGGTCTCCCATGGTACTTCAGGTGGTCGTGATTCTCAGACGCACTATTCTGATTAGCAGCCTTACAGTGCACCATCAACACCTATCAGTGCACTGCCGCTTCAGAGTTTCCAGGATTATCAGCCCCAGCAACCGAGGGCTTATTTTACTTGTGGCGACACGAGGCACATTGCTAGGTATTGCCCTCGAGCTTCGAGCAGTTCTCCGCATCAGGGTTCTCGTGCTATGTACAGGCACCAGATGTCCCACAGCCTGCCCAACCAGCTAGAGGCGAGGGTAGAGGTGTTAAAGGTAGAGGTAGAGGTCCTAGAAGTGGAGCTCAAGCCGCCAGAGGTGGAGGCCAACCAGCAGCAGGCCGTCCCAGAGAGGCAGTTCAGGGTGGTGGGCCCAGCCCCGATGTTATGCACTTCCAGCCAGGCCCGAGGCTGAGTCTTCAGATGCAGTCATTACAGGTACTATACTGGTTTGTGATAGAGATGCTTCAGTGTTATTTGATCCAGGGTCTACGTATTCGTACGTGTCATCTTATTATGCCCCGTACCTTGTCATGCCTAGTGATTCATTGAGTATTCCTATTTATGTGTCTACACCGGTGGGTGATTCTATTGTGGTCGACCGAGTTCATCGTTCTTGTATTGTAGTGTTTGGGGGTCTTGAGACCCGTGTTGATTTGTTGCTTTTAGACATGGTCGACTTCGATGTTATATTGGGAATGGATTGGTTATCCCCGTACCATGCTAGCTTGGATTGCAATGCCAAGACCGTGACCTTAGCCTTACCGGGTTTTCCCCGTTTAGAGTGGAGAGGGACTCCTAGTCATTCTACCCGAAGTGGTATTTCATATGTGAAGGCTCGACGTATGGTCGAGAAGGGGTGTTTGGAATATTTGGCTTATGTTCATGACTCCAGTGCTGAGGTTCCCTATATTGATTCTGTGCCCGTGGTTCATGAGTTTCCTGAGGTTTTCCCTTTAGACCTGCCGGGGATGCCACCTGACCGGTACATTGATTTTTGCATTGATCTGGCTCCGGGCACTCAGCCTATTTCTATTCCACCATATCGTATGGCCATGCCGGAGTTGAAAGAGTTAAAGGAACAGTTGCAAGATTTGCTTGAGAAGGGTTTCATTAGACCCAGCGTTTCGCCTTGGGGTGCACCGGTTTTGTTTGTAAAGAAAAAGGATGGTTCGATGAGAATGTGAATTGATTACCGGCAATTGAACAAGGTTACGATCAAGAATAAGTATCCACTATCGAGGATTGATGATTTGTTCGATCAGCTTCAGGGTGCCAAGGTATTTTCAAAGATTTGCTTGAGATCTGGCTACCACCAATTGAGAATTAGGGCATCCAATGTCCCTAAAGCAGCTTTCCGCACTTGGTATGGGCATTATGAGTTCTTGGTTATGTCATTCGGGTTGACCAATGCCCTAGCAACATTTATGGAGTTGATGAACCGAGTGTTGAAGCCTTATTTAGACACATTCGTGATAGTTTTTATTGATGATATTCTGATATATTCCCGCATCCAGGAGGAGCACGAGCAGCACCTCAGAGTGGTTCTTCAGACTCTGAAGGATAGTCAGTTATACGCTAAGTTCTCGAAGCGTCAGTTCTGGTTGAGTTTAGTGACATTCCTGGGTCATGTTGCATCAGCAGAAGGTATTCAGGTTGATCCAAAGAAGATTGAGGCAGTCAAGAACTGGCCTAGACCAGCATCAGCTACAGAGATTCGGAGTTTCTTGGGATTGGCAGGCTACTATCGTCGGTTCGTAGAGGGGTTCTCATCTATTGCAGCCTCGATGACCAGGTTGACCCAGAAGGGTGCTCAGTTCAGATGGTCAGACGAGTGTGAGGCAAGCTTTTAGAAGCTCAAGACAGCTTTGACTACGGCACCGGTATTGGTTTTGCCCACAGGTTCAGGGCCTTACACAGTCTATTGTGATGCTTCCCGTATTAAGGTTGGTGCAGTGTTGATGCAGGATGGCAAGGTCATTGCCTATGCTTCAAGGCAATTGAAGATTCACGAGAAGAACTATCCGATTCATGATTTAGAGTTGGCAGCCATTGTTCACGCATTGAAGATTTGGAGGCATTACCTGTATGGTGTGGCATGTGAGGTGTTCACGGATCACAAGAGTCTTCAGTATTTGTTCAAGCAAAAGTAGTTGAATTTGAGGCAGAGGAGGTTGTTAGAGTTGTTGAAAAATTATGACATCACTATCTTATATCATCCGGGGAAGGCCAATGTGGTGGCCGATGCTTTGAGTAGAAAGTCAGCCAGTATGGCCAGTCTTGCTTATAATCCAGTTGGTGAGAGGCCTCTTGCTTTGGATGTTCAGGCTTTGGCCAATCGATTTGTAAGGTTGGATATTTCTGAGCCTAGTCAAGTATTAGCTTGCACGGTCGCTCGTTCTTCGTTATTGGAGCATATCCGTGATTAGTAGTTTGATGATCCCCATTTGTGTGTCCTTAGAGAGATGGTGCAGTGTGGAGGTGCCAAGTAGGTTACCTTAGATGATGATGGAGTTTTGAGATTGCAGGGTCGAGTTTGTGTACCTAATGTGGATGGGCTCCGAGAGTTGATTTTAGATGAGGCCCATAGCTCCCGGTACTTTATTCATCTGGGCGCCGCGAAGATGTATCAGGATTTGCGGCAGCATTATTGGTGGCGTAGAATGAAGAAGGATATCATTGCCTATGTGGCTCGGTGTTTGAATTGTCAGCAGGTTAAGTATGAGCATCATAGGCCTGGTGGATTATTTTAGAGGATTGAGTTTCCCGAGTGGAAGTGGGAGAGAATTACTATGGACTTCGGTACTGGACTTCCGTTGACCCGGAAGAAGTTCGATGCAGTTTGGGTCATTGTTGATAGGCTGACCAAGTCAGCGCATTTCATTCCTGTGGCAGTCTCCTATTCGTCCGAGAGGTTAGCTGAGATCTATATCCGGGAGATTGTTCGTCTTCATGGTGTGCCGATATCTATCATTTCGGACCGAGGTACGCAATTCACCTCGCGTTTCTGGAGAGCAGTTCAGCGAGGGTTAGGCACCCAGGTTGAGTTGAGTACAACATTTCATCCTCAGATGGATGGACAGTCCGAGCGGACTATTCAGATATTGGAGGATATGCTCCGAGCTTGTGTTATAGACTTTGGAGGTTCGTGGGATCAGTTTTTGCCTTTAGCAGAGTTTGCCTACAACAACAGCTACCAGTCGAGTATCCAGATGGCTCCTTATGAGGCTTTATATGGTAGGCAGTGTCGATCTCTGGTTGGATGGTTTGAGCCGGGAGAGGCTCGGTTGTTGGATACAGATTTGGTTCAGGAGGCCTTGGACAAGGTCAGGATCATTCAGGATAGGCTTCGTACAGCTCAGTCCAGGCAAAAGAGCTATGCAGATCGTAAGGTTCGAGATGTGGCTTTTATGGTTGGTGAGCGGGTATTGCTCCGAGTGTCGCCTATGAAGGGCATTATGAGATTCGGGAAGAAGGGCAAGCTTAGCCCTAGGTTCATTGGTCCATTTGAGATCCTTGATCGAGTGGGAGAGTTGGCTTATAGACTTGCATTGCCGCCTAGCTTATCAGCCGTGCATCCAGTGTTTCATGTGTCCATGCTTCGGAAATATCACGGTGATCCATCCCACGTGTTAGATTTCAGCACTGTCCAATTGGACAAGGATTTTTCATATGAGGAAAAGCCGGTGGCTATTCTAGACCGACAGGTTTGCCAGCTGAGGTCGAAGAGTTTTCCTTCGGTTTTCAGTGGAGAGGTCAGCCTCCTGAGGTATCGACCTGGGAGTCCGAGTCCGATATGCAGGACCGTTATCCTCATTTTTTCCTGACTCAGGTACTTCCTTCTTCTGTCCGTTTGAGGACGAACGATTGTTTTAGAGGTGGAGAATGTGATGACCCAAAGGGGTCAACACCTGTTTCTAATTGAAATCTGTCTCCGAGGCCCTGAAAACCTCATTTAGAGTCGCCTCGATTTGTGTGCGCAATCCGGGCGCGTAGCCGGAAAACTTAAATGTGAAATCTTGTGAAAAATCGCAAAGTTTTGACCTCGAAATGAATAAGTTTGACTCCGGTCAATATTTTGGGTAAACAGACTCGGGCCTGTGATTTGACGATCCCGGAGGGTCCATAGGAAAATATGGGACATGGGCGCATGCCCGGAATCGAATTCCGAGGTCCCATGCCTGAGTTATGAATTTTTAAGTGAAATTGTTTACTGAAAATGTTTAAAGAAAATTGAAAAGAAATCTGATTAGAAAGCAATGGTATCGGGCCCGTATTTTGGTTCCGATGCTTGTTACGAGTCTTATATATGTTTTGAATCACTCCTGTAAAGTTTGGTAAAAAACGGACGTTGTTTGACGTGATCCAAACCCAAATTGGGAAAATTGATGTTTAAAAGGAAATCTGAGAAATTTCATGGATCTTGAGGCTCAATTCGATGTTCATGATGTTATATTGGTGATGTGATCACACGAATATGTTCGTAGGGTGTTTTTGAGGTAGTGTGCATGCTTGGTTTAGAGTTTCGAGGGCTCGGGTGAGTTTCTAGTAGGTTTCGGGATGCCTTAGGCTTTAAAAGATCAGATGTTGCAGGTTCAGGAATTTTGACAGGTCTCTGAACCCTTTTGTGCGGCCCGCGAGGAAACACGTGCGGCCGCGATCGCCTTTGCGCGGTCCGCGGTGGGTGCTGTGCGGCCACGGTCGGCCTTGCACGGTCCGCACAGGGCATAGACCGCAGGCCTTCAGGAAGCCTGTGCGACCGCGATCCTTCTTGCGCGGTCCGCGATGGGAACTTCAGAGGGGTATAAATACGCGTGAATTTCAGTTATCTTACACTTTTCAAAACCCCAAAACATAAGAGGCGATTTTCCAAACAACCTTTCTTCTCCGAAACGATTGGTAAATGATTTCTAACTTATTTGTTTTCACTTCTTAACACCTTTTAACATGATTTCAACTTCAAATCAAAGATTTTCATGAGGAAATTGGGTGATGTGGGTAGAACCTAGGTTTTTCTAAAATTAAGGATTTGGACCTCAATTTGAGGTCCGATTTCAAAACAAACAATATATTTAAATTTGTGGGGGCATGGATAATCGGATTTTGGTCCGAACCTCGGGTTTCGACCACGTGGGCCCGGGGGTGATTTTTGACTTTTGGGTAAAAATTTGGAAAACTCATTTTCATGCATTGGGGTTGACTCATTTAGCATTTATTGATGTAATTAAGCAACTTGTGACTAGATTCGAGCGGATTGGTGGTGGAATCAAGAGGTAAAACTATAATTGAGACTTGAGTGGTGTTCAAGGCATCGAGGTAAGTGTTTGGTTTAATCCTAGCTTGAGGGTTTAAGAGTTGAGTTATATTTGCTACTTGCTTCTTGTTGAGTACGCCGTATAGGCATGGTGACGAGTGTCTATACGTTGGTATCAAGCATGACCGTGGATCTTAACTTGAAAGTTGTTGTGTTTTTGAATGACACCTTGTATACTTTGATTAATGATCCTCTATGATTAAGTATTTCCATTAATTGAACTGAGTACTAGAAAACTGAGATTGGTTATAGCTGATTCTCCCTTGCCGGGATGACTATTTTGATATCCTTGTTCCCTTGCCGAAAAGTTATTATATTACTTATGTTCCCTTGCCAGGATTTTCTTGTGATTGTGAGATATTATGAAATGGGAACGGGTGGTACGCCTACTACAAGATATTATGAAATGGGAGCGGGTGGTACGCCTACCACAAGATTGATGAAATGGGAGTGGGTGGTACGTCTACCATAAGATATAATGAAATGAGAGCGGGTGATACGCCTACCACAAGATAGAATGAAATGGGAGCGGGTGGTACGCCTACCACGAGATATGAGAAATGGGATCGGGTTGCACGCCTGCAACAAGAGGAAATTGAAAGTGAAAGTTGCCTTTATTTTTCTTCATTTGTGATAGAAGTTATAGTGCTAGCTTCCTTATTATTTCCTGTTATTTCTTTTAACTGCTATCCCCGAAGCATGTTCCCCTTCCCCAGCTTTAACTGCTTATTACTTGTTTACTTTTCTGCCATATATTATATAACTGTACAGGTTCATCTGGAGTCTGGTCCTAGCCTCGTCACTACCTTGCCGGGGTTAGGCCGGACACTTACCAGCACATGGGGTCGGTTGTGCTGATACTACGATCTGTGATCTTTTGCACATATCCAGGTTTTGGACATCAGCAGTAGCGCGGGAGCCAGCCTTCAGTCCAGTGAGACACTGAGGTAGCCTTGCAGGCGTTCGTAGGCCCGACGTCTCCTCTATCTTTTATTTCCGTCTGTTATCTCATATATTCGAGACAAACAATTTATATTTTCTTTCAGACGGTTGTATTTAGCACTCTTAGAAGTTCGTGAGTAATGTGACACCAGTTCTTGGGTAGAGGCATATGTTGATTCTCGCATTATTGTTCAGTTTCTTTAAACTTAAGTCTTCCGCTTATTTATTTAATTCTGTTGCTTTCATGCTATCGCTGATAATTGTTAAAAGATGTAATTGTTAATGAAGTAAGCAGTTAAGGATTGACTTGCCTAGCTCTCATTAGTAAGCGCCATCACGACTCCCGAGGGTGAGAAATCTGGGTCGTGATAATTTTTTTATAAGAACTATACTTATTGCATCTTAATTGATAGGTTCTTTGTGGTTTGCTTATTTGATATTTGGATACAATGAATAGAGTTGGTAAAAATACTGAAACTATAATGACAGTGAATCCTTGGGATAGTGAATGTGAATTATAATGTTGGGTATTAATATTGCAGACAACATCATCCATCAACGAGCATAACATTTTAATAGTGAATGTGTATATGAGTAAGTAAAGAAGACTTGGATTTTCAGAAGCTATTTGCCTACTAGCTTCTTGATAAAAAGGACCTTCAAGCTACTTAATCTGTGTTATTTCCTAATCACAGTTGTTTGTTATACAAGTGGATGCCTTGTTTTATGATATTTTAAAGGATTGCTTGGATTTTATTTTTTGAAACTGAGTATCTTTTTTTTCTTGTCAGTGAATGAATGAATGAGGATATAAACAATAACTACATGTAATTTCTCGTCCAATTTACGGTAGGTTTGATTCTAATGTGAGAAAGCTTATATAGTTTACCTTACATTTTGATAGTTAGTAGTTATGTATATATAAACAAAGTTTATGCTGTCACATAGATTAGTTTGTGGATGTAAACTTTGTGTTGATATATTAGGAATCAGTGAACTTTCACTTATGTTAAAGCTGTAATGATAAAGTTGAGTTGTAATTTAGAAATTACTACTAATATATTTGCTCCATATTTTTTTTTTGCATTTTAATATCTATATATTAATATATATGTTAAATAGTATTTTGAATTGACTTTTTTTTTTTTAATAAATAGGTGCAGATTCACCTGGAATCAAAGAAGGTTGTGGACAAGCTAGAATAAGGGTATTGAAAAATAAAGAACTCTTTTGGAGAAAAGATGATATTAGAGATTCTAGTTGGTAAATGGAGGCCAATCAAGGCAATTCCATCAGCAGATCTGTCAAATGAGTGGGGAATAACTGCTCAAAATTTTCGTTCGCTTCCAAACAAGTGGAAAGAGCTCACAAGAAAGGAAAAAGATGCAACACCGATTAGATTACATTGTATTTTTTTGAGACAATCATATTTTTATTGTAGGACATTAGTTTGTCATAAATGTGACAAAAAAATAGACTTTGTCCTAGAATTTCCTTATCAATAATATATAATATTTTCTTTGACAATGAATTATCTTTGTATTTTTGACTATTGTAATTGTCACTAATCATGATGATTTATAGTAACGTTTTTGTTTTGTCAGTAAAATTAATATTTTTAGTGACGAAATGATAATTTAACTACGTATTGTAAACCTTATTTATAAGAGGAGAGTTTTCACTAATTTATACAATTAGGGGCAAAGTATATTTTTGTATATAAAAGGCATTCTTTAGTGACGATATTGCAACGGTTCAACTACGAAATACATATAATCTTATAGACAATTTATGTCGTCACTAATTAGACTAAATAGTTAGTGACAAAGTAGTTTTGTCGGCATTAATGACTTTTTCAGTGACGAAAATGCACTATCAACTACGAGTTTTTTATACTTTTTTTGACGAACAAGTTCGTCATAAATTCTATTAATTTAGGGACAAAAAATAATTTCGTAGTTAATAGAACTTTTTTTTAGTGATTGAAGCACAAAGTTGTCTTTGTTTACTATTGGTGACGGTGTTTTAAGGATGAAAGATTGATAAAATAATTTTTGTCACCAAAGACCTTTTGTGACAAAATATGAATTTTAGGTGACAAAATAATTCATCACTAATAATCAAATTTGTGGTAGTGTTCATCTCTAGAGATGTCATTTTCTTAGAACACATCTTTCCATTCTTCAAAGCTTCTGATCAGCCTTCTCACATTCTTTCTTCTCCTCTTTCTACTTATTTTGATACTGACTGTTCTGTTCCTCCTCCTACTTCCTCTTCTACTCCACCTCATTCTTCCTCATTTGTTGATCCTCCATCTCTTGTTTTACATCCTGCTCCTAGTCCCACTTCAACTCCCATTACTTCACCTCTTGTTTCCCATGCTTCTTCCCCTCCTGTTCCTTCACCTATTGATCATTATGTTCCTCTTTCTTATTCTCCATTACCTACTTTGAGAAGATCCTCTAGACCACATAATCCACCTAGTTACCTCAATAGCTATGTTTGTCGGTCCTCATCCTCCAACTCCATTTTAGTCCCCTCCATTGGTCAGTTACATATCCCAGAGCCAAATTCATATTCCCAGGTAGCCACTATTCTTGAGTGGCAAGATGCTATGAGGAAGGAATTTGAGGCTTTGGAAGCCAATGCCACTTGAAAAATTGTGGAGCTGCCACATGGCAAGAAGCCTATTGGGTGCAAATGGGTTTATAAAGTGAAATATAAGGCTGATGGTAGTATAGAAAAGTACAAGGCTAGGTTGGTGGTCAAGGGTGGCACCCAAGTGGAAGGGGTTGACTTTCATGAAACATTCTCTCCTATTGTGAAAATGTTCACTATTAAGACCTTAATTGCTGTGGCTATCAATCAATAATGGTCTTTGTTCCAGCTTGATGTCAATAATGCCTTCTTGCATGGTGATCTTGATGAAGTGGTTTTTATGAAGCTTCCTCCTGGACTATCTGTTCCTGCTTCCACTTCTTTGGTCTGCAAGCTCCAGAAATCCCTTTATGGTTTGAAGCAAGCTTCCAGACAATGGTATGCTAAGCTGTCTTAAGCTCCCTCTTTTAGAGGCTACATGCATTCTCTCAATGATTATTCTGTCTTCACTAAGCGATCTGGGGCTTCTTTGGTTATATTGGCTGTTTATGTAGATGACATTATCCTAATTGGTACTGATTTGTCTGAAATTTTTGCCCTGAAGAGTTTTCTTCATGATCAGTTCAAGATCAAGGATTTAGGTCTCCTTAACTATTTTCTTGGTATTAAAGTTCTCTATGTTCTTTTGGGGTTTTGCTGCATCAAAGGAAATTTATTCATGACCTTTTAGATGAGTTTCACTCTCTTGAATGTACCCTTATCACATGTCTCCTTGAATTGAATGTGAAGTTGAAGGCCAAGAAAGGTGAACTTTTGCCTAAACCTGAAGAGTATAGAAGTCTCTTAGGCAAGCTGATTTTTTTGACCCATATAAGACCTGACCTCAGTTTTGCAGTCCAACATTTGAGTCAATTTATGCAGCAGCCTTGCATACCACACATGAAGGCTGCTCTTCATCTTCTCAGATATCTTAAGGGTTCAGCTGATTCTGGGATCTTTTACAACAATGATCCTGCTATGTCCTTACAGGTGTTCTGTGATAATGATTGGGCCTCCTACCCTGACAGTAGGAGATCAGTCACTGGGTTCTGCATCTTCCTTGGAGGCAGTTTGGTGGGTTGGAAATCCAAGAAGCAACACGTGGTTTCTCTTTCCTCAGCAGAGGCCGAGTACAGAGCTATGAGTAAGGCAGTGACTGAAGTTACTTGGCTATCCAGGTTGTTGTCTGATTTTGGTGTACTTCTTTCCTCTTATGTGCCTGTATTTTGTGATAGCCAAGTTGCTCTTCATTGCAAAAAATCCTGTCTTTCATGAGAGGACGAAGCACATAGAACAGGATTGTCATTTTGTGCGTGCCAAACTTGGAGATGGGCTGATCTCTCTGGTTCACACTCATAGTGCCTCTCAAGCTGCTGATCTACTTACCAAGGTTCTACCTGGTCCTGCTCATCACTTACACAGTCGCAAGTTGGGGGTTTTGTCACCCTCCAACTTGAGGGGGGTTGTTAGGGTTGGCAAATTAGATGCTGGTTAATATTTTGGACCTTGTAGATTTTTCATTCTTTGTATTTATAGTTTGGCCCAAATGTACAGATTAGGAGTTAGAAGCCCATTCATTTGTATTTTCTTCATCTTTCCGGGTCACTATAAAAGTGAAGTCCATGTATGTAATAGGATAATTATTCATTTTCAGATATAGAGAATAATTGTTGCTCTCGAAGCTTCTGCTCTCAGTAAACATGGCGTAAGGCCTGGTTCTCAATTTTTCTTATTTCTTCTGCTTTCTTCTCATGTTAGTCGACATCGCGCATTCCAATATCCCGAATACTTAGAAGGGACACAATCTGTACAAAGCCAACTATCACTCCAATCACTATCAGTAGAACAACGGGTTAAACAAGTTATTAAGTGCAAGTTTATTGAAATCAAATTTCTTTTGACCACTGCAATCTCCTGGGGTACTTCTCGTAACGCCATCACTTGTAACCAAGTGAAATTAACTGCACATAGTAAACATAACAAATATTAGAATTATACACATGCATACAAGTATTTAATTTTTAAAAAACGAGAGAAAAATATATAGTAATACTATGAACCATTAGTTGTAACAAAGAGCGCAATTAAGAAAAAAGTGAGGCTGAGTGGTGGACGTCCTCCTGCTGCCATGTTCACACAAATTAAACTTGGTTTAGAGATAATCGAAGAGTAGAATATTTAAGAGTGTGTTAATGGTGCTTTTCACTCTTAATGAAATACCTGAATTTATAGACCTGTATTATTAAGGTACTCATCCTTAAATTATTTAAATTATCAATAAGTAAATACACTAATTATTATTTTTTAAAAATTGAAAGAAGAAAGAGCAGCACCAAAGTCGGCGAAAGCTCCTGCAACGGCGTAGCATTTGGCATGTTCGCACTTTCTTTCTGCTTTTATCACATGCCACTAATGTTTTTTTTTTTTCTCCCTCCCTATCACGTTTTATATTTGATGATGTGAAAAATTATTTATAAAATCCCCCCATTAAGAAAGTATTGATAAATAATGTTCCATGATAAATATTGATTTTGAGAAAAGGTAGTAAGTGATAGAGCAAAAAATGGTTAGAAGATTGGTTTATATATACTTAATTTAACGCTGAAAACGTTATTAAAATTTTTTCTGAGATACTTGACGACCTCCAATTATGCAAGTGTTACCAATCAAGTTTACTTCCTCTATTTTAATTTATGTGGCGGTGTCTAGCATCACATGAGTTTTTCATTAATCAGAATTTTTATATGCCTTTTAAATATTTTAAATTGTTAGTTATTATGACTTAAAGTAGTTTTTATGTAGTTTTCAAATACGTAAATTTTATTTCGAAAAACTTCAAGATTTTACGTCCAAATTCACGGTTAAAAGTAAGAAGCTTCACACTCAAAACCCGAATTGTGATACATAAATTGGCCGCGAAGGGAGTATTAAATTATTTTTTACTTTTCACAAAGAATAAATTGGTAAATTATTGCGATTTCTCTTTATGTTTTTCTCTCCTCATTTTTACTTCTCCAACTAATAAAAACCAAGTACACAAACTATATTTTTTCACCTTTCTCCTTACCCTTCTATTCTCCCCTTGTTTTTCTTTTCGGAAAAGGGCTATATATGCTAGTAAACTATGCGAAATAGGACAGATATGCTCGTCGTTGATAGTTTGGCACATATATGCCTAATCCGTCCAATACTTGATCATTTTTGCCTTAGTTTAACGGAACCACTATTTTGTCTTTTTTAAATAATTAATAACCAGATCCAACTAAAATCTGCTGACCCAATCCGTTAAGACCCGAGCCACCCTTATTTCAAAGATATTTTTTGATATATTATTTTTGTTTGATTGAAAAATTGTGTGATAATCATATTTATTTATTTGAGTAATTTGAATATTGATTTTTTTGTTATACATTATTTCGGGAAGTAATCCTACTAAAATATTGGAATTAGTTTGTGCTTTCTTCAATCATTTTACCATCTATTTTTATTTTTCACCAATTCGTTTTTATTAATTAGTTAATTTTATAAATAAAAATACACCGTTTAAAGCTGTTGACGTTAAACCAGAGAGTAAGAACTTACAGATATGTCATGCTTTCGAGCTTCTGAAAGGCAGGTGGAATCGTTCCATTCAATTTGTTTTCGTGAACGTTGCTGCAATCAAACCAGTGGATGAATAAATTCTCCTACATGATTGGCTAGTCATAATTGAGACGCAATAGACATGAAATAAACACTTACAGTTTGTTCTGATTGATACAGGATTGGCTGTGTATTTTTATTTATGAATTAATTAACTAATAAAAATGGATTGGAGAAAAATATTAATAAATTGTGAGAAAAATAAAAATAGATGGTAAAATGATTGAAGAAAGCCCACAAAATTCGAATATTATATTATTAAAATAATAAATAAATATCAATTACTACTTTTAGTAGGATTACTTCCCGAAATGATGTATAACAAAAAAAAGTCGATTATCAAATTATTCAAATAAAAAAATATGATTATCACACAATTTCTCAATCAACAAAAATAATATATCAAAAAATATCTTTGAAATAAGGGTGGGTCGGGTCTTAACGGATCGGGTCAACATATTTTAGTTGGATCCGGTTATTAATTATTTAAGAAAGACAAAATAGTGGTTCTGTTAAACTAAGGGCATGAATGACCAAGTATTGGACGGATTAGGCATATATATGCCAAACTATTAACGACAGACATATCTGTCCTAATTCGCATAGTTCACGGGTACATATGGCCCTTTTCAGTTTTCTTTTCCCTTCCTTCACCAAACAATAAAGCTCCATATATTCTTAATCTCTTTTTGATCCTTTTTAACATCGATAAAAGCAATAATAAATGCGTCGGGATCTATTAAAAGAACATTCACAAAAATACTGATTGAAGTATATCACATTACGAAGAAATTCCCCATTAACAAACACGTGACCTTGCTGTCCTAATTATAAGCAAGTAATATTAGTAAAAACTTATCCGTACACATGTTTATAATAATCGAATAACTACGTCATATGTTTTTATATACACTGTTATTATTGAACTCTGATGGTAAGCAACCTCTACTTTCACCAAGAGGTTGTGAGTTCGAGTCACCCCAAGAGCAAAGTGCGGAATTCTTGGAGGGAAAGATGTCGAGAGTTTATTTGGAAACAACCTCTCTGCCCATGGTAGAGGTAAGGTCTGCGTACACACTACCCTCCCTAGATCCCACTAGTAGAATTATACTGGATGATTATTATTGTTGTTTTGTTATTGTTGTTGTTGTTATTATTAAACTATATTAATTAATACACATTCTCATTTTAATTTATAATTTAACCACATGATAAATTATTATGATTCGTATCGGATGCGAGTAAGTATAGCAGATGGTTGTCACATGCTGACTACTATACAAATCTCTCCTTCTCATTTTTATAATTTATTCCCTTGATTTTCGTACATGTAACCATCAAATATGACATTTGGCAGAGATCCATGATCAATGGAGTATAAAGATATACAGTGGATACCGTAGGCATATAAATTTTATTAAAATTATAAAATAATTTGAATTATATTTTAAACTCAAGATATATTGGTTCAAATAAATATTATGGGATAATATAATTGAATTAATTATATAAGTCCAATATATATGGATTAAATAAATAAGTCTTAATCCGTTAGGCTAGCCCATTTAATTGGGCTAAAGTGATGAGTCCATTTCATTAAGCCCAAAATATCATTTTCCTAGAGGCCCAATTTGGTACCACGTGTCACATGACGTGGCACGCCAAGTCAAACGAAAGATCCAATCAGATCGTGCTACGTGTCAAAAAGACAAGGCCCAAGCCAAATTAAAAAGGCCAATGAAACCGCACCACGTGTGCAAGTGACGTTATCTGGTCAATCAAATGCGGCATTGTCATACTTCAATTTGATTGGCCGGACAAAGTTTTTTTTATTATAACTCTTCCCTTCCACAACTATAAATAGGAGTCTTCATAACCCAAAAAAGACACCAGAAGTAATAACAAGAAGCAAGAGAGAGCTCGTGGATCAAACGTTGCTGATTTCTCTAAAAGCTACAAGCATTCAAGTGTTTTAAGGATTCAAAGATCAAGACGAAGATTCAAGAACAAGCTGCAAGCCCTTGGATTAAAAATATGTCAAGATCAAGATCAGACCTCAAGCACTTGGATTAAAGTAAAATAAAATTCAAGATTAAGCTCAAAGACTCTTTTATTTAATGTTGGAAAGAAAAATCAGAGGATTCATAAAGATTGTACACTCATATTGTTTGAAATAAAATACTATAATTATTTTAATATTTTTCGGTCTTGATTTTATTTCCTCGACGCAATTTATTGTTACAAATTCTGGCACGGTCAGTGGACAATCTCTACCTCTCATCTCAACTTTTCAATCACCAAAGCTTAAAGAAAATCGAAATGGCTTTAAAGAAAATCAACTCCAGATCAACATCCACTAAGACTGCTAATTTCAAGTTTTATACTGATGTAGAAAGCATTCTCGATATTTCCTTTGAAAGCTTTGGGCTAGTTATAAAAAGCAAAGCAAACTCTTTAGGACAACAAACACTCCAAGTGTCATCCGCATCAACCCCTATTTTCAGATCTTCATCCTCAAAAGGATCAAGATCCTCTACAAGCGCGACCCAAAAAGGGAACGATGTTGCCGAAAGGATCAAAGAGGTTCTTGCTCAACTTAGTTTATCAAAGTCCAAGAAACCTTTCGTGCAAGCCGATGATGATGACTTGTGTGTTGGATCTCCTCTACTCTCCATTAATGCGATCTTTAAGCTCTATCCCAACAATGATCTATATTATTCTTCATCCTGTACGGCGATCATGCAAGCAACAGTTATTGAAGCTTCTACTGTAGAAGAACAACTTACAAATTTGACGAAAATAATTGAAAGCTTATCAAAGCGCGTTCAAGATCAAGATGCTAAACTTTCCAAGTTAACAACTACATTGGATAACATAGTAGAGGGAGAATTCACACAAACACCTTTAAATATTCAAGGATCAAAAGAGAAAGAAGACTCCTTCAAAGAGCAAACAACAAAAACGAAGGAGATCTAAGTCTCCGCTGAAGGTCTGATTCCCGTTGAGAAATTAAAGGACTTCATAAAAAAGGCTATCAAAGATAATCTTGAGTCATTGTCCAAAATATCTCTCACATATTCAAAGTCGTATACACAAAGAATTGATAACTTGAAGATGCATGTTGGTTATCAATCTCCTAAGTTGCAACAATTCAACGGAAGGGGAAATCCGAAACAACATGTAGCACACTTTGTTGAAACTTGCAACAATGCTGGAACATACGGTGATTATCTTGTCAAACAATTTGTTCGATCTCTCAAAGGTAATGCATTCGACTGGTATACAGATCTCGAATCTTGTGCAATGGATAGTTGGGAGCAGTTAGAGCATGAGTTTCTCAATCGTTTCTATAGCACAAGACGCATAATAAGCATGATCGAACTTACAAATGCTCATCAATGGAAGGATGAGCCAGTTATTGACTTCATCAACCACCGGAGGAGCTTAAGCCTCAACTGCAAAGATCGCCTTAGCGAAACTTCTGGCATCGAAATGTGCATTGAAGGCATGCATCGGGGTCTTTGCTACATAAGGCATAAAGCCTAAAATATTTGAAGAACTAGTAAATCATGCTCATGATATGGAACTAAGTATGACCCCAAGTGGAGACCAAGAGCTACCTATCTTTGAGCCTTACGATGAAGAATGATCCAAGGATTCAACCAGAGGGGCAAAGAGCCATAGGTGCGATCAGGCTGGGAATCACCATTGAAGATATGCAATCAAGTGTATGGCTGCATGTGATCGATGCAAAGACTTCATACAACGTCTTGCTTGGAAGGCCTTGGATACATGAGAATAAAGTGATTCCATCTACCTACCATCACTGTTTGAAATACTATGAGAGTGAAATCGAGAAGAAGATAGTTGCCAATGATGAGCCATTCACCGGCTGAGTCACACTTCACCGATGTAAAGTTCTACTTGAAGAACTACATTGTGAATGAGCTAAAAGCCAATGTTGTCATGAATGACAAGAATGACGAGTTCACGACTAAGAGAACTGAGGTGGTTGTTGGCAACCAAAGCTGTTGCTGAGGAGGTACACCCCAACCCAAATAAGTCTCATAAAGGAAACATTGTATTTCACGGCAAGAAAGTAACTTCTGCACTCCAATATTTCCCTAGAAAGAAAAAAGATATAGGTGAATCATCTAATCTCCAAACAAATATGCTAAAGGGATTAACTCTTCCGATCAAAAGGATTGAGGCGATAAAGTTGTCCTCGAAGTTACTTAGAAAGTTTGTGTCTCAGAATTCACCACAAGATATAACACTTCCTACGAAGCGTATGGATGAAGGTTTTGATCCTAATGCTTACAAGTTATTTGCAAAGGCTGGATATAATCCCAATGAGCCATCAATGTTAGGTAAGCTCCCATCAGAAGCTGCTATGAGGCAACCACATGAAGATTTGGGATATAAACAACCCTTACCAGTGCGCATCTCCATAAGCAGGGCAATCAATAATCATATCATTGTAGAATATGAATCTACCGCTTCTAACATGCCTTCTGTATTTGATCGACTTGGAAACTCAACTGCGAGGACTTGCGTATTTAAGAGATTTGGGCCATTAAAGAAGGGGAACAAGTTCCAGAGAAATTACCAAAGCATAAGAACACTCGCTTCGCCCAGAATCTAGAAGATCTCTAAGAATTTCCAAAGTTTGGTTCCTTCAGAATGAGGCGACAAATAAAACTTGTGGTTTCATGTAAAGAAATACTGAAGGTAAAGCCATATATTATGTTCTACAATAAGGAACGTGATGAAGATGAAGAAAGTGTGGGTTCTTCGTATCATGTTACTACAAAAGGGGAGAATGCTGCTTTATCTCTAATGGAGGATGATGGGAAATTGGAGGATGTTTCACCGTGTTATCACATATCCTTCAGTGATGGGGATCCTCAAGAAGATGAAGATGCGAAAGATACTCCACCTAAACTTGAAGAAAGGGTGAAGACAACAGTTGATGAAGAGTCGAGGCCCACTTATCTAAGTGCTTTACTAGCAGTTGATAGAGAAAGAACTTATATGGAGTTACTCAAGGAGTTTAAGGATGTCTTTGCTTGGAGTTACAAAGAGATGTCTGGCTTGGACCCTAAAGTAGCAGTCCATCACCTTGCAGTCAAGAATGACACTGTCCTGTTAGGCAAGCTCAAAGGCGCTTTAGGCCGGAATTGGTTCCCTTGATTGAAAGTGAAGTTAACAAATTCATTGAAGCTATCTTTATTAGTGAAGTTAAATATCCAACATGGGTCTTAAGTATTGTCCTTGTAAGGAAGAAGAATGGCCAGATTCGGGTGTGCATTGACTTAAGGGATCTCAACAGTGTGTGTCCCAAAGATGAACTCCCGCTTCCTATTCCAGAGCTCAACATGGGTCTCAAGTATTGTCCTTGATCTATTGGTGTACTTTGACCCTCTTTTGCATTATCCATGTATCAAATGACATGGCACACCAAGTCAAACAAAAGATCCAATAGGATCATGCCACATGTCAAAATGACAAAGCATGCCAAACCAAATTAAAAAGGCCAATAAAACTGCGACACGTGTGCAAGTGACATGTTCTGGCCAATCAAATGCGGCCTTGTCACATTTCAATTTGATTGGTCGGAACAAAGTTTATTCTTTTCATAACTCTTCCCTCCCACAACTATAAATAGGGGTCTTCATAACCCAGAATAGACACCAGAAGTTATAACAAGAAGCAAGACAGAGTTCGTGGATCAAACACTGTAGATTTCTTTAAAAGCTACAATCATTCAAGTTTTCTAAGGATTAAAAGATCAAGACGAAGATTCAAGAACAAGCTGCAAGCCCTTGGATTAAAAATACGTCAAGATCAAGATCAGACCTCAAGCACTTGGATTAAAGTAAAATAAAATTCAAGATTAAGCTCGAAGGCTCTTTTATTTACTGTTGGAAAGAAGAATCAGAGGATTCATAGAGATTGTACACTCATATCGTTTGAAACAAAATACTACGATTGTTGCAATATTTTTTGGTCTTGATTTTATTTCCTCGATGCAATTTATTGTCTATAGATACTTTGTAGGAAAATCAATTTCAGTTAAGTTCTTGCATTTCTCCACTGCTCTAGGTGCTTTCTAAATTTGAATAACTTACGCTGATGAAAAGCTCGGCAATATGAAGTCACATTTATCTCAACCAGTTAGTGAATAACTTTGTATTCAACGTCTATTTTCTGCAGCTTGCTTAATTAAGTAATTATCTAGGCAAAATTATATTTTCGAAACCTATTTATTAGGGATCATGCGTTATCTGTCCTGCTTTTTTTTTTTTTTTTTTTTTAAAAGTTGTGTATAGTGGAACTTCATCCCAACGGTTTTGTTTTTTAGACTGAAAAAAATAAAAGGAATCTTCTTGCACATCAGTGGTGTGGCCTATGAGTGCACGAAGGTGAAAATGACCAAGACAAGGGACGAATTAATCAGAGGAAAAAAAATATTTGATGATTTTGTATCTCAACATAGCAGACATGCAAACTAGCTTAGACATCACTATTATAGAAAAGAAGATAGTTATCTTGTATATGTCCCATTTTTTAGTTTTTTAAAGGCTCAAAGTGTTGTAAAACCTATAGTTAATATGGATGTAGGCCACTACTCCCACTATTTTCACATATGATGTAAATAACCTCCCACTACTCATCACTAATATGATTGTAACTCCCACACCTCCATAACCCCTCCCCATGATCTCAATTGTTAATGATATTAAGACAATCCTTTTGTAACCTTCATATGTAATAGTATAAATAGAGACATGAAATATAAGATGGAATACACTTGAACACTTATGAAAGAAGAAAGTTATCTCTTCTTCTCTTATTCTATTACATATTTTAATACAAAGTCTATTTTCACTTTTTTATCCTTTAATTTTCATGTATAGAACCCGATAATTTCAACCTTTTGTATCCATGAAATCAAATATTAAGTGGCCTACTTGCAATTCTTAAATTGTAGGTTGTTGGGGACGTTGCTATTTGTCAATGAAGGCCTTTTATGGCTAGGGTTTATGAAGACAGATTTTTTTTTTTTCATCTTCTAAAGGATATCTAGGTTGTGGAAACTAAAGGACTAATTAATTGTCAACTAATTCATTTTTGTGATATTTCCTACGGTCATTAATTCAAGTCGTGTTTGCAAAGGATACGTTAGCGCATAGAAAAATCTATAAATCTCCTAAGCTAGTTTTTACATTGATTCCTTCAGTTAAAGTTAAGTAATAGGCGCCATTTAAGTTTGAAAAATGTATATTTTTAGCCGCTTTCAAAAATATTAGCCGGTAAAATGTATATTCTTTGGATATATGTATATTGTATACATATAATATACATATTTAATATACTTTGTGGCTAGCGAATGTAACTAGTATCGCTCGGCTGGTAAAAGTATTTTACCCAAGTTTGTGATGTATATTTTTAGCCGCTTCCAACCCCTTTTCATATTTCTGATCCACTGAATCTTAGGAAGTATTTTGCCTATGTATGAATTGGTGGTATGATCATCCAAAGGGAATAAATGAGCTTCAAATTTTGTTTGATGCACAAGAACGTCATCGAGATAGATAGCAAAGTTACGGCATCACGGTGAAAATTAATGTGAAATCTCTCGACAAATTAGGATTTCTTAGATTAAGAATTCTAGTATCATAATGAGATTATGATAATGATGCACTCCTAAAATCTTGTACTGTTGCATAGGAATATGAAAAAGGAAAAACAAAAAGAAAGATAATAGTATAAAATAAACAAAAAAAAAAAAAGCTGCATAAATTTTTGTGATAGGTTAAATGGTTTTGCAGTCTTTACAAGTATGATTTAGAAGCTAATGCATTTGATCATAACGAATTACGAGACAGGTGGCAGTCACAAGCCAAACTGCTAGCTTTATTTCAGAATTGTGATCAATCATATATAACATAGTAGTTTTGTCTTTTCTTCTAGAGAACTGATTGGTCACTTTTTGGCCTTTTATTATACAAACTTGAAAAACAAGTTTGAAATTTCAGCCATAACAACATATATATATATATATATATATATATATATATATATATATATATATATATATATATATATATATATATATAAGGATTTAGCTTAAAGGACAGAAATATATACATGCATTTGACAGGTATTTAATCTATGGTTGGCTAATTTTTAGCTTTTATTACCCAGTACGTACGTCGCATTTATGAGTACCAGTTGCTCCTGAAAATTGAGGAACACATTCTGTACAAAGCAACCATCACTGCAATCACTATCACTTGTGCAAGATGATATATTAAGCGCCAGTTTGGTGAAACCAATTTTCTTTTAGCCACTGTAATCTCCTCTGATAATTCTCGTAATGCCAACACTTGAATTTTTGGGAACCAAGTGAGATTAACTGCTGATCATAAATGTTTGACTCAAAAGATGTTAAAATCTTTTTGAACAAATCAATCAAAGATGAAGGGGTAAATCTTAGCCAAATATAATTAATTTCAGATCGAAACGTTACTAAAATGATAACATGTGAGACGAAAGAGGTATGATTGATCTTATTAAGATTCAACTTTGTCTTTTTTATCAATCGATGAGAAAGTAAAGTTACATGTATTCTTCGAGGTCATTTCCCCGTTTTCTAAGATACAAGAAAGGAGTTTTTTGTTTTTCCCTTTTTTCCCCAGAAAATGGAGAAGCCCCCTATAGCTACTGCTATGTATGAAAAAGATAAAAAAGAACAGAAAGATAAGAGAATAAAAAGTTGTTTGTCATTCAGCATAAAAATAGGAAATGAGAATACAAGGTACTAAATAGGACTCCTCTGCTAACAAACTAGGACACTTGGCAGCCAACTGCATAGGCCACATTTAGGGACTTAAACATAAATGACTAGGGACTAAAGTAATATAAACTAAACAAAGACTCCACAACAGAAATAAGAAAACTAGCCTTAATAGCCCAAACTACCCTTCTTCTTACTCCTAGCTCGTAACAATCCCATCCTCCATTAAAGAACCTTGATGACAGTCAAGGTTGAAATGTAGGGAACTGAGAACGAAGGAAATTAATTGTTGCGGAAGCCAAATGTATATAGTGTGAATAAGTCACAACTACTATACCAAAAATTATGACAGCCACCAAATAATAAATAAGACAATAAAACAACAATAAAGGGAACACCAGAATTTACGAGGTTCGGCTAATTTTGCCTACTCCTCGGACACAACCAATATTTTATTTCACTCCAAAAATACAAGTGAAATAATACTAAAGAGAGAAGATACAAATGCCTTAAACAGATGAGAAGGCAAATGAGAGGTGTGTTTAAATCCTAAACATTAGGCCTTCTTTAATAGGGGGAAATCCCCCCAAAACTCAAGAGCCCACCGATGTGGGACAAAAATTTGCCAAACTTCAACAAATCTCCACCTTGGCAAAATTCCACATCTTCAATTTTCTCTCAATAACAAATTTTGATTGTGTTTTCATCTTTAATCTTCAGTTTTCAACAATGTTGATCAAATCCAAACAATGTTGAAACTTGACCGCAGTCACCACCTTTGTCAGCATATCAGCAAGATTCTCTGTAGTATAAATTTTCTTCACCGTGACTCCACCTTCTTCTATGATTTCTCGTACGAAATGATACCGAACATCAATGTGCTTCGTCCTTGCATGATAAACTTGGTTCTTCGCTAATTGAATAGCACTTTGACTATCACAAAAAATTGTGATACCTTTTTGTTCAACACCAAGCTCCTTTAGCAATCCTTGAAGCCAAATTGCCTCTTTCACAGCCTCTGTAATAGCCATGTACTCTGCCTCTATTGTAGACAAAGCAACTGTTGACTGCAAAGTAGACTTCCAACTAACTGGTGCCTTTGCAAAAGTAAACACATAACCAGTAGTTGATCTTCGTTTGTCCAGATCACCCGCAAAATCTGAGTCACAATATCCAACTACAGACTGATTGTCTTCCTGCTCAAAAACTAACCCGACATCTACAGTATTATGAATATACCGTAGAATCCACTTCACAGCTTGCCAATGCTCCTTCCCTGGATTGTGCATATATCTGCTAATAACTCCAACAACTTGTGAAATGTCAGGCCTTGTGCAAACCATTGCATACATCAAGCTACCAACAACATTTGCGTATGGTACCTTTGACATATACTCTCGTTCAGCTTCATCCATTGGCGACATAGTAGTACTTAGCTTAAAATGGGGAGCAAGTGGAGTACTAACTGGCTTAGTCTTGTCATCTATGCCAAAACGTTGTAGTACTCTCTTCAAATATTCTTTCTGAGATAAACAGAGTTTCTTTGAACGTCTATCTCTAATTATCTCCATGCCAAGAATTTTCTTTGCCTCACCCAAATCCTTCATCTCGAACTCCTTCTTCAGTTGAATCTTCAACTTATCAATTTCTTCAGAATTCTTGGAAGCTATCAACATATCATCAACATATAGGAGAAGATATACAAAGGAACCATCTTTAAGCTTGTGCAAATACACACAATGATCGTATTTTCTTCTCTTGTACCCTTGCCGCAACATAAACTCGTCAAATCGCTTGTACCATTGCCTAGAAGATTGTTTCAATCCGTACAACGATTTTTCAAGTTTGCACACCATATTTTCTTTTCCAGCAACTTTGAATCCTTCTGGCTGAGTCATGTAGATTTCCTCTTCCAAGTTTCCATGTAAAAATGCAGTTTTTACATCCATCTGAACTAGTTCCAAATCCAATTGTGCTACCAAAGCCAACATAATTCTAATGGAGGAATGTTTTACAACTGGAGAAAACACTTCATTGTAATCAATTCCCTCCTTTTGAGCATATCCTTTGGCCACCAATCTTGCTTTGTAGCGAACATCTACTTGGTTAGGAAATCCTTCTTTCTTTGCAAATACCCATTTGCACCCAATTGCTTTCTTTCCCTTCGGGAGATTGGCCAATCTCCATGTATGATTCTGATGAAGGGACTGTATTTCATCATTCATGGCAATCCTCCACTTATCTTCTTCTGAACTTTGGACAACATCTTTATAAGTGGTAGGAACATCATCAGCTACAATTGAGGTTGCACAAGCAACCGTCTCTATGAGACGAACAAGTTTCGTTATTGTTCTTTTTGGCCTGCTGGTTGCTATTGATTCAAGTTGTTGTTGAGGTTCCTGAGTTGGAATCTCCTCTACTGGCTCTTCTTCCAGAGGGTAATCTTCATTTGTTTCCTCCTCTGCTTCTTGTGTAGGAAAAATAAATTTTCCCTCAAACTCCACCTGCTTAGAAGCACCTTCATTTTGTTTGGTATCTTCTGTTACCTTATTTATCATAGCAGATTCATCAAAGGTAACATCCCTGCTGAATATTACTTTCTTTGTCATAGGACACCATAAGCGATATCCTTTGACTCCAGAAGTAATTCCCATAAAAATAGTCTTCTTTGCCCTTGGATCCAATTTTGACTCCGTCACATGATAATATGCAGTTGAGCCAAACACGTGCAAAGAGTTATAATCTACAACAGGTTTTCCATACCATTTTTCAAATGGTGTCTTGCCATCAATAGCAGCAGATGGTAGACGATTAATTAGGTGGCAAGCATATGTAATTGCCTCAGCCCAAAATTCTTTGCCCAAGCCAACATTGGACAACATACACCGTACCTTCTCCAGCAAGGTCCGGTTCATACGTTCTTCCACTCCATTATGTTGTGGTGTATGTCTAACAGTGAAGTGTCGGACGATGCCATCATTTTCACAGACCTTATTAAAATGATCATTTTTGTATTCACCTCCATTGTCTGTGCGAATACATTTGATCCTCCTGCCTGTTTGATTGTCCACCATCGTCTTCCATTTGAGAAAAATTCCCAGCACTTCATCTTTGTTTTTCATTGTATACACCCACACTCTTCGAGAAAAATCATCAACAAAGGTTACAAAATAGTGCTTCCCACCCAATGAAGGTGTTTTGGAAGGACCCCAAACATCAGAGTGTACATAATCCAAAATGCCTTTAGTATTATGGATCGCTGTACCAAATTTAACCCTTGTCTGTTTCCCTTTAACACAATGCTCACAAAACTCCAAGGTGCAAGCCTTTACTCCTTTTAACAATCCTTGATCTGATAGAGTTTTCAAGGATTTTCCTCCAGCATGTCCCAAGCGCATGTGCCATAGCTTGGTTGCTTCTGCTTCTTTGTCATCACTGGATGTCACTGTCGCTGTCCCAATAACTGTACTGCCACGATAGCGATACATATTATTATTCTTCCGATTAGCCTTCATTACCACTAGTGCACCGGAGCATATTCTCATCACTCCATTTTCTGCAATGATTTTGAACCCTTTTGATTCTAGGGCTCCCACAGAGATGAGATTCTTCTTCAAATCTGGTACATATCGAACATCTGTCAATGTTCTGATCATTACATCATGGTTCCTTAATCGTATTGAACCAATGCCATATGAGGTAAGAGGGCTGTTATCCGCTGTGTGAACGACTCCATATTCTCCTTCTTGAAATTCCACGAACCAGTCCTTATTGGGACACATATGATAGCTACAAGCCGAGTCCATCAACCATATGTCTGATGATGTTGATGACTCTGTTGTAACTAATGAGAAGTCTGAATCATCACAATCAGCTACATTTGAATCCATAATGGCCTTTCC
The DNA here is from genome assembly GCF_000715075.1 of Nicotiana tabacum. NCBI lineage: Eukaryota > Viridiplantae > Streptophyta > Magnoliopsida > Solanales > Solanaceae > Nicotiana > Nicotiana tabacum. The sequence continues at coordinate 35,268,127 of NC_134087.1, read as the reverse complement.
ATTGTTATGTTTGGCCTTATTCTTCAACTTCGGACAGTCTTTCTTCCAGTGCCCCTTTTCTCGACAAAAGGCACATTCATCTTTGCTGGGTCTGGATCTTGACTTGGATCTTCCCTTCTTTGTCCTCGTTTGATTTTGAGGACGACCCCTCACAAATAGTGCTTCTCCTTCTCCGCCCTTCTGTTTTTCTCACTTTCTTTGTTCATAGTTGTACAAAGCCGAACAAACTTCTCTGAGAGAAACTTCGTCATTTCCATGGAGTAGAGTAGTTTCAAGGTGCTCGTACTCATCAGGAAGTGACGCCAACAACATTAAGGCCAAGTCACCATCATCATAAGTTGTATCCATATTTTGCAAATCTATGACCAACTTATTGAAACTGGTGATATGTTCATTCATCGTGGTACCAGGAACATAGGTGAAGTGAAACAGTCTCTTCTTCATGTACAATTTATTTTGACTGTTTTTCTTCAAAAATTTATCCTCCAGTGCTTTCCATAATTTACTTGCAGAAGTTTCCTTTGTGTATGGATATTTCTGCTCTCTAGCAAGGTAGGATCGAATGGTACCGCAAGCAACACGGTTGATAATTCTCCAATCTTCTTCTCCAATAACATCTGGTTTCTTTTCTTCAATGGCCAGATCTAGCCCTTGTTAAAAAAGGACATCTAGAACCTCGCCTTGCCACATCCCAAAATGTCTGGACCCGTCAAAAATTTCTACCGCAAATTTCGCATTTGACACAATTCTTGTCATAAGCGAAGATGCCAATGATGACGTATTGTTGACACTTGATGTAGATTCTTCTTGTTTATTGTCTCCCATATTTGACACAAATATTATTTAATAGCTGACGACACAAATCAAGATTATTTCCTTTCTGATGTAGAAGATCAGACTAAGCTGCAACTACAGAGCATACTCAGACAGAACCTTGACTCAGTTACCAAGATAAATCTTTTCTGATGTGGAAGATCAGACTATGCTGCAACCACAGAGCATACTTAGACAGTACCTTGGCTCTGATACCAATTGTTGCGGAAGCCAAATGTATATAGTGTGAATAAGTCACAACTACTATACCAAAAATTATGACAGCCACCAAATAATAAATAAGACAATAAAACAACAATAAAGGGAACACCAGAATTTACGAGGTTCAGCTAATTTTGCCTACTCCTCGGACACAACCAATATTTTATTTCACTCCAAAAATACAAGTGAAATAATACTAAAGAGAGAAGATACAAATGCCTTAAACAGATGAGAAGGCAAATGAGAGGTGTGTTTAAATCCTAAACATTAGGCCTTCTTTTATAGGGGAAAAATCCCCCCAAAACTCAAGAGCCCACCGATGTGGGACAAAAATTTGCCAAACTTCAACATTAATATCCTCCCAGGTTGCTTCTTCAGGAGATAAGTTCGCCCACTACACCAATACCTCAGTTGCCTTCTTCTTCTTCTTCTTCTTCTTCTTCTTCTTCTTCTTCTTCTTCTTCTTCTTCTTCTTCTTCTTCTTCTTCTTCTTCTTCTTCTTCTTCTTCTTCTTCTTCTTCTTCTTCTTCTTCTTCTTCTTCTTCTTCTTCTTCTTCTTCTTCTTCTTCTTCTTCTTCTTCTTCTTCTTCTTCTTCTTCTTCTTCTTCTTCTTCTTCACCATGCGTCGATCTAAGATTGCCACTGGTTCCACCAAAATTTGGCCTTCATTGTTACAGATTGGGGGATCAATCAATGCTACAGTTTGATTTCCAACCTTCCTCTTAAGTTGTGACACATGAAGCACAGGGTGAATCTTCGACCCGGCGGGTAGTCGAAGCTCATAAGCCACTTGGCCAATTCGTCGCATAATCTGATATGGGCCACATAATTTCGAAGCTAACTTTAAATTCTTACGAACATCTATCGACGTCTGTCGATAAGGTTGCAGTTTGAGATATACCCAGTACCCTTCTTCAAAAACTCTCTCTGTTCTTTTTGAATCTGCGTAAAGCTTCATTCTTTCCTGAGTCTTCTTTAAATTCTCTTGCAAAACTTTGCTCATGATTTGCCTCTATTTCAACATTTCATCCACGGAGTTCACTTTGGACTGAGCTACCAGCTCAAATGTAGGTAAAGGAGGATCATAACCATACAAAGCCTTCAAAGGAGACATTTGAATTGCAGAGTGATAGGTCGAGTTATACTAAAATTCTGCTAAGCTCAACCATTTACTCCAATTTGCCGGTTTATGTTCCATCATACAGCGAAGGTAACCTTCCAAACACCTATTAAGCCTTTCCGTTTGTCCGTCTGTCTGTGGATGATCGGCGGAACTTAACTTAATTTGCACTCCTATGCCCTTAAAAAGCTCCTTCCAGAATAAGCTAACAAATACAGTGTCCCTATCAGAGACAATTGACACTGGGTTCGCATGTAACTTAGGAATGTTGTCAAGAAAAACTTGAGCTATTTGAGATGCTGTATAAGGGTGGGATAAGGCTACAAAATATGCATACTTGGTGAAACGATCCACTACCACAAAGATTACCTATTTCCCTCCTGATTTAGGAAGCCCTTCGATAAAATCCATAGTAATATGTTCCAATGCTCTAGAAGGAATAGGCAAAGGTTGAAGGAGACCTGGGTATGCAACATTCTCCCCTTTGTTTCTTTAGCAATTGTCACATTCAGACACAAACTTTTTAACATCTGACAAAAGACCAGGCCAATAGAACAATGCTCTCAGCCTTTGCTGAGTGTCAAGGACCCCTGAATGTCCTCCCCATGCTGTGAGGTGCATAGCTTCAATCAATTTCTGCCTGTAATGTCCACCATTGCCAATCCAGATTTGCCCTTTGTGCCTTAAAATTCCTTGTTGTAGCAACACATCCGGTATAGAATTTGCATCAAGCAACAAACTCGACAACACCTTGGAGACTTCAGAGTCTCCTTCATAACTGTTGAGGACTTCTTGCACCCAAGCTGGTTGCACCAATGTCATTGCTTGACAATCAACTTCCTTTTCAAATCTGCGAGACAAGGCATCAACTGCAACATTTTCACTTCCTTTTCTATAACGAATCTCATAACTAAGCCCAAGTAGCTTAGTCAAGCCCTTGTGTTGCAATGAAGTAGTCACTCTCTGATCCTTTAGATATTTTAGACTGAAATGATCAGTTTTAATAACAAAATGAGCTGGTTGAAGGTAATGTCGCCATTTCTCAATAGCTAACAGTAATGCAATCAACTCCTTCTCATAAGTCAACAACCCAAGATGTTTTTGCCCCAAAGCTTGACCTAGAAAAGCTATAGGATGTCCTTGTTGCATTAAAACTGCACCCACTCCAGTTCCACAAGCATCAACTTCCACAACAAAATACTTAATGAAATCAGGAAGGGCCAAAACATGTGCTTGTATCATAGCCTTCTTTAAGGCTTCAAAATCTTGTGTTGCCTCTTCATTCCAGTTGAAAGCACCCTTCTTTAGTAAGTTAGAAAAAGGCCTACTTATGGTAGCAAAATGTCGAATGAACCTCCGATAGTATCCTATAAGCCCAAGGAAACCACGAAGGGCTTTGATGCTGTTGGGCCTGGCCCAATTCACCATGGCCTCGATCTTAGAGTTGTCAGTGCTAACCCCCTTCCCAGATATAATGTGTCCCAAATATTCAATTTGGGCCTGACCAAAACTACATTTGCATAATTTTGCGAACAACTGATTAGTTCGAAAAACTTCAAACACAATTTTCAGGTGAGCCTCATGGTCCCCTAGTGTAGTACTATAAACAAGAATATCATCAAAGACAACCAAAACAAATTTTCTAAGATGAGGGCTGAATACCTTATGCATTAGTGCCTGAAAAGTTGTCGGGGCATTAGTGAGCCCAAAAGGCATTACCCGAAATTGCCAAAGGCCATGATGGGTGCGGAATGCTGTCTTGAATTCATCCTCTTCGCGTATGCGAATTTGATGATATCCAGAATGTAAATCCAACTTTGAAAAGAAATTAGCTCCATGCAACTCATCCAAGAGATCTTCTACCACCGGAATGGGATACTTATTCTTAATCGTGATGTCATTCAATTTGCGGTAATCTACACACATTCTCCAGGATGCATTTTTTTCTTCACCAAGATGACAGGTGAAGCAAAAGGGGACGAGCTAGGAACCACCGTGCTGGCTTGTAACATTTCCTGCACAAGCTTTTCAATCACATTCTTTTGCTCGTAGGAGTAGCGATATGGCCTTTGGTTCACAGCTTTTGCTCCATGGACAAGCTCAATAATGTGATCACAGCTCTGTTTAGGAGGTAACCCTTTGGGTTCTTGGAATACATCTACATAATAAGTTAGCATTTTATTAAATTGGACTGGAACTGGGTTGACATCAGTACTCTCCATAGAGTTCATTTGGGCTTGGGCCACAAAACAGCAAAAACTCCCCTTTAGTAATTTGGTCATAGACTTGAGGCTAGTAGGAGATATCTGAGAACTTTCCTTGCTGCCAAAAAGAGTCACCACATCCCCATCTTTAATGAAGGAAACCCTGTGAGGATTGGTATTTAACAAGATGGGAGTAACTGAATCGATCCAATCGATTCCTAACACAATATCACAACCTTTAACTCGCATCCAACATAAATCAAAGACGTATTGATTGTTATCCCCCATTTACCATTTGAACCCTGGGTTGAACTGATAACAAGGTATTTTATGGCCATTGGCCACTGAAACTTGCATTACACCTTTAATGGGCTCACCCATCAAGCCCAATTTCTTTGGAACAATTGGGTCAATGAAACTGTGGGTCGACCCATTATCTATTAAAATGACTAGTGGAATTTTATTGACCTTGCCCAAAATCTTAATTGCCGTGCGTGAGTTTCCCAGGCCCATAAGCACATTAATTGACACATTCCCTTGCTCCTCATTTTCAAGTTGAACCTCCAGTAGGGCCTCTTGGGCCTTCTCCCCATCGTGAGTTGTTCCTGAGCCTTCCCCAACTTCCTACTCACCAGAAAGGAAGTGCAACAACTTAGGCTTACATTGATGCCCTGGAAAATAATGATCATGGCACTTGAAACACAAATTCTTTTCACGGAGCTCATTCAATGATATGTTCTTTGGCACCAGTTGTTTGTTTGGTCCATTGGTCAGTACTTTAGGGGGTATGGAAGAAGGTAAGGTTGGAATGGTTCTTGTGGTGGGTGTGGGTAAAGGAGATCTGGGGTGAGTGATTGTGTAACGAGGTTGTAAGTTTTTGTAGATGGCCTTCAAGGTTTGTTCATGCAATTTAGCAATTTCAATAGCATCCAACAAGGTTTGAGGGTTAGAAGCCCTCACCATAGGTTGTAAATCAGGTTTAAGCCCACCTACAAAACAAGAAACAAAATATGGTTCATTTAGAGTAGGATTAACCAACAACACGTAAAACCTTAATTCTTCAAAACGGGCCTGATATCTTTCCACATCAGCCCATTGGTCCAATCTGTTGAACTCAGTAATAATGTACATGGGCCTCAAATTGCCATAGCGATGATAGACATCCAAGTAGAACATTTCCCATGAAACTTGACCCCCATGGTCCATCATATATACATCAAACCACGTATCAAACGTGTCTTTAATATGAATTGCTACATAATGCATTCTGAGCTCTGGAGGAATTTGATATAACTCAAAAAACCTCTCACAACGCCTAATCTAGCCCCTTGGATTATTGGTGTCAAACTCTGGAAAAGATAGTTTAGCTTTAGGGGCATTGAAGATAGTCGTGGTGTTATTCTGAGATTGAGCTGAGGTGATATTGTTTGGTGGTAAGATGGTCGGAACTGGGTAAGATTGAAGATTGGTTGGTTGGTGAGATAGAAGGGAGGTGGGAAGAAATGTTGAAGTGGTCAAGGGAAGAAGAGTTGTAGAAGGTGTATTTGTTTGAGGGTTAACTGTATGTGGGAAACTAGCAAAGGAGGAAGCAGGGTTGGTGATGCTAGGGTAGAGAACATGTGCTGGTGGCAAAGAAATTGATGGGCGTGGATTGAAGGGAGCTGGGGACAAAGTCATACCCCTTCTAACTTGAGCAAAGGTAGGGCTAAATGATGCAGGGGTGAAACAAGAAACAGAAGAAACTGATGCTGGGGTAAAAGGATAAACTGCCGAGCGCAAGTTACCGCCCACTGACTCACCTCGGTCCAGCGATAACCCCCTTGCATATGCGACATAGATTCCGATCGCTTATTCGAACTCAGCTGACCCATTAGCCTTTCCATACGCATGTTGTTCATGTCGTGACATTGAAGAGCTTTAGCATCCTTATGAGCTTGAATTTCTTCCATTCGCTCAAGATTTTTCTGAGTTTCAAGCACAAAAGGCATCATCTGAGTTTCAAACTTTTTCCTATTATCGGCATCTTTCGCTGCTTTCCCTGATTGAGAGTTAACCATCGTCGGAGAAACCATGACGGAACGTCACTGGTCTGATACCAATATGTAGCTACTTCTATGTATGTAAAAGATAAAAAAGGATAGAAATATAAGAGAATAAAATGCATAAAAATAGGAATTGAGAATACAAGGTACTGAATAGGACTCCTCTGCTAACAGACTAGGACACTTGGCAGCCAACTACATAGGCCACATTTAGGGACTTAAACATAAATAACTAGGGACTAAAGTAATATAAACTAAACAAAGACTCCACAACAGAAATAAGAAAACTAGCCTTAATAGCCCAAACTACCCTTCTTCTTACTCCCAGCTCGTAACACCCCACCCCCCAATTGCGAGATTTCTTTGGCTATATATAGTCGAGGCCCTTTTACCCTTTTCTTGATTCGACGCTTTCTTGTCATTAATATGTCCTGGTCATAATTTTAGGCGTTACTCCTTTCGATTCGTCGATTGACACAAAGGATAAATGGAGTGGGATCTATTGACTTTTACTGCCCGGTTACTGAAGCTGGGTGTCTGGCAAGCTGGTCGTGGTGGTCAGATTTTGACTAATACAGTTAGTCCCTCCATCTGTCGGAGTCATCCCATGTCGGACTTCGGCAGATGGATCATGTTCATTACGAAGTCGAGAGAAATCTGGCCTACAACTTTCCATTCCTTTGTCACATTTTATGGGTTTTTAGCGGAGTGGTGGTGTCCTTTTGATACTCGTGGACCGTTGCGGCGGTTTCAGAATTGAAATGCCGGTTGGCACTGAAGCGTTGGTTCATGGTTATCACCATTATGACACATTTCTAAGACACTGAAACGTTTCGTGACTTATCAGATTCTTATGACGACTCTTGGTTTTCGTTCTCGGGGAATTTATGTCCCTTATAAATGAGGAATCTTGTCACTTGAATGATTCACTTCATTTTTGCTTGAGAGAGTTCTTCAGATATAGCTTTTTCTGATACCTCAAATTTCTTCTTACCTTCTTGTCTACTGAAATCTTTTGTCTCTTCTTCTCATTACTTCTTTGGCGCGTTTTCTGCTAAAAAATGACTGGTGAATCTTCTCGCGACCATCTTCCTGCTGCTAATCCGGTGTCGGAGAGCTCTGTTCAGGCCACCTGGGGGGCGGATGCGGCGGAGGATGAGGAGATTCCCTCAGTGGTTGAGATCTTGCCTCGCCCAGGGAGAGAGGCGACTGACTTCAATTTTGGCGGCGGAGCGGAGCCGAAACCTGTCCCCTTCGTCGTTAGGGAAAGGAGAATTGTAGAGTTGAAAAAAAGGTGGGGAATCCCCAATAATGTTGATATGCAGCCGGTAGAGGGAGACAACATAGTTCACTTTGACCGTCGCGGGTACTGCGTGTTCTACGCCTACCCCTTTATCGTAGGGTACACACTCCCTCTTCCCATGTTGGTGGTGGATTTTTGCCATTTCTATGAAGTGTGCCCTGCCCAGCTTTTGCCTTATTTGTACAAGTTATTCCTTATGCTGCTCAAATATGCGGAACTTGCCGGTCGTGAGGTCACTTTAGGCCATATGCTCAGCATTTTTGCTCCTCAAGTGATCCGTGGTTCGATGATTCACGTGCATCCTCGGGGGTCGAGGAGTCTGGTGGTGAAGATGGACGATAGGAACAACCATCGTTTCTATGAGAACTACTTTTATGTGCGGACCGAACACATTGTGGCGGACCCAACGGGATTCCCTGAGAGATGGAACTTCGCACGTAAGTTTGTATCTTTAGTCAGTGAAATGTTCAACCATTTTCTGTGAGTACTAAACTGTCTCATCTTTGTAGCTGAGAGATTGCCCCTGCCGCTTGTCAAAGGGATTCGTGAATGGGTAGAGGCCATTCTTCACCACACAGTGGGAGTTCGCACATGGTCGACCTTTCATGAGAGGTTTAGACGCAGGCCCCTTACGGGTGAGATAACTCTTTTATCTGTTGTTCACTATTCTTCTCTTTTTTGTTTTGCCTCTTATGTATCGTTCGTCGTTGCTAGGGAGGGTGCGGAGAGTAAAGGAACCTCAGCTAGCCTTTCGCCAGTTGGACGCATCTTCTTGCCCTATCGCAGTATCTACTGTACGACCTTCATCGAGGGCTGCTTCGGTTGAATCTGTGGACTTGGTTACTCCAGCGAGGGCCGCTTCCCAGGACAAGGTCCCGACCAATGTTGTTTGCCCAATGGACGAGCCACCATCTACTGGAGAGGTAGAGGGGCATTCGAAGAGACGGAGAGTAGAGGTTGAGACGGTGCCACCAATAATAATTCATCTGGACAACTGGCCTTCGAAGAGACAGAGAGTAGAGTTTGAGATGATGCCCCCAACATTGGGGCGGAACAGAACGTTGGAGTTGTCGGTGCCCGCGATCAGCAATCAGAAACTCCTGCCGCTGTCTTGGCTCAATCATAAGTCTCTGCCATTGTTGATGGTCAACACCTTGTCGCGGTAGAGAACCAGACCTCTGGGGCTGCTGTTGTGACTTCGGACGTGCCCTCATCTTCTGCAGTGGGTCGTGCTTCTCTTCAGTAGCAGAAAGGGGAAAAAGCATAGTGGTTGATGACTATGAGTCTGAGTCGGACCTGGACCCCGACAATGTTAGGATGTTTGAGAAGGGTCTCACTCATTTGGTGATTAATGTGAGGGGCTCAACCCGTATCCTCCAGATCCCTTTCAGCGTTAATCTCTTGGCAGAGGGGGAAGATCTGGTACTGCAGTTCAGCCTGTTGTGCTCCGAAGCTGAGAACGAGTCCCTTTGGGATGTTCCCGATGCTGAATTGCGGGACGAGGTGGCCGTCATGTGCTTGAGGGTACGTTATATTTTGTTTTCGCTTTATGCTTTCGCCCTTTTCGAAAGTACTAGTTTAACCCCGTCTTTCTGTTTTCTAGACATACATGGTGGAAGTGGAAAGCATTTGCAGGGCCAACATCCGGGCAAGGATTTTCTTGAAGATGTTGGAGAAATACCGTCGCTACCGTGACAGATGTCGCGAGATTCACGAACGGCTGAGGACGGATCCCTGTAATCGGGCTCTTGGTGGGGAGTTGGAGAAAAGGGACCAGGAATTGACGCAAACCATGCGCAACAAGAGCAATCTCAAGGAGCAACTTCGCATTAAGAATGAGGAGCTCGAGTTGGGTAGGGGGTCAAGGCGGAGTGCGAGCATTTACAAGGTAGGTTGAGGTCGATGCAGTCGGAGATGGACTAGAACTTGGTCAAGGTCAAGGCAATAAGCATGGAGTGGACGAGGAAACTGACTACAATAGAGAGCAAAGTCGTTGTCTTGGAGAACATTGAGAGATCCTAGTCTGAGGCTTTGGCGAGGGAGACAGCTCTGGGGAACACCATTCGCATACTCCAGTCTAAACAGGAGTCGGAGAGAGCGACAACTACTCTGACGAAGGCGAGGCTCGAGAACCGCTTTGACGTGATTGATCAGGAGGCGTCGGTTCTGGGACATTGGGTCGCGGTCCTGAAGGCGAAAAATGAACAATTACGGGCTCAGGTTGAGTCATTTTCCGCTGTCATTCCTCGCCAAACGCATAAGCTTTGGGTTTATGCTGAAGCCCAGCGGGACATATATAAGAGTTTGTGGGAGGCGGGCACTGTGGCCGAGGCTGATTACGAAGAAGCACGGGCGAAAGCTCGTGAGGCTCGCATTAACTACGGATATGATGCGGCAATGCCCGAAGCTAATGGGGATGCTGATGATGGTAATGGAGAACCTCTTGGAGACGGTGATGACAGTGGTGATGATGACAACGGTGATGACTTGGAATGAATAATGTTGTCTTTTGCTTTTATTTTTGTTTGGTTTGTCGACTGTTGTTTGTTCGTTTTTTTGGTTGGCCTGGGCCATAAGTAACTGGCGGTAGTCCGCACTGTGACCTTGCATAAATAAAAATTCTTTTCTTCACTATTTGCCTTGAACTTCACTTTTATTTCAACCGTTCACGGCTTTGGTGCGAGATGGAGGCTCGTCCGACGAGTCCCGATTTTTCTTTTCTTCCGGTGGTGGTTGACCTTTAGGGACGTCATTTCAAATTTATCGAAATGTCAGCTTGTTGTTGTTCGATCGAGGTCGAACTCTTCTTTTCTTTTGGCGAAGGCTCTTAGCTTTAAAGGGTATTATTTCGAACTTATCGAAATAACAGCCCATCGTCGTTCGAGCGAGGTCGAACTCTTCTTCTCTTTTGGAAAAGGCTCTTTGCCTTAAAGGGTGTTATTTCAAACTTATCGAAATAACAACCCGTCGTCGTTCGAGTGAGGTCGAACTTTTCTTCTCTTTTGGCGAAGGCTCTTAGCCTTAAAGGGTGTTATTTCGAGCTTGTCAAAATAACAGCTCGTTGTCGTTCGAGCGAGGTCGAACCCTTCTTCTCTTTCAGCGAAGGCTCTTAGCCTTAAAGGGTGTTATTTCGAACTTATCGAAATAACAGCCCGTCGTCGTTCGAGCGAGGTCGAACTCTTATTCTCTTTTGGCGAAGGCTCTTAGCCTTAAAGGGTGTTATTTCGAACTTATCAAAATAACAGCCCGTCGTCGTTCGACCGAGGTCGAACTCTTCTTTTCATTTGGCGAAGGCCCTTAGCCTTAAAGGGTGTTATTTCGAACTTATCGAAATAACAACCTGTCGTAGTTCAAGCGAGGTCGAACTCTTCTTTTCGTTTGGCGAAGGCCCTTAGCCTTAAAGGGTGTTATTTCGAACTTATCAAAATAACAGCCCGTCGTCGTTCGAACGAGGTCGAACTCTTCTTTTCGTTTGGCGAAGGCCCTTAGCCTAAGGGTGTTATTTCGAACTTATTGAAATAACAACCCATCGTCGTTCGAGCGAAGTCGAACTCTTCTTTTCATTTGGCGAAGGCCCTTAGCCTTAAAGGGTGTTATTCCGAGTTTATCGAAATAACAACCTGTCATCGTTCGATCGAGGTCGAACTCTTCTTCTCTTTTGGTGAAGGCTCTTAGCCTTAAAGGGTGTTATTTCGAACTTATCGAAATAATAGCCCGTCGCCATTCGAGCGAGGTCGAACTCTTCTTTTCATTTCGTGAAGGCCCTTAGCCTTAAATGGTTTTATTCGGAACTTATCAAATAATAGCCCGTCGTCGTTCGATCGAGGTCGAACTCTTCTTCTCTTTTGGTGAAGGCTCTTAGCCTTAAAGGGTGTTATTTCGAACTTATCGAAATAACAACCTGTCATCATTCGAGCGAAGTCGAACTCTTCTTTTCTTTTGGCGAAGGCCCTTATACTTAAAGGTGTTATATTGAACTTATCAAAATAATAGCCTGTTATTGTTCGATCGAGATTGAACTTTTCTTTTCATTTGGCAAAGGCCCTTAGCCTTAAAAGGTGTTATTCCGAACTTATTGAAATAACATCCCGTCGTCGTTTGAGTGAGGTCGAACTCTTCTTTTCTTTTGGCGAAGGCTCTTAGCCTTAAAGGGTGTTATTCCGAACTTATCGAAATAACAGCCCATCGTCGTTCGAGCGAGGTCGAACTCTTCGTTTCTTTTGGCAAAGGCTGTTAGCCTTAAATGGTGTTATTTCGCAATCAGAAAAAGAAAGGTTCGACCTCGCTCGAACTACAATGGGCTGTTATTTCGATAAGTTCGAAATAACACCCTTTAAGGCCAAGGGCCTTAGCCATTAGAAAAAGGAAGGTTCGACCTCGATCGAATGACGACGGGTTATTATTTTGATATGTTCGAATTAACACCTTTTAAGGCCAGGGGCCTTCGCCATCAGAGAAAAATAAAGGTTCGACCTCGCTCGAACTACGACGGGCTGTTATTTTGATTAGTTCAAAATAACACCCTTTAAGGCCAAGGGCCTTCGCCATCAGAAAAAGGAAGGTTCGACCTTGATCGAACAACTACGGGTTGTTATTTTGATAAGTTCGAAATAACACCCTTTAAGGCCAAGGGCCTTCTCCATCAGAGAAAAAGAAAGGTTCGACCTCGCTCGAACTACGACGGGCTGTTATTTCAATAAGTTCAAAATAACACCCTTTAAGGCCAAGGGCCTTCGCCATCAGAAAAAGAAAGGTTCGACCTCGCTCGAACTATGACGGGCTGTTATTTCGATAAGTATAAAATAACACCCTTTAAGGCCAAGGGCCTTCGCCATCAGAAAAAGAAAGGTTTGACCTCGCTCGAACTACGACGGGTTGTTATTTTGATAAGTTCGAAATAACACCCTTTAAGGCCAAGGGCCTTCGCCATCAGAAAAAGGAAGGTTCAACCTCGATCGAACGATGATAGGTTGTTATTTTGATAAGTTCGAAATAACACCCTTTAAGGCCAAGGCCTTTGCTATCAGAAAAAGAAAGGTTCGACCTCGCTCATAAGTTCGAAATAACACCCTTTAAGGCCAAGGGCCTTCGCCATCAGAAAAAGAAAGGCTCAACCTCGCTCGAACTACAACGGGCCGTAATTTCGATAAGTTCGAAATAACACCCTTAAAGGCCAAAGGCCTTCGCCATCAGAAAAAGAAAGGTTCGACCTCGCTCGAACTACGACGGGCCTTAATTTCAATAAGTTCGAAATAACACCCTTTAAGTCCAAGGGCCTTCGCCATCAGAAAAAGAAAGGTTTGACCTCGATCGAACAACGATGAGCTGTTATTTCGATAAGTTTGAAATAACACCCTTTAAGGCCAAGGGCCTTCACCATCAAAGAAATGAGAAAGGTTTGACTTCATTCGAACTACGACGGGCTGTTATTTCGATAAGTTCGAAATAATACCCTTTAAGGCCAAGGGCCTTCACCATCAAAGAAAAAAGAGAAAGGTCTGACCTCGCTCGAACTACGACGGGCTGTTATTCCGATAAGTTTGAAATAATCACCTTTAAGGCCAAGGGCGTTCGCCGTCAAATAAAAACAAGAAAGGTTCGACCTCGCTCGAACTACGATGGATTGTTATTTCGATAAGTTCGAAAAAATACCCTCTACGGCCAATGGCCTTCGCCATCATAGAGAAAAAGAAAGGTTCAACATCGCTCGAACTATGACGGGCTGTTATTTCGATAAGTTCGAAATAACACCCTTTAAGGCTAGAGGCCTTCGCCATCAAAGAGAAAGAGAAGTTCGACCTCGCTCGAACCACGACGGGCTGTAATTTCGATAAACTCAAATTACACCCCTTTAAGACCAATCACCTTCACCGAAAAGGAAAGAGTCCGACAACCACCGAAGGAAAAGAAAAATCGAGACTCATCGGGGGAGCCCCTGTCTTGCACCACGGTCACAAACAGTTAGAATAAAAATTTAAGTACAAGGCAAATAGCGAAGAAGAAAACTTTTATTTATGCAATGTCATAATGCGGGCCATCGCCGCTTACATATGGCCCATGCCAACCAATAAAAAAAAGAGAAGAAGAAAGAAAAAACGAAATGAACAGACGCCAATCAACAAACGAAATAAAAATAAAAACAAAAGACAACATTCTTCATTCCGCGTCATCACCGCCGTCATCATCACCACTGTCATCACCATCTCCACGAGGTTCATCATCATCACCATCCACACCCCCATTAGCTTCAGGAGTCGTCGCGTCGTATCCACAGTTGATGCGAGCCTCGCGAGCTTCCGCTCGTGCTTCTTTATAAGAAGCCTTAGCGCGGTGCATGCTTCCCACAAACCCTTGTATATGTCCCGCTGGGCTTCGGCATAAACCCAGAGCTCATGCACTTGACGGGGAATGGCAGCGGGAGACGATTCAACCTGAGCCTTTAGTCGCTCATTCTTTGTGTCCAAGGCCGCGACCCGCTCCCCAAGAACTGAAACTTCCTGATCAATCGTGCTAATCCGATCCTCGAGCCTCGCCTCCATAAGAATAGGTGTCGCTCTCTCCAACTCCGGTTCAGATTGGAGAACGTGGATAGTGTCCTCCAGGGTCGCCTCCCTCGCCAAAGCCTCAGACCAGGCTCTCTCAATATTCTCCAAATCAGCAACCTTGCTCTCCATCGCGGTCAACTTCTCTCTCCACTCTGTGCTCATCGCCTCGGCTCGGCCCAAGTTCTAGTCCATCTCCGACTGCATAGACCTCAACTTGCCCTGCAAATGCTCACACTCTGCAGCAATCCCCTTACCCAATTCAAGCTCCTCGTCCTTGATGTGGAGTTGCTCCTCAAGTTCTCTCTTGCTACAAATCGTCTGCATCAATTATTGATCCCTTTTCTACAACTCCTCACCAAGAGCCCGGTTGTGGGGATCCGTCCTCAACCACTCGTGCATCTTGCGACATCTGTCATAGTAGTGATGGTACTTCTCCAGCATCTTCAAGAAGATCCTTGCCCGGACGTTGGCCCTACGAATGCTTTCCATTTCCACCATGTATGTCTGAAAATCATAAAGACGGGGTTGATCTAATACTTTCAAACAAGGGAAAAGATTAAAGCGAGAACCAAAGGCAACGTACCCTCAAGCCCATGACAGCCACCTCATCCCTCAACTCGGCATCAGGGGTATCCCAAAGGGACTCATTCTCAGCTTCTGAACATAACAGGCTGAATAGCGGCATCAGATCCTCCCCTTCCGCCAAGAGGTTAACGCCTGAAGGGATCTGAAGAATACGGGCCGAGCCCCCTGCATGAACCACCGAATAAGTGAGGTGCTCCTCGAACATCCTAACATCATTAGGATCCAGGTCTGACTCGGACTCATACTCGTCAATCGCCATGCCTTTTCCCTTTTCCGCTATCGAAAGAGGAGCACGACCCGCTGCAGAAGCGAAGGGCATGTTTGAAGTCACTACAGTGGCACCCTCTGCCACGACAAGGCATTGATCGCCAGTAACAATAGGAACTTCCGGCTGAGCCGTGACGGTGGCCGGGGTTTTCGATCGCCGACTGCTGGCGCCAACTTCAACAATTTGCTCCGCTTCTATGGGAGACACCGTAACAACACCTTCTCCCGAGCTCGTCGGGGGAGAATCATCCAAGTGAATCACTTTCGGAGGTGCCATGTCAAACTCTACTCTCCATCTCTTTGACGACCCTTCTTCCTCTCCAGTTGACGGTGACTCGTTCGTAGGACGGACGACATTGGTCGGGACCTCGTCCTGAGAAGCGGCCCTCGCTGGAGTAACCAAGGCCACAGATTCAACTGAAGCAGTCCTCGATGAAGGGCGTACAATGGGTACAACGACAAGATGAGCGGATGCAGCCGGCTGGCGAAAGGCTAGCTGAGGGGTCCTTACTCTCCGCACCCTCCCTGAAAACGATGAACGATGCATAAGAGGCCGAACAAAAAAAGAGAAACGACTGTAGATAGGGACGTCATCTCACCTGTAAGAGGCCTGCATCCAAAACTCTCGTGATAAGTTGACCAGGTGCGAACTCCTACTGTGTGGGGGAAGAATGGCCTCCACCCATTCACGAATCCCTTCGATAGGTGGAGGGGCAATCTCTCAGCTATAGAAAAACAGAGCAGTTTAGCATTCACAGAAAATGGTCAAGCATTTCATTAATTAAAGATGCAAACTTACGGGCAAAATTCCATCTCTCGGTGAATCCCGTCGGATCTGCCACAATATGCTTGGTCCGCACATAAAAATTATTTTCATAGAAACGACAGTTGGTTCTGTCATCCATCTTCACCACTAGGCCCCTCGATCCTCGAGGATGCGCATGAATCATCGTACCTCGAATCAGTTGTGGAGCAAAAATGCTAAGCATATGGCCGAAAGTGACCTCACGACTGGCAAGTTCTGCATACTTAAGCAGCATAAGAAATAACTTGTACAAATAAGGCGAAAGCTGAGCAGGGCACACCTCATAGTGACGGCAAAAATCTACCACCAACATGGGAAAAGGAAGTGTGTACCGTACAATAAAGAGGTAGGTGTAGAACACACAATATCCGGGGCAGTCGAAGTGAACTCTGTCATCCCCCTCCGCCGGCCGCATCTTGACGAAATCGGGGATTCCCCACCGTTCCCTCAATTCTACAATTCCCCTTTCTCTCACAATGGAAGTGACAGGTTCCGGCTCCGCTCCACCGCCGAAACTGAAGTCAGTCGCATCCCTCCCGGGGCGAGGCAAAATTTCATCTACTAAGGGAAGCTCCTCACCCTCCACCGCATCAACTTCTCCGGCGATCTGAACAGAACTCTCTAGCACCGGATTAGCGGTAGGGAGATTATCATGAGAAGAATTGCCAGCCATTTGTAGCAAGAAAACTCTCCAAGAGATGCGATACGAAGAAAAAACGAAAGGTTTCTGTGAGAAAGAAGGTAAGCAAGAATTTGAGGTATCAGAGAAAGCGATATTTTAAGAATTCTCTCAAATGAATGTTGAAGTGTATCAACACTACTACAAAAAGGGGCTTTAGCGACAATTATTTAATGACGATAAGCTAATTTCCGCTAATTTACTCCTCTACACATAATATTACCGGCATTTGGAATTTTGCCAAGAAAGGACGTTCTTGTAGTGGCAATTCAGTGTAATTGACGGTGAAAGTTACTACTTAAATTTTAAATTCAATGTAGTGGACAATTAAAGTGAGTAATCAAAATTTAAGTGCGAATTTTTACAAATTTTATCCTCCCTCTAATAGTTTTCATCCTGTAAAATATTCCCTCCCTCTATCACACACACACACAATTACAGTCAATTTGCATAAGGGTTCTCTTTACCATAGTAAGCCGCAGAATCACTAGGGTTTCTTGACTTATCTCTCTCATAGTCGTCGGCCCCCAGGTCATCTCTCGAACAATCACCAAGTAATCTCTTTGTTCTTTCTATCTATCTTTTCTCCTTTTGGTTGTAATTTAAACTTGTGGGGAAGAAATTTTCGATTTTTTTTGCTTGTTTCGTGGAATGTTCATTGAACAAATTATTCGTGTTCTTTGTATTAAATAGATAGCCATCATATTATTAATTAGTCTACTTTGACTCCAATTATACTTGACTAAGTAATTAGATTACTAGTTCCATTTTACTTGTAAGTTGCCTCTTCATTTCTGAATCATTGTTTGTAAGGCTTAATATTTTTTGTCGTTAAGCATGATATAGGACCTAAAGGATAAATGCTTTATTAAAAATCTTAGTATTGAAATTAGAATGATGGAGATGAAACTTTTTGGTAAGGTGTGGGTGGAGATACAGAGAATGGAATCTTTGGTGAGGAACAAAAAATTCAGTTTTGATCGGAGTATTTACAGAAAGTTTGATGACCTTACAGAGATAGGGTAGTTTTCCCATCTTCTCTGCCAAATTAACCTTATTCCTGCCTTTTAAATCCCTTCAATTTTTTTCTTCTGCCGAAAGGACTAAAATAAGGGTTCTCCTTGTCTCTTAATAATTATTTAATTTATTTAAGTTATTTGTTTTACTTATTAGAGACAATTAATTTTAATTACATTTTATATGATTTGATAACATTAAAAGGAAGTTTATAATATTAGTGTATAGAAATTAAACTCTACATTATTATGTCTAACATTACACACTAATAGCTAAATATTTATTTTTTTCTTTAAATAATCAATAAGAAGTAAGAAAAACATAACTGAGCAGCGATAATTATTTTCATTGAACATATATATCGTTATAATTTAAATTGTAGTCTTTTAATTATTAAATTATTTTAATGGTTAAACTATTGCTAAAATATTCAAATGCTATGGCCTATCCCTACTTGAATTTTATACATAATTGATCCCAATGCTTTTCATTATATAGAGCTAATTGTAGAGGCAGTTAACTTCTGTAATTTATTTTATTATCGGCTTATTTCTAGAATTTATTAGTTGTGTCTTAGATTATGTGCTCAAATTTGGACTTTCGCTGGTCTATTTTACCAAGAGAACATTTTGATTAGCTTCTTCATGCTTTGTTTCCTTTTCAACTATATAGTCATTGAAAAGGAACTTGGCCTTTGAGATTTTATGGTACTGGTTGTTATTTGTGTCTAAGTCTGTTATGAACAATCATCAGAGAGTCTCAAACTTGCGAGCTAAAAGTTTGTAGTATCACATCCACTTGATGATGTTTGTTCCGGAATGTCTACCAGACAGACATCTAGTGCCATTTTGTTCCGGAGCTAAAAGTTCCGGAATGTCTAAAAGTTTATCTTTGTACTATCTCAAACAGTGAAAAAAAAAATGGGATTGAACCAAACTAAATCTAGTGCCATTTTATACAAATAGTTCTTTCTCCACTTGCAATATCTATTACTTTTTAGGAAGTCTTAGAGTAACTGGGTAAAGTTGTTGCCGTGAAAATAACCTCTCGTAGAAATGCAAGATAAGGATGCGTACAATAGGCTTTTGTTGTCTAGCCTTTTTTCGGATCCCGCATAAAACAAGAACTTAGTGTACTGGACTGCCCTTTCTAATGCCTATTACTTTTTAGGCCAAAATTCATAAGATAATTTTATCTACCCTTTAAAATAGTGAAGATATTAATGTCTTGTTTGATTTTACTTTTATTTGATTATTTTTGGTGCTTTATAATGCTGAATCTTGGCACTTAATGAGTTATATAGGTATATTTTCCAATTAAAACATAAAAGAGATCAAGTAATTGTCTTTATGTGTAGTAGTTTAGATCATAAAAGATGTGTCAAGTGTCATTCCTTAAGTTTGACAGTTAAAGTTGTGCTGACATGCAGTTTAGTTAACTTTTACAATGAATGCACCGGAATCCGAATACATTTATATATATATATATATATATATATATATATATATATACACACTAGTATCTATAAGGTGGGGTGTAAATTAAATTTGCGCAAATATGCTTGTTAATGTTTTCTTTGTGTTGAAAATGGACTTTCATTAACTTTTCTTTCGTTAGATTTCTTTAAGGTTAATTATTTGCTGCTCCCTTTTTCCAAATCTAGTTGCCGCTTTCTCTGTTGGAAAGTTCTAATATTCCAACTACTTTCTAAATGGGAATTATTTTTGTATACAGTAGTTTATACTATTTTTTATTTCATATAAAATGAGAGTAAAGCTTATATTCATTAAAGGTCGAGTTCTGCATTATTTTACTACTGTAAAACTTAAGCCTTGCTTTGACATTTTGTCTAACAAAATAAGAAAACGTAATGTGTGAGTACTTAGTTAAATACAGTTTGACAGTTTAGAGTTTGGTGCATTATACTACTCTTCATTTTGATATGGTTTATGACTCAGTATAAATGGACACAGTTTCAACCTTAGCTATGAACTTTGATGTACACAATTTATCAACTAGTTCTAGATCCTTTGCTTATGGAACCTGAGGGAAAAATCTCATATGGATATATATATATAACAGTCTATTGAATTCTATGTAACTCCGTCTCTCCCACGATTATTAGTTTGTTGAGTTAACTTGATACTTTTATATACTTCTGCTCCTTAAATACATAGTCTATGTGACAATTATTAGTTGAGTACATCTCCTAATTATTTTTAGATATTCCTTCGTTCTATGTGCCATATTTTGTGAATATTCTTCTTAACCCGTAATATTCACTTTTTTAATTCTACAAGATTATGAGTCTGCCACAGTGCTGGATGCTTGTCACTTCTGTTTATTTGTACGAATGTGCTAAGGTTAATCACTGGTAACTATAGTTGAATAATTTAAAGGAAATCTTAGCTCATTCACAATATTGATTAATTAAGCTTAGATGATTTTACACTAAAGTAGAACTCTTACTTGTGAACTTCACCACCTCTTTTGCAAGAGTGGTTAGCTTCATGTTAGAAAATGTAACCCTAGGCTCATCGGAAAAGTCATACCACTCAAAACATTGCTCCATAGCTGATAGAGGGGTCTGTTGAGAAAAGGTCTACTCGATGGTGGTTGAGGCAACAACATAGATATTCTTGAGCAAGAAAATATAAAGACTCAATAAAAGTATTCGACAACTAAAAGAAAGTAATATGAAAGAATAAGATTTCTTGTTACTGAATGCTTCTTGCTTGAAATATCAGATTATCCACACTACTTGGGATGTTTTTATACATTAAATTTCATATTTTGAAACATTTATTTATTATTTCAGGTCATACATTCTGATGTTCGAAAATTTCGCATGTGAAAGATTTCAATATGATGAAGAGTTGCGGAAATTATTGGATGTCATTATCGATAAGATTGGTTATATTAGTACGAACAATATAAGTTTTTCTTTTAAGTTGTGACATTAATATTTTGGTTTACTTCTTTCTTTTGTTTGTTTTAGATTTAGTAAGTTATTTTATGAATTAATAGTAATATATTTTTAGTGTCAAACTTCTTTTCCACCAAGAGGCTCTCTTTACTAATAATTTCATTGGATTTACTAGTAATATTTTCTGGACGAATGTAGTAGTCATTGTTAATAATGGATAAACAATTGTTGTTAAAGCTTGTGACTTTTAGCGATAATTTAATTGAATTTTCTAGCCATAAAAATGGTCACTAAATGATAAATTAAGACATTTTCACAATAGATATTGTAGCCATTTTAATTGCCACAAATAATTATTGTTAAAACTACTGACTTTTAGTGGCATTTTATTCAAATATACCGACCATAAGAATGAACGCTAAAAGGTCATAGTTAACTGTTATGTATTGGATTCAGCAACTAAAACAATTACTGCAAATAATTACCATTAAAACTAATGGTTTTTAGCGGCCATAAACCATACCCTTTACCAGCTTTTGTTAGAACGACCGCAAAGGCTTTGCCGACCCCCGCATTGCCGGATAAAGATTAATGGCCGGTAAAGCTTGTAGCAGCGATTATTATTGCCGCTAAAGATATTTTTAATTGCCATTAAAGCCTCTTTTTGTAGTAGTGCAATCAAATGACAAGTTCCCCTATTTATAAGAGACATAAATTCTCCAATTACAAAACCCAAAAGTTGCCATTTGAATCTGATGGGGTATGAAACGTTTCAGTTTTTAGGAACGTGTGTCATAATGGTGGCATACACGAACCAATGCTTCATTTACCAAACCGGCGTTTCGATTTCGAAACCATCGCAACGGTCCACGAGTGCCGAAATAACACCTCTACTCCGCCAAAAAATCCATAGAACGCGACTAAGGAACCAAAAATTAGGGGTGAGATTCCTCTCGACTATGCTGCAAACATGATCCGTCCGTCGAGCCCGACAAAGGACGACCCCGACGGACGGAGGGACTAACTGTATTGGTCAATATCTGACCGCCATGACGAGGTTACCCACAGCCCCTTTTAGCAATCGGGTAGTGGAAGTCAATAGGGTCTACTTCATTTCTCCTCCAAGATATCCGACATATCGAAAAGAGCAATGACTAGAGTCATGACCGGAACGCACCATTGACCCAAGCGCACCAAATCACGGTGGGGATCAAGAGGTTTCGACTATATATACAGCCCAGGAAGGCTTTCAAGAGGGGGAGGGGGGGGGGCTTCTCCAGGGTTATCTAGAAAAAATAGAGCTAAGAGCTCCATTCTTGTA
Source organism: Nicotiana tabacum (assembly GCF_000715075.1). NCBI lineage: Eukaryota > Viridiplantae > Streptophyta > Magnoliopsida > Solanales > Solanaceae > Nicotiana > Nicotiana tabacum. Next base: position 35,246,278 of record NC_134087.1, on the reverse strand, counting down.
TTCAAAGAAAAAGCAATTGTAGCTCTCTCTCCTCAGAAACTGAGGAGGAATGCAATATTGAATCTTAATGAGATTGGCAATGTCTTGTTCATCTCCCATATATTCATCATTACGAAGTTGCTCGGTCTGAAATCAACTAAGTTTGACTATGATATACCCCTTCATCTTTGATTGATTTGTTCAAAAAGGTTTTAATATCTTTTGAGTCAAACAAGAGTGATCTGAGCGGGTTTGGCCGAACTCAGTAGCTTTTGTTCGAACTCTATATTTGTCTTAAAATGTTTATTGAATATTACAAATTATTAATTTAGAATCCAATAACTTAAAACGCTTAGAATTCTGAACACATAAATTTGAAATTCTGATTACGCCTGTGTAAACAAGGATACGTGAAGAAGAAAAGTAAAAACAAGCATGCATGCATGCATGTGGCTGTCATAGGCTGACAACTATGCAAATCTCTCCTTCTCATATATATATATATGGTCAAATTTTTTCTTGATTTTCCTGTATGTAAACCGTCAAATACAACATGTGCAAAAAGAAAAAAAATACAATATGTGCGAAAGTTCCACGATCATTATAAAACTTGGCCTTTGCAACAAAAATATATACAATACGTGGAATATACTTAATAGGAAGATCAGTTTCAGCAAATGCCACTGCTCAGCTTGGTGCTTTTTAAATCTGAATGATTTATGCTGAGGAAAATATCGGAGCAGAAGATCACATTGATCTTCAACTAGTTTGAAGCTATCACTTAGACGAAAGAATAACTTTGTATTCAACATCTATTTTTCTGCAGCCTGCAATAGTAACTATATCTAGGTAAACTTACATTCTTGATACCTAGTTTTAGCAACTCTGCCCTGCTAATAGTAACCCCATCCTACTCCTAGTTGTCTTGTCTTTTGGATGGGAAAAAAGAGTCCGTCTTGTGATGTGACCTATAGTGCAGCGGCAGATTCAGAATTTTCATCGAGGGGTGTTAAAATATAAATAATTAGATACATCAAAAAGTCAAGCTAAGGGAGTCAACATATAGTAAATATACATAAAATAAAATAAAAATTTTCTAGAAAAATAGTATAATTTTCCGGCGAAGGAGTGTCGCTTGACATCCTTTAATTTGCTTCAATGTGGCTCCGCCACTGCTATATTGAACGAAGTTGAAATTGATGATCATTCGAGACAAAAGAGGATCTAAGATTTCAAGAACATAAGTTCACCTTGGAAAAAAAATATTAGTGGAAATTGATCACCGTTCATTTAGGTAAATAACTCAATATTCAACCAAGTGCATCATTCAACCTTTTCGGAGCATATGAGCCAACAGATAATATTAGACCAATTTTAGAAAATATAGTATATATACATAAAACACCTAGTTTGGCAGAGAGATCACGAGTTCACGTGCCCCCTCGCTCTTATACCACTTGTTAGGACCGAAAAAATCAGCTGTCATGCGGAAGCTAGCAAAGAATGTCTTCAACGACGATAAATCAGACAACAAAGAGAGATATGCCAAAAGAGAGACAAACATTTAATGTGGTTCGGTCAACTGACCTAATCCACAATGGAGATGAGCAATCCACTATATAAAAAGAGAGTACAAAATATCGAGAGAACAACCTCACGAAGAGGCAAATACAAGTGACACACTAACACTTGTCCCGTAAAGTTCTCCCCATAAACACGACTCTCAAACCCAGATGGCTACATTGTGGATGCTACTGAATGAGAATGAAGAATCCTCAATTTATAGAAATCCAAACCTTTACCTCCAAGAAAAGGGACTAGCCAAATATAAGAGATTTATAATTTCCTTCTACAAGAAGGAAAACCTAATTAAGGTAAATATGTTGCATGTTCCTTCGTGAGATAGAAAAATCAATTATGGTAATATAATATGGACAAACACCTAACAAATCCGTCCTTGATGCGAGATCTAGGTCTAAATCTTTATTAATATAATTGCCTATACATCTAAACATTGATAGATAGAATTACCTAAAACTCAAGGTAACGGGCATCCGATGAATTAGTCGAGCGCCCACAAACTAACCCGGACATCAATATTGTAAAAAGAAGCTAAGACATGTCTCTCGTACGCGATCTCATTCATTAGTTTTTTAAAGGGTCAAAGTCTATTTTCAATTTTTTATCTTTTAATCTTTGTATAAAACCCACCAATTAATCCCATCTATGATATGCATATAAATCCTCTCTATATGGTATCATACGATATTTGACAACACTTTTCAGTAAAATTTATATCTTTTTGTATTTCTAAATATGTCAAAATTAAATTCTATCCACTTAATTAAATATTAACTTTTAAATGTTCAAGAAGCTAAAAGAATCTCATTTTTGCTATTTAAGACAAAATGTATCATAATTATTAAATAAAAATGAAAAAAATTTAAACAGTCAGAAGAACAAGTCCTCTTTGCAAGAAAATGGAGAACCACATAGTAATCTATAATTACATTGGATCAAACAGTTAAAGTAGTATTCTCTTCGGCAGAATTTCAGACGTCAAGAGACTTTAGGCCTCCTTCTTCTTTTTTTTTTTTTTTTTTTTTTTTACTATTAAGATGTTTGAATTTGAATACACATTTAAATATCAAGCTATGTATTAAAATTAAGACCTTTGAATCTAAATACATATTTGAATATTAAAATGTGTATCAAGGTCAGAATACTAAATGATTAGGATTGTTTGTTTTTTAACATCTGAATGTATCAAATTTATCTTTATTTGAAAATTAATAAATACAAAATTTAAATAAAATACTAATTAATCTAATGTTCTATCAATAAAATATATATTTCTTGTGAATGCCTACTAGAGGCGGTGGTTGGTGGTGGTGGTTCTAGGTAATAGCTAGTGGTGATTGGTAGTGATAGCAATTATGGTTAAAGATGGTGGTGGTGGGTGGTATAGTGACAGTTGATAATAGTAAGCGGTGGGGATAATTACTAATGAATGTGGATGCATAATAGTATCTTGATGAAATTAAGTCTTTGTTATAGATCTTAATCATACAGATCTATTCAGACCCACTAAGTGGTTGTAACGTAAAAAAATAAACACGTTTAATGATTAAGATTTAGACTTTAAAAACGAACGCACTTAATATCTGATATCTGAATAATTAGATTCAGACCTCCATTAAAGATAAACAAATGAAGACTTGTTGATATCAGCTTGTTTTCCGCTTTAGTCAGATGGGGAATTTGTAATTGAAAAAATATATGGGGATTCCGAAATCTACTTAGACTTTTTGAGATTTCATCTAATTAATCGAAACTCTAACTAGATCGAGTCATACCGATTCATGATTTACCATTAAGAAAAGTGCAAGCGATAGTCGTGGTACATTTTGTTACGACCCAAAATCCGATCCATCGTGATGGCGTCTATCGTGAAACTAGGCCAACCTCAACTCAACAATCAACACGATAATAATAAGTTTAAAAATATTTACGGAAGCTTTTAACAGTCAAAGAACTATTTGAAACATAAGAAATTCCAAAAATAAATACAATCCAGCTCAAAATCGGGGTATCACTGAGTGCATGAGCGTCTAAGAAAAATACGTAGTCTAATATAATGTCTAGGGAAACAACTGAAATACAACTTGAAAGTAAGGGTGAGAGCCAAGGCTTGCGAACAACGTGCCGATACCTCAATAATCTCCTACGTCAGAAGCCGCGATCAGCCACTGCTACTGGATCCAAAGTGCCTGAATCTGCACACGAGGTGCATGGGGTAACGTGAGTACACTAACTCAGTAAGTAACAAGTCCAACCTTTGTACTGATAGGTAGTGACGAACTCAACCTCATCAAAGGAAACAAAAATAATGTATAGAAACGTAGGCATGCTTTCAGTTAAATAAACAGCTCGAACAGTAAAACAGAGCAGGTAAATAGAGGATAAGAAAGTATAACTCTGCTATGTCTACATGCCAATGCACATGCTATATGAAATGCACCATGTTGCGTGCCTCATGTGCCCACAATCTCAAATGCTCGTCCACTCAGTACTGTATATGGCTCATACGGTCCAGGGAAGATCCATCTCGGAATATATACATCTCTGACAGCAGTCATTCAGTACTGAGGAAGACCATTCTAGCCTATGAAGAAGATCCATCTCCAGATAATAACAATAACAACCTCACAACCACTCGGTACTGTATATGGATCACAAGGCCTAGGGAAGATCCATCCTGGAATATATACACATCACTGGCAACAATCATCCAGTACCGAGGAAGGCCATTCCAGCCTATGGAGAAGATCCATCTCCAAATATGAATACTTCAGACAAGATCCATGTCCAGAAAAGATCCATCCCTCAATAATATCAACTGCGCTCACTGGAGGTGTAAAGACTCCGGAGGGGCTCCTTTCAGCCCAAGCGCTGTACAGGCCAACGAAGGCATAATCAATATCCCGTTGCGATGTGCAGCCTGATCCCATACTGTCACTCAATATCAGGCTCTCGGCCTCACTCAATCATCACTCTCCAGTCTCACACACACGAGATCAAAATTCCATGATACTAGCCCTAAATAATGATAAGATATGCCGAATAACAATAATCGAGACCGAGACATGATATAATATGCATGAACAGGATTGAGTACAGAATATCAATGAAGCTAATGATGTGACAGCAAGAAACGACATCTCGGGTCTCAACAATATCGGCGTTATTGATACCCAATTTTTCCTATGTTATTTTTTAAAATGCATATATATCTTCAAAACTATGCATTAACATCAATTGATATTTTTTCATAATTTCTACATTTTTAAATTAGTTAATCCCAGTATTTTATTTATATAAATACTTACAAAATTGCATCACAAATGATCTTACAACATTTCATGATCCAATTTTGCTATTTATAGTCATATTAAGTTCAAATTATTTCACAAATGGTCAGATTTACACTTTTTGGTTACAATTGCAATAACTTTGCAATTATAGCCCATGTGTACATATTGTATTATTTTACCAGAAAATGGCTCATTGTATTTTTAAAATATTTAGAAATTATTTTAAAACATTTCTAAGCACGAAAATTATTTTTTATAATCAGTTAATTATTTTATAAAATACTTTATATAAATTGTTTGAGCATTTAACAAATAGCCCCTTTTATTTCAGACCTGACCTCTTTAAAACCAGCCCAAAACCCTTTTTAAAATTAGCCCAAACCCCTTTTGGCCCAATCTACCTACCCCTGACCCACCAGCCTGTTCAATCGTGGCCGTTGATCATTTTGATCAACAATCCACGATTATCCTTACCTTAATTAACCCTCCTAAACTACCCAAACCCTTCTCATTCTTTCCCTCACCCGCCGTCATCATCTCCCTTGTCTCAAACTCCCTCTCAACCTAACCCTAACCCTAAAACGCCGTCACCGACGTGAATCCCTCCTATGGTGCTTCTATGTCTTCTCCGACCAGACCTGGTCTTCTACACGCCATGGCTCTTCGATGTCTTGGGTCCTTGAGAAGATCTTAGGGGAACCCCAACTGGTTTTGGTTTAAACTTTGTTTATCAGCCTGTCTCGGGCCATTTTTCATCTGTGAGTAAGAACTTCTTCTTGTTTTATTACGGATCTTTGGGTTCTTGACCTATTCTCTCATCTCTACTACTTTTCTGAAAACCCTAGCTCGATACTGTCGATTCTTCTCAGATCTTTACAGATCTAAGATGATTCGAATGTTATTAATTGATTTCCCTCAAAACAATCTTTGTGTTAATTGATTATTCCGATTTTTAATTACTCTTCCTAAACTAGGGTTCATCCCAAGTTGTTTTTCAAAGGTTTTTCTGACTTCTAAGTGTTTGATTAATTATTCTTTCGTCTTCGTGACTGATTTGTGCAAGAATATGTAAACCCTAGTTGATTCTATGTGGTTCCTTCAATCTTTGCTTCGATTTTGAGTAGTTTTGTGATAGCAGTCGTGTTAGTTTGCTCTATCTTTTGGACTTAAACATTTTCCTTGTTAAATCCAGCATTTTTGTGGTTTTGCCCTAATTAATCTTTGTTAGGGTTCGAACCTGCTTTTTCGGCTAAGTTCTATATTTTTTGTGAGGTCTTACTTAGTTTAATCTCTATTTATGGAATTCGAGTAATTCTTTCCAGAAATCAGTATTCTTTTGAAGGTTTTGTTGATTACTTTACTCTATTAAGATTTGGGTGCATATGTTTTATTTATTTCCTTGTTTATGACTTTAATTGGTCATCTCTGCCTTAATTGATTGCCCGTATAATTTTAGAATTCTTACTGATTCGTTATTTGGTATGGTTTGAACTCCTTGCCTTAATTAAACCCCTATTTTTACCGTTAATCAATTACCCCTAATTAAGGGGTCTATTCTGAACCCCTTTATGTGATTTGATTCTGTAATTCTGTGATTGTCCCTAATTGACTAGCTTCTGATTCTTTTATCTTAATTGTTCTACTCCTAAAGTGCTATATATACACTCTTATTTTACCTCTCAACACACAAACAACAGTTCATAAGCACACTCACACACAAATTCTGCTCTTATCTCTCTACCACTTATGTTCATCTGTTTGTCTAGTCGGCTGAAAGCCAGGACTAGACTGTTGAATCCTGCTACTTTACTTTCTGCTTCTGCTGCTCTAATCTAACTGGTAGGCTCCCACTTTACTATCATGGAAACCTCTGTGTGAATTTAATTTGTGTACTTCCTATTCCCAGCATGTCTCTTTTATGTTACTAAACCAGTAGGATCTTCTAGATAAACCTGTCTATCTTTAACTAAACCTATGTGTTTCATGTTTCTTGTTCTTAGTCAGTATATGTATGGCCATTCAATTATATTGCATGCTTCCAATTATTCTACTTAACTTGTCCGATTCCTTATAACTAGCATGCCCTTTCTTCTGTCTTGATCGAACCTATATGTCTACTGCCATCACATGTTCGCTTCTATGTTGGCTACAATAACCTTCCTACCTCTGTCTGGTTGAATCTATGTGCGTCCTGCTCTCAATCTGTTTGTTTCTAACTTAGTTAGACTTCTGTGTATCGCTATGAACTAGACTCATGCTTATTTATCATGATCAATATGACTCCCCAACCCCTGCTTCCCTCTCTGTGTGGTTGTTTGTTCTCAACATGCTATGTGCCACCTAGTGTTAACTAATGAATTAAGCTATATCTGGGCAGTGGGAATCTTTGCTTTGAAACTCTGTGACTATGTTTTCTGCTTGCTGTTTGATGGCTGAAACATTTGCTTCAGAGTGCTATAATGACTTTATCTACTTCTAAACTATTTTCTTAAAACTACTTCTATTTCCAAACACTACTCCTATTCTTAGAACACCTATGGTCTTGCCCCTCTAGTGTAAGCATTGCTTAAGGGTCCTTGAGGCTCCTCTGAACTTTGACAGACTGGAGTTGGCTTTTCAAACTTGCTCACAAAGGGTTACTTTGAGGTTTTCCTAGTGTGAGCATTGCCCGGGGTCCCTGAGGCCCTTGGGAACTTTGACACACCAGGATCCTGTTGGTTGAACTATGAGATCTTGGCATTTGTGGACTGGTTGAAGGCCTGGTTTGCCAGGTGTATCTTTTGGGCCTATATTCAGGCTCCCTATAGTTATAGTAATTCTAGTTTTGTAATTCATTATTAGCGTTGGTTTGTAATAATAATTTCTTGTAAATAGATATTGGGGAAATTAGTAAAAGGGAGGGACTTTTATATATCTTTTGTGGGAATTGGGTAGATATCCTGCCTATAAGATTTAAAACAATATTTACATTCCTAGAAACCATGCCTATTGGACATTGCAATGATCATCACTTGTGTACATTATAGAAATCATGTCTATAGGGTTCAAACTAAGTTTCTGTAATTAGAAATCATCGTGCTATTTGATTATTTTCTTGCAATCTAGATACCATGCCTATAAATGTTTGTTCATTTAGACATCACGCCAATAGATATAAAAAAAATCGATCCGCATTCTGATAACATGTCTGTGGTTTTGCTGCGATGTTTGCTTAGATATTATGCCTATAGGAATTTAAAATTGTGATGACCCAAAAGTCATCACTTGTTTTAGAAATGAATTATGCATTCCTATGTCTTAGAAACCTCTTTCAGCATTACCTCGGTTTACGTGAGCAGTCCAGGCGCATAGCTGGATAGACATTATGTGAAAATTTGTGAAAAAAATGATGAATTTTGATTGTAAAATGAATTAAGTTGACTTTGGTCAACATTTTGGGTAAACTGATCCGGACCCGTAATTTGACGGTCCTGAGGGTCCGTAGGAAAATATGGGACTTGGGCGTATGCCCAGAATCGAATTCCGAGGTCCCAAGCCCGAGAAATGAATTTTAGAGAAAAATTATTTTCTGAATTTATTTATGAGATTTGGAAATGAATTGTGATTTAAACTTGATGGCATCGGGCTCGTATTTTGGTTCCGGAACCCGATACATGTCTTATATGTGATTTAAGATAAGTCTGTGAAGTTTGGTAAAAAACGGACTTGAAACGACGTGAATCGGATCATTTTTGAGAAAATTGGAAATTTGAAGTTCTTAAGGAAATTTCATGATTTTCATGCTATTTTCCTAGTTGATGATGTTATTTAGTGATTTGAATGCATGAACGAGTCCGTATGATGTTTTTAGGTTGATGTACATGTTTGGTTTGGAGCCCCGAGGGCTCGGGTGAGTTTTGGATAGGCTATGGGGTGGATTTTGGACTTGATGAATTGCAGGTTTTATAGCTGGTGTGTTCAGGCCTGCAGGCTTCGCATTTGCGAAGCTTGGCTTGCAAATGCAATATCACAAATGCGAGGGCCTTGTTGCAATTGCGAAAGCATCCCAGGCCAGCTCCATCTCACAAATGCGAGATTTCCTTCGCAAATGCGATGCACCTCTTTTGGGCCTGCTATCGTAAATGCGATCCCTTGTTCGCATTTACCAAATCGCAATTGTGAGAACTCCCTTTGCAAATGCGAACATAACAGGGGTCAGGGTTTGCAATTCCCATACCTGCAACCTACAACATTCTATACTTAGCCGAAAATCAACCATTTTTCACATCTTTTCAAAACACAAACTCCCTAGGGCGATTTTTCAAGAACAACTCTTCTTCCAAATCGATTGTAAGTCAATTTTAACTCGTTTCCTTCAATCATTAACATCTTTTAACATAATTTCAACTCAAAACCAATGATTTTCATGGGGGAAATTGGGTGTTTTGGGTAGAACCTAGGTTTTTCAAAAATTGAGGATTTGGATCTCGACTTGAAGTCCAATTAACAAATTATATTTTTGGGTTCGTGGGGGAATGGGTAATTGAGTTTTGGTTTGAACCTCAGGTTTTGACCATGTGGGCCGGGGGGCAATTTTTGAATTTTTGGGTAAAACTTTGGAAAACTCATTTTCATGCATTAGGGTTGATTCATTTAGCGTTTATTGATGTAATTAAGTAACTTGTGGCTAGATATGAGCGAATCGGTGGTGGAATCAAGAGGTAAAGCGATAGTAGAGGCTTGAATTGTGTTTGTGGCATCGAGGTAAGTGTTTGATCTAACCTTAGCTTGAGCAATTAGGAGTCGTGTCTTATTTGCTACGTGCTAATTGTGGAGTACGACGTATAGGCATGGTGACAAGTATCTATACGTTGGTGTCAAGCACGCCCGTGAGTATTGTATTGTAATTATTATGACTCCGTTGTGGTTTATTGCACTTCACATGTTATTATCATTACTGTTCCTTTGCCGGGATGTTATTATCATTACTGTTTCCTTGCCAGGATATTATTATCATTATTGTTCCCTTGCTGGGATGTTATTGTCATATTATTGTTCCCTTACCGGGATATTTGTTTTGATATTATTGTTCCCTTGCCGGGACCCTTTTTATTATTGGTGTTGATAAAAGAAATGCGAGCGGGTTGCATGCCTACAACAAGATATCTGAAATGGGAGCGGGTTGCACGCCTACAACGAGATATATGAAATGAAATGGGATCGGGTTGCACGCCTGCAATGAGATACATGAAATGGGATTGGGTTGCACGCCTACAACGAGATATGTGAAATGGGAGCGGGTTGCATGCCTGCAACGAGATACATGAAATGGGATCGGGTTGTACGCCTACAACGAGATATGTGAAATGGGAGTGGGTTGCACGCCTGCAACAAGATATGTGAAATGGGAGCGGGTTGCATGCCTACAACGAGATATATGAAATGGGATCGGGTTGCACGTCTGCAATGAGATACATGAAATGGGATCAGGTTGCATGCCTGCAACGAAATTTGAAACGAAGGTGAACTCTGCATTTGTTTTCCCTATCCGTGTTAGTAATTGGATTTTGGTTTCTTTATATTCTCCTGCTATTCTGTTGTTATCTGTTATTCCTCTAAAGCATGTTTCCCCTGCCTAATTTTAATTGCAATTATCTGCTTCTATTTCTGCTGTTTATGATATAACTGCACAAGTTTACTTGGTAGTCTGGTCCTAACCTCGTTACTACTTTGCCAAGGTTAGGTTAGACACTTACCAACACATGGGGTCGGTTGTGCTGATACTACTCTATGCACTCTTTTGTGCAGATCCTAGTGTTGTAGACTTCAGACTGTAGTGAGGTTGCTGCCTTCAGTCCAATAGGAGACCCGAGGTAGTCCTACAGGCATCCGCGGGCCTTGGCGTCACTTTCGACTTTTCCTTTATCCTGTTTCCTTTACTCATTTTAGAAACAGTGTATATTTCATCTTTCAGACTTTGTATGTAGTGTTCTTAGACCATTTGTGAAACTGTGATACCAAATTCTGGGTAGAGTTGTATTTAGACTTCCACAGTTTGTATTAAGATTAATTTATCAGATTTTGCCTTCCGCTTAATTATTTTCGTGATTTGCATGATATCTTCTCATCACTGATAATGGTTTAAAATTGGAAAAGGTTAAGTAATTAAAATAATTTGGCTTGCCTAGCTTTCATGAGTAGGCGCTATCACGACTCTTGAGGGTGGGAAATTCGGGTCGTGACAAGTTGGTATCAGAGCTCTAGGTTACATGAGTCTCATAGTTCACAGACAAGCTTAGTAGAGTCTGAGGGATCAGTACGGAGACGTCTGTATTTATCACCCAGAGGCTATAGAGTTAGGAAAAACTTCACATTTATTCCTTCCTGTCGTGCGGTTTGGTTTCTCAATGCTGATTGAATTTCTACTTTGTTCTTTCGCAGATGACGAGAGCATGCGCTTCCTCATCCACTGACCAGTAGCCCGAGCCCCCAGCAGTAGCTCCCACGAGGGGTAGAGGGCGAGGCTGAGGCCATGCTAGAGGCTGAGGTAGGGTCAGAGCTCAGCCTAGAGCAGCAGCACCAGCGGCAGAGCCTCAGGTTGACTTTGATGATGAGGTTCCGGCCCAGATAGTTTAGGTGGGCCCAGCTCAGGTCCGAGAGGGGTTTATTGCTACCCATGTACTCCAAGATGCTCTGGTCCATCTAGTGGGCCTTATGGAGAGTGCCACTCGGGCAGGCTTGCTTCTTGTAGCCCCAGTCGTCTCTTAGGCTAGAGGAGGAGCTCAGACTCCTGCTACTCGCACTCCGGAGTAGGTAGCTCCCCAGTTTCAGACTCCAGCAGCTCATCCAGTTGGAGCAGTTCAGTCGAGTGTGGTAGCTCAGACCGGTGATGAAGCAGTTATGTCTGCCGATGCTTTGTGGAGGTTGGACAGGTTCACCAAGCTCTTCACCACGACTTTCAGCGGTGCATCTTCTGAGGATCCCCATGATTATCTAGACAATTGTCATGATGTTCTCAGGAACATGGGGATAGTGGAGACCAATGGGGTCGATTTTGCTACTTTTCGCTTGTCTGGATCTTCCAAGACTTGGTAGAGAGATTATTCCTTGGCTAGACCAGCTGGATCACCAGCTTTACTCAGTTTACTCAGCTATTTCTGGAGAAGTTTCTCCCTATTACTCAGAGAGAGGCCTATCGGGGGCAGTTTAAGCGTTTCTAGCAGGGTTCTATGACTGTTACTTAGTATGAGATCAGATTCATTGACTTGGCTCGTCATGCTTTTATCATACTTCCCACTGAGAGAGAGAGAGAGGGTGATGAGGTTCATTGAGGGACTTATCCAGCCTATTCGACTTCAGATGGCCAAGGAGACTGGAGTAAGATTTCTTTCTAGGAGGCGCCAATGTGGCCAGGAGAGTTGAGATGGTTCCATCGCAGGGAGATGGTCAGGGGTGTGACAAGAGGCCTCGTCATTCAGGCCGATTCAGTAATACCTCGTGTGGAGGCAGAGATTCGTATGGTAGTGGCCATCCTCCTAGTCCTTTTCAGTCAACACTTCAGGTTTTTCACAGTGCTTCAGGTGGCTGTGGTTCTCATATGCAGTATTCTGATCAACAGACCTATAGTGCACCATCAGCTCCTATCAGTACATCGCCGCTTCGGAGTTTCCAAGGTCGTCAGCCCCAACAACCGAGGGCTTGTTTTCCTTGTGGCGACACGAGGCACATTGCTAGATATTTCCCTCGAGCACCGAGTAGTTCTTAGCAACAGGGTTACCGTGCCATGGTTTAGGCACCGAGTGTTCCACAACCTACCCAGCCAACTAGAGGTGAGGGTAGAGGTGTTAGAGGTGTAGGTAGAGGTGTAGGTAGAGGTATTAGAGGTGGAGCTCAGGCCGCTAGAGGTGGAGGCTGGCCAGCAGTAGGCCGTCCTAGAGATGTAGTTCAGGGTAGTGGGGCCCAACCTCGATGTTATGCTCTTCTAGCCAGGCACGAGGCTGAGACTTCCGATGCAGTTATCACTTGTACTATTCTGGTTTGTAGCAGAGATGCTTCAATTTTATTTGATCTAGGATCTATGTACTCCTATGTGTCATCTTATTTTGCACCGTATCTGGTCATACCTAGTAATTCTTTGAGTTCTCCTGTTTATGTGTCTACACGGGTGGGTGATTCTATTATGGGAGATCGAGTCCATCGTTCTTGTATAGTTGTGATTGGGGTTCTTGAGACTCGTGTAGATTTTCTTCTTCTGGACATGGTTGATTTCGATGTCATATTAGGGATGGACTGGTTATCACCTTATCGCGCTATCTTGGACTGTGATGCCAAGACTTTGACCTTAGCCTTGCCGGGTTTACCTCGTTTAGAGTGGAGAGGTACTCCTGGTCATTCTACCCATAGTGTTATCTCTTATATGAAGGCTCGACGTATGGTCGAGAAGGGGTGTTTGGCCTATTTGGCCTATGTTCGTGATTCTAGTGCTGAGGTCCCTTCTATTGATTCTGTGCCCATTGTTCGTGAGTTTCCTAAGGTATTCCCTTCAGACCTGCCGGGTATGCCACCCGATAGGGATATTGACTTTTGCATTGATTTGGCTCTGGGCACCCAGTCCATTTATATTCCGCCGTATCGTATGACCCCGCCCGAGTTGAAAGAGTTGAAGGAGTAGTTGAAAGACTTGCTTGAGAAAGGTTTCATTAGACTTAGTGTTTTGCCTTGGGGTGCGCCAGTGTTGTTTGTTAATAAGAAGGACTGATCGATGAGAATGTGTATTGATTACCGACAGTTGAACAAGGTTACAATCAATAGTAAGTATCCATTGCCGAGGATTGATGATTTGTTTGATCAACTTTTGGATGCTAAGATATTTTTGAAGATTGACTTGGGATATGGATACCATCAGTTGAGGATTAGGGCATTTGATGTTTCTAAGACAACTTTTCGCACTCGGTACGGGCATTATGAATTCCTAGTGATGTCATTTAGGTTGACAAATGCCCCAGCAACATTTATGGATTTGATGAACCGAGTGTTCAGGCCTTATTTGGATTCATTCGTGATAGTATTCATTGATGATATTTTGATCTATTCCCGCAGTCGGGAGGAGCACGAGCAGCATCTTAGAGTGGTTCTTCAAACCTTGAGGGATAATCATTTGTATGTTAAGTTTTCTAAGTGTGAGTTCTGGTTGAGTTCAGTTGCATTCCTGGGTCATTTTGTATCAGTAGAGGGTATTCAGGTTGATCCGAAGAAGATTGAGCCAGTCAAGAACTGGCCTAGACCAGCATCAGCTACGGATATTCGGAGTTTCTTGAGATTGGCAGGCTACTATCATCGGTTCGTAGAGGGGTTTTCATCTATCGCAGCCCCGATGACCAGGTTGACCCAGAAGGGTGCCCAGTTTAGATGGTCGGATGAGTGTGATGCGAGCTTTCAGAAACTCAAAATAGCTCTGACTACGGCACCGGTGTTGGTTTTGCCCATAGATTCAGGGCCTTATACAGTTTATTATAATGCATCTCGTATTGGACTTGGTGCACTGTTGATGTAGGATGGCAAGTTCATTGCCTATGCTTCGCGGCAGTTGAATATTCATGAGAAAAACTATCTGGTTTAGGATTTGGAGTTGGCAGCCATTGTTCGCGCGTTGAAGATTTGGAGGCATTATCTATATGGTGTGTCATGTGAGGTGTTCACGGATCACAAGAGTCTGTAGTATGTGTTCAAGCAAAATGAGTTGAATTTGAGGCAGAGAAGGTGGTTAGAGCTATTAAAGGACTATGATATCACTATCTTATATCATTCGGGAAAGGCCAATGTTGTCGCCGATGCTTTGAGTAGAAAGTCAGCCAATATGGGTAGTCTTGCTTATATTCTGGTCGGTGAGAGACCGCTTGCTTTAGATGTTCAGGCTTTGGCCAATTAGTTCGTGAGGTTTGATGTTTCTGATCCCAGTCGTGTGTTAGCTTGCACAATCGCTTGTTCTTCTTTATTGGATCGTATCCGAGATCAGCAATATGATGATCCCCATTTGTGTGTCCTTAAAGACACGGTGCAGCACAGAGGTGCCAAGAAGGTTACCTTAGGTGATGATGGAGTTTTGAGATTGCAGGGTCGAGTTTGTGTACCTAATGTAGATAGACTGCAAGAGTTGATTTTAGAGGAGGCCCATAGCTCTCGGTACTCTATTTATCCGGGCGCCTTAAGGATGTATCAGGATTTGTGGCAGTATTATTGGGGGCAGAGAATGAAGAAGGATATCGTTGCATATGTGGCTCGGTGTTTGAATTGTCAGTAGGTTAAGTACGAGCATCAGAGACCTGGTGGTTTGTTCCAGAAGATTGAGATTCCTGAGTGGAAGTGGGAGCGTATCACTATGGACTTCGTTGTTGGACTCCCACGGACTCAGAGGAAGTACGATGTAGTGTGGTTTATTGTTGATAGGCTGATCAAGTCAGCAGATTTCATTCCTGTGGTAGTCTTCTATTTTTCTGAGAGGTTAGCTAAGATCTATATCCGGGAGATAGTTCGTTTTCATGGTGTGCCCGTGTCTATCATTTCGGACCGTGGCACGTAGTTTATCTCCCATTTCTGGAGAGCAGTTCAGTGAGAGTTGGGCATACGAGTTTAGTTGAGCACATCGTGTTCATCCTCAGACGAACGGCCAGTCTGAGCGGACCATTCAAATTTTGGAGGATATGCTCCGAGCTTGTGTCATTGAATTTGGAGGCTCGTGGGATCAGTTTTTGCCTTTACCAGAGTTTGCCTACGACAATAGCTACCAGTCAAGCATTCAGATGGCTCTTTATGAGGCTTTATATAGTAGGCACTGTCAGTCTTCGGTTGGATAGTTTGAGCCGGGAGAGGCTCGGTTGTTGGGTACAGATCTGGTTTAGGATGCCTTGGACAAGGTCAGGATTATTCAGGATAGGCTTCGTACAGCTCAGTCCATGCAAAAGATTTATGCCGACCGTAAGTTTCGAGATTTGGCATTCATGGTCGTTGGGCGACTATTGCTTCGGGTGTCGCCTATGAAGGGCGTGATGAGATTTGGGAAAAAAAGGCAAACTTAGCCCTAGGTTTATTGGCCCGTTTGAGATTCTTGATCGAGTGGGAGAGGTGGCTTACAGACTTTGTTGCTACCGAGCTTATCAACTGTGCATCCAGTATTTCATGTGTCCATGTTTCGAAAATATCACGGTGATCCATCCCACGTGTTAGATTTCAGCACTGTCTAGTTGGACAAGGACTTGTTTTATGAGGAAAAGCCTGTAGCTATTCTAGACCAGCAGGTTCGTCAGTTGAGATTGAAGAGTTTTCCTTCTGTTCGTGTTCAGTGGAGAGGTCAGCCTACTGAGACATCGACCTAGGAGTCCGAGTCCGATATGCGAAGCCGTTATCCCCATCTTTTCCGCGACTCAGGTACTTCCTTCTTACGTCCGTTTGAGGACGAACAATTGTTTTAGAGGTGAAGAATGTGATGACCCAAAAGGTCATCACTTATTTTAGAAATGAATTATGTATTCCGAGGTCTTAGAAACCTCTTTCAGCATCTCGATTTGCGCGTAGCCGGATAGACATTATGTGAAAATTTGTGAAAACAATGATGAATTTCAATTGTAAAATGAATTAAGTTGACTTCGGTCAACATTTTGAGTAAACAGACCTGGACCCGTAATTTGACAGTCCGAAAGGTCCGTAGGAAAATATGAGACTTGGGCGTATGCCCGGAATCGAATTCCGAGGTCCTAAGCTCGATAAATGAATTTTTAGAGAAATATTGTTTTCTGAAATTATTTATGAGATTTGGAAATGAATTGTGATTAAAACTTAATGGTATTGGGCCCGTATTTTGGTTCTGGCACGTGGTACAGGTCTTATATGTGATTTAAGATAAGTATGTGAAGTTTGGTAAGAAACGGACTTGAAACGACGTGAATCGGATCATTTTTGAGAAAATTGGAAATTTGAAGTTCTTAAGGAAATTTCATGATTTTGATACTAAATTCCTAGTTGTTGATGTTATTTTCGTGATTTGAATGCATGAACGAGTCCGTATGATATTTTTAGGTTGGTGTGCATGTTTGGTTTGGAGCCCCGAGGGCTCGGGTGAGTTTTGGATAGGCCACGGGGTGGACTTTGGATTTGATGAATTACAGGTTTTATAGTTGGTGTGTTCAGGCCTGCAGGCTTTGCATTTGCGAAGCCTGGCATACAAATAAGATATTGCAAATGCGAGGGCCTTGTGCAATTGCGGAAGCAGTCCAAGCTAGATCCATCTCGCAAATGCGAGATTTCCTTCGCAAATGCGATGCACCCCTTTTGGGTCTGCTATCGCAAATGCCATCCTTTGTTCATATTTCCCAAATCTCAATTGTGAGAACCCCCTTCGCAAATGCGGACATAACAGGGATCAGGGTTCGCAATTCCCATACCTGCAACCTGCAACTTTTTATACTTAGCCGAAATTTTTTCACATCTTTTCAAAACACAAACTCCCTAGGGCGATTTTTCAAGAACAACTCTTCTTCCAAATCGATTGTAAGTCAATTTTAACTCGTTTCCTTCAATCATTAATATATCTTTTATCATGATTTCAACTCAAAACCATTGATTTTCATGGGGAAAATTGGGTGTTTTGGGTAGAACCTAGGGTTTTCAAAACTTGAGGATTTGGACCTTGATTTGAGGTCCGATTTCAAAACAAATTATATATTTGGGTTTGTAGGGGAATGAGTAATCGGGTTTTGGTTCGAACCTCGGGTTTTGACCATGTGGGCCCGGGGATGATTTTTGACTTTTTGGGTAAAACTTTGGAAAACTCATTTTCATGCATTGAGGTTGATTCATTTAGCGTTTATTGATGTAATTAAGTAACTTGTGGCTAGATACGAGCGAATTGGTGGTGGAATCAAGAGGTAAAGCGATAGTAGAGGCTTAAATTATGTTCGTGGCATCGAGGTAAGTGTTTGGTCTAACCTTAGCTTGAGGGATTATGAGTCGTGTCTTATTTGCTACTTGTTAATTGTGGAGTACGACGTATATGCATGGTGACGAGTATCTATACGTTGGTGTCAAGCACGCCCGTGAGTCTTGCATTGTAATCATTATGACTCCGTTGTGGTTTATTGTGCTTCACATGGTATTATCATTACTATTCCCTTGCCGGGATGTTATTATCATTACTGTTCCCTTGCCGGGATATTATTATCATTATTGTTCCCTTGCCGGGATGTTATTGTCATATAATTGTTCCCTTGCCGGGATGTTTGTTTTGATATTATTGTTCCCTTACCGGGACTCTTTTTGTGATTGGTGTTGATAAAAGAAATGGGATCAGGTTGCACGCCTGCAACAAGATATGTGAAATGGGAGCGGGTTGCACTCCTGCAACAGATACATGAAATGGGATCGGGTTGCACGCCTACAACAAGATATGTGAAGTGGGAGCGGGTTGCATGCCTGTAACGAGATATATGAAATGGGATCGGGTTGCACGCCTGCAACGAGATACATGAAATGGGATCGGGTTGCACGCCTACAACGAGATATGTGAAATGGGAGCGGGTTGCATGCCTGCAACAAGATATATGAAATGGGATTGAGTTGCACGCCTACAACGAGATATGTGAAACGGGAATGGGTTGCACGCATTGCAACGAGATATGTGAGATGGAAGCGGGTTGCATGCCTGCAACGAGATATATGAAATGGGATCAGGTTGCACGCCTACAACGAGATACATGAAATGGGTTCGGGTTGCACGCCTGCAACGAGATGTGAAACGAAAGTGAACTCTACATTTGTTTTCCCTATCCATGTTAGTAATTGGATTTTGGTTTCTTTATATTCTCCTGCTATTCTGTTGTTATCTATTATTCCCCCAAAGCATGTTTCCCCTGCCCAATTTTAATTGCAATTATCTGCTTCTATTTCTATTGGTTATGATATAACTGCACAAGTTTACTTGGTAGTCTGGTCCTAGCCTCGTCACTACTTCCCCGAGGTTAGGCTAGACACTTACCAGCACGTGGAGTTGGTTGTGCTAATACTACACTCTACACTCTTTTGTGCAGATCTCAGTGTTGTAGACTTCAGACCGCAGTGAGGTTGCTGCCTTCAGTCCAACAGGAGACCCTAGGTAGTCCTGCATGCGTCCGCAGGCCTTGGCGTCACCTCCTACTTTTCCTTTATCCTATTTCAGAAACAATGTATATTTCATCTTTCAGACTTTGTATGTAGTGTTCTTAGATCGTTAGTGAAACTGTGACACCAAATTTTGGGTAGAGTTGTATTTAGACTTCCGCAGTTTGTATTAAGATTAATTTATCAGATTTTTCCATCCGCTTAATTATTTTCGCTATTTGCATGATATCTTCTTATTACTGATAATGGTTTAAAACTGGAAAAGGTTAACTAATTAAAATAATTTGGCTTACCTAGCTTTCATGAATAGGCGTCATCACGGCTCTCGAGGGTGGAAAATCCGGGTTGTGATAAAAATTAAGCAGTTTTGCTTGAAAAGATCAGTTTCTGCATGCTAACATTGCTTAAATCAGTCTTCAGCATGTTTTGAAAAATAATCACTGCATTTAGACGCCATGCTTATAGGACTTAATAAACTCAATTGTTTTAAAATGGTTCTCAAAATTCTGATTGCATTTAGATAACATGTGTATAGGGTATTATGGATTCACCCCTAGGCAAGCCTATAGATATTCAAGGTTTAATAAAAATTGTGAAACCGCTTTGTTTATAGTTGCCCAGATTTAACAGGTTCTAAAATTCAGTAGGCAACTGAAATAGGTCTTTAACACTTTTGCCTTAATATTGCATATTCTCTGCTTGTCATGCTCGCCTAGATATCCTGTCATTAGGACTCTCTTCAAATTTCTAAAACACTGTGGTCTGAGATGTGCATTTGTTTGTTCTATTTGTGGAGGTGAAATGTGAGCCCCCTTAATTGTTCTTTACTTGACAGTCTTAATTGTTTTGTTTGTCGCCTAGAATTTTCTCCTTTTAATTACTGTAGGAAAGTCTCGATCCACTATAACTAGAAGTCCTAAAATACCTCCGGGACTATATAAGTAAAGGGACGGGTAGTGCACGCATAGGAAACATCTCAAGGTTGCTAGAGTGCTTTAGGCTATGACCAAGGGGAGGGAATTGGGTAGTAAAGGATATGATGACCTGTGCGCCAATACCACGCGTAACCCCTCTAATAGAGGAAGGCTTACCGGGTACTATACAGATGTGATCCTATAGGCCAACAAACCTAGGACTCCGCTCACCTTATTTACATATATGCTTAGACTACCTATCTATTAAATTTCCTTTATTTACATATGTGTGCTTAGACTGCCTAAACTTTCTTTATTTACATATGTGTACTTAGACTGCCTAAACTTCCTTTATTTACAAATGTGTGCTTAGACTACTTATCTGTTAAATGACTAATTCACATAAATCAAGTTCGGTCGGGATCCACCGTTGTGGACCGCGAGGGGTGCCTAACACCTTTCCGTCAAGGTTATTTCGAGCCCTTACCCTAATCTCTGGTAATGCAAACTAGCCATATGAGTTAATTGCTCTAGGTGCCCTAAAGCACCTTAATTCGTTAGGTGGTGACTCTTCAAATTCAAATACCTAATTCCCAAAAGGAAATGAGTTGTTTCCCATGAATGTCGAAAACCGAATTCCGCGAGGAAAAAGGGGGAGCGATAGGCGTGAAGCCTTAACATGATAATTAGCATGATTTACAGTTCATTTACTTAATCACATAACCATAACATAGATATCAGCAAGAAAGAGTCATTAAGTGGTGCCACAGAATGATCCATGCCGCGATTCTCATGGTGCACGGCCACACGCCCATCACTTAGCATTTGCGTCACCTCAATAGTAATCATAGAGCACATAGTTCGGGGTTTCGAACACTCAGAACCAAGTTTGGAAGTGTCACTTACCTCAAGCCAAGCTAAACTCTAGCCTGCGACGCCCTTGCCTCTCGATTTGGCCTCCAAATGCCCCAAATCTAACCAAAATCAGTATATTATCATCAATATACTCTAAGGAATGAAACTCGTACGAAAATTATCAAATTAACTCAAAAATCCCAAAATTGGCCAGACTCGACCCCCGGGTGAAAGTACAAGAGGGATTGGGGGTGAATTGTCTATTTTTAAACTTAATAGCTATCAGTTGACCAGTTTTACGATTAGTCGACTAGATATAAGAACTTGATGCAGGTAAAAACAGAAGATAAAATGCAGAAATTAAATGCAGGAATTAAAGACACCAGAGCATGTATACTGGTTCAAATTCAATGTGAATCCTAGTCTAGTCCCCTTGTGTTGCAAGGGAGTTCCTTTTCAGTGAATGAGTTTCTTTGAGAATACAGAGAATGGTGTGATCTACACCGATCACTTAGTTCCTATTTCACTTGTTTCTTTTGATACAATGCCTCACCAATGTTGTTCTCTCTTTGTTCTCTAACTTGTTACACATCAGATCTGGTAGAGCTACAATGTTTGTTTGTAGTAGAATAAAGAGAGGGTATTGGATTCGTTTAAAGTATATCGTTCTAGGGTACATATACAAGTTTAAATACTTTGAGAGAGGCTTGGTTTCTGGAGAGATTTGCCAACCCAAGAGATTTGATTGGAGAGATTGATTCTTTCCAAGACTAAGGTCATACACCAACGGCTATGATTACGAGATCCTTGATTGATTTTCCATATATGCTTCCCAGGATCTTGCGCCTTCCGGATTTGGATACACTCAACTTGTTTGATTCCTTAAGTTTAGGCTTGATTGATTCCGTCTTGGCTTTGATTGATTTCTCTAATCCTGGATTGTTTTTCTTGATTCCTTCCATCTCGTAGCTGTCCTTTGATTTTGTGATCTTTGCTAATCTTGTTAAGTTCCCTGATTGATTGCTTCCATCTCGTAGTTACTCCATGATTCCTTGATCTTCTCTAATTGATTCCTTCAATCTTTGAATTGTTGTCCATGAGTTACTGCACAGATATATTATTTGCATTATTAAAAACAGATCTAACAATCTCCCCCTTTTTGATGATGACAAAATAATATATATGTATAAACAATAGTTGACTTCCCCGTGTTTTACTCCCTCTCAATATATGCAGTTGACAGGTTCATGGTACTCCCCCTCAGTTCATGCAGTTGACTAGTCCATGGTTATAGATTTTGTGGCCGACTTCGCTGCAGAGGATGCTAAAGTGCACTTACCCTTCAATCGACTAACTTTGTAGATACATACATATATCTTTCTCCCCCTTTTTGGAATCAACAGAGAGGGAATAGGCAGAGCAAACCACGAACTAAAACAAGGTATATAGCATTATATATAACAGAGTTATAGTCCAAAAAGCAAACAGAACAAAAACAAAAATTGTCCAATAACTGATTTAACAATCCAAAAATAGCACAACAAAAAAATTGTCTTAAACAACCACATTAACGACTCAAAAAGTAGGTGAGAGTATTACAGATGGCCTCCTTCAGTCGGTCAAAGCTGGCATTGGCTGAGATGCCCATTCCATCAAACCTGTCATGAATCTCCTTGAATGCCTTGACAGCGTTCTCCCTTACTCTAAGAACATCAACTCTTATCTTGGACTCACCAGACCCTGTTTCTTTGGAGATGGCATGAATGTCACCAACAGTTGACTGCGTGGCTGTGAGGAGATCTTTAATTTTAGAGAGTTGATTGTCAATGGCACGAAGCTTCTCAGCAAGATCAGGATCACTAGGACTAGGATGAAAGGCAGAAGTTTTGGGTTTGGGATCTATTGGAGCATGCTTGACTTCGCCTTCGTGCTTCTTACCCCATGAGCCTTTCACACTCACATACCCCATACTTGCAAAGGCTATGGAATTATAAGATTTTGAAACAGTGATAAAGGGATAAGCAGATAGGGAAATTTGGTGAGCTTCCAGGATGTGAGTGATAGCCATACCATAGGGTAGACTAGTGGGATCTTCTGCACTTTCAATCATAAAGTTAATGACCCAAAAGGATAACTTGACTTTGAGTTTGGTCACAAGACAATACACCAAGAAGGAGTCTCTTTGAGAGAAGGTGGATAAGGAACCAATGCGATGAAGCAGAGTAGTTGCTACGATATGAGCTATAACTCGAGTTTCAAAACTAACATCACTGGGGCCTAACTGGTTGGGGAGGGATTCAGAAGAACACTCAGCAATACACCGTTTAGCTTGATCAAAGGAGATTTCAAAATCATCGGGCCAGGTATTTTTGAAAAGCATGGGGAAACCAGAACATTTACACTGAAAGAGTGAATCAAACATGGCACAATCAAGAACAATGCGCTTACCTAACACTAAGGATTCCAACTTATCAGGTTTACTAGAACGAAGATTAGCATAAAACATCTTTACTAGGGGTTCATAGACTTTAGGTGGAGGAATAGAGAGAAACTTTGACCAACATTGATGAAAAAAAAGATTTTTTACCTTACAATTCAGGGCTTCCATATCGTCAAGGTCGACTACCCTTCCATGATCGATGGGCTTGTCTTTCAAAGCGATGAAAAGATCCCTGTTTGGAGAATCCCAGAAATTCAGGTCAGATTTTAGAGAGCCAGAAAGATCTATTTTGGATTTCTTTAGAGTGGAGGAAACATGGGGGGTCTTTCATAGGCCGTTTTCCAAAAGCTTTTTCTCCTAAGATTTGAGAATGATCAGACAAATTGCCCTGTGCAGAAGCGAAACCCTTAGAATGGTCGGAACCTAGGTCTACTTGTTGTGGGGGCATAGAAGGGGTTTTTTCTTTTGAGCGGGTACTTTTTCTGGTGGAGGCAGATGGGTTCATGGAGTATTTAGCCATTGAAGGATAGTGGTTTGAGCAGAGCTTTGGAGAAGGATTTTCTAGATGATAGAGATGAAAGTGATTGAAAAGAGATCTCCGCCTTAAAAAGAGGGATTCTGAACCTTCTGACGGTTGAGTACAGAAAAGGAAAAGGCGTCAGTTAAACAGACGCGATGATTGGCTTTCCATCTTTGAATGTCGCAACTGATGTGAAAGAAGAGGAAAAGAGAGGGAAAACGGAGGAGTAAATAATGAAAAAGTAAGAGACAAATATTAAACCTACAAAACTAACCGGATTACACATAGATCCTATAAATTATTATTAATGCAAGTAATGCCAAGTAATTTTCTCAAAGCACAAAACCTATCCTCTAATAAAGGCTTAGTAAAAATATCTGCTAATTGATCAGTTGTTCCAACAAAAGATATTTCTATGTTTCCCTTAAGAACATGATCCCTAATAAAATGATGCTTGATGTCTATATGCTTTGCTATAGAATGATGCACATGATTCTTTGAAAGACATATAACACTAGAATTATCACAGAAGATTTGAATAGGCTTAAAAAATAATTCATAGTCACCAAGTTGATGAGACATCCACAGTAGTTGTGCACAACATTGTCCAATAACAATGAATTCAGCTTCAGTCGTAGATAGTACAACTGATCCTTATTTTTTACTATTCCAAGATATCAAAGCTTTGCCAAGCAATTGACATGTCCCACTCGTGATTTTTCTGTCTTCCTTATCACCTGCAAGATCAGCATCTGAAAAACCTTCTAATTTAAAAGTGTTAGAATGAAGATACCATAATCCATAAGAGACAGTTCCAATGAGATATCGAATAATTCTTTTTACTGCAGTCAGGTGAGACTCCTTAGGAGCTGACTGAAACCTGACACATTTACAAACGTTAAATAATATCTGGTCGACTAGCAGTTAGATAAAGAAGAGAACCAATCATTCCACGATACTTAGTTTCATCAACAGATTTTCCCTGTTCATCTTTGTCAAGACTTGTTGAAGGACTCATTGGTGTGCCAATAGCTTTGGCACTGCTCATGCCGGATTTTTGGATCAGGTCCTTTGCGTATTTAGTCTGACATATGAATGTTCCTTCTTCAGATTGTTGAATTTGGAGTCTAAGAAAGAACTTCAGTTCCCCCATCATATTCATTTCAAACTCACTTTGCATAAGATTTGAAAATTCGTTGCACATAAAAGGATTAGTACTACCAAATATAATATCATCAATATAAATTTGAATAATAAGATTAACTTCTAATGATCTTTTAATAAACAGAGTAGTATCTACTTTACCTCTTGTAAACCCATGATCAATAAGAAAAGAGCTTAATCTTTCATACCATGCTTGTGGAGCTTGTTTCAGCCCGTACAGTGCTTTAGTTAGCTTATACACATGATATAGAAACGTTGAGTCTACAAACCCAGGGGGTTGCTTCACATATACTTCCTCTTCGATGAAATCATTTAAAAAGGCACTTTTAACATCCATCTGAAATAACTTAAATCCTTTAAAGGATGCATATGCCAACAAAATGCGTATAGATTCTAGTCGAGCTACTGGGGCAAAGGTTTCATCATAGTCGACTCCTTCTTGTTGTGAATATCCTTGAGCAACTAATCTGGCTTTATTTCTTACGATTTTTGCATCCTCATTGAGCTTATTTCTGAAGACCCACTTTGTCCCTATCACAGAAACATTTTCAGGTTTGGGTATCAGTTTCCATACTTGATTTCGAATTGATCTAACTTATCTTGCATCGCTTGCATCCAACATGAATCTTTAAGAGCTTCCTCTATTTTCTTTGGCTCAATCTGAGAGATTAGTGCTATGTTTTCTTTCTTCTTGAGAGGTTCCTAGTTTTCATTCCTTCATTTGGATCTCCTATGATGAATTTTTGAGGATATTCATGTTCACTTCTCCATTCGTTTGGGTGAACTGTATGAGTAGTCGACTCCTTCGGTAGGTTCTGGTGGATTGTTGCTGGTTTCATTAGTTGACTCTATCACAACGTTAGATCCATCAATCGACTTTTGCAATTTTCTTGTCTCCTGATTTTCTTGAATTTGATCTTCATCACCTGCAATAATACCTTTCTCGACCGAGGGGTTATTTTCATCAAATATAATATGCACAGATTCTTCCACACATATCGTGCATTTGTTGTATACTCTAAAATATCTACTATTTAATGAGTAGCCCAAAAAAATACCTTCATCACTTCTTGGATCAAATTTTTCAAGATTGTCCTTACCATTATTGTGAATGAAACACTTACTTCCAAAGGGATGAAAGTAACTAATATTAGGACGTTTACCTTTCCACAGTTCATAAGAGGTTCTCTTTAGAATTGGCCTTATGAGACATCGGTTGAGAATGTGACATAATGTACTTACTCCTTCTGCCCAGAAATAGTTTGGTAGAGAATGATCCTGTAGCATCTTTCTTGCCATTTCTTGTAGTGTTCTATTTTTCTGTTCCACAACGCCATTCCGTTGGGGTGATCTTGGTGCAGAGAAATTATGAGTATATCCTTGATCATTACAGATTTTTTGGGATCCTAGGAAGTCCACGTGCTACGAAGCTTTCAGTGCTATCAGAGGTTGATCCTAAGAACGAGCAGGCAAAGGGAACCCAAAGGCAATCTGTTAAGAACAATGTGATGGAGACTTGTGAAGGTCCTAGTATTGTTGATGCAGAAGTCAGTGGCTAAGATGTTGAGTTTGATGATTGGAAAGACGCTCTTTTCTTGGTTAGCCAGGGAGGAGTTTTGGTGGTTTATTTTGTTGTCATTTCTGCTATTCGGGTTATTTCAGGGTTGTATTCCGGATATTGTCTTGTAACTCAAACCCTTCTATCCTTTTATTTTGCTTAGTTTGTTTAGTCATAATAGCCCGTTTAGTGTTGTCTAGGTTTGTTCTTGGTTTGTAACCCTAGTTTGGTTTGTTTGTTTTGTTGTCCAAACCCTTTCACCATTTGTCTAATGCAATTTTCTGTTTTCTATGATTTCTAGTCATTTTTGTTTAGTTCTCTTTTCTATTTATAGTTCTTTTCCTGTTGACTCTAGTGACATGACATGCACCCGTAACTCTTAGCCTGGTTTTAAAAGTCAGTTTAATCATGAAGCAATGAAACAATGTTGAAGATGTAAGGACATTTGAGGGAAATAAGTAAAGGCATTTTGAGATCACTTCAAGCCCGAATTGTGCGAAACTGGGGCAGGTAGAACATAAAAATACACTATTGAAATGCATCATGCTGCATCAGGTGAAGATAATGGTAAGTTTGCCCCAAATTTGTAGGGGGTCGTTCGTGGTAATGAGAGTGAGGGTGTTGTTCAATGGGGCTTGGTAACTAACAGATGTAGAAGGCGAATGCGTGGAAATGATTATCAAGTCTAGTACAATCAAAAAATGTTACAAATGTTTTCCTTGGTTTGTTTAATTGTGTAGTTTACACTTGGCATGTTTTGGAGATTGAAACTGCTATCTAAACACTTTATCCTTCGTTACCCCTTTGAGCCTTATCTATTTTCTTTCATACCGCTCTTTCAGAATCAGTAGCAAAGACTAGAAACGCAACCGTGAAAGATGAGTAAAGGAAAAAGAGAAAAGAAAAAGAATGAAAAGAGAGAGAAGAAAAAGAAGAAGAAAGAGAAAAGGAAAAAAGAAAACAAAAAAAGAAGAAGAAAAACAACAACAAAAAAGAAAAAGAAGGAGAGAAGAGAAAAGAAAAAGAAAAGAAAAATCACAACAAACAAAGTAATTCTTATAACATGAACTACGTTCGACCTGATTCCTTTTAAGGATACGTAGGCAGCCTTACGGTTCAGTCCCATCAAAACAAAAATCCAAAAGTCCCCAAGCAAGAAAATGGGGCAGAAGTTGTAGTTGTTGTAAGAAATCTTATTCTGAAAGTTGTAATTTTGAACCCATGTGAATTGTTTTGAGCCTTTGATATCCTTTCTTTTTAACCCTATCCAAAAGCTCACGTTACGGTCCAAAGAAAGACCATCACATCAGTCTTCGAGAGATGCCAAGTCAAGCAAGGAGAGGTAATTCATATCAGGGGCAACACTCTGGTCCAAGCGAAAAAATAATGAAAACGAGAGAGTCTCATTGGTGAAAACCCTCACAGGCACCGTAAGGAGACGGGAGCTGAGAGAAATAAAAAATAAGAGAGTCTTATTGGTGAAAACCCTCGCAGACACCGTAAGACGACAGTAAGTTGAGAAAGGCGACAGTAACTGTTTTGCATTCATTGTGTAACTGTTGAGAAAGTCATTTCCAAAAGAGGTTTAAACTAAGCTAAGATATTTCTAAAGATTTCACAGCTTCACTATTTTTCTCATAGGGTTTTACACTGCTTCTATATAGCATGTTGGTTGCTTTACGTGATTTATTACTACTCAGTTGTTATTTACCTTTATTACTCACTGTGTTGGAGTACACACTTTACTCCCTGCACCTTGTGTGTAGATGCAAGTATTTATACACCCGGTAGTGGGTTTTAGTTGATCAGAGGCAGAGTTATCGCATCGGAAGCGAGGTGGCTGCCGGCGTTCGCAGCACCACATTTCTCCCTTTTGTTAATTATTCATGTTTTGTATAATTTAGACCTTGTAGTTGTATTTACACCCTAATAGATGCTCGTGACTTGTGACACCCCAGTTTGGGCTGTGTCAGGATGGTTTCTTCTATTGTCATCGTTATTTTCCGCAAATTATGGCTATTATATCATGTTTAGAACTGTTTATGATATTTAACTGTTTAACAGAAGTGTTCTATTTTGGTCTGGCTGGACTTGTCTTCACGAGAGGCGCAATCATAACCGGGTTCGGGAACTGGGTCGTGACAAATCCAGAGTGCAATCAATATTCACAAAAGAATCAAAATATTGAGAGTCAATCACCTCAAGAGGAGAATATAAACTTGAAAAAAGATGTGCATAATTTCATTGAAAATACCGATGAAAAATATGCACAGAATAATATAGCCATTACGGATCTAACAATAAAAGTAAATCAATTAGTAAGTATGGCAATCTCCTTGATTTTTTGTGGCGGGCTTTTAAATGAAATTGCAACTTGTGAGGATGGACCAACTAATAAAAATTATTGTAAGAAAGAATCTACCACTCATGGCGAACATCCCGATCCAATCGAGAAGACTGGCAATAAAGGTTTGGTTGAATATAATTCAATAGGTGATGAGTGCTTATTCCAATTTTCTTATTCACATAAATTGATTAATTTTGAAGAAAATGAGAACGAAGAGGTCGTTATACAAAAAAACGAAATTTTCATGGACCATCATTCTTCAATTTTTTTGATTATTATGATTTTTTGGATTTTGTAATTTGAGACTTTCAAGAAAATTCATGGAATGATCCTTGTGAAAAATGCAGAATGGAGTTAAGGATCACCATGTACTAGTATTTGCCCGCTCGAGACAAGGCCGAGAAAGATCGGGATGTAAGAAAAAGAAAATATTTTGTGATGTTCTTGGCCCAATGTGCTCTAAGATGAACCCCAAGGAGCAAAAAAGAAAGTGATTCAGAATTGGGGTTGGAGTTCACAAGCTCCAGAAAAAAGAAAAAAAATAATGCAAGGGAGCCCCTTTACCTCCTCTTGCTTTTTTATTATATGTCATCGGGACATGACAATATATAATTATGGGGGTAGAGGAATATATATATGTGTATGTTTATATTTTTTAGTATAACTTCTTTTATACATCTCCATGGATTTCTTTATTCAGTTCTTTGCCATGGCCGTAATATTTTGAACTGAACATTTTCTAGAATTTTTAGTACATAAGTCGGCTAATAAAATAATTTTTCTGAGAATGAGATTTTGAAAAAAGGGATTTAATTGAGTGTCATCCATGTGTTAAATAAATATCTTTTCAAGCTCATATTTGTTTATTGGTGATTAAAATTATAATGTTTGTTGATCCCAAGTGTATTGTGTTGTCAGGTTATGTTGCCAAGTTCTCCTACTTATCTTAAAATCTAGAACTTGTCTTGAATGTGGTTTGATGCGAAATTCTAGGTAGATTTTTGAGTTGAGAAATGAAAGTAGATCTTCCATGTTGAACTATTAACTAAATTAACCTGCATTAATTATATTTATCCCTTGTAAACCCCTTTGAGCCTAAATAAATTATCCTTTTTTAAGCCAAACTTTAATCCTTGGCCACTTTTTATTATCACATCTATTTGTTCACCCTATTTCCTTACTGGCACTTTGAAAATTCAAAACACTAAGTGTGAGGGTGTTGTAGTAGAATGAATAGATGAAAGGATGATTGTTGGGTTTACTAATCTTTTAGGAATATTGTTGTGTGACTTTAAAAGAAGTAAATTGTTGCTTGTAAAAAAAAGAAAGAAAAAAGTTATAGCAACAAAGAGAATTTTGACAATTGCAAAAAAAGGGCAAACAAGAAACACAATGAAAGAGTTTAGAAAGGGAAGACAATGAAAAAGGGGAGGTTAAATTATTTTAGAAAGAAGGAAGACAATTGTGCTTAATTGTTAAAAGTATTGTGGCGCTTGTAAGCAGAGGCGGATCCACGTGGAGGGGCATGGGGCACGTGCACCCATGCTCCCTCCTTCGGCTATGTATCGCAGGGATGTTTTTCGGATAAAGTACTTAATTTTTCGCGTGGAAACTGATAGTCAAAAGAGCATTTGGTGTAGTGGTAGCTTTGTGCATCATTGACCCCTATGTCCAGTGTTCGAATCCCCATTCTATATATTCCATCTCTTATCTATTTTTCTATTTCTCTTTTTCATTCTTTTCTTTTCTGTTCTGTTCAAATCTCATGCCCTATCTTTCTTTTCTTTTCTTTTTTTTTCCCATGCATTCTTATGTTTTTTGGGTTCACCCTTTAATATATCCTTGAATTAAATTTTTATTTTTAATGGATTCTTTACTGTGTTTTCTTCATTCTATTTTTAGTTCAATCATTGAGTTTCAAAAAGTATAAAAAATAAAATTTAAATCATTTTAAATTTTTTCAATTTCAAGTTTCCTCTTTTTTCATTTACCACTCTCTTCTTGATTAGTTATTTAATTTTAATATATTGAGCTTATTATTTGTAACTATAAATAATGATGCTATTATTGATAGTTCTCCAAGGTAAGTTTTAGAGAACCAAATCAAACGATGGTCGGATAGTGGTGTACCCATCCTCCTGAAATCCTGAATCCGCTGCTTGTAAGAGACTTGAGTCACTTTATCCATATGTATCATACCTGTCCTTATACCAACATTACAACCTTATTAAAGCCCTACATGATTGCAACTCAAAAACTCCTACATTAGTGGACAACTACATGATAGTCAAGCTTATGGAATTTTTCAATAGCTTGAGATACTTTTTTGTTGAGAGTGACCGAATTTTTTAATGTCCTTCTTTGTTTTGTATTGATATGTTGTGAGTTATGGGCATCTCTCTGCATTTGGTGAGACACACTTGGGATTAAAAGATATTATAATTTTGGTTCTTAATAAGTGAACATGAGTACGATTAAAGATTATTTGAACTCGTGGCTTGATCTTGGTTATATTCTTGTTTGCAGAAAGTTCTCACAATAATATTTTAAAAAATTTAGCCGCGATTTTATTTTGTGTATTTTGCTCGGGGACGAGCAAACGTTCAAGTATGTCGGTATTTGATAAGCATATATTATATATGTTTTTAAGTATATATTATATTAAATAAACAAATACTTTATTTATGTATATGACTTTTTGTTCAATATTTGTATAAATTATTAATATATGTTGTAGGAAAAGAGAACAAAGAAAAAGAGAAGAAAGAAGAGTGTTCAAGCAAATACAGCAAAAAGGCCAAGGATGACATCCCCAATCTAAGGATATCATCTTCAATTCAAAGGATGCCATCTATAAAAAGAAGCACGTAGAAGAAATTGATTCAAGAGCTAGGGATGTTATCCCCAATCCAAGGATGACATCCCTTAGAAGTTTATGGACGTAATTTCCTATAAATAGGCATGACTTTTCGGTGGAAGGAGAACCATTCCTGTCCATAGAACACCAACTCTAATATTGTCTTGTCTTAGTTCTAAAAGTTATTTCTTTTATTGTAGGATAATATTTTTTTTCTTTATCTTTTCTCCATAGTGGAGTAATTTCTTTGGTTGGGATACTAGATGAAGCTATAAAAGTATTTTAATAATTATCTTAATTTTATTATCATCTTATGTTGATATTTTCTCTTTATCATCTTTATAAACCAAGGTATTTAATATTGATTATATCGATATAATTATATTCACTTACCAAAATCTTTATCTTATTATTTTTTTAAGAGAGATTTAAACAAGTTTATTGATTTAACAAAGGCTAATCGAAAGAGGCTTTTTCTCACTAGGTGTACTCAACTAAGATAATCTTGTTTGAAGCCATTACTTTAATTGGTTAACTACACTAATCAAAAGAGGTGTTGTTAGTCAATTATTATTTAATATCACTAACTATCAATAAATTGATAACACTAAGCGCGAGCGGTGCTATTTATGTATTATTGTTATATGGAGTGATTGCCTTAGAAATAAGTGGTCATTCTTTAAACAAGGTCTCTGTTTAACTATTAATCAATTAACTGCACTAATCAAAAGAGGTATTATTAATCGGATACTTGTATGTGATTTGGTTGAATTAGAAATAAACGATCATTTCATTAAACAGCGAAATAAATAATAAAATTTTGACTTTATTATAATGCTTTTATTTTGCTGATTCAAAGTTTTCCAACCTCTATTTTTATTTACAGAAAAACCAAAAATATTTATTGCTTTTATTTTACATTTTTAAGAGTAGCCCCTTTTATCAATTTGATTCTCTTAAATAGTGACAAAGGCAATACAAATCTGTAGCATAGGTGGTTCCAATCTCTGTGGAACGATATCTTAAACTTTACTATTATTTGATAGAGTACGAGTAAAAAAATCATATACACCCAAAGCTCGTCACTGCTCGTCTGGAAAGGTTTCCAGAATATCCTCTGCCTCAACTAAGTTTTCAACTCCTTCAAGCCCCGATAGATGATCAACGACCTAGTTTTCTGTACTCTTACGGTCACGAATCTCCAGGTCGAACTTTTGCAGTAGCAGCACCCAACAAATCAGGCACGGTTTGGACTGCTTCTTTTCAATCAAGTACCTGAGAGCAGCGTGATCAGTATATACAATTACCTTAGAGCCAATCAGTTATGATTTGAACTTGTCGAATGCGAACACCACCGTCAGCATCTCCTTTTCAGTCACAATGTTGTTCAGCTAGGCTCCACTTAACGTTCTAATGTCATAGTAAATTGGGTGCATTATATTGTCTTTCTGTTGTCCTAGCACTGACCCCACTGCATAGTCACTGGTGTCACACATGAGTTCGAATGGTTGCTCCCAGTCGGGGGAAACAATGATGGGTGCTGTGATTAGCCTTTTTTTTCAACTCCTCGAATGCTACCATGCAATCATCAGAAAACACAAAAGGGTGATATTTATCTAACAACTTACACAGTGGGTTTGCAATTTTTGAGAAGTCTTTTGATGAATCTCCGGTAGAAACCGGCATGCCCGAGAAAGCTCCTGATTGCCTTGACTTATGTGGGGGTGGCAGCTTTGCTATCACATCAACTTTAGCACGATCCACCTCGATTACCTTGCTTGATACCAGGTGTCCCAATACTATACCCTCTTGTACCATGAAATGACACTTTTCCCAATTAAGTACAAGGTTAGTCTCGATACACCATTTCAACACTTGGGTTAGGTTTGTAAGGCACTCATCGAATGAGTTTCCTACCCTGAGAAATCATCCATGAACACCTCCATTATGTCTTCAACCATGTCGGTGAATATGTCCATCATGCACCTTTGGTATGTGGCGGGTGCATTGCATAGGCCAAAAGGCATCATCCAGAATGCATAAATCCCATATGGACATGTGAACAAGGTCTTCTCTCTGTTCTCTGGTGCAATAGAGATTTGGTTGTACCCTGTTACCCATCCAGAAAATAGAAGTGGGACCTCCCTGCTAGTCTGTCAAGCATCTGATCAATGAAGGGAAGTGGGAAGTTGTCTTTCCGGGTGGCCAGATTCAATTTCCTATAGTCCATACAAATTCTCCAGCCTGTGACGGTTCTTGTAGATATCAGCTCATTGTTATCATTTTTTACCACTGTCATGCCACCCTTCTTAGGAACACATTGCACTGGGCTAACCCAGTTGCTGTAAGAGATAGGGAAAATGATTCCCACATCTAACCACTTAATGATCTCCTTTTTTACCACTTCCTTTATGTTGGGGTTCAGCCTTCTTTGGTGCTCCTTGGAAGGTTTGTGCCCCTCTTCTAACAGAATTTTATGTATACAATATGGCGGGCTGATCCCCTTAATGTCTGCCATGGTCCACCCAATGACAGTCTTGCACTCCGTGAGTACCTGTAAAACTTGTTGTGCCTGCATATCTAACAAACTAGATGAGATAATAACAGGTAATATGGAGTTAGGTCCTAGAAATGCATACCTGAGATGGTGGGAAGGGGCTTCAACTCCAGCTTTGGTAGTTCTTCTATGGATGGCTTGGCTGGAGGAGTTTCTCTTTTATCTAAGTGCAAGGTCTCAAATTCAAGTGTTCTCTCCCAAAAGCCTTTGCCCTCAAGAGCCAACACCCATTCTGCCAATTCTTCCCCATTCACCTCATCTAAATTCATAAGACATGCAGCAAGAGGATCCTCAATAGTCAATGTCTCGTCATCCTCTTCCACGATTACATCCACGGCATCAATAAGAGAACAATTGGCGAATTCACTTGGCCGCCTCATAGATTTCTGCACGTTGAATGTTATCTTCTCATATTTCAACCTCATCTTGAGTTCCCCAGTTTCAAAATCAATGAGGGCTTGCCCTATGCCCAAGAACGACCTTCCTAAAATTATGGAAATTTCTTCATCTACTCTACAATCTAGAATCACAAAATCTGCAAGGAACATAATTTTCCCTACCTGTATCAACACGTCATCCAAAATACCTTAGGGTCTGTTCATAGTTCTGTCAGCCAACTGCAACAACATAGACGTGGGTCTAGCTCTTCCAATCCCCAACCTCTTATAGATCACCATGGACATAAGATTTATGCTAGCCCCCAAATCACAGAGTGCTTTGGCGAAAGCAAAGTTACCAATAGTGCAGGGAATTGTGAAACTCCCTGGATCAGACAACTTTTCAGCAACTGGTCTAGTCACCACAACAATGTAGGTCTGAGTTAGAGTCACTGTGGCCAAGTCTTGGAAGTCGAATTTTTTGGACATCAAGTCCTTCATCATTTTTGCATAACCAGGCATCTTCTTCATTCAATGGAATATTTACCTGAATTTGTTTCAACATCTCCAAGAATTTCTTGTATAGTTCATCTTTCTGGTATTTGGCTTCATTCAGCATGGTTATTATGGAGGACATGCCGATGTCTATAAGCCCTATGGTTAAAATTTAGACTATTACGATGTGAACAACCTCTGTGGGAATGGTGCTAGAGGTCTCTTCTTTCCAGTGATTTGGGTTTTCTTTTTGTCAGACACCACCTCAACTACCGGTTGCTGGGCTGTCTCAGCTTCTTTCTCAGCCTTAATCTATGTGTTAGTTTCTTCATGGGCAGGCTTTACTATCACCTCTATCAGTTTTGTTGAATCATCTAGCTCAATGGCCACTAGTACAAGTGTCTCAGCCTGTCTGGTTTCTCGAGCCCTCTATTGCTCCAAGACTAGGTCTCTGCCATTACGTAGACTCACTACTATCAGCTGATTTGGGCCTTGATCTTTGGATTTACCTGAGTGTATGTAGCTTACCTTATCGTTAATGATGAAAATACCCTCTTAAAGCTCTCCAAAATCATCCATACCAAATGAAAAATGGGAGAAAAATGACTATCTCCCGATTTTTAAAAGAACTCACTGCCTCCAGCGCTTCCCCATCGGTGGTCAGGGGGCCGCATCTGCGAGAAGATGACCACATCTGCGAAATGGGGAGAGAAGGTTGAGACCGCTTCTGCGGTCTAGGGGCTGCATTTGCGGAGCCACATCTGCAGCTTGGGAGCCGCTTCTGCGGTTCTTGGCCTGACTTGCTTGGGCTGCTTCTGCGATGCAAGGACTGCTTCTGCGGTGTCGCACCTGCGGTCCAGGTGTTGTTATGATAGAAGCAGCAACCTTTATCCCTTCTCAAAATCCCATTTTCGATCCGTTAACCACCCGGAATCCACCCGAGGCCCTTGGGACCCCAACCAATCATACCAACCAGTCCCAAAACATATTACGGACTTGCTCGAGGCTGCAAATCATATCAAACAACACTAAAATCTCGAATCGAACTCCAATCCAAACTTTATGAACTTTAGAACTTCCAACTTCTACTTTCAATGTTTAAACCTAGAAAATCACGTCATATTGACTTAAAATTTTGCACACTAGTCATATTTGATGTTACGAACCTACTCCAACTTTTGGAATCAGATTCGGACTCCGATATCAAAAATTCCACTTCCGGTCAAACTTCTCAAAAACCTTCAAATTCTATCTTTAGCCAAATGACTTCACAATGGCCTACGGACCTCCGATTTCACTTCCGATCGCGCTCCCAACTCCAGAATCACCTTACGGAGCTATTCCTAGACTCGGAATCCCAAACTAACATCGATAACACTGAAATTCACTTCAACCCAAACTTATGAAATTTCTTCCAAAGTGCTAGCTTGTACAACAAGCGCCCAAACACTCCCGTGTCATCCAAAACCCGATCCGGGCATACGCCTAAGTCCGAAATCATCATACGATCCTACTGGAACCTTCAGATCCCGATTCCGAGGTCGTTTCCTCAAAATCCAATCTTGGAGAATTCTTTCAACTCAAGGCTTCCGAAATGAGAATTCTCTCTCCAAATCAACTTTGAACTTCCCGAAATTCAATTCCGACCACGCGTACAAGTCATAATACCTGAAATGAAGCTGCTCATGGCCTCAGACTATTGAACGACGTGCTAGAGCTTAAAACGTCCTATCGAGTTGTTATATTAGCTCCCACTTAAACATACGTTCGTCCTCGAACATGCTAAGAACTACACTGGGGTTGTCCGAAATTACTGTTTAACACCTCGAGCACCTACCCGTGCCATCACCACTCAGCTGGGCATTTTAGATTGATCAACTTGTGAATATCCTTTTTCACTTAAGTAAATAAGCCTTAGAGCCCAATTCTAACATCCGAAATTCTCTGCTAGGCCGGTTTCCAACACACGAACACCGTATCAATTACCACACGATACCAAACCATGATTGCATACCTTAGCTGAATTCACACCTTGCACCACTTTACCCACAGGACCACAATAACATTCTCTGATCAATTTAGTCGAAATTCCATGACTCTGATGCTCCCATTGCACCTCATGACATACATAGGTCTTGCTCTAACTCTCACAATACTGCCACGATGAAAGAGATGTGCAGAGATTCATAACCAACTGCTAAATCAATAAATCATTAGGTCTATACTCCTAACAAGAACCATCACCTCATTCTGCACCAAATAATGGTCTTAGCTCCTTAATATGCTTCATATAGTCAGATTGTACTGATCCTAAATCCAATGATCTCGTCTCACCCAGTATGAACTGCTCAGGCAATAAGCTACCCCAGACATGATCAAAACCCTCAAATGATGTCGCAAGATGCCGATAGGCTACTAATTCGAACGTGATATAAAGGAAAACGAACTCTAGAAGGTACCACCTAACTCATGCACTAATTCGGACTTTCCTCAGAAAATAAGAAGCAAGGCATATACAAAAATAGCATATAGAAAACTATACTCTACATCACACTGGTGCGGCGTGCAACCCGATCCAAATAACATACTCATGGTGGCGTGCCATCCGATCCACATATAGAATTCACATAAGGAGATATGCATCGAGCTAAATTTCTCATTACAATAATATACCGAATATCAGTCACAAGCACGCAAAGTGCATAATACCATCTCTGGGGGAACATATAGTGCCATAGGCTACAAAACTCATGCACAACTGATGTGTGATATACGATCTGAATCTTGAGGGTCATCCTGCTCATATAACATCATCTCTACGCGGAACCTCAACACATAAGAAAATCATCTAGTTGTTCACAACTCACATGGCACAATATAGCATTACACGAAATAGCCGATGATGAAACAATATCCACATCTGAATACTCCTCCATACGTAGCACTATACTGAAATGAACTCATCCGGCCTGATATAAGGCCTATATTCATGCTTAAATCCATTCACCGACCTCAAGCCAATTCTGATCGTGCCGAACTAGGCTAATAACCTTTCAGAAGTCCATACTAACTTCCCTTTTTCATAACACACAAGAACAACCATCACAACCGGAGTGATCCCCCACAATCCACAACACAATAAACTGAGTGCCCTTCAAGCATCAAATTCTCAATTTAATAACATTACTACAATCTTCATACTCGGTTTAATTTCTTCAATAAATCAAGTGACTACATGCCACACTTCTACAACCTTCCCGTGGGGCACACTCCCACAACCCTTTGTAACAATAACAGGTCCGTGCATCCAGAGCACCGGCTGAACTACTGCTGAAAGCTATCTAGCATCCTTAACTAGGACGCAAGGCCTTTTTCACAAAACCCGATCTCTGGTGACGCTGATGACAATACCAACTTACTTTAAACATCGAAACTCCTTCCCTACTCATACGAGCTCGTGACATCCTTGACAACACCGAACTGCAACCTTGATCTTCACTTCAAATTCCATACCACTCACTGCACCCAACATGCCAGTATACGATAGTACACGCTTTTCATCATAGCTTCGGAACCACTATTTGATTAACACTTCATCATATAATTTTTTTCACTTAACTCACTTCAGGAGGACCCTAGAAATACAGGTGAGTTCTCATAATCGTAGGATATGCAAATCTCTAAGTAGAGGTCTAAGCCACCATAGCCCTTCTGGGATCCGCCTCCACATAACAGACCGTAACAGTAGAATACTTCTGAATCGCATCAATTATGGTGGCCGACAAGCCTCATACATACCGCCACAAATCACTTGCATATCTTGACCACGTCGAAAGAACTGATCACTACTACTAATATGCCAACCTAACTATGGCTAACCGATTTATCTTTTTCTAATTTATCCTTGTTTGCCTTAGAAATAATAATAGCACCATTCAGCACATAGTACACTCCATACGTACTCATCCCGAGTGACCTTGAATCACGAGACAATGATGTCTCAAATCCCACGAACTGTTTCATATTTCCCAACAGCTGCAAATTCGCATCCTCAACTGGTATGCCCATTCTGATAATCTCACTATGAATATGAAGTCTTTTCTCATTTTCCTCCCAAATGCTGCACTACAAGTCAAAACATCATAGAACATTCTGGGCCTCTTATCAAAAGCTGCTACAAAGCTTGAATCTTAACCGTACCTATAGGCTCGAAATCATTAGGCTCCACACTTTACCCCTTTGAATCTACTAGGACCATTGCTGAGAGCCACCCGCTCTAACTTGGCCCTAAATATAATCAACTACATGAATCTTCTAGCACATGAACACCCTCTCGACAAAACACCTAGCAGAATCACTTCCCTTGGAACCCGCATCTATACAAAGCACAAATCCTGAATCCTTCCCCCAAGTTTGAACATGAGCCAACAAGGCCAACCATAGCACACCTTTAACAATTTCCTGCTCAAATTACCACTTATGGTCTTTTCCCGTAGATGTAATAACCTATCAACATGCTAATAATCGGGAACCTCGCAAGTAGTTAACCATGTAACCCAATCATAGGCGGTGGGACTCTCCCACTTTGTTCGAAGCCACAATTACACAACTCAGGAATTCACCAGGTTTCTTAAACTCTTATTGACATAACCTTGCGCAATCAACCGCCAAAATTCTCAGAATCTTTCTATAAAATCCCTTTTTATACTCTGAATCATCAACCACATTCGCACGACCGTTCTCTTCGCTGAACAACCAATAGAATTCTTCGCAGAAGCCTCGCCAACCACACGACTGCTAACCTACTCACAGGGAATAACCCACCTATGCAAATCACTTCCCAATATCTTCCAACGCTGCTGCACGGGGTACAATCACTACGACATCAATAACCCATCTTGAGTCCGAGCTCACCCTTTGGCTGCACAAGTCCATTCATCTCTCTTGGACATCAATTAAATGTGCGGCAACATCCTTCCAATTCAAAGTTATGTTGTATCCTTCTTCATTTCAAGCAGCTCCTTCCCGTTATATCAAATCTTTCGCCGCATAATGGCCCATGCTTAAAATTAAATCCGTAGGCCCCAGTCACTAATCTCTAAAGTTCCCAAGTCATTCCAAACTCTTCTTAAGGTTCGTAGTCATCCTTCCACAATTCCCATATGCACCTCCGCCACTCTCCCACTTTGGCGGAACTCATCCCATTAATCAACTACTCGACCTTTGCTTCTTATACTTAGCCTTCTAGAAGTCTTCGCCACTGCCTGACACTTCCCACATATCTTTCCTCATCCTTTGCTGCTCCGTTGTTGCCTTAAATAAAATCTATCTTCATAGCACTTGAACCCACAATTGCTACCAACTTTAAACCTTTCTGAAAATCATATTTCTTGAGCCGTCAACATTAGAAACACCGGTTCGATCTGAACCACCGTATCCCACGATATCTAACAGTCATTTCCCCCATATCATTTCATAATATCTTACCCCAAAGGCGAATCACAGAAGACCATAACACCGACGAACTTAACTCATACAATCGAGGATGACGACACTACATCACAGATGAAAATTCCACCACGCTCGAAAATATCAAGTCTCGTTACTCCACTACTCCAAATATGGACATTCATAGGCCAATTGTATTTCCCATACTGGGAATAAAATACCGAACCTCTACATCATGCACTGAGTAAACCTCCCTTCAAGTCATTCACTACCCTGACAAATAGACAAACATTCTACCATTATGTCAATACTGCGGAACAATTGTTCATAAGCATCATGGCAACTTGTGCCTAGCCTCAAAGCTCTCAGAAGCATCGCTACTTGACTGAAATAGTAGAATATCCTTCCATAAGACGACAATATTAGCTCAAACAATCCTGTAGTGATAAACACCTCGCACCACATTCGTAGCACTATTACTATCCTTAAATTCTTGATTTGACCAGTAGTTTGCGTCACGTAAGATTAAGTAGGAAGGAAACAAGAGCATAAGCCTCAAAGAATCAAATCGCACGTGAGGAATCAAGAAGGGAAGTACTCCTAATAGCCCTGTAGCCTCCCAAAGATAAGTACAGAAGTCTTCATAATGATCCGCGAGACTCTACTATACTTGCTCATGACTCGTGAGACCTAAGGGAACCTATTTCTCCGATACCATGTTGTCACGACCCAAAATACACTAAGGGTCATGATGGCGCCGGACACTTCTGTCAGGCAAGCCAACCAAATTACTTGATTAAGTTCTCATTTAAACAATTTTGAAAACTAAGGTTTTTCTTCAATTTTACTAGTAAAAGACAATCTTTACAATGTAAATAAAAGAATGTTTGGAAGTAAATACAAGATATCCAATAATCATCCCAGAACCCGGTGTCACAAGTGCATGAGCATCTACTAAGAAGGAAATAAAATGCAACAACCGTCCGGAATGCAATATTGGACAGAAAATAAAAACAGATAACTGAAAGAGACTCTGCTGGCTGCGGGTCACCTCGAGAAGTGCAACTCACCTAAGTCTCCGTATCAACCATGCTTCTATGCCCAGTAGGCCACTAGAGATATATATGCATGTGCAACAAAAATGCAAAGAGGTGTAGTATGAGTACGAAAACAACGTGTACTCAATTAGTATCCCGTCTAATCTCAAAGAAGTAGAGACGAGAGGTCGACTTTGACACTTACTAGTGCTCCAATAACAATATAGTGACAATGTAAGGAAATCATGGATTTTTTTAAAATAATTATAAACTCATAAAACCAGATAGCAGGTAAACAACATCTCAAATAAGTACAAATTTCCAAAGTTTACTTTTCATTATGCTTATCAACTATATCTGGCCAGGGAAGGCAAATATTATCGCATAACATTCTCAGGCAAGCAATACAAGCATGCGCATATCATGCCGAGGTCGTACAATCCGATCCAAGAGAAATGTAAAATGTGCACTACCGAGGGTCAAACATCACGAACTATAGATGCATCTATTACCTCGCTCGCGTATCATACATGCGACGCGGTCAACATAAATAAACAAATACCCCGCTCGCGAATCATACATGCGACGCAGGCACACATAGATACACACAGTCAAATAGCCAATTAAGAGTTTATTTCAATAAAAGCCAATTCTCTTTTAATGATTTAAGAAAATTAAGTTTAATACTTTTAGAAATTCATTTACCAATTCAATGAGATTTAAGCAATTCAATCTATCAATAAGTTTACAAATAATCCAAGTACAACATGCTTTTGGGTCCTAGACTACCCGGACAATAGCATAATAGTAGCTACGCACGGACTATCGTCACCTTGTGCGTACGTAGCCCCCACAAATAGAAGCACATAACAAATTAACTCACCTACTGGGACAATTACCTCTTACAAGGTTAGAAAGGAGACTCACCGTTCCGAAGATCCATAACCGGCATTTCACGCCCTTCCAAAGACTTAAATTGATGCACAACGCCCCAAACCTAGCCAATAATTATGAAAAATCCATTAATATATGTTCAAGTACTCACAATCCAATTTATAGCAATTCCTAACCCAATCGAAAAGTTGACAAAATTGCCTTCGGGCCCACGTGCCCGGATATCGAAGATAAACTTTACCCAATAACTCACGAACTCAAATATATGATTTTCTCTTAATACCAAAAATCGTGGTCAAATTCCAAGAATATAATTTTCTAGGTCTTCCTCAAACCCCCCAAATTTCTACCCTTTTGCATGCTAAAATCCATAAAAAATCAATATATTTAACTCAATATAGGTGGGGTTAGCTTACCTTATCGTTGATGATGAAAATCCCCTCTTGAAGCTCTCCAAAATCGTCCATACCAAATGAAAAATGGGAGAAAAATGACCATCTCCCGATTTTTAAAAGAACTCACAGCCTCCGGCACTTCCGCATCTGCGGTCAGGGGACCGTATTTGCGAGAAGATGACTACATCTCCGAAATGGGGAGAGAAGGCTGGGACTGCTTCTACGGTCT
This sequence comes from Nicotiana tabacum, assembly GCF_000715075.1. NCBI lineage: Eukaryota > Viridiplantae > Streptophyta > Magnoliopsida > Solanales > Solanaceae > Nicotiana > Nicotiana tabacum. The sequence goes on along the minus strand of NC_134087.1, from coordinate 35,203,211 downwards.
GGGGGCCACATTTGCGGAGCGCATCTGCGGCTTGGGATACGCTTCTGCGGTTCCTGGCCTGGCTTGCTTGGGCCGCTTCTGCGATGCAAGGACTGCTTCTGCAGTCTCGCACCTACGGTCCATGTGCGGTTATGAAAGAAGCAGCAACCTTCATTCCTTCTCAAAATCCCATTTTCGATCCGTTAACCACCCGAAATCCATTCGAGGCCCTCGGGAGCCCAACCAATCATACCAACCAGTCCCAAAACACCTTACGGACTTGCTCGAGGCCTCAAATCATATCAAACAATGCTAAAATCTCGAATCGACCTCCAATCCAAGCTTTATGAACTTTAGAACTTCCAAATTTTACTTTCGATGTTTAAACCTAGCAAATCACGTCCGATTGACTTAAAATTTTGCACACAAGTCATATTTGATGTTACGGACCTACTCCAACTTTCGAAATCGGATTCCAACCCCGATATCAAAAAGTCCACTTCCGATCAAACTTCTCAAAAACCTTCAAATTCTATCTTTAGCCAAATGACTTCACAATGACCTGCAGACCTCCGAATTCACGTCCGATCACGCTCCCAACTCCAGAATCACCATACGGAGCTATTCCCAAACTCGGAATCCCAAACGGACATCGATAAGACTAAAATGCACTTCAACCCAAACTTATGAAATTTATTCCAAAGTGCTAGCTTCTATAACAGGCGCCCAAACACTCCCGGGTCATCCAAAACCCGATCCGTGCATACGCCCAAGTCCGAAATCATCATACGATCCTACTGGAACCTTCAGATCCCGATTCCGAGGTCGTTTACTTAAAAATCCAATCTTGGTGAATTCTTTCAACTCAAGGCTTCCGAAATGAGAATTCTCTCTCCGAATCAACTTTGAACTTCGCGAAATTCAATTCCGACAACACGTACAAGTCATAATACCTGAAATTAAGCTGCTCATGGCCTTAGACTATTGAACGATGAGCTAGATCTCAAAATGACCGGTTGGGTCATTACAACTAGGGAGAAATACCATACAAAAAAAAAAATTTAAAAAAAGAGGATCCTGAAGGTCAACTCGTTGCACGTTCTTTCAAATGAATTTCGATCAACCAAGTAAACTGTTTGTTGAGTTGGTAGAAAAATACTGTCAAAAGGCCATCGAGTGTGACTATTGTGGAGGAAACCACCAATACTTTGAATGCCAAACAAGTAACACATTCTCCTATGCCGATACTAGGAGAATGAATGACCTTGAACAATTAATTAATAGAATCAGTCAAAGGTCCATTACTTGTGAATATTATGGTGGAAGTCACCTTACTCATGAATGCCAACTCGATAATTCCTATTCTTTTGGTTTATCGAATAAACAAGCTAATGTTGTTTCTAGTTCTTGCAGGCTTATTGATTCTAGTGAATATGACTGCAATCCGGAGTGCAATCAATATTCACAAAAGAATTAAAATATTGAGAGTCAATCACCTCAAGAGGAGAATAGAAACTTGAAAAAAACTGTGCATAATTTCATTGAAAATACCGATTAAAAATATGCACAGAATAATAAAGCCATTATGGATCTAACAATAAAAGTAAATCAATTAGTAAGTATGACAATCTCCTTAAATTTTTGTGGCGGGCTTTTAAATGAAACTGCATCTTGTAAGGATGGACCAATTAATAAAAATTGAGCTTTGTGAGAAAGAATCTATCACTCATGGTGAACATCATGATCCAATCGAGAAGGCTGACAATAAAGGTTTGGTTGAATATAATTCAATAGGTGATGAGTGCTTACTCCAATTTTCTTATTCACATAAATTGATTAATTTGGAAGAAAATGAGAATGAAGAGGTCGTTATACACAAAAATAAAATTTTCGTGGACCATCATTCTTCAACTTTATTTGATTATTATGATTTTGTGGATTTTGTTATTGGAGACTTTTAGGAAAATTCATGGAATGATCCTCGGGAAAAATGCAGAATGAAGTTAAGGATCACCATGTACTATTATTTGCCCGCTCGAGACAAGGTCGAGAAAGAGCGGGATGTAAGAAAAAAGAAAATATTTTGTGATGCTCTTGGCCAAATGTGCTCTAAGATGAACCCAAAGGAGCGAAAAATAAAGAGTGATTCAGAATTGTGGTTGGAGTTCACAAGCTCCAGAAAAAAGAAAAAAAAATTCAACGGAGCCCCTTTACCTCCTCTTACTTTTATATTATATGTCATCGGGATATGACAATATTTAAGTATGGGGGTATAGGAATATATATTTGTGTATGTTTATATTATTTTAGTATAACTTCTTTTATACATCTCCATGGGTTTTTTTGTTCAGTTCTTTGCCATGGTCGTAATATTTTGAACTGAACATTTTCTAGAATTTTTAGTACATAAGTCGGCTAATAAATTAATTTTTCTGAGAATGAGATTTTGAAAAAAAGGGATTTAATTGAGTGTCATCCATGTGTTAAATAAATAACTTTTCAAGCTCATATTTGTTTATTGGTGATTAAAATTATAATGTTTGTTTTTTCCAAGTGTATTTTGTTGTCAAGTTATGTTGCCAAGTACTCCTACTTATATTAAAATCTAGAACTTGTCTTGAATGTGGTTTGATGCGAAATTCTAGGTAAATTTTTGAGTTGAGAAATGAAAGTAGGCCTTCCTTGTTGAACTATTAACTAAATTAACCTGCTTTAATTATATTTATCCCTTGTCAACCCCTTTGATCCTAAATAAATTATCCTTTTTAAGCCAAACTTTAACCCTTGGCCTCTTTTTTTTTATCACATCTATTTGTTCACCCTATTTCCTTGCTGGCACTTTGAAAATTCAAAACACTAAGTGTGAGGGCGTTATAGTAGAATGAAAAGATGAAAGGATGATTGTTGGGTTTACTAATCTTTTGAGAACATTGTCGTGTGACTTTAAAAGAAGTAAATTGTTTCTTGTAAAAAAAAAGAAGGAAAAAAGTTATAGCAACAAAGAGTATTTTGACAACTGCGAAAAAAAAAGGGCAAACAAGAAAAACAATGAAAGAGTTTAGAAAGGGAAGACAATGAAAAAGGGGAGGTTAAATTATTTTAGAAAGAAGGAAGACAATTGTACTTAACTGTTAAAAGTATTGTGGTGATTTTAAGCAGAGGCAGATCCACGTGGAGGGGTATGGGGCACGTGCACCCATGCTCCCCTCCTTCGGCTGTGTATCGCAGGGATGTTTTTCGGATAAAGTACTTAATTTTTCGCGTGGGAACCGATGGTCAAAAGAGCATCTGATGTAGTGGTAGCTTTGTGCACCATTGACCCCTAGGTCCAGTGTTCGAATCCCAATTCTATATCTTCCATCTCTTATCCATTTGTCTATTTCTCTTTTTCATTCTTTTCTTTTCTATTCTGTTCAAATCTCATGCCCTATCTTTCTTTTCTTTTCTTTTTTTTTCCCATGCATTCTTATGTTTTTGGGTTCACCCTTTAATATATCCTTGAATTAAATTTTTATTTTTATTGGATTCTTTTCTGTGTTTTCTTCATTCTATTTTTTAATTCAATCATTGAGTTTCAAAAACTATAAAAAATAAAATTTAAAGCATTTTGAATCTTTTCAATTTCAAGTTTCCTCTTTTTTCATTTAACACTCTCTTTTTGATTAGTTATTTAATTTTAATATATTGAGCTTAGTATTTGTAACTATAAATAATGATGCTATTATTGATAGTTCTCTAAGGTAAGGTTTAGAGAACCAAATCAAACGGTGGTCGGATAGTGGTGTACCCATCCTCCTGAAATTCTAGATCCGCCTCTGCTTGTAAGCGACTTGAGTCACTTTATCCATATGTATCTTACCTGTACTTATACCAACATTACAACCTTTTTAAAGGCCTATATGATCGCAACTCAAAAACTCTTACATTAGTGGAGAACCACATGATAGTCAAGCTTATGGATTTTTTCAATAGCTTGAGATACTTTTTTGTTCAGAGTGAGCAAATTTTTTAATGTCCTTCTTTGTTTTGTATTGATATGTTGTGAGTTATGGGCATCTCTCTTCATTTGGTGAGACACACTTGGGAATTAAAAGTATTATAATTTTGGTTCTTAATAAGTGAACATGAGTACGATTAAAGATTATTTGAACTTGTGGCTTGATCTTGGTTATATTCTTGTTTGCAGAAAGTTCTCATAATAATATTTTAAAAAATTTAGCCGCTATTTTATTTTGTGTATTTTGCTCGGTGACGAGCAAACATTCAAGTATGTGGGTATTTGATAAGTATATATTATATATATTTTTAGGTATATATTATATTAAATAAACAAATACTTTATTTATAGATATGACTTTTTGTTTAATATTTGTACAAATTATTAATATAAGTTGCATGAAAAGAAAAGAAAAGAAAAAGAAAAGAAAAGAAAAAGAGAACAAAGAAGAGTTCTCAAGCAGATGCAGCAAAAAGGCCAAGGATGGCATCCCCAATCCAAGAATATCATCCTCAATTCTAAGGATGTCATTTGTAGAAAGACGCAAGTAGAAGAAATTGATTCAAGTGCTAGGGATTCCATCCCCAATCCAAGGATAACATCCCTTAGAAGTTTATGGACGTAATTTCCTATAAATAGGCATGACTTTTCGGTGGAAGGAGAACCATTCTTGTTCAGTGAACACCAACTCTAATATTGTCTTGTCTTAGTTCTAAAAGTTATATCTTTTATTGTAGCATAGTATTTTTCTTCTTCATCTTTTCTCCATAGTGGAGCAATTTTCTTTGGTTGAGATACCAGATGAAGCTATAAAAGTGTTATAATAATTATCTTAATTTTATTATCATCTTATGTTGAGATTTTCTCTTTATCATCTTTATACACCAAGGTATTTGATATTGATTATATCGATATAATTATATTCACTTACCAAATTCTTTATCTTGTTATTTTATTTTTTATTCGGGAGAAAAGAAAGATTTAAACAAGTTTATTGATTTAACAAAGGCTAATCAAAAGAGGCTTTTTCTCACTTGGTGTACTCAACTAAGCGCGAGCGGTGCTATTTATGCATTATTGTTATGTGGAGTGATTGCCTTAGAAATAAGTGGTCATTCTTTAAACAAAGCCTCTGTTTAACTGTTAATCAATTAACTACACTAATCGAAAGAGTTATTATTAATTGGATACTTGTATGTGATTTGGTTGAATTAGAAATAAGCGATCATTTCATTAAACAAAGAAATAAATAATAAAATTTTGACTTTATTATAATGCTTTTATTTTGATGATTCAAAGTATTCCAACCTCTATTTTTATTTTCAGAAAAACCAAAAATATTTATTTCTTTTATTTTACATTTTTAATAGTAGCCCCTTTCATCAATTTTATTCTCTCAAATAGTGACAAAGGCAATACAAATCTGTATCCTGGGTGGTTCCAATCTCTATGGGACGATATCTTAAACTTTACTATAATCTGATAGAGTACGAGTAAAAAAGTCATATACGCCCAAAGCTCATCACTGCTCGTCTGGAAAGGTTTCAGGAATATCCTCTGCCTCAACTATGTTTTCAACTCCTTCAAGTCGCGATAGATGATCAGCAACCTAGTTTTCCGTGCTCTTACGGTCACGAATCTCCAGGTCGAACTTTTGTAGTAGCAGCACCCAACAAATCAGACATGATTTGGTCTCCTTTCTTTTCAATCAAGTACCTGAGAGCAGCGTGATCAGTATATACAATCACTTTAGAGCTAATCAGGTATAATGTGAACTTGTCGAATGCGAACACCACAACCAGCATCTCCTTTTCAGTCACAGTGTTGTTCAGCTGGGCTCCACTTAATGTTCTACTAGCGTAGTAAATTGGGTGCATTATCTCGTCTTTCCACTATCCTAGCATTGTCCCCACTGCATAGTCACTGGCGTCACACATGAATTCGAATGGTTGCTCCCAGTCGGGGGCAACAATGATGGGTGTTGTGACTAGCCTTTTTTTCAACTCCTCGAATGCTACCCTGCAATCATCTGAAAAGACGAAAGGGTAAACTTTATCTAACAACTTACATAGAGGGTTTGTAATTTTTGAGAAGTCTTTGATGAATCTCCGGTAGAAACTGGCATGCCCGAGGAAGCTCATGATTGCCTTGACTTATGTGGGGGTGACAGCTTTGCTATCATATCAAATTTAGCACGATCCACCTCTATTCCCTTGCTTTATACTAGGTGTCCCAAGACTATACCCGCTTGTACCATGAAATGACACTTTTCCCAATTAAGTACAAGGTTAGTCTCGATACACCATTTCAACACTCAGGTTAGGTTTGTAAGGCACTCATCGAATGAGTTTCCTACCACTGAGAAATCATCCATGAACAACTCCATTATGTCTTCAACCATGTTGGTGAATATGTCCATCATGCACCTTTGGAATGTGGCGGGTGCATTGGATAGGCCAAAAGGCATCCTCCGGAAGGCATAAATCCCATATGGACATGTGAACGAGGTCTTCTCTCTATCCTCTGGAGCAATGGAGATTTGGTTGTACCCTGAATACCTATCCAGAAAATAGAAGTGGGACCTCTCTGCAAGTCTGTCAAGCATCTGATTAATGAAGGGAAGTGGGAAGTGGTCTTTCCGGGTGGCCAGATTCAATTTCCTATAGTCCATACAAATTCTCCAACCTGTGATGGTTCTTGTAGAGATCAACCTTATTGTTATCATTTTTTACAGCCGTCATACCACCCTTCTTAGGAACACATTGCACTGGGCTAACCCAGTTGCTATCAGAGATAGGGAAAATGATTCTCGCATCTAACCACTTAATGATATCCTTCTTCACCACTTCCTTCATGTTGGGGTTCAGCCTTCTTTGGTGCTCCTTGGAATGTTTGTGCCCCTCTTCCAGCAGAATTTTATGTATACAATATGGCGGGTTGATCCCCTTAATGTCTGCCATGGTCCACCCAATGGCAGTCTTGCACTCCGTGAGTACCTGCAAAAGTTGTTGTGCTTGCACATCTAATAAACTAGATGAGATAATAACTGGTAATATGGAGTTAGGTACTAGGAACGCATACCTGAGATGGTGGGAAGGGGCTTCAACTCCAGCTTTAGTGGTTCTTCTATGAATGGATTGGCTGGAGGAGTTTTTTTTTTCTCTAAGTGCAAGGGCTCAAATTCAAGTGTTCTCTCCCAAAAGCCTTTGCCCTCAAGAGCCAGCACCCATTCTGCCAATTCATCCCCATTCACCTCATCTAAATTCATAAGACATGCAGCAAGAGGATCCTCAATAGTCAATGTCTCATCATCCTCTTCCACGATTACATCCACGGCATCAATAAGAGAACAATTGGCAAATTCACTTGGTCGTCTCATAGATTTCTGCACGTTGAATGTTATCTCCTCATCTTTCAACCTCATCTTGAGATCCCCAGTTTCAAAAATCAATGAGGGCTTGACCTGTGGCCAAGAATGGCCTTCCCAAAATTATGGGAATTTCTTCATCCACTGTACAATCTAGAATCACAAAATCTGCAAGGAACACAATTTTCCCTACCTGTATCAACACGTCATCCAAAATACCTTAGGGTCTTTTAACAGTTCTTTCAGCCAGCTGCAACAACATAGACGTAGGTCTAGCTCTTCTAATTCCCAACCTCTTATAGATCACTAGGGGCATAACATTTATGCTAGCCCCTAAATCACAGAGTGCCTTGGCGAAGGCAAAGTTACCAATGGTGCAGGGAATTGTGAAACTCCCTGGATCAGACAACTTTTCAGCAACTGGTCTAGTCACCACAGCAATGCAGGTCTGAGTTAGAGTCAATGTGGCCAAGTCTTGGATGTCAAATTTTCTGGACATCGCGTCCTTCATCATTTTTGCATAACCAGACATCTCCTTCAAAGCATCAATCAATGGAATATTTACCTGAATTTATTTTAACATTTTCAAGAATTTTTTGTATTGTTCATATTTCTGGTATTTTGCCATCCTCTGTGGGAATGGTGCTAGAGGTCTCTTCTTTCTAGTGATTTGGATTCTCTTTTGTCAGACACCACCTCAACTACCGGTTCCTGGGCTGTCTCGGCTTCTTTCTCAGCCTCAATCTGTGTGTTGGTTTCTTCCTGGGCAGGCTGTACTGTCACTTCTATCGGTTTTGTTGCATCATCTAGCTCAATGGGCACTAGTACAAGTGTCTCAGCCTGTTTGCTTTCTCGAGCCCTCTCTTGCTCTAAGTCTAGGTCTCTGTCATTACATAGACTCACTACCATCAGCTGCTTTGGGCCTTGAACTTTGGATTTACCTGAGTGTATGTAGGCAATGTCCCGTGACGACGATTATTCAAAGACATCAAGATCTGACCCATTTGCACTTCAATATTCTTTATGGCTAACTCATATGCATCTACTCATTTACTCATTTTCGCATTTGACCCAATAACCTACTGCATCATTGCCTCGAGTCTGGAAAACCCATCTTCCTGTCTCCCACCATGTTGCTGCTGAGGAGGATGATAACCCTGCTATTGATTTTGGTTGTTGTAACCATGTGGCCTTTGGTAGGGCGCCACATTACTGTGAGGTCGCATGGCTCCCATATTTCTATTGTTGTGTTGCAACTAGACTGGCCTGTATGGATGATTCTGTTGGCCACAATTCTGACCACCCTATCTCTGGTCCCCATAATTAGACACATAATTTATCTCCTCAGGGTAATAATGATGATCACTTTCCGCATTCCACTGGCTACCAATTGGCTGACTAATGAAAGATGTGCATAAGCCCCCATTGGTTGCATCTACAATATGCACCTACTGCTTCTTCCCTGACTCTTCCACATTTTTGGTGAGTATGCTCATTTGTGTCATTAAGGTGGCCATATTTTCAGTAAGAGTGTTGGCTGGATCTAAGGGCACTGAGTGAACTACTAGAGTGTTAGGTGCATTTCTGGTTGTCCACCCCGAATTTTGTGCCATCTTGTCAAGCAGGATATGACTTTCTCTCCATGATTTACTTAAGAATGCTCCACCAGCTAAAACATCAACATTAGCCTTCACGCTATCTGTCAGACCCATGTAAAATTGCTGCCCCAACATCTGCTCTAGAATACCGTGGTGCGTACATATAACCAACAACTCTTTGAATCGTTCCCATGTTTCTTGCAATGTTTCCATTGGTTTCTGTCTGAAGCTCCAAATTTCATCAATTTGCTGAGAAATCTTGTTGGGTGGATGAAACTTATTCACAAATTTCTTGACTAACTCCTCCCAAGTCGTGATGGAATTAATAGAGAGTGAATTTAGCCAAGTCTTGGCAGCTCCTGTCACTGAGAATGGAAACAACAACAACTTTATTGCTTCTTGAGTTACTTTGGTCTGCCTTTGAGTTTTGCAGATTGACAGAAAATTCTTCAAGTGTTGTTGAGGATCTTCAATGTATGACCGCGAAAATAGTCCATTGTTTTGCAACAAGTGCAACATGTTGTTTATGATTTGATAAGATTCAGCCTGTATCCGTGGGACTAATATTTTTGTGGCCAAATTCTTTGTTGTGGGTTATGCCCAGTCATATAGAAGAGCCTCTGGCACAAGAGGCTCCACTACCTGCGCAGCTGGGTCTACTACGTTATCCCTCATGTCTAGTTCAGGTTGTTTAGTTACTTGTTGTTGTTTGTTTTTCCGGTTGGACCGATTTAAGGCCTTGAAAACTTTCTCGGAATCTGATAATACTTTAAACAATTCACCAGTTCTCGATGAGTTTCTAGGCATGCGCTTGTACAACCAAGTTAACAAACGTTAAAATTTCAATGTATGGATTGAAAATAAAAAAAATAACTACACTAAGAATTTTTGTATTTATTTCAGCTGTAATTAATAACACCATTAATTCCCCGGCAACGGTGCCAAACTTTGATCACACCCAACTATGCCTTATAAAAAGGACTAAGCAGTCGTTGCAAATATAATCCGGATATTTAGCCCAGAGTCAAATACCACAAGGAATTAACCTACCAATTACTTTTGTTAGACTCACTGAATTCTCCGTAATCAACTTCCTAGATATTTGAATAACACTTGGTGATAATTTTACTAACTATAACTGAGTTGTAAACAAATAAGAGAAGGATCTAAGGTTGTGATTTTCTCTATTAATGGAATCCCTTCCTATTATGTTTCATATAGATTTGCCTAATCGTCTTTATCGATTGTCGCGCCCCCCTTTTCCCCTCGTGAGGAAGTCTGGGTTTCAACGTTCATGGGGGAATAACTTGTTTCCTTTTGGGAATTGGGTATTTGAAAGTCTCCATCTAACGGATTATGGTGCGTCAGGGCACCTAGAGTAATTAACTCATGTAACTAGTTTGCATTACCAGAGATTAGGGTAAGGGCTCGAAATAACCTAGAAGGGAAGGCGTTAGGCACCCCTCGGGGTCCACAACGGTGGGTCCCGACTGAACATAAACTATGTGAATTATTCATTTTAACAAATAAACGGTTTCAACACATAATTGCAAATAAAGGCTTTTTTTGACATTTTAAGTACATGTATGATTCAAATAATGAAAACAAGGGAAAAGGTTTGAACAATTTGCACATATGTAAAGAAAAGTAAATTCATTTAAACAACGGGAGTTGGAAAAAGGGGTCCTAGGTTGGTTAGCCTACAAAATCATACCCACACAATGCCCGGTAATCACTCCTCGGTGAGGGGCTACACGTGACATTAGCGCATAGTCATCATATCCTTACTACGCAATTCCCTTCACTTGGTCATATCCTAAAGCGTTCTAGAAACCTTAAAATATATCCTATGCATGCACTACCCGTCCCTTCCTTGTGGCCCTAGAGGTATTTATGACCTTTAGTTTAGGTAGTTCTAGACCATCCTAAGGTACTTTAAAGGAGAAAAATCTAGGCGTCAATCAAAATAGTTTGGACTGCATTAAAGGGAATAGTTAAAGGCTCACATTTTACCTCCACAGACAGAATAAGTAAGTACACGTCTTCAAACAACAGTTTCAAGTATTTAAGAGAAAACCTTAGAACATGATATCTAGGTGAGCAGAGAGTATACATTATTGAATTAGGACCAAAGTCTTAGAAACCTATTCAGTTTTCCTACTGATTTTAGACCTGTTAAATATGAACATTCACATATAACATAGCATAGTTTTACAGCTTGTAGAATTTAAATCGCCCTACAGGCTTGCCTATGCATATAATAGTGATGTCCTATGAGCATGGTATCTATTATTGATCAGGAATGCTGTAAAACATTAAGCACTTTTTAAACGGATAACTTGGGATCCTATAGGCATGCTTTCTAGCAATATCATGTGACGCAGTGTTGAGGACTACTAAAGAAATGAGCAGGTTAGTTGATCTAATTTAGAACTTACAGGCACGAGTTAAGCTGATTTTAAATCTAACTAAATTGGTTCTAGATCCTATAGGCATGATTTCTAATTGAGCGTAAGGTGAAGCAAACAAAATTTATTTGACCAAAGCAAAATCCCTAAAGGCATGGTATCTAATTATTAAAACCTGATTTTGAACTTATATGCATGATGTCTAATTATATAAAGCAAGCGGAATTTATTGAAACCAAAGTATATCCTATAGGCATATTATCTAACAAACACATTTGAACCAAACGAGCCCCTATAGACGTGTTATCTACCCAATTTTACCCACAATATACAACTACCCTCCCTTTATCACTAATCACCCCACTGTTTGTTTATAATTAATTATTACAGACCAAGAATTGAATGAATTACATAAATAGAACAGAAATTAAGCTATAGGGAGCCTAAAGTAGGCCCAAAGTGATTTCCAAGCCTCTAATAGTCTCAAATGCCCAAAGTTCCATAGCCAATTTCATGTCTAGGCGTGTCAGAGTTTTCTAAGGACCTCAAGGATCCCGGGTAGTACTCACACCTAGACCTTTCTCAAATAATAACTGATTTATGTGCAGTGTGGAAGTGCCAACCCAGATATGCTAGAGTTCAAAGAGGTTTCAAGGGTCTCTAAGCAGTACACACACTAGAGGGGCAGGACTTAATAATCTAGGAGTAAGTGAAATTGCATAATGGTTTGGAAGAGTTTAATAGACAGTATAAAGAAAGGTTTTAGGAAGGAAAGGATTTTCTGAAAACCAGTCATGATTTAGTAATAAAACAGTTTGAGGAAAATGTGATAAGACAATTTGCAATCAGAACACAAGTCATAAACAAGATTTAGGAAGTACTTTGGCAAACAGCTTTCACACAAGGGAAGAGAGGTTGGGAATACAAAGAGTATACCTTAATGGAGAACATAAATAACAGGATACATAAAGTTATTAAGGGGTTCTACAGAACTAGTAGGTTAGATAAAATGCAGGCCATGCAACAAAGATCATAGCAGAAACATGTTGAGGATATCTAAAAAATATAGCTAGAGTCACTCTAGGGAGGTTAACTAACTTAGCAGGACTGAGGCAGAACAGGCAAGGACTTAAATGGACATTCTAGGCAAGTATTAACAAGTAAAGGAATGCTAGATAAATAGTAGTCAGTCAAACAAGCTTAGTTACATATGTAGACATGTTAAACAAGATAGCAAACAAGCAAGTAAAGTGGAAATATGCTAATAAAATATTTGAATAGGTAGTATTTGGCATGCTGGGTAAGCAATAAACAGAAGCAAGAATGGACTCACGCCATATGAACTAAGGCAGTAAATAAATAGATAGGTTTAGATTTGTGACGACCCGACCAGTCGTCTCATGAGTTACCGCTCCGTTTTCCCTATTTCAGCTTCTTTACGCTTCGTTATCCGTGTTTTATGTGATCGAGTTTATTAGTTCGAGTTCAGAGAGGATTTGGTAAGAAATGAGACACTTAGTCTCTTTTAAGAAGGCTTAAATTGGAAAAGTCAATCGGATGTTGACTTATGTGTTAGAAGGCTCGGAAGTGAGTTTCGATGGTTCAGTCAGCTTCGGGAGGTGATTTGTGACTTAGGAGCACGATCAGAATGGGTTTTGGTGTTGTAGAGAAGATTTAGGCTTGAATTGGCAAAATTGATATTTTGGCAAATTCCGGTTGATAGGTGAGATTTTGATATAGGGGTCGGAATGGAATCCCGAGAGTTGCAGTAGTTTCATTGTGTCATTTGGGACGTGTGTGCAAAATTTTAGGTCATTCGGACGAGATTTGATAGACCTTTTGATCGAAAGCATAATTTAAGAGTTCTTGGAGTTCTTAGGCCTGAATCCTATGTTAAATTGGTAATTTGATATTGCTGTGAGTGTTCCAAAGTTTTGAGCAAGTTTGAACGATATCATGAGATGTGTTGGTACAATTGGTTTGAAGTTCCGGGAGTTCCGGGTAGGTTCCAGGATGTTTTAGTGCAAAAATCATAGTTGTAGCAGGCCTACAGGGGTTGCAGGCCCCAGAACTCAACCATGCGGTCCTCACAAAAATGAGTGCACCCGCGGTGAGTTCCGTGCGGACCGCACAAAGTCGGTCGCGGCCACGGTAGGTGTCATGCGGACCGCACAAAGTGGTGTGCGGCCGCGGTGGGGAACGATCCGCTGGTCCTACTTCAGAAGCTCATATCTTTTTATATAAAAGGAATTTTGCGGTGATTCAAAAACTAAAGTTGTAGCCCTTAGTGTCTAGTTTCCAGAAAGGTAAATATATAGCAATTTGGACATCTGTAGAAAAAGTTATGCCCAAAATATTAAAGCCTGTCACTGTAGAGGGAGGCCTATGCGGCCGCACGTTGCCTTTGCGTGGACCGCACTGGCTTGCGCGGATCGCATGCGTTTTGGTGCAGCCCACGTGAGCTGAAACCTGAGGGGTACCTATAAATACGAAGTTTTGGGTTTTATTTAATATTTTGACTTAGAGAGCTCGGATTTTGGCGATTTTTCGAAGGTTTTTTAAGAAATTCATCGGGGTAAGTGATTTTACATGAATCTATCACTGAATTCATCATTTAATTCGTGATTTGAGATGGAATTTGGGAAGAAAATTGTGGAACCTTTCAAAAATGTAAAATGATGATTTGAAGGACAAAATTGTATCGGAATTGGATAATTTTGGTATGGTTAGACTCGTGAGGGTATGAGGATTCTGAAAATGTAAATTTTACCAGATTCCGAGACGTGGGCCTGGGGCTTGGGTTTTGCTAATTTCGAGATTTTTGATATTTTTCGAATGTTTTCACTTGGGCTTTGTTCCCTTAGCATATTGTGACGTATTCGTTCTGATTTTGGATAGATTCGACGCGCGTGGAGGCCAATTTGAGGGGAAAAGGCGTCGCGAGCTAGAGAATTAGCCAGTTCGAGGTGAGTAATGATTGTAAATGATGTCCTGAGGGTTTGAAACCCCGGATTTCACATCGTAGTTCTATATTGAGGCAAGATACGCGCTGAATGATGAGCATGGGGTCTTTCACTACTGGGGTTGTGACTTGGTCCATCCCGATTGACGACTTTACTAAATATTTGACTGAAATTCATTTGTTATCATCATGATTTGGGCTGATTGCCGTATTTGGGCTTCGTGCCAACTATTTGAACCTTTCAGGGATTTTTATCACTGTTTCCTTACTGCTTGATTTATTATTTGAACTCAGTCCTGTTGATATCTACTGTTTTACAAACTCAGCCACTTTTACTCAGATTTGAAACTTAAATGATATTTCTACATCATGTTTTGGGCTGAGAACTACTGTTTTACTAATGCCCAAGGGGCTTATGATGATTTCTGGACTGAGTGAGGCCGAGGGCCATATGTGAGGATATGCTGAGTGATATGAGGCCGAGGGCCTTACTATTTATCCCATGCGGTGGCTTAAGTGATGTGAGGATATGCTAAGTGATGATGCCACGAGGTGGCTTGATATAGCGCTTGGGCCGTAAGGGGCCCCTCCGGAGTCTGCATACCCATAGTGAGCGCGGGTACCCATGTGATTTGAAATAGTGGTAACAATGACACTGTTTGATGCAATTTGGTCGGGTAACAATGGCTGAACATTATGCTGTGTGATTGTAAGGTAGCCCGATGGACTGATACTGTACTGACAGTGAGCCCGAGGGGCTGATCCTATGCTGAGCGATGGATACTGTGCCCGAGGGGAGGATTTCTACTTGTTAACTACCTGTTAAATTACCTGTTCTACTTGTTTTAAAAAGGGATATCATTTGATTTCTTCACTGATTTACTGCTTTAAGTGATTTTACTACTTGATATGGAATTGGTTTATGCCTTTACGTGTTTTCATACTTTCAGCCATTATTTGTAATTATTACTCACTGAGTCAGAGTACTCACATTAGTCCCTGCACCATGTGTGCAGATTCAGGTATAGTAGAGTCCGCACCTGAGCGCTGATTCCTTCCAGGCTAGGCAGTGATTTGGAGTTACGAGGTAGCTGTTGACGTCCGCAGCCCCTTGTCTCTCTTACCCTCTATCATTTATGTTTCCTTCAGACTGTTGTATCGGATTTCGTACTTTGTAGACCTATAGCAGATTCTGTAGTAGCTCATGACTTGTGACACCCCGGTTTGGGCTGTGTCGGGATGGTTCCTGCTGTTATTATCGTTAAATTCCGCAATTTATGAGCATTATATTATATGTTATTACTGTTTATGATGATTAACTGTTTAAAAGAGGTGTTCCGTTTTGGTTTGGCTGGCCTTGTCTTCACGAGAGGCGCCATCACGAACGGGTTCGGTGATTGGGTCGTGACAAGTTTGTATTAGAGCCTAGGTTACTTAGGTCTCACGAGTCATGAGCAGGTTTAGTAGAGTCTCGTGTATCGGTATAGAGACGTCTATATTTATTCTCGAGAGGCTGCAGAACCTTTAGGAAAAATTTCGTATTCTTGAAACTCTTATCGTGTGAATTTGTTATTTCGAGTACTAAACTTCTGATATTCCATTCTCTCACAGATGGTGAGGACGCGAGCTACCGGACGAGGTGGACGACCACTAGTGCCACCCACTGAGGCCACCAGGGGCCGTGGATGCAGTCGTGGATGTGGCAGAGGCAGAGCAATGAGGGCAGTACCTATTGATGCACCGGCTGCCCCGGCTCTGGATCAGGCTCCCGCTATGGATGCTCCAGCAGCACCAGTTCAGGCACCAGTTATGCCTATCGTGGTTCCGGGTCTTCAGGAGGCCTTGGCACAGATCTTATCAGTTTGCACTGGCCTGGCTCAGGCAGTTCAGCCACTACAACAGCAACTACTTCACAGGCCAGGGGAGGCAATCAGACCCCCGCTGCTCGCACACCTAAGCAAGTAGTGCAGGGACTACAGACACCAGGGGCACCTCTAGCTCAGCCGGTTGTACCAGCTCAGGAGTTTATTGTGCCAGTTATGCCGGATGATGAGCAGCGTCGTCTTGAGAGGTTTGGTAGACTCCAGCCTCCGTCATTCAGTGGTGCCGAGGGCGAGGATGCCCAGGGTTTTCTAGATAAGTGTCAGCGGATGCTCCGTACAGCAGGGATTCTTGAGACTAGTGGTGTGACATTTACCACCTTTCATTTTACTGGGGCTACCTTCACATGGTGGGAGGCGTATGAGAGGCGTAGGCCGGTTTGAGCAGCGCCCCTTACTTGGCAGCAGTTCTCCACTCTCTTATTGGAGAAGTATGTGCCGCAGTCCCGCAAAGAGGAGATGCATAGACAGTTTGAGTGGGTGCGACAAGGGGATATGAGTGTGTCACAGTATGAGTCGAGGTTTTCTAAGTTGGCTCGTCATGCCATTTGGATGGTTCCGACAAATCGTGAGAGGATTAGGAGATTTGTTGATGGCCTTAACTATCACCTCCGTATTCTTATGACCCGAGAGAGGGTGTTGGGTGCTACGTTCGAGGAGGTGGTCTATATCACTCGCGAGATTGAGACGGTTCGCCGTTAGGATCGAGAGGAGAAGGAGTCCAAGAAGCCTCGAGGGTCTGGCAGTTATAGTGGTGCTTCGAGGGGCCAGTTTCAGCATGGTAGAGGCCGTTCTTTCAGGCATGCTAAGTCAGCCCGCCCAGAGTATCATGGGGCATCTTCGGGTCATGGTCTTCATGGATCTCAGCGGGGCCAGTCATCACTCAGTGCCCTTCCAGCCCAGAGTTCATCTCGTGCCCCGTCAGCTCAGGGTTCTTTTATGCCGAGTGCATCAGCTGGTCACTCCGGTGTAAAGGGTTCCCTTCAGTCCCCTTCTCCAGCACCTGGGAGTTGTTGTGAATGTGGAGAGTTTGGACATGTGTGGAGGCAGTGTCCTCGTCGTATGGCTAGTTCATCTCAACAGAGGGGTCAGCCTTCGACTTCTGCTCCAGTTACTTCACCACCCGCCCAACTAGCTAGGGGTGGAGGTCATGCAGCTAGGGGTCGCCCCAGAGGGGGAGGTCGATCAGGGGGCGGTTAGGCCCGTTTCTATGCACTTCTTGGCAGGCCAGATGCTATTGCTTCAGATGTTGTCATTACAGGTATTATTTCAGTCTGCCACAGAGATGCCTCTGTATTATTTGATCCTGGTTCCACCTTTTCTTATGTGTCATCATAATTTGCTCATTACTTGGGTACGCCCCGTGAGTTTCTTGCTTTACCTGTTCATGTATCTACCCCAGTGGGTGATACTGTTGTTGTAGACCGTGTATACCAGTCATGTGTGGTGGCTATTGGGGGTCTGGAGACCCGAGTGGATCTATTGCTATTGAGCATGGTGGATTTTGATGTCATTTTGGGCATGGATTGGCTATCTCCGTGTCGTGCTATTCTAGACTGCCATGCTAAGACAGTCACTTTGGCTATGCCAGGTGTACCGCGGATAGAGTGGCGTAGTGTGACTGATTATATCCCTAGTAGAGTGATCTCTTTCTTGAAGGCCCAGCGTATGGTTGGGAAGGGTTGCCTTTCGTATCTAGCATTTGTGAGGGATTTTGGAGCTGAGACTCCTAGTATTGATTCTGTCCCAGTTGTGAGGGATTTTCTTGATGTGTTTCCTGCAGACCTGCCGGGCATGCCACCGGACAAGGATATTGAATTTGGTATTGACCTGGTGCCGGGCACTCAATCCATTTCTATTCCGCCATATCGTATGGCACCATCAGAGTTGAAGGAATTGAAAGAACAGCTTCAGGAACTCTTAGATAAGGGGTTCATTCGGCCTAGTGTGTCCCCTTGGGGTGCACCAGTTTTGTTTGTGAAGAAGAAGGATGACACGATGATAATGTACATTAATTATAGGCAATTGAACAAAGTAACAATTAAGAACAAGTATCCTTTGCCTCGCATTGATGATTTATTTGATCAGCTTCAGGGAGCGAGAGTGTTCTCCAAGATTGATCTCCGTTAGGGCTATAACCAGTTGAAGATCAGGGATTCAGATATTCCTAAGACTACTTTCAGGACCAGATATGGTCATTATGAGTTTCTTGTTATGTCTTTCGGGCTAACCAATGCCCCATCAGCATTCATGTATTTGATGAACAATGTATTTTGGCCTTATCTGGATTCGTTCGTTATTGTATTCATTGATGATATTCTGGTGTACTCGCGTAGTCAGGAGGAGCACGCGGAGCATTTGAGAATTGTGTTGCAGAGACTGAGGGAGGAGAAGCTTTATGCAAAATTCTCCAAGTGTGAGTTTTGGCTCAGTTCAATGGCTTTCTTGGGGCATGTGGTGTCCAGTGAGGGTATACAGGTTGATCCGAAGAAGATAGAGGCGGTTTAGAGTTGTCCCAGACCGTCCTCAGTCACAGAGATTCGTTGCTTTCTTCGGTTAGCAGGCTATTACCGCCGGTTTGTTCAGGGATTTTCATCCGTTGCATCGCCCTTGACCAAATTGACTCAGAAGGGTGCTCCATTCGTATGGTCGGACGAGTGTGAGGAGAGCTTTCAGAAGCTCAAGACAGCCTTGACCACATCTCCAGTGTTGGTTTTGCCATCGGCTTCAGGTTCATATACTGTGTATTGTGATGCTTCAAGAGTTGGGATTGATTGTGTGTTGATGCAGGAGGGTAGAGTTATTGTTTATGCTTCTCGGCAGTTGAAGCCCCATGAGAAGAACTACCCCCTTCATGATTTGGAGTTGGCTGCCATAGTTCACGCATTGAAGATTTGGAGGCATTACTTGTATGGCGTATCTTGTGAGGTGTTCACTGATCATCGTAGTCTTCAGCATTTGTTCAAGAAAAAGGATCTTAATTTGAGGCAGCGGAGATGGTTGGAGTTGCTTAAGGATTATGATATCACTATATTGTACCATCCGGGAAAGGCCAATGTGGTGGCCGATGCTTTGAGCCGAAAGGCAGTGAGGATGGGGAGTTTGGCATATTTTCTAGTTGGGGAGAGACCTCTTGCGGTTGATGTTCAGGACCTGGCCAATCAGTTCGTGAGGTTGGATATTTCGGAGCCTAGTCGGGTGTTGGCTTGTGTGGTTTCTCGGTCTTCTTTATATGATCGCATCAGAGAGCACCAATATGATGATCTGCATTTTCTTGTCCTTAGGGACAGAGTCCAGCATGATGATGCCAGAGATGTGACCGTCAGTGATGATGGTGTGTTAAAGATGCAGGGATGGATTTGTGTGCCCAATGTGGATAGGTTTAGAGAGCTGATTATGGAGGAGGCCCATATCTCGCGGTATTCCATTCATCCGGGTGCCGCGAAGATGTATTAGGATTTGAGGCAACACTTTTGGTGGAGAAGAATGAAGAAAGATATTGTGGGATTTGTAGCTTGGTGTCTCAACTGTCAGCAGGTGAAGTATGAGCATCAGAGACCGGGTGGCTTATTTCAGCAGATGGTTATTCCCGAGTGGAAGTGGGAGAGAATCACGATGGACTTTGTGGTTGGACTTCCTCGGACTTTGAAGAAGTTCGATGCTATTTGGGTGATTGTGGATCGGCTGACCAAGTCTGCGCACTTCATTCCTGTGTGTACTACCTATTCTTCAGAGCGGTTGGCAGGGATTTATATCCGGGAGATTGTTCGGTTGCATGGCGTTCCTGTTTCCATCATCTCAGATAGAGGTACTCAGTTTACTTCGCAGTTTTGGAGAGCCGTGCAGAGAGAGTTGGGTACTCAGGTAGAGTTGAGCACAACGTTTCATCCTCAGACGGACGGACAGTCCGAGCGTACTATTCAAATATTGGAGGACATGTTGCGTGCTTGTGTTATTGACTTTGGAGGTTCATGGGATAAGTTTCTACCACTTGCAGAGTTTGCTTACAACAACAACTACCAGTCAAGTATTCAGATGGCTCCATATGAGGCTTTGTACGGGAGGCGGTGTAGATATCCGGTTAGTTGGTTCGAGCCCGGCGAGGCTAGACTATTGGGGACAGATTTGATTTCAGGATGCCTTAGAGAAGGTGAAGGTGATTCAGGAGAGGCTTCGTACAGCGCAGTCACGTCAGAAGAGTTATGCGGACCGGAAGGTTCGAGATGTGTCCTACATGGTCGGTGAGAAGGTCTTGCTGAAGGTTTCGCCCATGAAGGGTGTTATGAGATTTGGGAAGAAAGGCAAGTTGAGTCCTCGGTTCATTGGGCCTTTTGAGGTGCTTCGGAGGATTGGGGAGGTGGCTCATGAGCTTGCCTTGCCACCCAACCTATCGAGTGTGCATCCGGTATTTCATGTTTCTATGCTCCGAAAGTATAGTAGGGATCCGTCTCATGTTTTGGACTACAGCACGGTTCAGTTGGATGATGATTTGACCTTTGATGTGGAGCCAGTAGCTATTTTTGGTCGCCAGGTTTGGAAGTTGAGGTCAAAGGATATAGCTTCACTGAAGGTGCAGTGGAGAGGTCGGCTCGTGGAGGAGGTTACTTGGGAGACCGAGCAGGAGATACGAAGCAGATATCCTCATCTGTTTGAGGCTTCAGGTATGTTTCTTGACTCGTTCGAGGACGAACGTTTGTTTAAGTTGGGGAGGATGTGATGACCCGGCCAGTCGTCTCATGAGTTACCGCTCCGTTTCCCCCATTTTATGTGATCGAGTTTATTAGTTCGAGTTCGGAGAGGATTTGGCAAGAAATTAGACACTTAGTCTCTTTTAAGAAGGCTTAAGTTGGAAAAGTCAACCGGATGTTGACTTATGTGTTATATGGCTCGGAAGTGAGTTCCGATGGTTCGGTCAACTTCGGGAGGTGATTTGTGACTTAGGAGCGCGATCGGAATGAGTTTTGGAGTTGTAGAGAAGATTTAGGCTTGAATTGGCGAAATTGGTATTTTTGGCAAATTCCGGTTGATAGGCGAGATTTTGATATAGGGGTCGGAATGGAATTCCGAGAGTTTCAGTAGCTTCATTGTGTCATTTGAGATGTGTGTGCAAAATTTCAGGTCATTCAGACGAGATTTGATAGACCTTTTGATCAAAAGCATAATTTAAGAGTTCTTGGAGTTCTTAGGCCTGAATCCTATGTTAAATTGGTGATTTGATGTTGTTGTGAGCGTTCCGAAGTTTTGAGCAAGTTTGAACGATGTCATGAGATGTGTTGGTAAAATTGGTTTGAAGTTCTGGGAGTTCCGGGTAGGTTCCGGGATGTTTTAGTGCAAAAATCATAGCTGTAGCAGGCCTACAGGGGTTGCAGGCCCCAGAATTCAACCATGCGGTCCGCACAAAAATGAGTCCGCCCGCGGTGAGTTCCGTGCGGACTGCACAAAGTCGGCCGCGGCCGCGGTAGGTGTCAAGCGGACCGCACAAAGTGGTGTGCGGCCGCAGTGGGAACTATCCGCTGGTCCTACTTCGGAAGCTCATATCGTTTAATCTACAAGGAATTATGAGGTGATTCAAAATCGAAAATTGTGTCTAGTTTCCATAAAGGTAAAGATATTGCAATTTGGACATCTGTAGCAAAAGTTATGGCCAAAATACTAAAGTCTGTCACTGCAGAGGGAGGCCTGTGCGGCCGCATGTTGCCTTTGCGCGGACCGCACTGGCCTGCGCGGACCGCGTGCTTTTTGGTGCGGCCCGCGTGAGTTGAAACCTGAGGGGTACCTATAAAAACGAGGTTTTGGGTTTTATTTAATATTTTGACCTAGAGAGCTCGGATTTTGGCGATTTTTCGAAGGTTTTTCAAGAAATTCATCGGGGTAAGTGATTTTACATAAATCTATCACTGAATTCATCATTTAATTCGTGATTTGAGATGGAATTTGGGAAGAAAATTATGGAACCTTTCAAAAATATAAAATGATGATTTGAAGGACCAAATGGAATCGGAATTGGATAATTTTGGTATGGTTAGACTCGTGAGGGTATGGGGATTCTGAAAATGTAAATTTTACTCGATTCCGAGACGTGGGCCTAGGGCTTGGGTTTTGCTAAATTTCGAGATTTTTGATATTTTTCGAATGTTTTCGCTTGGGCTTTGTTCCCTTAGCATATTGTGACGTATTCGTTCTGATTTTGGATAGATTCGACGCACGTGGAGGCCAATTCGAGGGGCAAAGGCATCGCGAGCTAGAGAATTAGCCTTTGAGATGAGTAATGGTTGTAAATGATGTCCTGAGGGTTTGAAACCCCGGATTGCACATCGTAGTACTATATTGAGGCAAGATACGCACTGGATGATGAGCGTGGGGTCTTTCACTACTGGGGGTTGTGACTTGGTCCATCCCGATTGATGACTTTACTGAATATTTGACTGAAATTCATTTGTTACCATCATGATTTGGGCTGATTGCCATATTTGGGCTTCGTGCCAACTATTTGAACCCTTCGGGGATTTTTATCACTGTTTCCTTACTGCTTGACTTATTATTTGAACTCAGTCCTGTTGATATCTACTGTTTTACAAACTCAGCCACTTTTACTCAGATTTGAAACTTAAATGATATTTCTACATCATGTTTTGGGCTGAGAACTACTGTTTTACTAATGCCCAAGGGGCTTATGATGATTTCTGGACTGAGTGAGGCCGAGGGCCATATGTGAGGATATGCTGAGTGATATGAGGCCGAGGGCCTGAGATACTATTTATGCCATGCGGTGGCTTGAGTGATGTGAGGATATGCTGAGTGATGATGCCACGAGGTGGCTTGATATAGCGCTTGGGCCGTAAGGGGCCCCTCCGGAGTCTGCACACCCATAGTGAGCACGGGTACCCATGTGATTTGAAACAGCGGTAACAATGACACTGTTTGATGCAATTTGGTCAGGTAACAATGGTTGACCATTATGCTGAGTGATTGTAAGGTAGCCCGAGGGGCTGATACTGTACTAAGAGTGAGCCCGAGGGGCTGATACTATGCTGAGCGATGGATACTGTGCCCGAGGGGAGGATTTCTACTTGTTAACTACCTGTTAAATTACCTGTTCTACTTGTTTTAAAAGGGATATCATTTGATTTCTTCACTGATTTACTGCTTTAAGTGATTTTACTGCTTGATATGGAATTGCTTTGTGCCTTTACGTGTTTTCATACTTTCAGCCATTATTTGTAATTATTACTCACTGAGTCGGAGTACTCACATTACTCCCTGCACCATGTGTGCAGATTCAGGTATAGCAGAGTCCGCACCTGAGCACTGATTCCTTCCAGGCTAGGTAGTGATTTGGAGTTACGAGGTAGCTGTTGACGTCCGCAGCCCCTTGTCTCTCTTACCCTCTATCATTTATGTTTCCTTTAGACTGTTGTATCGGATTCCGTACTTTGTAGACCTATAGCAGATTTTGTACTAGCTCATGACTTGTGACACCACGGTTTGGGCTGTGTCGGGATGGTTCCTGCTGTTATTATCGTTAAATTCCGCAATTTAAGAGCATTATATTATATGTTACTACTGTTTATGATGGTTAACTGTTTAAAAGAGGTGTTCTGTTTTGGTCTGGCTGGCCTTGTCTTCACGAGAGGCACCATCACGATCGGGTTCGGGGATTGGGTCGTGACAAGATTCTTAAAAATTAATCACAAGCATACCTAGTTAAAGAAATAAAATACAAGATGTGAGAAAGGTATTATGCAGTTTCCAGCTTTGGCTTGCAGCCGGCTAGGTTAACAGAGATCACAAGTAGCAGAGAGAGTAGATAGAGTCTTTTTAAAGTGTAAAAGTGATAGTTTTTGAACTATTGTTCCTGTTCAGAAGTGAGAATGGGTAAGGGCATATATACTAATCAAGAGTTAAACAAAATAAGGTAAAGAATCAATTATGTAGTAATTAGGAAAATTCAAAGAATCAGTCACACGTATAAAATTAGTAAAATCTTCCCCTTAATCAAGGGATAATCAATCAACGGTAAAAGCAGGACAGATATTTA
Organism: Nicotiana tabacum; assembly: GCF_000715075.1. Taxonomy (NCBI): domain Eukaryota; kingdom Viridiplantae; phylum Streptophyta; class Magnoliopsida; order Solanales; family Solanaceae; genus Nicotiana; species Nicotiana tabacum. The sequence goes on along the minus strand of NC_134087.1, from coordinate 35,178,982 downwards.
AGGAAGAAAATCAAGTAAGACTTGGGTACAAAGTAGATAATTAAGGGTGAATGAATAGGACTTCAATTACGGAAACAATTAGTAAGAATCATCAAATAACATCGTTGAAACTAATTAAGGCAAGAAGTTCAATCAAACCAAGTAGAGAAGTAAAAATCAAAGGTTTTGTTAAGGAAAAGAGTTCAAATCAAACCAAAAATAAGAACTTCAGAATAGTCAAGAGTTTAATTCAAAGAGAAAATCACGTAAAGAGTCAGCAAATATCGCAGACAATTCAAATAGGCAAGGAAGGAATAGTCAGGACTCAACAAATAGGTTTTAACGAAGCAAATTGGTAAGTCAAAAATTCAAAACAACCCTAATTTAAGAAGAAAAAATATAGGTTTACCATGAATAACCAGAATGAACATAGACATATAGAGCCAGTAGAAAAGTTGGACCAAGAACTTCGTAGAGGCATATTAGGACAAAAATCACAAGACATCTAATTGGCTAAAGAAAAATCACAAGAACCCAAACAAGGACAAAGTCAGTACACAGGTAACTCAGAAACCAAACAAAAAATGTTGAAAATTAGGGCTTTAAGTATAAACGAGTTAAGGTTAGAGCAAACCTTACGAAATCGGTTAAAACATATAAGAAACAGAAGATTAAACACTCAAAATTATCCAATATTTTGGAAAAAGAAATTTATGAGAAACCCTAGTTTAGAAAAATGGAAATCATTTGAAAATTAGAGGGTTCTTGTAAAAATCAGAAGGTTCTTGTAAAACCTATACAGAATAGGTTCGATCTATCTCAAATCTTGCATAGATCTGAGAAGTTCAAAGGAAAAAAATTAGGGTTTCGAGAAGAATCAACACAAAGGAGGAGAATCAAGCTTAGAAACCCACAAATCTAAGGCGATATAGGAAGATCTTACTCGGAATCAAACCGGAATAGCCTGAAATAGGCGAGAAAGGGCCATAGATGCAAGCAGACTAACTCCGGTCCCTTGAGGACCCTGGAGATGGTAATGCAAGTATAGGAGAGGTTGTTAGAGGCCTGGGGGTGGTGAGAAACCACCATGAATGGCCATAGATGAGTAATAGCGAGGTCTGATTAGGGTTTAGACTTGAGAGCATTTGAGAGAAGAGAGGAATAGGTGATGGCGGGGGAGGTGATGGAAATGATTAGGTGGAGGTATAGGTTAGTTTATTTTAGGAAGAGGGAATCTGGACCATTGATCACAATGATAAATGACCAAGATTTTCCCGGGTATTGGGTCGGGGCAGGTGGATATTGGGCCTGGGATGGTTTATAAGGAGTTTAGGCTAGTTAATAGGCTAGGTTTTAAATGAAAAAGGGGCTATTTATTAAATGCGTAATTAATTGCTAAAATAATTTTTAAAAATAGTTATTAAATTATAAAAAAAAGTCATGAATGGAAATGTTTTAAAGTAATTACTTAATATTTTAAAAATATAAAAGGCTATTTTCCGGTAAAATAATTTACTAATGCATGCCTAGGCTATAAATGCAAAGTAATTGCAATTGTATCCTAAAAATACAGATGTGGCTATTTGTGCAATAAATGAAACTTAATACGAATTCAAATGATAAAATTAAGCCACACAAATTATTAATACTATTTTGTGATGCAATTTAATGATTGTTTTATAAAATAAATGTTGGGACAAATTAGTTAAAATATTTAAAAATGAAAAAATTGTATGAAAAATACTAATTGATGCCTAGGCATAGTTTTGAAATATTATGGGAAAAATTGGGTATCAAAAGCTGCCTCTCTTTACCCGGGAAGGATGAAAAGAGTTTTCGGGTAAAGAAATGATGGCCAATTTTGATCGGATGGGATGTTTTGAAAGACAGAGGCTGGACTCTAGTCTTTGAGCTACCTACATATCTCTGGCTTTACAGGAATCAGGCCACGTGTAGTTCTAGATTCCTTGGCAGAATATACCGATGAAATTATTACAAGAATGGACACGAAATTTCGGACTGGATGCAAGAGCAGTTATGTTGAATGGTCCAGGTTTGAGACGGCTGAATGAACTAGAGTGAGGTCGCTCCTGCTAGGATAGTGGTTTCTTGCTGGTCACTTGCAAATAAAGAGATGCTACGAACATGTAGTTGTGTGAAAATTTAATCATGATGCAGATTCCCTTTGGACCATGAAAGTTGTCTTCGGACGGTTAAGGATGATGTCCTGGGCCATGAATTGTTTAGTGAGGGATTCGTAGGCCATGAAATGGTGTTCCCGAGCCATGCGGATGGTGCCTCCGAACCATGACACCTATGAATAATGATATGCGAATATGAGAGATCCTCAGGACATGACATGGTGTCTTCCGGCTATGAGGATGATGCCTTTTAGACTATGATGCCTTTTGAAAGGTTGGCGATATTTCATCACATGAGATGCAATAATGTGATGTTACCAAGACAAGGCTTAGTCTTGTGAAATGAAGGGCGGAGCTCAGCCCGATTGAAAAGCAAATATATAGTAGTAGAATAGAGCAATATTTATGCAAGGAGGGACAATGCTTAGACCCATGCAAATATGGAGGCGGGGATTAGCCTCACGGAAGTGTGGAGACAGGGATTAGCCTCATGCAAATATGGAGGCAAGGATTAGCCTCATGCAAGTGTGGAGGCAAGGACTAGCCTCATTCAAGTGTTGTGGCAGGGATTAACATGCAAATATAGAGGTATGAATTAGCCTCATGCAAATATGGAGGCAAGGATTAGCCTCAAGCAAATATGGAGGCAGGGATTAGCCTCATGCAAATATGGAGGCAAGGATTAGCCTCATGCAAATATGGAGGCAAGGATTAGCCCCATGGAGATATGGAGGCAGGGATTAGCTTGATGCAGATATGGAGGCAGGGATTAGCCTCGTGTAAGTAGGGAGGCAAGGATTAGCTTCACACAGACAGGGAGACAAGGATTAGCCCCATGCAGATATTGAGGGAGGTATTAGCCTCATGCAAGTATGGAGGCAGGGATTATCCTCATACAAATATGGAAGCAGGGATTAGCCTCATGTAAATATAAAGGCAAGGATTAGCCTCATGCAAGTATGCGGGACAAGTCTTAGTCCCATGCAAAGATTGAGTAGCAAATAAGAGTAATATATTCTTAGCTGGAGATATATTTGGTGTTTGATGGCCTGTTTAGTAGTGATATTGTTACGTGGATATATTTTGGATATTGCCGTTATGTCAGATGTGTATGCGATCAAACAAAAATTGTAAGTTTTGTGAAGGGGAGGTTGGTTTGTGCTTTTGTCTGCTGGCCTTGATTTGCTCCGTTATGGAGGTCTTTTTGAGTTTCCTTGGGTAACACCCGACTGTTATGGAAATAGAGTTTTCGAAAATATATAATTATTGATAAAAATAGAGTCATTTTAGACACGTATTGATATATCAAGTGATTTTCAGATGAACTAGTGATTGTAACACATTTTAGACACATTGCAGCTTTCTCCTGTTAGAATTTTGAGTGTCCTCCTCAAAATTCTACCTCAGTTTGGTAGATGATCCTTCGGTTTTTTGCGAGTAATGAGCTGTATTGAACCTTGTTCGGAATTTTGAGAATCTTTCTCAAAATTTTTCCCCAGTTTCTTCACTGATTTCTGACCGTCTGACATATGTAGGCATTGGCTGGACTTGCTCCGGAAGTTTGAGGGTTCTCCTCAAAATTCTGCCCCAGTTTCTGACTTTGGGGGAAATGAAAATTTTATTATGATATGACCAAACCCATAAGGTTGCTTACGTATCCTCTCTTAAATGGGAATCAGGTCAAGCGTAGTTCAATTAGATCAAATGAAGAAATGTAAATAATCTAAGCACCGTATCTCTTGACTGCATCTGAATTGATTGGTTTTGGCCAGATTTCTCCGTCCATTTCTGCAAGTATGAGTGCTCCTCCTGTCAGCACCCTGTGAACCATGTACGGACCTTGCCAGTTGGGAGAGAATTTTCCTTTGGCTTCATCTTGATGTGGGAAGATCTTTTTCAGCACCAGCTATCTTGGTGCAAATTGTCTTGGTTTGACCCTTTTGTTGAAAGCTCTAAACATCCTGTTCTGGTAAAACTTACTGTGACATACTGCGTTCATCCTTTTTCCATCTATAAGGCCCAATCGTTCATAGCGGCTCCTTATCCATTCTGCATTGCTGAGTTCAGCTTCCTGTATGATTCTTAAAGAAGAAATCTCTACCTCAGCTGGGGTGACAGCCTCGGTACCATAGACCACCATGTAGGGAGTTGCTCCGGTTGATGTATGAACCGTGGTGCGGTATCCCAAAAAAGCGAAAGGTAGCTTCTCATGCCATTGTTTGTGGTTTTCTACCATCTTCCTTAGTATCTTCTTGATGTTTTTGTTGGCTGCTTCTACGACTCCATTCGTTTGAGGTCTATAGGCTATTTAATTATTGTGTTTGATTTTGAAAGTTTCACACAAGGCTTTCATCAGATCACTGTTGAGATTGGCAGCAGTATCAATAATAATGTACTCGGGAACCCCGAATCGGCAAACGATACGATCTTTGACAAAGTATGCGATGACTTTCTTAGTTACAACTTTGTAAGGTGCAGCTTTTACTCATTTTGTGAAGTAATCAATGGCTACCAGAATAAACCTATGCCTGTTTCAAGCACTGGGCTTGATTGGACCGATGACATCCATTCCCTAGGCGGCAAATGGCCAAGGTGAGCTTGTAGCATTGAGCTCATTTGGCGGCACCTTTATCATATCGGTGTGCACTTGGTATTGGTAGCATTTGCGGACATAATTGACGCAATCTTTCTCCATGGTCATCCAAAAGTAACCGGCCCTAAGTATCTTCATGGCCAAGATGAATCCATTTATGTGTGGGCCGCAGGTCCCAGCATGTATGTCCTCAAGTAGTTAAGAAGCTTTTTTTGCATCGACACATCTTAGCAATCCCAAATCAGGAGTTCTCCTATACAAATTTCCTCCACTATGGAAGAAGTGATTGGACAATCTCCGAAGTGTGCATTTTTGAGTGTCGTTTGCATGCTCCGGATATTCTCCTTTCACCAAATACTCCTTAATGTCATGAAATCAAGGCTTTCCATCTGTATCTTCTTCAACATGAGCATAGTAAGCCGGTTGATTATGGATTCTCACTGGGATTGGATTAATGAAATTCTTATCTGGATGTTGTATCATGGATGACAAAGTGGCCAATGCATCCACAAAATCATTTTGAATTCTAGGTACATGTCATAACTCTATCTTCGTGAACCTTTTTCTCAATTGCTACACATGGTGCAGATATGGCAATATATTAGAATTCTTGGTGGCCCATTCTCCTTGTACCTGGTGCACAAGCAAATCTGAATCACCGATTACTAACAACTCCTGAATATTCATGTTGATTGCCATGTTGAGTCCTAGAATGCATGCTTCATACTCTGCCATATTGTTGGTGCAGGGAAATCTAAGTTTAGCGGATACCGGATAATGTTGACCTGTTTCTGATACCAAAACTGCTCCAATGCCCACTCTTTTGAAATTTGCAGCTTCATCAAAGAACATCCTCCAACCATCGTATGCTTCGGTAATGTCCTCTCCTACGAATGACACTTCTTCATCAGGAAAATACATTTTTTGGGGTTCGTATTCTCCTCCCACCGGATTTTCAGCAAGATGGTCTGCCAATGCTTGTCCTTTGACCACCTTTGAGTTACGCAGATGATATCGAACTCACTTAATAGTATCTGCAATTTGGCTAACTTCTCGGTTGGCATAGGTTTCTGAAATATGTACTTCAAAGGGTCCATCTTGGATATGAGGTATGTAGTATAGGGACAGAAGTAATGCCTCAACTTCTGGGCCGTCCAGGTCAAAGCGCAACAGGTGCATTCCAGCAGAGAGTATCGTGCTTTGCAAGGTGTGAATTTCTTACTCAAGTAGTATATGGCTTGCTCCTTTCTTCCTGTCTCGTCATGCTGTCCCAAAACGAATCCGAAGGCCCCATCCAACATAGATAGATAGAGTAGCAAAGGCCGTCCTAGTTCATACGGGACTAGAACTGGTGGTGTGGATAGGTACTCCTTTATCTTGTCGAAGGCTTTCTGACAATCCTTGATCCAGCTTGTCTCGTTATCTTTTCTCAGCATCTTGAAGATGGGTTCACATATAACTATGGACTATGCTATGATGTGGCCGATATAGTTGAGATGTCCTAGGAAGCTCATCACATCCTTTTTGCTCCTCGATGGCGGTAATTCCTAAATAGCCTTGAATTTAGATGGATCCATCTCGTTCCCTCAACGACTGACAATAAATCCCAATAATTTTCTTGCGGGAACTCCGAATGCACACTTTGCGGGGTTCAGTTTCAAGTTGTACCCCCTTAGCCTGTCAAAGAACTTTCTCAAGTTTGCTATGTGATATGCGACCATCTTGGATTTGATAATGACATCGTCCACATATACCTCTCTTTCTTTGTGTATCATATCATGAAAGATGGTTGTCATGGCCCTCGTGTAAGTAGCCCTAGCATTCTTTACACTAAATGGCATCATCTTGTAGCAGTATACCCCCATGGTGTAATAAAAACAGTTTTCTCCGTGTCTTCTTTGTCCATCCACATCTGGTGGTAACTTGCAAAGCAATCCACAAAGTTTTAAAGTTCATGCTTGGCGCAATTGTCGATCAGGATGTGTATGTGTGGAAGTGGGAAGTCATCTTTGGGACTTGCTCTATTTAAATCCCGACAGTCAACACATACTCTGACTTTTCCATCTTTCTTCGGGACTAGCACAATGTTGGCTAACTAGGTTGGGTACTCAATAACCCTAAGAACTTTGGCTTTGATCTGCTTAGTAACTTCCTCCTTGATTTTCAGGCTCACATCTGATTTTTAGGCTCGTATCTTAGTAACGTCACTGGTAGACACATGGGATTAGTAGGAAACTTGTGAGCCACTATGAACGTGCTCAAACCGGTCATGTCATCATATGACCATGCGAAAATGTCCTCATATTCCTATAGAAAACGAATGTATTCTTTTTTCTCTATCGGTGATATGTGAATGCTGATGCGAGTCTCCTCGACGGTCTCGGCATTCCCTAAATTTACTGCTTCGGTTTCGTCCAGGTTGAACTTAGGCTTATTCTCAAAGTTTTCAACCTCCCTAACAACTTCCTCAGGTATCTTATCTTCTTCATCTGAATCACTGTCCTCATGTTGCGCTGCCTCATTACATGTCACAGTCACCGGTTCATCAGAAAAAGTAACAATAATGCTATAGAAAGAAAAATATGAAAGATAATAATAAATAATAAAGAGCAATGCACTTGATTAATACTTAAAATATCCAAACAAGTACGACTCGATGAATCGACCATTTATTTTGAAACAAGTGAATATTAAAAACAAATTACTAAAAATCTTAAATGCCTAGAATGGCTATAGGAATAAAATCTGCCAAGCTAGCCAGGGTCGGCGGGCTCGGGATGGTGTGGCGATCTAGTTCTTGAGAACAACTCCCTTTTCCATAGTCTGAATAGTGAGGCCTTCTTCCCCCTCCTCCTCAATTATTACATTGCAGTCCATGTCTTCATCCTCCAAAAATAGATTCCTTAGCCCAGCTAATGCTTCTTCTTCTTTTGTTCCCCGTATTGTATCAGTTTGGTGAAAAGTTGTGGCACTGGTTGCTCAAGAGGGTAATAAGGTCAGTGCCATGGAGGCGACCAATCATTATACTTTTTCCATGCATACTGATATCCTAACCCAAAGGTAGTACCATGACCCTTCAGTCGTATCGGTTTAGTGAACCCTGAAGATTCTTTCCAAGCCCTTTGCCGGGTTCATACCCAGACCATTCCAGTATGCTTTCTATTTTGTTGCTCCACCATTTGTCTTTCTTAATGGCATTGTCACGTTCGATGTGATGACAGGTTTCCCCTTCTAACCTTCTTCTGTTTCCAATAACCGGGATGATTTGACTGGTGTAAATGGGGTTACTCCCGTCTCCATGAATGACCACCTCCTGATGGTTCCATTCAAATTTCATAGCTTGATGTAGTGTGGAAGCCACAACTCCAGCTACATATATCCATGGTCAGCCTAATAGAAGATTGTATGAGGCTGGTATGTCGAGCACTTGAAATTCAATGTCGAACCAAGTTGGTCCCATCTGTAGACAAAGATTGATCTCCCCAATCGTGGACCTTTGAGACCTAGTGAAGTCTTTCACATTCATGCTCCCTGCCTATATTTCATGGAAACCTTTGCCTAGTCTTTTCAGAGTATCTAACGGAAAAATATTGAGGCTTGAACCTCCATAAATCAAGACCCTGGCAATGAATTTGTCTTCAAATTGCACTGTGATATGCAATGCTCGGTTGTGATTCAACCCTTCAGACGGCAGCTCATCCTCGTAGAAGATTATTTTATGACTTTCCATCACCTGCCCTACCATATTGGCTATTTCTCCGCAGGTGATATTGTTGGGTACATAAGCTTCACTCAACACCTTCATCAAAGCATTTTTGTGCGCCTCTGAATTTTGCAACAACGATACTATGGATATCTGAGCTGGGGTTTTGTTCAAATGATCAGCGACGGAACATTCCCTTGCCTGTACTTTCCTCCAAAGGTCATCTGGTCCTATTTTAATGATAGGCTGCTTGGTAGTGGAATCCTTACTTGGTCTTCCCAAGTGTTCAGGTGTGTAGATCTTCCGGTCCTAGTCATTCCTTGTGCAGCATCGGATTCCTCCATCTTTACCTTTCCTTTTCGCCTAGCTTCAATAACACAATCCCAAGGTATTGCTTTTGAATTGAAAGGAGGTGTGGTTGATACTGTCACCATGAAAGATGTGGCCACTTCCACTTCAAATGGAACCGGGGTGGCCACAGGTGGAGCTATCTCTTCCTCAAATGGAACTGATGCAATTATCTCAACTTCGATCGGTAACTGAGTCTGTACTACAATAGGAGTGAGTGTGATTGCAATTTTAAAATAATCGCCTTCTCGAATAAGCTCGATTGACCCCTCAGGATCCCATTCTTCATCCATCTCTATCACATGTATCCCGCCACCCCTATGGTCCGGGAGGATTATTTTCGATATTGGGCAAAACTTCTTTTGCTTGTATAATCTTGTTGCCAATTAGTGTCTGGATTTTGTCTTTCAATGTTCGGCACTCGTCAATGGTGTGCCCTTTCATACCGGAATGGTATGCATAAGTTTTATTTGGGTTGACCTATTGGGATGGATTCTCTAGTTCCACAGTAGGAATAGGGGTAACATGACCAACAGCTTTCAACCTTTCATACAGCTGGTCAATGGGTTCAGCTTTGGCGGTGTACTGTCTGGGTGGCTTGCGGTCAAAGTTTGGTCATGGTCTTGGGTAATTTTGGCAAGTTGGAGGTGATTGGAAATGAGATGGTTGGGAATTATAGGTATGATAGGAAGTGGTTGGTTGGGAGTATTTGGGAGATGAGGGTTGGTATGTGGGTGGTGGTGCTTGGTATATGGGTGGATATGTTTGATATGTGGGTGGAGGTATTTGATATGTAAGTGGAGATTTCGGGCCTTGAGCCACCATTACTGCCTCAATGTCTTTTTTCTATGATATGCTTCCTGATTGTAATGTCTTGTTTGTGGCCTGTAATGCCTCAAAGTTTGTCAACATCCCGTTTTTGATTCCTTCTTCGATTCATTCTCCCAGTTTGATGATATCAGAGAATTTATGATTTTCGATAACCATCAACCTTTCATAATATTGTGGATCCTGTGCTTTGACAAAGAACTTGTTCATTTGTTCGTCGTCCAAAGATGGCCTGACTTTGGATGCTTCCGACCTCCAACGAGTAGCATACTCGCAAAATGTCTCGGTGGGCTTCTTCTTAAGGTTCTGAATGTAGAAAACATCTGGTGCATTTTCTGTGTTGAACTTGAATCGGTCCATGAAATCAGACACCATAATCACCCAGTTGGACCATTTCTTAGGATCCTGGCTGCTGTACCAGGACAAAGCATCTCCACTTCTCATAAAGAGCTTCATCAATATCCTTTCATCCTTTCTGACCCAACAAGCTTGTCACAGTAAGTTGTCAAATGAACCTTGGGATCACTTGTACAGTCAAACATTTCGAACTTAGGAGGTTTGTAACCCTCTGGCAGTTCTACATCCGGCTATATGCATAAGTCTTCATAGTTCAAACCTTCTATTCCTTTGCCGCCCTGGACACCCTGAACCCGACTTGTCAACTTCTTGAGTTCTTTAGCCATGTTCTCGATGAGCAGGTCCTTCTTAGTAGATTCTAGTGTATAGGAAGTTGGTTGGATAGAGTGAGGTGTGGTTTCTACATATATGGGGTTGTTTTGGTGAGTTCCAGGTGCCTGGGTGTAATGGTGGTCATTGGTTGAGTTTTGAGGATCAGTAATGGGTTATGGTGTGTTCTGGGCAGTATGATAACCGGTGGTTGGTGGGTATTGAATTGGCTAATGGTAATGTTGTGGCGGAGTTGGTACCGGTAAGGTATTGAGATTTTGAGGTGGGATTGCATATTGATGCAGTGCAAGAGGGTTTTGTGGGTGTTGGTTTGGTGTGTTTTAGGGAGGTACTGGATTCTTTGTATTGATGTTGGGGACGTTCAGGTTAAGGGACAAGTTTGCCAAGCTGCGGACCTACTCAAGCTCTCCTTGTAGCTCCAGTATATTTTGTTCTAACCTCAAGACTAGATCATTTGGTGTCAGAGTACTCCGATCGTCTGATGTTTCTGTGTTCTCAGCATTCTCCTTTTGAATACCAGTTAAGTTGTCCATTTCTATTTTTTCCTTTGACCTTTGTATTACTTGGAGGAGAAGGAGGAGGAGGGCCTCTAGATCTGGTGTGATATGCTGATGATTGCAAGTATGAGCGAACCAACTTTAGGGGATGGGAATAAAGAATAAATAAAAACAAAAAGGTAAACAAGTCAGTAAGGATTCTGAGGTGTCTGCTGTATTTAAATACATATTGCGGGAATGTAAATTTATGTCCTAATTTGGGGGACCTCGTTGTGCCCGAGGTAGGCCTAGCGACAAATAAATTCGGAGAGATTTAGCGTCAATAATTGCCTCATTTCATTAATGTAAAACAAACGACCCAAAACAAAACTAAATAAGATAATGTCACTAATGGCACTTGGCCTTATTACATTTGAAAGGAAAGCAGGTAAATCTAATCTACTTTGTCCCAGAAGGACCCTCTCCAGACTGGATGCTCTTGTCAATCAACTCTCCCAGCCCACACAGGTTCAGAAATAGGAATGCCCTTGCCAAATGCCCTCCTTCATTTCCTTCAGCATTCTGGCAATCAGTGACCCTCTTCCTCATCTTTTCTTCCAATTCCATCAAGATGTACTCGAGATATTCCAGCCTTTCAGTGGATTTAGCAGCTCTCTTCTTCCACTCGTTAATCATCTCCATGTCAGCCTTATGTTGCGCCATATGCTCAGCTTCAGATTCTCGAACTCTTTTCCACAGCTTGTTTTACTTCACCTCTGCCTCAAAAACATCATCTATAACCTTGTTTCCTAGCCCAGCCCTTGGCTCGGAGATCCCAGCTATGTTGTCCTCCAACCACGAAGGGTAAAGGTATGAGTGGCCCACATGGTATTGATCTGGATCGATAGTATCTTTCTCCACAATAATCTTCAAGGTCCATATATATTGTGATTCATTCTTATACGGGATGACGTCACCTTAAATATTGGCTCTAAAATGACACATCATAGCGACCCGTGGTATGATCTGTCTCCTGCCTGCTTGCCTCATAACCCTGAGAGGAGTGTAAGGGTATATGCCCCTCAACCGAATCAGCACCAAGTGTGGAAATTCTCTGGATCTGAGGATAAACTCATCGGTAGGGAACCACTTGAACATCCACTAAACTTGATCCTCAGTCAAATTTTCGAAAAGATGTACCCATCCTACAACATCCTCTAGCTGAGCAAACATATCTGGAATATAGTTCATTCATTTGGGATGATGGAAAGTTATGTGATCATTCTAAGGACTTCGTGGAAATTCTTGATGGTATTCTCCATTTTGGAGATGTTCCAACAACCAGACCTGTAACAGCAAGTTGCAACCCTCGAAGAACCTGAACCCTTCTGACACTACTCCAAAGCTCGATACATGTCTGCAACGATCATAGGGACAATACTGTATGTCTTCCCCTCGATCCCATCCATCAGAGTTTTGGTCACTATGGCCAGCCTAGTATGGATTTTATCCCCTTGGATTGAGAATACCAGCATGCCCAAGAAATACATAATAAACACAAAGACCTTACGATGAATCCAACTTAAAGAAGTGATTGAGAACTCATCATCAAAGATACGGTAAGAACTGCTGTGATCGTATCTTTCATAAAGGAAATCAAAGGGTATGTAGGAGTCCTTTAGGCATTTTAAGTTGTCATTTTTCTTCGGCCCTATCATTTTCAGAAATCCCCCAGTAGTGCGGTTTTCAAGCGCTAACATATTAGGGCTAGCCCAAGGCAAACCACCCAATCCTCCTATTTCTTCTAGAAGGGGAGTCATTTCTAAGTTCCCAAAACGGAACATAGCCCTTTCCTTATCCCAAAACATCGTTGCAACCTCGATCAGTATTTTGTTGGGTTGAAAATACAACAGAGAAGGCAAGTTCCCTAAGACTCATTTCATATGGTTTTGGTCACATGAAGGAAGATCCTTCCACCAATCTAGCAAAAGCGAGGGTATGCTATCGACCATACCAAATCTGGGGACTTCGTGCCTCATTTTCTGCAAAACAAAAGAGAGTTTGGCCCTTTTCCCTCCAGGTTCATCTATATATACAGTAATGATTAGCATATTGGCACTTATTTCTCCAAATTAATGCACATAATCGTGGTTACGTCCATTGGGATTATGGAAAACCCGATGGACTTTTGGACAAGGCTCGTCTTAAAGGGTTATTATGCGGACAACACATTAACCCGGTTAGGTTTGATCATGATGCATGTACAATTAACCAGAGTAAGGTTGCTATAGAGGTCTAAACTGGGACCCTCAAGCGGACAACTTGAGGGGAAAGGCATAGAACCGACGAACGCACTGCTGATCGACTAGTTTTAATACAAATATGTCTTTCCGAGTTTAAAGGGTGATATATAGGAAGAGCGCAAACACTCATCAAGCGTTGCTATAGGATTAATTATGCATGAGTAGAATATGATGTTGAGCATGATTTATGCAGCAATAAATAGCATGTTGTCAAGTATTTGCACGTAAGAAATGATAATTGCGGTATTTAAATAATTGAAAGGCAGTTATAGAAAGGAAAACAAAGAGACAAGTTAGTTTCAGGAATAAAAGAATAATAAATTCTTGAAAAATAGATAGTTAAATTCAAATAAGGGGAAAGGGTACGTGGGATAGAGCATGCTTGGACTAATTCACAAAAGATAAGTTTGTTATGGTAAGAGCCTAAAAATATCTCCAGCGGAGTTTCCACGCTGTCGCGTCCCCCTTTTTTCCCCTTGCGGGGAAGTCCGGGTTTCAATGTTCATGAGGGAATAACTCGTTTCGTTTTGGGAATTGGTTATTTGAAGAGTCGCCACCTAACGGATTATGGTGTGTTAGGGCACCTAGAGTAATTAACTCATGTAACTAGCTTGTGTTACCAGAGATTAGGGTAAAGACTCGAAATAACCTTAAGGGAAAGGTGTTAGGCACCCCTCGCGGTCCACAATGGTGGGCCCCAAATGAACTTAAACTATGTGAATTAGTCATTTTAACAAATAAACAGTTTCAACACATACTTGCAAATAAAGGCATTTTTTGACATTCTAAGTATATGTATGATTCAAATAATGAAAACAAGGGAAAAGGTTTGAATAATTTGCACATACGTAAAGAAAATTAAATCCATTTAAACAATGGGAGTTGGGAAAAGGGGTCCTAGATTGGTTAGCCTACAGGATCATACCCACACAATGCCCGGTAATCACTCCTCGGTGAGGGGCTACACGTGACATTAGCGCGTAGTCATCATATCCTTACTACCCAATCTCCTCCCCTTAGTCATCGCCTAAAGCGTTCTAGCAACCTTGAAAGATATCCTATGTGTGCACTACTCGTCCTTCCTTGTGGCCCTGGAGGTATTTAGGACCTCTAGTTTAGGTAGTTCTAGACAATCCTAAGGTACTTTAAAGGAGAAAAATCTAGGCATCAATCAAAATAGTTTTGACTGCATTAAAGGGAACAGTTAAAGGCTCACATTTTACCTTTACAGACTGAACAAGTAAGTGCACATCTTCAAACAATTGTTTCAGGTATTTAACAGAAAACCTTAGAACATGATATCTGAAAGTACAAGATGGAGGGATGAATTGTAGCCTTTCTAAATTTCTAGTCGACTACTCTTCAGATCTAGTCGACTTATGTGGAGACAGCCTTCACAGAACTGTTAGTTCTTTTGATTTAAACAAGTATTAATCATATTAAACAGTAAAGGAACAAAATATAATACAAGAGCAATAAAGTAAAAGACACCAGGAATTTTATATTGGTTCGGAACCAATGTGGTATCCTAATCCAGACCTCTTGGGTTGCAAGAGAGTTATCTTTCAGAGCTCTTTGTAAATTTAATTGAGTACATCCTTTGTGATTTTCAGCAATCACCACCAACGTTGACAGGGTTGGTTTTCACTCGCTCACCAATAACGACCCTTTGGTTTTCACTCGCTCACCAAAGAAATGAACAATGACACAACCTCTAGGACACACTGCCTCTCCAATATTTTACAATCTCTCTTATCTCTTTTGGGTACATAGTAAATCTACTAAAGTGAATTACAATGCTTGTTAAGAGTATATGTGACAACCCGGCCAGTCGTCTTATGAGGTACCTCTACATTTTCCCCATTTCTGCTTCTTTATGATTTGTTTATCTGTGTTATGTGATATCAGGTTGATCGGATCAAATCCAGAAGGAATTTGGTAAGGTTTGAGACACTTAGTCTCTTTTGAGGGAGCTTAAGTTGGAAAAATCAACCAGATGTTAGCTTATGTGTTAGAGGGCTTGAAAGTGAATTCCGATGGTTCGGGTATCTTCAGGAGGTGATTTTTGACTTAGGAATGTGATCGGAATGAGTTTTGGAGGTTCGGAGTAGATTTAAGCTTGAATTGGTGAAGTTGATATTTTGGCGATTTTCGGTAGATAGGCGAGATTTTGATACAGGGGTCGAAATGGAATTCTGAGAGTTGTAGTAGTTCTGTTGTGTCATTTGGGATGTGTGTGCAAAATTTCAGGTCATTCGGACGTGGTTTGGTTGTGTTTTTGATCAAAAGCGTAATTCAGAAGATTTTAAAAAGCTTGGCTTGAATCCGATGTGTTTTGGATAATTTGATATTGTTTGAGGTGCTTTAGTGATTGGAACAAGTTTGAATAAGGTTTTAGGATATGTTTGTGTCTTTGCTTGAGGTCTCGGGGCCTCGAGTGAGTTTCGGGTGGTCAATCGGATCATTTTGAAGTTGGAAAAATTGTAGAAGTTACAGGTTTAGCTGTTGCAGGCTTTTACTCTTCGCGTTCGTGAGTGGACCCTCACATTCGCGAAGATTCAGTGGGGGTCAGTGGAAATTTAGCCTTCCCATTCGCGAAGAGCTGGAGGCTCGTACATTGCGTTCGCGAGATGTAAGTCGCATTCACGTAGGGTCTTTTTGGTCAGCGAGTCTGAGGTCATGTTTGTTCTTCGCGTTTGCGAGAGAGGGTGTGCGTTCGCAAAGGGTAAGGTTAAGGAACCATCACATTCACGATGGCCATGTTACGTTTGCATAGAGGAAAAATTGGTCAAAGTAAGATTGTGCTTCGCGAACGCGAGGGTTTGACCGCGTTCGCGAAGAAGGAAATAAGGCATGGGCAGAATGTTTTTAAACTCGTCTTGTCCGCGTGGATTGGGTTTATTTCCTCCAGAGTTGGTCATTTTGGGAGATTCTTTGAAGGAGATTGAAGAGGGATTCAAGGGGAATCGTTGGGAGGTAAGATTGTTGGACTTAAAACTCGATTATTATGTGAATTCCACCTAGAAAATTATGGAAATTAAGCTAAAAATTGAAGAACTAGGGATTGGAAATTTGGACTTTTGATTGGGGATTTGGAGGACCATTTGGGGTCAGATTTGAGAACTTTTGATATGTATGAACTCGCGGGAATATAAGGAATCTATTGGTGTAAAAATTTCTAAATTTCGAGATGTGGGCCCAGGGATCAGATTTTGGTAATTTCGGATTTGTGCCCTTTATTGATTATATTCGCTTGGGCTTCGTTCCGTTAGCATATTTTGACATCCTCGTTCTGATTTTGGATAGATTCGACATGAGTGGAGGCCGATTCGAAGGGAAAAGGCGTCACGAGCTAGATATTTAGCCGGTTCGAGGTGAGTAATGATTGTAAATGATGTTCTGAGGGATTGAAACCTCGGATTGCACATCGTAGTGCTATATTGAGGTGAGGCACATGCTTGATGACGAGCGTGGGGTAGTGCAGTATTGGGTATTGTGACTTGGTGTGATGACCCGGTCAGTTTTCTTAAGAATTTATGCCTCGAACCCCTATTAACTGCTTTCCCCAAGATTATTTCTACTATTTTGATTTTTCGGGATGTTCGGTTTTAGGTTTCGGTGAGTTTTGGGACACTTAGTCCCTAAATAAAAGCTTAAATGTTGGAAAGTTGACCGTAGTCGGAACAGTGTGAAGACCGCCTCGGAATGGAAATCTAATGGTTCTGTTAGCTCTGTTGGGTGATTTTGGGGTTGGGAGCATGTTCAGATTGTGTTATGGAGGTTCGTCACTAATTTAGGCTTGAAATGCCGAAAGTTGAATTTTGGAAGTTTCCGGTTTGATAGTGAGATTTTGATCCAAGAGTTGGATTGGAATTTCGAGAGTTGCAATAGTTCCGTTATGTCATTTGGGATGTATTTGCAAAATTTCAGGTTATTCGGACATGGTTTGGTTGGGTTTTTTATCAAAAGCTAAATTCAGAAGATTTTTGAAACTTAGGCTTGAATCCGATGTGTTTTGGTTGTTTTGATGTTGTTTGAAGTGTTTTGAAGATTGATAAAAGTTTGAATAAGGTTTTAGGATATGTTGATGCGCTTGGTTGAGGTCCTGGGGGCCTCGGGGTGATTTCAAATGGTTAATGGGAAGTTTGAGGAATGTTGCAGCTGCTGTATTTTTGCTGCTTCTGGTATTTTTGCATCTGCGGTTTGGGGACCGAGATGTAGTGTCACGGAAGTGGCTAACAGGCCGTAGAAACGAAATTGAGGGAGGTCAGCAGGTTCCGCAGAAGCGGGGGATTTTCCGCAGAAGCGCAACCACATCTGCGAGTTGGTAACCACATATTTGGAAATTGGTCATTAAATGAAAAGTCATAGATGCATCCAAGGTTCTACAGAAGCGGGACCGCAAATGCAGTCCCATGACCGCAGATGCAGTCCCATGACCGCAGATGCGGAAATCGCTGGACAGAACATATAAATAGTTGCCTTTGCGAAATTGAGCCATTCTTTCACCATTTTCATCCGGGTTTGGAGCTTTTGAGAGAGATTCTTGAGGAAAACAAAGGGAAATCACTTAGAGGTAGTATCCTTGACTTCATAACTCGTTTTTATGTGATTAAAGACCTAATTAGTGGTGTGAAATTTGGGAAAAATGGGTAATTAGGGTTTGCGTTTAAGAGGCCTTTAAATGAGGATTTGAGGGGTCATTTGGACTCCGATTTTAGTGTTATTGTTATGTATAAACTCATGAGAATAAAAGGTTTCTGAAAATATAAACTTCACCCGATTCCATGACGTGGGCCTGAGGGGCATTTTGGTCATTTTACATAATTTATTGTATTAGCTTAGAATTTAGTTGTAGAATCTGTTACTTGAAGTGTTATTTACATTATGAAATTGAATTGAATAAATTTGGGCCATTTAGAGTCGAGTACTCGTGGCAAAGACGTGGTGTTGGGTTGATTTTGAGTCGGTTCGAGGTAAGTGGCTTGTCTAACCTTGTGTGGGGGACCTTCCCCTTAGGATTGGTATATTTGGTGTGAAATGCCTTGTACGTGAGGTGACGAGTGCGTACTTATGCTAATTGATGGAAATCCGGTTTTCTTTAAGTAATTACTAGTATGTTTCCTTTTCTATTTCTATTACTTGCACTATTAAGCCTGTTGTTAGCTTAGGAAAGCATGTCTTAGCGACTTAATTATTTCATTTGATTTAACCTGCCTTACTTGACGTCTATACATCTTGCTAGGCTAGAATCACTTATTGTCTTAATATGAATTTTGCTATTTCTGTTTATCTTTCTGCTGCTGCTGCTATGTATTTATTTTGGGACTACAGATGTGGGATTCTGGTAGCTCTCCCTTGTCTGTTTACTTGGGGACTATGGGTTAGATTCTCGGTAGATCCCCTTGCACATTTACTTTGGTACTACGGGTTAGATTCCCCGTAGATCCCCCTGCACAGTTATATGGAACTACGGGAATGCATCCGATAGATTTCCCCAGTACTAGGTATCTACATTTGGGACTACGGAACGGGATTCCGGTAGATCCACGCACATTATGAGTTGGACTACGGGATGGGATCCCGGGAGATCCTTCGGACATATATATGATGGAATATGGGTCGGTATCCCGGGAGATTCACTGGATATGTAAAGATGGGACTACAGGACAGTATCCTGGGAGATCCCCGATTTTACTATTGGTGTTGAGTTGTATTTCTTTTCCATGTTTACCTTGTTCTGTATAGTTGTTGTTGTTCTATATATCCTGTGTTATTTTACTGCCGTACTTATTTATATTGTTATGTCCTATATTGTTGATCTTTATATTTGTTTAACCTCAATAGGGCCCTAACATTCCTTGTCACTACCCAACCTAGGTTAGGTTTGGCGCTTACTAAGTACCATTGTGGTGTACTTATGCCCCTTCTACGCATATTTTTCATGTGCAGATCTAGGTACCGCTGATCATGCCTACTATCCTTGAGGGAGGAGACTGCTCTAGAGACTTCGAGGTACATCTGTAGCGTTCGCAGACCGAGAAGTCCCTTTATATTCCCGCTTTTAGTATTTATCCCTTATGTACTTTCCTGTTCTTATTAGATATTCCGGATTTAGAGTTATGTAGTATTGATCTTAGCTTGTGATTCATAGGTTTCCGGGTCTTGCATTCATGTATTGGTATTGAGAGTTAAACATGGTGTAAGCCGAGTGACACACTTAAACACTGTTGCTATTTTATTTTTGTTTTACATTGTTTACTTTGGCAAAATTTTGGTTTTTCTTTCGCAGATTAGGCTTACCTAGTCGTAGAGACTAGGTGCCATCACGATGGTTCACGGAGGGCGAACCGACGTCGTGATAAGTTGGTATCAGAGCTAATTGCAATTTGAGTAGAGTGAATAACTCTGGAGAATGGTTTTAATATGTTCAAGATTGTACATGTAATAATTAAAATATTTTTCAAGTGTATGATTTGGCTAGGAATTGAGGTTTGCGCTAGAGGGTGTCATGACTTGTGTCATTTCTATATCAATTATGGGATTCTATACATCAGTATTAGGAAGGTAATGGCTTCAGATTCGCAGGAAGTTTTTTCAGGGTAGGTATTTTGAATGTGGTGCTTTTAGGAACATTTAAAAGAGTATTCAGTAGGTTGTAAGCCTTAGACTGTGTGGTATTATGCTTGGGTCTCGTATGGTGAGTCTGGGTTGAGGAATTGTGATGCTATAGCAAGAAGAAGTATCAAATTGAAGGTGAAATTAGAGGAACTCAGATAGATGGGATCGGATATGGCGATTCGTATGCTATATGGAGTTGGAGACTGGGAGTTCTCATAAACAAGTTATGTTGTGGTTGTGGGTCACGTTTATTGGCACCATATGAGCCTTTATATGGTAGGTGGTGTAGATCTCTGGTGGGTTGGTTTGAGCCGGGTAAGGCCAGATTGTTGGGCACAGACCAGGTTCAGGATGCTTTGGAGAAGGTTAAGGTGATTCAAGATACGCTCCGTACAGCCGAGCCCAGAGAGAAGAGTTACGCAGACTAGAAGGTTCGTGATGTTTCCTATATGGTTGGAGAGCGAGTTCTGCTTCGGGTTTCGCCTATGAAGGGCGTTATGAGACTCGGGAAGAAAGGGAAGTTGAGTCCGAGGTTTATTGGCCTTTTTGAGATATTGAGGCGTGTTGGGGAGGTTGCTTATGAGCTTGCCTTGCATCCCAACTTAGTAGGAGTTCATCTGGTATTTCATGTTTCGAAGCTCTGGAGGTATCACAGCGATCCGTCGCACGTGTTGGATTTCAGTTCAGTCCATTTGGACAAGGATCTATCTTATACTGAAGAGCCAGTGGCAATATTGGACAGGCAGGTTAGAAGGCTGAGGTCAAAGAACATTGCATAAGTGAAGGTTCAATAGCGGGGTCAGCCGGTAAAGGATATGCGCAGCCGTTACCCTCATATTTTCACTACTTTAGTTATGTCTCTATGCTCGTTCGAGGACAAACGAATGTTTAAGTATAGGAGGATATGACGACCCGACCAGTCGTCTTATCAATTTACGCCCCGATCCCCTATTAACTGCTTTTTCCAAGTTTATTTCTGCTATTTTGATTTGCCGGGATGTTCGGTTTTAAGTTTCGGAGAGTTTTGGGACACTTAGTCCCTAAATGAGAGCTTAAGTGTTGGAAAGTTGATCGTAGTCGGAACAGTGTGAGGACAGCCTCGGAATGGAAATCTGATGGTTCTGTTAGCTCCGTTGGGTGATTTTGGGGTTGGGAGCATGTTTGGATTGTGTTTTGGAGTTTTGTAGCTAATTTAGGCTTGAAATGCCTAAAGTTGAATTTTGGAAGTTTCCGGTTTGATAGTGAGATTTTGATCCGAGGGTCGGAATGGAATTCTGAGAGTTGCAGTAGTTCTGTTATATCATTTAGGATGCGTGTGCAATATTTCAGGTCATTCGGACGTGGTTTGATTGGGTTTTTGATCTAAAGCAGAATTTGGAAGATTTTTGAAATTTAGGCTTCAATCCAATGTGTTTTGGTTATTTTGATATTGTTTGAAGTGTTTGCAGATTGGTACAAGTTTAATAAGGTTTTAGGATATGTTGATGCCCTTGCTTGAGGTCCCGGAGGCCTTGGGGTAATTTCGGATGGTTAACGGGAAGTTTGAGGAATGTTGCAGCTGCTGTATTTTGGCTGCTTCTGGTATTTTCGCATCTGCGATTTGAGGACCGCAGATGCGGCGCCGCAGAAGCAGCTAACAGGCCTCAGAAGCGAAATTGAGGGAGGTCAGCAGGTTCCGCTGATGCGGGGGATTTTCCGCAGAAGCGGAACCGCATCTGCGAGTTGGTAACCGCAGATGCGGAAATTGGTCATTAAATGAAAAGCCGCATATGCGACCAACATTCCGCAGATGAGGAAATCACTGGGCAGAACATATAAATAGTTGCGTTGCGAAATTGAGCCATTCTTTCACCATTTCCATCCGTGTTTGGAGCTTTTGAAAGAGATTCTTGAGGAAAACAAAGGGAAATCATTTAGAGGTAACATCCTTGACTTCATAACTCTTTTTTATGTGATTAATGACCTAATTAGTAGTGTGAAATTTGGGAAAAATGGGTAATTAGGGCTTGAGTTTAAGAGGCCTTTAAATGAGGATTTGAGGGGTCATTTGGACTCCGATTTCAGTGTTCTTGTTATGTATAGACTCATGAGAGTACGAGATTTTTGAAAATATAAATTTCACCCGATTCCGAGATGTGGGACTGAAGGACATTTTGGTCATTTTACATAATTTCGCTTATTAGCTTAGAATTTAATTGTAGAATCAGTTACTTGGAGTGATATTTACATTATAAAATTGAATTTAATAGATTTGGGCCATTTGGAGTCGAGTACTCGTGGCAAAGACGTGGTGTTGGGTTGATTTTGAGCCGGTTCGAGGCAAGTGGCTTATATAACCTTGTGTGGGGGACTTTTCCCCTTAGGATTGGTATATTTGGTAATTGAAATGCCTTGTACGTTAGGTGACGAGTGTTTACTTGTGCTAATTGTTGGAAATCCGATTTTCTTTAAGTAATTAATAGTATGTTTCCTTTCCTGTTTCTATTACTTGCACTATTAAGCATGTTGTTAGCTTAGGCAAGCATGTCTAAGTGACTTAATTGCTTCATTTGATTTAACCTGTCGTACTTGAATTCTTTGCAGCATGCTAGGCTAGAATCACTTATTTCCTTAATATGAATTTTGCTATTTCTGTTTATCTTCCTACTGCTGCTGTGTATTTATTTTGGGACTACGGATGTGGGATTCCAGTAGCTCCCCCTTGTTTGTTTACTTTGGGACTACGGGTTAGATTCCTGGTAGATCCCCCTGTACATTTCCTTTGGTGTTACGGGTTAGATTTCAGTAGATCCCCTGCACAGTTATATGAAACTACGGGAATGCACCCGGTAGATTCCCCCAGTACTGGGTATTTACATTTGGGACTACAGAACGGGATTCCGGTAGATCCTTGCACACTGTGAGTTAGAGTATGGGACGGGATCCTGGGAGATCATTCAGATATTTATATGATGGACTAAGGGACGATATCCTAGGAGATTCACTGGATATGTAAAGATGGGACTACAGGACAGTATCCTGGGAGATCCCCCGATTGTACTATTGGTGTTGAGTTGTATTTCCTTTCCATGTTTACCTTGTTTTGTATAGTTGTTGTTGTTTTGTATATCCTGTATTCTTTTACTGCAGTACTTATTTATAATTATTTGTCCTATACTGTCGATCTTTATATTTGTTTTACCTCAGTAGGGCCCTGAGCTTCCTCGTCACTACCCAACCGAGGTTAGGCTTGGCACTTACTAAGTACCGTTGTGGTGTACTCGCACCCTTTCTGTGCATGTTTTTCATGTGCAGATCTAGGTACCGCTGATCAAGCCTACTATCCTTGAGGGAGGCGATTGCTCTAGAGACTTCGAGGTATATCTGCCGCGTCCGTAGACTGAGAAGTCCCTTTCAATTCCTACTTTTAGTATTTAGCCCTTCTGTACTTTCCTGTTCTTATTAGACATTCCGGAGTTAGAGCTTTGTAGTATTGATCTTAGCTTGTGATTCGTGGGTTTTCGGGTATTGGATTCATGTATTGGTATTGAGAGTTAAACATGGTGTAAGCCGAGCGGCATACTTAAACACTATTGCTATTTTATTACTATTTTAAATTGTTTACTTCTGCAAAATTTTGATTTTTCTTCCACAAATTAGGCTTACCTAGTCGTAGAAACTAGGTGCCGTCATGATGGTTCACGGAGGGCAAACCGAGGTCGTGAAAAGTTGGTATCAGAGCTAATTGTAGTTTGAGTAGAGTGAATGACTTTGGAGAATGGTTTTAATGTGTTCAAGATTGTACATGTAATAATTAAAATATTTTTCAAGTGTATGATTTGGCTAGGAATTGAGGTTTATGCTGGAGGGTGTCAAGACTTGTGTCATTTCTATATCAATTATTGGATTCTATACATCAGTTAGGAAGGTAATGGCTTCAGATTCGCATGAAGTCTTTTCAGGGTAGGTATTTTGAATGTGGTGCTTTTGGGAACATTTAAAAGAGTATTCAGCGGGTTGTGAGCCTTAGACTGTATGGTATTATGCTTGGGTCTCATGTGCTGAGTCTGGGTTGAGGAATTGTGATGCTATAGCAAGAAAGAGTATCAAATTTAAGGTAAAACCAGAGGAACTCGGATAGATGGGATCAGATATGGCGATTTGTGTTCTATATGGAGTTGGAGACTGGGAGTTCTCATAAACAGGTTATGTTTTGGTTGTGTGTCACGTTTATTGGCACCGTATGAGGCTTTATATGGTAGGCAGTGTAGATCTCTGGTGGGTTGGTTTGAGCCGGGTAAGGCCAGATTGTTGGGCACAGACCTGGTTTAGGATGCTTTGGAGAAGGTTAAGGTGATTCAGGATACGCTCCATACAACCCAGCCCAGACAGAAGAGTTACGCAGACCGGAAGGTTCGCGATGTTTCCTATATGGTTGGAGAGCGGGTTCTGCTTTGGGTTTCGCCTATGAAGGGCGTTATGAGATTCAGGAAGAAAGGGAAGTTGAGTCCGAGGTTTATTGGCCTTTTGAGATATTGAGGTGTGTTGGGGAGGTTTCTTATGAGCTTGCCTTGCATTCCAGCTTAGCAGGACTTCATCCGATATTTCATGTTTCGATGCTCTGGAGGTATCACGGTGATCTATCGCACGTGTTGGATTTCAGTTCAGTCCAGTTGGACAAGGATCTATCTTATGCTGAAGAGCCAGTGGAAATATTGGATAGGCAGGTTAGAAGGCTGAGGTCAAAGAACATTGCATAAGTGAAGGTTCAATGGCGGGGTCAGCCGGTCGAGGAGGCAACCTGGGAGACGGAGCAGGAAATGTGCAGCCATTACCCTCATCTTTTCACTACTTTTGGTATGTCTCTATACTCGTTCGAGGACGAACGAATGTTTAAGTATAGGAGGATGTGACGACCCGGCTAGTGGTCTTATCAAATTACACCCCGATCCCCTATTAACTACTTTACCCAAGTTTATTTCTGCTATTTTGATTTATCAGGATGTTCAATTTTATGTTTCGGAGAGTTTTGGAACACTTAGTCCCTAAATGAGAGCTTAAGTGTTGGAAAGTTGATCGTAGTCAGAACAGTGTGAGGATAGCCTAGGAATAGAAATCTGATAGTTCTGTTAGCTCCGTTGGGTGATTTTAGGGTTGGGAGCATGTTCGGATTGTGTTTTGGAGTTTTGTAGCTAATTTAGGCTTGAAATGCCGAAAGTTGAATTTTGAAAGTTTCCGGTTTGATAGTGAGATTTTGATCCGAGGATCAGAATGGAATTCCGAGAGTTGCAGTAGTGCCGTTATGTCATTTGGGATGTGTGTGCAAAATTTCAGGTCATTCGCACGCGGTTTGGTTGGGTTTTTGATCAAAAGCGGAATTCGGAAGATTTTTGAAACTTATGCTTGAATCTGATGTGTTTTGGTTATTTTGATGTTGTTTGAAATGTTTTGAAGATTGGTACAAGTTTGAATAAGGTTTTAGGATATGTTGATGCGCTTGGTTGAGGTCCTGGGGGCCTCGGGGTGATTTCAAATGGTTAATGGGAAGTTTGAGGAATGTTGCAGCTGCTGTATTTTTGCTGCTTCTGGTATTTTTGCATCTATGGTTTAGGGACCGCAGATGCGGTGCTGCAGAAGCGGCTAAAAGGCCGTAGAAGCGAAACTGAGGGAGGTCAGCAGGTTCCGCAGATGCGGGGGATTTTCCACAGAAGCGGAACCACATCTGCAAGTTGGTAACGGCAGATGCGAAAATTGGTCATTAAATGAAAAGTCACAGATGTGACCAAGGTTCCACATAAGCGGGACCACATATGCGGTCCCATGACCGCAGATGCAGAAATCGCTGGCAGAACACATAAATAGTTGCCTTTGCGAAATTGAGCCATTCTATCATCATTTTCATTCGGGTTTGGAGCTTTTGAGAAAGATTCTTGAGGAAAACAAAGGGAAATCACTTAGAGGTAACATCCTTGACTTCATAACTCATTTTTATGTGATTAAAGACCTAATTGGTGGTGTGAAATTTTGAAAAAATGAGTAGTTAGGGCTTGAGTTTAAGAAGCCTTTAAATGAGGATTTGAGGGGTCATTTGGACTCCGATTTCAGTGTTTTTGTTATGTATAGACTCGTGAGAGTACGAGATTTCTGAATAAATAAATTTCACCCGATTTCAAGATGTGGGCCTAAGGGGAATTTTGGTCATTTTACATAATTTCGCATATTAGCTTAGAATTTAATTGTAGAATCAGTTACTTGAAGTGTTATTTACATTATGAAATTGAATTGAATAGATTTGGGCCATTTGGAGTCGAGTACTCGTGGCAAAGATGTGGTGTTGGGTTGATTTTGAGACGGTTCGAGGTAAGTGGCTTGTCTAACCTTGTGTGGGGGACCTTCCCCTTAGGATTAGTATATTTGGTAATTGAAATGCCTTGTACGTGAGGTGACGAGTGCGTACTTGTGCTAATTGTTGGAAATTCGATTTTCTTTAAGTAATTACTAGTATGTTTCCTTTCCTGTTTCTATTACTTGCACTATTAAGCCTGTTGTTAGTTAAGGAAAAGCATGTCTAAGTGACTTAATTGCTTCATTTGATTTAACCTGCCTTACTTGAATTCTGTGCAGCATGCTAGGCTAGAATTACTTATTGCCTTAATATGAATTTTGCTATTTCTTTTTATCTTCCTGTTGCTGTTGTGTATTTATTTTGGGACTACGGATGTGGGATTCTAGTAGCTCCCCCTTGTCTGTTTACTTTGGGACTACGGATTAATTCCCGGTAGATCCCCCGGCACATTTACTTTGGGACTATGGGTTAGATTCCCGGTAGATCCCCTGCACAGTTATATGGAACTACGGGAATGCACCCAGTAGATTCCCCCAGCACTGGGTATTTACATTTGGGACTACGGAACGGGATTCCGGTAGATCCCCGCGCACTATGAGTTGGACTATGGGACGAGATCCCGGGAGATCCTTCAGACATATATATGAAGGACTACGGGACGGTATCCCGGGAGATTCACTGGATATGTAAAGATGGGACTACAAGACAGTATCCTGGGAGATGCCCGATTGTACTATTGGTGTTGAGTTGTATTGCCTTTCCATGTTTACCTTGTTATATATAGTTGTTGTTGTTCTGTATATCCTATGTTATTTTACTGCCATACTTATTTATACTGTTCTGTCCTATATTGTTGATCTTTATATTTGTTTAACCTCAGTAGGGCCCTGACCTTCCTCATCACTACCCAACCGAGGTTAGGCTTGACACTTACTGAGTACCGCTGTGGTGTACTCATGCCCCTTCTATGCATGTTTTTCATGTGCAGATCTAGGTACCGCTGATCAGGCCTACTATCCTTGAGGGAGGCGACTGCTCTAGAGACTTCGAGGTACATCTGCCGCGTCCGCAGACCGAGAAGTCCCTTTCTATTCCTGCTTTTTGTATTTAGCTCTTCTGTACTTTCCTGTTCTTATTAGACATTTGTGGAGTTAGAGCTATGTAGTATTGATCTTAGCTTGTGATTTGTGGGTTTTCAGGTCTTGGATTCATGTATTGGTATTGAGAGTTAAACATGGTGTAAGCCGAGCGGCACACTTAAACACTATTGCTATTTTATTTCTATTTTAAATTGTTTACTTCAGCAAAATTTTCATTTTTCTTCCGCAAATTAGGCTTATCTATTCGTAGAGACTAGGTGCCATCACGATAATTCACGGAGGGCAAACTGGGGCCGTGACGCTTGTTCCGTCCCAGTTGATGATTTTGCCGCGTATTTGACTGAAATTATTTGCTATTTTTATGATTTGGGCTGAATGCCATATTTGGGCTTCGTGCCAACTATTTGGACCCTTTGGGGATTTTTATTATTATTTCCTTACTGTTTTAACTTATTACTTGAACTTAGTCATGTTAATTTCCATTGTCTTACTAGTCAACCATGTTTACTCAGTTTTAAGACTTAAATAATATTTTAAATGATGTTTGGGATGAGAAACACTTGTTTATTATTGCTCGAAAGGCTTGTGATAATTTTTTACTAAGTAAGGCTGAGGGCCTACGTTGTGAGGAAACACTGATACTGATTTGAGGCCGAGGGTCTGAGATATATACACCACGAGGTGGTTTGATTGATAGGAGGTCGAGGGCCTAGTTTTGATGCCACGAGATGGCTTGTTATTGCGCTAGGGCCGTAAGGGGCCCCTCCAGGAGTCTGCACACCCCTAGTGAGTGTAGCTACCTATTGTGATGTGAGATTGAGCCCGAGGGGTTGTTATTGTTTTGAGATGTTGCCCGAGGTGCGGGTGTGGTGATATTGTGCCCGAGGAGCGAACTTCTATTTGTTTACTTTACCTTAATTAACTGTGAATTACTTATTTACTTGTTGAAAGAGGATTTTACTTGACTTTCCACTGTTTTACTGCTTTTAAATTATTTTACTGCTTCATTATAGAATGCATTGTGCCTTACATGTTTTCTTACTTTCAGTCGTTATTTACATTTGTTACTCACTGAGTTGGAGTACTCACTTTACTCCCTGCACCATGTGTGCAGATTCAGGCATAGCTGGTTCTGCTCCCGAGTGTTGATTCCTCCAGCTTCAGGCGGTCTTTCGGAGATTACGAGGTAGTTGTTGACGTCCGCAGCCCCGTGTCTCCACTCCTTTATCGCCTCTATTTCCTTTTAGACAGTTGTACTTGCTATAGATTTAGCATAACTGTATTATGACTTATAGATGCTCATGACTAGTGACACCCCGGTTAGGGTTGTGTTGGGTTGTTCTTCCGCGTATTTATGATATTATCTGCTACGTTGGATTATTTTATCATGTTTCAGCTGTTTCTAAATGCTTAATTGTTAATAAAATTTGGAAATGGGAAGTGTCGGCTGGCCTTGTTTTCATGAGAGATGCCATCACGACCGTGTTTGGGTTTAGGGTCGTGACAGTAGAATAAAGAACTTGTAGTTGGATAGACAATTTGTATAGAAGGCTGTGTAAGTTTGATGTTGCAAGTATCTTCTCTTTTATACTTGGTCATTGAATATTCTAGCCATTGCAGCGGACATCTAATTTTGGAAAAGGATTTCCTTTGCTGCTTCTCCAACTTTCCTTTACTGCTTCTTGCCCTTTTGAACATGATCACAATCTACAAGGCAGATTTGAATATCTTCGGTTAATGCAAACTTTCCTTTTGAATTGGACAATTTGAATTTTCAATCATGATGCCAATATCAATTCCTTCCTTGAATAGATCCATGATTAATAATTTTCTGCAATATATAATCTTTATGAATATCTACTTGAGAATAGTCATGATGATTCAATAAAAATCCCCATGATTTACTTTTCCAGGATTGTAGTAATTTATTGATTGATTCCAGTAACTCATGCTTCTTTCCATAAGAATAGTAGTTTTCATCTCATCCCGTAGTATATATTTTGAATAATAAGCTTCTTTGTGCAACATTCCTTAAATGTAAGACTTGGCCAAATCCTTGTAGTACTTGTCCTGGTAAAAATATCTTTCTTAAAATATTTCCTTTATGATAGATCTCAATAAATCTTTGACTCCTATTTGATCTTAAAAAATAATTTCTTTCCATAATATAGAATATACTACACCCATAATATATTTTCTTTCCATAGAAAATATATTCTTTCCCCATTATATTAAAAATATTTCTTTCTTGATCTTGGAAAATAATATCTTTCCATAATATAGATTGTATTACATCCATAATATATTTTCTTTCCATAGAAAATATATTCTTCCTTGTCCTTGTAGTAGTATCATTTCCATATAGTATCTTCCTTCCACAAAATAATAGATCTTCTCTATGATTTTAGCAACTTTCCTTTCAAGATGTTGAAAAACTTCCCATCCATAATTTTCGTAGATTCTTCTTCTGATATTGTAGTAAGATATTCAATATTTGAAATTCTTTCAAATATTATTCCTTCTATGGCGCTTGTAGATCAAATCTTTGAAAATAATCTTCCTTGATAAATTCTTCACATGATATTTCATTTCCCATATTTGTTTGGATCTTTACCAACATCTTCTTTCTTTAATAAACCTATACAAAAAATAAGATTACCACAAGTAAATGTTCTTTTATTAATAATTGTATTGGTTTGTTATCATCAAAATTAATACGTGAAACCTTGAAGCTAACAATATCTAGGTGAGCAGAGAGTATACAGTATTGAATTAGGACCAAAGTGTCAGAGACCTGTTCAGTTTGCCTACTGATTTTAGACCTGTAAAATATGAGCAGTCACAGAAAATAGAGCATAGTTTTACAGCTTGCAGAATTATCGCCCTACAGACTTGCCTATGCATAAAATAATGATGTCCTATGAGCATGGTATCTATTATTGATTAGGAATGCAGTAAAATAGTAAACAATTTTTAAACGGACAACTTGGGATCCTATAGGCATGCTTTCTAGCAATATCATTTAACGCAGTGTTAACGACTACTAAAGAAATGAGCAGGTTAGTTGATTTGATTCAGAACTTACAGGCACGAGTTAAGCTGATTTTAAATCTAACTAAATTGGCTTTAGATCCAATAGGCATGATTTCTAATTGAACATAAGGTGAAGAAAGCAGAATTTATTTGACCAAAGCGAAATCCCTATAGGCATGATTTCTATTACAACTGAATTTTAATCATATAGGCATGGTATCTAATTATTAAAACCTGATTTTGATCTTATAGGCATGATGTCTAATTATATAAAGCAAGCGGAATTTATTGAAACCAAAGCAGATCCTATATGCATATTATCTAACAAACACATTTGAACCAAATGAGCCCCTATAGACATGTTATCTACCCAATTTTACCCACAATATACAACTACCCTCCTTTTTTACTAATCACCCCATTATTTGTTTACAATTAATTACTACAGACCAAGAATTGAATGAATTACATAAATAGAACAGAAATTAAGAGATAGGGAGCCTGAAGTAGGCCCAAAGTAATTTCCAAGCCTCCAATAGTCTCAAATGCCCAAAGTTCCATAGCCAATTTCATGTCTAGGTGTGTCAGAGTTACCTAAGGACCCCAAAGATCCCGAGCAGTGCTCATACCTAGACCTTTCTCAAATAATAACTGATTTATGTGAAGTGCATAAGTGCCAGCCTTGATATGTCAGAGTTCAGAGAGATCTGAAGGGCCTCTAAGCAGTACACATACCAGAGGGGTAAGACTTAATAATCTAGGAGTAAGTGAAAGTGCATAATGGTTTGAAAGAGTTTAATAGACAGTATAAAGAAAGGTTTTAGGAAGGAAAGGATTTTCTGAAAACCAGTCCTGATTTAGTAATAAAACAGTTTGAGGAAAATGTGATAACACAATTTGCAATTAGAACACAAGTCATAAACAAGCTTTAGGAAGTACTTTGGCAAACAACTTTCACACAAGGGAAGAAGGGTTGGGAATACAAAGAGTTACCTTAATGGAGCATACAAACAACAGGATACATAGAGTTATTAAGGGGTTCTGCAGAACTAGTAGGTTAGATAGAATGCAGGTCACGCAGCAAAGATCATAACATAAAATGTTGAGGATATCTAAACAACACAACTAGACTCACTCTAGGGAGATTAACTAACTTAGTAGGAGAGAGTCAGAACATGCAAGGACTTAAATAGGCATTCTAGGCAAGTATTAACAAGGGAAGGCATGCTAATTACATAAAAGCAGAGTTTAGGCATGCCAGATAAACAGTAGTCAGTCAAACAGGCTTAGTTACATAGGTAGACATGTTAAACAAGATAGCAAACAAGCAAGTAAAGTGAAAATATGCTAATCATAGATTTGAATAGGCAGTATTTGGCATGCTGGGTAAGCAGTAAATAGAAGTAAGAATGGACCCAGGCCATATATACTAAGGCAGTAAATAAACACATAGGTTTAGATTCTTAAAAATTAATCAGAAGCATACCTAGTTAAAGAAAGAAAATACAAGATGTGAGCAAGGTATTGTGCAATTTCCAGCCTTGGCTTGCAGCCAGCTAGGATAACAGAGATCACAAGTAGCAGAGAGAGCAGAGAGAGTTTTTAGAGTGTAAACGTGATAGTTTCTGAACTATTGTTTGTGTTCAGGAGTGAGAATAGGTAAGGGCATATATAGTAATCAAGAGTTAAACAAAATAAGGTAAAGAATCAATTATGTAGTAATTAGGAAAATTCACAAAATCAGTCACACACATAAAATAAGTAAAATCTTCCCCTTAATCAAGGGATAATCAATCAACGATAAAAGAAGTACATATATTTAAGGAAGGAAATTAAGTAAAACTTGGGTACAGAGTAGGTAATTAGGGGTGTATGAACATGACTTCAATTAAGGAAACAATTAGTAAGAATCAACAAATAACATCGTTGAAACTAATTAAGGCAAGAAGTTCAATCAAACCGAGTAGAGAAGTAAAAATCGAAGGTTTTGTTAAGGAAAAGAGTTCAAATCAAACCAAAAATAAGAACTTCAGAATAGTCAAGGGTTTAATTAAAAGAGAAAATCACGTAAAGAGTCAGCAAATATCGCAGACAATTCAAATAGGCAATGAAGGAATAGTCAGGACTCAACACACAGGTTTTAACTAAGCAAATTGGTAAGTCAAAAATTCAAAACAACCCTGATTTAAGGAGGAAAAATATAGGTTTACCATGAATAGCCAGAATGAACATAGACATATAGAGCCAGTAGAAAAGTTAGACCAAGAACTTAGTAGAGGCATATTAGGATAAAAATCACAAGACATCTAATTGGCTAAAGAAAAATCACAAGAACCAAAGCAAGGACAAAGTAGTCTTAGTCTAGGAATGCGCTAGTAAACTGTAGCGAAATCACTGGAAATGAGAGAGACATGAGTGTTAATCATTCTGTCAGCATGCTCAAAGAGTGCTCTCCAGAAGATGGAGAATGAGAGAATGCACTTACTGCCTCTCTCTCATATTCACCTGCCAAGGCATCACATAGATAGTAGATAGTCAGCTCTCTTACAGCCACTTACTACGATTGATTGGGGGGAGAGTGCTAGTCTAACTACCGGTATGGGTATGCTAATAGATAGAGGATCTTCCAGTCCTAGGTAACTCAGAAACCAAACAAAAGATGTCGAAAATTAGGGATTTTAGTATAAACGAGTTAAGGTTAGAGAAAACCTTACGAAATCGATTAAAACATATAAGAAACAGAAGATTAAACACTCAAAATTATCAAATGTTTTGGAAAAAGAAATTTCCGGTAAACCCTAGTTTAGAAAAATGGAAAATCATTCGAAAATCAGAGGGTTCTTGTAAAAATCAGAAGGTTCATCTAAAACTTATATGAAATAGCCTCGATCTATCTCAAATCTTGCATAGATCTGATAAGTTCAAAGGACAAAAATTAGGGTTTCAAGAAGAATCAACACAGAGGTGGAGAAGCAAGCTTAGAAACCTATAGATCTAAGGAGATATAGGAAGATCTTTGTCACGACCCAAAATTCACTAAGAGTCGTGATGGCGCCGGACACCGCCGTCAGGCAAGCCAACCAAAATACTTGATTAGGTTCTTATTTTAACAATTTTGAATACTAAGCTTTTACTTCCATTTTACTAGTAACAGACAATCTTTACAGTGTAAATAAAAGAATGTTTGGAAGTAAATACAAGATACCTAATAATCATCCAGAACTCGGTGTCACAAGTGCATGAGCATTTACTAAGAAGGAAATAAAATGCAACAACCGTCCAGAGTACAATATTGAATAGAAAATAAATATAGATAACTGGAAGAGACTCTGCTGGTTGCGGGTCGCCTCGAGAAGTGCAGCTCACCCAAGTCTTTGTATCAACCATGCTGCTACTCCCAGTAGGACACTAGAGATACATATGCATGTGCAGCAAAAATGCACATAAGTGTAGTATGAGTACGAAAACAACGTATACTCAATGAGTATCCTATCTAATCTCGAAGAAGTAAAGACGAGAAGTCGACTTGACACTTACTAGGGTCAAATAATATAAGAAAGTGTTATACTAAGCATGGAAAATCACTAATAAGCATCAGTTTATAGCAAGAAGTATAAGTCATACTCTTCTCAATATTCCAATTAACTATTTACCTTTCGGAATGTTAGCAAAAAAATGCAAGTATAAGTTTCCACATACTCATGCGCACACTATGCCGAGGCGACGGCCCGATCCAACAGAAATAGACTATGCACTTGCCGAGGGTCGACGGTGTGCCTATAGATGTATCTATTCATACTGAGGCTATCGACCCGATCCACAAATAACAAGCAATATCAAGAATACACACAAAGGCAGATTAATATTCAATAATGCCATACAAGTGTTCAACAAGTATACAAGTTTGATCTTATTCCCTTTCAAGTATCTAGCATATCCTAAGTGATCTCATTAGCAAGATAATATAGAGATTTTCATAAATAAAGCATGATGTGGGTCCTAAGCTACCCGTACAATCAACATAATAGTAGCTACTCACAGACTCTCATCCCCTAGTGCGTACGTAGCCCCTGCATTTAGCAACAATTACTCAATCATTATTCCTATGGGGACAATTCCCTCTTACAAGGTTAGAAAGGAGACTCACCTTGCTCCGAAGATCCATAACCGGCATTCCACACCCTTTCGAAGACTCGAATCGATGCACAACGCTCCAAAACTAGCCAAAAATTATGTAAACCCATTAATATATGCTAAGGTACTCATTATAGTCCAATTTATAACAATTCCTAACCCCGTTCAAAAAGTTGACAAAAACGCCCTCAAGCCCACATGCCCGGAATCCGAAATTTTTCGAAGATAAAGTTTACCCATATCCTCATGAACTCAAATATACGATTTCTTCTAAATTCCATACACAAAATCGTGGTCAAAATCCAAGAATACTAGTTTTCTAGGTTTTCCCTCAAACCCAAAGTTTTTCTACAATTTTCCATGTCTAAATCCATATATAAACCTTGTATATACTCAACACTAGTAGAGATCACTTTCCTCATGCTTGGTGATGAAAATGACACTCCAAAGTTGCTCAAAATTGGCTCCCATGGAAGAAATTAAGTGAAAATGAGCCAAACTTCGATTTTTAAAAGAACCCCAGTGCCTTCAGCACTTTCCGCATCTGCGGTCCCGCATCTGTGGAAAAATGACCGCATCTGCGGTTATGACAGTAACCAATAATTTTTTCCGACACGGAAATGAACATAACTCCCTCATATGATGTCCAAATTTGACGATTCTTTTTGTTATGGCTCCATAATTATGATACGGATCTAATGGTTCAATAAAAACTTAATTTGGAGCTCATTTGTTTAATGTGGTACCCCTTTATGTCCAAAGAAATGATGTTGAAACATCAAATAAGAGCACGATACAACCCGAAAAACACTCGAGGCCCCCGGGACCCCGTCCAATCACGCCAACCCACTCCATAAAATAATACGGACCTACTCGAGGCCTCAAATCATACCAAACAATGCTAAAATGATGAATCAACCTCAAATTCAAGCTTTATGAACTTTAGAACTTCAAACTTCTACTTTCGATGCCGAAACCTATCAAATCACGTCCGATTGACTTCAAATTTTGTACACAAGTCATATTTGACATTACGGACCTACTCCAACTTCCGGAATCGGAATCCGACCCTGATATCAAAATGTCCACTTCCGGTCAAACGTTCCCAAAAACCTTCAATTTTCTATCTTAGCCAAATGGCTCCAAAATGACCTACGGACCTCCGAATTCACTTTCGATCGCGCTCCCAACTCCAGAATAACCATACGGAGCTAATCCTAGACTTGGAATCCCAAACAGACATCGATAACACTGAAATGCACTTCATGCCAAACTTATGAAATTTCTTCCAAAATGCTAACTTCCACAATGGATGCCAAAACATTCCCGGGTTTTCCAAAACCTGATCTGGACATACGCCCAAGTCCGAAATCATCATACGAACCTGTTGGAACTTTTAAATCCCGATTCCAAGGTTATTTACTCAAAAATCCAATCTTAGTCAATTCTTTCAAGTTTAAGCTTCTGAAATAAGAATTCTCTTTCCAAATTAACTCCGAACTTCTCGAAATTCAATTCCGACCACGTGTACAAGTCAGAATACATGAAATGAAGCTGCTCATGGCCTTAGACTGTTGAACGATGCGCTAGAGCTCAAAACAACCGATCGGGTCTCAAAAAGAAGAAAAGGTAAGTTCGAGACGGGCAAAAATCGAAAAAAGGTCCGGTAAAGATAGGTACGAACCATACATGGGACCAGTGGGAAACAACCCACAGTCAAAACAGGACAATCAAAGGTATGATCACAGGTCGAGGAATAGAGAGTCGGGATCGTCATCAAGATTTGCGAATGATTGAAACACGCGTGAGTCACGAGATGATAATAGAAACTTGAAAGCGAGGTTTGGCGGTTATAATTTCAATGTGAGCACTTCCGAACTCGTAGCTATTTTTAGAAGCATGGGTGACAAGGTACGACCGCCAAAGGAGATGAGATCGAATCCAAACAGGCGCAATCCTGATCATTGGTGTGAATTTCACGGGCATAAAATGGCAGACTGTAAGTTTTTACAATGTTAAGTTGATCATTTATTAAAACAGGGTTATCTCACCGAGTTATTCAGTAAGAAAGGTAAGCAAGCATACATGAAGAATAGGCAGGAGCCCCCTAAACCACCTTCTCCCAAAAGGACCGTCGACGTTATAAGTGGAGGTAAAGACATCAATGGTATGACGTACACAACAGCCAATAAAATTTCCAAAGTCACAATTACCCAAGGCAAACGGGTGCGACATGTCTTAGAGAAAGAAAGCATTACGTTTGATGATGCAGATACGGATGACGTATTATCTTCTCATGATAATGCACTGGTAATATCTCTATTTGTACATGATACTAATGTAAAACGACTTTTGACTGATCCAGGTAGTTCTGTGAACATTATTCTACTAAGAGTATTACGTGAGATGCAAGCCAAAGATAAATTAATACCAAAGGCGCATACTCTATCTGGATTCGATAATTCCAGTGTCATGACGAAAGGAGAGGTAATACTTACTATATTCGCAAAAGGAGTTGTCAAAGATACAAAGTTTCAAGTAGTAGATATGTAGATGGTTTACAATATGATCCTTGGGAGACCATGGATCCACGAGATGGATGTCGTTCCGTCAACCTTGCATCAAGTTATTAAGTTTCCATCACCATGGGGAATATTTCAAATTCGTGGGGACCAACATACATCCAGGAACATCAACTTTGTAGCAGATTCAAGTACGAGAAACGAAGAAAAATAGCAATCACAGAATCCAATTGAGGGTACTACAACACAAACCTCAACTAAACAAGGGCAAACTGATGTGGACTCAAGGCTAGATACCATTTAAGAACCAGAGGAAAACGAAAATATCAAGACAAAAATTGAAGAATTGGAGGCTATGGTGTTATTTGCACAATGGCCTGATAGGAAAGTCTACGTAGGGGTCAATCTAAGCCATAACATGAAAGGTAAGTTTATTGAATTTTTGAAAACTAACGTGGATTGTTTTGCTTGGTCCCACTATGATATGACAGAAATACCACTGGAGGTAATGACTCACAAATTAAATGCATACCCATCGTATCCTCTTATCAAACAAAAGAAGAGAAAGCAAGGAACTTTCAAAAATCAGATGATTCAAGATGAGGTTCAAAAATTACTAAAGATTGGGTCTATCTGTGAGGTAAAGTATCCTAATTGGTTAGCCAATACTGTTGTGGTATCGAAGAAGAATGGTAAGTGGCGGGTTTGTGTAGATTACACAGACCTTAATAAAGTCTGCCCTAAAGATTCTTTTCCCCTACCGCATATAGATCAACTAATTGATGCTACTGCAGGATATGAATTATTAAGTTTTTAGATGCGTATTTAGGATACAATCAGATCAAAATGGATCCTGTGGATGAAGAAAAAACTTCATTTATAACAGACAGGAGGGCTTACTATTATAAAGTAATGCCCGTTTGTTTTAAAGATGCTGGCGCAACATATCAAAGACTGGTGACCAAAATGTTTCAAGAACATTTAGGAAAAACCATGGAGGTTTATATAGACGACATACTCGTCAAAACGCAACATTCAGGGGATCATATATCACACTTGTCTGATGCATTTCAGATTTTGCAAAAATTTAATATGAAATTAAATCCTGAGAAGTGTGCATTCGATGTTGCATCAGGTAAGTTTTTAGGTTTTCTTGTCTCTAACCGTGGTATTGAAGTGAATCCCACACAGATTAAGGCCATTGAAGAAATCCCTGACATACTTACAAGTAAAAAAGAAGTACAGAGGTTGATGGGAAGAATTGCAGCCTTGGGAAGATTCATTTCTAAATCATCAGAAAAGTGCTTTAAATTCTTTTAAGCTCTTAAAAAGCAAGATCATTTCGAATGGAATGAGGAATGTCAACAGGCAATCAAAAATTTGAAGACATACTTATTAAATCCATCATTTCTCGCAAAACCAAAGGTTGGGAAAAGACTGCTCATCTACCTTGTTGTCGCAGAAGTAGCGGTAAATGCTGTTTTAGTCCATAAGGACCAAGGTAAACAATCTTTGATCTATTATGTCAGCAAATCTTTATTAGATGCAGAGACGCGGTATCCTCAATTAGAAAAGCTTGCACTTGCATTAATCATGGCATCTAGAAAATTAAGGCCTTATTTTCAATGTCATCCTATTGCTGTAGTACCTGCTTATCCATTACGCAATATATTACACAAGCATGAATTGTCATGTAGGTTACCTAAGTGGGCCATAGAATTGAGTGAATATGATATCACATACCAACCTTGAACAGCGATTAAGTCTCAAGTTTTAGCATATTTCGTGGCTGATTTTATCCAATGAATGCAATTGGAAGCAGAAAAAGAATTGCAAGTGTTCAACGGCTCTAATCCGGGAATTTGGACCTTATTCACTGATGGTTCTTCTAATGTGAAAGGTGCAGGCTTGGGAATTGTTTCGGTACCACCTACGGGTGAAACCATTCGACAAGCCATTAAATGTCGTTCTATAACTAACAATGAAGCAGGGTATGAAGCTGTAATTGCAGGTTTAGAACTGGCACGGGAACTCGGCATTAATCAGATTGTAATCAAAAGTGATTCGCAGCTAGTGGCTAACCAAATGCTGGGGACTTATACAACCATGGAAGCACGAATGCAACAATATTTAGAGAAGGTACGCGATCTGATCAGGCAATTCCAAACCTGGAATGTTATGCAAATATCAAGAGATGAAAATGTCGAGGCGAACACCCTAGCCAATCTCGCATATACATCAGACGTGGCAAGCAATGAAAATGCTTCCGTAATTCTTTTGTTTCATTTAGTGCTCGATCCAGACAAAAATGAGGTAAATTTTAATAACTTAAACTGGTATTGGAGGAACGAGATTGTTGTTTTTTTGCAATATGGAACCGTCCCTGAAGACAAGAAAAAAGCTCACGCGCTTTGGAAAAACGCTGCTCGATATTGTTTAAAGCAAGGCAATCTTTATCGAAAAATGTTCGGTGGACCCTTAGCAAGGTGCCTCGGGCCTTCACAGATGGAATATGTAATGAGAGAGATACACGAGGGGCATTGTGAAAATCACACCGGAGGAAGATCACTGGTAAGAACCATGATTAGGGCAGGTTATTACTGGACTAAAATGGAAGAAGAAGCGAAAATTTTGTGGCTAAATGTGACAAATGCCAAAGGTACGGTAATAACATGCATAGACCTACGGAGTTATTATATCCGGTCATTGCACTGTGGCCATTTATGAAATGAGGGATGGATATCGTGGGTCCGCTACCGCAAGCAAAAGGACAGGTAAAGTTCTTGCTCGTACTCACTAATTATTTTACTAAATGAGTGAAGGTAGGAGCATTCAAACAGGTACGAGATAAAGAAGTTAGACATTTCATTTGGCGGAATATCATATGTCGGTTCGGTGTGCCAAAGGAAATCGTGTGTGATAATGGCCTACAATTTATAGGCGCACAAATTATAGAGTTTTTTCAAAGTTGGCATATCAAGAGGGTTACATCCACACCTTATCATCCGGTGGGTAATGGACAAGCTGAGTCAAAAAACAAAGTCATTATCAACAATTTAAAAAAACGTTTGGAGGAATCCAAGGGTAATTGGCCATAATTGTTACCTGGTGTTTTATGGGCGTACCGCACAACAACAAAAATAAGTACGACAGAAACACCATTTTTATTGGTTTATGGAGCTGAAGCTTTAATTCCAGTTGAGATAGGAGAGCCAAGTACAAGATTTACACAAGCGTCAGAAAAGTCTAATAATGAAGAAATACGCATAAATCTTGATCTACTTGAAGGAAAAAGGGAAGCTGCACTGATAAAAATGGCAGCACAAAAGCATGTCATAGAACGATACTTCAACCGAAAAGCACGCCTAAGATTCTTCAAAATTGGGTCTTCGTGCTCAAAAAGGTTTTTCAATCTATGAAGGCAGCTAATGCAGGGAAATTAAGTCCAACATGGGAAGGACCCTATAGGATTCATGATATTGCAGGTAAAGGAGCATACGAGCTGGAAACAATGGATGGCAAGATACTACCTTCACATTGGAATGTTATTCACCTGAAGAGATACTATTTCTAAGGAATACCCACGGTTAGGTATCCATATTTTAAAATTTAATTTTTGAATTGTTAAATTTTACTAATGATTTTAGATGATAGGCAAAAAGCAAGCCCGTACAAAATGATGAGTCACGACCTGCAAGGCACGTGGAATAAATTAAACTTCCCGATCTAGGGTTACAATTATTCTGATATAAATTCAAACGGACTAAGCAGTCTTCATCTATAATCGCACCTCCGAGTCTCGTATGTTTTTCTTTTTCAGGGAAAGGACCAAATGAGAGGAACAATCAAGTGCTCTAGGCTTCATACTTCAACACTCAAATACTTGGGGGACTATATAATATACACAGGCATGTGTATAATGAAGGCAAATAAGATTGGAAAATAATCAAAGATCAAGCCTGAAAAGTTCACTCAATGAATGAGTCAAGTACAGAGCAAAGTCACGAGCTAAGCCTAAAGAAAGACCTTACCATAGCTAGGGTAAAGGCAATGTACTGAAACGGGTTATAAATAAAAACCTCGTGTTTATTTTTCTTTTTAAAATCTATTATAAGAAAAACAGTTACGAGAAAGTTATAGATGTAATTCAAATACATGTAAAGTGTTATTCAGAACTAGACAAAGTTCAAATAAAAACTTGTCAAAGTTATTTCAAGAAACATGTGTATTCCTATTTCTTTTATCGTATATTAACACCGTTATGAAATTGAGACGTTTTCTTCATTAAGTGTCGCATATAAAAGGGCCATCTTTTATAAAATTCATGATTAATTTAAGTATTCATGAAGTTAACAGAAGCATTTTTTGAAGAGTAAAAATGCAAGTTATTCAGTAAGTCCTTAGAAATAAAGGCAAGAATAAACAAAACAGAAGTTCAAATAGTAACAAAAAACTTCTTAATATTAAAAAGCTTAGACTAAGTATGAACTTAGTCATAAACTGAAAATTATTTATACATATTGCCCCATAAAATGTCTGGGGACTTAAGTTTCCAAAACAAATCCTCAAATGAGATCAAGGGTTTTAACCACAATTTTCCAAAAAGAAAAAAAAGAGACACAAAGGAATTCAAAAAACATAAACTTGTCACTGACAAGATGAAGGAACTGAAGCAGGTACATCAACAGCAACAGATTCAACTTGGCTTGGAGGAGTGGTGATACTCGTATCATCTTCAACATTTGCGGAAGCTTCGACCACGGGAGAAGGAAAATCTTGGTTCTGCTGACTCTTCTCAATACTTTCATTGATCTTAGCTAACTCATATTCCAAGTTAAAATTCTCTTGGCTAGCTTCAACAAGGGTATCACGACGAGAATTCAAAAACGCCAAACTTACTTCAATGACAGACTTATCTTCAAGGATCTCATAATCTCTTTCCCAGCCAGCGATTTCGTTCTTTAGATTTTCATTTTCAGCCAAGGAAGATTCATAAGAAGTTTGAAGAGAGGCATGAGAATTTTCTAAGGAACAAACCTTATCAGAAGAAACTCGGAGGTCTTCTTAGGCTTGAGTCAAATTCTGCACGAGTTCACCAGCAAAGGCTTCTTTTGCATCCAAGAGAGCCTTCAACTCTCTAATATCTTCACTTGCCTTGGAAAGTTGCTCGGAAAAAGAAGTTTCAAGACAAACCTTTTCCTTGTCTGCTTGACTGGAGGAAGCCTTTTCAACTGCCAATTCCAAAGTCAAAGCCCGCACCTGCTACTCCAAGGTACTTTTACTTTCTTCTAAGTACTCCACGTCGATCGGAAGACTTTCATACTGTTCCTTCCAATTATATGCCTCCAATTAGTAATCACGCATTAACTGCTCTGAGAGGGTAACCCTTTTCATCATCTCCGTGCAGATGAGATTGGTCTAAAAAGGGAAAAGGGAAGGAAATGAGAATCCCAAAGATAGAAAAATGACAAAGTAAAAGTTAGAAAAAAGGAATACCTTTAAAGAAGCATGAACAATGTCATTCATCAAGGTCAAAGGACTATAGCTCTCTAGCTTGGCTCTCTTAGCAGGACCAATTAAGAGCTTTAGCCACACATCTGCTTGACCCAATTTCCTTAAAAGGTTGCCCTCAGCGGGGACTTCAATAATTACTTGCTTCATAGCGCCACTCCTACTTGAGGAGCCAACCTCATCACGGTGAGTAGGTGGATGAGGAATTGTCGAAGGAGGAACAGTAGAAGTAGTAAAAATAGCCTGGGGAGGAACGGAAGCAGCCATAATCGGTGAAGTAGGAGTCACAGGCACGAGAGGAGAAAAAGAAGCCAAGGGATATTCATCAGAAACGGGACCTAAACTTTCACTACCAAACCCGCGGTCAAAAAACTGCTCAACAGAATCATGAGCAGTAGCGGGAGCATCATCAATATCATTGGGGATCACTACCAGGGCTTCAACAGATTCGGTAAGAAGAATAGAACAGCAGGGGGATGCTTCTGCTTCATCATCGGAAATAATGCATCTACGAGCCCGTGGCCTTGTTACCAAGGAACCCCCGTCTTCCTCTTCTTCAAAATCTTGGTCATCAATGGCTTTTCTTTTAGATGAAGAGCCTAGAATTATTTCTTGAGCCCTTTCCATAGAGATACGAAAAGCCGCGACCACCTCAGCAGTAACTCCTCGAATAGCAAATCCTGATAGAAAGAGGGATTGAGATAAGTTCAGGAAAGAACAATATGTAAAATAAAATAAAAGCTCTTACCATGAGTTTTTACTTTCCAACCAAAACGCTGGGAAAAGGTCTTCCAAGATCTACCATCCATTGGTGCAATACTCAGCAGCTTTTCTACCCAATCACGAAAATTGGGAACATCTTCCACAACTCGCATGGTTGCTAGAAAAGAAAAGTAAAATTAGAAAAATCAATAAAATTGAAGAAAAATGTACGAGAAAGTTAGAAGACTCGCGTGCAAAATTTCACTTCTCAAGGAAGGGAATGTTCTCATCACCCACTAGACCAACAGCGGGGGCAGCAACAAACCTGGCATACCAGCCACGGTATTTGTCATCTTCAGGGCTAACTAGAACTCTTTTGCTCTTGGCTACTAGTGCAAAAAGACCATTGCGAAAGAGTCTAGGGGAGTAAAGATGAATTAGATGTGGAAAAGTAAAAGGCACACTGGCTATGTTGGTCAAATGCCGCAAATAGGCAACAGCCTTCCATATTTTTGGGCCAATTTGACCTAAGCAAACATCAAAGAAACGACAGAACTCGAGAATAACAGGATCAATAGCAGGTTTGAATGCTAATGTGAAAGGGTACGTATATACAAAGGAAAAGTCGGTTAAGTAAGAGGTAATTCTTTGATTCGGATTGGGAATAATGATAGGAAAGTCATGACTCCAATGGCAGTCTCTACGGACTAAAGAAATCAAACCTTCAGTGATTTGAGTGGGATAGATATCAGCACGATCTAAAAAAGATATTTGATTTCTAAGAGATTCTCTGTCATTATAGAAGGATAGTTCCGCAGGAACTATCTCCTCTAATAAAGGTTCACGAAGAGGTTCAGAAGATTCCTTACCTCTAGAAGAAGATCTGTGTGAAAGAGAACCTCTAGTTCTAGAAGAAGGGCCAGAACTAGGCGAAGGAAGAGAAGAACCACGCAAGGATGAAGATCCTAAATTACGAAGCCTACCTCTCCTTCTGCTCCTACTGGGGGCATTAGGTAAATTATCAATTATGGGGACCCTTCTAGGGTTAGGGTTTGATAAAGATATGATAGTACAAGGAAGAAACAAACAACGATTCAAGAACTGAATATTTTGAGAACTTTATGTGATAAAGACAAAGAAGAAAACTATGTTTATACTGCTAAGCAACCGTCAAAGGAAAAGGTGCAATGATGGAAAAGTCATAATGAGAACTGACGCTTCATGATCAGTGAAGCCGTGAAAAATCCCTAAAAAATGTTGCAAAGTTGCAGAACCAATAAAAGGGTGTCATGCGTGAAGAGCATTAAATAGAAGTGACAAATGAAGCGTTGATTCTGCTATAGCATTAATGGTGACAAAAATTTTCGTTTTAATGAATTTCACTTCTCAAATATTCAATTTATGTATAAATGGCAAGTGGGGGGACTATCTGTATTGGAAAAAAATGAGTTTACATATTAAAGTGATAAGAAGATGACGTGTCATGACACGTAGTCTGGTCAAAGAGTTATGATTGGCAAAGAGGCACGAGTTGCAA
The DNA here is from genome assembly GCF_000715075.1 of Nicotiana tabacum. Taxonomy (NCBI): domain Eukaryota; kingdom Viridiplantae; phylum Streptophyta; class Magnoliopsida; order Solanales; family Solanaceae; genus Nicotiana; species Nicotiana tabacum. The sequence continues at coordinate 35,134,439 of NC_134087.1, read as the reverse complement.
CAGATACGAGCAGAGGCATAAGAGGAGGCACGAGTGGATACTCAAAAGATTCAACGCATGTACCTATTTAAGTCCAAGAATCAAGGAGAATGAATCTGACAACACAAGAGAGTATAGATACAGTATTTAATGAGCATTATACTAAAAACGTTAGAGAATTTGTATTAAAATACAATGATTATGTAACGTAGCATTTAATGTCTTTAATTATATATAATGGTCTTATAAAAGTGAATTTGTATTAAAATACAATGATTGGCAAAACGCATATTTCCAAGATAGCTATAAAAGGGAAAGGATGGGTCAATTGTAAAAAAAAAAAAAAAAAACTATCTGAATACATTGGTTTACTTTATCTTCTTTCAATTATCTTATTGCTAGCCAAATTACTTTCTCTTATACATTTTTTGATTATCAGTAACCCGAGTTCTTCTAAATTAAAGTTTTGACCGAAATTTCACTTTTTGGTTAAACAAGGTGTCAACTCTCTTCCTTAGCTCTTTGCTGGTCTCCCTATGTAGTAAAATGTTTTTTTTTGCAGCAACCAAAGTTCTTTTCTGAAAATATAGTTCTTATTCCAAAATTAGACAGCATCTGAATAATTCAATTTATAAAATTTATCACTTACTAATACCACATTTTTAATTAGTTTTACATCTTTATTAGGAATCTTTTGATATAAGCCGTTTGGTGAAAATATCCAATTCTCTGAAGTTATACATGCTAGATATTCTCTTCCTAAAGATCAATGAAAGCATTACTTACCAAAATTTGGTGGAAGAGATTAAGAATTCTCCTTTCTAATGCAAAATAGATTTCATTAAAAAAAATCAAACAAGAAATCCATCGTGACCGCTGATAACAAAGTACTTTTTATTGGGTTTAAATGTTTAATTACCCGGTATTCAAAATTCATTGGTCTAACTAATCTAGATTTGAACCGTGTATGTGTTTAACCAGAAAATAGAAATTTCGGTCAAAGCTTACTTTTAGAAGAACTCGAGTTACTGATAATCAAATATAAAACAAATAAGAGAAATTGACTTTTACGATAGTAGAATAAGTAAAAGAAAACAAAGTAAATCAGTATATTTCAATAATATTATGTGTGTCCTTACAAATGTTATTTCTTTCCTTTTATCGCTATTTATAAGTAATACGTTTGCTTCCTCTCATAACAAAGCCATTATGAGTATTTAATGGCATTAATGTAACGTTATAATTGGCAATCATAACTATTTCGTGAAGATTCTATAACGTTCCCCATAATTAATGCTCATTAATTACGGATAATACGTATCTGTATTTTTTGTTATCTAGGTTCATTCCTTCGATGTCTCTTCGAATTATCAAGAGGTCTGGGTTAACCGCTCCTTCTTGTTTTCTTGAATTCTTTACCCATTTGTGCCTCTTCGACTATTCTTTGCTAGTTGTCATCATGTTATTGATCCACGTGTCTTGACGTGTCTGTACTTAATTAATTCCAAATACTAACTTGATTTTCCCAATACAGATAGTCCCTCCACTTGTCATTTATTCATCAATTGAATATTTGGGAAGTGGACCTCATTAAAGTGGGAATTTTTGCCGCAATTCTTCGTATCATTATAACTTCTCCAAAACTGACACTTCGCGTGTCACTTCCATTTAATGCTCATGATACGTGCTGACTTATGATTGGTTCTGCAACCCTTCAATACCTTTTGTGGCTTTTTTCCGACTTGCATCAATCACGAAGTGACAATTCTAATTATGACGTTCCCACCATTACTTTTTTTATTCGACGGTTGCTTTTGAGTATATATATAACCTTTGTCTTTTCTTTCTCATAAAACTTTTCCATATTTGAATATTCACTTTTGTCTTCCTCCTCATACAGCCATGTATTCTTCACACCCTAATCCCCGAAGAGTTTCTATCATTGATGAACTTTCATTTGCCCCTGTTAGAAGCAGTTAGAAGCAGAAGAGAGGGAAGACTACGCAGTCTAGGATCATCATCTATTTAGGGTGCTTCTTTGCCTCCACTTAGTTCTACCCCCCCCCCCCCTTCTTCTTCTAGAAATAGGGGTTCTCATTCACATAGATCTTCCGCTAGAAGTAGGGATTCCGATGAGCTAATCCATGAACCCACAGTAGATGAGATTATCCCTTCTAAACTTTCCTTCTATACCGATAGAGAATTATAAGGAACCAGGTTTCCTCTATGACCTCTCATGAACGTGATGATATCTTCCCTTCACAAATTACCGAAGGTTTAATCTCTGTGGTCCGTAAGGACTGCCGTTGGAGATCTGATTTTCCCATCATAATTCCTAATGCAAATCAAAGAATCACATCCTACATGACTGGATTCTCTTTCGTGTATACATATCCATTTGCACTGAATTTTAAACCTCTCATTGATAATATTATCATTGAGTTCTGTCATTTTTTCAATGTTTGTCTAGTACAAATGGCCCCATTGTGTGGAGGGTTGTTGCTTGTCTAAGGCACTTAACTAGCTTGGCTAATTTGCCCTTAACTTTCTTTCATTTTATCCACCTCTACTCCCTTAAACTATTCCGTCATGGGATCTTTACTTTGGTAGCGAGAAGTAAGAGAGTTTTAGTCAGCCCTGAAGATGACAAGGACCGTAGCTGGTATGCCAGATTTGTTGCTGCTCCTACTGAAGGGTTGGTAGGTGAAGAGATTGTTTCATTCCCTGAAAAGTGGAATTTTGCACGTAAGTTTACTTTTGCAACTTTCTCTCTTCTTTTTCTTTTCCATTCTCATTTTGAAGGGATTTGTTTTTCCCGCAGCTATTTAACTTTCTCTTTTTTCAGCAACCATTGGGACTGTTGATGAGATTCCCGATTTCCGTGGTTGGGTAGAGAAATTATTAACTGTTTCTCCGATGGAAGGTCGATCTTGGAAAAACCTTTCGAACAGGTTTGTTTGAAAAGTTAAAACTCATGGTAATAACTTTACTCTTTCTCTTTCTATTTTTGTACATCTTTTGTTTAGAATGTATTTGACCCATCGTTTTATCAGGGTTTCCTATTCGTGGTGTTAGTGACGATTCAATCGTATCTTCCATGGTTTCTTTGGCAAGAGCTCAAGAGATAATTGTAAGTTCTTTATCGAAAAGGAAAGCTGATGCATCCCAGGATTGTGAGGAGGAAGAGGAACGAGATGGAAGTTCTTAGGTTATAAGGCTTCGGGCTAGAAGACGTGTCATTTCGGATAACGAAGCTACTCCTCCCCGTTCTGTTCTTGGGACCGAGTCTATTGAAGCCACCTTGGTGAGTTCTGACAATGATACTTTTGCGGCAGCTCGTGACTCTGATGAACAACTTTTTTTCACGTGGTTTTGATAATGAAAATTTAAATTTGGTGTCTGATGAAGTACCTCTTGCCTCATTTACCATGTCTGTCCCTGTGGAATGTTCTTTTCTAGTTTTTACTACTACTATTTCTGCTCCGCCCCAAGCTGTTATGACTTCCTCTACAGTCCCCACTACTACTATTTCTCACACTAAGATTGGTTCTTCAAGTGGTGGTAGAGTGATGAAGCAGATTACCATTGAAGTCCCTGATGAAGGTAGCCTTTTGAAGAAGTCATGTCGGGCTGACGTATGGTTGAAACCCTTGATTGGTCCGGTTGAGAAGTCCAAACTAGAAAGTCACAGTTCTTTGACTTGGATGAATGATATCGTATAATCACCACTAAAGGTATTAAGTTCTCTTCATGCTTTATTACATTCTCCTTTTACAATCTCATCGGTACGGAGATGATGAAAAGGGTTTCCCATACAGAGCAGTTGATGCATGATTACCAAATTGAGGCAAACAATTGGAAAGAACAATACAAAAGTCTTCAGCTTGATATGGAGGTTTTAGAAGAAAGCAAGTGTACCTTAGAGCAGCAAGTGAGGGTCATGGCTTCAGAGTTAGCAGTTAAAAAAGCTTCCTCCAACCAGGCAGGCGATAAATCTCTCCTTGAGTCATCATTTGCCGAACAACTCTCCAAAGCCACCAACGACATCAGAGGTTTGAGGGCCTTGTTGAACGAGAAAGAAGTCTATGCTGGAGAACTTGTTCAAACACTCACCCAGACCCAAGAAGATATTCGTGTGTCTTTTGATAAGGTCAGATTTTTGGAGAGTTCACTCGCCCCTTTGCAATCTTCTTATGATGCTGCTTTGGCTGAAAGGGAGGATCCTAAGAGTCAAATTGATCTATGGGAAAGAGATTACAAGGCTCTTGAGGACAAAGCTGTTGTTGAAGTGAGTTGGGCTATTTTGAACACACGCCATGACACCCTCGTGGAGGTTAGACAAGAAGGTTTTAACTCAGATGCTGAGTCAGCAAAGATTGAAGAGACCATCAAGAAAACTCAGCAAGGCCAAAGTTTCTCTTCTCCCATGGCAGAAACTCCTGAGCACGTTGAAGCTGACTCTAGTGCGGTGGATGTCCCAACTTCTTCAGATCAAGTCAAGCCTTCTGTTGCTAATGATGCTGTTTTGAACCCTTCTCCTGCTCCACAGTGAAAGTTCATGAAGTTTGACTCTTTTCTTTTTTTTTCTTTTGGTAGAATTTGTGGTATTACCCCTGGTCCCATTTGAGGGTTATGTTTTTGGTGATGACAAGTCCCCAGGTCCTTTCGGGGCTTTTAGTAAAAATGACAATCAGTTTATAACTAAGTTCATACTTAATTTAAACTTAATATTATAAAGTTTTTGTTTCAACTCAATTCTCTAGAGTTTCTGTTTTACTCTTTTTGCCTTGTTTATTTTTTATATAAGTCCAAGGTCATACTTTTTAATTCGTGAGTTTCTATCTTACCCTTTCTGCATTTTTCTCTTAAAAATATTTTATTAACTTCATGGATCTTTCAATCAAACATGAATTTATAAAGGTAGGCTCTGTTATATATGACACTTAATGAAGAAGAAGTCTTAACTTCATAATGGTGTAAACATACGAAAAGAGAAATAGGAACACACATGTTTTTTGAAATAACTTTGATAAAGTTTTCATTCGAACTTTGTCCAGTTTAGGTAACACCTTACTCATATTTGACTATCATCTATTACTCTTCCGTAACTGTTACAACAGATTTGCAAAAATGAAAATCCAAGGGTTTCTTTATGACTCATGGCTAAGTATTGCCTTTAACCTAAACATTCATAAGATTTTGAAATTTGTATCCACGAGTGTCTTCTTCACAGGTTTTTGAATTATGCTTGCATTTTAGGCTCGTGATTTTGCTCTGAAGTTGATATTTATTGAGTAAACTTTAGGCTTGACTTGAAATTTAATCGTTTCAGCCTTCTTTGTCTTTCTTATACATACACCATATGTATATTATATAGTCTCCCAAGTGTTTGAGCTTTGAAGTATGAAATCTCGAGCACTTGATTATTCCTTCCATGCGGTCCCTTTCCTGAAAAGGAAAAACATACGGGACTCGGAGGTACGATTTTAGATGAAGACTGTTTAACCAATTTAAATGTCCATCAGAATAATTGTAACCCTAGACCAAGAATTATGTTCTTTCCACGTGCCTTTCAGGTCGTAATTCATCACTTAGTATGGGTTAGCTTTCTGCCTATCATCTAAAATCGTTAGTAAAATTTTAATAATTCAAAATAAAAACTGTTAGTGAGGATACCTGTCCGTTGGTATTTTCTTTCCTTAGAAGTAGTATCTCTTCAGGTGAACAACATTCCAATTTGAAGGTAGAATCTTTCCATCCAACGTTTTGAGCTCGTATGCTCCTTTTCCTGCTATACCATGAATCTTATAAGGCCCTTCCCAAGTTGGACTTAACTTACCTGCATTGGCTGCCCTCGTAGATTGTAAAACTTTCTTGAGTACATAGTCCCCAATCTTGAAATATCTGAGATGAGCTTTCTGATTATAATACTGCTCAATGACTTGTTTTTGGGTTGCCATCCTTATTAGTGCATTTTCCCTTCTTTCTTCAAGTAAATGAACGTTTACCCGCATTTTTCTTCATTCGATTCTTCGGTAGCTTAAGTATATCTCGTACTTTGTTCCCCTATCTCGACTGGAATTAAGGCTTCAGCTCCGTACACAAGTAAAAATGGTATTTCTCCGTACTTGTTTTTGCTGTTGTTCGGTAAGCCCATAGGACTCCAGGTAGTACCTCTATCCAATTGCCTTTAGATTCTTCCAGTCTTTTCTTCAAATTATTAATAATGACTTTATTTTTTGATTCAGCTTGTCCGTTACCCACCGGATGGTAATGAGTTGAAGTAATCCTTTTAATTCGCCAACTTTGGAAAAATTCTGTGATTTGTGCACCTATAAATTGCGGGCCGCTATCACATACGATTTTCTTTGGTACCCGAATCGGCATATGATGTTCCGCCATATGAAGTCTCTGACCTCTTTTTCTCGTACCTGTTTGAAAGCTCCCGCTTCTACCCACTTAGTAAAATAGTTAGTAAGCACTAATAAAAATCTTACCTTGCCTTTAGCTTGTGGTAGTGGACCTACGATATCCATCCTCCACTTCATAAAAGGCCATGGTGCAATGACCGGATGTAATAATTCAGCTGGTCGATGCGTGTTGCTGCCATATCTTTGGCACTTGTAGCATTTTGCCACAAAATTTTTCGCGTCTTTTCTATTTTCGGCCAATAATAGACGACTCTTATCATGGTTTTTACCAAAGATCTTCCTCCAGCATGATTTCCACAATGTCTTTTGTGTATTTCTCTCATAATGTACTCTGTTTAAGAAGGCCTGAGGCATCTTGCTAGAGGACCACCGAACATCTTTCGATAAAGATTGCCTTGCTTTAAACTATAGCGAGCAGCTTTTTTGCGAAGTGCTTGAGCATTTTTCATATCCTGAGTTAAATCCATGCTGCAAAAAATTGACAATCTCGTTTCTCCAATCCCAAGTTAGATTATTGTAATTTACCTCATTTTTGTCTTGATCGAGTACTGAATGAAACAAATGAATCACGGAAGCATTTTTTTCATTTGTCACTTCTGCCGCAGATGCAAGATTAGCTAGGGCGTCTACCTCGGCATTTTCTTCCCTCGATATTTGCATGACTTTCCAAGTTTGAAATTGCCTGACCAAATCCCGTGCCTTTTCCAGGTATTGTTGCATCCTCGCCTCTCTGGCTATATAATTCCCTTGCATATGGTTAACAACAAGTTGCGAGTCACTTTTGATTACTACCTGCTCTATTCTGAGCTCTCGTGCCAACTCTAAACCTGCAATCACTACTTCATATTTTGCCTTATTATTAGTTATTGGATGGCACTTTATTGCTTGTGTTATGATTTTGCCCGCATGTGGTACCAGGACAATGCCCAGACCTGCTCCTTTTACATTTGATGAACTGTCAGTAAATAAGGTCCAAGTACCTGGATTAGATCCATTAAATACCTGCAGTTCTTTTTTTGCTTCTAACTGTATTCCTTGGCTAAAGTCTGCCACAAAATCTGCTAAAACCTGTGACTTTATTATAGTTCTAGGTTGATATGTAAAGTCATATTCACTTAGTTCTATAACCCACTTGGATAATCTACCAGATAACTCTTATTTATGCAATATATTACATAAGGGGTAGGCGGTTACCACAGAAATATGATGACATTGAAAATAAGGTCTTAATTTCCTAGATGCCATAATCAAAGCTAATGCAAGTTTCTCTAAATAAGGATATCGAGTCTCAGCATCTAGAAAATATTTGCTAACATAATATATTGGTTATTGTTTACCTTGATCTTCTCGAACTAATACGGCACTTACCGCCACTTCTAAAACTGCAAGGTAGACAAGCAATTCCTCCCCATCTTTTGGTTTGGCTAGCAATGGTGGATTTGACAAGTACGCCTTTAAATTCTTAAGTGTTTGTTGACATTCTTCAGACCATTCAAATTGGTTCTGCTTTTTTAAAGCTGAAAAGAATTTGAAGCATTTCTCTGAAGACTTGAAAATAAACCTGCCCAAAGCCGCTATTCTTCCTGTCAGCCTATGAACTTCTTTTTTGCTCATGAGTATATCCGAGATTTTTTTGATAGCTTTAATCTGTGCAGGATTTACTTCAATGCAATGGTTAGAAACAAGAAATCCCAAGAACTTACCTGATGATACGCCAAATGCACATTTCTTAGGATTTAACTTCATGTTAAATTTGCGAAGAATCTGAAATGTATCAGTCAAATGTTGAATATGGTCCCTTGTTTGTTGTGATTTGACCAACATATCATCTATATACACCTCCATGGTTTTGCCTAAATGTTCTTGGAACATTTTGGTCACTAGCTTTTGGTATATGGCCCCAACATTCTTTAAACCAAATGGCATGACTTTGTAACAGCAAGTCCCCCTGTCTGTGATGAAAGAAGTTTTTTCCTCATCTAGAGGATCCATTTTAATCTGCTTATACCCTGTATAGGCATCTAAAAAGCTTAACAATATGTGCTCCACAGTAGCATCATTTAGTTGATCTATATGTGGTAATGGAAAAGAATTTTTAGGGAAAGCTTTATTCAGATCAGTATAATCTACACAAACTCGCCACTTACCATTCTTTTTAGGTACTACCACAATATTAACTAACCAATCTGGATACTTTACCTCTCTGATGGATCCAATTTTCAAAAGTTTCTACACCTCATCTTGAATCATCTGGTTTTTGAAGGAACCCTGCTTCCTTTTCTTTTGTTTGACAGGTGGGCACAATGTTTCTTCATTTAATTTGTGGGTACTTACCTCCGGTGGTATACCTATCATGTCTGAATGGGACCAAGCAAAATAATCTGTATTAGCTTTTAAGAATTCAATCAACTTACGTTTCATTTCCGGGTTGAGGTTGGTTCCAATATAGACTTTTTTGTCTGGCCAATGTACAAATAGCACCACAGCTTCCAGCTCCTCGATCGTTGATTTGATATTTTTATTTTCTTCTGGTTCTTGATTAGTATCGGGCCTCAAATCTACATCCGTCTACCTAGCTTCAGTTGAGGTTTGTGTTGATGTGTCCTCAACTGTATTCTGTGATTGTTATTTTGCATCACTCTTTGCATGTGAATCTTCCACCGAATTAATGCTTCGCGAAACTTGTTGGTCACCATGGATTTGGCGTATCCCCCATTATGATGGAAACTTGATAACTTGATGTAGGGTAGATGGAACAACATCCATTTTGTGAATCCATGGTCTACCGAGAATCATATTGTAAGCCATATCCATTTTTACCACGTGAAATTTCGCATCTTTGACGACTTCTTCAGCGAATGTGGTAAGTATTATCTCCCCTTTTATTACGACGCTGGAGTTGTCAAAATCAGACAAGGTGTGTGCCTTGGGTATCAGCTTATCATCAACTTGCATCTCATTTACCACTCTTAATAGAATGATATTCACGGAACTACCTGGATCAATCAAAAACTCGTTTTACATTAGTGTCATATACAAGTAAAGATATTACCAGTGCATCATTATGCAGGGTTAGCACGCCATCTGCATCTGCATCATCAAATGTGATACTATCCTCTTCCAAAACTTGTCGCACTCGCTTCCCGTGTGTGACTGTAATTTTTTTAACCTTCTTGGTTGCCGTATATGTTATGCCATTAATTTCTTTTCCTCTGCGTATAACATTAACCGTCCTTTTTGGTGAAGGGGGTTTAGGAGGCTCCTACATGTTCTTCATATATGTTTGCTTACCCTTTTCACTAAATAATTCGGTTAGATATCATTGCTTTAATAAATGTTCAACTTCGCCTTGTAGCAATCTACAATCCGCTGTTTTGTGACCGTCGTTTTGCCTTCGAGTTTCTATCATCATCTCGTGTCTCTTGTATGTTTCGCTCTTTTCCGAACCTTGATGATGAACCTGACTCTCTTGATCTATGATCGTACCTTGAGTTATCCTGTTTTGAACACGAGTCTCTTCCTACTGGTCCCATGTAAGGCTTGTACCTATTTTTACCAGACTTTTTTTCAGTTTTAGCTCGTCTTGAACTTACCTTTTCATCCTTTCGAGATTGAATGATGGTATTTTCTTCTATCCGCAGCTTTGTGTTGTATCTATTATAAACATCATTCCAATTTGTTGTTGGAAATTCTCGTAAACTTTCCTTGAGTCTACTCGTGGCTTCTGAACTTTTCTCATTTAGTTTACTAGCAAATGTCATAGTTGTCCAGTTACGAGGTACACGTGGCAACATCATCCTCTCACGCTGGAACTTGTCTACAAATTTCTTGAGCAGCTCTGTATCTCCTTGTTTTATTTTGAAAATATCCTCCATTCTTTTTTCAACTTTTTGAGCTCCTGAGTGTGCTTTGATAAACGAATCTGCAAGCTCAACAAAAGAATCTATAGAATTTTCGGGTAAAAGAGAGTACCATGTTAATGCTCCCTTAGTGAGTGTTTCTCCGAATATTTTGACCAATACTGATTCAATTTCTTGCTTGGTCAAGTCGTTGCCCTTTACACCGGTTGTGAATGTAGTTACGTGATCTCGTGGATTAGTTGTTCCATCATATTTCGGAATATCGAGATTCTTGAATTTCTTCAGAATTGGTAGAGGAGTGGCACTTGGCTTCCAAGGTTGTTGTGAGTATTTGTCCATACCTATTTCCTTGATTACAGGCGGCACTCCAGGTATTTGCTCTATGCGGTCACTCTGCTCCTTGAGTTGTTTCTGCAAAGTTAATACTAAATTTTGTAAATTAGAATTAACTGTGTTACCTGGTTCTCCATCACGAGATTCGCTGGGAGTTCCGCCGCTACCTGAATTAACGAGTCCGGAGCGAGGATTTTCTAAGGTGTTATTGTTTGGAGTTGGTGTTGGCGGTACAACAGGCAACTGGCTGGTAAAAGCCTGAAGAGCATTGTTGACCTGTTGAGCAATTAATTTTTTAAGAGCTTCATCGATAACTTGATCATTTGCAAGTCTGTCATTTTCATTCGATTCAAATCTGTTAAGAGTCCCCTCTCGTGATTGTCGCTGAGAATGTTGTGGCGAAGGAGGTGGAGTTCTGTCACCTTGTTCGTTCAGCTGATGTTGTAGATCTCCTTGGAGTGGTAAATTTTGTTGGTTATTGTCGTTGACATTCGACATTATTCTTTTTAATAAAGGAATCGATTTGGAAAGCAGAAGATTATCAGATTCTCGGTAACGGAACCAATTTGTTTGACCAGAAAATAGGAATTTCGGTCAAGGCTTATTTTTAGAAGAACTCAGGTTACTGATAATCAAATATAAAACAAATAAGAGAAATTGACCTTTACGATAGCAGAATAAGTAAAAAGAAAGCAAAGTAAATCAGTGTATTTCAATAATATTCTGTGTGTCCTTACAAATGTTATTTCTCTCCTTTTATAGCTATTTCTAAGTAATACATTTCCTTCCTCTCATAACAAATCCATTATGAGCGTTTAATGGTATTAATGTAATGTTACTATTGGCAATCGTAACTGTTTCGTGAAGATTCTATAACATTCCCCATCATTGATGCTCATTAAGTACGGATAATACTATCTGTACTTTTTACTATCTAGGTTCATTCTTTCGTTGTCTCTTCAAATTATTAAGAGGTTCGGGTTAACTGTTCCTTATTGTTTTCTTAAATTCTTTACACATGGCTGCTGTGGTTCGTGCCTCTTTGACTATTCTTTGCCAGTTGTCATCATGTTATTGATCAACGTGTCTTGACGTGTCTGCACTTAATTAATTCCAAATACTAACTTGATTTTTCCCAATACAATATGGCAAGGAGGAAACACTTTCTACTAGGTATTTTCTTCATGATTTAAACATTGAGGAATTTCATTTATACAGTTAAATCCTTGATGGTGATAGTGAAGTATTAAACATTCAAAAATGCTTACCTCCTAAGATATAAAACCCATAAGTAGCAAAAGGTTGAAATCTATATTAATCATAAGAGATTTTACATTCCTATATACTATATGAAACTATATTACCCTCCCTACTCAAGTTTAATTATAATTACATTTTATATACCCAATTACCATTTATGTACATTTTAAGGGAATTACTGATAATAATTAATGTCTTAAAATCACTCTAACGTATCTTCCACTTTCCCCACGTTTATCTTTCCACATCCCACCCCCCTCACCCACGTATCTTGCACTCACCCACGATTTTCTCTTCACAAAATTCAGAATCCCTCCATTAACGCCCATTTTCTCTCTTCTTCCATAAGCATTCTAAATTTTTACTCTCTACTTCAAAAAATCACCTCCATTAACGTCTGTACTTAGCTTGATTTTCAATGAAGAAGAAATTAGCTTCAAGAACAACCCTAAAACGGCAAAGGAGCCGATATTCTTAAATTTGATTTGGGTGTTTTCTTAGAGAATTCACCCAAAAAAATTTATTTGTTTGAATTGAGTGTTGTTGCAAAGAATTGGGAATTCTCTCTACGTCTATCTCTATCTTGCAATCCCTAATTTCAGTAATGTAAAGCAAAGGAAAAGAGAGCAGCAATTCCACCACTGACAGCCATTAAAAAGATTTGAAGCTTTGAATTCGAATTTGGGTTTTGAAAATTCATTATTTCTTTGGATTGGGTGTTTTTGCAAATAATTGAAAATATGGTTTGGAGTTTATATCTCAATTTTGATGGTATTTCGGTGAAGATTAGACTTGATTTTGACTGAATTTCATATTGAAACTCGAAGAAGAATAAGAAGAAGAAGACATGATATATATTATATTTACGAAATTAAAGTAAAATTGTAGAAAATTGTACAAAAATTGTATTCTGTTATTTATATTAATTTTTTATTTAACTCTTATATGAAAGTTGAACAATATTGTATAAAAATTATATTTAAGTTGTATGATATTATAATTGTATATAACTGAGTAGAAATAATGTAAGAAAATTGTAGATAAGTTGAAGATAAGTTATAGATAAGTTGTATAATATATAATTAGTTGTATTATATTTATTTTTACTATGTGTAACTCAGATACAAAATATACAAAAGACATATTGTATAAATTTTGTATAAAATTGTATTTAAGTTGTATGTTATTGTAGTTGTATTTAATTGGGAGAAAATAATGTGTAAAAGTTATAGATAAGTTGTAGATAAGTACTATTCGTTGAAAGACATTTGCTAAAGAAGAATTTCGTGATGCTTAATTGTGCGAATATTAGAGTTAAATACCAAGAGATGTTGTTATGTCAAATATCACTAGTTTTTCAAATTATACATGGGGAGGCAACTGGATTTTATCATCATACAACTATTTTTCAACTTTCATACAACATACAAATAAAAAATATATATATAACTACAACAGAATACAATTTATCTACAATTTTACAACAAATTTACTACAATTTCGTAAGTACATTGTATGTCATGTCTTCTTCTTCTTCTTCTTCTTCTTCTTCTTCTTCTTCTTCTTCTTCTTCTTCTTCTTCTTCTTCTTCTTCTTCGAATTTCAATCTAAAATTCAACCAAAACCAAGTCTAATATTCACCAAACACCCTCAAAATTTAGATATAAACTCCAAACAATATTCTCAATTGTTTGCAACAACAACCAATCCAAACAAATAATGATTTTTGAAAACCCAAATTTGAATTCAATAGGGACTGCATATGTATTTGACAAAATTGTTAATAGCTGTATTTTTATGACTTGTTCTGTGTCCGCCAAGTGCTTGAAGCGAATCAAATTGTTTTTTGCATGTTTTGCACTCAAAGATTTTGTGTCCCAATGATTGATTCCTTTTCATTATATCGACATAATTCTCCATTGCTAGTTTCTCTACTAATAGTACTGATTCTTCTTCTCGGCTTGTCTTTAACGCCTTGGCTTTTGAAACTTTTTGAAACTTAATTAGTTACGATGAGAGAAAGTGATGAAGAATGAAAGAAAAATTAACGTGAGAGGCGGTAGTGAGGAGAGAGGAGAGGAGAAAAAAAAAAAGAAAAAGGATGTAACTAAATCCCCTAATTTAAGGCACTAATAATGAATTGTATATAATTTGTAAGTAATCCTTGTTTAGTGTCACGGCCCAATTTCATTATAGGTCATGATGGCACCAACACCATTGTCAGGCAAGCCAACGGGGAAATATTAATAATTCTTATTTTTACTTTACCAAAACAAGTACAGCAATTTCTTAAGTTGAAGTTAAAACAAGTGATAATCAGTAATGTACCAAAATAATTATACAAATTCCCAAAAGAATAGTCTACTAATGTGTGTGCCAAGACTTGGTGTCACAAGCTGTGTGAAACTAGTAGAATATACAAAAGAATAAATCTATCCTACTGTCTGAAATAGAATAGACAGCAAAAATAAAGAGAGACTCCATCAAGATGTTGAATGGCATAGGAAGGGAGTAGCTCACCATGGAAGTCTCGGACTATGATTAGGGACGCGCACCAAACTGATAACCAGATGTACCTGCCTCATATCTTATACAAGTAAGTACAGACGTGTAGTATGAGTATATAAACAATATGTACCTAATAAGTATCCTATCTAATCTCGAAGAAGTAGAGACGAGAGGTCGACTTAACACTTACTAGGGTCAAATAATATGAGAAAGAATTATTCTAAGCATAGATAATACAAATAATTAACAGTTTATAGCAAGAAATAACAGGTCCTTTCCTAGATGATATCACAGTTGGCCATTTACATTTCAGGGCATATAACAAAGTCAAATCCACAGAGAACTACTGAGCAAAAGCATGCGCAAGTAGTGCCGAGGTCGTACGGCCCGATCCAACATAAAAGTTAATTGTGCACTGTCGAGGGTCGAACGACGTGAACCATAGATGTATCTATTACCCCGCTCGCGAATCAGACATGCGACGCGGTCAAACGTAATTAAACACAACAACATGCAGACAAGAATATATATCAGGGGAGCAATTACTCACAGAAATATCAACTTTTCCTTAAAAGGGCCAAGAAAAATGATGTTCTTCTTATTAGTCTCATTTACCACAAACAACATGATTTAAACAATCCAAATTAATCATAAAGTTACAAGAATATCACATAAAGCATATTTTTGGGTCCTAGACTACTCGGACTTAGCATAATAGTAGCTACACACGGACTCTCGCCACCTAGTGCGTACGTAGCCCCCGCATTTAATGGAAAATTATTTAATTATTTCACCTATGGGGACAATTTCCCCTTACGAGGTCAGATATGAGACTCACCTCGCTCCAAAGTGTACTTCCAATACCAAGAACGTGCTCAAAACCCTCAATTTGGAGCAGAACGATCCTAAACTAACCAAATGAGGTAGTAACTAGTCAATACATGCTCAAGAGTTCGCATTTAATTACTAAAGTAATTTCCCAACCTCAAACACAAGTTTCCTAAAATCCGACCCCGGGCCCACGTGCCCGGATTTCGAAATTTTTCGAAGAAAGTTGTTCTTTATAACCTAAGGATCAATAATTTATGATTTTTACTTCATTCCATAATAAATTTCGTGGTTAAATCTAACTTATATCAAAACCCTAGGTTTTCACTCAAATTCCATGATTTTCACTATTTTTAGTGTGTTTATATACCCAAAACCCAAGTATTAAACTCACATTACGTAGAAATAACTTACCTCACAATGCTAGGTTGAAATCCTCTCTTTGAAAACTCCCAAATCGCCCAAGTGTAGAAGTGAAATGAAATAAATGGCCTAAGTCCCATTTTTAAAAGTTGTGCCCAGGCCTCTGATGTCGCATTTGCGACACCAGGTTCACAATTGCGACAAAAGCCTTGCAAATGCGAAGCCTGGGCTTATGCTGCTGGGGTCGCAAATGCGACACAGTAGTCGCAATTGCGACTTCTAATGTGTTCGCAAATGCGGTAGAGTTATCACAAATGCAAACTCTGCCTAGGTCGGGCTCCTTCACAAATGCGAAGTTCGCATTTGCGAACAATATCTCGCAATTGCGAGATCTGCTTCAGCAACCAAAAACACCAGAAATATGGTGTGTTTTCTACTCTCAACCCATGCCTGAAACTCACCTGAGCCCTCGGGGCTCCACTCCGAACACTCACACAAGTCCAACAACATTGTACAAACTTACTCGAGCGATCAAATCGCCGAAATAACACCTAAAACCACGGATTCAACACCAAAACGCATGAAATCCTTAAGAATATTCAAATTCCTATCTTTTCAACCGGACGTCCGAATCACGTCAAATCAGTCCCGTTTCTCACCAAATTTCACAGACAATACTAAAATGTTATATTGGACCTGTACCGCACTTCGGAACCAACATACAGACTCGATACCAACATGATCAAGCATTATTCATTTTCATTAAATCCTTAGAATTTCAGTTTAATAATTTCTAACAAAAATTCAGTACTCGGGTTAGGGAACTAGGAATTCGATTTCGGACATACGCCCAGGTCCCATATTTTTCTACGGACCATACGAGACCGTCAAAACACAAGTCCGGGTCCGTTTTCTGAAAATATTGAACAAAGTCAAACTTAGCCTTTTAAGAAAATCTTAGGGAATCAAGTGTGACTATTTCAACCCAAACTGTTCCAAATTCCGAACCAACCATTTCTGCAAGTCATAAATCAGTAAAAGCAAGTACGGGAAGCCTTAACTAGGGGAACATGGTTCTAAAAAGCAAAACGACCAGGCAGGTCGTTACATTTAAGGTGGGTAATATACAAAACTAGGACAATTATGGTAAATAAGTTTCAAATATTATATAGGAAGGAAAAAATCTTTTATCATAATGTAACAAAAGGAAACTAGTTTATATCCTCATAACATCATGGGGCGGATCCACCTCCTTGACAAGTCGTGGGACTTCACCTACTGTATTGATCATAAATAATCACTTTTAAAGCTTCTATTTAAAACATGGTCATAACTGGCTAAAATTGCACTAAATTTTAATTTGAGGCCATGTACTAAAGAGCAACCTTAAGAGTGACTATTTGTGCAAATTGTCCGGATATTGAAGACTACCCTTTAGGCCGATGGGTCATTATTTGGGCTCTGTAGCATTGCCTCAAACGGGGCATTTGCATCTATACCCGTTTTTTGTGTCATGTTTTAACTTGTGCCCGTTTTGCAAAAAATATTGCAGCGTACCCACTTTTTCCGCATAACTTCCGTATACGGGGCTGAAGTAGCAAAGACAATCAAGCAAAACATCAGCATTCTAGTAGACGGGCCTGAAGTTCAGCTCTAGAGCTGAAGTTTTTATTTTGTAACTGGCGAACTTCATCTCTCAGCATTCTAGTAGACGGGCCTGAAGTTCAGCTCTAGAGCTGAAGTTTTTGTTTTTGTAACTGGCGAACTTCAGCTCTAGAGCTGAAGTTTTTGTTGTAACTAGCGAACTTCAACTCTAGAGCTGAAATTTTTATTTTTGTGACTGGTGAACTTCAACTCTAGAGCTGAAGTTTTTATTTTGTAACTGACAAACTTCAGCTCTTGAACTGAAGTTTTTATTTTGTAACTGACGAACATCAGCTCTAGAGCTGAAGTACATTGTTCTTGTGGCAGCAACACCATTTTCATTATCGTCGTCATCGTTGAACACATGAGCAAGCGTTACAAAGCATTTCTGTGTCACTGTCGTCTTTGTCAATCTTACTTACAAGTAACACTGCAATTGATGCTCAAAAATTTAATTTTTGGAATTGAGGTTTCCAACTCATTGTTGTGCAATAAGAAACAAAATGTGATAATGATGCTGGGTGTATTTCTGTGACAAATACATCTATGTGATTCCATTATAATTGAATGGGTACAAAAAAAAAATAGAGAAGCAGATAGTAAAAAATTGAGCAATGAAGATGAAGGAAGTCAAGCCTTTCACTGGTTAGATGCTAGTATTCAATAATTGAGATAGTGACATTTTTCTCTCTAGTCCAGTGATGGTGATAGAGGAGGAGGAGAAAGGGGGCTGAAGTTGTTTAAAAAGTACGTACAAGTTAAAAGTTTAAAAAAAAATGGGTATAGGTTAAATGGGGGTGACCAAATAGGACGCCCCGTGCAATTTTTACGTATCAGACATGCCATACACTTGGGCCTTATTGGATCTTTTCTGGGCTGGACCTATATGCTATAAAATGGAAAACATTTTTATTAATCCGAAAATGGAAACATCATTTTAAAAAAAATCTTTTCTTTTCCTCTCTTTTTTCTTTTAAAAAAAATAATTCTGGTGCCTTTCTCTTTCACATGGAAGACCTTCCTCATGTCCCTTCCATGATATACAAAAACATGATATCAGGACAGAAAGAAACAATTTTAACATAAGCTCCACTCTCCAATTATCAATAATCTCGACATAGAAAGCCTATTACTACTTAATTATTCGACATACTTACATCGGCAGATATATAATAGTCATCCTCATTGTCTCGTTGCTTAAAAATTAGTTATACCTTTTTTGTACGATTAGCTTTTGATAACTATTGGCACAACTGAAAAAAAAAAAAAAAATTCAATATTTTTTTTTTGGTCAAAATAGAAAAAATTTATTTCAACCAAGTATAATATTTACAAGCACACCTGCTCATTGGACTATAGAGACAGGATCCTACAAAAATAAACTGTGAAACCTCTCTTGAACTATCTGTTTTCTGTACTCGTTTCTATAGCTACTCACCTTCTAAGAAGGGTATCAGCAATAGAGACATAAGAGTAAAAGCTTGTAGCTTGGGTATCCTATCAATCTATCTAATTCTTTCTGCCAATTGGAATATCTTTGTCCTACAATGTGTAATTGCAAAGCTATATCTTTCAATATTTCTGTGTGAGGTTTCTGTACTTGTCTGAATCTTCTACTGTTCCTTTCCATCCAAATATGATAAACTGTGGTTGCAAAGAGAAAAGCATAGATCGCAGCTCTGGGATGTTTATTCCTTGTCTTGTTTGCTAGTTCTGTAACTTCTTCCTTCCATGACTTCACTTCCATTGTAGTAGCTTCTGCCATTCTTGAGCCGAGGGTCTCCTGGAAACGGCTTCTCTGCCCCTCGGAATAGAGGTAATGTCTGCGTACATATTACCCTCCCTAGACCTCACTTGTAGGATTACACTGGATTGTTGTTGTTGTTGTTGTTGTAGCTTCTGCCAAATGCTCTTGGAATAGTGGCACTCAAAGAACAGGTGATTGAATGTCTCTTATGAGCTGGTTGAGCATAGAGCACATTTACTTTGTACTTGAATCTCCCATTTTCTAAAAAGGAATATGTTGTGCAATTGAAGGGTTAATACATAAATAAAAAAAACCCTGAACTATACTAAAAATAAAACGCATTTAAGTTCGATTCTCCGATGATCAATACTCTCGACTTAAAAAACCTATTACTACTTGATTATTCGACATACTGACATCAACAGATATATAATATTCATCCACCACAGTCTCAATAGAAGTCAATAATAAACGGTAAGTAAAATATTAATTACAGGACATGGACGCTTATGTTCTTTAACCTAACTAAAATTAGTTACAACAACCAACTTAATGAGATTGTTCCATCATTTCCATACATATCACAGTAACACCACATAAAGATATACTTCTCATGTATTTTTTATGCATTAGCTACCATAATTAGAAACTTCACTAGTAGCTCAAAATTGCACCTACTCGTTAAAAATGTCACATGAATTCGGCTAATATTACTCCAAAAGTATATCTCTCTCTCTCTCTCTCTCTCTCTCTCTCTCTCTCTCTATATATATATATATATATATATATATATATATATATATATATATATATATATATATATAACGAAAACCCTTAGCAAAATGTTGTTCGCCTTTTTTGCCCTTTAAAAATAAATTTTAAATTGGACAAATTTGTAATTGTGATTTACTTATATTCCTAATATTTAGGACTTTAAAAATCAACTAATTTTTATTTATTAAATTCTTTCTTATTTGAACTAGATAGAAACTCTTAATATTTAGGAATCTAAAATTGAATTTTATTTTACTTGTATAACTTTTTTCCATATTTAAATTGTGTACAACAACAACAACAACGTCCCAGAAGGGTAATATGTACCATAAAAATGCGTAATAAAAATAACAACAATATATGTATGCAGACCTTACCCCTACCCCGAAGGGTAGAGAGGCTGTTTCCAGGAGACCCTCGGCTCAAAAAAGCAACAGGAGATGATATATTAGTACCATAAAAATGCGTAATAAAAATAACAACAATATATAAGAGATATGAAATATGAAATACAAGATACGAAATACGAACTACGAAAATGATGGCTGGTATAGTACAACTAGAAGGTAAAGCCCCGCATCGATAGACGACCAATGACATTCCTAGTCTAACTCCTAACTGGATAGTCTCCCTCTATTGTGCTATAGAAATATTCACTCTCCCCTAACCTACAACATTAATGCTCGACCTCCATAATTCCCTATCAAGGGTCATGTCCTCAGTAATCCTAAGTCGCGCCATGTCCTGTCTGATCACCTCTCCCCAATACTTCTTAGGTCTTCATCTACCTCTCCGCGTGCCCACTACAGCCAGTCGCTCACACTTCCTCACTGGTGCATCAGTGCTCCTCCTCTGAATGTGCCCGAACCATCTGAGTCTTACTTCCCGCATCTTGTCCTCCATGGGGGCCACACCCACCTTCTCTCGAATATCTTCATTCCTAATCTTATCCATCCTTGTATGCCCGCACATCCACCTCAACATCCTCATCTCTGCTACTCTCATCTTCTGGATGTGTGAGTTCTTTACCGGCCAACATTCAGTTCCATACAACATGGCAGGCCTAACCACTGCTCTATAAAACTTAACTTTTAGTAACGGTGACACTTTCTTGTCACACAAGGCTCCCGACGCTAACCTCCACTTCATCCACCCCACCCCTATACGGTGTGTGACATCCTCGTCAATCTCCCCGATCCCCTGAATAACCGATCCAAGGTACTTGAAACTACCTCTCTTGGGAATGACTTGAGAGTCAAGCCTCACTTCAACTCCCTCTTCCGTCGGCTCAACTCCAAATTTGCACTCGAGGTATTCCGTCTTCGTCCTACTCAACTTGAAACCTTTAGACTCAAGAGCATGTCTCCAAATCTCTAGCCTCTCATTGACGCCGCCTCTTGTCTCATCAATTAGAATAATGTCATCAGCAAATAGCATGCACCATGGAACCTCCCCTTGAATATGATGAGTCAGTGCATCCATCACCAAGGCAAATAGGAATGGGCTGAGCGCAGACCCTTGGTGCAACCCCGTAATAACTGGAAAGTGTAAGTCCTTAAATGTTTCCAAGTTTTTAACACGTTGGAAATTTTGTCTTCATTTTAATTTTGTAGTACGAACCACGTAAGTATCATCAAACATGTCAATTCCATTTTTTCAGGTTTTGTTTGAACCATCTTGAGTATTGTTAATATGAATATTTCACATGCGCACAAAGTCTTAAGGTGATTTATAATCTTTAATATAAAAACTAAATAATTAATGATGGATAACATGTATATTATATCAAACACATTAAATAAAATTTTGTCATTTAGTTATTTTTTAATATTTGTAACTTTAAAATTAACAACAAAAAAATATTGCTATAACAATCATGAATATTAAATAAAAAAGTTGCTGCTTGTTTTAAAAGAAATTTTAAATTAAAGAATGGGAATGAACTAAGTTGCATCTTGGGTATATTATCCCATGTTTCGAATGATAAATTCAATCAAAAGTACTATATTGACCATTCAAATTAGACAAAGGAGTTCGGATATAATGATGAACAAGAATTCTACTAATGTTTAGATGTTAGTTTATAGTGAGCTTTGAACAAACTAGAGTTGTATCACTTAAAATTTTGATAAAATCAATGATGGACAATATTTTTCGTATTCAAATTGATAATGAAATTCGTATTCAAAATCAAGACTTATTTCTTTATCTATCTATATGTCATTAACATTATTTATTTATACACTTCTTAAATTTTTATTTTGTAACTCAATTATATTATTTTTTAAATTATATACTTATTGATATAGGTACACGCGCAACGCACGTACACTAAAACTAGTTACTCCAAAAATATAAAAGTATTTAAGTTTCCACCAAATATTGATTGCTTGTCCACTTCTTTTAAAAAGTGGTAAAGACATAATTAGACATATTTTTGGGCAAACAATGGCTCAAAAAGGAATTAACCATTACAATTACAACATCTTAGATTTCTTTTTTCTTTTTCAAAAAAGTCGGGCCCAATAAATTATCTATATTATATTAAAAGGAGGGTAGTGAAGCATGAGGATAAGTCAAGTGGCAAGCTAAAAAGAAGTCACTTGGCAATTTTAAGACAACATTAATAATTTGAACTATAAATAAAAATATAATTAATGGAGGTAGTTCAATGAATCTTATATATAATCTAAATAGATCTTAGACAAATTTAATCTATATATTTTATGTATATCTGTATCTATCTATATTTATATCTATATATTGATCCACTCCTAGATTTTCTTCTATATTAGCTAGAAATATGGAGGTAATATATTAATTAAAAAGTTATAATAGACAAAAATAAAAAACATAGAAAGACGTAAATTTAGATAACCTATGACTATTTATAATTTATACCCTTTGAAGTTTTTGATATTTACATAGTGGACATATTCTTCGAGTCCGGAACCAATGTGTGGTTCTTTTGTACTCAAGCAACGTAAATAGGTAAAAAAAATTTGGGTACCATTTTATATATAGCGCGGTTATTTACCCCTGCTATACCTTAACAACACGTTTGTCCATTAAGATATAGCGCGATGAATAACCGTGCTATATTTGAACTAAAAATGGGCGAGAGGTATAGCGCGCATATAGAAGGCGCTATATTATAGAGCGGTCTATATGCGTGCATACCTATATAAAAAATCGTGCCATCTCATTCTCCCGCCGGACGCGAACCAGCAGACCCCCAAAAAACGGAAAATCAGTCCCCCCTCCATTTTTAAAGAAACAAAACTCAGTGGAGCCCACCCTTCCCACAAAAAGTGTATCTTCTCCATATTGTAACAAGATAACACCAGATCTAAGGCGTTACCGCGTAGTGGTTTGCTCGTTTCGACCCCCAAATCATCAAATCTTCTCTGATCACCCAAAAGGTCATCACTTATTTTTAAAATGAATTCTGCATTTTGAGGCCTTAAAACCTCTTTTAGCATCACCTCAATTTGCGTGCACAATCCGGGTGCGTAGCCGGAAAGCCTATATGTAAAAAACTGTGAAAAATGATAAATTTTGACTATAAAATGAACTAATTTGACTTCGGTCAACGTTTTGGGTAAACAGACCCGGACCCATGACTTGACGGTCCCGGAGGATCCGTAAGAAAATATGAGACTTGGGCGTATGCCCGGAATCGAATTTCGAGGTCCTAAGCCCGAAAATTAAATTTTTGAAAGAAATTATTTTCTGAAAAATATAAAGGTTTTGAAAGTGAAATGTTATGTGAAACTGGTGATATCGGGCCCGTATTATAGTTCCGGAGCCCGATACAGGTTCTATGATTTATATGTATTGTCGGTAAAGTTTGGTAAGAAACAGAATCCATTTGACGTGATTCGGACCTAAAATGCAAAATTTGATGTTTAAAGAAGTTTTGAGAAATTTCATTGATTTTGGGGTTTGATTCGATGTTCATGATGTTATTTTGATGATTTGAGTACATGAATAAGTCTGTAGGATGTTTTTGAGGTTGTGTTATGTTCGGTTTGGAGCCCCGAAGGCTCGGATGAGTTTTGGATAGGCCACGGGGTGTATTTTGGACTTAGAAAAATTGCAGAAAATGCGAAGCCTGGCTCGCAAATGCGATATCACAAATACGAGTGGCTTGTCGCAATTGCAAAGGAAGCCCAAGACAGCTCCTTCTCGTAAATGCGAGGAAAACCATCGCAAATGCGATGTCCGCTGGTAATGCTTGAAGTCGCAAATGCGACATGTGGTTCGCAAATGCGAAAGTCCAGTTTTCCTGAAGGGTTCGCAAATGCGAGCCCTCTTTCGCAATTCCCAAGCTAGCAAAGGTCGGGGTTCGTAATTTGCAAACCCCAGTTCGCAATTGCCACATCTGAGACCTGCAACTTTTATACTTAAGCGATTTTTAACCCATTTTCACATCTTTTCAAAACACAAATTCTCTAAGGCGAGTTTTCAAGAACAACTTTTCTTCCAAATCGATTGTAAGTTAATTTTAACTTATTTCCTTCAATCATTAATATCTTTTAACATAATTTCAACTCAAAATCAATGATTTTCATGGTGGAAATTTTGGGTGTTTTGGGTAGAACCTAGGTTTTTTAAAAATTGGGGATATGGACCACGATTTGAGGTCCAATTTCAAAACAAATTATATAATTGGGTTCGTGGGGAAATGTGTAATCGGGTTTTGGTTCGAACCTCGGGTTTTAACCATGTGGGCTCGAGGGCAATTTTTGACTTTTGGATAAAAGTTTTGAAAACTCATTTTCATGCATTAGAATTGATTCATTTAGAGTTTATTGATGTAATTAAGTAACTTGTGACTAGATACGAGCGAATTGGTGGTGGAATCGAGGGGTAAAGTTATAATTGAATCGTGAATTATGTTCGTGGCATCGAGGTAAGTGTTTGGTCTAACCTTAGTTTGAGGGATTAAGAGTCGAGTCCTATTTACTATGTGGTAATTGTTGAGTACGATGTATAGGCATGGTGATGAGTACCTATACGTTGGTGTCTAGCATACCCGTGAGTCCTTATATTGTGATTATCATGACTTTGTTGTATCTTTCATGCCTTGGTGATGGTTTCTAATTGTTGTGTAAAGTTTGTGAAAGGAATTGTGACCTATGGACATCGAGGAGCGTTGGCTCAAGTTGTATAACGAATGGTGAAAGTATAAGTGACAATTGAACCTTTAAAGCATTGGCTCGAGTTGTGAAATGAATTGTGAAAGTATAAGTGATAATTGAACTTCTAGAGCATTGGCTCGAGTTGTGAAGTAAAAGTGAGAAAGAGAAGAGATTATTATGTTACCACCCTTGCCGGGCTATTGTTGTTTTATTTGTTATCTCTCTTGTCGGGATGTTGATGTTATTGATGTTGTTCCCTTGCCGGGATTTAATTGTTGAATTCTTGTTCCCTTGCCGATTGTAATTTTATTTATTCCCTTTCCCTAGTGTTTGTGATTGTTGTTTGGGTGAGGAAGAGAGTTAAAACACGAAGGGTGATGTTGTGCATTATTTTGTGAGAAAAGAGTGTAAAGCACGAAAGGTGTATGATTTGTGAAGAAAGAGTGTAAAGCACGAAGGTTGATGT
Source organism: Nicotiana tabacum (assembly GCF_000715075.1). Classification (NCBI taxonomy): domain Eukaryota; kingdom Viridiplantae; phylum Streptophyta; class Magnoliopsida; order Solanales; family Solanaceae; genus Nicotiana; species Nicotiana tabacum. Next base: position 35,109,102 of record NC_134087.1, on the reverse strand, counting down.
CGTGCCGCACGATGTACCAATATGTGCCTATTATATTGATTATATGGTGAGGAAAGAGAGTTAAAGCACGAAGGGTGATGTCGTGCACATTTCCATTACTTGTTTTCTTTGGTGAGGACGAGAGTGTAGACATATAGAATTTATTGGGTCTAGTCCATACAAATTTTGGATTAATTCAATTTGGTAGAATAATTAATTTGGTTTTTACAAATTAAATAACTCCATTTTATTATTTTCAGGCCCAAAGTCCATTTCATCTTAAGACTCAGACTCGTGCCATGTGACATGGCATATCCAGTCAAACTCCAGGTCAATAAGGTGACGCCACATGTTAAATAATGTGGCAATCCAAGTCAAAAAGTAAGAACCAACCACAAGTCACCAAGTGGCTAAAATGACATGGGCCATTTAGAATCAAGCAAGATATTTCTTATGTAGCTTGACTGTCCATCCTCTACAACTATAAATAGAGGGGTTATATAACTCTCAAGATATTGAGAGTCGGAGAAGAACACTCCGCAATTGGTGAAGGCATCCACAAACGGAGAGATCAATCATCAAGTGCTTAGTTCTTCAACAAAGGAATGATCAACGAAGTTCTTCCTGGAGATCAACCCGCAACATCAAAGTGCTCCTCGACATTCTTGGCGATTAAATACATCACAAGGAGGTCTGCATCATCCTACATTCGAGAAAGACTCTTCTCAAGCCCTCGAATCACGGAGAATTTTAGAGAGGAAAATCAAGGGATACATAAAATGTACTCAGAAATACTTATCAATGAAATCACTTTTTCTTTATATTATTTTTGTTGCAGTTTATTTTTCGTATTACGAAAATTTGTTGCGAACAAATTTTGGCATACCCAGTGGGACCAGTTCTGCCCTTCATCTTTCCTTCTTGCATGTTGAAAAATACAAACTTCATATCTACTGCTACAATGGTCTTCCTCAAGTGTGATGTTCCATGCAAAGATGCTACTGTTGCCGCATCCGCTGAGCTCAGTCATGTTGGCCCAATCACTCGAAGCAAGTTCAAGGCTAGTGGCTTGGATGGATCTGAATACTTCGCCTCCTTGGAGATGGCAAAGAAAAGCAGATCTCATATGACGTTCGCAACCGCAATCTCTGGGAGAAACACCCCATTCTCGATGTTTGACGAACTTTCTCAAACAACCTCAAACTTTGGCGGATTTGAGGATTTGGTGGATTCTTCAGTTTTGACGAAAGTCAATGACTTGATGACTTATGCAACTAATGTGGATGAAAAGTTTGCCATGATGGAACAGACTATAGAGATTTTGAAGAAATCTGTTAAAGATAAAGACCTTCAAATCACTCAACCCATGAACAAATTGGAGGCCTATGCACCTAGAGAGTCGAGCCTTGTCCCTCCTCGTTCACCTGTCTTCACCTCCCAAAAAAAATATTGTTGAGGAGTCATTTGCAAAGTTAAACATTCAAAAGGAAAAGTAATCTACTTCAGTTGTGGTGTTATCTGTCCAACAATTGAAAGACATGATAACAAATACCATTAGAGCTCAATATGTCGGGTCATCGCAAAGTTCATTGTACTACTCTAAGCCTTATACTAAGAGGATTGATTGTTTAACCATGCCAACCAATTTTCAACCACCAAAGCTACATCAATTTGATGGCAAAAGGAACCCAAGGCAACATATTGCCCACTTTGTCTAGACTTGTAGCAATGCTAGAACGCATGGTGACCTTTTGATAAAACAATTTGTTCGTTCTCTGAAAGGGAACGCATTTGACTGGTATATTAACTTGGATCCCGAGTCCATTAATAGCTAGGAGCAACTTGAGAAGGAATTCCTCAACCGTTTTTACAGTACCCGAAGAACTGTAAGCATGATAAAGTTGACAGGCACCAAGCAAAGGAAGGACGAGACCATGGTGGATTACATTAATCATTGGAGGGCATTAAGTTTGGACTGAAAAGATCGCCTTTCAGAAATATCTGTTGTGGAGATGTGCATTCAAGGAATGCATTGGGGACTATTGTACATCCTACAAGGAATCAAACCGCGAACTTTTGAAGAACTTGCAACATGAGCGCACGACATGGAGTTAAGCATCGCAAGTCATGGAAAGGCATTTCCATTTGCTGATCAAAAGGATTTCAAGAAAAATGTTGTATCAAAGAACCAAACCAAAGAATCAATGGCGGTGAAAGCAACTTCGGTGAAGGTCACTACTAAGCAAAAAGTGAAGGAGGATAGGACCCCGAGTCAATATCCCAAAGAGGAGAAGCATCGTCCCACCTTGAAGGAATTAGAGGCGAAGGTTTAGCCATTTCCAGATTCAGACGTACCCAAAATCCTTGATGAACTGCTGGATAAGAAAGTCATCGATCTCCCTGAATCAAAAAGGCCAGAGGAAATTGGCAAAGTTGGCAATCCAAAATATTGAAAGTTTCATCATGTCATTAGCCACCCTACAGAGAAATGCTTCGTCTTGAAGGAGAAAATTATGGCTCTTGTAAGTGAAGGAAAAATCATCATAGACGTGGATGAAATAGCATAAGCAAATCATGCCAGTATCGTGCTCAAGGAAAAGAAATGTTCAAAGTTGCATAACGTGTCAAGCACTGCCTTCTTACAATTTGGAAGTTTCGAGCCCGTTGAAGTTGATCTTCCAAGGAAACTCTTGAAGGTTCACTAGAGCTAGACAATCACTCCAAATACAAAGACGATGAGGGTTGGATTCTAGTCACTCACAAGAAGCGAAAACATCAGGCAGTTTTGAGGCTACAAGTTCCTAATTCAAGAGCGATGATGAGCAATACAGATAGGCTACAGTCACCAAGAAATATCAAATTTTATACTAGCAAGATTAATAGTGTCTTATCGTCGAAGCTCCGAAAGCCCATCACATTGCAAGAATTCTTTCCAGGAAAATTGCTTCATGGAGGTCACGTTGGTGCAACTCATGTACTTTCTAGTACTGACGAAAACACAAGAACATCATGATAACGGAAAAGTTATCACATGTTGTGCAACAATTTCATTTACAGATGATGACTTGTTGCTAGGGTCTAAGCCACATAACAGACCTTTGTTTGTTGTAGGGTCCATTCGGGAACAACATCTCAATCGCATACTTGTTGATGATGGTTCGGCTATCAACATCATGCCGAAGATGGTGCTAAAAAATCTAGGGATCTCTATCAATGAGCTATCCAAATCTAACCTAACAATCCATTGGTGGGATAAATTCAAACACCCTGATTCACGTCATAGATGCTAAAACATCATACAACTTGTTGCTTGGACATCCTTGGATTCATGAGAATGGGGTTGTATCATCTACTTTGCATTAATGTATGAAGTACAAAAGAGATGGTGAGATAGTCAAAATTGATGCAGACATCAAGCCTTTCACTGAGATGGAGTCATACTTTGCAGATGCAAAATTCTACCTAGATTCTTGTGAGCTGAAAGTGGAGAAACCATCTTCAGATGAAGAAGCTGGTGTTAAGTCAGAAGAGGAAAATGAGGCTCAATGGACTACCACCAAGATGCCTAAGAAGGGAACGAAAGAAGTCTTCATTAAGATATCATCATCTGAAGGTGACATACAGACAAAGACTGAGGAGCATCTGGTTTTTCGCTATGTTCTACGTGAGCGTCGAAAGAAAGGGTCACCTTTGCTACAGGAATGTACCCCAAAGAAGCAAATGAGTCACAAATATATCCAACATTTGAAGGAGCATATGACTATCCCAGTTGCACAAATCCCATCCGTGATGGGTGAGTCTGCTAAAGGCAATCTTCAAGCTGATAAAATAAAAGGGCACTATGATCCTAAGGCCTTCATACTGCTTGAAAAGTCTGGTTATGACTTCTCCAATCCATCACAACTCGGAGAACTCAAAGATGAAGTCATTGGTGAAAAGATACATGGGCTCAATGGGTCCCAAATGAAGTTGAGAAAGCAAGGGCACTACGTCGCCACTCCAACGTTTGGGTTGGGGTTCATTTTGGCAGAGCCTCTTCGAATTTCATCAAAGAGATAGCTTCATCACAATACTCCTCGGTAGAGGAGATGAAGGAAGTTAAGGGCAAGAAAATAAAAAAAACGGGCTTCGGTATTTAATCGCATTGGAGGCTCAACCCCTCCAGTCTCGGTATTTGAAAGGCTAAGTCATAAAGGTGAACGTGTTTCTTCCAAACATATAAAAGAAGTTTCCACTACCTCAAAGACCTCTGTCTTTTGTCGCCTAGGGACCACAAGGAAGTCTACATCTAGAAAGATACTGTCAAAATACAAGGAGCAAGTCCATGCGGAGCGGGATCATTTTGAGGTTGTTGCTGACAAAGAAATCGGTAGTGCTTTCCCATCACATATGAAAAGTAAGTCTATTCTATTGATATCCATAGATGGTCCACTGAAGGTGCAAAGGATAACCATTGTTTACACTTTCCAACCTCATAAAAAGAAAAGAAAGAGAAAGAAGCCATGCCGACCATCCAAGGAAGTCAAAGAGAAAAGTCAGACTTTGTGGAAACATCCTATCACATAACTATGGAAGATAGACCATGACTTAATGTCGATGATGAAGTACATGAGGTTCCCCCTCAACTAGAATATGGCGGGCAATCAACTGTGGATGAGCTTAAGGAACTCAATTTAGGTACTCCGAAAGATCCACGTCTCACCTTTATTAGTGCGCTGCTTACGCCTCAAGAGGAGGAGGAATACTCTAAGTTATTGACCGAGTACAAAGATGTCTTCGCTTGGTCGTATAAAGAAATTCCTGGTCTTAGTCCTAAGGTAGTTGGTCATCATTTAGGGATCAAAAGTGGAGCACGCCCTGTGAAGCAGTCACAACGCATGTTTAGACCCGAGCTTGTATCACAAATTGAAGTCGAAGTCAACAAGCTCATCGAGGCAGGATTTATTCGAGAGGTGAAATACCCATCATGGATATCGAATATTGTACCTGTCAAGAAGAAAAATGGTCAAATACGTGTTTGTGTTGACTTTCGAGACCTAAACAAGGCATGCCCAAAAGATGACTTCCCGCTACCAATTATTGAACTCATGGTTGATGCTACAACAGGGCATGAAGCTATGTTATTCATGGATGGGTCCTCCGGATATAATCAAATCAGAATGTCTCCAAAAGATGAAAAGTGTACTGCTTTCCGAACTCCAAAAGGGATATATTGCTACAAAGTGATGCCCTTCGGTCTGAAGAATGATGGTGCCACCTACCAACGCGCGATGAAAAACATCTTTGACGACATGCTTCATAAGAGGGTTGAATGCTACGTCGATGACTTAGTGGTGAAGATGAAGAGTAGGTGTTACCACCTTGAAGACCTTCGAATTATTTTTGAAAGGTTAAGAAAATTCGAGCTGAAGATGAATCCACTCAAGTGTGCATTTGGAGTTACCTGAGGAAAGTTTCTTGGCTTTATTATGCGTCATCATGGAATTGAAGTTAATCCTGCAAAGATTGACGCCATTCAGAAAATGCCCGAGCCAAAGAACTTGAGAGAGATTCGAAGTCTACAAGGAAACTTAGCATTCATCCGGAGGTTCATCTCTAATCTATCCGGACAGTGTCAACCCTTCAATCATCTTTTGAGGAAGGATATCCCTTTTCATTGGGATCAGTCATGTTAAAATGCTTTTGAAAGCATCAAAACATACTTGCTGAATCCACCTATGTTAGGGGCGCCAATACTTAGGAAGCCATTGATACTCTACATCTCGATACATGAACATTCACTTGGAGCACTACTTGCTCAAGAGAATGAGGAAGGAAAGGAACAAGCCTTGTACTACCTTAGTCGAACTCTAATAGGAGCTGAGTTGAACTATACACCTATTGAGAAACTATATTTAGCGTAACTTTATGCAATAAAGAAGCTAAGGCATTATTTTGAAGCATACACCATCAAACTCATCTCTCGTGCTGATCCCGTGAAGTTTGTGATGACTCGACCTGTTCTTTCTGGACACCTAGCAAGGTTGTCCATATTGTTTAACTAATATGAGATCACATACACACCTTAAAAAGCTGTGAAAGGACAAGCACTAGCCAATTTTCTGGCTAATCACCCTTTTTCGGCAGAATGGGAGCTTTCAGATCAGTTTTCAGATGAAGATGTTTTGTTCATCGAAGAATTTCCACCATGGACAATGTTCTTTGGTGGATATGCACGTTGCAATAGTGCGGGGGCAGGTGTTGTGTTGATCTCTCCCGAAAGACAAGTCTTGCCATTCTCCTTTGTTTTAGGTGAAACATGCTCTAACAATACTGCAGAGAGCTTTGATCGTCGGTCTCGAAATGGCATTAGAAATGAAGATTCTACAGCTGGAGATCTACGTCGACTCTAAGTTGATCATCAACCAACTTTTGGGGAGTTACGAGGTAAAGAAAGAAGATATATTGTCATACCATGAATACGCTTCTGGTTTACTTGAAAAATTTGACCGAGTGTTCTTAAACCACGTCCCAAGAGAAGAAAATCGCAAGCCTGATGCTTTGGCCAACTTGGCCAAGACGAAGGCACTTGGAGAGAGTGGGTCAACAAAGGTATTATGTGTGTCATCGATGGGTTATTCCTAGACTTCTGGATCTTTAAGTCAACAAAAGCCATCATACGTCTGTTTGAGTGATTGAAGAAGAAGATTGGAGGCAACCATTGATAGAGTACCTTGAACATGGAAAGTTACCTGAATATCCGCGACAAAGAACAGACATCAAACAAAGAGCACCGCGATTCATCTTCTATAAGGGGACATTGCTTCGACGCTCTTTTGAAGGACTGTTCTTGCGATGTCTTGACAAAGAAGAAGCCCGCCAAGCGATGGAGGAAACACATTCTAGCTCATGTGGAGCACACCAATCTGGTCCCAAGCTCCATTTTCGCATCAAAAGGATAGGCTTCTATTGGGCAACAATGGTGAAGGATTGCATGGATCATGCCAAAAGATGTCAAGCGTGTCAATTTCATGCCAACTACATCCACCAACCTCCAGAGCCTCTTCACCCAACTGTAGCTTCATGGCCTTTTGATGCATGAGGACTTGATATTGTTGGACCATTTCCAAAGTCATCAAAGGGATAGATGTACATATTGGCCGCTACAGACTACTTCTCTAAATAGGCGGAAGATGTTCCACTCAAGGAGGTGAAAAAGGAAATCCTTGTCGATTTTATCAATTCATATATAATTTTTAGGTATGGCATACCAAGATACATAATCACTGATAATGGAACACCATTCGATAACAAGCTCGTGAAGAGTCTTTTCAAAATGTTCAGTTTCAAACAACATAAGTCTTCAATGTATAATGCACCTGCCAACGGCCTTGCTGAAGCTTTTAACAAGACACTTGGTAACCTTTTGAAGAAAGTTGTTGTAAAGAACACGAGAGACTGGCATGAGAGAATTGGTGAAGCTTTGTGGGCATACCGGACAACCTTCAGAACTGCTATACAAGTAACTCCTTACTCTTTGGTGTATGGCGTAGAAGCAGTCCTGCCGTTGGAGCAACAAATTCCATCATTGAGGATAGCAATCCAAGAAGGACTCACATTCGAAGAGAATGATCAACTTCGCCTAGCAGAGTTAGAGGCAATGGATGAGAAAAGATTGGGAGCGCAACAAAAATTGGAATGCTATCAAGCTCGACTAGCTAGAGCCTTCAACAAGAAAGTGCAGCCACAATCATTCCAAGTGGGAGACTTAGTCCTAGCTGTTTGACGACCCATAATCCTCAACAAATGCATAGGTGACAAGTTTACCTCAAAATGGGATGGGCCATATGTTGTGAAAGAAACCTATTCAAGTGGCGCATACAGAATTGTCGATAAGGATGGTCTCAGAGTTGGTCCGATCAACGGAAAATTTCTGAAGCAGTACTTCCCATGAAAGTCACCTATGCTCCTTGATGTACGAGCCTAAATTGCAAGTCATGATGCTCCTTGATGCATGAGCCTAAACTGCATGTTGCTACACTCCTAGCCCGCATGAGTCAAAACTGTGTACTGCAAAAAAAAAAGAGTCTGCTAGGTTGAAAACTTCGAAAGAGGCATCTTGGGCAAAAGTCAAGACAAAAAGAAACTCATCCCTCTGAACTACATTATCACTTGATCCTTTTCACCGAGGTATGTAGGCAGCTTAGAGTTTTATTCTAAGTTCAGTCGCATGAGTTTTAAAAAAATAAAAGTTTGGTGTCATCGGATCAATACAGTAATTCTGCCAAGTGTAGAGGCACGTATCTATAAGGAAAAGAAGATGATTTGTGTTGAAATATAATAGATATTTTATTGCTTCAATAGTAAAAAAGTGGATATATTCAAAAATGTAGAGACAAAAGGAACTAGACATTTTTCTATACAAAAGCCTAAATCATGAAGATGATTATAAACTAGGCTTTGTTGCTGATGCATCTTAAATGCCTTTCCGTATGACGTCTCCACATTTGATGCCATTCTCGATGTATGTCTCTCGTGCTCAGTAGTTGTGATGATCTCTTGACCACATATATTGTTGTTAGACCTCGAGCATGATAGTTTGCTTCTCTTGTGCAAGTGTGTTGAAGGTCCCACATATGAGAAGTCGTCTCTCTTGAAAAACCTTTAATCAGCATGGGAGCCGCCATTGATGAACTTTAACACTATCCACAAATCAAATGCAACATTTGTTAAAGGGTTGACTCCGCATCTTGTATGAAACCTCAGTCTGATATCTGAACCCTTTGAGCTCCTTCGCAACTCTGCAAAAGGAATAAACAAGAGATAAAATTTGTGAAGCATGGTACTTGAAGTTATTATATGCAAGAATGTAGAGTCAATCTCAAAATAGACAACTCAGAGAGAATGAAGCCTTGATATTCGGCATGGTTATATTTCATCACATCTAAATATCATATAATCAAGCCATTTATGGTCTAGACATCCGTAGCCCAAGCTAGGAATTTTTCCGCAGGTGTGCACAAAGTAGGAAATTGAGCTTAACGGACGTCTCGATCAAATTCGAAAAGCCACTGCAGTCCATCTAAAATTTGTTCTACCTTTAACTTTTCAGATGTTGTATCTGCATGTACCTAGTGTCAAACAACACAAACCGTTTGTGATTTGGAGGCTTCAAGTTCAAAATATGATTTTATTTCCGCCGGAACTACACGAATCAAAAAGTTTACTGCTGTTAGGTGAACTTTGAGAATTTTCTGCTTCTAGCTAAAAATGGGTTATTCCATGAAATTAATACGTGTTGTAGGTCTCTGAGTTTACTTTCTGATGGTACAAACGGATTATAATTCGGAGATTCATAGCTTAAGATATGAAGTTTTCTACAAACATACGCAAAGCTGGATCGCAAGTGTGGCAGACATTAGGAGCAATTTCAAACTACTGTTGTAGGCAATCCAAATGGAGTTCGTACATGATATCTTCAAGTATTATATAAATTGTAGTGTTCTTTCCGATGGCATAGATGGCTTGAAATTCCAACACTTGTAGATCAAGATATGAATTTTTCCACGAGTGCGCACAAAGCTGAATAGTGAGTTCGGCAGACAGGTGGGTCAATTTCAAAATATTGTTGCGGCTAATCTGCTAGGAATCCTTCCATGATATTTTGGAAATTTCCTTATTTATGAGTCTTCTTTCCAGTGACGCAGATGGCTAGTTATTTGGATGTTCCTAGCTTGAGATATGTGCGTTCTACGTATAGCATGCAGTGCTATGAAGCCGTAATGACAGACTTGTGCATCGCCTTCAAAAGTTCATTCCGACTTGTCCTGATGGAATTTGGCCCTAAATTTTGGATATGTCGATGTGGTGCAAGTTTTGATTCTGCAAAACTAAGCGGATTGCAGTTTGGACACGCCTAGATTGAGGTACAATTTTTTTTCAATGCGAGCATGAAATGCTAGAGATGCGCCAAGTGCTTGTTCGCCGATGTTGGAAAGGCCTACTCTTTGGAAAGGCCTACTCCATATGTCTCTCTCTCCAAGACACAACAAATAGGCGAGTTGTTCGCTAGCAATATTGTATCTCATTAGGGATATCAAAGACCGCCAGTACTCTCGCAAAAACTTGCAAAAGAAAACTATTGTCGAAATTCTCGATGCCAACAACAGGAAGTTTATGTGGATATGGTACCAGTAGCACGATGCTTCAATAGCATGATGCTTTAGTTCGACTGATGGATACAATGCTAGTGATACGAAGCTGTTAATCCCACATGATTGATTGGTGCCAATGACACAAAGCTTTGATTCAACAAGTACCAGTGTCAATGACACAACGCTTCAATGCGGATGGTGAGCATTATGACGTGCACTTCTCCGTCAAATCTCGATGGATCATATGCTTCATGAACCTACAAAAAAGGAGTGGTGATCATCCCCGTATTCTCATGATGCATATTGGAGAACTCGTCATGTATATCATCTCTGAGCCTGCAACAAAAAAAGGGAGAAAAAAAGTATGTTACCCGAACAATCCTCTCGATTCTGGCGCTTGATTGATCAAAGATTTGTTGCGTCTGGATCAAAATGGAGCTTTGACTTTTATATATGTTGTGAATGACCGAGTCTTCTTACCAACGGTGTAAACAGCTTTTAGTTTGGATGCTCCTATCTTGAGATATGCATTGTTTTAGCAAGAGCATGCAAAACTGAAATGTCGAGCGCGACAGAACTTGGACCAAGTTTTGGAAGCTCACCTGAGATGATACAATACAAACTCAAATCCAAATTTTTAATATGTTGTATTACTCCGAGTCTAGTTTCTGCAGACGCAAACCGCTTGTGATTTCGGCATTCCTATACCAAGATATAATTTTTTTGGTTAAGACGCGCAAAGCTGAATTTCCTCGTAGTAGCTGCGAAAAAAAGGTTAGGAGAATCGAGAGACGGAATTGCGTTGCCAACTATTGAAGAGTACCTTTAAAACCAACCAAAAAGTAGTATTGTCGCTTTCATCAAAGAGCGGAGGACTACTGTTATGGTAAGGATACCAGCAAGGAAGAAATTAAGGAAATTCTTGGTGTTCAAGCTACTGACATGTGCAAATAAGGAAATATCATGTCCGATTTGTACATGAATAGGTTTGAAACTAGGAATTCAAATAAGGAAAGGAAAATTATTGTCAGCCCAAGTGTTGTTACGGAAAAGTGGGAAAAGCTTTAAAATTTTCTATATTTGATGCCACTGGATAGTAAAATTTTCCATAATTGTGATAGTCAAGTTATTAATGTTGGATTCATGTTGTACGATCTTATAGAAGAAGACAGGAGGAGTGGGGGAAAATGCCAGTAGTTTGGTTTTCTTTAAAGAGATCACTACAGTGCAAATCAGAGCTAAGAGATGTTCATGACCCAAGAACTGATGGCAAAAAAATAAATTTAAGCAAAATATCGACGAAAAAGGTAGTAAGTAGATCAGGTTGTTCAAGGTCATTTGCAAATCTGAAAGATGTTATACATGGAAGTAAAAGACATATGGAGAAGCCACCATTACAAAGTTCAAGATCTATTGGAACCAAGTAAGCAGAAGGAAAGGCTAAAGAAGCTCTAAAGAGTAGCATCAAGATCTCCATCCATATCAGCAATCATCGGTTGTGGTCAAATTCCAAAGGCAAACTCAAATTATAGGCAGGCGGCTTCAAATCTTCCGTTCGTAATAACCCAACACCAAATCCTGGTTCGTGACGACGTTCAAATAGTTCGTGACGTACTACAAATCTGAAATCCGTCAAGTTCAAGATCAAGATCAATCTCTCAAACTCTTGAACCATCGTCCATGAGGAGAAGAATCAGAGGACTACATCTCTTTAGATTTAGAGATATTTTAGAGATTGTAATCCCATCACTTGAAATAGAATATAATATTTGTCGCTATATTTCTTGTCTTGATTATTATTGTTTAGGAGCGAAATTTAGTTCTACAGCCAAAGTATTGGAAGGTTAATTTTTGTTTGGAGTTTGTATTTAGCATTTCACATAAATGTGAAACTCGATAAAAGTTCAGATTTGACCAGTAGAAGTCACCACAAGTGCTGAAACAAAAATATCAACGTTCACGGGTACTTCAAGTCTCGTCGTTCGTTTCAGCAAGCCTACACCGCAACCAACCTTGAAGTAGGGAGCATCTGTAGACATAAAATTTATTGGGTCTAGTCCATACAAAATTTGGATTAATTCAATTGGGTTGAATAATTAATTTGGGCTTTACAAATTAAATAATTCCATTTTATTATTTTCAGGCCCAAAGTAAATTTCATCTTAAGGCCCAGACTCATGCCATGTGACATGGAATATCCATTCAAACTCCAGGCCAATAAGGTGACGCCACGTGTTAAATAATGTGGCAATCCAAGTCAAAAAGTAAGAACCAACCACAAGTCGCCAAGTGGCTAAAATAACATGGGCCAATCAGAATCAAGCAAGAGATTTCTTATGTAGTTTGACTATCCATGCTCTACAACTATAAATAGAGGGGTTACATAACTCTCAGGACATTGAGAGTTGGAGAAGAACACTCCGCAATTGGTGAAGGCATCCACAAACAGAGAGATCAATCATTAAGTGCTTAGTTCTTCAACAAAGGATTGATCAACGGAGTTCTTCCTGGAGATCAACCCGCAACAACAAAGTGCTCCTCGACGTTCTTGGCGATTAAATACATTATAAGGAGGTCTGCATCATCCTACATTTGAGAAAGACGCTTCTCAATCCCTCGAATCACGGAGAATTTTAGCGAGAAGAATCAAGGGATACATAAAATTGTACTTAGAAATACTTATCAATAAAATCACTTTTTCTTTATATTATTTTTGTTGCAGTTTATTTTTCGTATTACGAAATTTTTTTGCGAACAGAGAGTAAAAGCACGAAGGGTGATGTTGTGCATTTATTGATTTCTGGTTCTTTTGTTAATATCCGAGATATATTGCTTCTTTCATTTACCTGTTGTCTTTCTATTCAGACATTCTATTGTTTTTCTTCCGCTTAATTAAATATTCCGCTGTTTATACGTTATCGCTTTATGTTTGTTAAAAGAAATAATTGGAAAATGAATTAATTAATTTAAAGGATTGGCTTGCATAGCTCACTTTAGTAGGCGCCATCACGACTTCCGAGGGTGGAAAAATCCGGGTCATGACATCTTCACCTTTCAAAAAATTGTAAATCGCGGTATTCCGACTTACTTTTTGTTAAAACTCATGTATAAAAAATGCGTATTAGTTGTTTTTTACTGTAGTCTATGTTTTTCGTGATTATTTTATGATTTCGTTAATCTTTTATTTTTATCCGGATTAGATTATTTTTGTGCTAAATAATTAGTAAAATAGAGAAATTGTTATTTTATGAATAATTAATGTTATTAGTGGTTATAAAAAGTGTTTATTAGTTATTTTTACTGTGGTATATATATTTTCGTGATTGTTTTCTAATTAAATTAATTTTTTATTTTTTATCCAGATTAGATTATTTATGTGCTAAAAGATTGGTACAATAGATAAATTATTATTTTATGAATAATTAATGTTATTTAGATTTTATTATTGTACATATATTAATATGTGACTTTATTGTTTTTTAGTTCCTTTTAGTGTTATGTTGTGCCCGTAATTTTAATAGTGCCCGTAATTGTAATGTAGTACTCTTTAGCGCAGTAAAATGTAGTGTCCTTTAGTGTAGTATCTTGGTAGTTATTGAAATTAATCATTTAATTATCTATTAACCCAAAAAATAGATGATAGTTCATGCCCAAAATCTCTCGAATTTTAGTCAGCAAATGTGAACGACCCGATCGGTCGTTTTGCCTTTTAGAACCTCGTTCCCTTAAATAAAACTCCCATGCTTGCTTTAGCTAATTTATGACTTGCGGGGATGGTTGGTTCGGGATTTGGAAGAGTTTGGAGTGAAATATGCCCATTTGATTCCTTAGGATTTTCTTAAAAAGCTAAGTTTGACCTTGGTCAACATTTTAAGCAAACTGACCCAGATTCATGATTTGACGGTCCCGTAGGGTCCTTAGGAAAATATGGGACCTGGGCGTATGCCCAGAATTGAATTCTGAGATTCCAAACCCGAGTAATAAATTTTTATTAGAAATTATTAATCTAAAGTTTTAAGGATTTAAAGAAACTAACTAATGATTGATTTCATGGGTATCGGGCTCGTATGTTGGTTCCAAAGCCCGGAACAGGTCCGATATATCATTTAAGACTTGCCCGCAAAATTTGGTGTCAATCCGAGTAGTTTAAGAACGTTTTTGCCCGTTAGAGAAAAATTAAGAACTTGAAGTTCATAAGTTTGATTCATTTGGTTTTAGGGAGTGATTCTTAGATTTAACATTGTTTCGGGTGTTCCAAAGGTTCGAGTTGTTCCATTTTGTGATTTCAGACTTGTTGGTATGTTCGGGCAGGGCTCGGGAGCCCCGAGCGTCAATCGGACGAGGCTCGAGTGAAATTGAAATTTTTTAGAAGAGCTGAAGCTGCTGCTTCTGTCATAACCGCACCTGCGGTTGGTGATCATCGCAGATGCGGCCCAGGGCAGGCTAGGTCAGGAACCGCAAAAGCGGCTCCCAAGCCGCAGAAGCGGCTCCCAAGCCGCAGAAGCGGCTCCGTAGATGCAACCTCAAGACCGCAGAAACGGTCCCAGCTCTTTTAGCCCATTTCGCAGATGCGGTCCATTTCTCGCAGATGCGGGACCGCAGATGCGGCCCCCTAACTGCAGATGCCGAAAGCGCTGAAGTATTGAGGTTCATTTAATACGAGTTCTAAGTCATTTTCATCACTTTTTCACTCTTCCATTGGCGATTTTAGAGCTTTTGAGAGAAGATATTCACCTAGCAACTTGAGGTAAGTGTGTTCTACCTATTTCTAGTTTAATAATCATGTCTTAGGTAGATTAAACACTAGTATTAAGGTGAAATAATGGGGTTAGAGCAAAAAATCTAGGATTTTAGTAAAAATTAGATTTAACCATGAAATTTGCTATGGAATAAATTAGAAATCATATATTATCGATCCTTAGGTTATAGAGAACAACTTCATTCGAAAAATTTCAGAATCCGGGCACATGGGCCCGGGATCGGATTTTAGGAAACTTGTGTTACAGGTTGGGAAATTGCTTAAATAGCTAGAATTCGATTTTGTGAACCTATATTGACTAGTTCTTACCTCATTTAACTAGTTTGGGATAGTTCAGCTTTGAATTGAGGGCTTGGACTCGTTCTTGGTATTAGAAGTGCACTTTGGAGCGAGGTGAGTCTCCTTTCTAACCTTGTAAGATGGAATTGTCCCCATAGGTGTAATAATTAAATTATTGCTATTATATGTGGGGGCTACATACTGTCACGACCCGGATTTTACACCCTCGAGAGCTGTGATAGCGCCTACTAGTGAAAGCTAGGTAAGCCAAATTATCCTAATTACTTAACCTTTTCCAGTTTTAAACCATTATCAGTGATGAGTAGATATCATGCAAATAGCGAAAATAATTAAGCGGAAGACAAAATATGACAATTTATCTTAATAAAAAACTGCTGAAGTCTAAATACAACTCTACCCAGGATTTGGTGTCACAGCTTCACAGACGGTCTAAGAATACTACATACAAAGTCTGAAAGATAAAATAAACATTGTTTCTGAAATGAATAAAGGAAACAGGATAAAGCAAAAGATAGGAGGTGAGGCCAAGGCCCGCGGACGTCTGCAGGACTACCTCATGTCGCCTGTGTGGACTGAAGACAGCACCCTCACTGCGGTCCAAGCACTCTGGTATCAGTATCTGCACACAGTGTAGAGTGTAGTATCAGCACAACCGACCCCATGTGCTGGAAAATGCCTAGCCTAAACTCGGTGAAGTAATGACGAGGCTAGGACCAGACTACCAAATAAACCTGTGCAATATAGCGTACAAAATAATAGGAAACAGATAACAATGATGGCAACAATGATCAACCAGTGATATAAATAGTAGGCAACAAGAACACCATAAATGTTTCTCAACAAATAATAGATACAAGTGCAATCAATTTATCAAGTCCTTCAAATGTAAATCTTTCGCCTATAAATCCTTCAAGTAATAATCTCTAAGATAATATGTTTTTCAATGAATATATTTCGAATATATTTCCTTTAAATAAACTATCTTTCAAATAAGCATCTTTCGAATATAATTCTTTCGAGTAAATATCACCTTGTGACGCCTCATTCACTTAACATAAGTAGAGTACAACTTTCAACCCAATTAGGAAATCAACAAGAAAAGATAAAGTTATTTTTAGAAATCATTTGATAAAGAAGATACCCTTTTCAATTAAAGTACAATATCGAATGAATCCTTTACTTTTAATATGAGAAATCAATAAATCAATACATAGTAGAAATTCCTTTTAAAGTAAAGTACAACCTCAAACGGTTTAAGAAAAATTTAGTTGGGAAATCAATTGAGTTAAAAATGTGACAATTGTTGAAATTTGGAGTATTGAAAATATATAAAAAAAGAAGAAGGTAAAAATAGAATATCAAGAGAATTATAAAGCAATAAAAATCCAACCACTACCAAGAATAAGGAAAAGATTTCACTTTCTTTCACATCTTGTTGCAGGCGTGCAACCCGATCCCATTTCCTGTATCTCATGGCAGGTGTGCCACCCGCTCCCATTTCATGTATCTCGTGGTAGTCGTACCACCCGCTCCCATTTTATTATATCTTGTGGTAGGCGTACCACCCGCTCCCATTTCATTATATCTTGTGGTAGGCGTACCACCCGCTCCCATTTCATTATATATCTTGTGGTAGGCGTACCACCCGCTCCCATTTCATTATATATCTTGTGGTAGGCGTACCACCCGCTCCCATTTCATTATATCTTGTGGTAGGCGTACCACCCACTCCCAGTTACAAGCCAACAATAACCACAAGGAATCCCGGCAAAGGAACAATAGCAATATAATAACTTCCCGGCAAGGGAACAATGATATTTCAACAAAGTCCTGGCAAGGGAACAATACTATCAAAACAAACATCCCAGCAAGGGAACAATGGTGATGATAACATATGAAGCGCAATAAACCACAACAGAGTCATAACAATTATAATACAAGACTCACGAACATGCTTGACACCAACGTATAGATACTCTTCACCATGCCTATACGTCGTACTCCACAATTAACATGTAAAAAATAAGACACAACTTCTAATCCCTCAAGCTAAGGTTAGACCAAACACTTACCTCACTTTGCAACCAATTCAAAATTCCAACAAGCCTTTGCCTCGCGAATTCGTGCCTGAAATTCTCAAATCTAATCATAAACAATTCGATTGAGTTAATAAAAATTATAGGAATTAATTCCATATGAAATTCTACCTTTTCCATAAAAAATCCGAAATTGCACTAAAAATTTGCCCATGGGGCCCACATCTCGGAACCCGACAAAAATTATGGAATATGAAACCTCATCCAACCACGAGTCGAACCATACCAATTTTACTAAAATCTGACATCAACTCGACCCTCAAATCTTCAAATTAAACTAAGAGGGTTTTCAAGATTTTTTTTCCCAACTAAAATCACCAATTAAGTGCCAAAACTAGTAATAGATTCGGTTAATCTAACCAAAATTAAGTTAAGAACACTTACCCCGTTGTTTTCTCTGAAAATATCCCGAAAATCGCCTCTCTTCGAGCTCCATTTTACTAAAAATGGAAAATGGGACGATGACCCATTTTCAGAAGTTACATTCTGTCCAGAATGTTTTCGCAGTTACTGTTCACGGGATACTGTTCATGTCTACTGTTCACGGGTATTGTTCACGGGGTACTATTCATGGGTACTGTTCACAGGTACTGTTTCTGCAATTTTCCTAAGTCCGAAATCACTCCGAGACACCTCCGAAACACTCCCGAGCCCTCGGGGCTCCTAACCAACCACATACACTAACTCAACAACATCCTACGAACATAACCGTGAGATCAAATCGCCAAAATAACGTCATATACCATGAGTTAAGCTTTAAAATCTAGGAATTCTTTTAAATTTCATAAAACATCAAATTTTCCATTTTTGAGTCCAAAACACGTCAAACGACGCCCGTTTTCAACCGAACTTTACAGAAAGTGCTTAAACCATATATAAGACCTGTACCGAGCACCGGAACCAAAATACGGGCCCGATACCATCACTTTCTAATCAAATTTCATTTCCATTTTCCTTAAATATTTTTAGAAAATAATTTTACTCAAAAATTCATTTCTCGGGTATGGGACCTCGGAATTTGATTCCGGGCATACGTCCAAGTCCCATATTTTCCTACGGATCTCCCGGGACCGTCAAATCACGGGTCTGGGTCCGTTTACCCAAAATATTGACCGAAGTCAACTCAATTGAGTTTTAAAGCTCTAGTTCACAATTTAATCTATTTTTCACATAAAAACCTTCCGAAAATTATACAGACTGTGCACTCAAGTCGAGGAATTATTGATTCCGCTTTTTAAGATCTTACAAATACCGAGATGATTATTTAATTTAAAGATGACATTTTGGGTCATCACACGTACGCACTAGGTGGCGAGAGTCCGTGCGTAGCAACTATTATGTTAAGTTCGGGTAGTCTAGGATCCAAAAGCATGTTCTGCGTGATATTCTTGTAACTTGATGATAAATTCAGAGTCGTATAAATTATGTTGATTAAGGTAAATAAGACTAGTGGAGGAATTTATCCTGTTTGGTCTTTTCAAAGAGAATTTGGATATTCCTGTGAATAACCACTCCTTAGATATATATATATTATTGTCTGCTTGTTGATGTGCTTATTTATATTTTACCGTGTTGCACATGTGATTCGCGAGTGGGGTAATAGATGCATCTATGGTTCGAGCTGTTCGACCCTCGGCAGTGCACAATTCTCTTTTATGTTGGATCGGGCCGTACGTCCCTCGGTGTTACTTGCGCATGCTTTACTTAGTATTTATCTGTAGACTGAACTTCATATATGCCTTGAAATGTAAATGGATACCTATGACATTATTTGGGAAAGAACTGTTATTCATTGCCATAAAACGTTAATGAATTGTGTAATCCATGCTTATTATAAATTTTTCTCATGTTATTTGACCTTAGTAAGTATCAAGTCGACCTCTCACCTCTACTTCTTCGAGATTAGACGGGATACTTACAGGGTACATATTGTTTATGTACTCATACTACACTTCTGTACTTAATTGTACAGGATCTGAGGCAGGTGTATCTAGCTATCAGTCTGGTGCGCATCTCTAAGCGGACTTCGAGACTTCTATGGTGAGTTGCTTCCCTTCCATGCCGTTCAATAGCCTGAAGAAGTCTTTCTTCTGTATTTTTTTGTTGTCTATTCTGTTTCGGACAGTAGGATAATGTGATTCTTTTGTATATCCTACTAGTTGCTCACACCTTGTGACACCAGGTCTTGGCACACACATTGGTAAACTATATTAGTTTGGGGTTTTATGATTATTCCGTCCTTATTGATCATTTCTAATTTTTATTGCTACTTAAAGAATTATTTCAACTAATTTGGTTAAAGTTAAATGAAAGTTATTTAGTATTTTCCGCATTGGCTTGCCTGGCAAATGGTGTTGGGCGCCATCATGACCTAGTATGGAAATGAGTCGTGACAAAATGTAAGAAAATAACATAAATAATAATAATATTTGTCAAACTAAGTATTTTTATATTAATACTTATTAATTATATCATGCTTAGTTATAAAAATTAATTATTTAATTCCAGAAACAAACATATAAAATAATAAACTAACATATAAAATAAGAAATAAACATAGAAAGTAATAAATTAACATATTAAATAATAAACTAACATATAAAATAATAAATTAGCATTTAAAATAAGAAACAAACATATAAAGTAATAAAGGCGAAATGACTTCCTGACCACTTAAACATGCATCAGTTTGTAAAGCCGACATATGAACTCTTGGGTTTCCCATTTGGACACCTTTACTTGAAAACATGGCTACTAATAAACAATTGTAAAGGTGCGTGTTGTTCAGTTGCCGCTGATATGGATTTAATTTAATTATTTGTATAGCCACATCATCCATTTATTATATTTTGTTGACACATGTATGTTCAAGGTTATCTAGGAATTTAATGGAGCGAGTCAATTTCATCTAATCGTTTTATAGGCTACATCTGATTGTTCATGACAAAAAATCTGAAAGTAATAAGCTAAAAGAAGAACTGATCCTACACAGTTAAGACCATTCTCTTTCATTTCAACTTAGTTTGAGAAAATAATGCCACAAAACTTTGAAAATACAAATTTCCCACTCAAAACATCCTCAGTTCTCGTGTAGAGACTTCATCAGATATAATCTACTGAAGCTTTGTCCCGTAACATTCCAAAACTTTCAGGTAATTTTGTATCGGCTAAACTCCCTTTCAGTATTTAATCAACTGTTTCCATAGGGCCTATGAAGAGGGCAAGAAAATTGCATCGATGAAGGATAAAAACCTCAGGTCTGGGATGGAATTAGTGGTTAAACAAGTTAAGAAGCTTGTAGTTTCTTATTGTAGGATATATTTAGGGAATTGAATGGAAGGGTGTTTTTGAATGGATTCCTAAGAGTGTGTATTTGAATGGAAGGGTTATTGAGATGACAATTATTTTGGAGGGGAAAGGAGAGGTGGTCATTTGGTAGGGAAGACGAGAGAGGTGGGAGGGAGGGGGAAAGAGAAGGGGAAAGGGAAAGGTCTTTTTGGCCAGAAAGCCATATAAAATAATAAACTAACATATAAAATAATAATATAGAAAATATATCGATGTAAGTAAGAACATAATATAAATATCGATTAAATATTAATATAAAAGATATTGCAATATATTTAAAGATGTAAGAAATTAAAAAGAAAAATATTTTAATTAATATTGTTCAATTTACACACATCGTCATGGAGGTTCCCCATATGCATCCCGGACTTCCATTGTAACGACCCGATCGGTCACTTTGAGTATTTGCACTTCACTCGCTAGATCTCGGGCATGATTAGCCCCGTATGATGTATTATGATTTATGTAAATCGTCGGTTTTGGTTTTTAGGTTAATCGGAATAGATATGGAGGAATGATTCTTAGCTTGAAACTTTAAATTTGAAAGGTTTGACCCAGTCTTGACTTTTTAGTATTCGATCTCGGATTTGGATTGTTATGATTTGGTTAGCTCCTTTGGGTGATTTTAGACTTAGGAGCACATTCGGAATGGAATTTAGAGATCCATGGTAGAATTAGGTTTGAATTAGCGAAATTGGAAATTTGGCATTTTTCGGTCGGCAGTGGAAATCTTGATATCGGGGTCAGAATGGAATTCCGAAAATTTGAGTAGGTCTGTTGTGTCATTTGTGACGTGTGTGCAAAATTTCAGGTCATTCGGATGAGGTTTGATAGGTTTTGGCATCGTTTGCGGAATTCGAAAGTTTGAAAATCCTTAGGCTTGAATTCGAGGGTGATTTGGTGTTTTGATATTGTTTTTAGTCTTCCGGAGGTTTGAATAAGTTTGAATGTTAATATATGACTTGTTCGTATGTTTGGTTGAGGTCCCGAGGGCCTTGGGATGGATTCAGATGGTTGACGGATTGGTTTTTGAGGTTTGAGAGTTGATGAAATTTCTGGTGTGTTTCAACTATCATAACCGCACCTGCAGATTGGGAACCACAGGTGTGGCAATGCAGAAGCAGAGGATCAGCTGCAAAAGCGGCCATAGCAGAGAGGGCAAGAGGTGCAGGTGCGAACATCGTACCGCACCTACGAGACCGCAGGAGCGAGAAATTGACCGTAGAAATGGGTCCTGGAATTTAAGTAAGGACTGCAGCTGCAATGGATTTTCCGCAGGTGCGGTGTCACAGGTGCGGCGTCGCATGTGCGACTTGAAGACCGCAGATGCGGAAGTGCTGAGCATAAAGTATATAAGCTCCTCTTCGCAAATTTCTACCATTTCTTCACCATTTTTGAATTAGTTGGAGCTTGGGAGCTGTGATTTCAAGAGGGAATCAAGTGTTTTCAGTGAAGTAAGCTACTTGGGCATTGTATCTTGTGTTTATGGCGATTATTTCATTGTTTAATCATGATACTAGTGGGAAAGTTTGAGGAGAAATTGAGAGATTAGGGTTTGAAATTGAATAGTTTAATTGGAGATTTGAGGGGCCATTTGAGGTCCGATTTTGATGATTTTGGTATATAGACTCGGAAGTGAAGGGAGTTTCTAGTTTTGCGATTTGTGTTGGATTCCGAGACGTGGGCCCGGGGGGGCGTGTTTGAGCAAATTCGGTATTTTGGGTCTAATTTGATAATTTTCGTGTGGGTTTTGTTCTTTTGGCATGTATTGATGATATGATTCTGATTTAGGATAGATTCGGGGGCGAATTGAGCCCGAGTCAAGAGGCAAGAGCATCGCGGTATAGATTTTCGTCTGGTTTGAGGTAAGTAATGATTATAAATCTAGTCCTGAGGGTATGAAACCCCAGATTTCGCATCGTTTTACTGCTTTGAGGTGACTCACACGCTAGATGACGAGCGTGGTAGCATGCATCGTTGGGGATTGTGACTCGGTCCGTCCTGTACAACTATTTAGACGCATATTTGATTAAAAATTATTTGATACTATTGTGCTTTGGAAAGTATTACTATGTTTTGGGATGAATGCCATATTTGGGCCTCGTGCCAAGCTGTTTGAACCCTTAGGGGCTTTTTTACTACTATTCCTCATGATTTTTATTTAATATCTATACTCAGTCATGTTGTGTTTTACTAATTTCATAACTTAGTCTTATTTACCCCATTTTGATACTATAAATGATATTTTAGGCTGAGCACCCTGATTTACTGTTAGCCTGAGTGGCTTGAGAGGTTTCTGACTGAGTGAGGCCGAGGGCCTGTGTTGTGAGGATATCATTGGATCGAGCTACGCGTTGCAGCATGTTGTACTGATTTGTGATATATGAGAGGTTGAGGGCCTGATTTATTATGCCATGAGATGGCTTGTTATAGCGCTTGGGTTGTAGGAGACCCTCCAGATCTGTACACTCCTAGTGAGCTCGGGTACCTAAAATGAGTGATATGATGTTGCCCGATGGGCTGTTCTTGATTCATGTTGTGTCCAAGGGGCTGATTACGAGTGATTGTGAGGTAGCCCGAGGGGCTAGTTCTGATTGATATTATGCCCGAGGGGCAGTTTATGATACATGTCTTGCCCGAGGGGCTATTTATGATTTTCGTCATTTTTATTCTAAACTTAATTGAATCTCTACTGAAACTGTTAGAAAGACATTTTTCAAAAGACTTTTACTGAAATTGGATTTTAGTGAAATGATTTGATTTATATGCTATTTTGGAAACACATTGTACTTAATGTGGTGTTATGACGTGGATTATGTGTTTTCTTCCTGCTCAGTCTTTATGTACTGACTCGGCGTACTCACATTACTCCCTGCACTTTGTGTGCAGATTCAGGTATTTCTGAACTCGGTAGCGGGTGTTGATTACTCAGTGGCAGGTTCATCGGAGTTAGCAAGGTAGCTGTCTGGCGATCGCAACCCTACTTTCCTCCCTCCTTATTCTCCCTTAGTGGTATTCAATGATTTTTCTGGCCATGTTGGGCTTAATATTGTCAGACAGTTGTAGTAGATGCTCATGACTAGTAACACTGCAATGTCGGGCTTTCTTTCCGCACTGTTGTTTTGTTTTAAATATTTTATAAAGGTTTATTGTTAAATAGCTTTGATTTATCCTAAGAATGAAAATATTGATTGGTTTTGGGATTGTGTTGGTTGGCCTAGCTCCATGATAGGCGCCATCACAACTGGGTTGGTTTTGGGGTTGTGACATGCATCTCGAGAGTAAATACTGAAAACTCAATGACATGAAATAATAAATAATCCTTCCACAAATATTAAGTCCTGATTTTTATCTTTCATCAATTAACAATTTATATTTCAAGCCAATAAAGCAATATCAATCATAATTGGTTCCAAAGATTTACATGCGCAAATTATTCGAGGTCGTACAGTCCGATCCAACATAAGAATATTTAAACTGTGCACTGCCGAGAGTTGAACGACACGAATCATAGATGCATCTATCTGCTACCGAGGTGTTTGGCCCGCTCCACAAATAGAAAATTCTCTAAAGAAATACAAGTTTTCAATAACAGTCAAGTGTTCCATTCGCAACTTCAAGTAAGTAAAATTTAACCTTTTACAATTCTGTTATCAATTTTCAATATGACTTAAGAAATTAAATTTACAAGTAGGGGTGCAACCATTTCAAGTATAGCATGATATGAGTCCTAGATTATCCGGACAATAGCATAATTAGTAGCTACGTACGGACTCTCGTCACCTCGTACGTACGTAGCCTCCATGTAAGTAGCTCCCACAAATAGAAACACATATTAATTAATTCACCTATGGGGTTAATTCCCTCTTACCAAGGTTAGAAAAGAGACTTACCTCGTCTCAAAACCTACTTTCCACTCCAAAATTGTGCTCAAACCCCCAAATTTGGTGCCAAACGACTCGAAACTAGTCAAATATTATATAAGATAATCAATACATGTACAAAAGTTCATATCCTAACTATCAAAGTGATTCCTCAAGCCTATTTGAAGAATCTCTAAAATTCACTCTCGGGCCCAAATTCCCGGATTCCGAATTCTTTTGAAGAAAGTTGTTACCCATAACCTCATGGACTCAAATATATGATTTTACTAAATTTCATAACCAATTTCGTGGTAAACTCCCATTTTTATCCAAAACTCTAGGTTTTTCATCTAAACCCTTGATTTAATCAATTTTTACATGTTAATCTATCCATAATCTATTTATTTAACACTAGTTGTGTCGAAATTACTTACCTCAAAGTGCTAGGTGAAAATCCTCTTCCAAAATCTCCAAAAATTGCCCAAGAGATGAAAGGAAATGAGCTAGATGGTCTAAGTCCCGCATTTAATAAGCTAGGTATAGGTCTCAGATGTCGCATTTGTGAAACCTAGTTCGCAAATGCGACAAACTCATTGCAAATGCGAACCTGGCTCCAACTGCCAAGGTCGCAAATGCGACCAAGGAGTCACAAATGTGAACACTACCCATCTTAGGCTTCTTTGCAATTGCGAAGCCTTCCTCGCAAATGCGAACAAGTTCTCGCATTTGCGAGACCTGCAACAGCTACCAAGAAACACCAGAAAAAACTGAAGTTTTTCACAACCTTCCAAACATCCAAAACTTACCCGAGCCCTCGGGGCTCCATACCAAAAACCTACACAAGTCTATCAATATCATACGAACTTGCTCGCGCAATTGAAGCATTGAAATAACATCAAAAATCATGAATCGGACACCAAAACACATGGATTAACTTGAACTCAAAAACTTCTAAAAATACTTCTACTCTTCTGATTCCTATCAACTCAACTCGGAATGACGCAAAATTTTATGTGCAAGTCTTAAATTACATTACAGAACTATTCCCAATCTCAAAATTCCATTTGGACCTCGATATTACCAAAACCTACTCCAAACCAAATTTAAAGAACTTCATAAACCTTCAAGGAACCAACTTTTACTATTAGGTGCCGACACGCTTCCGGTTCATTCAAAACCCGATCTGAACATACGTCCAAGTTAGAAATCATCATACGAACCTATTGGAACTGTCAAATCCCAATTCCGAGGTCGTTTACTCAAAATATTGACCGAACTCAAACTTAGACCTTTTTAGGCCAACTTATAGAACCAAGTGTTTTGATTTCAACTCGAACTCTTTCAAATCCTGAACTAACCATCCCCGCAAGTTATAAAATAGTAAAAGCATATATGGGGAGTCTTATTTAGAGTAACAAGGTTCTACAAAGCAAAATGATTAGTCAGGTCGTTACAGGTTGGGATTTGTTTGTGGAGTTAAAGTGTTCTGGCTTTGTATTTCTTGTCCTCCAGCTTTGGGAATGGCATAAGATTTTCTCCTTGCAGGTTTGAGATTTTTGTGAATAAGGTTTTGTGCACCTCCATTTCTTCTGTTTCTGAGGAGGAACAAGTTTTGGGTTGTCCATCTCTATAGGCATCTGGGGTGGATGTGGAGCTTGAGTTGGTTGTGGTTTCCATGGAAAGAACAAAGGACTTGTGTTGATTGTCTCTTGGGGGTGAAGAATGGTAGCTCGTAGACTTGGTTCATGTTCAATAGGGGTTGAAGTGTTGTGGTAGTTCCATTGGGCATACATGTTGTAGAAGAGTGTTGTGGCTACTAGTGGAGCTAATGGGTCTAGGACATTGGCAATCCACATGTTGTTCATGTAGTTTTCCATTGCTAGTCTCATTCCCTCGGGAACCAATTGTGCGAGGAAGTTTCGGTCTTGGATGATGACAATTATTTCCTGGCCATTGATGCTCAGATTGAAAAATACTACTTGTCCTTGCTCGATCCACGACAGAGGTGGTTGTGTTGGAGGGATTTTTTGGGTCGAATAGAGTGGAAGGTTGGGTGGAAACCGTGGGGAGGTGGTGTTGGGTTGTCCATTAATGGATTTCGAGTGAGGTGATGAGTTAGTAGTACTAGTTGGTTTCTTCTCTTGTTTAGGGGAATTAATAAGCCCGCCATTTTGGGGTAAAGGAGAGACATGGGGATTAGGGTATGATTGGGAATCAGTAGGGCTAGATTTGGTTTGCATGGTGGAAATAATGTCATGACCCCAGTACGCCCTCCGTGAACCATCGTGACGGCACCTAGTCTCTACAACTAGGTAAGCCTAACAAGTGTGGAAAATAAATAGAAAACTTGCGGAAATGTAAATTTAAAAGCCAAGAATAACCAGAGGAAACGATATATATAATGTCGCTTGGCATATACAGATCAACATCTAAATATTCTACAACACTATCCCAAAACCCGGAAACTCACGGGAACACAAGCTGAAAGAAATATAGTAAAGTGCTCTAACTCCAGAATCTCTACTTCAACAGCAAGATATAAGGGCTAACACTACAGGATAGAATAAAGATAGAGACTCCTTGGTCTGCGGACGCGGCAGATATACCTCGAAGTCTCCGAAACATCTCCCTGCCTTAAGAGTGATAAGCCTGGGTAGAGGTACCTAGATCTGCACATGAAAAACATGCGCAGAAAGGACATGAGTACACCACAGTGGTACTTAGTAAGTTCCAAGCCTAACCTCGGTCGGGTAGTGACGAGGAAGGTTAGGGACCTACTGAGGTTAGATAAAATATAAGGGTTAATAGTATGAAATAAAGCAGAGTAATTAATTGCAATAGAAATTGAGGTATGTGAGGATAACTCTCTATGTTTTGGAATGTTAATGATTCTCCCTACACTATGTTTCTTTTACCACGTTACTAATTGCCTCAGAAATATAGTTTAGCCTTGTTCCTTGAATAGTTGTAGAACTTCTATTCTTTAGCTTCATAACTTTTTCATGACTTTTATTCTGAACGTTGTGAGCTCAGTGCGTATTCAATATAGACTTGGGTTGATGCCCCCGAGTCTTAGTATAGATTACTCAGTATGCCATAAATAGTTAAAGTTTTAGTGTTCATAATCAGTTCAAGAATACATGTCTCAGCCTAGTCCTATTCAGTATTCCAGTATTATGTAACTTAGTGTGATCTAGTATTCCAGTATCATGCAACTTAGTGTGATTCAGTATTTCACTATCATGTATTGCAGTATGATTCTCAGTTCCTGATTTTAAATCCCTAAATGTTGAACACCTGTATTTGGGCCTGAGGCCTTAGTTTATATGCTTTATGCATACTTGGGGCTGAGGCCGTAGTTTATGCTTTATGCATTTTGGGCCTGAGGCCGTAATTATGTATATGTATACTTGGGCCTGAGGCTGTAGCTTGCGGAGGCCATAGCTTATTCAGATAAACAGGTTGTTCACCATTCAGAAGAGGGAGTATTCATATCCTTACTTCCTTTGTTCAGTTCAATTATCAGTTATCAGTTATCATTTCAGTTTCAATTTCAATAGTTATCATTTCAGTTATCAATTATCAAATCTCAGTTATCAGCTTAGGTTCAGTTTTAGCATTTATAATTCTTTCTTTCAGTGCTTTACATACCAGTGCAATTCAAATGTACTGACGTCCATTTTGCCCGGGGCCTGTATCTCACAATGCAGGTAATGATTTACAGGTTGACGATTTAGAGCGCTAGGACTCTCGTATCAGCTGTTTGGTGATCCCCAATTCTTTCGGGGAATTATAATTATCTTATAGTCTTCAGTCTTTTCAGACAGTCAATGTTTTCAGTATTTCATTAGAGGCTTCATAGACTAGAGTATCAATTAGATAGAGTCACAAGCTTTTTGTGTTAAGTAATGTTGGCTACATGTCACGCCACAACCTCAGGAGGCACGACTAATGCTCAATCGAGTGAACCCAACTGAGCAAGCCTTATCAAACCCTTTCTACCCAACTCAATATTATTAAGGAAACAATGCTTTCGTTTATTTAGACAATAGGAAAGGTTGTACATTCAACATTGATAGTTCATTTTATATCACAACCTTAAACCGTAGTTAAGTTTCCAAGGTTCCATCCAGTTACAATCTAGATAAACAAGAGTTTAGATTTATAATATAGTTCATAGACCCATCCAACACCCGTACATAACCCACACAAACGTCTACGGAGCCTCTAAGGATACAAAGACAATTATGACCACGCCGGCAACAAGGCCCCGGCTATACCTCAAAAGTGGATATCTACAACAAAAAATGTACAATATAACCCTTTGAAGGAGAAAGGGGCTCACCAAGACTTTGAGAGGAGGATACTCTGCTACGCGCGATCGGCACTATCCTCTATGGAGCTACCTACATTCATTTAAAAATGTAGCGCCCCCAGCAAAAGGGGCGTTAGTACCATGGAATAGTACTAGTATGTATAACTAAACACCATTTTATTAGAAAGAACTATCATACAAGAACAAGGAAATCACAAGAGACAATCGAAAGCTTTTAACCGAACACCACATCATCAAATACAAGAATCATATAATGTTTCACATAATTTCCATAGGTTTAGTTTGGGGCACTTCATACTGTCCATCATCACTCACAATACCACCGCTTTCTAGAGCGGATTCTGATCATGACCCGATCGGCTAGGTTGCCTCATTTGAGACATGTACTTCAATCACAATCTTATTCTCTCTTTCTAGAATTCAATATCAGCACAATACCACCATGTGTGCGGCATGGCGTCTGATCACTGCCCGATCGGCTAGGCCGCCTTAACGAGGCATGGTTCCTTTCTCATTAATCATCTCGTTTCAATCTTTTATTTCACATATATCAATTCATAGGCACTTAGGGCCACAATTATCACATCATTTCTATTTTCAATGTTAACCTTGCAATTTGGGACCACAAGCACATACAAAAGCAATTCAAGTTGTAAGCATAGGTAAGATTTCACATAGTTGGCATAACAATCTCAGTTTTAATCTTATCGTGAAGTCTAGGCATTTCAATACATGGTTCATATTCTTCGCACATCTTTAAATATTAGAATAGTACATTACACATATTGAGGCACACCTTTCATGTATATATATATATATAATTTCAAAACCAATACATCTGAAGTAACAATCAATATATCAATCAAGTTTTCAGTCTTACCACATTTGCACATACACCAACGGAGCTCAATTTCTAATAAGAGGGGGTTTTAGCCATACATACCTCAACAGAGCTTTCTTTAAATTCTTACAAAATTTTGGGACTCTTAGCAACTTCAATCTATTTTATGAAAATTACAAATTGAATCAAGAATTAGAGACATGATTAAGATTCTAGCTCATTTGAGCACATTATCAAGCACTAGGTGTGCATTGTGATTATATGACCCTTTTGTGAGAGATTTTCATTATCTCACACCCCAATTGCTATATTTTTAGTTCACAACCTCCCCATACCCTATTATCTTTTATGCATGCAAGAAAATCCATTTTTATGCCCATGAACCCCCAAGCTAATTACTCATTCTAGTGTGAATTTTAAAACCAAAGTCTAGGGCTCAAGTTCTTGCCTCTTGGGGTGAAGGTCTAGTAGCTTTACTTGATAATCTTCAAGGGTTTAGGCAAGGATTGAGTGGGGACTTGATGAAGATCACCCTCTCTCTCTAGAACTCCCTCTCTCACTCTATTTGTAGCAAAATAACATAAAAGGGGTCTAATGGGGTGTTTTTAATAGGATGGGGTCGGGTTTCAAAAGTTAGAAAATAGGAGCCCCGATGATATGCAATCTCATAATGGACATGCGGCCCGCAAAAATGGCCCCAAAAACCTAAACAAACTGTCCAGGTATGCGACAGAAATACGGTCTGCATACCTGTTCTGCGGTCACATAATGCACCGCAGAACTGCCCCTTACAAAAATTCCAAGGGGATTATGCGATGACTATGCAACCCGCATATTGATTATGTAATCACATAATCAGCCTGCATAGTTGACCTCAAATTAACCATCACACTGCCTGACTCTGCGGTGACTATGCGGTCCGCATAGCTATTATGTGATCGCATAATGGACCACAGAAATGCACTTTTCGGGAAAACATTATTCCTTAACTTTTTAATAGATCGATCAAATGGGTCTGAACTGCACATATTCCTAATTTGGTACTACGAGCTTTCGAGTTTTTGAGTAGAAATTTTATGGGGCCTTACACTACAGACATGTTTCAGACTTGTATTAGTGTTTCCACACTTTGACTTTTATCATTCAGACTTTCAGTATGTCAGCATGTGTTAGTTTATCTTCCGCATTTAGTATGTTATGATATCACATGTTGATTCAGCCAGCTAGTTGGTTTGCTCGGTCACATGTAGTCAGGCACCGAGTATTGTGTTATGTCCAGGCCCAGGTTTGGGGCATGACAAAGCTTGATATCAGAGCACTAGGTTCAAGAGTTTTAGGGAGTCTATGAAGTTGTGTCCAGTGGAGTTTCCTTTATATGTGTGTGCCTGCCACTCATACAAATGGTTAACTACCATGAAATCTAGGATTGTCTCATTTCTTTCTACTCTAGATCGTGCCATGAATCTTAGAGCAATGGGTAACCTTCTCTTCCTATCGAATTCCAAACGCATTGAATGCCCAAGCGACAGGTAGGAAAAAAAAAGAAAAGCCCAAGGTCCTGGAAGGATGATTTGCCTATTGTGGTATTACTATGGAGTTCATGTTGGTCACAAATGAGATTTGAGAGTATGTTGAAAGTGTGATGCAATAGATAGTAGTACAGAGTAGAGCATAACCTTATCAGAAAGTACAAGAGCAGTCATTATGTTTTATGCTTATCAGTTTAACTCAATTACTAGTTATACAGCCTTTCAGTTAGCAGGTTTATGGTTATTCAATATGCCAGTTATTTGTTATTCAGTTACCAAATCTCCAATTTCCAATGAATCCAATGTTTGCTGACTTGGGAGTATATGGTGATGCCTACGGGTGCTAAGAGAAAATGTAAGAACAGTGATTGTAGCGAAATTGTCACATGTTTTAGGTCTGAATTAAGACCAAGACTCGCCGGATTGTGTAGGAAGTGATTTATAAGGTGATGGTATCTCTGAAGGACATGTTTATGTATGGTTGTGTATTCGAATGTGTTTTACCTCACAGAACAATTTCATTTTCTAATTCTTAGCAATTGAGCCGCAAGTTGGATGATGATAATTTAGATGTCAGACCCTACAGTATAGCAGGTTAAGAATTTGACCGCAACTGGCCTAAAGTTGGTCATAATAGTTTTGGACAAAAAAGAGACTAAGGGAAAAATTCCTAGCAATCAGAAATATTCGATATTACCAGAGAGGTATTTTTATTACGACTCATGCATATGACTCAGAAGATATGGTGTACGAAAATGAGAACATATAGCAACCGATATTGAATTTTATGGAATGATTTTAAGTTGTTTATACTTATTCATACTAGAACTAGAAAGTACCACCTTTGTAAGTTACAATAAGAAGTAGGTAGTATTGTGAGATAAAGGATATGACAGTTCCCCTTAGGTTATGTGACTAAGTGTTTACCCCGAACGTTTATAGTTTGATATGATTTTGAAGTGTATAGAAATTTTGGGGTTAGATATTCCAATTTTATTTAATCCAGATGAAATTTCCCTAAGTGTGATCCATGTACATAGTACAAAAGAAAGATTGTGTGCGACCGTAGAATATGGTCGGATGGTGAGGTAAGTTAGAAATAACATTATGCTTCACTTTAGATATTCAACGCAGAGCAATAAAACATGATGCTAGCAGGTGGTTGAAAAAAGAATAGTAAATAAGTTTAGAGTAAATACAGTGAATTAGCAATTTCAGCAGAGCTAGTAGAGGTAAAATTTGATTCACTTAGCTAGATTAAAACTAGTGAGTGGGTAACAGTTTGAAACACCAAACGCATGTTACCCAAAGAGTATAAGCTAAACCCGAACTACAATGGCAGTGGAAAAAAATCAGCTAACAATGAGAGAGCAAGCTATAGAAGAATAGCCGTTAGGAATTATCAAAATGTGGTTACTCCAAGATTGACAGTGTGAGCAGAGTTAAATTATTAAGATTGTATATGATAGGTGTGAATACATTAGCTTTTCGTTAGGTGAATAATTTAGTTTTTCCTAGCTCAGAAGTAAGTTGGGAGATGAGTCATCATTGACGTAGAGTGCAAAGAATTGCAGAAAATAAGGAAGGTCATTTGGATCCCAACAAAAATAGAAGGATCCGCAAGTATAAGACCTTTGGTCTAAGGGGTGAAGCAAAAAAATTCAGTAAGTCCAGTTAGAGATTTGAAACCCGAATAGTTAGCATGGATATGAAAAAGAAAATTAGTTCGGTAATGAGAGAAAATTGTATAATTACCATAAGGAATATGTCTAGCATATGTAAGAAACACAAAGTGAGTAGAATGACCACCGAGCTTAGTTATTAATGATAAAGTGATCACATAAAAGCTATAAAATTATGCCCAGTTATGTATTACGAGGGTAGTGCCATTGCACGAGACTCTAATATTCCGAGTAGTGGTCAGTGACTTAGCTCACAATAGTACTATAAGATTTTTTAGAAAGTGCTTAAGAAGATAATCAAGTGTGGGAAGTATAGCTCATGAATGAGGTAGACAAGAGAACTATGTTGAAAGAAGTTCACTGCTTAGCCAAGGTAGGAGTTCGACTTTCAGACACCAAAGATAGTGGAGTTGTTATCTAGAACAGGACTTGTTCCTCCTTAGTAGTCGAAGTGAAGGAGAAATAGTTTGATGATCCCTATTTGTTGTAGCTGAAATAGGGGATTCACATGCATAAGATGATGTCTTTTGAACAAGGGGGAGATGATGGTACTTTGAGGTACCAGGATAGATTGTGTGTTCCAACCGTAGATGGACTTAGCGAGGGAGGAAGATGTTATAAGCCCATAATTCCAGGTATTCTATCCACCTAAGTTTCCCAAAGATGTATCATGATCTTAAGGAGATTTAGTGGTAGAATGACATGAAAAGAGACTTGTAGACTTTGTGGACAAGTGTCTGAATTGTCAGCAAGTGAAAGTCGAGCAGCAAAAAACCAAGTGTTTATCTCAGAACACACACATCCTTTACTAGAGATGGTAAATATGGACCTTATAATAGGATTATCTCGCTCATTTTGAAAGCATGATTTTTATGGGCGAAGGTGTAAATTTCCAATTAGTTGGTTCGAAGTTGGCGAAGCGGAGTTGCTGGGACCAGATTTGGTCAATCGATCTATGGAGAAAGTCAAGTTGATTCATGAGCATTTGTAGAAAGTTCAGAGTTGCCAAAAGTCCTATTTGAACATGCAACACAGAGACCTAGAGTTTCAAGTTGATGATTGGGTGTTTCAAAAAGTTTCGCCTATGAAAGGTGTTATAAGATTTTGGAAGAAAGGAAAGCTCAATCCTAGATACATCGGCCCATATAGGATCCTATGAAGGATCGGTATTCAGATCTCTTGTTAGAACATTCAAGTCAGTTCAGTACTCAGATACTCATGTCAGTCCAGTACTCAGATATTCATGACAGCTTAATACTCAGGTATTGATGTGAGTTCAGTGAGCAGATATTCACGTCAGTTCAATCCTCGATAATTCATGCCAGTTCAGTATTCATATATCCACGTTAGTTAAGAATTAACATACCCATAACAAATAAGTATTCATGTATATGTATCATGTTATGCGTATTATTATGCCCTATGGAGCTAGTTTTATGCTCTGTTAGCTGGTAGGTATTTTGGAGAAATGTCGAAAGTATCTAACCTTCTCATTCAGACCTTATAATACAATTTCCATGTCTTTCAGTGTTTAGCTAGTTTAGTAGCCATTCCCTCTAGTACCTATCCAATTCAGTATCTCATCAGTTCAGTAATCGTGTATTCATTCAATTTAGTATGGAAGTGTTAATGAAAGTTCATATTCCCACCAGACCAATTTAAGGTCCGGAGTTAGCCTAAGATACAACCAGAATAATCATTCGAGGACAAATGATCCCAAAAGGGAGATAATGTAACACCTGTCACACCTCCTTTTTACATACACCTCGGGAAAGGGTATAGTATATAAGGGAGTTTTTCCAATTAAAGGACAATCGAAATGGGATTTATTATTAAAAGATTCAGATTCTCCACTTGGGAGATTTATGGTGTCCCAAGTCACCGGTTGAATCCCGAATCGAGGAAAAGCTTGACTCTGTGTTACAGTCCGCGAACCAGAAATTCGGGTAAGGAATTATATTAACCCGGGAGAAGGTGTTAGGCATTCTCGGATTCCGTGGTTCTAGCACGGTCGCTCAACTGTTATATTCGGCTAATTATCTGATTTTTAATACATGTTTTAACCTATGTGCAATTTTAACTTTTAGCCGCTTTTATTCAATTTTTAAAGAAGATTGAATGTCGTTTAACACACGTCATTGGATCGCGCCACATGAAGTGCACCCGCAATCCTAAACATATTTTTTTCAACGTTTTAAGATTTGATTTGGGTCACATGAAATGCACACCCGAGTTTAGGAAGGTAAATTATTAAAATGCGCGCCTAAGCAACTAACGCATTTTTAACTTTGCGAGGGCCATGAAAAATTCGCTATATGGCACACCTCGATCTCTAAAGAGCAAACACATTAATTAAATGAGGGTCGTGCATTTAAAATTTTTGTTTGTCACGGCACACCTTGAATCCAATTTTAAGAGAAGCCCAATATTAAACTATATATGGCACACCTCAACTATTTGTCTAAAATTCCTTGTTTTTGAAACCATGAGGGCCATAGACTATTTCTATTAATATGGCATGCCCCAAAGTTAATTTAAAGGACTTGCTAATTAATTAAATACATGAGGAATTCCCAACCATTAATGAAAGTTTAAACCCAATGGGAGTAATTTGCACTTACTAAAAAAATCAAAACAAGTTATAGATCCATTGTTCCCCCATGACCATTCTGTCAATAATCAAGAGACCATAAATGGGCTCCAACGTGAAGCCCAGAACCGGGAGCACCCAGTAAAAAGAATTCGGCACAACTGGGCCAAAATTATAGCCCAAGTCATTGTCTTAAATATCAATAACCGCATGAAATCTAGTTGTAGTGAGACATTCAGAATTTGGACACTAATTCATCATTTTAAAATCATTCATTTGAATTTCCAACGAAAGAAAACAATATGAGATTTCAAGTAGACTTATTTTGCATGCTGAATTCTGATTTCACATTAGCACACTTAAACAGCCTCATGATTTCAACTTATTAACAGAAATATGTAAAGAACTAGACTGGGCTGAGATACTTCCAGCACATAACCAAATTTACTTCCATTTAAAATCCCTCATGGAAGTACAATCATCACACAAACAAAGGGGAAGGCTTGGACAACAAACTCTTGAATTTACTAAACTATGCTTCAACCATAAGAAAGCAGGGTTTGAAAACTAAATGAGAAGCAAAGTATGGGTCGATTGTGTTGGACCCAAAATCTGAATTGATGCATTTGAACCCTGGCCGAGCCAAACAGCTTTAACTAATCAGCTAAGAACCTTACTCCTTAATCAATAACACGTTTAAAAGTCCAAACAGTCCCGAATCATTACATTCAAGCAAGTTCAAATCCAAACTTTAAAATGAAATACAACATTAGTGACATAAATGACTACACATGACGACTAAACTAAAGAACACATGAAGAAAATTATAGTGAAATCTTGCAATCATTTGACATAGAAACATGCAACAATTATCATTTCTTCAAGCTTGGTTACATGTTTCTGATTCACACTTCACATGTCACTTAAGAGCCAAGGAAATACCTGGAGATCGAAATAAAAACCAAAAGGGTGAGGAATCAGTCAAACAGCAACAGTATAGTAGAACCAGCACCAGCAAAACCAGTTCAAACCAGAAAAATTGATGCGAAATAGTGAAATAAAACAGTCTCAATCGAAAGTGACCACATCAACTTCACACCAAACTTTAGAAGACCCAATTCAATCCATTTCCACACTCAGATGAGTCAAAAAGTGTTTCAGAAATTGAACAAAATCACTGAAGAAGTTCAATTAAACAATAAAAATTTTAGCCATTTTTTTCTGGATTTTTATCCCTTAAAAATCTGCCTTGAAATGCCAGAAAGATGTCTTTACAGGCAAGCTATTAGGGCAGCCTAAGGGATCAATTTTCCTAGAAGCTTCCTAATCAGTTACCCAAAGATTCCCTTACCTAGACTACTTCTTTTGTTATATCTGTGTAAGGAAATTGAAAGTGCACGAATGGAAAGTGCAAGAATCAAAAATGCAAGAAATGACCAAACTACCCTTTAAACCTCTAAAAACTACCCCTCCAACCTAAGTATCGGTCACACTGACCCGACTCAAATTGGTAGGGGTCTGCAAACCAAATTAAATCCCCACTTGGGCTTTTTGATTTTTGGAGTCCAATTAAAATCCATCAGGGATTCCCAACTCGAAAGATTGACCTAAATTTCCCTACAAGAAAACTCGGAACCCTTTCTTTAAAATGCAATCAAGCAAAGACAAAGATGAATGAGCTAATTAACAGGAAATCGACTAAATTAAGACCTAATTAAGTGATTTAACGAACTAGAAACTTAACCTGTTTAACAAACTAAAAATGTCACAAAAACGGAATTCACGAAGAAAAAGAGAGAAAAGAGAAAAATAACGAACGGAAGAACAACCTTGGACTCAGAAGATGAATTGAATTTTCAACCAAATTATTATAAGAAAACTAGTTTTAAGAAAGGGAAAGATGAGGATGACAGAAAGGAAACCGGAGAGGGAAAGGGACTCACCAAATCGAATCTCGAAATCGGACGAGGAAAAAGAACTTAGCCAAACTTATGTCGATCCCTTGTTCTTTGTCAAGAACAACTGAACGACATCAGTTTCGCCGAGTCCAAACCTCAGAGTTTGAAAGAATAGCGCTCCCCGAATGTGCATGTGAAAAATGACTTTGAACTTTTTGGGGGTTGAACTCGGATTTCAGATTCGCGGAGTTCCCGACAGATTTGAAGGAAAGTAGTTGTGGATTTGGTATGAGGGGATCATGGGGGTTGTAGGGTGTTAGTTTGGGGGTGATTGGAGGCGTTAGGGTTTTGGTCGTCCTCTTCGATTCAAGATTCGAGGGAGGGGGTTTGGAGATTTGGAATGGGGAGGTGGAGAGGAATCAGGGGTGTAAATTTGGTAGTGTTTGGACGTTGGCCGCCGCCGTAGGCGATTTCCGGCGGGTGGCAGGCAGTGGTTTAGGGCGGGGCTAAAGGGGGGTCTCTGAGATGGTGAGGGACGAAGATAGAGGGGGGGTAGCATTTGAACAGTTAAATCAGTTTTGGACCGTTCGATTAACTGAGATCAACGGTCCAAATCAAAAAACAATCAAGACGATGTCGTTTAGGGTACTGGGGGGTTTGGACCGGGTTAGACCCAGATCTAGGCAGGGTGTGGGGTAATTTGACCGGGTACTGGGCTGGGTTTACATGGGTTTGGGAAGAAAAAAATGATTTGGGCTGGGAATTTAATTAGTTTGGCCCAAAAATTTGACCCTTTTTCATTCTTTCCTTCTCTCTTTTTTTCAATTCATTTTTCCTTTACAAATCTTTTCTCTTCTTTTTTTTCAAAAACTAAAATTAAAAACCTAAATTAAATCCTAAAACTAAATTAATTTATCAAAAATACTAATTAATTCTAAATAATAACTAACACGACCAATTAAAAACTAAATTTAAAGAAAACTACCCGAAAATCAAAAATTAAAATTAAAGGGTGCAAAATGACTATTTTTGTAATTTTCCTTTTTATAAACAACTTAATTACTAAATAATTCTTAAAATAAAAAATTAACTCCTAAATGCACCTGCAACACACATTTTTTTGTATTTTTCACTAATTAAAATGCACAAACAAAAACGTTAACAATTAACAGAAAATGCCACAAAACCCCACAAAATTGCAAACAATAGGAAAAAAATTTTGAATTTGTGGGAGTAATTCGTATATAGGGCAAATATCACGTGCTCACAGCTGCCCATCTTTGCCCGAAAACACGAAGAGTTTTCGTGCAAAGATAAAGTGAGCGTATACGAGCGATTTTTGCCCGTTTGAATACTCCGTGGGAATCATTTTTGAATGCTTTGACTGCACCCTGCTTCCGAGGTTGCCTACATATCCTTGGCTAAAAAGGAATCAGGTCAGTGTAGTTCAGGAATGTTTGGTAGCTGGGACTACCAGGAAGCTATGATTTCACTGTTGTTGCTGCTGCTACTACTGCTTACTGCATCCCTTATTACACCACGATAAAATAAAAAGAAGCTAGACTATGCTATGATCTATGCATTACAAAATCCTATCTATATCTTCAGACTTGCTCTGGTGGTTCTTGTTACCTTGTTGACTTGTATTCTCCCGATGGAATCCCTTTGTTGCCGCCTTGAATTGTAATCTGAGATGTTTTCCATTTCTCCAGGTGGACACCTCACTGCCAACTACACTTTTAGATGTTTTCTCTTTCTCCAAGGGACACTTGACTGCTGAACTTAAATGTATTCCCTGCTCTCCAGGCGGGCTCCTGATTGCTGAACTTGAAATGTATTTCATGCTCTCCAGGCGGGCTCTTGACTGCTGATTTGAAATGTATTCCCTGCTCTCCAAGCGGGCTCCTGACTGTTGGACTTGAAATGTAGTCCCTGCTCTCCATGCGGGCTCATGACTTCTAATCTTGAAACGTATTCCCTGCTCTTCAGGCGGGCTCCTGACTACTGACTTGAAATGTATTCCCTGCTCTCCAAGCGGGCTCCTGACTTCTAACTTGAAATGTATTCCCTGCTCTCCAGGCGGGCTCCTGACTTCTAACTTGAAATGTATTCCCTGCTCTCCAGGCGGGCTCCTGACTTCAACAAAATAGACAAAAACAAAGAAACTTTTCTGCCCCAGTTTGGTGGCTGGGCATAGATGTGAGTGTAAAACTAAATCATATTACCAAGTATTACTAAGAATTTGAAAGTTAGGTCCCATTATCCAGGGGGTCTTGACAACTCTTAACTAAATGACAATTTTAAATCTAAGCTATATCTTTCAAAGGTATGACTTCCGCTAAATCTTGTTAACTAAGAAAGTCATAAAACTACATCGCATTATCCAGGAGGATCCTGAAAATCAAAGGTCAAATTTTATCTTAAGAGTGACAACTTTTATGGCTGAATTATACTACCCTACAGCAGAATTTACGCTAAATGTTGTTATCTAATCGAGATATTAAAGCTAAGTCCCATTATTCAGGAGGGTCCTGGAAACTCCTAATTGAATCATATCTCGAACATGCAAACTTCTAAGCTAACTTGTATTCCTTTGGGATACATTTATGCTAGATTATGCTATTTCTAAACTTTGAACTAGGTCCCATTTTCCAGGCGGGTCCTGAAAATCAAAAATCAAACCTGTTTGGTGACTGCCTTTCTCCACGAAGGGTTTCCTCGAAACAACCGAAATTTCCTGCCCCCGTTTTAATCAAAGAAAAATTTGTCAGTTTAAAATGTGGTGGTTGGTTGATGGCATTCTTTGCTAAAAGTCTCTCTGCTGTATTATTTTGTTTTGACTGGCCTCCCCGAACTGGCCCTGAACCGCTTGACTTTTTGACTGACTTTCAAAACCCTATGACCTTGAATGACCCGAGTGTTCTATACCTGAATCGTTATTTCACACCTCTGACCCCTTTAACGGAACCTCTACATCTCCCATGAAATTACCAAATCATTTTGCCGATGGAACTCTTGCTGGCATTTTACCCCATTTTACATCATGCTATCTTTTGGTGTGCTCCGGCCCCACTAAGATTTGCAATCTTGAAGCTGGTAGTGAGCTTTGAAATTCCTTCTTATTTGCCTAAACAGAACTGACATTGGGAACATCTTAGAGAAATACCCAAAATAAATGAAATGCAATGACTTTCGGAATTAAGGATAAAGAAATCCAAAATTGGAAGACTATCTGAAGAGGAAAAAGAAAAAGGACTTATCTGAGTGGAGCAGCCGACAAAGGACTTATCTGAGTGAAGCAGCCGATAAAGGACTTATCTGAGTGGAGCAGCTGACACCAATGATCATGACACACATTTTGGATTACTCGGCCCAATCTATCTAACCAATTAACTTCCAATTGTCATACTTTGTTGCCCCGGAATTTCCATAACCAAATCCTGACCTTGTTCATCCCCCGGTGCCTTGGAAAGTTTTCACCAGCAGACCTCTCTCATTCGTTCATCTGTCAACTCACTTTCGCCTTAAGGTGCCCGTGAGGGTTTTCACCAATAATACTCTCTCATTTTTTATTTCTCTCAGCTCCCGTCGCCTTACGGTGCTCGTAAGGGTTTTCACCAATAACACTCTCTCATTTTTAACATTTCTTTTCCCCTTTGGACTAGAATGTTGCCCCTGATATGAATCACCTCTATTTTCTCACCTTGGCATTTCTTGAAGACTGATTGGAAGGTCTTTCTTTGGACCGTAATGTGGGCTTTTGGATGGGGTTAGAAAGAAAGGGTATAAAAAGGCTCAAAACAACTCCTCATGGGTTCAAAATTACAACTTTCGGAATCAGATTTCTGATAACAACCACAACTTCTGCCCATGTTTCTTGTTTGGGAACTTTTGGATTTTTACTTTGATGGGACCGAACTGCGAGGGTACCTACGTACCCTTAAAAGGAATCAGGTCGAACGTAGTTCATGACATAGGAATTAATTTGTTTGTTGTGATTTTTCTTCTCTTTTTCTTTCTCTTCTTTCTCTTCTTTTTGTTTTTCTTTTTGATGTTTTTTTTCTCTCTTTTTCTTTTTCTTTTCTTTTTCTTTTCATTCTTTTCTTTCTCTTTTCATTCTTTCTTTCTCTTTTCTTTTTTCTTTCTCTTTTTCTCTCCTTCCTTTACTTATCTTTACGTTTGTGTTTCCGATATTTTCTATTGATTCCGAAAGAGGGGTATGAAAGAAAATAAATAAGGCTCAAAGGGGTAATAAGGGATAAAGTATTTAGATAGCAGAACAAAATGCCTTCGTCATTTCAATATTCGAGACATGCCAAATACAAACAAGTACAATCAAAGAAAGACATCATACATAGTATCTCTTGACTGCATTAGCATTAATAGTCATTTCTACACATTTGCCTTCTACATCTGTCAAATACAATGCACCATTGGACAACACTCTAGTCACAACGAACGGCCCCTGCCAATTTGGGGCGAATTTTCCTTTTGCTTCAACCTGATGAGGAAGAATACGTTTCAATACTAACTGCCCCACTTCAAACTTCCGTGTACGCACCTTCTTATTGTATGCTCTTGTCATTCTCTATTGATACAACTGGCCATGACACACTGCTGCCAGTCTCTTCTCATCAATCAAATTAATTATTCCAAGCGGGTTTTGACCTACTCCTCATCATCGATCTCAGCCTCCACGACAATTTGAAGGGATGGAATTTCCACTTCTACGGGTATCACTACTTCGGTGCCATACACCAACAAATAAGGAGTCGCCCCTACTGAAGTTTGGACAGTAGTACGATAACCTAGCAATACAAATGGTAGCTTTTCATGCCACTGCCTAGAACCTTCCACCATTTTTTGAAGTATCTTCTTTATATTCTTGTTGGCCGCCTCAACTGCTCCTTTTTCCTTAGGGCGGTATGGGGTAGAATTGCGATGTGTAATCTTGAACTGATGACATACCTCTTTCATCAGATGACTATTGAGATTAGCCCCATTGTTTGTAATGATCACCTTCGGTATCTCGAACCGGCAAATGATATTTGAATGCACAAAATCAATCACCGCCTTCTTGGTTACAGACTTGAATGTTTTAGCCTCTACCCACTTGGTGAAATCAATGGCCACTAGAATAAACCTGTGCCCGTTCGATGTTGCCGGCTCGATTGGCCCAATGACATCTATGCCCCAAGGAACAAAAGGCCATGGTGCAGACATTGTATGTAATTCAGATGGTGGAGAATGAATCAAATCTCCATGCACTTGGCACTGATGACATTTACGCACGAAACTGATACAATCTCGCTCCATAGTGAGCCAATAATAACCTGCCCGGAGAATCTTCTTTGCCAGCACATACCCACTCATGTGCGGTCCACAGACTCCAGAATGTACTTCAGTCATAATAGTTGTGGCCTGTCTGCCATCTACACATCTTAATAACACGAGATTTGGAGTTCTTTTGTACAAAACTCCTCCACTGAAGAAAAATACGCTTGCCAAGCGACGAATTGTTCTCTTTTGATCACCTGTGGCTTGTACCGGATATACTCCCCTTCGGATGTATTCCTTGATATCATTAAAACAAGGCTCCCCATCGAGCTCTTCCTCTACCATATTACAATAAGCATGCTGATCACGGACCTGAATATGTAACGGGTCAACATAAGCCTTATCCGGATGATGTAACATCGATGCCAGAGTAGCCAAAGCATCAACAACCTCATTATGAATCCTCGGAATATGCCTGAACTCTATTGCTTGAAACCATTGACAAAGATCATGCAAACATTGTCGGTACGGTATGAGTTTTAAATCCCGTGTTTCCCATTCTCCCTGAATCTGGTGTAATAGAAGGTCCGAGTCACCCAAGACCAAGACTTCCTGGACACCCATATCCCTAGCCATCCTCAAACCCAAAATGCATGCTTCATATTCCGCCATGTTGTTAGTACAGTAGAACTGAAGCTGAGCCGTAACAGGGTAATGATGCCCTGTTTCAGAAACAAGTACTGCTCCTATCCCAACGCCTTTCATGTTAGCAGCCCATCAAAGAAAATTTTCCATCCTGGCCTTTCAATCTGTTCCAACTCATCAATGTGCATTACCTCTTAATCAGGGAAGTAAGTCTTCAAAGGTTCGTATTCTTCATCCACAGGATTCTCAGCCAAATGGTCGGCCAATGCTTGTGTTTTCATCGCAGTTCGAGTCACGTAGACAACGTCAAATTCTGTGAGCAAGATCTGCCGCTTTGCGAGCCTTCCCGTGGGCATAGGCTTCTGGAAGATATACTTCAACGGATCTAAGCGAGAGATGAGGTAAGTAGTATAAAATGACAAATAGTGTTTCAACTTCTGGGCTACCCAAGTTAGGGCGCAACTCGTCCTCTCAAGATGAGTGTACTTAACCTCATAAGATGTGAATTTCTTACTGAGATAATATATGGAATGCTCCTTCCTGTCGGTGATGTCATGTTGTCCTAACACATATCCAAATGAATTGTCCAAGACTGTCAAATATAGAATCAAAGGTCTCCCTGGTTCTAGCGGGACCAACACAGGTGGGTTTGACAAGTACCACTTTATCTTATCAAATGATTCCTGACATTCATTTGTCCACTTGACTACAGCATCTTTCTTTAACAATTTGAAGATAGGCTCACAAGTTGTCGTGAGCTGAGCAATAAACTGGCTGATGTAATTCAATCTTCCCAACAGACTCATCACCTCAGTCTTATTCTTTGGAGGTGGCAATTCCTGGATGGCTTTGATTTTTGACGGGTCTAATTCAATACCTCATTGGCTGACTATGAATCCCAACAACTTTCCAGACAGAACACCGAATGCGTATTTTGCAGGATTGAGCTTGAGATTGTACCTGCAAAGCCTTTGGGAGAACTTTCTCAGATCTCTGGCATGGTCAGACTGCTTTCT
The DNA here is from genome assembly GCF_000715075.1 of Nicotiana tabacum. Lineage (NCBI taxonomy): Eukaryota > Viridiplantae > Streptophyta > Magnoliopsida > Solanales > Solanaceae > Nicotiana > Nicotiana tabacum. The sequence goes on along the minus strand of NC_134087.1, from coordinate 35,064,810 downwards.
AGACTTTACAATCGCATCATCCACATAAACCTCGATCTCCCTGTGTATGATGTCATGGAATATGGTCATCATTTCCCTCATGTAGGTTGCCCCGGCATTTTTTAGACCAAATGGCATGACCTGATAGCAGTACGTTTCCCATGGCTTGATGAATGCTATCTTTTCTGCGTCTTCTTCATCCATTAAGATCTGGTGGTAGCCCGCATAACAATCCACAAAAGAACCAATCTCATGTTTGGCACAATTATCGATCAATATATGGATGTTCGGCAGTGGGAAGTTATCCTTGGGACTCACCTTGTTGAGGTCTCGATAATCAACACACACCCTAGTCTTACCATCCTTCTTCGACACAGGCACAACATTGGCTAACCAGGTGGGATACCGGGTGACCCGAATGACTTTGGCCTCAAACTGTTTGGTGACCTCTTCCTTAATTTTCACACTCATATCAGTTTTAAATTTCCTCAGCTTCTGCTTGACAAGGGGAATGCTGGATCGGTGGGCAATTTGTGAACCACCAAGCCAGTGCTTAGACCTGGCATGTCGTCATAGGGCCATGCAAAAATATCTTTATACTCGAGCAGTGTTTTAATTACCTCCTCTCTGAGTTGTGGTTCAAGATGCACACTTATTTTAGTTTCCCGGACATTATCTTGGTTCCCTAAATTGATTTCTTCTATATCACTCAGGTTAGGCTTGGGTTTTTCTTTAAAATGGCTTAATTCTTTACTAATCTCTTTAAAGGCTTCCTCCTCGTCATATTCCAATTCAACATCACACTCTATTTCTTGAATTACTATTTCAGAATTAGATTGGCTTTTAAGACTGGTCCGGAGATTCCGCATGCATATCATATCATTGAAGCCAGCATAAAAAGAACTGTATAAGGAAGAAAGGAAAACAAAAATAAAACTATCAGGAAGAGAGGAAAAGAGAAATTGCATTTCATTAAAATTAAAGATAACGGGGTTTATACGTCCAAACGGATGGAACATAGAATCTGAATTACAACCCTAGAATAATCCAGATAAATTGAAAGAAAATCAAAGCAAACTACCAAAACTCCCACCTGGTGGGGAGAGGAGTAGCTTCCCAATTGTTAATCATTGCACTGGGCCCAACAAATTGCACATCCGCCTTGCTAGAACCCTCTCCAGCTTCTAACACGTTCACATCGGCGAATATCCTCTCGAACCTTTCCATCAAATATCCATCCACATCAACCACAAAACTGGGAACCATCGTCACTGGGCACTTTCTAGTACCAGGCCTGACAAATGATCGGGAAAGACGCGGAACTGACTTTGGAAGGGCCCATGCTCTCTGTTTCATTTTTCTGGCTCTTCTCATGTCTGCGACTATGGGCTTAAACCCCAGACCAAATGTATCCAAGTTTTTAGGAAGAGAAATCAGTTGTACGATACCTTGCAGAGATGCACCCAAACTCTTGCCCGGTACAAAACCATTTTTCAACATTTTAACGGCTATCATGACTGATGCAGCAGCTACCCTTGGAGTCGGCACGCATTTCCCTTCAGGAATTTTCTCTACCGATACCGTGTCAAAAACCTGATAAACCCATGGCCCTTTGTCATCTTCAAACTCTATGAACGGAACAATGGCATCACTGGGAACACACAAATTATCTTCGCCATGCACAACAATTTCCTATATATCCCATTCAAACTTAACCATTTGATGCAGAGTGGACGGGACCGCTTTGGCAGCATGAATCTAGGGTCGACCTAACAACAGATTTTAAGAAACAACCACATCGAGCACCTGGAATTCCATAGTAAATTCAACTGGCCCTATTGTAAGCTCGATCACTATGTCCCCGACTGAATCTTTCCCTCCACCGTCGAATCCCCGAACGCAGATATTGTTCTTGTGAATTCTTTCATCATCCACCTTTAACTTGTTCAGAGTGGAAAGAGGCAAATATTTGCACTGGAAACATTGTCAACCAGTACCCGAGTAACCACGGAATCTTCATATTTCACCATCAGATAGAGGGCTCTATTGTGCTCAGTACCCTCCACGGGCAACTCATCATCAGAAAAAGTGACTCTGTTTACCTCAAATATCTTGTTAGCTATCTTTTCCAAGTGGTTTACTGAGATTTTGTTAGGAACGTGGGCTGCATTCAAGATCTTCATCAAAGCCCGACAGTGCTCGTCTGAATGAATCAATAATGATAAGAGCGAGATCTGAGTCGGTGTCTTCCTTAACTGTTCCACAATGGAATAGTCATGTGCTTTCATCTTTCTCAGAAATTCTTCTGCTTCTTCCTCGGTCACAGCTTTCTTCACCAACACTGGGTTATCTTTTGAGGTCTTATCTTTTCTCAACTCTTCAGGGGCAAACATCTCCCCAATCGAATCAAACCATGGGTCTCACACACTTCTTCTTTAACCTCTTTCCACTTGTAAGTCACTGTCACTCATTCATAATTCCATGGGACTGCCTTGCTGTTGACTATCGGTAATTGAGTTATCGGTTTGATAATGACAGGATTTGTGCGGGGGCCCCTCATAATTACCATAGGCTTGTTCGTCACTCCTGGCACAACCAATTTTGCTCTTTCATGTTTTCCTGCTACGTCACTTGAGGACCCCTTCTTGATCTCCATAGATGGTTCATTATTTGCCCCGTTCAACTTGATCATAGAATTCTCACTTTTTGACTTTTCAAGCGTCTTGGCTTTACTAGCCCGAATCATCATGACAGTTTGCAAAGGCTTCTTAGGCTCCCCTCCCTTATGCACAATCTCAATCATATTTGTCTCATGATGGGCTGGCAATGGGTTCTGGTTGATATTGGGTACCTCCGGTGCTTGGACCTCAATCCGATTAGTATCAATGAGCTCTTGAATAGCTATTTTCAATTTCCAGCATTTCTCTGTGTCATGACCCGGGGTCCCTGAACAATACTCATAACTCACCAAGCGGTCAAGATTTCTAGGAGGGGGATTTGGCAGTTTAGCCTCGATCGGATTCAACATACCCAACTGTCTCAATCTATGGAATAGGCTAGTATATGATTCTCCTAAAGGAGTGAAAGTCTTCTATTTCTGCAACCTCTCATTCTTAAAGGCTTGATTGGGCCGAAACCCTATTCTACGGGGATTTCTGTAGGCTCTTGGGGGTGGATGGGTATTTTGTGGAGCTAGGTATGGACTTTGTAGAGCTGGCGCACGCCATTGTGCGTGAGCAGAAGGTTGGGTATAGGTTTGTGCGTGATAGACGGGAAAATGGGGATCTGGCAGTGGGTAGTAGTGTTGTGGTAGGCTATATGGAGTGTGGCGGTAAGTTTGGTGATAGGGTCGAGGCGGGTTGTAGTAATATGGAAGGTTTCTGGAACCGACCCAAGCTCCCGACTCAATTATCGCAGCGTCCTCTTTCTTCTTCTTCCCGAGTACACCTCCAGTACCGTTTTGAATGGCCTGGGTGGTCACTTTGATTGCTGAATAACTCATGATCTTGTTGGACTTGAGTCCCTCCTCAACCATGCCTCCCATTTTTACAACTTCATTAAAGGACTGCCCACTGCTGACACCAAGTGACCAAAATAAGTGGGTTCCAAAGCTTGCAAGAAATAATCAACCATCTCACTTTCTTTCATCGGAGGGTCAACCCTCGATGCTTGCTCTCTCCACCGGAATCCATATTCTCTGAAACTCTCACCGGGCTTCTTCTTGATCTTCGTCAATGACACACGGTCTGGGATAATTTCAAGATTATACTGAAAATGACAGGTGAAGGCTTGGGTCAAATCGTCCAATGTGTGCCACCTGCTGTGATCTTGTCTGGTATACCATTCTAACGCCGATCCACTCAGACTTTGGCTGAAATATGCCATCAGCAACTCATCTCTTCCGCCTGCTCCTCTCATCTAGCTACAGAATCCTCTTAAGTGTGCTACTGGGTCACCATGCCCATCGTATAGATCAAACTTAGGCATTTTGAACCCTGCTGGTAACCGAACATCTGGGAACAGACATAAATCATTATAGGCCACACTTACTTGACCTCCCAACCCCCTCATATCTCTGAATGATTGTTCTAAGCTTTTGACCTTTCTGATCATCTCCTCATGTTCGGGATTCTTGGGTGGCTTCTCGGTTTCTACCATGAGATCAAGATGAGGGGTGTAAGAATATGGTTCTGGAGCTTTGAAGGTGGGTTCAGGGGGATAATACTGGTTGTCGTGAGTTTGGAACAGAGGTTCACTGGAAGATCGGTGTAATATAGCAGGTGAAGGTGCCACAAAAACAGGTGTGATTGGTGGGGGAGGGTATGGGACTTGTTTGGGTGGTAGAGCTTGAGAAGTATGGGAAGTGGTGCCATAGCATTGTTGGTAGAGGGAAAAGGCTGGAGATGAGTTCACAGTGGGAGGGTCTTGAGGTTTGGCCGATGGTGGGATATAAGCAGGGTTAGCGGGATAAACCGGTGGTGGATGCCCCTTTGCCCAGGCTTGGTACATTTCAGTCATCTGCTGCTTTAACTTATACATATCTTCCTTCATTGCATTAACATCCAGTTCTTCCACCTCTTTTGACGGGTCAACAATACTTGTCTCTGGTTCTTGCTTGGCCATATTCAACCTGTCTTTTAATCGAGTGTTGTATGAGTGAGTTGCCAAAATGCCAATCAACTAACCACCTGCCTGGACTCAATTCATCAACAACAACCTTGTTAGCGATTAGGATTTAAACAGATTGGTAACCACATTTTGGGGAATGAATGCACCTAAGCAGTTAACCATTTTTATTATGCATTTGATCGGCTGCTTGCGTCATCCCAGCTTTTCCATTTGCAACTTCCTTCTTTTTCTTCTCTTTTTCCATTCTGGCCTTTGCTTTCTTTGTTTTTATCCTCTCATTTCCCTCTTGTTTTGTCATTGCTTCTTTCTCTAATTTTCTCTCTTTTCTTTTCTCTCTTTTTTTCTCTTGTTTTTTTCCTCTTTTTTTCTTTCTTCTTTTTTTTTCTCTTTTGGTTGTGGTCGAATCCTATAGAGATTGTCTATGTATCATAACCTCGTATGAATCAGACCGAGCGTAGTTCTGGGCGATAAGTACGAAAGTAAATAATAAAACAATTTTTGGGATTTTCAATTTCATAAAAAGCAAATGCTTTGATTACAAAGACTCAACACTAACAGACTCTAAGAGAAACTAATAGACGCTGATGAAAAGATGAAATACAGACTCCAAAAAATAAACTACCATACTCCGACAAAAGAAAATGCAGACTTGACAACAAATGACAGACTCCAGCATAAAGAAAATACAGACTCAACACAACTAACAGACTCCAAGGAAATACAGACTCAAATGAAAAATCATGAATACATCAATGCTCCTAGTGCCCGCGGGACATCATTCGGTCTCGTCGCGGGCCTATATGCAAGATCCCTTTGAAGTCGGTCCAAGTCACTCATTATCTGCTCAACGAATGTCATCACTACCGCGAAGAAGGTAGTGCGAGTCATATCCTCACAGATTTGGCACTTCATAACGATGTAATCGACGATGTTTCTAATTCTCTCTCTTATGACACCTTTTTCTTATAACAAACGCCCAATCTGCTGGGCCCTGGCCTCCAAAGTTTGCTCGGCCACTTGATTTTGCTCCTAAAATTGTTGCAAATCTATTTCTAATTGTGTCAATGCCGTATAACAATGTTCTCTTTCAACCTTGAAGTTCTTTCGCCTATTTGATCATTATGTTTTCCGTGCCGATGGCCCTTTTCTTTAATCCCACGACCTCATCATTGTACTTTTCTTTCAACTGCTTAACCAGGCGTGCTCGTTCATCTGCATTTTTAGCCAACTGTTTTCGAGCCTTGGCTAGTTCACTTTCTTCTTTGTTCAAATCAAAACTATAGTCACCCACTTTCTGCCTCAAGTTAGCTATGAGTTTCTTATCTTTGGCACTTCGGACTGGGTTTTCTGCCGCTATTTTCATTTTCTGAATCTGGGCTCGAAGGGCCTCATTTTCTATGGCTAGCTTTTTCTTTTCTCCTTCGTCCGCCGTGGCTTGAAAGCTATTTTCGAACTGAAGGTCCCTGACTTGTTTTTCCAATTTGCTTATGGTAGCCCTATACTCTTTTTTTTTGGCCAACCAGTCTCATTGCACTTATGCTCCGTTAGTGAACTGTTGCACATGGGGTCTTTTTGCGGTCCATTCGGGACATCACTACCGCGAAGAAGGTAGTGCGAGTCATATCCTCACAGATTTGGCACTTCATAACGATGTAATCGGCGATGTTTCTAATTCTCTCTCTTATGACACCTTTTTCTTGTAACAAACGCCCAATCTGCTGGGCCCTGGCCTCCAAAGTTTGCTCGGCCACTTGATTTTGCTCCTAAAATTGTTGCAAATCTATTTCTAATTGTGCCAATGCCGTATAACAATGTTCTCTTTCAACCTTGAAGTTCTTTCGCCTATTTGATCATTATGTTTTCCGTGCCGATGGCCCTTTTCTTTAATCCCACGACCTCATCATTGTACTTTTCTTTCAACTGCTTAACCAGGCGTGCTCGTTCATCTGCATTTTTAGCCAACTGTTTTCGAGCCTTGGCTAGTTCACTTTCTTCTTTGTTCAAATCAAAACTATAGTCACTCACTTTCTGCCTCAAGTTAGCTATGAGTTTCTTATCTTTGGCACTTCGGACTGGGTTTTCTGCCGCTATTTTCATTTTCTGAATCTGGGCTCGAAGGGCCTCATTTTCTATGGCTAGCTTTTTCTTTTCTCCTTCGTCCGCCGTGGCTTGAAAGCTATTTTCGAACTGAAGGTCCCTGACTTGTTTTTCCAATTTGCTTATGGTAGCCCTATACTCTTTTTCTTTGGCCAACCAGTCTCATTGCACTTGTGCTCCGTTAGTGAACTGTTGCACATGGGGTCTTTTTGCGGTCCATTCGGGACATCACTACCGCGAAGAAGGTAGTGCGAGTCATATCCTCACAGATTTGGCACTTCATAACGATGTAATCGGCGATGTTTCTAATTCTCTCTCTTATGACACCTTTTTCTTGTAACAAACGCCCAATCTGCTGGGCCCTGGCCTCCAAAGTATGCTCGGCCACTTGATTTTGCTCCTAAAATTGTTGCAAATCTATTTCTAATTGTGCCAATGCCGTATAACAATGTTCTCTTTCAACCTTGAAGTTCTTTCGCCTATTTGATCATTATGTTTTCCGTGCCGATGGCCCTTTTCTTTAATCCCACGACCTCATCATTGTACTTTTCTTTCAACTGCTTAACCAGGCGTGCTCGTTCATCTGCATTTTTAGCCAACTGTTTTCGAGCCTTGGCTAGTTCACTTTCTTCTTTGTTCAAATCAAAACTATAGTCACTCACTTTCTGCCTCAAGTTAGCTATGAGTTTCTTATCTTTGGCACTTCGGACTGGGTTTTCTGCCGCTATTTTCATTTTCTGAATCTGGGCTCGAAGGGCCTCATTTTCTATGGCTAGCTTTTTCTTTTCTCCTTCGTCCGCCGTGGCTTGAAAGCTATTTTCGAACTGAAGGTCCCTGACTTGTTTTTCCAATTTGCTTATGGTAGCCCTATACTCTTTTTCTTTGGCCAACCAGTCTCATTGCACTTGTGCTCCGTTAGTGAACTGTTGCACATGGGGTCTTTTTGCGGTCCATTCGGGACATCACTACCGCGAAGAAGGTAGTGCGAGTCATATCCTCACAGATTTGGCACTTCATAACGATGTAATCGGCGATGTTTCTAATTCTCTCTCTTATGACACCTTTTTCTTGTAACAAACGCCCAATCTGCTGGGCCCTGGCCTCCAAAGTATGCTCGGCCACTTGATTTTGCTCCTAAAATTGTTGCAAATCTATTTCTAATTGTGCCAATGCCGTATAACAATGTTCTCTTTCAACCTTGAAGTTCTTTCGCCTATTTGATCATTATGTTTTCCGTGCCGATGGCCCTTTTCTTTAATCCCACGACCTCATCATTGTACTTTTCTTTCAACTGCTTAACCAGGCGTGCTCGTTCATCTGCATTTTTAGCCAACTGTTTTCGAGCCTTGGCTAGTTCACTTTCTTCTTTGTTCAAATCAAAACTATAGTCACTCACTTTCTGCCTCAAGTTAGCTATGAGTTTCTTATCTTTGGCACTTCGGACTGGGTTTTCTGCCGCTATTTTCATTTTCTGAATCTGGGCTCGAAGGGCCTCATTTTCTATGGCTAGCTTTTTCTTTTCTCCTTCGTCCGCCGTGGCTTGAAAGCTATTTTCGAACTGAAGGTCCCTGACTTGTTTTTCCAATTTGCTTATGGTAGCCCTATACTCTTTTTCTTTGGCCAACCAGTCTCATTGCACTTGTGCTCCGTTAGTGAACTGTTGCACATGGGGTCTTTTTGCGGTCCATTCGGGACATCACTACCGCGAAGAAGGTAGTGCGAGTCATATCCTCACAGATTTGGCACTTCATAACGATGTAATCGGCGATGTTTCTAATTCTCTCTCTTATGACACCTTTTTCTTGTAACAAACGCCCAATCTGCTGGGCCCTGGCCTCCAAAGTTTGCTCGGCCACTTGATTTTGCTCCTAAAATTGTTGCAAATCTATTTCTAATTGTGCCAATGCCGTATAACAATGTTCTCTTTCAACCTTGAAGTTCTTTCGCCTATTTGATCATTATGTTTTCCGTGCCGATGGCCCTTTTCTTTAATCCCACGACCTCATCATTGTACTTTTCTTTCAACTGCTTAACCAGGCGTGCTCGTTCATCTGCATTTTTAGCCAACTGTTTTCGAGCCTTGGCTAGTTCACTTTCTTCTTTGTTCAAATCAAAACTATAGTCACTCGCTTTCTGCCTCAAGTTAGCTATGAGTTTCTTATCTTTGGCACTTCGGACTGGGTTTTCTGCCGCTATTTTCATTTTCTGAATCTGGGCTCGAAGGGCCTCATTTTCTATGGCTAGCTTTTTCTTTTCTCCTTCGTCCGCCGTGGCTTGAAAGCTATTTTCGAACTGAAGGTCCCTGACTTGTTTTTCCAATTTGCTTATGGTAGCCCTATACTCTTTTTCTTTGGCCAACCAGTCTCATTGCACTTGTGCTCCGTTAGTGAACTGTTGCACATGGGGTCATTTTGCGGTCCATTCGGGATCATGTTGAACTCGGGACCTTTTACCATACCAAGCAGTATAACTAGGCTCTACCTCGCCTCTGGATAGATATCGTACTTGAGTATTAGGCCCTAAGAATCTGCACTGATGCCAAATCCGATGCACTCTCTCTTCTGGGAAGGCAGCTTTTGGCTCTAACTCAATGACCTGCAGACTCAAATATTCATCGTGTGGGATGGTCTGGTATCGGCTTAACTGACGTAGGATTCTGTGCGGAGCATAAGCCTGAATACAGCGAAGACCCATCAACAGCAAAAAAACATGCCTCAACCGACATATAGATTACTTCACTGATCGAGAGCCACCCGATCGACCATTCGATCTTGTTTGCAGTCAGAGATCTCAAATGAGCATGCCATGATTCCGTACCATCCGGGAACTCATAACCCTCTACCTGCTTTACATGTTTTTCAATGCATTCAAGGCCAGTCATACCACAATTCAAGTATCCGGGGTGGTGGCAAAGGTGTTCCTCCATCCATAGTTGTAGCAACATATTGCACCCTTCAATGAACTTCCCTCCTTATCGACAATGGGCCAGAGCTCGGTAAATTTCCGCCAAGATCAGCGACACTATAGTCCCATTTGCCTTTTTCATCATAAAATCGGCTATCCCTACAAGTCCCAACTCTATGTTCCCGTGTTTTCTAGGGTAAACCAAAATACCCAGGAACGCTGCTATGAAAGCTAATCCTCTCCGAGCTTCCCACTTGTCTTGGTTTCCTGTGTGAGTAAGACCGGTATCTGGCGTTTTGAAGCCACGGAAATTCCCGTAACGTTGATACAGAAAGTAGAAGGTACAGAATCCTTTGGATAAATTTCCGTCTCGGATGTCACGATTGATGCTTAACAAGTCCAAAAATTTATGAGTGGTTTCCGTTCTCGGCGCCACCGGGTATTGACTTCTAAGATTCCCTTCGAAACCGACATAGCCTGCTATCTCTTCCAGTGTAGGAGTTATCTCAAAATTAGCAAAGTGAAATACATTATGCACTGGGTCCCAGAATGGTATCAAGGCCTCAATCACGTCTTTTCTTGGCTTAACCTTCAAGAGCCCGATAAGACCACTCAATGCTTTTGTCACAACCTTTCTGCTATCTTCCCCCAAATCATGCCACCACATATGTAGCTCCAAAGGGATCTCTTCACGGACTGAGAAAGGTTCATTTTGAATTGTGCTCATCCTACACATTTATTAAGGTGATTTTAATTAAAAGGAAACTATGACTCATTTTGACTCAAGAAAAATGACCATCTTTTTTTCCAAAATTTTCACACAAATATCCGGCTTTGCCAATACGGCCTTTCAGCACTTCGAAAATGAAGATTTTAAGGTTGTGTCGGCTAACCAGCCAAAACCTTTAAAAGTGACTAAAAGTGGTTGTTCTTGCAAAAATAGCCTTCAGGACCCTTTTAGGGACATTTGGCTATTTCTGACAAGAATGGCATCACCCTAATTTTTTTCAAATTCAACTAAAATTTTTGTTCTTTTGTGTTATTCTTGCAAAAAAGGAAGTTGGACCCGATGGAGGTTGCCTACGTATCTCACACCCTGTGAGAATCAAACTGGCGTAGTTCGGAAAATTTTTTTTTTTTAAGAGAACAAACCCAATTTCTTTTTTTTCTTTTTCCAAAAACACAAACATATTTTCTTTATTTTTCTTTAAAAACCACAAAATCCCCCTCTTTTTCAAAATTTCGGCAGAGTTTCAGTATACTTTAGGGACATTGGTTTCACCGCAGGTAATTACCTCACACTGCTATTTTCTTTTCCAAATTCTCTCCCTTTTATTCAAAAGCCGATCAGCATGCAAATCCGAAGCAAATAAATGCATAAGTGGCAAGTAAGATGCATCAGAATGGTCTTTTTATTTCGGGTGCACTGTCCTAGACAGACCCAACCCCTGTGTTAAGTCTCCAAAGTCAAAATGCACATGATGTAAACAAACGTTCCTACTAGGGATCCGGCATGAGGTATTGTTATACTAGGTTTAAAAACCTGGGTTTATTTGTTCTAGACTTGGCTTACCCGAGCGGACAGCTCGAGCCGAGGGGGGGCAGCGTACCGGGAATACAGAAGCTTCACCGGCTTTGCAACTTGTCCGAACCTCGTTCTAAATTTGGAATATGACTCTAACAGAAAAGAAGTCACACGAAGTGCACAGTTCTTCATGATTTAGAAGACTTAGAGAGAAGAGGGATTTCGCAACAGTTTATATACAGTTCACGGAATATCAAAGTAGTAAAAGCAATCAATTAGCACATTAGGCCCAAATCATGTAACAAAATCAAATAATGGATAAAGCCAACTATAATAATTATTCTAAGCTCGAATTCTTGAACCCTGAACTAGAGATTCTGGGTTCGATCCCCAGCAGAGTCGGCAGAGCTGTCGCACCTCCTTTTTACCTACACCCCGGGAAAGGGTATAGTATATAAGGGAGTTTTTCCAATTAAAGGACTGTTACGCCTCGCAATATTACGTCGATATCACGTTCCGCAGTATTACATTATGGTGATGTCACACTTCCAGTAAAGTTACGATGATGTTGCACCCTGAAGTATTGTACGTGAAATTTGTCGTAACGTATTGACATCAGTCCAAGTAAAAGATTATTTGGAGGTTATAAGGATTATGCTATTTCACAAGTGATTATAAATTCGTGAAGGTGAGAGGGGAAGCAAGTCGAAGAAAATGAATTTCGTTGAAAGTGGCCAACTTGGGATAAAATACGGGTTGAGCGATAATACCCGATAATTATAAACTAGTACCATGCGAGGTACCATATGACCACGGTAGTATAATATATAAAGTATATATGAAGTATTTTAAAAATAAATAGAATTTTAAGTAATTTGTGATATTTTTAAATTATGCGGGTAAAAGATTAATTATCGGGTAACGAAACATTACCCGATTAACTAATAAGTGGATAAAAAAATTAATAATATAACCCACCCTACTCCCCACGTGGCAGTATGCCATCATTAAACATATGACTCTTGGTCATATGTATATCACGTGTAAATCCCTCCATAACCCATTAAAATGAGTCATTTTGTAGAAAGACTCATTGACTTAACATAAGTTTTGAATGATATAGAATTTAGGATCCATTGGATACTTCCTGAAAATAGAAAAACGAGAATCAGAAGATTCAATTCACTCTTTGAATTGAAATCAATAATTTGGAAACAGTATCTTCAAAAAACGTAAGAACAAGAATCCTTTCGTCCAAACATTTCAAAACCAAGCCAAGATCGCTCCAAAATTCTAATATATCCAGTGTAAATTTCGCAAGAAGCAGATTCAGTTAAATAATTCAAGAAACATGTATGTTAAGGCTAAGCTCTTCTTTCATTTGGCATGATCTCGTCATTACATTCATATCCCGGAATTTACGTATAATTTGCTAGTCTCGCAAATTGTGTATATTTTTCTAGTGTTGTAAGTTATAATATTCTCCTTATCGGGATTTTATATTCAGTTGAGTATTTCCTTCTTTCAGTCAAGAGAGCAGAGAAGTTACATATATACAATATTAAAAGTATTTTCATTACTGTCACACCTCCTTTTTCCGCACCCGAGGGGCGCGAGGGGAGTTTTTTCCAATTAAAGGACAATCGAAAGGGGATTGGTTTAATTATTTCAGAGTCGCAACTTGGGAGATTTAGGGTGTCCCAAGTCACCAATTTTAATCCCGAATCGAGGAAAATAATGACTCTATATTACAGTCTGCGTACCAGAAATCTAGATAAGGAATTCTGTTAACCCGGGAGAAGGTGTTAGGCATTCCCGAGTTCCGTGGTTCTAGCACGGTCGCTCAACTGTTATATTTGGCTTGATTATCTGATTTTAAATACAATATGAACTTATGTGCAAATTTTATCTTTTAACCGCTTTATTATTATTGTTTTTACGAGAATGTGAACGTTGCTTAAAACACGTCTTTGGACTGCGTCACATGAAATGCACCCACAATCCGGAACGCATTTTATTTGATGTTTTGAGATTTGGATTTGGGTCGCATGAAATGCACACCCGAGCTTAAGAAAGTAAATTATTAAACACGCGCCTAGAGAGACTATCGCGTTATTATTTTTGGAAGGCCACGAAATTCACTAAGCGGCCCTCCTAAATTCTAAGTAATTTAAAATGAGTATTTACTGAGGGCCCCGCAATTTGTATTTTTATTCGGCGAGTCTCATCTCATTCTTATTTTTTAAAGAAATTTGCAACGTCATGGAAATGCATCTCGGGCCACGCCACAATCAATGCGCCCGTGACTAGAGACACATTTCGACTCCGTTGAGATTTGGATTTGGGTCACATAAGTGTGCACCCGAGTTTAGGGAGATAACATTATTAATGGCGCGCCTAAAGCAACTAGTGCATTATTATTTTTGGGGAAGGCCGTGAAATTTGTTAAACGGCCCATCCCGGAATCTAAGTATTTAATACATATATTTTGTGAGGGCCCCGCAATTTGTCCCTTTTATTCGGCGAGGCTCGTCTCATTTTATTCTTTATTATTACTATTATATTTTTTTTTTTTTAAAAGGATGCCATTTTCATGTCTTTAACAATACTAAAACTTACGGCCTCTTTACAACTAAATTCCCATGACTTGTTAAAAGTTTAATAAAAGGAGTTTAGTGAATGAGTGTTTCGGTAGTAGTAACAGCATGCACTAATACTATTTTTTCGAATGACCTAACCGAAGGAAAGGACGAACATATTAACGTCAAACTTGTGTCATAGAACGACTAGTCCAACTTAATTAAACGACATCAAATAAACAAGAATAACATAACATGAAAATGAACCAAAATGCAGACAATGAAACATAGGCAGAAAATTTCCATACCAATTTTTATATTACATCTCAAACATTCAACGTAAGTTTATTTATCTAATACATCGAGGTTTACTAACCTTTGCACCTCGACAAACTCAGAGCGACAAACACGATTCCGACGGAACTTAAGCCGGACCTTTCTGAACGAAGAACAACGACGGAACCTCGGACAGCGCCTCGACGTACCGGACCTCGACGAACAAAACAACCTCACCGGACTGAAGCAACGGCTGAGCTACTCAGCAACGCAGCGACGCAGCAACAGCTGCTGTATTTTTTCGACGCAGCAACTGTTGCGAGAAGCTGCAACAAAGGGGTCGTTGGAGGTGATGAAAGGAGCAGCTATGGAGGTCTGTTTGGTTGTTGACGGAGGTGGAGGAGTGACGATGATTATGGGTGGTCGGAGGTTTTTGTGGACTGGTTTTTGTCGACTGCTCCTTTTGACGTGGGGTGGCGTTCGGACGGTGGTGATGGGGGTGGTGCGACTGGTTCGGACGTGAGGGAGGAGGTGGTTTCGCTGGGGGGGAGGTGAAGGTTTGGGGTCTGTTTGGTGTCGATGGAGGAAGCTGTCGTGGGGGGGTGGCGATGCAGCGAGCAGCAGCTCGACGGAGCGGTTACGTGGGGAGTTACTGGTGGTTTCTGGACGCGAGGAGGAGGGGGTTGCCGGTGGTTTTTCGACGCTGGGGGGGGCAGTAGGGTTTTCTTGGTTTTTCAGTAGGTTTCTTTCTTTCTTCCTTTGAAGAAGAAAGAGGAACAGTAGTCTTTTTCAATTTTTTTCAAAAAGTCCCCCCTTTGTCAAGTGTTAGTCCGTGTATTTGACATGGCTTTGCCCAGAAAAATGAGCCCACGCGTGGTGGGGTTCAAGGCATATGTTCCCCACGCGTGGTGGGGTTTCCCACGTGTCCTGGACACGGTTTATTATGGGCTAGGTCCGAAAATTAAGCCTAAAACCGGGTAGTTTGAACCCGAATATTATTCTTTTGCCCAGACCCGAGAAATAGGAACACGTTGCTTAACTAGTCCTATGTAAGCAAAATAACTACCAAAAATAAGACTAGTATTTAACAAAACTATATCTTTTTAAATATTTTTTAAAGATTTAAAATAGCTACAAAATATTAATAAAACTATTTTTGTAATTTTCGTAAATATTAAGATAAAATATGAAGTAATATTTTTGTATTTTTTCAAAGTTAAAATGACTATAGAATATTAATAAAACTATATTTTTTTGTAATTTTCGTTCTTTAATAAAGACAAAAATATGAAGTAATATTTTTTTGTATTTTTCAAAATTATAATGACTGCAAACATTAATAGAACTATATTTTTTTGTAATTTTCGAATTTATATAAAGTACCAAAATAAAGTACAATTTTTTTTTGTATTTTTCAAGTTTATGAGAAATACATAAACTAAAATTATATATATATTTTTTGTGATTTTTCTTTTTGCAACGAAATAAAGTAAAATAGTTAAAATAGCTATACTAGACCCAATTTCACATATTCACGCTAAAAATGTGAAAATTCTCGGGGAGGGTCAAAAATCACGTGCTTACAGCTGCCCCTCTTTGACTGGAAACACGAAGAGTTTTCCGACAAAGAACGACTAGACGTGTTTTTGACCCGACCATTACTTGGACGGACTACACTTAAGGAAAGGGAGGGAATGTGACCGAGCCCTGGTATCTGAGCTGCCTACATATCCTTGGTTATACAGGAATCAGGCCACGTGTAGTTCGGAAATGAGAGAGATAGTGAAGTGTACCGAGGTGAAGAGCCGATCGAGGTGCCGTTCCGTTGAGGTTCCGGTCCGCGGTCCTGTCATTACAACAAAAATGAAAACTGAAAAAGACTAACTAAGCCTATCAGCTACTAGTTACAAGGATTCCTATCTCTTAAGTCTTCTGAAACTTGGTCTTGAGTCTTGAATGGTGCTTCATACAGACTTTGGATCTGAACCTTGATACTTGCTAGTTGTAGGTGCTAGTTCTTGAGCAGACCACCTTTGTTCTCTACTTCCGTAATTTGGGCTCTTCTCTTTCTTTTTTTTTTTTGTTTTTGTGACTAGCTTTTGTTGACCCTCTCAGACTGTTGACTCGCATTCTTGGGGCGAGCTTCTTGTTGCTTCTATCTTGGATTGAGTGCTGGGGATTTTTGTTGTAGTCCTTCTGCTTTTACCACAAACTCCATTCTACAGGAGGGTCCCTGACAATCAAAACAAAACAAACAAAATTTCCTAACCCAGTTTGCCCTGGGGAGGTTTGTGAGTCGTTAGCAAAATCGTAGCCCACTGATACTACTGATGCAGTGCTGAGAGTGAACTAAACACTAGATTAGGATGTATTCCCTTGTTATACAGGTGGGCGCCTAACTTCAATGCTTGAAATGTAAGGACTAAAATGTATTCCTCTGTTATTATGGGCGGGCTCCCAATTTCAACACTTGAAAAGTAAAGACTGAAATGTATGCCTCTGTTATCTGGGCGGGCTCCCAACTTCAACACTTGAAAGTAAAAACTGAATGTATGCCTCTGTTATTATGGGCGGGCTCCCAATTTCAACACTTGAAAGTAAAACTGAAATGTATTCCTCTCGTTTTACAGGTGGGTGCCTGGTAAGAAATTTAAAGACTGAATGTATGCCTCTGTTCTATGGGCGGGCTCCCAATTTCAACACCTGAAAGTAAAGACTGAAATGTATTCCTCTCGTTATACAGGTGGGCGCCTGGTTTCAACAACAATTTAGAAAATAAAATCCTATTCGAGGGCGGATGAACCCAAAATGTCCTATTCGAGGGCGGATGAACCCAAAATGTCCTATTCGAGGGCGGATGAACCCAAAATATCCTATTCGAGGGCGGATGAACCCAAAATATCCTATTCGAGGGCGGATGAACCCAAAATATCCTATTCGAGGGCGGATGAACCCAAAATATCCTATTCGAGGGCGGATGAACCCAAAATATCCTATTCGAGGGCGGATGAACCCAAAATATCCTATTCGAGGGCGGATGAACCCAAAATATCCTATTCGAGGGCGGATGAACCCAAAATATCCTATTCGAGGGCGGATGAACCCAAAATATCCTATTCGAGGGCGGATGAACCCAAAATATCCTATTCGAGGGCGGATGAACCCAAAATATCCTATTCGAGGGCGGATGAACCCAAAATATCCTATTCGAGGGCGGATGAACCCAAAATATCCTATTCGAGGGCGGATGAACCCAAAATATCCTATTCGAGGGCGGATGAACCCAAAATATCCTATTCGAGGGCGGATGAACCCAAAATATCCTATTCGAGGGCGGATGAACCCATCTTCAAAAGCTTGGAATTGTCTTACCTCCGACTGTCTTTCTTAGAATCGTGTTGTCTTGCTATCTCTTAAAACTTGAATTGATTTCCTCGTTCCTTCGAGAAAATTTTCGACAAATGGCAGGAAATTTTCTGCCCCAGTTTTGGTGCTTTTCCTTGCGGCATGTTTTTTCGCCATTAACAAGATTTCCTTTTCCTGCTTCAAATCAAAGAAAATTTGTTAGTTTTAACACATTGTGAGTGGTCGTGCCACTCCTGCTGGGGATGGTTTCTCCCTTTCTCTCTCCCCCGCTTTGTGCTTCATTACACTATCAAACTTGCTGGGGGTTATTTTGCTGGGAATGAATTTTCCTTTTATTTTCTCAACTGTTGTTTTCCTGTTTTCCTCCAGCTACCCTTGGAAATTTGGTCCTCTTGGGATCTAGACCCATTCAACATTTGGTCTTGCGACCAACTTCTTTTCGCTTTATCGTCTTATCTTTGCCATGTCCTATTCGCATTTTGCTTTGCATCATTTTGGCAACTGGTAGTAAGCTCTGAAAATCCTTTTCAAAAATAAACTGTTGGGGAGGTAAAATCTTTAAACCAAGAAATGAAAAAGTGAAGAATTTCAAAAATAGAAAAAGAAGAAGTCTTTCTGAACGAATGCTGGGGAAAAGGAAAGAAAAGAACTTATCTGAATGATATAACTGATCCCAACGAACATGTCACGCATTCCGGATTAATCAACCCAGTCGATTTGTATCAATCAACCCTTCGGACGGCCTCATGTTGCTGAGGATAAACAGGCACTCAACTCTTTGCCAAATGCGGATCCTTCCCGCCAATCTTGTCTTGTCGCCCCATAGTGCCCTTCGAGGGGTTTTCACTAATAAGACTCTCTCGTTTCTCTCAACTCTCGTCGCCTTATGGTGCCTGTGAAGGTTTTCACCGATAAGACTCTCTCATTTTATTTTATTTTTCAACTGGGGATCGGAGTGATGCCGATATGACTTTCTGTTGAGGATTCTTTCGGCTATCAATTCATTTCCAGCTTGTGATCTTCTTCTTGGCTGGGGATCAGAGTGTTATCCCCGACATCCATTTGCATTGACTTAGCACTTCTCAGTTACTGATCGGGAGGTCTTTTTTGGACGTCAATATGGGTTTTCGTGTATGGTTCAAAGAAAAAGGGTAACAAGAGGTTCAAAATGATTTTGATGGGTAAAACATTACAACTCTCGGAATCAACTTCTGCCCCAGTTTTTCTTGCTTGGGGATTTTTGTTTTTTTTGTTACACTATGACCGAGCCGTGAGGCGCCTACGTATCCTTCTTTGAGGAATCAGGTCAAACGTAGTTCCCAATTCCTTTGTTTTTTTTGTGACTTTTCTTTTGTTCTTATTATCATTACTTTTTTTTCTCTTTTCTTTCATTTTCATTACTGATTCCAAAAGAGGGGTATGAAAAAAAATAAATAAGGCTCAAAAGGGGAAGCAAAGGTTAAAGTGTTTGGATAGAAGAAAGAATTGCCTCCGTCATTTCATTCTCTGATAAATGCTAAATACCAACAAACAACAATTACAATCATACATAATATCTCTTAACTGTGTCAGAATTGATAACCATGTCGACGCATTTCCCTTCGATATTTGTTGATCACAAAGCGTCATTGGGCTTGCTCTGTTTAGATTGCAATAATCAACACACACCCGGATTAGGATATCGAGCGACCCGAATAACCTTATCATTCAGCTGTTTGGTTACTTCTTCCTTAATCTTCACACTTACGTCGGTTTTGGACTTTCTTAATTTTGCTTGACGGGGGGAAACGTCGGGTCAGTGGGCAATTTTTGAACCACTAAATTGGTGCTTCAACCCGGCATGTCGTCGTATGACCATGCAAAATGTTTTGAATTCAGTAAGTGCTTTGATTAGTTCTTCCCTGATGTCATCCGCATCCCTAGATTGATGGTTTCCGTGTCAGTTGGGCCCTCTTTTTCAAATTGGCTCAACTCTCTGTTAATTTCTTCGAAGGCTTCATCCTTATCGTATTCCGACTTATCATCACAATCTTGTACTATAAGTTCGAAATTAGATTGATTTTTAGACTAGGTTGAAGATCCGTTGTGCATGCCATATCATTAGAACCAGTATAAAGAAAACTGTTCAGGAGAGAAAAATAAGAAGAAAAATTAAAACAAAATAAGGAATGAGGAAAAAAACTTTCACTTTATTAAAATACGGGATAGCAAGGTTTCACACTTTGGCGAACACAAGAAAAATCTGGATTACAACCCTGGAATAATCCAAACAGCAAAAGAAAATCAGAGCCCACTACTAAGACTCCCTTCGTATAAGAAGAGGAGTAGTCATTCAATTGTTGATCTTTGCTTTCAAAATAAGGAATCTTTGCTTTCAGCCTCTAGTGTCTGAACATCAATCTTGTTGGTGTCAATAAGATTCTGTACTGCATGTTTCAACTTCCAACACTTCTCGGTATCATGTCCGGGAGCCCCCGAACAATACTCACAGCTTACCGAGTGGTCCGTATTTTTGGGAAGGAGATTTGGCAATCTGGGCTCAACAGGACTCAACAAACCTAACTGCCTTAATTTGTGGAACACGACAGTATAGGTTTCCCCCAACTCAGTGAATGTTCTTTGGATTCTTTCATTTTTGAAAGCCTGATTTCCCCGAAAACCTGCCCCTGGGGGGTTCTTGTAGGCTCTTGGCGGTGGATAGGTGTTTTGCGGTGGTGTATGTGTGTTCTGGGGAGCCGACACGCGCCATTGCGGGCGAACCGGAGGCCGAGTATATGTTTGGGCTTGGTGCATGGGGAAGTGTGGTTCTTGAGGTGAATAGTGGTGTTGAGGTGGGCTGTATGGGTAGTTTGGTTTGTGGGGTCTGGGTTGGTTGTAGCATGGTTTACCAGACTTGGACCAACTGCTTGCCTCAATCGTGGAAATTTCTTCTTTCTTCCTCCTTCCCAGGGCACCTCCCGTGTCGTTCTGAATAGCCTGGGTCGTTGCCTTGAGCGCTGGGTAATTCAGGATTTTGTCAGACCTCAGACCCTCCTCTATCATGACCCCTATCTTTACCACTTCATTGAAGGATTTCCCAACCGTCGTCACCAAGTGACCAAAGTATGTTGGATCTAGTGTCTGCAAGAAGTAGTCCACCATTTCTCCCTCTTTCATGGGAGGATCAACTCTGGCTGCTTGCTCTCTCCAGCGGAAACCAAACTCACGAAAACTTTCCCCAGGCTTCTTTCCAGTCCTCAGCAATGTGAGACGGTCAGGGACTATCTCGAGATTGTACTGGAAATGACCTGTGAAAGCCTGCGCCAGATCATCCCAAGTATACCACCTACTGGAATCCTGCCTGGTATACCATTCTAGTGCAGATCCGCTCAGACTCTGGCCGAAATAAGCTATTAGCAGCTCATCCTTGCCGTCTGCCCCTCTCATTTTGCTACAGAATCCCCGCAAATGTGCCATGGGATCACCGTGCCCTTCATATAAATCAAACTTAGGCATCTTGAACCCAGCCGGGAGTTGGACGTCTGGGAAAGGGCATAGATCTTTGTATGCTACGCTGACCTGGTTGCCCAAACCGTGCAGGTTCCTGAAGGACTGCTCCAGGCTTTTGAACTTTCTCAACACCTCATCCTGTTCAGGGGCTTTAACCGGCTTTTCGATCTCTGCCGGTACCTCCAAGTGTGGATTGTAAGCATGTGGTTCGGGGGCATGGACTGTAGGCTCAGGGGGATAGTATTGCGTATCGTGAGCCTGAAACAATGGCTCACTGGTCGTTCTGTGCAAGGGGGCTGGTGTGGGTCCCACAAAAGTGGGAATATCGGGTGTGGGGAGAGGTTGATGGGGTGGTGGAGCCTGGGAATCATGAGGGCTTCTTTCTTGATGGTAACGGGGATTTGGGAGGCTTGTTGAAGGGCCGGAGTGAGGGTATTCCGGCATGTGACCCAATGGCTCAGGGCTCTTTTGTGCTTTGGCTAGAGCTAGCTGCATTGCATTCATCTCTAGTCCCATCCTTTCTATCTTTCCCATCGCTTCCTTTAACAACTGGCTCATCGGCCTTTCTTCCTCGGTACTATTCTCTGAAGTAGTCATGCTTGTTGTTATCGGTCCTTTGGATCTAGTTTGGTAAGGGTGTGTTGCCAGAATTCTTTAACAACTAACTGTTTGAGATTCGGAAAACAACAAACTTGTTAGCGTTTAGAGTTTAAAAGATTTGATAACAACACATTGAGGATGCAATGCCCCTAGGCAGTTAACGGTTCCTAACATGCTTTGCTTCAAACAACATGCGTCATCCCGACTTGCTTATTTGCCCCTTTGAAGTACTTTGGGAACCCCTGTATTTTATTATATTTTGTATTTTCTTTTTCTTTAGATTTTTCATTTTTTTTTCTTTTCTCTTTTTCTCTTTTTTCAAAATATTTTTTCTTATTTTTTTATTTTTTGTTGTGGTCGAATCTTATGGAGATTGCCTACGTATCATGACCCCGCATGAATCAGACCTTGCGTAGTTCGTGACCAATAAGAGATAAACAATAACAAATAATTTTTCAATTTTCATATTTGAAACAAACTGGGTTTCAAGGATTTAAAGATGACCCGCAAACTTGAAAATCAAACAAACCGCGTGTTCTAATCAAAAGATTGGTAGACTCAAAAACAAAATTCCAGCTCCCTTTCTCTGTTCGACAAATGCAACCAAATGGTTATTTTTTGCAAATGTGGCCCCTTCCAAATTTCACATGAATTTGAGGCCGGGGAGGATTATTCATGACACTTTACAAACTTGTCCGTTCTTTTACGAAAATAACCTTTCGACAACTGAAAGATACTCTAAGGCTATTTCGGCAAGAACGGTTTAAGACGCGGCCGAAGTTGGCTCGGCTTATTATGACAAAATTCAAACGGTATTCACCTGACCGTCGACTCTTTGTTTTTTTTCAAATTATAATAAAGACCTGGTGTTGCAAACACGGCCCTTCAGCGCCTCGGGGACGAATATTTTTAAGGCTGTGTGGGTCCATATCTCAAAATGACCCAAAGGTGGCTGTTTATGCCAAGTCAGCCTTTCGGCGTCCCTTTCGGGAACATTCGGCTATTTATGACAAAACAGCATCACCTGACTTATTTATGACTCTTTTATTGTTTTTCGAAAATAGGAAACCCAATACTGCAAACACGGCCTGTCAACGTCTCGTGGACGAAGATATTTAAGGATGTGTGGGTCAATCGAACCAAATCTTAAAAAATGACCCACAGGTGGCTGTTTATGCAAAGTCAGCCTTCCGGCGTCCCTTTCGGGAACATTCGGCTATGTCTTGATAAAACAGCGTCACCCGACTTCTTTATGACAAAAATTAAAATTTGACATATATATATTTTTTTTATGATTATTATTTGTTTGTTTTTGGCTTTTTAGCAAAACGGTGGGGTTGGACCCGATGAGGGTTGCCTACGTATCTCACATCCGGTGAGAATCAAACCCGCGTAGTTCGGGCGAATAAACTATTTTTGAGAGGACCCTTTTCCATTTTCTATATTTTTTTTTGTTTTTATTATTTTTCCCACAACAATCAAATAGACTATTATTTTTCATTCATAACAAACAAACAAATTAACGAAAAACATAAAACATTCCTTCTTCTTCTTTTTTTTTTTTTTTGAGAAGGTGGGGTTGGACCCGATGAGGGTTGCCTACATATCTCACATCCGGTGAGAATCAAACCCGCGTAGTTCGGTCAAAGAACTACTTTAAAAGAAGAAGGGAAGCATTTTTTGATTGATTTTCTTTTTAAAAGAAACACTTCTAAGATATATTTTTGAATTTTCATTTGCTCTTTTTTTCTTTATTCTAAAGAAGAAGAAGAAAATATTTTTCGGAATTTTGCTTTTAATAAAAGAAATGCTTCTCAAAATATTTTTTTTTTTTGAATTTTGAATCTTCTTTTCAATTTTGCAAAAACAGAATCAAAATATTTTCGGATTTGTTTTTTTTTTTTATATATATATTTTGAAAACAATTAGAAAAACTTCCTAGAGAAGCCAATAATGGAGAAAATATTTTTGGATTATTTTAATTTTGTCATTTTCATAAACAAATAAATAACACATATTTTAAAAACAAGACTTTTTTTTTCATTTTTATGGCAAGACAAACAATTTTCTTTTCTATTAATGCTTTTTTTTTTAATAAAACAAACTAATAAGACATATATTTTTTATTTTATATTCTCAAAATTTCGGCAGAGTTTCGACACTACTTGGACATTTGTTTTTTTTTTCTTTCTAAAAATAAGTAGTTATATCTCTACACTGCCATTTCCTCATCTTTTCACGATTTTCTAATTTGTGGAAAATGATGACAACATACAAAATCTTTTGAATTTTCATGCCTTGTTTTTATATGTATTTTTATTTTTTTATATTTATTATATACATATTTAATTTATTATTATTTTCAAAAATGTGGCATGGGAGACATAAGGACTTTCAAGACGTCTTGGACTCCACGAATGTTCCCTATGCGCTTTTCCAAAAATGAAGCGTGGGGGACATAGGGAATTCCAAGGCTCCTTGGATTCCACAAATGTTCCCTAGGTGCTTTTCCCAAAAATGAAGCGTGGGGGACATAGGGAATTCCAAGGCTCCTTGGATTCCACAAATGTTCCCCATGCTTTGATTAAAATAAAACCATGCTGGAAATGACCAAATGACCCATTCGCCCTTGACTAAATACAACATGTAGCACATAGGATGCCAAAATCTGGTCTATTATTTTCAGGTTGCTTGTCCTAGACGGACCCAACCCCTGTGTTGAGTCCCCTAAGTCAAATGCACATGATGCAAATAAACGTTCCTACTAGGGATCCGGCATGTGGCTTTGTTATACTAGGTTCAGAACCTGGGTGTTTGTTCTAGACCTGGCTTACCCGAGCGGACAGCTCGAGCCGAGGGGGGCAGCGTACCGGGAATACAGAAGCTTCACCGGCTTAGCAACTTGTCCGAACCTCGTTCTAAATTGGGATTTGACACTATACAGAAAAGAAGTCGTACGAAGTACACCCTTCTTCATGATTCAGAAGACTCAGAAAGGATATGGGTTTCGGCACAGTTTATATACAGTTCAAATAATATCGAAGCAGTAAAAGCAGCATTTAGCACATTAGGCTCAAACATGTAAAAATCAGATGATAAATAAAGCCAAATAATAACAATTTATCTAAGCTCGAATTTCTAACCCTGAACCAGAGATTCTGGGTTCGTCCCCAGCAGAGTCGCCAGAGCTGTCACACCTCCTTTTTCCGCACCCGAGGGGCGCGAGGGGAGTTTTTTCCAATTAAAGGACAATCGAAAGGGGATTGGTTTAATTATTTCAGAGTCGCCACTTGGGAGATTTAGGGTGTCCCAAGTCACCAATTTTAATCCCGAATCGAGGAAAATAATGACTCTATATTACAGTCTGCGTACCAAAAATCTAGATAAGGAATTCTGTTAACCCGGGAGAAGGTGTTAGGCATTCCCGAGTTCCGTGGTTCTAGCACGGTCGCTCAACTGTTATATTTGGCTTGATTATCTGATTTTAAATACAATATGAACTTATGTGCAAATTTTATCTTTTAACCGCTTTATTATTATTGTTTTTACGAGAATGTGAACGTCGCTTAAAACACGTCTTTGGACTGCGTCACATGAAATGCACCCACAATCCGGAACGCATTTTATTTGATGTTTTGAGATTTGGATTTGGGTCGCATGAAATGCACACCCGAGCTTAAGAAAGTAAATTATTAAACACGCGCCTAGAGAGACTATCGCGTTATTATTTTGGGAAGGCCACGAAATTCACTAAGCGGCCCACCTGAATTCTAAGTAATTTAAAACGAGTATTTACTGAGGGCCCCGCAATTTGTATTTTTATTCGGCGAGGCTCATCTCATTCTTATTTTTTAAAGGAATTTGCAACGTCATGGAAATGCATCTCGGGCCACGCCACAATCAATGCGCCCGTGACTAGAGACACATTTCGACTCCGTTGAGATTTGGATTTGGGTCACATAAGTGTGCACCCGAGTTTAGGGAGATAACATTATTAATGGCGCGCCTAAAGCAACTAGCGCATTATTATTTTTGGGGAAGGCCGTGAAATTTGTTAAACGGCCCATCCCGGAATCTAAGTATTTAATACATATATTTTGTGAGAGCCCCGCAATTTGTCCTTTTTATTCGGCTAGGCTCGTCTCATTTTATTCTTTATTATTACTATTATATTTTTTTTTAAAAAGGATGCCATTTTCATGTCTTTAACAATACTAAAACTTACGGCCTCTTTACAACTAAATTCCCATGACTTGTTAAAAGTTTAATAAAAGGAGTTTAGTGAATGAGTGTTTCGGTAGTAGTAACAGCATGCACTAATACTATTTTTTCGAATGACCTAACCGAAGGAAAGGACGAACAGATTAACGTCAAACTTGTGTCATAGAACGACTAGTCCAACTTAATTAAACGACATCAAATAAACAAGAATAACATAACATGAAAATGAACCAAAATGCAGACAATGAAACATAGGCAGAAAATTTCCATACCAATTTTTATATTACATCTCAAACATTCAACGTAAGTTTATTTATATAATATATCGAGGTTTACTAACCTTTGCACCTCGACAAACTCAGAGCGACAAACACGATTCCGACGGAACTTAAGCCGGACCTTTCTGAACGAAGAACAACGACGGAACCTCGGACAGCGCCTCGACGTACCGGACCTCAACGAACAAAACAACCTCACCGGACTGAAGCAACGGCTGAGCTACTCAGCAACGCAGCGACGCAGCAACAGCTGCTGTATTTTTTCGACGCAGCAACTGTTGCGAGAAGCTGCAACAAAGGGGTCGTTGGAGGTGATGAAAGGAGCAGCTATGGAGGTCTGTTTGGTTGTTGACGGAGGTGGAAGAGTGACGATGATTATGGGTGGTCGGAGGTTTTTGTGGACTGGTTTTTGTCGACTGCTCCTTTTGACGTGGGGTGGCGTTCGGACGGTGGTGATGGGGGTGGTGCGACTGGTTCGGACGTGAGGGAGGAGGTGGTTTCGCTGGGGGGGAGGTGAAGGTTTGGGGTCTGTTTGGTGTCGATGGAGGAAGCTGTCGTGGGGGGGTGGCGATGCAGCGAGCAGCAGCTCGACGGAGCGGTTACGTGGGGAGTTACTGGTGGTTTCTGGACGCGAGGAGGAGGGGGTTGCCGGTGGTTTTTCGATGCTGGGGGGGGCAGTAGGGTTTTCTTGGTTTTTCAGTAGGTTTCTTTCTTTCTTCCTTTGAAGAAGAAAGAGGAACAGTAGTCTTTTTCAATTTTTTTCAAAAAGTCCCCCCTTTGTCAAGTGTTAGTCTGTGTATTTGACATGGCTTTGCCCAGAAAAATGAGCCCACGCGTGGTGGGGTTCAAGGCATATGTTCCCCACGCGTGGTGGGGTTTCCCACGTGTCCTGGACACGGTTTATTATGGGCTAGGTCCGAAAATTAAGCCTAAAACCGGGTAGTTTGAACCCGAATATTATTCTTTTGCCCAGACCCGAGAAATAGGAACACGTTGCTTAACTAGTCCTATGTAAGCAAAATAACTACCAAAAATAAGACTAGTATTTAACAAAACTATATCTTTTTAAATATTTTTTAAAGATTTAAAATAGCTACAAAATATTAATAAAACTATTTTTGTAATTTTCGTAAATATTAAGATAAAATATGAAGTAATATTTTTGTATTTTTTCAAAGTTAAAATGACTATAGAATATTAATAAAACTATATTTTTTTTGTAATTTTCGTTCTTTAATAAAGACAAAAATATGAAGTAATATTTTTTTGTATTTTTCAAAATTATAATGACTGCAAACATTAATAGAACTATATTTTTTTGTAATTTTCGAATTTATATAAAGTACCAAAATAAAGTACAATTTTTTTTGTATTTTTCAAGTTTATGAGAAATACATAAACTAAAATTATATATATATTTTTTGTGATTTTTCTTTTTGCAACGAAATAAAGTAAAATAGTTAAAATAGCTATACTAGACCCAATTTCACATATTCACGCTAAAAATGTGAAAATTCTCGGGGAGGGTCAAAAATCACGTGCTTACAATTACCATCGAGCTATAATCGATGGGCAGGCCCCTATTGGGCAACCTCTGATCAGATGGTAAGTTATATAACGATCCTACTGTGGCCGAGCACATATGAGCGAGCCCAGTTGGTCGAGATATAGAGCCTAGTATGGCCAAGCGCTTATGAGCGAGCCTACTACGGCAGAGCAGATATATATATATACTGAGCCTTATAGGGCCGGATAGCTATTTTACTTATTATATTGAGAGAATTGAGTCAATATCAGCAGGTAAGCATATCTTCATATTATCTTTGAGTTCCAGCTACTTGCAGTTATTATATTATCAGTTCAGTTTCAGCTTTCAGTATATTGCCTTACATACTCAGTACATTATTTCGTACTGACGTCCTTTTTCTGGGGGTGCTGCATTTCATGCGTGCAGGTCAGACAGACAGACGAGCAGGCCTCTTCAATAGGTGTTGCCCGAGTTCATGCGTGCAGGTTAGACAGATAGACGAGTAGGCCTCTTCAATAATTGTCGTCCGAGTTCAGCTTGATCGGTAAGCTCCATGCCTTTCGGAGTTTCCAGGTCTAGAGCCTTATGTATATCTTGTATATATACGTATATATGTCATGAGTAGGTCGGATAGCCGTTCCGATCATAGTATATCCATTAGTAGAGGCTTGTAGACATATCTTGTCAGTTAGTGCAGTATGTTGGGCTTTCAGGCCTTGTATGTATATTTGGTTGGTTTGTCAGCTGTAATAAATATGACGGCCTTGTCGGCCAAGTTTTATATTGATATTTAGTCAGCATTCGCAGTTGTCTTGCAATGTGGCCCATGGCCAAAGTATGAAATCACATGTTCAGAGTTCCTTAGTCGCAAGTTGGTACGCAAGGATAGGTGAGGCACTGGGTGCCGGTCTCGCCCCCAGGTTCGGGGCATGACAAAAGTGGTATCAGAGCAGTTCTGTCCTAGGGAGTCTACAAGCCGTGTCTAGTAGAGTCTTGTTTATGGGTGTGTCGTGCACCACACTTATAAGCAGGGGGCTACAGGGCATTTAGGATTGTCACTCTTTCTTCTTACTCTAGATCGTGTGGTAGAGCTCACTTACAAGAATTCAAATTCCGAATTTTTTTTATTCATAATAAGACGATACCTACATCCGGAATGAAGGTTGGAAGGAGAGATAGTTGTGGACGAGTTGAGTAAGAGGAATTGGATTTTTGTATGATGCCTACAATAAGTAAATATGAGGTCTTTAGCAGATCATGGGTGTACTGAAAGGCGTAAACTTCCTGATAAGAAGCTTTAAGGTAAGAACGCATATCCATCTTTATGGTAAAGGACAATGAGAGATTAAGAAGATAAGTACAGGTTTCAACCAGTAAAAGGAGCAAGGTGAAAAAAGATACGAGGTACCAAGTTAATGAAGGTTAACAACGCTTATAATTGAGGCAGAGGAACATAAGCTTTTTGAGTTATATTCAATAGTAATAGTGGTATATACAATTGGTCGCACCCATTCCATATATGTGCCCTATGGGGGTTAACAGAAGTAGTATAAGAAGATATGATGGATGAATTATTCGTGTCAGTTGACATTTTCAAAGGATAGTGCAAACATGGTAATAGATCTCCTTATGAGACACCCAGATTGTGCACTCTAAAATAGTACAACTAGACATGAGTACTACAAAGACCGGCACTAGAAGCCCGAAAAGGATAAATATTATCTTAGTATGGCTCCCATCCCTAGTAGAAAGATAATGCTAGGCAATCCAAAGAGACAGTGGATGGTGCAAAGGGGAGCCAAAAGCAAAAGAATGTTTTGTTCGAGTTTTCAGAGTAAAGCAGTAGACATAGATAATTAGCGGAAGATAAGAAGAGAGTTAATGATGCATTATGAGTAAGATATGATACATAGATGATAATGGTAGAATAAAAATGAATGAAAGTATTACAGATTCCATATTCAAGTGGAGGAAAATACAAGAGGTGACAGGCCTTGAGGCAACAAGGGAGTATAGGCCATAATGTTATGTCCTCATTTCAAGAAACAAGTTTGTGACTCCAACGTGACTATCATAAAGAAGAGTTAAACCCCAGAGTTATAGAAATCAGTATGGGCTGGTGAACAAGACAAACTAAGCATGAATAAGGGGCTAAGTGATTTGATAATAGTCAGCATCATAAGAATTTCATATTTGCGTTCTGGCAATGATAGAATAAACAACAAAAGAAGATTCATGAGGAATTCCGAGAATGGTCATTTAGGAAGATGCTTCCCTAAAGTAAGCAATGTGAGGAAAGTTAATCTTAAGGGACTATAGGTGCTAGTTACACTAAGTGCTACCCTCGCTAGTAAGAAATTTTGTTTCCTTGGTACAGAAGGGTTGCCGCAAGACGAGTAAGTATCATTGATGTTGAGAAACGACGCCAAAGATGAAGAGGTAAAACATCTATAGGTAGATTATCGTAGCTTCAGCTCTTAGTACACCCCTAAAAGGGGGGAATATGGAATAATGTGGCATTTAGTCAGAATTAAGTGGTTCTAGTGACTATGGAATGGTAAAGGAAGAATGCAATAAAAATAAGAAAGGGATGAGAGTGCACTATTCAAAGCCTACAGATAGGCAACGATCCCAGAACATTATGCAAACACAATGTCCAGGAGAGGAAGTAAAGGTTCCTGCCCGAGCTGTTATTAATAAATAAGGAGCTAGTGCGAGACGTAAGTTACGACCAAGGAAATAACCCAAGAAATATTACGAGAA
This sequence comes from Nicotiana tabacum, assembly GCF_000715075.1. NCBI lineage: Eukaryota > Viridiplantae > Streptophyta > Magnoliopsida > Solanales > Solanaceae > Nicotiana > Nicotiana tabacum. Next base: position 35,034,576 of record NC_134087.1, on the reverse strand, counting down.
ATATTGATATGAGAATAGGACAACGAGTAGCTAGTAATTGGTCAGGAAGATCCCAGTTGTAGCTAAACAAGAGGTTGCAGACGAGTCATCAGATCGGGTAAGATAAATATAGTAGAGCCCAACATGGAGAATTCAGCCTTGAAGAATATCACTATAATACTTGAAGTATATTCAAACAAGCGTCGGTGTAGTTAAAGGTACCGTATGAGTGTTACGGGGATAAAAGAAAGTGTCACTAGGAAGGCAGTTAAAATATCGATTCAGAAGCAACCATACAAGCACAAGGGCATGGAAGTAATCAACTATTGATGATTAGATTATAGGCAAATAAGGACATCAAAAAGGTCCATAATAAGCTCACAACTTTACGAGAGTCAAGGGTTCTCCCTAAGTACTACAATGAAAGACTAGCTAAGGAGATAAGAAAGAAGGCTTCAACCTAAGCACAACTACCTAAAGAGGAAATGGTCATGTAACAACAATCTCGCAACAACATTGTAAGCATTCCAAAGGAAAATGGCACCTACCGTGCCTAATGAACAGGAAGTAAGAATAAAAGTAATATTCGAGATCATATGAGTTGCATGAAAACTCTGGCAAGTGTGGGCGCTAAGATAAGCCAAGTATGGACGCAACAAGGGGGCATGAAGACCAGAAAAAGTAATAGCTTACGATAAAAGAAAGCTAAAATGGAACAAAAGAATTATTCGATCAATGATCCAGAGTGAGTACATTTTGGATACACTCAAGATTATGGAGCATTATCCAGACAACATATTTGTTGACAATCATATAGCTATAGAAAACTCTGGTATAAGTTAAAAGAAAGAATTGAGCCCAGGGCATAGACAAAGGATTGAGTTGTTAAAAGATTCTGTCATGGATATTCCATACATGATAGTCTAAGGTAATAACTGATACCATGAGCCACAGATCGGAAGATAGCTTAAGCCTACGTAAAGGCTGATCAGAAGAAGGAAACTAAAGAGTTACATCAACAAAGTAAATCAAGAATCTGATTATTGGACCCAGAAGTTATAGGAATCATGATTGAGAACATAGTAGAATTACTCATAATATTAGAGGTGCAAGAGAGATAGCACAACGACTATGTTCTATAACGGCTCTATGATAAAGCCAGTTAGAAGGGTACCAGTCTCATAGGAAGTCAGTATGAAACTCCCACGGGATTGTGTATGTACCAGAGGTGCAAGTATTATAATAGAGCTTCAAGTTATGGACATGAATTACACCTAGGTAGAAGGGAGGTCACGAAAGAGATAGAAGATACGATGCGGGATTTTAAGGTAAGTAAGGTAAAGGTGAACAACGTACGAGATACTCAAAGGCAGAAGATTGTGGATAGTCCATATTTTGGATAGAAGGCTATAAGCACGGGGATCTAATAACCGAGAATGATAGCGGCATTGTCGGCGGCATGTCTTCCAGCCTATGATTTCTAAGTACTGGGAGATCTAGTTAACAAAACAGAAAAAAGTTAGAGACGATGTGATGTCTCGCTTGATGTTCTAGAATAACATAAGAAAATCTATGGTGCAAGAAAGTTGAAAGAAAGTTATAAATGGATATGTATAGGTCGCAAGCTAAAGTATGGTAGAGCGATAAAGTTTTAAAAAAGCATGAGTAAGAATGAGGAAAGACAAATGAAAGGTGACGAGAATGGATAAGTCATTAGGATTAAGCCCTAGGGGCAAAATATTACGTAAGAAGTTTTAAATTATCAATGGTATATTGTAGATCAATATTGAGGTGAATCAACAATAGATGGAAAAAAGTCACAAAGTACAAAATGAGATTGGATCGTCATTCTAAAGATGAGCATAATGAGGAAGCATTAAAGGACTTAAATTTATACATATGGAATAAGCAGCGAGAGTAAGTTGGGATTTGGTAGCAGACCTCAGCAACGATAAATTAAAGTAAGAGTTATGGCAGTAAATTCATACGGATGGCTAAACGGACCTATGCGATGAGATGTGGCAATATTCGTGAATTCAACAAAGTACCGAGCGAAGAACTTTAGTATACTCATATATGCCCAAAGGGACATCTTATCAAGCTCTACATATAAATCCTAGAGATTGGACACACTTACAAGGTCAAAATTGTACAGGCTACATGATGAAAGGTAGTAATAGTTACGAGATTGGGAGGATTCCGACTACAAGTTGTGATGTGAGAAATAGGCCTAAGGGGGGAACGCCCTGGAACTTTGGATTAATTCACAGAACAGTCGCCTAGATGGCAAGGGAAGTTCTAAAAGTATTCAGAAGGTATAAGTTACGAAAATAATAAGCGCATTATTAAACATTCGAGGACGAATGTTCCAAAGGAGGGAATAATGTTACGCCTCGCAATATTACGTTGATATCACGTTCCGCAGTATTACATTATGGTGATGTCACAGTTCCAGTAAAGTTACGACGATGTTGCACCCTGAAGTATTGTACGTGAAATTTGTCGTAACGTAATTGACATCAGTCCAAGTAAAAGATTATTTGGAGGTTATAAGGATTATGCTATTTCACAAGTGATTAGTAAATTCGTGAAGGTTAGAGGGGAAGCAAGTCGAAGAAAATGAATTTCGTTGAAAGTGGCCAACTTGGGATAAAATACGGGTTGAGCGATAATACCCGATAATTATAAACTAGTACCATGTGATGTACCATATGACCACAGTAATATAATATATAAAGTATATATGAAGTATTTTGAAAATAAATAGAATTTTAAGTAATTTGTGGTATTTTTAAATTATGCGGGTAATAGATTAATTACCGGGTAACCAAACATTACCCGATTAACTAATAAGTGGATAAAAAAAATTAATAAAATAATACACCCTACTCCCCACGTGGCAGTGTGCCATCATTAAACATATGACTCTTGGTCATATGTATATCACATGTAAATCCCTCCATAACCCATTAAAATGAGTCATTTTGTAGAAAGACTCATTGACTTAACATAAGTCTTGAATGATATAGAATTTAGGATCCATTGGGTACTTCCTGAAAATAGAAAAACGAGAATCAGAAGATTCAATTCACTCTTTGAATTGAAATCAATAATTTGGAAACAGTAGCTTCAAAAAACGTAAGAACAAGAATCCTTTCGTCCAAAAATTTCAAAACCAAGCCAAGATCGCTCCAAAATTCTAATATATCCAGTGTAAATTTCGCAAGAAGCAGATTCAGTTAAATAATTCAAGAAATATGTATGTTAAGGCTAAGCTCTTCTTTCATTTGGCATGATCTCGTCATTACATTCACATCCCGGAATTTACGTATAATTTGCTAGTCTCGCAAATTGAGTATATTTTTCTAGTGTTGTAAGTTATAATATTCTCCTTATCGGGATTTTATATTCAGTTGAGTATTTCCTTCTTTCAGTCAAGAGAGCAGAGAAGTTACATATATACAGTATTAAAAGTATTTTCATTACCATCGAGCTATAATCGATGGGCTGGGCGCTTATGAGCGAGCCTACTACGGCAAAGCAGTTATATATATACCGAGCCTACTGTGGCCGAGCACTTATGAGCGAGCCTAGTTGGTCGAGATACAAAGCCTAGTATAGCCGAGCGCTTATGAGCGAGCCTACTACAACAGAGCAGATATATATGTATACCGAGCCTTATAGGGCCGGACAACTATATTGAGAGAATTGAGTCAGTATGAGCAGGTAAGCATATCTTCAGATTATCTTTGAGTTCCAGCTACTTGCAGTTATTATATTATCAGTTCAGTTTCAGCTTTCAGTATATTGCCTTACATACTCAGTACATTATTTCGTACTGACGTCCCTTTTCTGGGGGTGCTGCATTTCATGCGTGCAGGTCAGACAGACAGACGAGTAGGCCTCTTCAATAGGTGTTGCCCGAGTTCAGCTTGATCGGTAAGCTCCATGCCTTTCGGAGTTTCCGGATCTAGAACCTTATGCCTTTCGGAGTTTTCTGGTCTAGAGCCTTATGTATATCTTGTATATATACGTATATATGTCATGAGTAGGTCGGAGAGCCGTTCCGATCACAGTATATCCATCAGTAGAGGCTTGTAGACATATCTTGTCAGTTAGTGCAGTATGTTGGGCTTTCAGGCCTTGTATGTATATTTGGTTGGTTTGTCAGTTGTAATAAATATGACGGCCTTGTTGGCCAAGCTTTATATTCATATTTAGTCAGCATTCGTTGTCGTCTTGCAATGTGGCCCATGGCCAAAAGTATGACATCATATGTTCAGAGTCCCTTAGTCGCAAGTTGGTACGCAAAGATAGGTGAGGCACTGGGTGCCGGTCTCGCCCCCAGTTCGGGGCGTGACAAGGACAATCGAAACGGGATTTATTATTAAAATATTCAAAGTCTCCACTTGGGAGATTTATGGTGTCCCAAGTCACCAGTTGAATCCCAAATCGAGGAAAAGCTTGACTCTGTATTACAGTCCGCGAACCAGAAATCCGGGGAAGGAATTTTGTTAACCTGGGAGAAAGTGTTAGGCATTCCCAGATTCCGTGGTTCTAGCACGGTCTCTCAACTGTTATATTCGGCTTAATTATCTGATTTTTAATACATGTTTTAACATATGTATAATTTTAACTTTTAGCCGCTTTTATTCAATTTTTAAAGAAGATTGAACGTCGTTCAAAACACGTCTTTGGATCGCACCACATGAAATGCACCCGCAATCCTAAACATATTTTCTTCAACGTTTTAAGATTTGATTTGGGTCACATGAAATGCACACCCGAGTTTAGGAAGGTAAATTATTAAAATGCACGCCTAAGCAACTAATGCATTTTTAACTTTGCGAGGGCCATGAAAAAATTCGCTAAATGGCACACCTCGATCTCTAAAGAGCAAACACATTAATTAAATGAGGGTCGTGCATTTAAAATTTTTGTTTGTCACGGCACACCTCGAATCCAATTTTAAGAGAAGCCCAATATTAAACTCTAAATGGCCATAACTATATTTGCTAAGTATGGCACACCTCAACTTGTTGTCTAAAATTCCTTGTTTTTGAAACCATGAGGGCCATATACTATTTCTATTAATATGGCACGCCCCAAAGTTAATTTAAAGGACTTGCTAATTAATTAAAGACATGAGGAATTCCCAACCATTAATGAAAGTTTAAACCCAATGGGAGTAATTTGCACTTACTAAAAAAATCAAAACAAGTTATAGATCCATTGTTCCCCCATGACCATTCTGTCAATAATCAAGAGACCATAAATGGGCTCCAACGTGAAGCCCAGAACCGGGAGCACCCAGTAAAAAGAATTCGGCACAACTGGGCCAAAATTATAGCCCAAGTCATTGTCTTAAATATCAATAACCGCATGAAATCTAGTTGTAGTGAGACATTCAGAATTTGGACACTATTTCATCATTTTAAAATCATTCATTTGAATTTCCAACGAAAGAGAACAATCTAAGATTTCAAGTAGACTTAATTTGCATGCTGAATTCTGATTTCACATTAGCACACTTAAACAGCCTCATGATTTCAACTTATTAATCAGCTAAGAACCTTACTCCTTAATCAATAACACGTTTAAAGACCAAACAGTCCCGAATCATTACATTCAAGCAAGTTCAAATCCAAACCTCAAAATGAAATACAACATTAGTGACATAAATGACTACATATGACGACTAAACTAAAGAACACATGAAGAAAATTATAGTGAAATCTTGTAATCATTTGACATAGAAACATGCAACAATTATCATTTCTTCAAGCTTGGTTACATGTTTCTGATTCACACTTCACATGTCACTTAAGAGCCAAGGAAATACCTGGAGATCGAAATAAAAACCAAAAGGGTGAGGAATCAGTCAAACAGCAACAGTATAGTAGAACCAGCACCAGTAAAACCAGTTCAAACCAGAAAAATTGATGCGAAATAGTGAAATAAAACAGTCTCAATCGAAAGTGACCACAGCAGCTTCAAACCAAACTTTAGTAGACCCAATTCAATCCATTTCCACACTCAGATGAGTCAAAAATTATTTCAGAAATTGAACAAAATCACTGAAGAAGTTCAATGAAACAGTATAATTTTAGCCGTTTTTTTTCTGGATTTTTATCCCTTAAAAATCTGCCTTGAAATGCCAAAAAGGTGCCTTTATAGGCAAGCTATTAGGGCAGCCTAAGGGATCAATTTTTGCACTTTGCACCTTTTCTAATTTTCATTTTAGCTTAGGTATCCCTATTTTAAATCTAAGAACTTCACAATAGTCCCCCTCCCTAGCTTCCTAGAAACTTCCTAATCAGTTACCCAAAGATACCCTTACCTAGACTACCCAACTACCTTTTAAACCTTTGAAAACTACCCCTCCAACCCAAGTATAGGTCACACTAACCCAACTCAAATTGGTAGGGGTCTGCAAACCTAAATTAAATCCCCACTTGGGCTTTCTGATTTTCGGAGTCCAATTAAAATCCATCAGGGATTCCCAACTCGAAAGACTGACCAAAATTTCCCTACAAGAAAACCCGGAACCCTTTCTTTAAAATGCAATCAAGCAAAGACAAAGATGAATGAGCTAATTAACAGGAAATCGACTAAATTAAGACCTAATTAAGTGATTTAATGAACCAGAAACTTAACCTGTTTAACAAACTAAAAATATCACAAAAACAGAATTCACAGAGAAAAAGAGAGAAAAGAGAAAAATAACGAACGGAAGAACAACCTTGGACTCAGAAGATGAATTGAATTTCAACCAAATTATTATAAGAAAACTAGTTTTAAGAAAGGGAAAGATGAGGATGACAGAAAGGAAACCGGAGAGGGAAAGGGACTCACCAAATTGAACCTCGAAATCGGACGGGAATAAAGAACTTAGCCAAACTTATGTCGATCCCTTGTTCTTTGTCAAGAACAACTGAACGACATCAGTTTCGCCGAGTCCAAACCTCAGAGTTTGAAAGAATAGCGCTCCCCGAACGTGCATGTGGAAAATGACTTTGAACTTTTTGGGGGTTAAACTCAGATTCCAGATTCGCGGAGCTCCCGGCAGATTTGAAGGAAAGTAGTTGTGGATTTGGTATGAGGGGATCATGGGGGTTGTAGGGTGTTAGTTTGGGGGTGATTGGTGGCGTTAGGGTTTTGGTCATCCTCTTCGACTCAAGATTCGAAGAGTTCTAATAAGATTCGAGGGAAGGGGTTTGGAGATTTGGAATGGGGAGGTGGAGAGGAATCAGGGGTGTAAATTTGGTAGTGTTTGGACGTCGGCCGCCGCCGTAGGTAATTTCCGGCGGGCGGGGGGCGGTGGTTTAGGGTGGGGCTAAAGGGGGTCTCTGAGATGGTGAGGGACGAAGATAGAGGGGGTAGCGTTTGGATAGTTATTTACTAAGTATGAATCAGTTCTGGACCGTTCGATCAATTGAGATCAACGGTCTAGATCAAAAAAAAATCGAGACGACGTCATTTAGGGCACTGGGGGTTTGGATCGGGTTGGACCCGGATCTGGGCTGGGTGTGGGGTAATTTGACCGGGTACTGGGCTGGGTTTACATGGGTTTGGAAAGAAGAAAATGATTTGGGCTGGGAATTTAATTAGTTTGGCCCAAAAATTTGACCCTTTTCCATTCTTTCCTTCTATCTTTTTTTTTCAATTCATTTTTCCTTTACAATTCTTTTCTCTTCGTTTTTTTCAAAAACTAAAATTAAAAACCTAAATTAAATCCTAAAACTAAATTAATTTATCAAAAATACTAATTAATTCTAAATAATAACTAACACGACCAATTAAAAACTATCTTTAAAGAAAATTACCCGAAAATAAAAATTAAAATTAAAGGGTGCAAAATGACTATTTTTGTGATTTTCCTTTTTATAAAATTAATTACTAAATAATTCTTAAAATGAAAAATTAACTCTTAAATGCACCTGCAACACACATTCTTTTGTATTTTTCACTAATTAAAATGCACAAACAAAAATGCGAACAATTAACAGAAAATGCCACAAAAACCCACAAAATTGCAAACAATGGAAAAAATTATTTTTGTTTTGATTTTGTGGGAGTAATTCATATATAGGGCATAAATCACGTGCTCACGACACCCTATAAATCCGGATTAGTTGTGGATGTATTAGATGAGTATTAATGTGATATTTTAGACATGTGAAACCCTATCAGGATGAGTATGGGTAATGTAACACTCCGTAAATATGAATCAGTTGTGTGCGGACGAGGACTATTTATATGATGGTTATCAATTGTATATGATAATAAGTGTACGAGGTATATCATAAGTGATTTGGGGTCCAAGGAGAGACCTAAGTCTAAGCCAAGTTTGAAAACTACATGAAAGATTAAAATTCAAAACGGGAAAGCACAAGACCGCATTTTGGATGAGCATAACTACAGATATATAAGGTGTTATGTGATACACAACCTATCAAATGAAATATCTTCGAGTCTAGTTTCTAAAGCTTCAAACCGTTCATCATTTGGACTGTCCTACAAGACGTTATGACCAAATTACCAAAGGCTGGCGGAAGACTGCACAGATGCGAAGCATCCAAGGCCGCGTCCGAAAAGAGGGACTGGCAATGAAGTGCTGCCATAGCATCCGGGTCAGCATCCGAGCTCCTTAGAGGAGTGAAGTGGGGATGCAAAGCATCCGAGGCCACATCCGAAATCTGGGCCTATAAACACAATTTCGGGGTCCATCTTCCCCCATTTCTTTTGGACGACTTTTAGGATTTTCCTCCACTCTCTCAAGACCTCCAACCCCTACCATCTTCAAGGAAGCAATACCCATTATCTTGGTGTGAATTCCATCATTTCTACACTAGTATTGATGAAATCTACACATAAAATACTTAGATTTTCAAGAAATTTCTTCAAGAACTCAAAAGGGGGTTTTACAAGATTTCTTCCAAAAAGGTAATCCTACACCATTAGACTTACTGTATGGATTTATTAAGGGAATATGAGTATGAATAAGTAATATAACTCTTGTTATGGTTATTGGAAGCCATAAGTTCCCAATTTAATTATATAACTATAGTAGAGATTGAAAGATAAATATTTGTTGGAATTTTATTGGCTGGGTGTAGATGGATGGTCATATATGTGATGTTGGAAGTTATAAATTGGTTAATCATGATGGTGGGATAAATTATTGATGAATGGTGGTAATTAGATGAACTAACTATATGGTGATGAGATGTAGAGATTTATGCCTACAAGGTGTTTGATAATATGCCTAAATGGCTTAAATTATGGAATTTGTTACTAATATTGGTTCCATTGGATGTTCTATTGTAGATTGAAGGTTCTTAGTGTTGTGGATCATTGTAGTATCACTAAGGGGTAAAATTGAGGTATGTGAGGCTAACTCTCTATGTTTGGGAATGTTATTGATTCTCCATACACTATGTTTCTTTTACCACGTTACTAATTGTCTCAGAAATATAGTTTAGCCTAGTTCCTTGAATAGTTGTAGAACTTCTATTCTTTAGCTTCATAACTCGTTTATGACTTTCATTCTGAACGTTGTGAGCTTAGTGCATATTCAATATAGACTTGGGTTTGATTCCCCCGAGTCTTAGTATAGATTACTCAGTATGCCATAAACAGTTAAAGTTTCAGTGTTCATAATCAATTCAAGAATACATGTCTCAGCCTAGTCCTATTCAGTATTCTAGTATTATGTAACTTAGTGTGATCCAGTCCAGTATCATGTAACTTAGTGTGATTCAATATTTCACTATCATGTATTGCAGTATGATTCTCAGTTCCTGATTTTAAATCCCTGAATGTTGAACACCTGTATTTGGGCATGCGGCCATAGTTTATATGCTTTATGCATACTTGGGCCCGAGGCCGTAGTTTATGCTTTATGCATTTTGGGCCTGAGGTTGTAGTTATGTATACGTATACTTGTGCCTGAGGTCGTAGCTTGTGCACATTTATATTGGGCCCGAGACCATAACTTATTCAGATAAATAGGTTATTCATCATTCAGAAGAGGGAGTATTCATATCCTTACTTCCTTTATTCAGTTCAATTATTAGTTATCAGTTCAGTTATCAGTTATCAGTTTAGTTATCAGTTATCAGTTATCATTTCAGTTTTAGTTTCAATAGTTATCATTTTAGTTATTAATTATCAAATCTCAGTTATTAGCTTAGTTTCAGTTTTAGCATTTATAATTCTTTCTTTTAGTTGCTTTACATACCAGTGCAATTCAAATGTACTGACGTCCCTTTTTCTCGAGGCCTCCATCTCACAATGTAGGTAATGATTTACAGGTTGACAATTCAGAGCGCTAGGACTCTCGTATTAGCTGTTTGGTGATCCCTAGTTCTTTCGAGGAATTATAATTATCTTATAGTCTTCAGTATTTTCAGACAGTCAATGTTTTCAGTACTTCATTAGAGGCTTCATAGACTAGAGTATCAATTAGACAGAGTCACAAGCTTTTTGTGTTAAGCAATGTTGGCTACAGACATGTTTCAAACTTGTATTAGTGTTTCCACACTTTGACTTTTATCATTCAGACTTTCAGTATATCAGCATGTGTTAGTTTATCTTCCGTATTTAGTATGTTATGATATCACATGTTGATTCAGCCAGCCAGTTGGTTCGCTTGGTCACATGTAGTCAGGCACCGAGTGTTGTGTTATGTCCAGGCCCAAGTTCGGGGCGTGACACTGGTTCTACCGTTTCTTTGTGATTTAAAGTTCTAAAGTTGATTACTTTCCGTTCTTGGTATTATTGTCATTGTTGTTGTTGTACTTGTTATGGTGATGCACAAGGTTTCTGCCGAGCGGTTGTTGACATAGTGATGCACGAGGTTTCTAATGTACGGTAGTTGTTATGGAGTTGCACGAGGTTTCTGTCATGCTATTGTTACTATTGATATTTGCACATAAAGCGTGATAAGGCAGGATATATATATATAGGTTGCGCATGTGGCGAGACAAGGTTGGAACATTATTATACATGTGTGGCAAGACAAGGCGGGCATTTACTTTACTATTGCACACGTGGCGAGACGAGGTGGGATATGTCAGGGATTGATTGTGATGATTTGTGATGGCCTGGGGTATTCTTGTTGTTGATATCTTTATAGTGGTACACTTACCTATGTGAGCTTTATCTTGTGAAAGTTGTGAGAAAACATTCTATGTGTTGTTCGTTTCTTTCCTCGTGCTTATTATCTGGTATGATCTATGTTAGGACACTTGCATTAGCATACACGTAGTTAACGTGTCACGACCCGAATTCCCCACCATCGGGAGTCGTGATGGCACCTACTGTCGGAGCTAGGCAAGCCAACCTTAACATACCTTTTCAACTAATTTTCAACAAGATAATAATAAAAACAATAAATTCAAGCGGAAGCCTTAATTTAATATTAAATGAACGAAAATGCGGAAAAATTAACATCATCCTCTACCCAAGATTTAGTGTCACAATACTCACGGACTACTATAAGATACTACAAATAAGAGTTTGAAAGAAAATACATAAGGAGTCTGCTTCGATACAATGAAAACAAATAGAAATAAAATAGATGAGACTCAGGGCCCACACACGCCAGCGAACTACCTAGGAGTCTCTGGACTGAAGGCACGCTCCCAATATACTACTAATGCGGTCCGTAAGCTACTCCCGAATCTGTGCACAAAAAGGGCACAGAAGTGTAGCATCAGCACAACCGACCCCATGTGCTAGTAAGTGCCTAGCCTAACCCCGGCGAGGTAGTGACGAGGCTAGACCGGACCTACCTCAAATAACCTGTACAGATATATGTGTAACAACGGAAAGATATACAGAATTTAAACAGATAATAGGGAGGGGACATGCTGTGGGGTATAACAACTTAGATATAAGACCAACGAACAGAGAGATGGAAACTGAATAATTAGCATCTATGAAAGAGAGCAAGTGAATCAACAACTGCACGGCACCAACCTTCGTGCTTTTACTCTCAATTCTCACCAAAACTGTCAAATATAGTGCACGGCATCACCCTTCGTGCTTTTCCTCACATAACTCTCACATCAAGGCACGGAATGACCCTTCGTGCTCAAATAATTAGAGACATGGCACGGAAATACCCTTCGTGCATAAATAATTAGAGACATGGCACGGAAAGACCCTTCGTGCATAATTATCAAAACATGGCACGGAAAGACCCTTCGTGCATAATCGCTCTTCCTCACCCAATCATCAGTCACAACCAATCGGAGAAAGGGAATATACAACAAGATTAAACATCCCGGCAAGGGAGAACAAATCAACAATAAGTCCCGGCAAGGGGAAAATACCACACTTCCTTCTTTAACTCATCTGCTTCTCAACTATCACTTCATAATTATATTAGCATGTAATTAGCTCAAGTGTTTCACATCTTTCGAATTTAAAAGCAACTACAACTCACGGTCATGCTAGACTCCGGTGTATAGATAACCGTCACCATGCCTATACACCGTACTCCACAGTTAACACGTAGCAAATAATATCCAAATCCTAATCCCTCAAGCCAAAGTTAGAACAAACACTTACCTCGAATGCTCCAAACTCAACTCACACTTCTAGTATAGCTTTACCTCTTGATTCCACCACCAATCCGCTCGGATCTAGTCATAAGTTACTTAATCACATTAATAATTACTAAATGAATCATCCCCAATGCATGAAAATAGATTTTTCAAGGTTTTTCCCAAAAAGGTCAAAAATACCCCCGGACCCATGTGGTCGAAACTCGAGGTTCGGACCAAAACCCGGTTACCCATTCCCCCAAGAATACAAATATATGATTTGTTTTTAAATCGGACCCCAAATTGAGGTCCAACTTCTCAATTTGCAGAAAACCTAGGTTCTACCCAAAACACCCAATTTTCCCCATGAAAATCTTTGATTTGAAGTTGAAATTATATTAAAAGATGTTAAGGGATAAAGAAATTAAGTTAGAAATCACTTACCAATCATTTTGTAGAAGAAAAGTTGTTTGGAAAATCGCCTCTTAGGTTTTGGGTTTTTGAAAAGTGAAAAATGACTGAGATTCTCGAACTTGTATACCTTTCTGAGGACCTGGCGCGGACCGCACAAAAATGTGTTGCGGCCGCGCCAAGTGGGAGAAAAATTGGGGCTTCTCTGAACCCTTCCAGCGCGGACCGAGGTGCGCGGCCGCGCTAGTTGACCTGAAACCCTAGCCCTCAGAATCAGCCACGCGGACCGCACAGAAAGGCATCGCGGCCGCGCGTCTCCAGCGCGGACCGCGCGGAAATGACCGTGGCCACGCTGGTGTATGCAACACCTGAACCTGCATTTTCTTATCCAAGACCTCCCGGGCCCCATTCAAAACTCATTCGAGCCCTCGGGGCTCCAAACCAAACATGCACACAACCTTAAAAACATCTTACGGACTTACTCGTGCGATCAAATCACCAAAATAACATCATATACATAGGATCAAGCCTCAAACACATGATTTTCTTTTCTTCAACTTTCATAACTCAAATTCTCCATTTTTAGTCTGAAACACGTCATATGACGTCCGTTTTTAGCCAAACTTTACAGATAGTGCTTAACACATATTTAAGACTTGTACCGGGCGTCGGAACCAAAATACGATCCCGATACCTATATTTTCTAACTCCTTTTCATTTCAAATTTTCATATCAAATTTCAGAAAAACAATTTCTTTCAAAAATTCATTTCTCGGGCTTGGGACCTCAGAATTTGATTTCGGGCACACGCCCAAGTCCCATATTTTTCTACGGACCCTCCGGGACCGTCGAATCACAGGTCCGGGTCTGTTTACCCAAAATGTTGACCGATGTCAACATTATGCATATTAATACCAAAATTCATCAAATGTTTCACATAATTCACATATTCTAACATAAAAACTTTTCGGCTACGTGCCCGAACTATGCACGCCAATCGAGGCAACTAAAAACGAGGTTTTCAAGGCCTCGAAAGCACAGAACAAGGAAGAACTACGGTGATGACCCTTCGAGTCGTCACATTCTCCACCTCTAAAACAACCGTTTGTCCTCGAACGGACAAAAGAAAGAAGTACCTGAGTCGGGAAATAAATGAGGACAACGGCTTCACATATCGAACACGGACTCCCAGGTCGATGCCTCAGGAGGCTGACCTCTCCACTGAACACGCACCGAAGGAAAACTCTTCGACCTCAACTGTCGAACCTACCGGTCTAGAATAGCCACTGGCTCCTCCTCATATGACAGATCCTTGTCCAATTGGACAGTGCTGAAATCTAACACGTGCAATGGATCTCCGCGATACTTCCGGAGTATAGACATATGAAACACGGGATGCACAGCTGACAAGCTAGGTGGCAAGGCAAGTCTATAAGCCACCTCTCCCACACGATCAAGAATCTAAAATGGACCGATGAACCTAGGGCTGAGCTTGCCCTTCTTCCCAAATCTCATCACGCCCTTCATAGGCGATACACGGAGCAATACCCGCTCACCAACCGTGAAGGCAACATCTCTGAACTTGCGGTCTGCGTAACTCTTCTGTCTGGACTGAGCTGTACGAAGTCTATCCTGAATAATCCTGACCTTGTCCAAAGCTTCCTGAACCAGATCCGTACCCAATAATCGAGCCTCTCCTGGCTCAAACCATCCAACTGGAGACCGACATCGCCTACCATACAACGCCTCGTACGGAGCCATCTGAATGCTGGACTGGTAGCTGTTGTTGTAGGCAAACTCTGCTAAAGGCAAAAACTGGTCCCACGAGCCTCCAAAATCAATGACACAGGCTCGGAGCATGTCCTCAAGAACCTGAATAGTCCTCTCGGACTGACCGTCCGTCTGGGGATGGAATGTTGTACTCAACTCAACCTGGGTGCCCAACTCTCGCTGAACCGCTCTCCAAAAATGCGAGGTAAACTGCGTACCCCGATCCGAAATGATAGATAGCGGCACCCCATGAAGGCGAACAATCTCCCTGATATAAATCTCGGCTAACCTTTCGGAAGAATAGGTGGCTGCAACAGGAACAAAATGCGCTGACTTGGTCAGCCTATCAACAATGACCCAAACTGCATCAAACTTTTTACGAGTCATCGGAAGTCCAGTAACGAAATCCATCGTAATCCTCTCCCACTTCCACCCGGGAAGTGCAATCCTCTGAGATAGACCACTAGGTCTTTGATGCTCGTACTTAACCTGCTGACAATTCAAACATCGAGCCACGTGCGCAATGATGTCTTTCTTCATCTTACACCACCAATAGGGCTACCTCAGATCCTAATACATCTTCGCGGTGCCCGGGTGAATAGAATACCGAGAACTGTGGGCCTCCGCTAAGATCAACTCTCGAATCCCATCAACATTGGGCACACAAACTCGCCCCTGCAATCTCAATACACCATTATCATCTAAGGTTACTTTCTTGACACATCCACGCTGCACCGTGTCTCTCAAGACACACAAATGGGGATCCTCAAACTGCCGCTCGCGGATACGCTCTAATAGTGAGGAACGAGCAACCGTGCAAGCTAACACTTTGCTAGGCTCAGAAATATCCAACCTTACAAGACGATTGGCCAAGGCCTGAACATCCAAAGCAAGCGATCTCTGGCTGACTAGAATATAAGCAAGACTACCCATGCTGGCGGACTTCCTGCTCAATGCATCGGCCACCACATTGGCCTTCCCCGGGTGGTATAAGATAGTAACATCATAATCCTTTAGCAACTCTAACCACCTCCTCTGCCTCAAATTCAACTCTTTCTGCTTGAATAGATACTGAAGACTCTTGTGATTAGTGTAAACCTCACACGTCACGCCATATAAGTAATGCCTCCAGATCTTCAAGGCATGAACAATGGCTGCCAACTCAAGATCATGAACCGGATAATTCTTCTCGTGGATCTTCAACTGCCTCGAAGCATAGGCAATGAATTTGCCTTCCTGCATCAACACTGCACCAAGCCCAATACGAGACGCATCACAATAGACCGTATATGGCCCTGAACATGTGGGCAAAACCAATACCGGTGCCGTAGTTAGAATCGTCTTGAGCTTCTGAAAGCTCGCCTCACACTCGTCCGACCACCTGAACTGGACACCCTTCTGGGTCAATTTGGTCATAGGGGTTGCAATGGATGAAAACCCCTCCACGAACCGACGGTAGTAACCTGCCAACCCCAGGAAACTCCGAATATCCGTAGCTGAAGCTGGTCGAGGCCAGTTCTTGACTGCCTCTATCTTCTTCGAGTCTACCTGAATACCTACTACTTATACGACATGACCCAGGAATGCGACCGAACTCAACCAAAACTCGCACTTTGAGAACTTAGCATACAACTGACTATCCTTTAGGGTCTGAAGGACCACTCTGAGGTGCTGCTCATGCTCCTCCTGACTGCGGGAGTATATAAGAATATTGTCAATGAAGACTATCACGAACAAGTCCAAATAAGGTCTGAACACTCGGTTCATCAACTCCATGAACGCTGCTGGGGCATTAGTCAATCCGAATGACATGACCAAAAACTCATAGTGCCTACACCGAGTGCGAAATGCTATCTTAGGGACATCAGACGCCCTAATCCTCAACTGGTGGTAGCCATATCTCAAATCTATCTTTGAAAACACCCTCGCACCATGAAGCTGGTCGAACAAATCGTCAATCCACAGTAGTGGATACTTGTTCTTTATCGTCACCTTGTTCAACTGCCAGTAATCAATGCACATCATCATCGACCCATCCTTTTTCTTCACGAACAACACTGGTGCACCCCAAGGTGATACACTAGGTCTAATGAAACCCTTATCAAGCAAGTCTTGAAGCTGCTCTTTCAACTCTTTCAACTCTGGCGGGGCCATGCGATATGGCGGAATGGAAATAGGCTGAGTGCCCGAAGCCAGATCAATACAGAAATCAATATCACTGTCGGGCGGCATACCCAGCAGGTCTGAAGGGAAAACCTCATGGAACTCCCGAACAATAGGAACAGAGTCAATTGATGGAACCTCTGTGCTAGAGTCGCGAACATACGCTAGATATGTTAGACACCCCTTCTCGACCATACGTCGAGCCTTGACATACGAAATAACACTGCGGGTGGCATGGCCTGGGGTCCCTCTCCACTCAAGTTGGGGCAAATCTGGCAAGGCCAAGGTCACGGTCTTGGCGTGACAATCCAGAATTGCATGATACGGGGACAACCAGTCCATCCCCAATATAGCATCAAAGTCCACCATATCTAAAAGCAATAAGTCGACACGGGTCTTAAGACCGTCAAATACCACCACACATGAATGATGCACTCGGTCGACCACTATAGATTCACTAACCGGTGTGGACACATATACAGGAATACCCAAAGCCTCACTAGGAATGATCAAAGAGGGTGCAAAATAGGATGACACATAAGAATACGTAGATCCCGGGTCAAATAACACAGAAGCACCCCTACCACAGACCAGAATAGTACCTGTAATCACAGCATCTGATGACTCGGCCTCTGGCCTGGCCGGCAAAGCATAACAACGGGGCTGACCCCCACCTCCCTGAACTGTGTCTCTGGGGCGATCGGCTGCTAGCTGACCCCTGCCTCTGGCGGTCCGAGCTCTACCTCTATGGTCTCTCCCTCCACCCCTATGATCCCTACCCCCGCCTCTAGCTGGCTGGGAGGCCTGTGGATCACCTACTGCCTGAATCGTAGGGCGAGGACCCTACTACTGAGAACTACTCGAGGCTCGGGGGCAAAACCTGACAATGTGACTCGGGTCACCACAACCATAACATGCCCTCGGCTGCTAGCCTTGTCGACCTGTATATCCTCCCCTGAAGCTCTGAAGTGGCGGTGCACTGATGGGGGCTAGTGGTGCGCTGAAGGTCTACTGACCCGAATAATACTGTTGAGGACCACCACCGCCTGGAGTACCATGAGAAACCTGAAGTGCCGACTGGAAGGGCCTCTGAGAGTGGCCTCTGTCATATGAATCCCTACATCCAGACGAGGTACTATTAAATCTACCGGAATAACGGGGCCTCTTATCAGACCCATGACCACCTCCCTGAGCAAGTGTCATCTCTATCCGGCGGGCACCATCTGCCGCCTCCTGAAATGAAATCTCACCACCGGCACTCATGGCCATCTGAACACGGATTGGCTGGGCCAACCCATCAACAAACCTCCGCACCCTCTCTCTCTCTCTCTCTCTCTCTCTCTCTCTCTCTCTCTCTCTCTCTCTCTCTCTCTCTCTCTCTCTCTCGGTGGGGAGTATCACAATGGCATGACGAGCGAGATCAATGAACCGGGTCTCATACTGGGTGACCGTCATAGGACCCAGCTGGAGACGCTCAAACTGCCTGCGAAGAGCATCTCGCTGAGTAACTGGAAGGAACTTCCCCAGAAATAACTCTAAAAATTGATCCCAGGTCAATGATGGCGACCCTGCTGGCCTGGCTAAACAGAAATCCCTCCACCAAGTCTTGGCGGATCCTGCCAGGCGAAAAGTGGCGAAATCGACCCCATTGGTCTCTACAATGCCCATAGTCCGTAGAACCTCATGACAGCTGAATATGAAATTCTGAGCATCCTCCGAGGGAGTGCCACTATATGTAGTAGTGAAGAGCTTGGTGAAACGATCAAGCCTCCACAAAGCATCCGCGGACATAGCCGCACCATCACTGGACTGAGCCGCAATAGCTGGCTGGGCTGCAACAGCTGGCTGAACTGCTGGAACCTGAGCCTGAGGAGCTACCATCTCTAGAGTATGAGTATCGGGAGTCTGAACTCCTCCCCCAGCCTGAGATGTGGCTGGAGATGCGAGAAGCAAACCCGCTCTAGAAATGCCCTCCATAAAGCCTATCAGTCGGACCAAAGCGTCCTGAAGCACTGGAGTGGCTATGAAACCCTCTGGGACCTGAGTTGGGCCCACTGGAACAGCTGGGGCCGGAACCTCCTCCTCAAAATCGACCTGAGGCTCCGTCGCTGGAAATGCTGCTCGGGGCTGACCCCTGCCTCGGCCTCGGCCTCGGCCTCTAGCACGGCCTCGCCCTCTGCCCCTAATAGGGGCTGCTGCTGGGGGCTCAGGCTGTTGCACGGTAGAAGAGGAAGCACGTGTCCTCGCCATCTGTGAAAGAACAGAGTGGAAAGACAATCAGTACTTGAGAAACAGAATCGCACGACAAGAATGAATCAAGGTGAAGTTTTCCTAACTCGGTAGCCTCTGCGGGATAAATACAGACGTCTCCGTACCGATACCTCAGAC
Source organism: Nicotiana tabacum (assembly GCF_000715075.1). Lineage (NCBI taxonomy): Eukaryota > Viridiplantae > Streptophyta > Magnoliopsida > Solanales > Solanaceae > Nicotiana > Nicotiana tabacum. The sequence continues at coordinate 35,015,311 of NC_134087.1, read as the reverse complement.
TCTACTGAGCTTGTCCGTGAGTTGTGAGACCTAAGTAACCTAGGGCTCTGATACCAACTTGTCACGACCCGAATTCCCCACCGTCGGGAGTCGTGATGGCGCCTACTGTAGGAGCTAGGCAAGCTAACGTTAACATACCTTTTCAACTAATTTTCAACAAGATTATAATAAAACAATAAATTCAAGTGGAAGCCTTAATTTAATATTAAATGAACGAAAATGCGGAAAAATTAACATCATCCTCTACCCAAGATTTAGTGTCACAATACTCACGGACTACTATAAGATACTACAAATAAGAGTTTGAAAGAAAATACATAAGGAGTCTGCTTCGATACAATGAAAACAAACAGAAATAAAATAGATGAGACTCAGGGCCCACACACGCCAGCGAACTACCTAGGAGTCTCTGGACTGAAGGCACGCTCCCAATCTACTGCTACTGCGGTCCGTAAGCTACTCCCGAATCTGTGCACAAAAAGGGCACAGAAGTGTAGCATCAGCACAACCGACCCCATGTGCTGGTAAGTGCCTGGCCTAACCCCGGCGAGGTAGTGACGAGGCTAGACCGGACCTACCTCAAATAACCTGTACAGATATATGTGCAACAACGGAAAGATATACAGAATTTAAACAGATAATAGGGAGGGGACATGCTGTGGGGTGTAACAACTTAGATATAAGACCAACGAACAGAGAGATGGAAACTGAATAATTAGCATCTATGAAAGAGAGAAAGTGAATCAACAACTGCACGGCACCAACCTTCGTGCTTTTACTCTCAATTCTCACCAAAACTGTCAAATATAGTGCACGGCATCACCCTTCGTGCTTTTCCTCACATAACTCTCACATCAAGGCACGGAATGACCCTTCGTGCTCAAATAATTAGAGACATGGCACGGAAAGACCCTTCGTGCATAAATAATTAGAGACATGGCACGGAAAGACCCTTCGTGCATAATTATCAAAACATGGCACGGAAAGACCCTTCGTGCATAATCGCTCTTCCTCACCCAATCATCAGTCACAACCAATCGGGGAAAGGGAATATACAACAAGATTAAACATCCCGGCAAGGGAGAACAAATCAACAATAGGTCCCGTCAAGGGAAAAATACCACACTTCCTTCTTTAACTCATCTGCTTCTCAACTATCACTTCATAATTATATTAGCAAGTAATTAGCTCAAGTGTTTCACATCTTTCGAATTTAAAAGCAACTACGACTCACGGTCATGCTAGACTCCGGTGTATAGATAACCGTCACCATGCCTATACACCGTACTCCACAGTTAACACGTAGCAAATAATATCCAAATCCTAATCCCTCAAGCCAAAATTAGAACAAACACTTACCTCGAATGCTCCAAACTCAACTCACGCTTCTAGTATAGCTTTACCTCTTGATTCCACCACCAATCCGCTCAGATTTAGTCATAAGTTACTTAATCACATTAATAATTACTAAATGAATCATCCCCAATGCATGAAAATAGATTTTTCAAGGTTTTTCCCAAAAATGTCAAAAATACCCCTGGACCCACGTGGTCGAAACTCGAGGTTCGGACCAAAACCCAGTTACTCATTCCCCCACGAATCCAAATATATGATTTGTTTTTAAATCGGACCCCAAAATTGAGGTCCAACTTCTCAATTTGTAGAAAACCTAGGTTCTACCCAAAACACCCAATTTTCCCCATGAAAATCTTTGATTTGAAGTTGAAATTATATTAAAAGATGTGAAGGGATAAAGGAATTAAGTTACAAATCACTTACCAATCGTTTTGGAGAAGAAAAGTTGTTTGGAAAATCGCCTCTTAGGTTTTGGGTTTTTGAAAAGTGAAAAATGACTGAGATTCCCGAACTTGTATACCTTTCTGAGGACCTGGCGCGGACCGCACAAAAATGTGTTGCGGCCGCGCCGAGTGGGAGAAAAATTGGGGCTTCTCTGAACCCTTCCAGCGCGGACCGCACTGTTTTGGTGCGCGGCCGCGTTGGTTGACCTGAAACCCTAGCCCTCAGACTCAGCCACGCGGACCGCACAGAAAGGCATCGCGGCCGCGCGTCTCCAGCACGGACCGCGCGGAAATGACCACGGCAGCGCTGGTGTCTGCAACACCTGAACCTGTATTTTCTTATCCAAGACCTCCCGGGCCCCATTCAAAACTCACCCGAGCCCTCGGGGCTCCAAACCAAACATGCACACAACCTTAAAAATATCTTACGGACTTACTCGTGCGATCAAATCACCAAAATAACATCATATACATAGGATCAAGCCTCAAACACATGATTTTCTTTTCTTCAACTTTCATAACTCAAATTCTCCATTTTTAGTCCGAAACACGTCATATGACGTCCGTTTTTAGCCAAACTTTATAGATAGTGCTTAACACATATTTAAGACTTGTACCGGGCGTCGGAACCAAAATACGAGCCCGATACCTATATTTTCTAACTCCTTTTCATTTCAAATTTTCATATCAAATTTCAGAAAAACAATTTCTTTCAAAAATTCATTTCTCGGGCTTGGGACCTCAGAATTGATTCCGGGCACATGCCCAAGTCCCATATTTTTTTACGGACCCTCCAGGACCGTCGAATCACAGGTCCGGGTCCGTTTACCCAAAATGTTGACCGATGTCAACATTATGCATATTAATACCAAAATTCATCAAATGTTTCACATAATTCACATATTCTAACATAAAAACTTTCGGGCTATGCGCCCGAACTACGCACGTCAATCGAGGCAACTAAAAGCGAGGTTTTCAAGGCCTCGAAAGCACGGAACAAGGAAGAACTACGGTGATGACCCTTTGGGTCGTCACATAAGGACCCTTATCGTATAAGAGGTTTTTCTTGATATTGTTGTGTATAGATGCACACCCTTGTTACTTGCCTTCTATGTGAAAATGGATCTATTTGCATGTGGCTCGTCGGTACGGTTATGATGTGTCATGAGGGCACATGATGCCGAATGTTAAGGTTCAGATATTGAGACCTGTTAGTTGTGATTTGTCCGAGGTTCGGTACCTCGTGGAGTTTTTTTGACTAAACCTTATGTAAAAGCAGTTGTAATTGCTCAGTTATTACTTGTCCTTGTTGTATATGTGGTTCCAGGTTTAGGTTGTGTTCCATTCACTCTGATGTGTCATTTTTATGATACTTGTTGTTTATTTCCTTATTGAAATTACTGTATTGTTAGTCGTATTGCATAATCTTTATGTAGATACCTTATTATGTTGTTCCTATACCTATACTTGTTCAAGTTTATTAGACCAGTCAGTGTCTTGACTGTTTTTCGTCACTAATCCACCGAGGTTAGTCTTGATACTTTTTGGGCACAGATGTGGTGTGCTCATTCTGCACTTCTATACACTTTAGTACAGATCCAAGTATTTGATCGCTAGTAGCAATGCAGACCGTTGCTGAGGGGACTCAAGGTAAATCTGTTGTTTCGTTCACAGGCTTCGGAGTCACCTTCATATTTTGTATTTGCATTGTTTCTACTTATTTCCAAACAATTGTATTTAGAAGTTATAGCAAACTCTGTAGAGTTTATAACTTGTACCACCGGTTTTGGAAAATTGTAAATTTTGTAGAGGTTTCTATTTCGAGACTATTAAATTTTATTTATTAGTGTTGTTATTTAGTAAAAGTTAGGCTTACCTAGTCCCTAAGACTAGGTGCCATCACGATACCCAACGGAGGGAAAATTGGATCGTGACATCGCAGGTACAAAAACACTAGATCCCAGCTTCCTTCAGCAATTCTTCTAAGTTCAAACATGTTCCGCACATCGTCCGAACCCTCAGAATGCATAAAACAATATCAAAACTAAGAATCGCATCACAAAACCAAATTGAATCAAATTATGAACTTCAAGTTTTTCCAACTTACTCCGAACGCGCAGAATCATACTTAGACTACTCAAAATGACACCAAATTTTGCGTATAAGTCATAAATCATCATACGGAACTATTTCCAGGTTCGGAATCCTAAACGAACCTCGATAACACCAAATTCTACTCCAAACTAAATTTAAAGAACTTGAAAACCCTCAATGCGCCAACTTTCAACATTAAGTGTCGAAATGCTCTCGGTTCATTCGAAACCCGATCCGAACACACGCGCAATTATAAAATCATCATACAAACTTATTGGAACCGTCACATTTTGGTTCTGAGGTAGCTTACTAAAAATGTTGGCTCAAGTCAAAGTTATCCATTTTAGGCCACTATTAAGGAACTAAGTGTTTCGGACCCTTCCAAACCCAAGTCAATCATCCCCCTAAGTCATAAAATAGTAAAGGAACATACGAAGAGTCTTAATTAGGAGAATGAGGATCTAAAAAGAAAAATAACTGGTCGGGTCATTACAAAGTGTTATTCAGATTTTCTTTGTTCGTTTTAAGAATATTTCCTAGAAACTGAAATTACATTCTGAATTTAGTTCCTTCTAAGTTAGTACTTATGACATCTATATAACTCTAGACTAAATATAAGATCAGTCTATGGCATGTTACTATATAGGATTGCCTAGCATATGTACTAAAAGGAAAAGCAGATATATAAGCTGGAACTAACAATGGATAGGTGCATGTTTATTGAATATTCAAGAAAATAAATGGAGGTTTATTTTATTGTCCTAAAGAAAATAAAGAAATTTTTAAAACAAATATATTTTTCTAGATAAGGACTGTTTAATAAACCATGTTCCTTGAAGTAAATTATCTTTATAGGAACTGGGCAAAGAAATAACTAGATGTTCAAGAACATAAAAATTCACACGTCGGAATTGACGTTCCATTGCATTTAAGTCATGGGAGAACGTCAATAGACATCATATGGCTTTATCAAGTGGAAGTGATGTTTGAACAATGAACACTATAGTAAGAAGTTGCTAATATTTCGATATAGTAAAGTAATGAAGGTAATATTAGTAGTGCTTCGGCGTAGTGGGAGATTATTAAGAAAAATCATGGTTCGGTACACTCTTGGGATAGTTTCAGTAATAGGATCCCTGAAGAGTTTAATACCAAACTAAATAGTTACGACAAAGCATTACTGGACAAAGATTGCATCAGAAATAACTTGGCAAGATTCTTTAACAAAATCTTATTTGGTGAATACTTTTAATAGTCATGTAAAAAGAATGCCTGAAAAAGTTATAGGCGCATGGTTATGAGTCTAAGTGGGAGATTGTTGGTGTATATACTATTAACCATGTATTTAGATATGGTATATTCTAACAATTGTCATGGTTAAAAGTCTAAGTGGAAGATTGTTGGGATATATACTATTAACCATGAGCTTGGTTTGGATATAGTATTTATTATGGAACAATTATTCATTCAATTTTAATAAAGTTTTAAATAGATCATATATTAGTCTATGTCCTTTGCTTATATAGTAGATGGTTTAGTATATAGAGTTTAGCTTATACACTGAAGATTAAATCATCGGTTCTTATAAGTATGAAGTTTGAGTTCACAATCTAATGATGGAATTGGACAAATCATCAGGAATGATTGTAGCACAAGATTAAATATAATTTATCTTGATTATGAGAATGGTTTAATTTTAATTTCTTGTGCTAGTATATTTTGTATGTATTGAACGGACCAAGTATAAATAAGTATTTTATATTGACTTAATAAAATAAATTCTCTAGCCATTAAATGTGCTTATACTCTTAATCTTGATATAATTATTATTAGTTGTGTATATTATTATTGTTTTGATTTATTAAAAGGTGAGATTCTTTCGTGGGTCAATATGTCTGGTAAATTGGACAATAATAATAATAATATACATTGGCAAAATAATAGTTAGTTGATGAAATCCATATCTCGGTTTATAGATTGATGATACACCTTTATGAAAGCTTTAAGTTTTCATGTAAATCCTGTCGGTGAATTTTGTATCTGACACACAAAATAAGTTAAGCAAAGGTCTAAAGGAAAAAATCAATAAACTAAATTTTCAGTAATTTAATTTAATTTATTAGTATTTGGATCTTAACACAAGAAGCTAGATTTAATGGATGAATTTCGAAATTGAATAAAGAGTGCAATTACGAATTTTTAGTAGAATAATTCGTAATTAATTATGGTGGCTATTAATTTTAAAAATTATAAATTAATTCCATAATTGGAAACCTTGTTAATTAAATTATGTGGCCCTTATTGTGCCTAATTAAACAATAGGAAATAAAGGAATCTTTTTTCTAGTAGAAAAGAAAACCCAGTAAGTTTTGGAAAAGGAATTTAGCCCTTAAAATTTGTGCTATAAATACATAAGGCTTTTCACCTAAAGGAAGAAGAGAATGTGGTCGAATGTTTCAGCCTTTTTCCTAGAAAATTTTACCCACATGAAATTACTATATATTTTTCGATATTATTTGGGTAACACAGTAGAAGACCGTGAAATATTCGGCGATCATGATCGTGCGGGTGGTGAGTTGGTGTGTAATTGGAGTCTCACGTGATAGAGGAAATTTGTTCATGCTTCAAGAGGTAACCCGTGAAATCTCGTTTATATTAGTTGTCTAGATTACATGTGATTTTGATAGTGGGTTGCTCTCACTGCTTATAATAATTCGTCAATTAGAATTAGAACTCACTCAAATCTAATTAATTAGATAACTAGGTTTTTCATGAAACAAGAATATCGTGTTTGTGTGTGTTTTTGAATTACATGTATATGTTGTTTTCTGAAAAACTGCACTGATGTTTTACGAATTAACTATGCAAAATTTTTGGATTACTCTTGTAATCATGAGATATCAGTTTTTTATTTATATTTGATGGGAATGGTCTGAATTTTCTTGTAAACCCTAAAAAATTGCAAAACCCGATTTTGACCGAATTCGGAGGTCAACAAACTTGACGGACTCCGATTGAGCCGAAATTTGGTGGGTCCATCAGAAACAACTTGGTGAGAAAAACTCACTGCTATGTAGTGAATCATGTTATTTTTCGGCGTTTTGAGATCGTTTGGATTGTGTTTGGGTGTTTTTCTATTTTTTGAAAATTATTTCTTAATAATTTTAAATCGTTTTTAATTCAATGATGGCGGGGGTGACTCCTTGTGATGACCTGATAGGTTATCTCATGTTTTAGAACCTAATTCTACGATTTTAAGCTTTAAACACCTCATTTTATCCCTCCTCGATTTATGTGCGTAGTCCGAACATATTTCCGAAAAGCTTTTGTGTTAAAAATTGATAAAAATAAGAATTTTGCCTAGAAAATTTATTTGAGTTGACTTCGGTCAATATTTTGAGAAAACGGATCCAGATTCGTGTTTTGATGGTCCCGTTGGGTCCGTACCATAATTTGAGACTCGGGCATATGCCCAAAAACGAATTCAAAAGTCCCTAGCACGAGATATTGGACCTTGTCGGAATTTGAAAGTTAAAGGCTTAATGAATTTGAATTGTTTGACCTATAGTTAACTTTTTGGATATCGGGTCCGTATTTTAGTTCTCAACCCAATATAGGTCAATACCATATTTATGACTTGTCTGTAAAATTTAGTGAGAAACGGAGTTGGTTTGACGTGATTCAGACGTCCGTTTGTGAAAATAGAAGTTTCAAAGTTTTCTTAAAAATTTTATTTGATTTGGTGTTCAATTCGTAGTTCTAGGTATTATTTTGGCGATTTGATCACGCGAGCAAGTTCGTATGATGTTTTTAGACTTGTGTGCACTTTTGGTTTAGAGCCCCAAGGGCTCGGGTGAGTTTTGGATAGGCCACTGAGTGAAATTGGACTTAGAACATTGCTAGTGTGCTTCAGTTCTTGTTGCGGGCCTCAGACCTCGCAATTACGAGGTCAATCTTCGCATTTGCGACCACTGATCGGTTCGTATTTGCGATCTACTCATCACAATTGTGAATAGTAGCTGGGGAGGCCAGAGTTCGCATTTGCAAACAAAACTTCGTAATTGCGAAGTGGGTGCTAGGTAGGAAGTGATCGCAAATGCGATCATTGGGTCGCATTTGCGGATGCATCAGAGTTCGCATTTGTGAAGATAGTGGGGGTGTGATGATCTTTGCATTTGCGATGGAATCTTTACATTTGCGGGGCTCGCATTTGCGAACTCCAGGTCGCAAATGTGACACCTGCAACTGATCAAAAATGACTTAAACGGGATTTTTTGTTCATTCTTCAAATTTTTCAAACTCAAGAATCCTAGAGGCGATTTTCCAAAGAACCTTTCTTCCCCAATTTTTTGGTAACTGATTCTAAACTAGTTTCTTTCAATCTTTCACTACTTTTCCTAAGATTTCAACCTAAAATCTATAGTTTTCATGGTGGAAATTGGGGGGTATTGGTAGAATTAGAAATTTTTGGAAATAGGGATTTACACCTCAAATCGAGATCGGGTCCAAAACAAACTACATAACCGGGCTCGGGGATGAATGGATAATCGAATTTTGGTCCGAATTTTGGGTTTGGACCAAGCGGGCCCGGGTGTTGACTTTTGTTGACTTTTTCAATAATGACCCAAATTGAATTCTTTACAATCGTGGGTAGTTCCTAAGGCTTAATTTGAATCGTTTGGTTGGTAAATTTCTAGATTCTATTGGTTCGGAGGCTTGTTTGAAAGACAAAGCGGTGGTTGAGCTTTGAGTTTGGTCTTTGGAGCGAGGTAAGTGTCGTGGTTAACCTTAACTTGAGGGATTAGGACTTATTTGTCTATTTGCTACGTGTTTAGGATATTGGGTACAAAGTATATGTAAGTTGACGAATACTTATGCGTTTTTTTATAGCATGCGGTTGGGACTTGTTCCTGTAATTATAGTTTTCCTTGATCATATTATCCATGTTTAGACTAGTATTGTTAAATTGATCATTCCTATCATGTTTACGGATCTTTTGGTGATAATTGAGTATTGATTCCGAGGTTGAGGTTGATATTGTGGAATCAAATGTTGAAGTAAGGCTTGTACTTATTATTTTATCTTCATGTTATTATTTTTTCATTGCATTATGGTAAGGGAGAGTTTTAATGCACGAAGGATGATGTCATGCCATATTTTGAGTGTTAATGCATGAAGGGTGATGTCGTGCCATATTATGAGTGTTAATGCACGAAGGGTAATGTCGTGCCATGTTATGAGAGTTAATGTACGAAGGATGATTTCGTGTCATGTTATGAGAGTTAATGAACAAAGGATGATGTTGTACCGTTTCTATTGATTTTATGGTGAGGTTGAGAGTAAAAGTACAAAGGGTGATGTCGTGCACTTTCCTTTACTGTGTTTACTTGTTCTTATTGGTTCAAGGTGTATTGGTTGTTCAAGTTATCATTACCGCTATGATTCTCTATCTTATATTCTCCTCAGCATGTCTCCCTCCCGATATTACTTGTCTAGATTCTACTTATTGTTTCATACATATACTGTTAAATTGCATATGTTTATTATGTGGGTGTTTTGTCATAGCTCCGTCACTATTTCGCCAAGGTTAGGCTCGACACTTACCAGTACATGGGGTCGGTTGTACTGATACTACACACTGCACTTCTGTGCAGATTTTAGTACTGGCCCTAGCTGATCGTGAGGTTAGCAGCTGGACTTGATCGTCAGGAGACCAAAGTAGATCTGCTGGCATCTGCAGACCCTGGAGTCTCTTCCTAGACTTATTACTTTACTGTTTCTTTCTCTTTCAGAACAGTGTACTTTCTTTCAGACTCTGTTTGTAGTAAATCGTAGTAGCTCGTGAGTTGTAACTCCATAACCTAAATATATCAGATATTATGGGTTTTATAATATTCCGCAAACTCAGTTTTAGCTTCTGTTTATCTTAATTATTTCTTTTATTAAAATTGGTTGAAGTTGACTTGAGAATTCTCTAACATTGGCTTGCCTAGCAAGTGAAATCTTAGGCGTCATCACGGTCCCGAAGGTGGAAATTCCGGATCGTGACACTCATATGGTCTCCACGATTAAATACTAGTGATATAATGCTTTTACACGTTAGCTATTTGTGAATAGACATGTAGTTGTATTGAATTCCAGAATTGAGGTGTAGGATTTTATTGACTAGGTCTTACCAAGTATACTTGATGTTGTGTGATGATATAATTATTCTGTAAGAAAGTGAAATCTTCTGTTTCATATCCTAGATTACTAATGATTAGTGTGTTTGGCTATGTTTTTATGCGTTGCGTGATTACTAGTCTTGAATTTTCGATAGAAAGGTTTGATTCTCAGGTTCGAGGTTATAATTAAGTGAAATATGACTGTATTTTGTATGAATTTTATATGATTGGTATGGGTTTTAAGTTGTGGTCCATATAGTGCCCAATTTAGAGACCAAGTCACAGCTCACTTTTAACAGAAAAATCAAAACGGTATCTAACAAAAGAAAAGTATTAAGTACTTGAAGGTTAGACCAAGAAAAAAATGAGGCTAGACCATTATAATCTAATCGAGTTTATATCTTTGGTAAGCTAACTATCAATGATGAGATATTTCTAAAGTTTAGCAAGTCGTTACACCTTCACCAAATTAACATTTCTGCTTTTTGTCATCCTATTATACCTTCATCAAGAGCAAAATAAACATTTAAAGAGACTTTTCCCAAAGTTAAAAAAAAAACTAATTAATGGGGCAAACGTTAGACGATAAATTAAAGAAAGGGGGCTAATGTTACAGTAAGAAAATAAAGACACACTGAGTCATAATTTCAACAAATTGAAACTAAGAGGAAAAAAAACAAAATCAACATGCAAGGAATAAAACTATAAAATAAATAAAACAGCCTTTATTATCAATCAATAATACAATAATACGAAAGAATAAGCAAATTACATTAAAAAAATACTGCACAAGTCGTATAATTAGCAGAGTGCCATGATCTCATGCACAGCCCGTTATTACACAATCGACGAAGAAGCAAACTATTTACGTACTTTATTACATAATAACATGTATTGAATTTTTTATAATAATCTTTTCTTTAACCGGAACTTCATTCGCCTTTGTTCTTCCAAGTAAGAGAAGGAATGCTTTGTTCATTCCTAAAGAAGTTTGAAGGATCCACCTTAGTCTTCACATGAACCAATCTATCAAAGTTATTTTTGAAATACTTAATCCCCCAAACTTTAGCTTGCACATAGCTTGTATATCCCTTGACATTGTTCACTCCAATATCAAGATCCCTATAGTTGATATAAGCAGCTCTAGGAAACTTAGAAACAAAAGGAGCCATGTAAGAATAAAGCCTTCTTATCCAACTTATATGCCTTTCAGCAACTTCTTCTCCTTGTTCATCCCAAAATACCAAATGTTGGATTTTGTACAAATTCCCAGCTCTATGAGGGAATGGGATAGCAGATGTTGCAATCTCATCCATTTTCCCACCATATGGACTCAAGATCACTTCTGCTCCTTCAGCTCCATTTTCAAAAAACAATCTCCATAATCCTTCGAAACCTCCCTCGGGGATTGGCTTCTGCACGTAGTCTGATTTTGCCTTGAAGTATCGCGTTGAGAGTTGAACCCTACTTCGCAATACATCAAGAGATTCACCTCTTGGAAATCCTGCAAAGTACAATATAGACTCTATCCAGCTCATTTCAATGCAATCTTCTCTTTTTAACCCTAATTCAGGGAAGCTTTCTTGCATGATGTGAAGTAATCGATCGACCTCCACCTAGGAATATCGAGTTGAATGAAGCTACAACTGTTTGTTTGTTACCTCCTTCACTTGAGTTCACTCTACTAATCAAGATCCTAATGAACAAATCTTCGTGGAATCTTGAAGCAACATATTGCCACTTATGAACAAGCTTTGTAGCATTTTGTTCCAAGGTCTTGCCAAGGGTAAAAACAGTTACTTTCTCCGGAACATCTACTAATTTGATCTTCCATGCAAGAACAAGTCCAAAGCTATTACCTCCACCTCCCCTAATTGCCCAAAAGAGATCTTCTCCCATTGAATCCCTATCAAGAATTCTTCCGGTCGCGTCAATCAACCGTGCATCTACAATGTTATCTGCGGCTAGGCCATATTTTCTCAACATAACACCATAACCACCTCCACTAAAATGTCCACCAACACCAACTGTAGGACAAACACCAGCTGGAAACCCTAGGGTTTTGCTTTTCTCCGCAATTTTATAATAGAGTTCGCCAATAGTGGATCCAGCTTCAACCCATGCACTCTTGTCCTCAGCATTAACAGTGATTGTTCTAAGGTTGATTAGATCAACTATGGCAAATGGAACTTCAGATACATAAGAAAGTCCCTCGTAATCATGTCCTGCACCTCGAACCCTAACGTGCATCCCAGTTTCCTTAGCACAAAGAATGACTCGTTGGACCTCGGATTCACTTACAGGGGTGACAATCACAAGAGGTTTAGGAGTTCCAGTGGTGTTGAACCTTAGGTTTTGAATGGAAAATTGAAGGATTGATGAATAGGAAGAGTTATTTGGGGTGTAAATGGAGGTTTGGTTACTGCGGGATAAGCATTGGAGGAATTGTTCATGAGTATCAGCTGAAGCTGCCCATGAAGTTGATGAAAAAACAACAAGTAGTACTAAAAGAAAGGAAAACCAAGAAATCTTCATTGTTGCTTGAGATGTTGTTTTGTTTGTGTTATGGAAATGAAATTGCAAACCCCTCTATTTATAATGTGTGAGGAGCTAAATGTTTGGTTGAACTTTCTGTCATCTGTTTGTGAAAGGTTTACATGCACTAGGTTGTAATGAAAAACAAATAAAACAATAAAAGAAGATTATTCAAATCATCCAGAAGCAGGACCACCAATAGAGATATGAGAAAATTAGAACCAATGAATTTTTCTCACATTAAGAAAATGTAGAAATCTGGTCCTAATAGCCTTTCACATTTATTTGACCTTCATAATTACCGCAAATGAGCATAAGTTCAACCACACAGCTATTTGCTAATTAAGAAAGCAGTAGAATAAAGTAAATACTAAAATATAAAGAGATTGCTTGAAATGGTCCCAGCCTGGGGCTTTTAGATGGAAGTATAGATTTTAGAAATTTCTTTTGAAAAATGTTGTGTTTGGATTATTTTTGAGAGATGAATTTTTTGGCAAATTTTGTTAGCTTTTTGAAACCAGAGGGCGATTATTTGTGTTTTTCGTAAGACATGATTGAGGAAATCAGAATCTTTTTTTTTATAACCAAATTACAAGCTTGCTGTTTTGATTTTATGAAAAGTTTATGTAAAATGTCCCCTAGGATGTTGGGTAGAGTGTATCTTGTTATAAAAAGGTCGCAGGTGATTTAAGTTATATATGGATAGTTTAAAGAATATGTACATTATCGAGTGAGACAATAGAGAAAATAGGATTTGTTTATTCTTATATTTTGGGTTAGAGAAAAGATTTTCGAGCTCATCAAATCTAATGGAAAACACTAAATTGATGAAAGTTTTCATACGTGTGGACCAGATTTAACTTCATGATTCTAACAAACGAACAGATAGTGATCATATTTGGTACAAGAATGGTGAATAACAGTTATATATGTCGACCAAGTTAAAAAAAAAAAAGGACAGCCCAGTACATAAGGCACCTTACATTCACGTCCGGGAAAGGGTCACACCAAATAATTCATAAGAGCAAATAAATGGTGTGTTAAGGCTTCTAAGCTTGATATATCGTCCCTTGAGTTCTTCTCAAGAGCAGGGAGAATAATAATGGTAAAACGTATCTGACATAATTAAGAAGTACCGTACCACGTGCGTAACATTTATAGCCTGATTGGCCAAGTTTTGTTTTGGCAAAAGTGCTTCAGTTTTTTTAAACTTGGTCAAACACTAATTGTTGCTCAGAAGTGCTTTTCAAACTAATTAGACAAACACAAATTGTTTCTCACCAAAAGTACTTTTAAAAAAAAAGTATTTTAAAAAAAAAACACTTTTCAAAATAAGCTGATTTTTACAACTTGGCCAAACGGGCTATTAGTATAAAAGATTATTTTAAAACACTCTCGTTGTTATGAGCTCATTAATCATAACTAAAGGGTTAGCGAGTTTCTACACATAAAAAGGTTCATAAATAACTTTAATCGAATGATATTTTTGTGAGACCATTTAACTTAGGACCCATTTGGCCATAGATTTTGCTAAAATATATTTGGAATTTTTTTGGCAAATACATGTTTGGCTATAGATTTTATCTATATTTTGACAAATTCCCAAGAACTGGTTTTGGCCCAAAATATCACTATTACATTTTTAAAAAAATTGCTCCAAACTTTTATATTTTATAAAAGAGCCTACCATTTATTATTTTATAACATGCTACTTCGTCTCCTTGGTCATCTAATAGTGTATTATGTAGTTCATTATAAAATTGATAATTTTGTACCAAATTTATTTATGTTCAGGATTATGGTTTGCGATAATATAATGAATGTTATTGATAAAGGTACTGTTGGGTATTTGTGATAGTTTTTAGAACTTGTGGGTATAAGTCATGTTTCATATTTTTTTCAAAAAAAAATGAAATATGTTTTGAAAACAAACACATTCTCATCTTCAAACCAAACTTCACCCAAATTAGATTTTTCAAAATATATTTGGGAATATATGGCCGACGCTAGCTTAATTATTTTGTTTGAAGGATTGTATTAGAATCTTCAGGGAAAAAAGTTCTTAGTTGTATAATATCATTACTCCCTAAGATCGAATTCAGACGGGTTTTTGTTTTGTTTTTTTAGAGGAACTGAAATTATTGTATAGAGTTACGTATTTAAAATCCTTTGACCCCTACAAAGATGACAAGTTGTGTGTATCAATTGGTCATGGTCTTTGCATATGAATTGACAATTGAAATTTAACAAAATTGAAAATTCTCACGATTTTGGTTTCAGATAGGCTATGGCGTAAGAAGAAAGATATTCGTTTTTCCTTCCCTTTGAATTTAGATTATTTTTTTGCCCCAAGTTACTTCGAAATTTCAATATTTTGACTTTAGAAAGTTTATCCAACAAGCTAAATTTTATGGTTTCAAAATTTTTTTCTTCTCTTTTTCGTCATAGGCATTTGTATTTTTACTTAATATGATAGATCAACATCTAAAACCAAGTTTTTTCCCGACTTCACTTTCATGATCAAATAATTCTTAAACGGCAATTTATAGTTTTTTTTTTCTTTAACAAGGGCTCAAACTTACAAGTTTTTCCTACTTACAAGAAAAAAGAAGAATTATTCGTTTATCATATGGAGGAGATTATTAGAGAGAAAAGAGAATGAACTAAAATGGTAAAGTAAATTCATTTTCATTAATATAGTGACCTTATTGTCCCTTCTTTTTTTTTACCAATTTATTAATGTTGGCATAAGATCCTAAATTAAATGAAATAAATGTAACATAAATTTTATAAAAACGCTAATTATCGTGTGTGTGTGTGTGTGTGTGTGATATATATATATATATATATATATATATATATATATATATATATATATATATATATATATATATATATAAGACGCCTCATGGGCTGCTCTTTCATATCAATTGGAAACAAGAAACGTAGCAGAGATTAAATTTGTCAAAAAATTAACCACCTCATGGGCTGCCTTTTGTTTTAGACGACATTGCAAATAATGCATGCATTTCAACAATAACTTAGTATATTGATCTATCATTATGTTTATCCAACAGTTCCTTCATTTTTACACATTAGACCATCCGAGGAGAAGAAGATGAGGAGGAGGAGGAATTTTATGTCGCTCTTTTTTAAGTTGTGCGTATATTTCTAAATACATTGCATATGTTGGCTACGTTTGAAATAGCAGCCCTTAAAAGGGCCGAGATTACTACTTTCTGAACAAGGGATTTTAAAGCCCATAGGAATCGCTTATAAAACATTCGGCCCGTCATACATATTAATGGTAAAAATAGCACGGTATAGCTTGGTCATTCAAAAATACCCAACGTTTATGAAGTCAATAAAAAATAGCCACTATTTTGCTTCAACAGAGACCGGTCCAGCTGGTGCACCTGTGTATGAACTCCAGCATATTATGCTGGACCGGTATACTTTGCTGACTCCAGTATAATATATTGGAGACTGGAGCACCGGTGCTCCAAACTCCAGTATATTATACTGGACAATTATACTTGCTGGAACTCCAGTATATTATGCTGGAGTTCTAGTGTACTTATGCTGGAACTCCATCATATTATGATGGAACTCCAGTATAATATGTTGGAGTTCAAGCATACTTATGCTGGAACTTCAGTATAATATACTGGCGTATTTTCGGATTGTGAACAGTGTTTTCGCTCAGATTTATCTTTACATGAAAAGTAGCTAAATTTCGATTACTTTTGAAACTGGGCTATTTTTAAACGACCAGTTGTAAATCTGACTATTTTGGAATTTACCCCAAGCTCTCCATATTAATACGAGCGTAGGTATAAGGGCTCTAAAGAAAAGAGTTTTTAACATGATTGATCTATTTTAAAGGATTATTAATATAAATGATATTACTTTTGCTTTATTCCAAAATTGCAAATTCATTTACAATTGTGGCATATTATAAAATCATATACGTTTAATTGCCTATATGTTTTAAAAGATTCATTAATTAAGGGATGGGTCATTAACTTATTCTCATTTATACCCCTCAAAACCTATTCTCTCTTTCTCTTCCCTTCATACAGACGATTCTGTTCTCTCTCTCCCTTCTCATCTTCCATCTGTATCTTTTTCAACTTGATCATAATGGCTCCTTCGTTATTTCATAAATATATTATGAGTAATATGTTCTGCATTTTTATCTATTCCTTAAATATAACAAGAATATGCTCTGGCTAAGATTTGCTAGCAAATATAAAAATAAATACTTATTAGGCAAAATACATAAAGAGATACTTAAAGTTGACGTCAGATGTCTCTCTCACACTCTAACTTACCAGGTGACCATATAGGCACTTTAACTTAACATAGATGTGTTACATGGACACCTGTTGTTTGACTCAAAAGATATTGAAACTTTTTTGAACAAATCAATCAAAGATGAAAGGGCAAATCTTAGTTAGACATAATAAATTATAGATCAAAGAGCTAGCAGTGTAGATCATACTTAAGATGAAGGAAATGTAAATAATCTTATTGAGATTCAATATTGTATCTCCCATCAATCGATGAGGAGACCGCTTTACAAGTTTTCCTAGAGATTCACTCTTCTCTATCAAGAATACTAGAAGAGGGCTTTTTAGCTTTAGAGAGAGATAGGAGAAGTCGTCGCTCCCCTGTTGAAAGCTTTCCCTTGCTATATATAGTCGTGGCACCCTTGTCCTTTGCTTGGCTTGACGTCCTCTTATCTCCAAAGTGTCTTAGTCGTGCTTTTAGGAGCCGCTCTCGCCGACCCGTCAGATGCCGAGAAAGGGATATGGAGCGGGCTATACTATCTTTCACTGCCCGGTCACTTAGGCGAGACGTTGGTCATCTCGGTCGTGACGGTCAGATTTTGACCAATACAGTTAGTCCATCTGCCTGTCGGGATCATCCTCTGTCGGGCTCGGCAGACGGATCATGATTGTTATAAATTCGAGAGAAATCTGACTTTTGACTTTTTATTCCTTAGTTACATTTCTTAGGTTTTTGGCGGAGTGGCAGCGTTCTTTCGATTCCCCTAGACCTTTGTAGTGGTTTCGGAACTGAAACGTCATTTAGTATCAAAGAGTGGTTTTGTGGTTGCCGCCATTATTACACACGTTCCTGGAGAACTGAAACGTTTTGTGCCCTATCATATTCGATTGGCGACTCTTGGGTTTCGTGCTCGGGGGATTTATGTCTCTTATAAATAGAGGGAGCTTATCATTCGATTGACACACTTATGTACCTTTTATTTGAGAGAACCCTATAGATACACTTTCTTTCTGATACTCCAACTTTCTTCTTGCCCCCTTGTTCACTGAAAATTCTCATCCCTTCTTTTTGTTATTTCTTTGGCGTGTTTTCTGATAAAAATGGCTGGTGATTCTTCTCGCGACAATCTCCCTGTCGCTAGTCCGATACTAGAAAGTGCTGCTCAGGCCACCGAAGGGGCAGATGCGGTGGAAGATGAGGATGTCCCATCAGTGATTGAGATCCTGCCTCTCCCTAGGAGAGAGCCGACTAACTTCAGTACTCCCATCGGGGTCGAACCGAAACATGTTCACTCCATTATGAGAGAAAGGGACATTGCAGAGTTGAAAGAAATGTGGGGAATCCCCAATTACGTTGATATGCGGTCGGCAGTGGGGAAAGACATAGTTCATTTCGACCGCCCCGGGTACTGCATGTTCTACGCCTACCCCTTCCTTGTAGGGTACACACTTCCTTTTCCTTTGTTGGTGGTGGATTTTTGCCGTTTTTATGAGGTATGCCCCGCCCAACTTTCGCCGTATGTGTATAAGTTATTCCTTATGCTGCTTAAGTACACATAACTCGTCGGTCGTGGGGTCACTTTGGACCATATGCTTAGCATTTTCACCCCTCAACTTATTTGTGGTACGATGATTCACATGTGTCCTCGATGGTCAAGGAGTCTGGTGGTGAGGATGGATGACAGGACCAACCGTCGTTTCTACGAGAATTATTTTTACGTACGGACTGAGCACATTGTGGCAGACCCAACGGGATTCCCTAAGAAGTAAAACTTTGCGCGTAAGTTTTTGTATCTTTAGTCGACGAGGTACCCGACCGTTTCATGTTACGGTACTAAACTTTATCATGTCTTTGCAGCTAAAAGATTTTCCCCTCCACCTGTCGAAGGCATTCATGACTGGGTGGGCACCCTCCTTCCCCATACAGTGGGGATTCTCACATGGTCGACCTTTCATGACAGGTTCGGACACATTACAGGTAAGATGAAGTTTCTATTTGCTATTCTTGCTCTCTGTTTGCTTGGCTTCTTATATGTCGTTTGTCGATGTCAGAGAGAGTACGGAGAGGAAGGGCTCCTTCGTTAGCTTTTCGTCAACCGGCCTCATCTGCTCACCCTGCGGTGGTACCCATCGTCCAACCTTCATCGAGGGCTGCTTCAGTTGAGTCTACGGCCTTGGTTACTCTTGCGAGGGCCACTTCTCAGGATGAGGTCCCGACCTGTGTTGTTCGCCAGATGGGTGAGTCACCGTCTACAGGGGAAGAGAAGGGTCCATTGAAGAGACGAAGAGTGGAGTTTGAGATTGTGCCCCCAATAGTGATTCATCTGGACGACTCTCCCACGATGGGCTCTGGAGAAGATATTGTCCGCTACTAAAAAAACCAGGGTTTAGCGACGGACAAAATCTGTAGCTAAACAGAAAAATCCGTCGCTAATCTCATTTAGCGACGGATTAGCGACGGATTATCAAAAGATTCTTCTAGCAACGAGCATTTTAGCGACAGATTAGCGACAACGTTCGTAGCTAAATCCAGTTTTTTTTGTAGTGGTCGTGGCTCCCACCGTAGGGACGGAACCAGCCGTTGCTTCAGCTCAATCAAAAGTTCATGGGTTTGTCGGTGATCAGCAACATGTCGTGGCAGAGAATCAGACTTTTGGGGCCACCGTCATGATTTCGGACGTACCTTCATCTCTGCAATTGGTCGTGTTCCCCCTTCGGCTGCCGAAAAAGGGAAAGGCATGGTGATCGATGATTACGAATCCGAGTCGGACCTCGACCTTGATGATGTCAGGATGTTTAAAGAAGTCCTTACCCACTCAGTGGTTCATGTGGGGGCTCGTCCCGTATCCTTCATATCCCTTCCGGTGTCACCCTCTTAGGGGATAGGGAGGATCTAGTGCCGCAGTTCAGCCTGCTATGCTCCGAAGCCGAAAATGCGACCATTCGGTCCATTCCTGATGCTGATTTGATGGATGATGTGGACATTATGGGCATAAGGGTACGTTGCATTTTACTTTTGTTTTTCTTCTCCGTTCTTGAAAATACTGGTCTAATCCCGTCTTTGCATTTTCCAGACGTATATGGTGGAAGTGGAAAGCATCCGCAGGGCTAACATTCAGGCCAAGATTTTCTTGAAGATGTTGGAGAAGTATCGTCGCTACCGCAACAGGTGCCGCGAGATGCATGAGCGGCTGAAGATAAACCCTGGTAATCGGGCTCTTGGCGAGGAGTTGGAGAAATGGGACCAGGAGTTGATGCAAGCTATTTGCAACAAGAGTGCGCTCGAGTTGGGTAAGGGATTCGCTGCAGAATGTGAGCATCTGCAGGAGAGATTGAGGTCGATGCAGTCGGAGATGGATCATAACTTGATCAAGGTCGAGGCAATGAGTGTGTAATGGATGGGAAAATTAACTGCGCTAGAGAACAATGTCGTTATGTTGGAGAGCATCGAGAGTGCTTGGTCCGAGGCTTCGGCGAGAGAGACGGCCCTGGAGAACACCATTCGCGTCCTTCAATTCGAACAAGAGTCGGAGAAAGCAATATCTACCCTCATGGAGGCAAGGCTCGATGAGCGCATCAGCGAGATTGACCAAGAGGCATCGGTTCTGGGAGATCGGGTCGCAGCACTGGAGGCAGAAAATGGGCGACTGTTGGCTCAGATTGAATATATATATATATATATATATATATATATATATATATATATATATATATATATATATATATATATATATATATATATATATATATATATATATATATATATATATATATATATATATATATATATATATATATATATATATATATATATATATATATATATATATATAGTTTGTGGGAGGCGGGTACTGTGACTGAGGCTGCATATGAAGAAGCGCGAGTGAAAGCGCGGGAGGCTCGCGTCAATTTTGGGTATGATGTGGCGACGCCTGAAGCTAATGGGGGTGCGGATGATAGTAATGGAGGGCTTCTTAGAGATGGTGATGGTGATGGTGAGGGCGATGATGACGCCGAATGAAGAATGTTGTCTTTGTTTGTTCTTATTTTCATTTGCTTGTTATTGTTTTTTAATATATTTGTTCGTCGTCTGTTGTCATTCTTTTTTCCCCCTTTTCTTTTCATTCTTCTTCCTTCTCCCTCCCCTTCCCACCTTTTTTTATTGTTGGCTTGGTCTATGTATAAGCGGCGATAGTCAGCACAATGACTTTGTATAAAGGAGAGTCTTTTCTTCATTATGTGCTTTGTACTTCACCTTTACATCAACTGTTTTTGGCTTTTGATGCGAGATAGATGCCTGTATAGCTAGTCCCAGTTTTTTTCTTTCTGATGGATCTGGGCCTCAGAAGTGTTACGACCTAATCGAGAGAGTGTCTCATCATTATTCGATTGAGGTCGAAATCTTTTCTTTTTGGCGGAGCCTTGGCCTTAAAGGGTGTTATTTCAAACTTATCGAAATAGTAACTCGTCGTCGTTCGATCGAGGTCAAACTCTTCTCTTTCTGGTGAAGGCTCTTAGCCTTAGAGGGTTTTATTTTGAACTTAACGGAATAGTAACCCGTCATTGCTCGATCGAGGTCAAACTCTTGTCTTTCTGGCGAAGGCTCTTAGCCTTAAAGGGTGTTATTTCGAACTCATCAAAACAGTAACCCGTCGGCGTTCGATCGAGGTCGAACTGTTCTCTTGGCGAAGGCCCTTGGCCTTAAAGGGTATTATTTCGAACTTATCAAAATAGTAACTCGTCGTCGTTCGATCGAGATCGAACTCTTCTCTTGGCGAAGTCCTTTGGCCTTAAAGGGTATTATTTTGAACTTATCGAAATAATAACCCATCGTCGTTTGATCGAGACCGAACTCTTCTCTTGGAGATAAGGCCCTTGGCCTTAAAGGGTATTATTATAGACTTATCGAAATAGTAACCCATCGTCGTTCGATCGAGGTCGAACTCTTCTCTTGGCGAAGGCAATTGGCCTTAAAGGGAGTTATTTCGAACTTATCAAAATAGTAACCAGTCATCATTCGATCGAGGTCGAACTCTTCTCTTGGCGAAGGCCTTTGGCCTTAAAGGGGGTTATTTCGAACTTATCAAAATAGTAACCTATCGTCGTTTGATCGAGGTCGAACTCTTCTCCTGGCAAAGGCCCTTGGCCTTAATAAATGTTATTTCAAACTTATCAAAATAGTAACTCGTCGTCGTTCGATCGAGGTTGAACTCTTCTCTTTATGGCGAAGGCCCTTTGCCTTAAAGGGTGTTATTTCGAACTTATCGAAATAGTAACTCGTCGTCGTTCGATCGAGGTCAAACTATTCTCTTTTTGGTGAAGGCCCTTGGCCTTAAAGGGTGTTATTTTGAACTTATCGAAATAGAAACTCGTCGTCGTTCGATCAAGGTCGAACTCTTCTCCTGGCAAAGGCCCTTGGCCGTAAAGGGTATTATTTCGAACTTATCGAAATAGTAACCCGTCGTCGTTCGATCGAGGTCGAACTCTTCTCCCGGCGAAGGTCCTTAGCCTTAAAGGGTGTTATTTCGAACTTATTGAAATAGTAATCTGTCATTCGATTTGGCGAAGGTCCTTGGACTTAAAGGGGGTTATTTTGAACTTATCAAAATAGTAACCCGTCGTCATTCGATCGAAGTCGAACTCTTCTCCTGGCGAAGGCCCTTCACCTTAAAGGGTGTTATTTCGAACTTATCGAAATAGTAACCCGTCGTCGTTCCAGTTTTTGGAGAGCCAGATATCTTCTGGGTGAGTCCCAGTCCGTTTGGCATTGCTCGCAACGGAGGGTACAATGTCGGAGAATGTGAAATATTGTTGTTTCGCTTAGGTTCGCTCTGTTCACGAATTGTAGTTTCCTTGTCTGACCCCTGTCTTCCAACTCGGAGGTGTCTCCGGCGGGCGGGATCACAATTGTTTTGCAGTAGTTTTTCGTCCTTTAATTGAGGTGTTTCTTTATTCATTCGCCTGCGCGGCCATTGTATTCCTACTTAAGCAGAGATTAGGAGGTGTGTTAGAATGAAACTTTCCCTGCCCCTGTTTGGTGGTCCGATGGGGGAGAACTGATTGGTAACATCGTTTGCCTTGTTTGGCGTATCGATGGTTGATGGGGCTGAGGTTTCTAAGCTTGATAATTTTGTTCATCTCTCCTCCCTCTATTGCACTGCTCCTTTGTCTCACGCGGGTTGGATTTTTCCTTTGCACTCTTTTTGGTGAGTGATCATATTTTTTGTCTTTGATCTGGGAAAGACTAGAAAATTTCACTAAGAAATCCCATAGACAGTGCCAAATTGTTTGACTAAAAGATATTGAAACTTTTTTGAAAAAATCAATCAAAGATGAAGAGGCAAATCTTAGTCAGACATAATAAATTCCAGATCAAAGAGCTAGCAGTGTAGATCATACTTAAGATGAAGAAATGTAAATGATCTTATTGAGATTCAATATTGTATCTCCCATAAATCGATGAGGAGACCGCTTTACATGTTTTCCTAGAGATTCACTCTTCTCTATCAAGAATACTAGAAGAGAGCTTTTTAGCTTTAGAGAGAGATAGGAGAATTCGTCGCCCCCTGTTGAAAGCTTTCCCTTGCTATATATAGTCGTGACACCCTTGCCCTTTGCTTGGCTCGACGTCCTTTTGCCTCCAAAGTGTCTTAGTCGTGCTTTTAGGCGCTGCTCTTGCCGACCTTTCGGATGCCGAGAAAGGGATATGGAGCGGGCTATACTATCTTTCACTGGCCGGTCACTTAGACGGGACGTTGGTCAGCTCGGTCATGACGGTCAGATTTTGACCAATACACTTGTGTCTGTAAGTCTACCTCCGTGAATACACTCTCTGCTGACATGTCAAGTCAACATATGAAATAATGACACATGTAATTTCAAAATAAAAATATTATCACCTTAATAATAACTTGATTTAAAAAACTCAAAAAGAATAATTCTTTCTTCTTCCAACCCTACCCGCTGTCATCTTCCCCAACGACCCCTCCTTGCCGAAAAATTAATTTCTGGCAATTCTTTTTCAATTTTGTCTTCTTCTCCAGAAATTTGATCTTTTTTTTTCTTTTTCTTCACGTTGGAGCTTTCGTCGAAATTTCTTTGAAAGTTCCAAATCTGATTCTTCTTCTTTAGATTCACGAAACTTCGCCGGAAAAATAAAACTTCGTCGGAATTTTTGAGCTATAAATCTGATTTGTTTTCAGATTTAAGTCACAAAGATTAATTTGGTTATTGTTGAGAAAAAAATGAAGCTTTGCTGGAAAAAATTAAAATTTCGCCGAAATTATTATTTTTCAGATTTTTTTTTGCAGGAAATGTTACTGTTTATATTTTTCTTCTTCTTAATCTTAAATGTTATTGCTTTTGAATAATTCAGATATTGTTTACGAGGAGAGGAGGTAACAAGGTTTTTCTTTCTTCTTCATGTTACTTTTGGACAAATTGACAAGTTTTTTGTTGTTTTTGGGTTGAGAAGATGGTGATGGTTACATGGTGTTTTGTACTTCTGTATGCGAGTTGTTTGGTGGTAATGGGGTTGCTCGTTTTTTGACTTAAAGGGCTTATGTACATGGTTGTTTTGGGTATTAGAGTGAAGCTTGGTAAAGCTCATATGGTGGAAGACAAATGGAAAAGAAGAGCTTGTGGCAAAGAGAAGATGGTAAGGTGAGAAAAAAAAGGTAATGTGAAATCCATCTTTCAGAACAAGGAAAGATCAAATATGCACCTTCACGCGCTCAAATATGAGTGAGACACACTCATATTGCCATGTCACCACAGAGTTTTTACGAGACATACTAAAAACCAACATAAAGTGTTTATATGGTCACCTGGTAAGTTGGAGTGTGAGAGAGACATCTGGGGCCAACTTTAAGTGTCCGTTTATGTATTTTGCCTATTTATTATGTATAAGATATGTATATTTTTTGTATACTATATATTAATTACAACAATATATATTTTTTCGGCTATTTTTTTTATAGTAGCAGTTAAACTGTGTAGTTTTCCTAAAAATTGAAGGGATCCTTACACAAGTAGCCGGTCGAATTTACTACTTATTTTTTCTAGTAAGTATACATGGTTATAAATATTATATATAAAATTTACACATATTATACATCTGTCAGCTATTTTTAATTTAACTGATTAGGTGGAAAACTATTTTGACTGATTTTTTCAAAATAATAAGAAATAATGGGAAGCAAGAACATAACGAGAATAATTAGCTCTTCATTCCCTTGTTTGGTTAGAGGAGAAAATAAGAAAGAATGAAATACATTGTGTCCCCCGGGATAATTTATAGGAAAAAATATACAGTATAGCCGTTCCAAAAAATAATAGTCGATAATATATATAATATGTATAATATGCATATGTATTCATATTTTTTGTATATTTGATTATTAGATGTAATTATTTTAAGTGCCTTATCACAAAAGTGGTCAAGCAAACAGATGATGCTGGTTCTGCGGGTAAGCTAGCAAGTGACGAAATGAAGAAAAAAAAGACCCTTTTATTGTAAGTTGAAAGCGAAGTCCATTGTCCTCGTATTGGCAATTATTATAGGTCTGCCAAGTGTGTGACTAGCCCAATATATTGATCTCGGCCCGAGCTTCATTTTGGAAGCCCACTCCCACGGCGTTCATAGCTCGGTTAATGTGCTAGCAATAATGAAAATTCTTCCCTTCGCTAATTAAAAATATGGTTGAATGAGGAATCTACTTCACGATAAATTGAAGAGAAATTTTCATAAAGCACTATCGTTTAGTGGTAATTAGTTATTTATAGATATTATTTGCTATATTACGGATTGTAGATATATTTTTTATTGTTATAAGATGTATTTGATGTATTTAAACTACTGTATTCATGAATACAGTAGCATTTTAGGCGTGAAATATGAGACTACACTTTTTTAAACGAAAAGTGAATAAATTAACATAATAGACTCATAATATAACTCAACAAACTCAATTATAACACACAAATTTTGTATTTTCAGTTATAAAAAAGATTCTCAATCGAAAAACTCCCCAAAAATATAGCAATCTTCAGAGAAATTATATAATACATCTGAATACATAGATTATATTAATTAAAAAATATATATGAATATATTCATGGAATATAGCGAGACAGTGAATACTATGAAATACATAAAATACAACAGGATACATTGAAATGCAATGAAAAAAAATAATGAATACAATGAAATACATAGAATACATCGAGATACATTGAAATACAATGAAATATATTAGCAAAAAATTCAAGTTGTTCGGCCCCAAACTCCGTCGTCTTTGCTCAAGAACAACCCTAATGTCATCTCGCCGTCACTGTTGCCTCTGGTTGTCGTTGTTACGGAGAATATTTCTATATCGAAAATTTCTAAACGGAAATCCCTAAAGGCGACTAAATCACGACAAATACAACAGAAATTGGATGCTGCCACTCACTCCTTTTCGAAAATCCCTCAATTCAACCAGGGCCCAAGCACAAGAGTCTGTTCAATTACATAATCAAAAGCACAAAGTTGAGTAAATCAATCAAACCCTCTTTTTTTAGTGTTTTCTGGGATGAGGAAAGAGGATGGAGTGTATCAAATTAGAGAGAGAATGTGGAGTGAGAAGTTTACATCAAATACGGTAATTATGTGAGAGAAAAATCTGAAAAAGGAGAGAGAAAAATAAAAAAAAATAGTGTATATAGTGCCTTAAGGGGAGGATGTAACCAAAAATAGATATTTTGCTATAAATATTAAAAGGTATCTATAGAATATAATATTTTAAAATGATATTTATTTAAAATAAATAAGGTATTAATCTTTGTTATATGAGGTAAAAATTCCTAAATTGAATGGACGTAGATGATGTTATCACGATCCCTCTTTTTCTACCATTAGACATGCCAAATGCCACTTTGCCGAGTGACATTACCTGTGGATCAACATATAAAAGAAAATATTACGTTCAGAAATCAAACTTGGAGTTGGAGGCAGTGAAATAGCATCTCCGTTCTCGTGGTAAAGAACAAAACTAAAGTCATTAAAATATTAAGAAACAAAACTAAAGAAAATGATTAGTTTAATATATTGGTACACAAAACTTCATTTTTCTATTTTGGTGACAAGATACGAAGGAATATGTCTTACTAAGACAAGAAGGCAGCTTCTCTTTGTGAAATCCGAGTGGCAGTGGCTCCTAAGTTGAGCAAAAGACAAATATACAAAAGAATGGTATTCACCACTTTGTATTTGGTGTCAGATCAGAGAACTCCAAAAAGGATAATCTTTTCTTTTCTTGAATATCATTGTGTAAGCACTTACTAAAAAAATTAATTAAAACAAATTCTTCTTGACAACCCCATTAAGCTAAGAATAAGATTGGTACTGCTATACAAATAGCCAGCTAGATTCAATATTTATTTTTTTTAATCGGTATACATAAATTATACATTAATTATATATGAATTACATATTATACATTTGACAACTATTTTGTGTTTAATAGATTAAGTGGGCAACTATTCGGGTTAGTTCTTCAATAAGATTCTCTAATTAAAGAATGCCAAAAAGGTCTAGTCATCTCCAATTGTGTCACTTGAAACTAGGGCTTCGGATCAGATCGGATCGGATCGGATTTAGTACATTATTTCGGATTCGAAGTTCGGATTTCGGATTCAACAAAATGCAATCTGAATCCGATCCCGAATTAATATCAGTTCGGATCGAATTTTAAAATTTGGATTGGATCAATATTTCGAATTTCGAATCGAATTATACGTATTATTAAGGCTATTGCTAATCTAATCGGCTAATGCATCTGCCTTATCTGCTTCTTTTGTGTTCTGTGCTAATACAAATATCTCTTTGCATTTCATCCCTTTTATCAACATTGTATCTCTAAGAAAATATTTCTCTGGAGGTTTGAGTTGTTGTGCTTCAAGTTGCAAACTCATACGTATATTTTCTTTGTAAAAAAGGTAATACAGCAAGAAAAATTTATGTTATGCAATTATGAGGGTACTATGGTACCAATATAGCTAAATCCAGCAATTGTAAAGGTAATAACTTAGAGGAAGATGTAAAAGAGGTACTAACTATCCGAAATTAAAGTTTAGTATTTATACATGACTTAATAATTTCGAGTTTTGGGTCGGATCGGGTTAAAATTATACCAATTTGAATCCGAACCGAATATCCGAAATTTTAATAAACATAATCCAAAATCCGATCCAAATATCCAAAATCCAAAATCCAAAATCGGAAATTGAGCGAATTGGTTTGGATTTCGGATATCCGATCCAAATGAATAGCCCTCCTTGAAACTCCAAACACCTGCTCAAGATGAGAGAATCAAAATAATAGTTGAAGATTTGGGTCGTTTGGTAAGAGGTATAACAATAGTGCTGAATAAAGTGTATTAGTAATGCTGGTATTAGTAATGCTGACATTAGTTATGTTAACATTAGTTATACTGAGATTATTTTTTATCCACTGTTTGGTTTGGTGTATTAAAACATTGCATAATTTTTTAAAAATTGGGTGTTTACAAAAGTACCCTCCATAATTTTTAACTTTAGCTATAAAAATTAATTTTATAGATAAAAATTAACTGTGCTTTTCCATGGCCAAAGCATACAGAGGAAATCTGTTTGCTAATAATATGGGGAAAGACTTTTATTAGGGATTTGAGGGGGCAATTAGGTCTTTCCTCATGTTTATGCAAGCATTAAAAACCCTTGCATTACTAATGTCATGGTTTCTTATGCATTGCTTATACATAGCATAATACTAAGTATACAAAGGTTGAAAAAATATACCAAATAAGGTATTAGTAATGCACAGAGCTAATGTTTGCATTATTTTTTCTAATACCTCCTGCCAAACGACTTAGAGTGCAGTTCTAAGGCATATGAAAGACAATAATTTATAGCTGGAAAAGAGATGCATTGAATTGGATTTGAAGTACATAAAATAATTAAACTATTGGAAAAAGAGATTATATATCACGGCTCTATTGTTAGATCGATACTGAATCATCAGTTTTAAATCAGATGTTTCATTAACTTCCAAATAAAACGATTTGGTTCTCCCACTCAATCAAATAAAGTGGAGTAGAATTACCTAGATACCAGCTTTAATGAATTAAAAAAAGTTTACCATTTTTTATAGTATCGTATCAGCATGTCTTTGTCTGTACCTCTTAAGACTAAAAATGAAAGGAAAAATATTTATCCATCAAGCGTTTATAACAAACTAATAAATGTATGATAATTATTTTTCTTAATTCAGTAGGTACCTTCTAATACTAATTTTTTTGATCTAATGTAAACATTACGCGTGGAGTTTGGATAATATAGCATCCAGGGAGATTGTAGATCAGTGGGGGTTGAAGCCTTTTTAAGTAAGGACCTTATCCAGAGCCCTACTAAATCAAATCAAAAAGGGCATGAGCGGCAACCCTTTTAGTTAAGTGAGGGGGGAGAAGGTAATCCTTCTTCTAAGATGGAACTAATGGCGTCAAATGGGTAGGTTAAGCTTATTTTGGGCAAGTTAAAATAGGTTGAGTCAATAAATAAATGGGTCCATAATTCTTCGGGAGAAATTCAAAAATAGCCAGATTTATAAGTGGTCGTTCAAAAATAGCAACAATTTCAAAAGTAATCGAAATTTAGCCACTTTTCATGTAAAGATAAATCTGAATGAAAATACTGTTCAAAATCCGGAAAAATACTCCACTTGTAATCGCAAAAAGGTTGCAGGCAAGCTATGAAAATTTCAGTAAACATTCACGGAAGACTAAGTATAGAATTTGGCGAGAACTTGAAAGAACACGGCAATCAAGATTTGAAATACAAAAAATTCCAAAACTTTAAAATTTAAGTGCATGTTCGGTTGTCAAACGAAACATGTTTCTTCTTTGTTTTCAAATATATGGTGAATGTATATTTGAAAAGTTTTCAAATATTATGCTACTATACTGGAGTTCCAGTATAATATACTGGTCCAGCAAATATACTGGAGTTTGGAGCACCGGTGCTCTAGCCTCCAGTATATTATACTGGAGCCAGCAAAGTATACCTGTCCAGCATAATATGCTGGAAGTTCATACACAGGTGCATCGAACTCCAGTATATTATGCTGCCGGTCTCTGTTACAACAAAATAGTGACTATTTTTCAATGACTTGACAAACGCTGACTATTTTTGAATGACCAGTTCGAAAACTGGCTAGACCATGCTATTTTAACTAATTCTCCTAACAGTAACTTGGGCTGAGATGGACTAGGTCATGTTGGACTAAAATTTGGGTCATAGGCCAACTCTTACTAAGCTTTAATTAATGTGTGTTATTTTCTTATGAACTATTTAATTATCAAATAATTTTTTTTTCTTTTGTTACGATCATATATATATATATCAAAAGAAAAATAATTATTTTAAAAATATTTTAGCAAAGTTATTCACAGATCAATTTGGACTAAAAATCAACCCAACTTCAATGAACTGAAATGGGTTGGGCCAAGATGGACTGAGTTCAATAAATAAGCGAATCAATGACCAGCACAATCTTAGATGGGTCAAATGGGTCCGGGCTCAAATTGTCATCCCTAATCGAAACTAAGAAAGTGTAACATGCCATTATGGACGTATTACATATCCTACTAAAGAGATCTTGATAATACGAGTAAGGTTCTATCGAGAGAACACTGCCACACCAAAGTGTGGCATGTATTTCCATATATAAAAGTCTGCCAATGAGAAGGGAGAGTAGTACTGCTCAATACTCATTATCAAAATATCTTTAAAAAATAAGCGAAAAAACAAAAGTTTGAAAACGAAAGGAAAGCATTGGAGAGAAGAGATGGTCCAAAAAGCCAATACCAATCAAATAAGAAAAAAGCCAAATTGTAAAACAAGGACATATTAAAATGTCTTAATAACTACAATGTGCCGGAATATTACCAAGTAGATTCCGGGCCGGCCAGGCTAATTAAACAACAATGTCTTTCTCAGCTGGGGCAGTCTCTGGGGTCCGCTGATCCTGCCCGCGGTCAGTTTTAAGTTATTTACTTAGAACCCCCCTTAGTTTTTCCCTGATATATTTTTTCCTCAATAAAGTTTAAGAAATTCAAAAATATCACTTCGTACTGCTCGAGTAAGGATTTCGAAGATCGCATCGCGAAAAGGAGTAGTGCTATTCACTGTAAGATGATTATCTCTTAACAATTTCATCTTCTTCTGTGAGATCGTTGTTAGTGTTTTTCAATTTTCTGAAAATTGTTTTTTTTTTCTTCTTGTCGGGTCAATTTCATGATTTTATGGTCTGTTGTGTAGTGGAGAAATTTAAAGAGTGAATTTTTATGTTTTATTTCGATGAATTATGTGGGGTTTTAGAGATGTAATTTAGGGTTATGGTAGATGGCTTGAGTTGACTACTTTTTTCAAAGCTTTAGAGAGGATAATGAGCTGAAATGGATTGTTAAACAGCTGGTCAAAGTACAAGGGTGGGTTGTTATTTATGAATTTGTAACATATGGAAATTTGGGGATGTGTTATTGTATACTCCAATACTACTGCAACAACAACTATGCCTCAATCTCAAACGAGATGGTGTTCAATATATGAATCCTCAAAATTCATTCCAATACTCAATTTCAAAGAAGTAGGCCAAAGGCTGATCAGCTTAAATTGGTCTTGAGCTGAAATGCATTATGTAATACCAGGGGTGACTTCACCAACTGGTTAAATCACTAGTCCTAATATATAAATTTAGCTCATTTTGAAACCTGTGGGGTTGTTAGTGTAGATAATCTTTAGATTGAAAATCCAGTATTGGAATGACATAGATATGTAGAATAGATTGAATATGGCTTCAGATAGGCAACCTCAACTAGTTCGGAAAAATCAGAAGTCACTGCTGAAGTATTAGTTTTAGAATAAACATACATTGAAAGTTTCTATATTTACACACACACACACACACACACGAAAAAAAAGGTTTTAAACTATATTTGATTGGTCTCTCAGTCTCAAAAGTCTAATAGAAAAAAGCCAAACTGCTGTGACCAGTGAGAGAGAGAAGAAGATTGGTGAAGTTTCATCTGGGAAAAAGGAGCTGTAACAGACGAGGAAGTAGGAGTTTCGTTCTACTGTTGAGGAAGAGGGAGTTTCACAGGTTTTGGGAAGATGGGGTTTGGGTGGGAAAGAAAGTGAAAAGGAAAAGCAAATAAAGAAAGAGAAATGACAAAAGGAACAAAAATAAAACATTTTTTTTTTGGGGGGAAGAGTGGGACTAGAAATTGGGAAAGAAAGTGAAAATGGAAATGAGAAATTAAAAAGGAAAGCAATAAAGTAAAAAGAAAGGGAAATAAAACGCATCGGTTGAAAAAGACAAATTGCTTGAGAGGAGATTTAATCCTGCACACAGGAGATTACAGAGCTGCTTCATCCGGCTTATTAACCAATGTACACACTGACTTGGGTGCTCCCTTTGCCTCTAGCAACTAATAGATCCTGAGTAAAAAACAATGGGTGCTGGAGCAACCGCATAGATCCATGTGGGTCCACCCCTGTAAAGTTGAATACTTTGATGGTTAAGACAATTTTAATAAATGACGAGTTATCTACGGTATAGGAGGATTAGTTGGTCTGGGAATTGCTATAAATGTGACAAAAGGTATGCGGTGATAATGTTTATTACATGGATCAGGGAAAACTGGAGCAATATAAAGAGGACAAATCATTTTCCTTTTATGTGTATTATATTTCAGAAAGTAATGCTCTATTTTTGTTTGCTGATTTTTAAAATCCTCTTGTAACACTTTTTAAGTCTTTGTTTTATGACTGCTTCATTATTTTATGTAGATAAATGAAATGTATCAGCCCAAAGGCGTTCCAGGTTCAAGCTTAGCCCACAACAATGCAGCAGTGCATAGTCAGTCATTAGACTGTGATGACGGCTCAATGGATCCGACCAGTGGAGGCAATAACATCAACAATCCTAGTCTTGCTTCAAAGCAACGTCTGCGTTGGACCAATGAGCTTCATGAACGATTTGTTGATGCTGTCGCACAACTTGGTGGCCCGGATAGTAAGTTTCTGGACTTCCACTTTGGCCAGTCTCTTCCCCCCCCCCCCCCACGTGCATGCAAGCACACAAATATCATAAATAACCGAGTGTAGATGACCACGTAAATGGAGACATACCCTTGAGTCCAAAGGTTTCAGGTTGAGCAGGACGAAGACGGAATACCTTGAGTGCAAATTTGGGGCAGAGCCGACGGAAGCGGGAGTGGAAGTGAGGCTTGATTCTCAAGTCATCCCTAAGAGGGGTAGTTTCAAGTACCTGGGGTCATTTATTCAGGGGTCCGGGGAGATCGACGAGGATGTCACACACCGTATAGGGGTGGGGTGGATGAAATGGAGGTTAGCGACGGGAGTCCTGTGTGACAAGAAAGTGCCACTGTTACTGAAAGGTAAATTTTATAGGGCAGTGGTTAGGCCTGCTATGTTGTATGGGACCGAGTGTTGGCCGGTGAAGATCTCACACATCCAGAGGATGAAAGTTGCAGAGATGAGGATGTTGAGGTGGATGTGCGGGCATACAAGGAAGGATAAGATTAGAAATGAAGATATTCGAGAGAAGGTGGGCGTGGCCCCCATGGAGGACAAGATGCGGGAAGCAAGACTCAGATGGTTCGGGCACATTCAGAGGAGGAACACTGATGCACCGGTGAGAAGGTGTGAACGACTGGCAGTGGTGGGTACGAGGAGAGGTAGGGGGAGACCTAAGAAGTATTGGGGAGAGGTGATCAGGCAGGATATGACGCGACTTAGGGTTACTGAGGACACGGCCCTAAACAGGGAATTGTGGAGATCGAGCATTAAGGTGGTAGGTTAGGGAAATTGTGATGTCTTTGTTACAGCGCACTAGAGTGAGACTAGCCAGTTAGGAAGTAGTCTTAGGATGCTATTGATCAACTACTGATGATGGGCTTTATCTCCTGTGTATTAATACCTTACATCTTTCTCGTATTTCCTATATCTCTTATATTGTTGTTACTTTGTTTTTATGGTATTTATGTTATGTTATGGATTTTATGGTACTTTATGTTGTTTTATTATGAGTCTATTGATAGTACTAATATAGTGTCTCTTGTTGCCTCTTTGAGCCGAGGGTCTCCTGGAAACAGCCTCTCTGCCCCTCGGGGTAGAGGTAAGGTCTGCGTACATATTACCCTCCCCAGACCCCACTTGTGGGATTACACTGGGTTGTTGTTGTTGTTGTTGTTGTTGTAACTGAACTTTGGTAAACCTGCAAGCTGCCGTAAGTTTCATTTAGTATGTTTATATGATCTATGATATTCCATCCAATGTTATCAAAGGCGAAAAACACAAAAAAACTTAAGGTTTGTTGAGCGCAAAGTGCAAATAAAGCGTGGACTTTAAAGAAGAAAGACGCAAATAGAGAAAAACTACAACTATGTATGTGTAGTCCAAGACTAATATCTATAAGCATGAATATCGAATATATTGACAAAGAAATTGAAGAGAACTTACGATAAAGTGAAATATCAATTAGATAGTTCCGCGTCTTCAGGATTACACTTCTTGGCAAGGAAAAGTATGCCTTAGAGCCTTGATGACAATACTGAAGCGCCCGTTAAGTGAAGGAAGCGCTCAACATGATTTGAGCCTCGTTTTAGGGCTTAAGGGCTTTGTAAGCGCACCTTTGATAACACTGATTCCATCAGTTAATCATTAAATTATCTAGATTTGGCAACTAATACACCTTCCTAATTAATATTACACTTTTTCAATTTTGAATGTCCCAAAATGTCTGATAATTTAACTAAAAGTAACTACTTAACTACTTCAAGCTTCTAAAATTCATATTTACTGAAGTAAATCAATATTAAGCTTTAATGCGACTATTTCTCTTTCAAACTAATTTTTCTACTGTTACATAACATTTATTTCATTGTAAACTACTACTAAGTCCACCTATCTTATCCTCCATGCCAGTCAAAAGATGTTACATTAAAGGACGGAAGGAGTAATAATTCTTTGAGGTGTGAACTGAAGTATCCAGTATCCTTGTGTTTACTGATTTATTATACTCTTCTGAGATTCTTTTCTCTGGTTCAGGAGCTACACCGAAAGGCGTTCTTAGAGTCATGGGTGTACAAGGCCTAACCATTTACCACGTAAAAAGCCATTTACAGGTATCATTCACCATATTTTATTTGTACAACTTATCCTACGGAGATGTGTGCTTGAATTATTCTTTATGGTAACTGACTTTCGTTTATTTTTCTGTTGGCACAGAAATATCGACTTGCTAAATATCTTCCAGATTCCTCATCTGATGGTACGCTGTGATAGAATTCAAAATCTTCATGGTTGTGTACTCCTTATATTTTGAACCTAACTTGATTAATTGAGGATGTGATGAAGTTGGTTCTACTCCAGTTATGCCAACACACTAATGTGCTTTTGTCTTGTGATTGCAAGGGAAAAAACCTGATAAGAAAGAATCGAGGGATATGCTATCAAGTTTGGATGGTTCATCGTGAGTAGATTTTCCCTTGTTGCTTGTGTAGATCTCTTCTGAAAGCATGAACTTGGAATGTATCTACACTAGTCTTGTATTCTAAAATGACCACATAGTCAGTCCTTGTTTTTTCTCAAAAACTAAGTGATTTGTATATTTAAGGATCTTGAATATTTGACCCGAGAGAGAATTGCTTGTTAACAGAGGAGTGGAAATCACTACGGCTCTAAAGCTGCAGATGGAGGTGCAAAAGCGACTGCACGAGCAACTGGAGGTATGCTCTTTTAATGCTTTTTGTGTAATTGGTATGGATATAGTCCTTAGGGAGCATTTTATTGACAGGTAAAGCCGTAAAGGAATGTGGAGAAGAACCTATTTTTGCTGCTTCTGTAGCAGGAGTGTTCCTTCTCTTTTCCTAAGCAAAATAATAAGCAAATGCTAACCGTTGGCTTCATAATTTTTGTTGTAACCTTTTGTTTTCAATATGCCGCTTCAACAGAGACCTGCAAGAATATCTTTTGCTCATTTACTTACCTTGTCTCAAGAAAATTAAAATGTATCTGAGTATGTTGAGTCTCTTAAAAATCTGGGTTTATATCCAACCTATCAAAAAACAATGTGGGCTTATATCTGTGCGAGTCATGAGAGGGAGCAACTGTACAAGGGTGATATGCGCTAATCTTTGCATTGTATATGAAATGGTATAATGTACCGAAAATATACCAGCTTTCCTTTGTTTTCTAGTGGTGGAGGTCCTAATCCTTCTGTTATGTCAAGGGTTAAAAGCTATTGTGAGTGTGAGAATGCACGGGAGAAAATTATATTATTAATAAAGATACAATGACCTCTAGATATAATTCATATTCTACTCCTACTACATATGAGATTAGGACATATTCTACTCCTACCACATATGGGACTATGATTATTTACACATAACTATCTAACACTCCCCCTTAAGTCGGTGCATACAAATCATATGTACCGAGCTTGTTACGTATGTAACTAATACGAGGACCAGTAAGGGGACTTGGTGAAAATATGTGCAAGTTGATCATTCTGACATACAAGGCCACTAGACTGCCGAAAATTTTTGAAAATAGTGAGACTAAGCCGAATTCCACACTACAGAATAGGTTTTAAAACACCACCAGAAAACAGAAACTTTCCACGCAGCAAAATCACTGTTCACGCGCGAAAAGTGCACTGTTCACTCCAGAAAAAATAAAAGTTGTCAGAATTTGATGTAGTTTATATGGGTAGGCTTGGAATCACTGGACAAGTAAGTTGTCCTGAAGAAGTTTTGTTAAAAAGTGACTGGATTGGCTCACATGCACTGGAAAAGTTACTATAGCTCGTCGGAATCCTAGTTCTGGCGGCGCGTGAGGTTTTTTTTTTGGAGCAATTAACTGTTTCCGAACAACATGGTAGTGTTGGTTTTCGCACAACACTTATCGATGAGGAGATAACTTAAATCAATCTTGAGTCGTCAACCGGAAAGAGGCACGGTGACTGACTTTTCTGTTTCGATGGGACTGGAATTTTTGGGGTTTGGTCGCACAAGGGTTTCTGATCTGATGGTGATATTGGTATATGCACAGTATCACTGTAGCAGTGATGAACCTTGGGAACAAGAAGAATTTGACGGAAAATTGCTTGGCGACGAGATCATGTGAGAATGCACGGGAGAAAATTATATTATTGATAAAGATACGATGACCTCTATATATAATACATATTTTACTCCTACTACATATGGGACTAGGACATTCTACTCGTACTATATATGGGACTAGGACTATTTACACATAACTATCTAACCATGAGCACGAGGAATAACACAAAAATTGTAGTAGAAAGGTTTTTTTTGGGGGGCAATAGGTTGACATTATTCTATATTAGAAGATCAAAATTCCCATATCTATGACCATTTTTGAGCATATTGTTAGGACATGCTCATGGACACGAGTTCACGGCTACCAAACAAAGTGGCCATATATATAGGCTAACTTAATTCTGCCTTTGTGAAATCAGTCGAAATTCACTTGGTATAATTAATTCCGTTTCTACTTTACTTCCCCGAGTTTGGAAAGCATGCTTTCCTGCATGACAGACTACTGTTAATCAAGTCCTGCAAAAGTTTCAGGCTTGTGAAAGTGGTAACAACCCCCTTTTTCCTGCTTCTTAACAGGTCCAGAAACAGCTACAACTTAGAATAGAAGCCCAAGGGAAGTATTTGAAGAAGATAATCGAAGAGCAACAGCGGCTCAGTGGAGTTCTTTCAGAAGTTCCTGGTTCTGGGGTCGCTGCTCCTCCAACTGGTGACAATGGCCCAGAATCTGATAATAGGAGTGATCCAGGGACTCCTGCACCAACATCTGAGTCCCCTAATGTTGAGAAGCATGTAAAAGCACATGCCCCAACCAAGAGCCTTTCTGTGGACGAATCATTCTCCTTGCAGCATGAGCCTCTCACTCCAGATTCTGATTGCCCAGAGTCGTCGCCATTGGAGAGCCCTAATGGCGAGAGGTCATCGAAGAAACGCAGAGTGGGCACAAATGCAGCCTTTGCAAAAGACGATGTGGCACTTACACATCAGATATTGGAATCAAGCTTGAGCCCACGATACCAGCAACCACCTTCAGTTTTTATGACGGGGGACCAATTTAATCGTACATCAGGATTATCTCTTGGCATTGAGGATCACCAAGTTTCTGGTAACAACATGTAGTTATTCGGTACCCAGCACACTGCTTGTGCAACATGACTCCATTTCGTGTAGTTTGTGTAATCTCTGATAAGATATGTTCTCATTTGGTCACAGATACTGCATGGTTTTCTAATGTAGTTCGTTTAATTCTCTATTTAATCTTCAGGGTTCTAACTATTGCTTTATGATATAGGGGCAGTTCTAATTTATAGCTAGACTGAGAGTTCTGCATTCTTCTCTGAATAGTTTGGACTTGAGGCATAGTATTTAGTATGTTTTAACTTTTACGTATTGAAAGTTGGCCTTCAGAGCTTAGGTCCTTAGTACTGGACCACACATTAGCTTCTATCACAATTCACAGTTTGTATGCAACACCTCAACGTTGCAGCTCTCTTTGTGACTGAACCTGCCGACTACTGTGGGGTAGTGCTGATATTTGGTGTAAATTCCACATGTTTTTTTTTCTTTTTTCTGGGTGTGTTTAATGTTTGTGTCATCTCTTTGTAACTCTGCCAATGTGAGCTTCACAAACAATAGTCGGTCTCAAGTAGACCTGTCAAATGGGCTGGGTCGACCCATGAACCGGCCACATAACCCATTAAAATTGACCTTTTAACCAGCCCATGACCCAAGAAACTCTAACCAGACCAACCCATTAATTTAAGGGCCCTGGGCTGGGCTATAATATTTTGACCCACTGAACCGGACCGGAACCGGTAGCTGACCCACAGGTCAACCGGCCCGGACCAGCTCACATATATACTCAGACAAGTGGTAAAAAATTGAATCTAAACATTGAAGAAAGAATATAGTACCAGACACTATGAGACGTCTTATCGAAATAGTCGAATTTCATATGGTTTAGACTATTAGTTATAGAAATAGTCGAATTCCATATGTTTCTCAAGTCTTAAGGTTAATAAAGTATGATTTTTCTTTCATTTTTATTCTAACGGGGCTTCAAGGACATGTAGTAATTTCAAATTCGTATATATATATGAAGTTTGAAATTTTTATCATTTATTAGTTTTAACTTTTTTTTAATTAAATTGGATTCGGCCCATTAGGGCCCGGGTTAAGGGGTTGCGGGTCCGGGTTGGGTCAATATGTTTTGATTAATGGGTCAAATCCGGGCTGACCCCTATAATAAAGTGAACTGGCCCGGCCCGGCTAAGGACCCACGGGCCAAAAGGATTCAGGTCTGGGCCGGGTCGACCCCATTTAACATGTCTAGTCTCAATTTCGGAGAAAGGAGGAGGATTACGGTAGCATAGAAGTAGTCTAACTATGACGAAAGGCTTCACTCAGTATATAAGATGATTAAAATTTTTTAGCTCAGTAAAAGCTTAATTAGTCAAGGAATGGCAAATTCCATGACACATTAGAGATCACCTGAGGAGCATAACCTCAGGCCTTATTACATAGTACATATTTAAGTAGCTAGTCGCCTTCCAACTGAGAATCAACAGACAACAGCTAATAATCAGTTCCAGTACATATAAGATCACCATTCTCTTTGAAAAGTTTGCAATTTTCAGGTAAAGTACAACAGTTGTCGCAATAGGATTCAATTAATTTGTGTCGTCCATGGCGAGTTGGGCAAACCATGTAAGCTGCATCGCTAATGCAATCCCGAGGACAAGACTTCTCCTCCTCCGCCGCAGTTGCCATTTTGCTTCCTAGCACATGTGTTCCTACATTGCACCCATATTAACCGGAGGCGGATCTAAGATTTAAACTTTATGGGTTCAATATTTAAGGTTTTTAATTAGCATTGAACCCATTATATTTTTTAAGTTATGGATTCATATTTACTATTTTTTGCAAATTTAATGAACATTTATATATAAATTATACTTCGGATCGAAAGTTATGAGTTCAATTGAACCTGTCACTTTAACACTACACCCGCCATTGATGTTAACAGTTAAACTTTGGTACATTGACTATGTAAATTTTTCAAATTCGTAATTTGCAACAACAGATAACCTGTCTATAGTAAACCTAAATTATATCTTAGAAAATAACATGTTATAACCAGTTAAATATTACTCTCTTCTTATGCGATGAAAGAGGTATCATCACAATATTATTGCAAGAAAAGGGTATATTTTCTCTACATGCTATAAAATTTACACTCTTCTTACAAAATGTTTCTCTCTTTTGTTTTGAATATCCGAAATAACTAACATTTGCAGGGAAAGCTTAGAACACAATGACTTTGCCAGAAAGTTTAAGCTAGTTGAACAAAATCAGAAAGAAATATATGATACGTCTTTCAATATTGTAGTTTAAGAATTACTGAAATCACTCACCAAACAGGAGGAGGAGAGCAAGGAAACCAACTTTGTGAATAGCCATGCCTTGTCGTGAGTTATTACTTTGTGCATAGAGGATATTACACTATCAGCCTGTTTATAGCAGATGAATGATCTAAAGAGGGAAAAATAGAAACTCATGAACATGTTATGACTTTATTTCATTCCAAAAATGTAGATATTTCTAATTATCATTTTTATCACGTTACTGATTAAGGTTTGCCAGTAATTACCTTAGTGATCTGATTTTGTAAATATTTTTACACTATCACTGCATAAGACTTGAACTTTTAATAGACCACATGCTTTATAAGTTGTAGCAGTGTGTGATATACTGTAACAGTCTGTGATCTTTTACATTAATAAATTAAAATCCGCAGCTGCAAATCAACATTACAATTCAGAAAAAAGGGGAAATTCACAAGTTCATAAGTATGCAGTGAGCAAGTACTCATCGTCCAATTGGCATCTCTATTTGTAATTTGATAAATCAAATTTAGTTTAGTAAATCTTATGAGGAAGAGCTCTTTGTGAGGTTTTAAAAATTGAAATTTTGAAACTTGCTGATTTAAGTGAAAGACCACCAAATTTGGCAGCGCATACTGTGACTGTCTGTCTTTCGGAAAAAGCCTCTCTGCCTTCCAGAATAAGCGTAAGACTGCGTACATTTCACCATCCTCAAATCCCCACTCAGTGGGAATTCAATGGATTTAGTTATTGTTGTTGCATAATGTGAATGTCTGACCTCCATATGTATTGGGTCTCCTTTGTAATGAGAAGTGTATTGACTCAAGGAATTAGAGAGATTGCAAAAGCAAAAGTTTGAAAGACATCGAAAGCCTGTAATAATTCCGCCACAGTATAACATAGGACTGAAACAGTACTCTTAATTGATTGTGATTCTTAAAGTGGTGTTTCCACTCAAAATTATTACAGCAATCTGGAAATGCACAGTGACCTAACAATATCCACACATATAAGAATGTTTATACAACGAGTGTAATCTAACCTGCTGTAACTGTTACCGGATTTATTTTCCATGTTACATTGTTACTAAATATTAATAGCACTTAATATGAGCAGTGATAGTAGACTATAATTATGCAATTTAGATACTATTTACACTCATATTTGGCCGCATTTGTCAATGTTTGAATGTAAAAAGATACCAAAATGCTCTAATTAAGAGTTTTATGTTTTGCAGGAGCCACTCCGAGCTATGAGGAAGCTAAAGAGTGTTTTGGAGTCAAATGGAGCGTAAAGGAGAAAGAAAAGCAAGTGGGAAAGTCCCCTCTAGGAGCGTGGCCGCGAATTGACCGCGCATTGGGCCACGCACTGAGGCAGAATACTGGGCGAAATCCGCGGTCGGGTCCGCGGCCGCGGACGAGCCGACGGAAGCCAATAACCCAGGGTCGATTATGTAATTTCTAAGGCGACTAACCTAAACCTATATGAAGCCTAATTTGCCCAGAAGAGAAGGGGAGCTGTTTTTAGAGAGATTTTGAAGGCAAGAACACGGGAGAAAGACATAATTTCCTTAGAGTTTTCATCTTCTACTTTTTAATTCCATTGTTGATTATGACTTTCTATAGTGAATTATTATATATTAGTATGAGTAGCTAAACCCATCATCTAGGGTTGATGAAACCAATTATTGGATGAAATCTTGACTTCGTTTTGATATAATTGAGCCGTTTTTACTCTATGGTTGTTCAATTACGTGTTGTCTTGTGATTAATTGAAAGGGCCCTTGATTAATCGTGTCTAGTTATCTCGTGTTGCTTGAGAAAGAACACTTGGTTAGATTGTTGGTGAACAACACTACTTTCGGGTAAGTTAAGAGATTAATTACTTGAATTTAAAAGCAGTGTTAGAGATAACGAAGCTTTGGTGGGATAATTCTGAGTTGCATAAATTGGTAACTATAGTAGTTCGAGAGAATGCTTCTAGTAAATTATAGTAATTGATCGAGAGATAATTGCGTTAGCCCAGAACTCATATTGCTTATAGAGTGTTATGGCGAGATTATAGTTAACGTGTCAGGAATTAATCCGACAATTGGAGAAATCAATAACTCTAGACCATCTTACCATTAAATTCAACTCCGTTGTTGATTATTGCTAGTTTTATTATCATTTTTCCTTAGTTAACTAACTTTTACTCATTATCCATTAAAAAATCTTGCATTCGGGAATTGTTTGAGATTATCATTAGCAGTGTTAAAAGTTGTAGTAAATAGGTTAGTTCCTTGTGGGATTCGACTCTGGACTTGAAACGAATTATATTTGCAGCGACCGCTTAGTCCCTTTTATAAGGCATAGTTGGGCGTGATCAAACTTTGGCACTATTGCGGGGGAACTAACAGTGTTATTTATTGCAACTTGGAAGAATTGCTAGGATTATTAGTTTAGATCAATTTTATGTGGTGTTAAAAATATTTCCATTGAAATTCTCACGTTTGAACTCTTCTGTGACTCAGGTGTATGCCTAGAAGCTCCTTGAGAACCGGTGAACTCTTTGAAGGACTCTTAGATCCCGAGAAAGCATTCCGGACATTGAATCGGGCTAACAAGAAGGGCAAACAGCTAAAACAAAACGAACAATTCGAAATTGAAATGGGTGACGTAGACAACGTCAACGGGAACAACAGGAATGATCGAGATGACCCAAACGTCAGAGTGGTAGCACCTCTTGTGCCGGAAGCTGCTCTTTATGATTGGGCACAACCAGCTGTTGATAACCTGGCCACAGCAATTGCGGTTCCTTAGATACAAGCGGAGACATTCTAGATTACCAACAACATGCTACACCGTTGCAGAATAAAAGGCTGTTCTCCGGGCCATACATCGAAAACCCACAACAACATCTGAAGAACTTTCTATTAATTTATGTCACTCAAAGACAGTCGAATGTGACTCCTGAGGCAATCAAATTATTACTGTTCCCATTCTCAGTGACTGGGGAGGCCCAAACTTGGCTAAAAACACTCCCAATAAACTCCATTGCTACTTGGGAGGAACTAATCAAGCAGTTCTTAAACAAGTTTTATCCACCCAACAAAATTACGAGGCAAATTGATGAGATAATGCAATTCAGACAGAAACCGACT
The DNA here is from genome assembly GCF_000715075.1 of Nicotiana tabacum. Classification (NCBI taxonomy): domain Eukaryota; kingdom Viridiplantae; phylum Streptophyta; class Magnoliopsida; order Solanales; family Solanaceae; genus Nicotiana; species Nicotiana tabacum. The sequence continues at coordinate 34,971,737 of NC_134087.1, read as the reverse complement.
GAGACTTTTCAAGAAACCTGGTAGAGGTTTAAGGGTATGTTGGTGAAGTGTCCGCAACATGGCATTCCGGATCAGATGCTGAGACAAAGATTCGATATGGGTTTGGCTGACAGTCTGAAGGCCAATGTAGATGTTTCAGCCGGGGGTGCATTCTTGAGCAAAATATTCACAGAGTGTAAGATTCTTCTTGACAAGATGTCTCAAAATTCAGGCTGGATGACGAGAGACATAACACTCACTCCAATAGTGCATTCTGTCGCTCTTGAGCCAAACAATACAAATGCAGAAAACATAGCCACTCTCATGACCAAGATGAGCTTGCTGACAAAGAAAATCGATGAGATGGGTACGAAACAAGTGCACATTATTGATACCACAAATGGAGGCTTATGCACTCCTTGCATAAACCAGTCATCTGTGTGCTCGTGGAGTGGAGAGAATAACAACCAGGGTTTCAGAGAAGACATGAATTATGTCAATAATTTTGGAGGTCAGAGGCAAGGTGGGCAGCAATGGGGACCAACATCAAACCAGCAGTACAGACCAAACCAGCCACAATACAACCCCAATCCAGGAGGAGCACGACCACAAGGCCAAGTCGTGCCTTATCAAAGGTAACATGGCTATAATCAGCAGCACCATCAACAGTTGTCCTACCAACCACCTCATCAACAGCAGGACAGTAACATGATCGAAATCAGAGGCATGCTGCAATAACTCATTAGGACAAATGATAAGATGCAAGAGAAGTTAGCTGCACATGATTCAACAATCAAAGGCATTGAAACTCAATTGAGACAACTATCTATGGCCTTGAACAATCGCCCACAAGGAACATTGCCTGCAGATACAAACATTAATCCAAAGGAGCATAGTCCAAATTAGCTCATGGCAGTGAGTCTCAGAAATGGAAGAGATTTAGACAGGGAGCAAGAAGTTGCTCAATCTAGGAGAGAGACAATGCCAACTACTCCAGTTACATAAGAGGCAAATGAGTCAGTAGAGCTCACTGAGGTTGTAATTGAACATGCACAGGTTGACAAGGGTAAGGAGAAGGAAGGTGAACAACTCCGTTGAACAATACCACTTTCGGGTAAGTTAAGAGATTAATTACTTGAATTTAAAAGCAAGGTTAGAGATAACGAAGCTTTGGTGGGATAATTCTGAGTTGCATAAATTAGTAACTAGAGTAGTTCGAGAGAATGCTTCTAGTAAATTATCGTAATTGATCGAGAGATAATTGCGGTAGCCCAGAACTCATATTCCTTATAGAGTGTTACAACGAGATTATAGCTAACATGTCAGGAATTAATCCGACAATTGGGGAAATCAATAACCCTAGACCATCTTACCTTTGAATTCAACTCTATTCTTGATTATTGCTAGTTTTATTATTATTTTTCCTTAGTTAACTAAATTCTACTCATTAGCCATTAAAAAATCTTGCATCCGAGAATTGTTTGAGCTTATTATTAGCAGTGTTAAAAGTTATAGTAAATAAGTTAGTTCCCTGTGAGATTTGACTCCGAACTTGAACCATATTATATTTGCAGCGCCCGCTTAATCCCTTTTATAAGGCATAGTTTGGCGTGATCAAGCAGTTACTTCTATTATTTTTAGGCGACTTAATTAATATAGTGGTAAAACTTTTTCCCACTTTTTGGTGTATTCAAAGTTATTTCGACAAGACACGGCTTGGTTGAAATCCATTTCTTTTTATTTCCCTAATTAGGCATGCATGCGCAGCACTTTCATATCTTTTCATTGAAATAATCCAATATAAGAAAGGTACATTTCCACTTTCACTTGTCAAATTTATCATGAAGTCAGGATGGATGAGATGGTGGAAGACAATGTGGTTGTAGAAGCTAAAACAGTAGATTAGTGCACGTCAATTAAATGTTCATGACTCATGAGATGGTGCGAAGTTAGTTGTACATGTCAACGTAAAAAGAAGTTCGTGTATATATATAATTATTTTTTTGGGGAAAATCTCATGGAAACCCATAACTGCCACCTTTGGGTGTGCACCGGATAACCTGCTCACTGTACAATAGCTCGCAAGCCATACAGAAAATGTAACCCGCACTAGGCAAGCCCGGTGCGTCGAGCTCTAGTTGACGAGATTGCTGGTGAGGGGAATCGATCCCATGTCTCCCATGTGGAAACCACTCACCCAACCTAGGGGAACAGGGAAACTCATAACCGCTACCCTTTGGGTGCGCACTAGGTAACCTGCTCGTTGTGTAATAGCTCGCAGACCACACAGGAAATGTAAAGCGCACTAGGCAAGCGCGGTGTGACGAGCCCTAGTTGAGGGAGTTGCTTGGCGAGGGGAATCGATCTCGGGTCTCCTACGTGAAAACCACTTATCCAATCAACTCAGTAAACCCTAGCGAGTACGTAGTAGTAGTAGTATATTATTAGTGTATATTAAAAGTAAATTTCCTCGTATTTAACATATATTTGTCTTGTGCATTTCACTACGAAGTTTTCTAGAATTCTAATTTCTTATCCCATTGTTCTCTTTGGCCTAGCCTCACGGTTTTCTATCTTTTAGAAACTTAATCAACTCTTCGTTCATATCTGATACGAGAGAGTATAGTCTCCATCTTCAATGGAGCTCATGTTTCTAGTCCAGATATGAGATACTTCCGTTCAAATAATTCAACGTAAGTCACAGTTTGTTTTCTTCTTTTTGGATACAATGGAGTATCCAAAATGCACAAATTAATAAACAGAAAGGATAACTAATTAAGATCACAAAACATCTCCTCCTTTTGTCTAGTTATTTCGTAAAGTCCTATTCTTGATCGTGATACTACCATGCATATTTTAAGCCCGTATCTTTTACGTAAAACTGTAATTTTGATTGATTATATTTACTTGCAATATTTTGAAGGAACTATATATAGACTATAGGTTCCTAAGGATTAAACATGGATAAATTAGTGTTGGAACACTTGTACTAGAAAGAGAAGTGGCCGCAAGTCAATGGTGTATATCTTGTCGGTCTATTGTCACAATTTTACTTTTTAAGTGGTTTGTATTTAAGATTGTAGTGAAGTTAAAACTTTACTTTCTGTCCCAAATTAATGGTTAATTTATATATTATTTTCAAACAATATCAATCGTAATTAGGGCTGTCACATTTGGCTCAAGTCCAAATTGCACGTCCAAGGTTGAGCTGATTATTGACCCACTTATTTATTGAACTCAACGCATCTTGACCCAACCATCTCAACCCTTTTAAAGTTGGACTGATTTTTAGCTCAAATTGATCCATGAATAACTTTGTCAAAATATCTTAGAAATAATTTTTTTTGTTTGATATGTTATACATGACCAAAACAAAAGAAAAAAGTCTTATTTAGTAATTATACAATTCATAAAAAAATAACATATATTAAGCCAAGCTTGATAACTTGCTTTAGGGAAGCGTTTTCTTGAATGACCTTTAAAGGGTATTCTTTTGTCGTCCATTCTATAATTACCGGAATGCAATCTCTGAAATTCTCATGATGCCGACTATTATCAAATCGCTCAGTCCCTAATTCATGTTTAGTTCATCTTGTTCACCAGTCCATACTGATTTCTATTACTCTAGGGTCTAACTTTTCCTTTTGGTAATCACGTTAGAGTCACGAACTTATTTCTCGAAATGGGGATATGACTTTATGGCCTATATTCTGTTGTTGTCTTAAGACCTATCATGTTTCGTCACTTCCTTCACCTTACTATGGACCCAGTAATACCGTCATCTTTTTGATCTACCGTTGTCGTCCATGTATCGTATCTTACTCATAATTCTTCCTTATCTCTCTTCTCATTACTCTGCTAATATTTTTGCCAATCCCTTTCTTGTGAAAATTTCAGCAAGGCATTCTTTTGCTTTTTGCTCCCCTTGCTTCATCCATCGGTTCTTCGGGTTGCTCAACGTCCTTGCTCGACTAGGGACAAGAGTCACACTAAGGTAATATTTATCCCTTCCAGGCTTTCATTGCCTTTCTTCTGATTTTTTTATCATGCTAGTATTCACATCTAATTGTAATATTCTAGAGTACACCATCTGGGTGTCATACAAGAAGATCTATTAGAACATTTGTAATACTCTTCGGAAATGTCAACTAACACAAATAATCCATTCACCATTTTGGGTTACTCTAATCCCAGTCGGATCCTGATGTTCCATCTTTTTCTTAAACTACACCTGTTAGCCCCAATAAGGCATAACTGAGATGGGTACGGCCAATTGTACATATCTCTGTTACTATTGAATATAACTCAAAAAGCTTATATTCCTCCGCCTGAGTTATAAACATTGTTAACCTCGTACCCGAGTTATTAACTGGGCACCTCGTACTCTTCTTCATCTTGCTTCTTTTGCTTGTTGAAACTTATATTTATCTCCTAAATCTCTCATTGTCGTTCATCATTAAGGTGGATAGGTATTCTTGCCTCAAGACTCCTTATGAAGAGACTTACACCTTTCAGTACGCACATGATCTGCTGAAGACCTCACATTTACTTATCATAAGCAAGATGCAAAATCGAGTTCCTCTAACTCAACACTTCCACAGACATATCTCCTGTCGATCATCTTTTTGAATGTAGGCAGCGTCTTATTACGAATAAAATAGAAGTTCGGAATTTGAATTCTTATAAGTGAGCTCTACCACATGATCTAGAGTAAGAAGAAAGAGTGACAGTCCTAAATGCCCTGTAGCCTCCTGCTTATAAGTGTGGTGCACGACACACCCATAAACAAGACTCTACTAGACACGACTTGTAGACTCCCTAGGACAGAATTGCTCTGATACCACTTTTGTCACGACCCAAACCGATGGGCCACGATGGGCACCCGGTACCTCACTCAACCGAGTACCAACATAACGTATCTTTCTTATTACATCATCATATACACGTGACATACGGGCCTAATAGGCCAACATGATCATTTATAAACTCAAAACATAGGCCGACAAGGCCGTACAATCTTTCCCGTACACGACATATGTCTACAAGCCTCTAAGAGTACATAAATGTCATAAAGGTCGGGACAGAGTCCCGCCATACCAAACAATACATGTCTAAATCATACTAACCAAATGAGAAACTCCGAAGCAAATGGAGCGCACCAACATCTTCCGCTGAGCTGATAGCCAACTTGGAGGGCTCTTGACCTGTCTATCGGGATCTGTGGGCATGAAACGCAGCGTCCCCATGCAAAAGGGACGTCAGTACGAATAATGTACCGAGTTGGATGGGTTGGGTTATGACCCAAATTTTAGCCAATCTTGACCCAACACATCTTAGCGCACGTAACTTTTGAGCGGGTCAAATGATCCGTCTAATTATTGACTCAACGCATTTTGGGAGAAATTCAAAAATAGCTAAATTTACAAGTGGTCATTCAAAAATAGTCATAGTTTCAAAAGTAATCGAAATTTAGCCACTTTTCATGTAAAAATAAATCTGAACGAAAACATTGTTCAAAAGCCGAAAAATACTCCAGCATAATATACTTGAGTTCCAACATAAGTATACTGGAACTCCCAGTACATTATAATGGAGTTCCAGCATAAGTATACTGGAACTCCAGCATAATATACTGGAGTTCCAGTATAATATACCGATCCAATATAATATGCTGGAAGTTCATACACATGTGCTCCAAACTCCAGTATATTATGCCGAAACTTTCCGCGTGTTGGAGTTCTAGCATAATATGCTGGAAGTTCATACACATGTGCACCGATCTCCAGTATATTATGCTGGACCGGTCCATGTTGCAGTAAAATAGTGGCTATTTTTTTAATGACTTTACAAACGCTAATTATTTTTAAATGATCAGTCTGAAAACTGGCCAGCCTATACTATTTTAATCGCATTTTAACCCGTCCAAATTCAGCTCAAACCGTCAATTCGACATCCTAATCGTAATGTATGTATACATATCTAAAATGACACCCGTACGCCGCTGCCTGCAACAATTTAAATATTTAAAAGTATTTATTGTTTCCCAGTTGGAAGGCGAAATATTAATCTATTTTACGTAATAAGGCCTGCTTCATGTGATCTGTAACATATGGATTTTGCGGTTCCCTGACAAGAAGAGCTGAAAAAAGCATTTTTTTTTTTTTTCTAATTCTTCCACTTTAGTTTTACTAAAAACAAAATTACTAAAATTACTAAAAACAAAAATAACTGCATTACAAATTAAGAAATATAATACATTTTTTTATTATTTGATTTAAGGTAGATGCATGAATTGCACCGTAACTTTATATATCAAAAAGGGTTGAATTGGCATTCAGATAATATAGATCGGCTCAGGAAAACATCATGAACATCAATACTATAATAAGATAGCTGTTCTCCACAAGTTAGTATGGATCCACGTATTCCCAAACGGACTTATATGACTGAATATTGGGATCTTTACGGGAGAAATTCAAAAATAACCAGATTTACAAGTGGTCATTAAAAAATAGCCATAATTTTAAAAGTAATCAAAATTTAACCATTTTTTATGTAAATATAAATCTGAACAAAAACACTGTTCAAAAACTGAAAAATACTCCAGTATAATATACTGGAATTCCAGTATAATATGCTGGAACTGGAGTTCCAGCATAAGTATATTGAAACTCCAGTATAATAAACTGGAGTTCTAGCATAAGTATACTAGAACTCCAGTATAATACACTGGAGTTCCAGTATAATATACCAGTCTAACATAATATACTAGAGATTGGAGCACCAGTGCTCCAATCTCCAGTATATTATACTGGAACTTTCTGCGTGTTGGAGTTCCAGCATAATATGCGGGAAGTTCATATACAGGTGCACCGATCTCCAGTATATTATGCCAGAACATTCCGTGTTGCAGCAGAATAATGGCTATTTTTCAATAACTTTACAAGCGCTGGTTATTTTTAAATGATCAATCCAAAAACTAGCTAGCCCGTGCTATTTTTACGATCTTTACACAAATTAACTTTGAAATATCAGTTAGGTACCTAAGGGATTTGGGCTTAGTACCAGCCCTGGTCATGTCTTTCCGGCCCAATCGGGCCCTTCTGCTGACTTCTACCTCTAAAATATTAGAAAAATACCAATTGTGTTCATTGATAAGTAGTTTATTAATTATAAGCATTGATCAATTCATAAAATATTACTAATATTAGCCAATTAGCTATTTCTATATAAAAAAAAAGGTCAAATATTTGCTTTCTTTTGAGTGGGTGTTATTAGAATAGATTGAGTACACTTTAAGAAGCTTGAATCTCAGTTTTGGGATGATTTGATATAGTTTTGAGGTGGTTCGAATTGAAAATTCGAAATAGAAAATGAACATGAACAAATTGATAGGTGTATCACATATGTATCATATTTGTATCAACTATGTATCACATGTATATATATGTATACCTGTGTGAGAGATACATGCGTGATACATGTTTGATTTTAATTACGACTTTAAATACCAAATCAGTCCAAATCACCTCCAATCTTCCTCAATTTTTGTATATTGACTCATCTATATGTTTTCAATGAATCTCAACCATACCCATTGAAAAGGTCCTTTTTTTGCTTAGATTTTTGAAATATTGTATATATTTTTTTTTGTATTTCATCACCTTATTTGCTATCTTATCCATAATTTTTTTCCTGTCTTACATCTAATATTTCTAATCACGCTTAAGAATATGGAAGGATTATGTGTGATTCTTGGAAAGAAAGAACCTTATTTCATTGGGTTTTCAAATTTTATATGTGCTTGACTAGTTTTGATAAATCTATGCTTAATGGTTAGAGGTTAGTAAGTTGGAATTTTTTTGGGACATTTCTGTAAGATTCCCAAAATATTATAGAACAATTAATTTAAGGGATTTTTACACAAATAGTCATTCATATTCATTGCTTACTTTTTCTAGCCATATATATAGATTATACATAATTATATACATATAATACATAAATCATCCATATATTATATCTTTACAGGCTATTTTTAGTTTAAGCAGTTTGGTGGGCGGCTATATAGTTTAATTCTTCTTAATTTTATGGGTGATTTTCACAAATAGGATCATTTAAATTTTAATCTAATTAAGAAAAGTCTTGAAAAAATAGTATTCGGCCAGAATTTTGAAGCATGCTCTTCAGAATTTCCTGGGCAAGCTGCTGACGATTGGCAGAATTTTCACAATTGATTTGGGCAAGATTTTTGGTTACATCAAGTTATGATGATCGCTACAAAACTATGACTATTTTTTGTGTAATGAACCACAAAATTTTGACGGTTCCCTTAATTTTGCAAATTATAGTAATCATTGCAAATTCTTATAGTTGCCATACATTTTGTGTAATTGGCCACAAATTCTGACAATTGTCATAATTTTTGTGCAATTGACCATAATATTCTAATGGTCGTCATAATTGTTGTGCAAAAATCATGGTAGATCTTCATAATTAGGGATAAATTTCTAACGGCTGCCATAACTATTGTGCAAAATTTTTACTATCACCAATAAACTAATGCGGGGTTTAAGAAACATCAATAAAATTAAAAAAATTATCAAGTTAACAATAAATACAAATATTTTTCCTTTTTATGAGAAAGAAAATCGCGAATAAATAAAATACATTTGGTTTAATTCTTAAATTTAGTTCAGTTGTAGCAAATAATCTATGTGATGTATAGTTAATTGTATAATACCAATGAAGATTATTTAAGTTTTATCTAATTAAGTAAGTCCAAGACTAATAAAAATAAAAATAAAAAATAAAATTAAAATAAAAGTTGCATAGATTCTTATAACTACTAACTACACAAATAAAATAAATTAAATTATTGTTAGTTGTATATTGAGAAGCTGAAAATTTTTATGAGAAAAAATACATACTTTCGAACAAGAGATTATTAGGAAGACCTCCTCCTCTTATCTTGCAACATAAATGTTAAAACTCTTATTCCATTAATTTATTGCAGTATTCGGGTAGTTAAAGCATTGCTTTTATGGGATACATTTAGTTGAGTAACTGCAATGTTAATTTAGAGATAATGACACACTTTAAAAAATAAAATTCACCAAGCATTCACATGACCATTCAATGTTTTTAATAAAAAATTCTGTCAATAACACTTAAGAAGATAAGAACCACAATTAATTGTGAGTAAATCCTAACATTAGAATAATGAATATTGTTTGACAGTTGATTATGAACTTCAATAAGTTTTCAATCATCTATAATATAACCCGGAAATTAAAAATACTTTATTTGTAAAGTTATTAACTTGTTATCTAGTGATTTTTAAACTACTAAACGTATAACATGTGATTTTCTTAATTAATTAGATTAACATTATATGTTTACTTAAAATTTACTACAAATTGTTAATATCATAGATTAATACCTGATGAACTGAACTTTGTATTTTTTTTGGCACAATCTTCATAATACAAGTAAAGCTTTACGATGATGGTGGGAGAATTATCTTTGTTCCTCAAGACAGGTCACAACGCAACACCTTTTTTGTGGGACCATTCTTCTTTTGATCTCATCCTTATTTGCTTTGGTTTTTTCCTTTTTCTTTTGAATACCAAAAGTAAATAAATCTTTGAGTATGATCATGAAACACAGAAAGAAACTGAGAATATTGAAAAAGAACATTAGAGTAAACATGTTATAAATTTAAGAAACCCATTTGAAGAAAATTTAAGGAGTTATGAGTGTTAGAAGATAAAAACATTAGACAAAGAAAAACAGTTCATTGAAGAAAAGAAATAGAGGCAAAAAAAATTAGGAACATGTAGAAAAATGATAAATTTATATATAACAGGAAAAGAAAAGCACATCAGAATCTCACTTCGACATAGGAGAAAATCACGACTCAAAGCTATTGTAATTGTATATTATAAACATATACAACAAAAAAATAGATATCAAAATCTCTATGTATATTTGAAAAAAATCACTACTTCAACTTATACAACATAAACCTAAAGATGAAAAAATCAAAGACCATTAATGAGAATTGTGAAATAGACTTTACTTCAATCTTCGCCTCATTATTTGACACTTCCTCTGAAACATTCTTCTTAAGATTCATACCTGTATGGAATATCTCCATTCATTTACCTTAAACAAACAACAAAGAATATAATATAAACCATACCTTAGTATATTTTTTCTTTTCCACTCTAAATCTTTGACATAGAGATAGCTCAAACCATTATAAGCAGAATATAAAGTTAGTATCAATCATATTTATTCAAAACATAGAATTCCTTATATGGATACATATGGAGGAACATATAATAAATTGTCATAAACTTACACATTAAATATTTAGAGGTTATGAATATGAAAGGCATGAGAGTTATTCAAATTATTAAAAATATAGGTTATGAAGATAAAAATGTATGAGTTATGAAGATTACATTTTTAATATAAAATAAATGAAAAAAATGGTGACCCCCCCTCCCCCCCAAAAAAAGGAGAAAAAAGATAAATATGTTTCTTGGCTTAAGAGAGGTGCCGCTTCACTTTTCTATTGTCCACTTATATATATATATATATATACACTAGTAAATTTGTCCGTGCTTTGCGTGGTTATAAAAAGAACTAATTTTTTTCTATAATATCTGAGTATTTAAAAAAATTTAGTCCTCAAGTCCAACTATGGATGTAACGACCTGGTCGGTCGTTTCATGAGTTATAGTCTGTTTTTCCCATTTCTGCTTCCTTATGTGTTGTTCAGCTGTATTGTATGGTATCAGGTTAGTTGGTTCGGGTACGGAGTGGTTTTGAAGAGGAATGAGACACTTAGTCTCCTATTTTGAAGTTAAGTTGGAAAAGTCAACCGGATGTTGACTTATGAGTAGATGATCTCAGATGCAAATTCTGACAGGTCGGTTAGCTCCGTTAGGTAATTTTGGGCTTAGGAGTGTGTTCGAAATGCAATTTGGAGGTCCGTGGTAGATTTAGGCTTGAATTGGCGAAATTGAAAATTTGGCGTTTCTCGATCGACAGTGAAAATTTTGATATCGGGGTCGGAATGAAATTCTGGAAATTGGAGTAGGCCCGTAGTGTCATTTGTGACATGTGTGCAATATTTCAGGTCGTTCGGACGAGGTTTGATAGGTTTTGGCATCGTTTGCGGAATTCGAAAATTTAGAAGTTCTAAGGCTTGAATCTGAGAGTCATTTGGTGTTTCGGCATCGTTTGCGGAATTCGAAAGTTTAGAACCCCGGACTACGTGTTATGTGATTTATATTGAGGTGATGCAAATGTCAAGTGACGGCGTGTGGGCGTGCACCATGATAATTGTGTCCTGGTTCATTCCATGGCACCGCTTAGTGACTTTTTCTTGTTGATATCTGTGTTGTGATTATATGATTAAGGAAATAAATTGTAAATCATGCTAATTATCATGTTAGGGCTTCACGCCAATATTGTTGAGACCCGAGTGGTCGTTACTTGCTGTCATCTCATTAGTTTCATTGATATTCTGTACTCAGTCTTATTCATGCATATCATATCATGTCTCAGTCTCAGTTGTTATTATTTTGCTTATCATATCATTGTTTCTGGCTAGTTTCATGGCATTGTGAGCCCGTGTATGTGAGACTAGAGAGTGATGACTGAGTAAGGCGGAGAGCCTAATTATGAGTGGCAGTTATGAGATCGGGCTGCATGCCGCAACGGTTATGTTGATGATTATGATAGCGCTTGAGCTGTAGGAGCCCCTGCGGAGTTTGTAACACATACCCATTGAGTGCAAATGATATTTTGAGGGATGGATTTCCCTGGACATGGATTTGTCCGAAGTATTGATATCTGGAAATGGATTTCTCCCCAGGGTTGGAATTGCCCTTTACCTCGGTACCGAATGACTTATAGTCAGTGATGAGTATGTTCTGAGATGGATTTCCCTGGGCCGGATGGCCATATACGGTACCGAGTGGTTGAGTATTTACATATATATATATATATATATATATATACCTGGAGATGGATTTCTCCTCAGGGTTGGATTACCTTTGTTTTCTCGGTACTGGTTGACTTGCAGTCAGTGTTGTATATGTTCCGGGTAGATTTCCCTGGGCCGGAAGGCATATGCAGTACCGAGCGGTTGAACACTTGAGAGTGAGAGCATACGGTGCATTTTCATGCATTTTTGGCGTTGACATGTAAAGTTTTGCTGAGCTTTATACTTCACATTGGGATTGGTATTTACTTTACTATTGAGTTGAATAATTGAACTGCCAGCATGCCTACTTTTCTGTACAGTTTAATTGTGTTATAATTATTGAGGTTTAGTTCATCACTACCTGTCAGTCCATAGTTTGGACCTTTTACTTACTGAGTTGGTGTACTTGCGTTACCCCCTACACCTTGTGTGCAGATCCAGATATCTCAGGCCACGGTAGCGGCTGTTGACTATTTCAGTCGCAGAATTTCACCGAAATAGCGAGGTAGCTGCCTGGCGATCGCAGTCCCCCCCTTTCTCCTTCTTTATCTTCCTGTTAGTATACTTTGACTACTTTCCGACTATTTTTGTCTTGTTATATTTTGGATCAATTGTAGTATTTGCTCATGACTTAGTGACACCCGAGGTCGGGCTTTTATTTTTCCGCATTTGGTTTTCAACTTTATATCTTTTATGGAAACTTCAGTTGAAAAAGGTTGTTATTTAAGTTTTAATAAAATATTGAATTATTTTGGAATGTGTCGGCTCGCCTAGTTTAATAATAGGCGCCATCACGACCGGGTCGGTTTTGGGATCGTGACAAGCTGGTGTTAGATCCTAGGTTACATAAGTCTCACGAGTCATGAGCAAGTTTAGTAGAGTCTTGCGGATTGGTACGAAGACGTCTGTACTTATCTTCGAGAGGCTACAAAACCTTTAGGAAAACTTCACATTCTTGAATCCTTGTCGTGCGAATTTGTTGATTCTGGTCCTAAACTTCTGTTATTCTATTCTCCCACAGATGGTGAGGACACATGCTACGGTCAGGACGGACGACCACCAATACCACCAGCTGGGGCCACTAGAGGCCGGGGTCGCGGTCGAGACCGTGGTAGGGGCAAGGGTGTAGCCCGCGCAGCACCTGCTGATCCACCAGTCGCCCCAGTTCATGATCAGGTTCCAGTTGTGGATGTTCCAGCAGGACCAGTTTAGGCACCGACTGTGCCTATTGTTATCCCAGGTCTTCAGGAGACCTTAGCTCAGATTTTGATCGCGTGCACCAGTCTTGCCCAGGCGGTCGTTGTTTATGCTACAACAACTACTTCCCAGGCTGGGGGAGGCACTCAGACTCCCGTCACTTGTACACCCGAGCAGGTTGTTCAAGGACTCCAACCGATTGCACTTGCTCAAGATTATGTGGTACCAGTCATCCTGATGACGATTAATGTCAATTAGAGAGGTTTGGTAGGCTTCAGCCTCTGACTTTCATTGTTGCAGAGGCCGAGGATGCCCAGGGTTTCTTGGACAAGTGTCAGAGGATTCTTCGTACAACGGGTATTCTGGAGGCCAACAGGGTTTCATTCACCATTTTTCAGTTCTCTGGAGCTACCTTTACTTGGTAGGAGGATTATGATAGGCGTAAGCCTGTTGGTGCAATGCTCTTTACCTGGCAGCAGTTCTCTGTTCTCTTTCTGGAGAAGTATGTGCTGCAGTCTCGAAAAGAGGAGCTGCACAGACAGTTCGGGCAATTGCATCAGGATGACATGGCTGTGATGTAGTATGAGATGAGGTTTTCTGATTTAGCCCGTCATGCTGTTTGGTTGGTTCATACAGATAATGAGAGGATCAGGAGGTTCATAGATGGCTTCGCTTATCAGCTACGTATTTTTATGACTAGGGAGAGAGTGTCCGACGCTTCTCTTGAGGAGGTAGTTGACATTGCTAGAGAGATAGAGTCAGTTCACCGCCAGGAGCGAGTTGAGAGGGAGGCCAAAAGGCCTCGGGGATATGGTAGTTTTTGTGGTGTTCCTTCTTGAGGTCAGTTCTAGCACGACAAAGGTCGTCCATTCAAACATGCTCAGTCAGCTCACCCGGGTCACTGCGGTAGATCATCAAGCTATGGTTCTCACAGTTCACATCAGGGTCACTCATCTTTTAGTGCCCTTCCAGCTCAGAGTTTGACTCATGCACCATCAGTTCAGGGTTCACCTATGCCTGGTTCTTCTAGTGGGTATCCCGATGCTCGGGGCGCCCTTCAGTCCCTACTGCCAGTAGCCGGTAGAGGTTGCTTTGAGTGTGGAGATTTGGGTCATATCTAGAGGTTTTGTCCCAACCTTACGGGAGGTTCATCCCAGTAGAGGAGTTAGCCTTCGGCTTCAGCACCAGTTACCTCCCCACCCGCCCAACCAGCTCGGGGTAGAGGCTAGTCAGCTAGGGGTCGCCCTAGATGGGGAGGCCGATCAGGTGGTGGTCGGGCCCATTTTTATGTATTCCCAGCCAGACCAGATGTTATTGCTTCAGATGCCGTGATCATAGGTATTGTCTTAGTCTGCCATAGGATGCCTTTGTATTGTTTGACCCTGGTTCCACTTTTTCATATGTGTCATCATATTTTGCTCATTATTTGGATATGCCCCACGAGTCTCTTGCTTTATCTGTTCGTGTATTTACTCCGATGGGCGATACTATTATTATGGATCACGTATGATGGTCGTGTGTGGTAACTATTGGGGGTTTGGATACCGGGGTGGACCTCTTGTTGCTTTGTATGGTTGATTTTGATGTGATACTGGTCATGGATTGGTTGTCTCCGTGTCATGCTATTTTGCACTATCATGCTAAGACAGTGATGTTGTCTATGCCTGGGGTGCCACTGATTGCGTGGCGAGGTTCGTCGGATTATGTTCCCAGTAGGGTGATTTCATACTTGAAGGCCAAATGGATGGTTGGGAAGGATTGTCTATCTTATTTGGCCTTTGTGAAGGATGTCATTGCAAAGACCCCTAGTATTGATTTGGTTCCGTTAGTGAGGGACTTCCTGGATGTTTTTCCTGCAGACCTACCGGGCATGCCACCGGACAGGACTATTGACTTTTGTATCAATTTGGTGCCGGGCACTCAGCCCATTTCTATTCCACCGTATCGTATGGCACCGACGGAGTTGAAGGAGCAACTTCAGGAACTCCTTGATAAAGGGTTTATTCGGCCTAGTGTGTTATGATGGGGTGCGTCAGCCCTATTTGTGAAGAAGAAGGATGGCACTATGAGGATGTGCATTGATTGCAGGCAGTTGAACAAAGTCACAATGAAGAACAAGTATCATTTGCCTCATATTGATGATTTATATGACCATCTCCAAGGAGCGAGAGTATTCTCCAAGATTGATCTTAGGTTAGGGTATCACCAGTTGAAGATCAGGGGCTCGGACATTCTTAAGATAGTTTTCAGGACCCGAAATGGTCATTATGAGTTCCTTGTGATGTCTTTTGGGCTGACCAATGCCCCAACAGCATTCATGCATTGATGAACAACGTGTTTCAGCCTTATCTCGACTCGTTTATTATTGCGTTCATTGATGATATCCTGGTATACTCGCGTAGCCAAGAGGAGCACGCTGAGCATTTGGGAGTTTTATTACAGTGGTTGAGGGAGGAGAAACTTTATGAAAAGTTCTCCAAGTGTGAGTTTTGGCTAAGTTTAGTGGCATTCTTGGGGCACGTGGTGTCCAGTGAGGGTATTTAGGTTGATCCAAAGAAGATAGATGCGGTCTAGAGTTGGCCCAGACTATTGCATCACCCTTGACCAGATTGACTCAAAAGGGTGCTCCTTTCATGTGGTTGGATGAGTGTGAGGCGAGCTTTCAGAAGCTCAATTCTTCCTTGACCACAACTTTAGTATTAGTTTTGCCATCAACTTCAGGTTCTTATATGGTATATTGTAGTGCCTCTCGGGTTGGCATCAAGTGTGTGTTGATGTAGGTGGGTAGAGTGATTGCTTACACTTCTCATCAGTTGAATCCCCATGAGAAGAACTACCCTGTTCATGATTTGGAGTTGGCAACCATTGTTCACACGTTGAAGATTTGGAGGCATTATCTCAATGGTGTGTCTTGTGAGGTATTTACTGATCATCGTAGCCTCCAGCACTTGTTCAAGTATAAGGATCTCAATTTGAGGCAGTGGAGATAGTTAGAGCTGCTAAAGGACTATGATATTACTATCTTGTATCACCCGCGAAAGGCCAATGTGGTGGCCGGTGCCTTGAGTAGGAGGGCGGTAAGTATGGGCAGTCTTGCATTTATTCCTGTTGAGGAGAGACATCACGCAGTTGATGTTTAGGCCTTGGCTAATCGGTTTGTGAGGTTGGATATTTTGGAGCCCAGTCAGATCTTAGCTTGTGTGGTTTCTCGGTCTTTCTTGTTTGATCGTATCAAAGAGCGCTAGTATGATAATCCTCATTTGCTCGTCCTCAAGGACAGAGTTCAGCACGGTGATGCCAGAGATGTGACTATTGGTGATGACGGGGTATTGAGGATGTAGCGCCGGATATGTGTGCCCAATGTAGATGGGCTTCGAGAGTTGATTCTTGAGGAGGCCCATAGCTCGCGGTATTCCATCCATCAAGGTGTCACGAAGATGTATCAGGATTTGAGACAGCACTATTGGTGGAGGAGAATAAAGAAGGCTATAGTGGGGTTTGTAGCTCGATGTCTCAATTATCAGCAGGTGAAATATGAGCATCAGAGACCTGGAGGCCTACTTCAGCAGATGGATATTCCAGAGTGGAAGTGGGAGCGGATCACCATGGATTTTATAGTTGGACTCCCACGGACTTTGAGAAAGTTCGATGCTATTTGGGTGATTGTGGATCGGCTGACCAAGTATGCGCACTTCATTCCTATGTGTACTACATATTCTTCAGAGCGGTTAGCTGAGATTTATATCCGAAAGATTGTTCGCCTATATGGTGTCCCAGTTTCCATCATTTTAGATAGAGGTACTCAGTTTACATCATAGTTTTAGAGGGCCGTGCAGTGAGAGTTGGGTACTCAGGTTGACTTGAGCACAACATTTCACCCTTAGACGGACGAGTAGTTCAAGCACACTATTCAGATATTGGAGGACATGTTGCGCACTTGTGTGATCGATTTTGGGGGTTCATGGGACCACTTTCTACCGCTCACGGAGTTTGCTTACAACAATAGTTATTAGTCGAGTATTCAGATGACTCCATATGAGGCTTTATATGGGAGACGATGTAGATCTCCAGTAGGTTGGTTTGAGCCGGGTGAGGCTAGGCTTTTGGGTACAAACTTGGTACATGATGCTTTGGACAAGGTGAAAGTGATTTAGGAGCGGCTTTATACACTACAGTCAAGACAAAAGAGTTATGCTGACAGAAAGGTTCGTGATTGTCTTACATGGTCGGGCAGAAGGTTCTACTGAAGGTTTCACCCATGAAGGGTGTTATGAGATTTGGGAAGAAGGGCAAATTGAGCCCTCGGTTCATTGGGCCTTTTGAGGTGCTTCAGAGGATTGGGGAGATGGCTTATGATCTTGCTTTGCCACCTAACATGTTGGGGGTGAATCCAGTATTTCATGTTTCTATGCTCCGAAAGTACATCAACAATCCGTCTCATGTTTTGGATTTCAGCATGGTTCAGCTAGACGGTGATTTGACTTATGATGTGGTCTAGTGGCTATTTTGGAGTGGCAGGTCCGAAGGTTGAGATCAAAGGATATAGCTTCAGCGAAGTGCAGTGGAGAGGTCAGCCTGTGGATGAGGCTACTTGGGAGACCGAGCGGGAGATTCGGAGCAGATATCCACACCTGTTTGAGGCTTCAGGTATGTTTCTTGACTCGTTCGAGGGCGAATGTTTGTTTAAGAGGGAGGATGTAATGACCCGATCGGTCGTTTCATGAGTTATAGCCCCATTTTTCCCATTTCTGCTTCCTTATGTGTTGTTCAGCTGTATTGTGTGGTATCAGGTTGGTTGGTTCGGGTTCGAAGTGGTTTTGGGGAGGAATGAGACACTTAGTCTTCTATTTTGAAGTTAAGTTGGAAAGGTCAACCGGATGTTGACTTATGAGTAGATGATCTCGGATGTGAATTCTGATGGGTCGGTTAGCTTTGTTAGGTGATTTTGGGCTTAGGATCTTATTCGAAATGCAATTTGGAGGTCTGTGGTAGATTTAGGCTTGAATTGGCAAAATTGAAAATTTGGCGTTTCTCTATCGGTAGTGAAAATTTTGATATTGGGATCATAATAGAATTTTGAAAATTGGAGTAGGTCTGTAGTGTCATTTTGACGTGTGTACAAAATTTCAGGTCGTTCGGATGAGGTTTGATAGGTTTCGGCATCGTTTGCGGAATTCAAAAGTTTAGAAGTTCTTAGGCTTGAATCCGAGAGTGATTTAGTATTTTGATGTTAATTGGAGTGTTTTGAAGTTTTGAATAAGTTTAAATGGTGGTATGTGACTTGTTGGTATTTTTGATTGAGGTCCCGAGGGCCTCGAGATGAATTCGGATGTTTGACGGAAGGGTTGGAAATTGGTTTGAGCAGCTGAAGCTGCTGCTTCTGTTATATCCACACTTACGGATTGGGGACCACATGTGCGAGGTCCGCAGAAGTGAAAATGGATCGCAGAAGTGGAGGTGGACCGCTGGAGCGAAAGTTGGACCGCATCTGTGAGCCCGCAGGTACGAGATTGGGGGCGTAGGTGCAGAAGTTGGGGATTTAAGTGAAATGCGCAGATGCAGCTTTTGGACCGCTGATGCGGTCCCGCAGGTGCATGAATGTGGCTGCAGGTGCGGAAATGCCTGGGTAGAAGTATAAATTAGACCCTTCTCAAATTTTGGTCATTTTGCACCATTTTTCATCTGGATTTGGAGCTTTTGGGAGCAATTTGAAGAGGGATTCAAGGCGGTTTTCACTGAGGTGAGTAATTTGAGCCCTAATACTCATGATTATGATAGTTTTCTATGGTTTAACCATGTAATTAGTGGTGATTAAGGGTGAAAATGAGGAGTTAGGGCTTGAGATTTTAGAGAGTTTTGATTAAGGGTTTGAGGATTCAAATGGAGTCGGATTTTGATAAATCTTGTATGTATGGACTCATAAGTAGAAGGAGTTTCTAGTTTTGTGATTTTTGTCGGATTCCGAGACATGGGACCGGGGGCCGGGTTTGAGTGAATTTTGGGATTTTGGATTGAGTTGACAGTTTTTCATTTGGAATTGATTCCTTTGCCTATATTGATTGCGTTGTCTTCTTTTTGGTTAAATTCAGGATGTTTGGAGGCCGATTGTAGAGGCAAAGGTATAGAGGAGTAGGATTTGGCTTGGTTTGAGGTAAGTAACGCTTCCAAACTTGGTTCCGAGGGTTCAAAACCCTGAACTATGTGTTATGTGATTTATATTGAGGTGACGCAAATGCCAAGTGATAGGCGTGTGGGCGTGCACCGTGATAATTGTGGCTTGGCTCATTCCATGGCACCGCTTAGTGACTCTTTCTTGTTGATATATTTTTTGTGATTATATGATTAAGGAAATGAACTGTAAATAATGCTAATTATTATGTTAGGGCTTCACGCTAATATTGTTGAGACCCGAGTGGTCGTTTCTTGATGTCATCTCATTAGTTTCATTGATATTCTGTACTCAGTCTTGTTCATGCATAACATATCATGTCTTAGTCTCAGTTGTTATTATTTGGCACATCATATCATTGTTTCTGACTAGTTTCATGGCATTGTGAGCCCGTGTGTGTGAGACTAGAGAGTGATGACTGAGTGAGGCCGAGATCCTGATTACGAGTGGCAGTTATGGGATTGGGCTACATGCCGCAGCGGTTATGTTGATGATTATGATAGCTCTTAGGCTGTAGGAGCCCCTCCGGAGTCTGTAAGAATCACCCAGTGAGCGCAAATGATATTTTGATGGATGGATTTTCCTGGACATGGTGTAACGAACCGACCGATTTGTTTGAGCTTTAGCACGTCGTTCAGCGGTTTGAGGCCATGGGCAACTTCACTTCAGGTATTATGACTTGTACGCATAGTCGGAATTGAATTCCGAGAAGTTCGGAGTTGATTTGGAAAGAGAATTCTCAGTTCGGAAGCTTTAAGTTGAAAGAATTGACTAAGGTTGAATTTTTGAGTAAACGACCTCAGAATCGGGATTCAAAGGTTCCATCAGGTTCGTATGATGATTTGGGACTTGGGCGTATGTCCGGACTGGGTTTTGGAAGACCCGGGAACGTTTCAGCGCCTATTGTGGAAGTTAGCATTTTGGAAGAATCTCATAAGTTTGGGTTGAAGTGCATTTCAGTGTTATCAATGTCCATTTAGGATTTTGAGTCTAGGAATAGCTTTGTATGGTGATTCTGGTATTGGGAGCACGATCGAAAGTGAACTCGGAGGTCCGTAGGTCCTTTTGGAGTCATTTGGCAAAAGATAGAAATTTGAAGCTTTTTGGGAAGTTTGACCGAGAGTTGACTTTTTGATATCTGGGTCGTATTCCGATTTCGGAAGTTGTGTAGGTCCTTAATGTTGAATGTGACTTGTGTGCAAAAATTGAGGTCAATCGGACGTGATTTGATAGGTTTCGGCATCGAGTATAGAAGTTTGAAGTTCTAAGTTCATTAAGCTTGAATCAGGTTGCGATTCGTGATTCTGATGTTGTTTGAGGTTATTTCAAGGCTCGAATAAGTTTGAATGAGGTATTAGGACTGGTTGGTAGGTTTGGTTGAGGTCACGGGGGCCTCGGGTGTGTTTTGGATGCTCAACTGGTCGATTCTTGCCTTGTGGGGATTGCTGGTTTTTTGGTGTAAGTGCAACAGGTTTTTACTCTATCCGATCGCGTGAGTGGGTCTGCGATCGCATGGTGCAAGATTGGAGGATGTTGGTTTTTGCTTATGCGATCGCATGGGTGTATGTGTGATCGCGTAGAGGAAGAAATTGGAGGCTGCTGGTTTTGGCTTATGCGATCGCAGGGGTGTGTTTGCGATTGCATTGTGCAAGAATTTGGAGGCCCTGGGATTGGCTTATGCGATCGTGGAGCATAGTATGCGATCGCATAGAAGGGTCTCCTGGGCAGTGAAGTGTTTTAAAACGGGGTTTGGCTCATTTTTATCTCAAATCTTTCATGGGAGCCGATTTTGGAGCAACTTAGGAGTGCCATTTTCATCACCAAGCATGAGGTAAGTGATTTCTACTAGTTTTGAGTAAATACAAGGTTTATATATGAATTTAGACATGGAAATTAGTAAAAATTTGGGGTTTTGAGGAAGACCTGGAAATTTGATGTTCTTGAATTTTGACCATGATTTTGGACATGAAATTAAGAGAAAATCATATATTTGAGTTCGTGAGTTCATGGGTAAACTTTATCTTTGAACAATTTCGAAATCCGGGCACGTGGGCCCGAGGGCAATTTTGTCAACTTTTCGATCGGGGTTAGGAATTGCTATAAATTTGATTGTAATGAGTAATTGAACATGTATCAATGGATTTGCATAATTATTGGCTAGTTTTGGAGAATTTTGCATCGATTCGAGTCTTCGGAAGGGCGTGGAATGCCGATTATGGATCTTCGGAGCGAGGTGAGTCTCCTTTCTAACCTTGTAAGAGAAAATTGTCCCCATAGGTGAGTTAATTGGTTATGTGCTCGTATTTGTGGGGGCTACGTACGCACGAGATTACGAGAGTCTGTGCGTAGCTACTATTATACTTTAGTCCGGGTAGTTTAGGGCCCAAATGCATACTTCCTTGTAATACTTGCAACCTTGTTGACAAACTTAAAAATGCTTAAAATATATCAAACGTGTAAATGAATTTAAAAAAAAAAAGCTAGATATCATTTCTTGACTTTTAAAAGAGAAATTTTCCTTTCCCTGAATATTTGCTCCTTGATGAATTATTGATTTGATTGTTTGAATGTGTTTATCTATTGTGGAACGGACCGAACACTTCGGTAGATTAGATAGATGTATCTATGGTTCGCGCCATTCGACCCTCTAGCAGTGCACAATTTAAATATTGTTGGATCGGGCCGTACCTCCTCGGCATGATTTGCGCATGCTTGTATTGCTTGCCTTTAGATTTATTTGTATTTGCTCTCCCCGACTTGAGATAATTGAAAATTAATAGATTATGAATCCAGAGAATTCTTAATACAAAAAAGAACTTTTACCTATTCGTGGCTTATTTGAAAGTACTGTCGTTCTTAATAAATCCATGATTACTCGCATTAATAATATATTATTATTGGACCACTAGTAAGTGTCGAAGTCGACCTCTCGTCTCTACTTCTTCGAGATTAGACGGGATACTCATTGGGTACACGTTGTTTTCGTACTCATACTACACTTGCTGTGCATTGTTGTTGCACAGGTTCATATGTGGCTAGTGGCTTAGTGGCATAGCGGCATGGTTGATACAGAGACTTAGGTGAGCTGCATTTATCGAGACGACCCGGCAGAGTCCCCTTCAGAGTATTTTTCTGTGTTTTTCATCTCTGTCCACTTGTATTCCGGACAGTTACTGTATTTTATTTCATTCCCTAGTAAATGCTCATGCACTTGCGACACTGGGTTCTAGGAGGATCACTGGATTTTTAGTAGATAAATTTTGTAAAGACATCCTCATTTATTTAGTGGAGTTTATTATTTATTATTCATTTGTTTAAAGGAAATGATTTCAAAATAAATAAAATGAGAAATTGCTAGTAAATTGTTGTTGGCTTGCCTGACAGTGGTGTCCGGCGCTATCACGATCCTTAGTTGATTGTGGGTCGTGACAACATGGTATCAAAGCACTAGGTTCCCTTAGGTCTCACGAGTCATGAGCAAGTCTAGTAGAGTCTCGCGGATTGGTATATAGACATCTGTACTTAT
Source organism: Nicotiana tabacum (assembly GCF_000715075.1). NCBI lineage: Eukaryota > Viridiplantae > Streptophyta > Magnoliopsida > Solanales > Solanaceae > Nicotiana > Nicotiana tabacum. The sequence continues at coordinate 34,948,865 of NC_134087.1, read as the reverse complement.
CTTCAGGAGGCTACATGGCTGTTAGGAGTACTTTCCTTCTTGATTCCTCATCGTGCGATTTGATTCCTTGGGGCTTATGCCCTTGTTTCCTTCCTACTCAATCTTAAGCGACGCGAACCGCTGGTTATAAATCAAGAATTGAAGGATTGTAATGGCACTATAGATATGGTGCGGGATGTTTCTCCCGGTATTGTTGATTGGGCTATTGTCGTTGCCTTACGGGAGGATATCTTGTTATTTTAGCTTAGTAACAGTATTCCTGAGAGCTTTGAGATTATGCACAGATCGCTATGATTGCTCATGATTGGTTATCACACAGTACTGACTTGATGGTAGGATACTTGCCTATGTGTTGGGGCGGTGAATAATTTTAAAGAAAGTCTACTTAGTGCACGATTCAGAGATCTGATATTTCATTTCCGACGGAGGAAAAACAATTGGCCTATGAATGTCCATATTTGGGGTGATGGAGAAATGAGACTTGGTATTTTCGAGCATGGTGGAATTTTCATCTGCGATGTAGTGTCGTCGTCCTCGATTTTATGTGTTTAAGTTCGCCAGTGTTATGGTTTTCTTCAATCCGCCTTTGGGGTAGGGTATTATGGAATAATATTGGAGAAATGACTGTCAGAGATCGCGGGGTGCGGTGGTTCAGGACTGAATCGGTATTTCTAATGTTGACTGCTCGAGAAAGATGATCTTCGGAAAGGTTTAAAGTTAGTAGCGATTTGTGGGTTCAAGTACTACGAAGATAGATTTTATTAAGGCAACAACCGAGCAGCAAAGGATGAGGAAGGACATGTGGGAAGTGTCAGGCGATGGTTAAAATTTCTAGAAGGCCAGGTATAAGAGGCAAAGGTCGAGTAGTCGATTAAAAGGTTTGAGTTTCGCCAAAGTGGGGGAGTGGCGGAGTTGCATAAAGGCTTTGTGGTAGGATGACTATACACCTTAAGGAGAGTTCGGAATGATTTGGGAATTTTGGTGATTGGCGATTGGGGTCTACAAATTTAATTTGAAGTATGGGCTATTATGCGGCAATAGATTTGATATAACGGAAGGGAGCTGTTTGAAATGAAGAAGGGTACAACATAACTTTGAATTGGAAGGATGTTGCCGCACATTTAATTGATGTCCACGAGCGGTGAATGGACTTGTGCAGCTAGAGAGTGAGCTCAGACTCAGGATGAGTTATTGATGTCGTAGTGATTGTACCCCGTGCAACAACATTGGAAGATGCCGGAAAGTGATTTCCACAGGTGGATTATTCCCTATGAGCAGGTTAGCAGTCGCGTGGTTGGCGAAGCTTCTCCGAAGGATTTTACTGGCCATTCCAGTAAGAGGTCGAATATGTGAATGTTGATGGAAATTTAGGGTGTTCATGAAGTGCTAATGGAAGGATTTCAAGGAATCTGGCGGTTTAATTACGCAAGTTCATGTCAATAAGAGATAAGGAATCTTGGTGAATTCAAGAGGTGTGTAATATTGGCTTCAAGCTAAGTGGGAGAGTCCCACAGCCTATGATTGGGTTGAATGGTTAACTACTTGCGAGGTTTCTGGTTATTAGCATATTGATGGGTTATTTCAGCTACGGGAAAAGAACATAAGTGGTAATTTGAGTAAATGAATTGTTAAAGGTGTGCTATGGTTGGCCTTATTGGCTCATGTTCAGACTTGGGGAAGGATTCAGGATTTATGCCTTGTATAGATACGGGTTTCAAGGGAAATAATTCTGCTGGGTGCTTCGCCGAGAGGGTATTCATATGCTAGAAGATTCATGGAGTCGATTATATTCGGGGCCAAGTCAGAGTGGGTGGCTCTCAACAACGGTCCTAGTGAATTCAAAGGTTAAAGTGTGGTGCCTAATGATTTCGAGCCTACAAGTACGGTTAAGAATCAAGCTTTTGTAGCAGCTTATCAGAAGAGGCCCAGAATGTTCTATGATATTTTGACTCGTAGTGTAGCATTTGGGAGGAAAATGAGAAAGGACTTCGGATTCATAGAGGGATTTTTAGAATGGGCATACTGGTTGAGGATGCGAATGTGCGTACAAGGGAGGTATAAAACGGTTCGTGGGATTGGAGATAGCGTGATCTCGTAATTCAAGGTCACTAGGGATGAGTGCGGATAGGGTGTGTTATGTGTTGAATGGAGTTATTAGTATTTCTAAGGCAATCAAGGATAAATTGGCAGAAGATAAATTGATCATCCATAGTTGAATTGGCATATTGGTGATAGTGATCAGTTCCTGCAGGGGGACCAAGTTATGCAAGTGATTTGTGATGGTATATGTGAGGCCAGACGGCCACCGTAATTGATGTTATTCAGAAGTATTCTACTGTTATGGCCTGTTGTGTAGGCGGATCCCGGAAAGGCTATGGTGGCTTACACCACTACTTAGAGATTTGCATATTCCACGGTTATGAGAATTCACCTGTGTGTTGCTATGGTTCTCCTGAAGTGAGTTAAGTGAAACGTTATTATATGATGAAGTGTTAATCTATTAGGGGTTCCGAAGTTATGATGAAAAATATGTTCTATCGCATATTGGCATGTTGGGTGTAGTGAGTGGTATGGAATTTGAATTGAGGATCAAGGTTGCAATTCGGTGTTGACAAGCATGTCACGAGCTCGGATGAGCAAGAAAAGAGTTTCGATGTTTAAAGTAAGTGGGTATTACCTTCAGCGTCACCTGAGATCGGTGTTTGGTGAAAAAAAGGCTTTGTATCCTGGTCAAGGATTCTTGATCGCTTTTCAGCGTTATTGCGGCCGGTGGTTTAGATGTATAGACCTGTTATCTGTCACAGAAGGTTGTGAGAGCGTGCCCCATGGGAATGTTGTATAAGTGTGGCATGTATTCACTTGATTTATTGAAGTGTTAAACCAAGTATAAAGATTGTGGTGATGACATTAAATTGAGAGTTGATGCCTGGAGGGCAGTTGGTTTATTGGGTTGTGGACTGTGGAGGATTACTCCGGTTATGATGGCTTGGTGAATTTCTTATGTGTTATGAGAAAAAGGGGAGTTATTATGGACCTTTGAAAGGTTATTAGCCTAGTTCAGTGCGATCAGAATCAGCTTGAGGTCTGTGGATGGATTTAAATGTGAATATGTGCCTTATATCAGGCCGTATGTGTTCATTTCAGCATAACGCTCCTTATGGATGAGTATTCAGACATGAGGTGTTATTTCGTCGTCGGTTATTTCATGTAATGCTATATTGTGCCGTGTGAGTTGTGAACGGCTTAATAATTTTCTTATGTATTGAGGTTCTGCGTAGCGATGGTGATATGTGAGCAAGATGGCTCTTTAGCTTCAGAACATATATCGCACCTCAGTTGTGCTTGAGTTTTGTAGCCTATGGCACTATATGTCTCCCCAGGGATGGTATTATGCACTTAGCATGCTTGTGACCGATATTCGGTATTTTGTTGTAATGAGCAATCTAGCTCGGTATGTATCTCCTTATGTGAATTTTACGTGCGGATCGGGTGGCATGCCACCATGGGTATGTTATTTGGATCGGGTTGCACGCCGCAATAGTGTGATGTTGAGTACAGTTCCCTATGTCTGTTTTTATGTGTTTTGTTTCCTATTTTTCTGAGGAAAACTCGTATTAGCTGCGTGAGTTGAGTAGTTCCTTCCAGGGTTTGTTTTCCTTTTGTATCCCGTTCGAGCTGGGTAGCCTATTGGCACATTGTGACATTATACGAGACTTTTGGTCATGTCTGGGTGGCTTATTTCCTAAGCAGTTCGTACTGGGTGAGACAAGATCATTGGATTTAGGATCAGTGCAATTTGATTATATAAAGTATATTAAGGAGCTCAGACCATTATTTGGTTCAGAATGAGGTGATGGTTCTTGTTAGGAGTATAGACCAAATGATTTGTTGATTCGACAGTTGGTTATGAATTTCTACACATCTCTTCCGTCATGATGGTATTGTAAGAGTTAGAGCAAGACCTATGTATGTCATGAGGTGCAATGGGAGCATCAGATTCGTGGAATTTCGACTAATGTGATTAGAGAATGTATTGTGATCCTGTGAGTAAAACAGTGCAAGGTGTGAATCCAGCAAAGGTATGCAGTCATATTCTGGTACATCGTACGGTGATTGATACGGTGAGCGTATGTCAGAAACAAGCCTGGCAGAGAATTTCGGATGTTGGAATTGGGCTCTAAGGCTTATTTGCTTAATTGAAAAAATATATCTTCAGATTGATCAAGCTAAGGTGCCCAGCCGAGTTGTGGTAGCACAGGTAGGTGCTCGAGGTGTTAAATAGTGATTTTGGATAACTCCAGTGCAATTCTTAGCACGTTCGAGGATGAACGTATGTTTAAGTAGGAGAGAATGTAATGACCTGGCCGGTCGTTTTGAGATCTAGCGTGTCGTTCAATGGTTTGAGGCTATGAGCAGCTTCACTTCAGGTATTATGACTTGTACGCATGGTCGGAATTGAATTCCGGGAAGTTCGGAGTTGATTTGGAAAGAGAATTCTCATTTCGGTAGCTTTAAGTTGAAAGAATTAACTAAGGTTGAATTTTTGAGTAAACGACCTCGGAATCGGGATTCGAAGGTTCTAGCAGGTTCGTATGATGATTTGGGACTTGGGCGTATGTCCGGGGTTTTGGAAGACCCGGGAACATTTCGGCGCCTATTGTGGAAGTTAACATTTTGGAAGAATCTCATAAGTTTGGGTTGAAGTGCATTTCAGTGTCATCAATGTCCGTTTGGGATTCTGAGTCTAGGAATAATTCCATATGGTGATTCTGGTATTGGGAACGCGATCGGAAGTGAATTCAGAGGTCCGTAGGTCCTTTTGGAGTTATTTGGCTAAAGATAGAAATTTAAAGGTTTTTGGGAAGTTTGACCGAGAGTTGACCTTTTGATATCAGGGTCGGATTCTAATTCCGGAAGTTATGGTAGGTCCGTAATGTTGAATGTGACTTGTGTGCAAAAATTGAGGTCAATCGGACGTGATTTGATAGGTTTCGGCATCGAGTATAGAAGTTTGAAGTTCTAAGTTCATTAAGCTTGAATCGGGTTACGATTAGTGATTTTGATGTTGTTTGAGGTTATTTCAAGGCTCGACTAAGTTCGAATGAGGTATTAGGACTGGTTGGTAGGCTTGGTTGAGGTCCCGGGGGCCTTGGATATGTTTTGGATGCTCAATGGGTCGATTCTTGCCTTGTGAGGGTTGCTGATTTTCTGGTATGAGTGCAGCAGGTTTTTGCTCTATGCGATCATGTGAGTGGGTCTGCGATCGCATAGTGCAAGATTGGAGGCTGTTGGTTTTGGCTTATGTGATCGCAGGGGTGTATGTGCGATTGCGTAGAGGAAGAAGTTAGAGGTTGCTGGTTTTGGCTTATGCGATCGCAGGGGTGCGTTTGCGATCGCATTGTGCAAGAATTTAGAGGCCCTGGGATTGACTTATGCGATCACGGAGCATAGTATGCGATCACATAGAAGGGTCGCCTGGGCAGTGAAGTGTTTTAAAACGGGTTTTGGCTCATTTTTATCTCAAATCTTTTATGGGAGCCGATTTTGGAGCAACTTTGGAGTGCCATTTTTATCACCAAGCATGAGTTAAGTGATTTCTACTAGTTTTGAGTAAATACAAGGTTTATATATGAATTTAGACATGGAAATTAGTGGAAGTTTGGGGTTTTGAGAAAGACCTGGAAATTTGATATTCTTGAATTTTGACCACGATTTTGGATATGAAATTAAGAGAAAATCATATTTTGAGTTCATGAGTTCATGGGTAAATTTTATCTTCGAAAAATTTCAGAATCCGGGCATGTGGGCCTGAGGGTAATTTTGTCAACTTTTCGACCGGGGTCAGGAATTGCTATAAATTAGATTGTAATGAGTAATTGAACATGTATTAATGGATTTGCTTAATTATTGGCTAGTTTTGGAGCATTTTGCATCGATTCGAGTCTTCGAAAGGGCGTGGAATGCCGGTTATGAATCTTCGGAGCGAGGTGACTCTCCTTTCTAACCTTGTAAGAGGGAATTGTCCCCATAGGTGAGTTAATTGGTTATGTGCTCGTATTTGCGGGGGCTACGTACACACGAGGTGACGGAGTCCGTGCGTATCTACTATTATGCTTTAGTCCGGGTAGTTTAGGGCCCAAAAGCATGCTTTCTTGTAATACTTGCAACCTTGTTGACAAACTTAAAAATGCTTAAAACATATCGAACGTGTAAAGAATCTAAAAAAAAGGCTAGATATCATTTCTTGACTTTTAAAAAAGAAATTTGTCTTTTCCTGAATATTTTCTCCTTGATGAATTATTGATTTGATTGTTTGAATGTGTTTATATATTGTGGAACGAGATGAACACCTCGATAGAATAAATAGATGCATCTATGGTTCGCGCCATTCTACCCTCTGACAGTGCACAATTTAAATATTGTTGGATCGGGTCGTACGTCCTCAGCATGATTTGCGCATGCTTGTATTGCTTGCCTTGAGATTTATTGATATTGATATTTGCTCTCCCCGACTTGAGATAATTGAAAATTAATATATTATGAATCCGGAGAATTCTAAATACAAAAAGGAACTTTTACCTGTTCGTGGCTTATTTGAAAGTACTGTCGTTCTTAATAAATCCATGATTACTCGCATTAATAATATATTATTATTGGACCACTAGTAAGTGTCGAAGTCGATCTCTCGTCTCTACTTCTTCGAGATTAGATGGGATACTCATTGGGAACACGTTATTTTCGTACTCATACTACACTTCTGTGCATTTTTGTTGCACAGGTTCATATGTGGCTAGTGGCTTAGTGGCATAGTGACATGGTTGATACGGAGACTTAGGTGAGCTACATTTATCGAGACGACCCGCAGCCAGCAGAGTCTCCTTCAGACTATTGTATGGTTTTTTCATCTCTGTCCTCTTGTATTCCGGACAATTACTGCATTTTATTTCATTCCCTAGTAAATGCTCATGCACTTGCGACACCGGGTTCTGAAAGGATCACAGGATTTTTCTGTAGATAAATTTTGTAAAGACATCCTCATTTATTTAGTGGAGTTTATTATTTATTATTCATTTGTTTAAAGGAAATGATTTCAAAACAAATAAAATGAGAAATTGCTAGTAAATTGTTGTTGACTTGCCTGATAGTGTTGTCCGGCGCCATCACGGCCCTTAGTGGATTTTGGGTTGTGACATATGGATTTGTCCAAAGTATTGATATATGGAGATGGATTTCTCCCCAGGGTTGGAATTCCCTTTACCTCGGTACCGTGTGACTTATAGTCAGTGATGAGTATGTTTCAGGATGGATTTCCCTAGGCCGGATGGTCATATGCAGTACCGAGTGGTTGAGCATGTTCATATATATATATATATATATATATATATATATATATATATATATATATATATATATATATATATATATATATATATATATATATATATTTCTCCTTAGGGTTGGATTACCCTTGTTTCCTCGGTACTGGTTGACTTGCAGTCAGTGTTGTATATATTCCGGGGTGGATTTCCCTAGGCCGGAAGGCCATATGTAGTACCGAGCGGTTGAGCACTTGAGAGTGAGAGCATACGGTACATTTTCATGCATTTTTGGCATTGACATGTAAAGTTTTGCTGAGCTTTATACTTCATACTGTTCGGATTGGTATTTACTTTACTGTTGAGTTGAATAATTGAATTGCTAGCATGCCTACTTTTCTGTATAGTTTAATGGTGTTATAATTACTGAGGTTTAGTTTGTCACTACCTATCAGTCCATAGTTTGGACTTGTTACTTATTGAGTTGGTGTACTCACGTTATCCCCTGCACCTTGTGTGCAGATCCAGGTATCTCAGGCCACGGTAGCGGCTATTGAGTATCCCAGTCGCGAATTTTCACCGGAGATAACGAGGTAGTTGCCTAGCAATTGCAGTTCCCCCTTTCTTCTTCTTTATCCTCCTTTTAGTATACTTTGACTACTTTCAGATTATTCGGATCGGTTGTAGTATTTGTTCATGACTTAGTGATACCCGAACTCGGGCTTTTATTTTTCCGCATTTGGTTTTCGACTTTATATCTTTTATGGAAACTTCAGTTGAAAAAGGTTGTTATTTAAGTTTTAATGAAATGTTGAACTATTTTGGAATGTGTCGGCTGGCCTAGTTCCATGATAGGTGTCATCACGACCGGATCGGTTTTGGGGTCGTGACAATGAAATATATATCATGTTTTAATTCTTTTTGTAACTTGTTTTCTAATTTTAATCACTTGAGAATATTTTACTTTTTCTAAATCTTCCTTTTCTTTCTTCCTCTGTAACTTCCCAGTAATGAAAGTAACTAAAGAGACTTAAAAGCACAAAAATAGTATGCAAGTAAAGAGACTAAAAGCACTAATGAGCCGATACAGGGAATTGATTGGCGATATAATTTAATTTATTCATTTTTCAATGCAATTTTTTTTTGAATGAATCGTCTTGTCATGTATGTAAGATTGCATTATATATCATGAGCTGAAGAAATGTTCAGATGCATTAACTTAACCACCTTTTCTCTCAGCACCCAACTATATATGTATTACAACAATTACCATAAATTGGAGGATCAACACAAGCATGAGAAATTAATGTGCCAGAAGAATAAGTCTTTGATTGCTTGCTTCCCAGTTATGGTGAATACAAGACAATTTCATAAAGATAACTGTTGAAGATGAATACACTTGGCGAACATGCAGTATCTCTCTTCGTTCAATTATCTAATCATGAACGAAAAAGAAATGGAATTCTTATAACGTAAAATATACCTTAACTCCTAATTCTGATCAACTCGATCAAGACTTTTGTCGCACTCCGCATGAGTCCAAAAGTCTCACGAAGTAGGCCAAAAGTTGTATGATTAATTCATTCTATACGAAAAAAATTTAGATCAAATATAATTCTCGCGAAGTAGGCCATAAGTTAAGCTACTGTCGTTCCTGAATCCCAATAGATGTGTTCAATCTCGCAGGAGAACAGCAAAAACCTTTGGATGTTTGGCTCACCATAACTAATACATTACCTAAGTGTTATTTTGTACTTGAAAATATACAACATTAAACGGTTAAATAAAGAGTAGAAAGATGAAGAAGGTTAACAATTAATCAATTCAAATTGAGAAAACGAAGAAGAAAATTTTAATGAAGCAAAAAGAATTTCACCAACATATCTCATATTCCGAGTTCTCCAACTCTCACTCTGCCAGTCACTGTGTGAATGCATCAATGACAAAAGAGCAAACTCAGTTTGCCATAACCCTTACCCAAGAAACAGCAAAATAAGAGAGAGAGAGATGTTCTTTTGAAACCTATTGCCAAGTGAATTCATATCTGCATGTATAACATTAACTTCACAATTTTTTTACTTCCACTTCTAATACTTCCTTTTTATCAAATTTTCCAACAGAATGAGGCAGACAATTATTATTCTGGATAACTTATCTAGCCTTTAAAAACAGAATTTTCTCCAAACAACACTTCAATATATAATATTTTTAAGGCAACATGAATTCTCAAGTGGGAGAATATGCATACATGATCGTTGTCTATTTATAGACGTCAAAACAGTCATGAGCATCGGGAACCTGAGGGGGCATTATCTGCCACGAAATTTATGTCCGGTGGTGGTCAAATCTTTTCATTTCTTCAAAAGTAAAATTGCGCAACAAAGAATAATAGCAATACTTAAATTTAAGCAATCATATCATTTTTAATAATTCTAGGAAATGAAAAGGAAGGATATTGCAAGACAGAATAAGCTGGAGGCATACCCGTAGTGCGGTCTGTTTAGAATATAATTGTTGAACTTTGCATGGGTAGATATTAGAGGAAGACAAGACCGGGGGCCATTATATTTTGGAAACGGAAGCGTAAATGGAATTGATTACAATGCGACTTTTCAGAAGCAAACGGTTAGTGGTTTACGTTACTAACTAGTCTTTTCCCGAATCGGTATGTTTGTTATGTAGTAGAATTAATAAGAAATTATAGAAACAGATTCATCTACAAAAATACAAACGACTTCTAGATGGTTATTATATTCTTCCATTAACCCGATTCATTCTAATTAGATTATACTCTATAATTAATGTATTTGTCCGCGCTTCACACGATTATAAAAAAGTAAAAAAAAAAATGAAAAGTAATGTGATAATCTCTATAAACAAATGATGTTTACTAATCTGACATGTTTACATTATTTTACCATTTTTTTTTCTCTCTTTTCATGATTATCTTAAACGATAGACAAATTTTTTTTTGCAGTAAAATATTTTTATGATTTTTTTTAGATCTTATATATCAAAGAAATTAACTGGACAAATTGTGAATATCCCTGGTTTTCAAACAAATTCGTTCAAAATCATTTAGATCAATACATATGTCACTTGAATGTTGTTGATACCCAATTTTTTTCTATATTTTCAATATGTAAAATACCTTCAAAATAGCATATATAAGAATGTCCAAGGTTTATTTTTTTTTTTCATAATTTTAAAGTTTTTAATTGATTTATTTTCTTCTTTTTTACCCATAAAATCCCCAATAATTATTTTTAAAATTATTAATTTGATAATTCATCCATTGGATTTCTATATTTATGCCAAAATATGGCTAAATGTAATTTTTATATATTTTTATAATTATATTTAGTATTTTTAAAGCTAAATTGCACATAATTACAATATTAGCCCTTTTAAGATTTAATTATATTTTATATGCATAAAATTGGATCCTGTATTTTTAAATAGCTAATTATGTATTATGAATTATTTTAGAATTTTAAATTATTTTTTCAGAAACTATGTACTATTGTTTATAAATTAAATTAGGAAAAAATTGACTATTTAAATTATAGCCAAATTGGCTTTCAATTATAGCCCAAATCGGATCCCAATTCCCAGCCCAATTTATAATTAAAAAACCCGACCCATACCGTATTAACCCAAACCCAAACCCGAAACCCACCTACCCTGTTTAATCTCGACCGTTGATCTCTCAGATCAACGGTCCACGCCGTTTCTTTCCCTTTTTTAATCCAACAACCCCCCAAACCCTATCCCATTCTTTCATTTGCGCCGCCTCTAACTCCTCTCCTCCTATCTTCTCTCTCAGACACACTCAAACCCTAATCATTGTCCACCTTCTCCGGCCATCTCCCTCGCCAAAAAACCATGGCCTCTCATCATCTCCTGGCCTCTACTTAACCCCACGCTGGTTTGACACTACCCTGAGGTCCTCAGGTGAACCTGGAGTGGTTCAACTTTTATCCATGGTCTTTCATGCCATTTCCCAGCCATCCACGGCTGTTCGAGTAAGATCTATGAATTTTCCGGCTAAAACCGGTAAAATTTTAAGGTCCTCTCATCTTCTCTGGGTTCTCTGAAACCCTAACTCTTAAGATTTTCAACTTTTCTTTAGTTCAATCTTATATCTAGGTATATCCATGAGTTTTTAACCGATTTTTCATCATCTCAACTATTTTCTGAAAACCCTAGATTCGCTATTGTTCGATTCTTCTCAGATCTTTCTAGATCTGAGGTGATTCGAGTATTATTAAGTGTTTTCCTTTAAAAACCTCCTGTTTTAACTAACCATTTCAAAATTTTAATCATTCTTCCTAAACTTGGGTTCATCCCAAGTTATTTTTTAAAGGGTTTTTCTGACTTCTAAGTGTTTGATTAATTATCCTTTCGTCTTCGTGGTTGATTGTGCAAGAATATGAAACCCTAGTTGATTCTATGTGGTTCCTTCAATTTGTGCTTCGATTTGGGGTATCTTTGTGGTACCAGTCGTGTTAGTTTACTCCATCTTTTGGACTTAAATATTTTTTCCTTGTTAAATCCAGTATTTTTGTGGTTTTACCCTAATTAATCTTTGTTAGAGTTCCAACCTACTTTTCCGGCTAAGTACTATATTTTCTTTGAAGTCTTACTTAGTTTAATCTCTATTTTTATGATATTTGAGTAACTCTTTCCAGAAATCACTATTCTTTTGATGGTTTTGCTGATTACTTTACTCTATTAAGATTCATGTGCATAGATTATATTTATTTCCTTGTTTATGACTTTAATTGGTCATCTCTGCCTTAATTGATTGCTTGTATAATTTTTAAGATTCTTACTGATTCCTTATTTGGCATAATTTGGACTCCTTACCTTAATTAAACCCATGTTGTTACCGTTAATCAATTACCCCAAATTAAGGGGGTCTATTCCGAACCTCTTTTATGTGATTTAATTCTGAAATTTTGTGATTGTCCTTAATTGACTGGCTTCTGATTCTTTTACCTTATTGGTTCTACTCCTAAAGTGTTATATATACACTCTTGTTTTACCTCTCAACACACGAACAACTAGTTCAAAACACACACACACACACACACACACACTAAAAAAAATCTCTCTTCTCTCTACTACTTGTGCTATTGCTTGTCTAGCCGGCTGCAAGCCAAGGCTAGACTGTGGAGCTCTACTTGCTTTACTTTTTTGCATTTTTGCTTCCCTAACTGGTATGTTCCTAGTTCAATTCTGAAACTCAACTCTATGTGCTCCATGTTTGTTAATCCATGTCTCCTTCTACACTCATTTAATAGCTTATGTATTTAATTGCCCTTCTTGTTTACTACTTTATTCATCATATTTAAGCTTTGCCATCTCTTGTTCAAGTGTGTAATCAGCATGTCTACTTGAGTTCTTGTTTATTTCCCTCAACTAGTATGCCATGTTAGTATCATAGACTCATAATGTACTTAATTAAGACAAAGTAGCATGACTAATTACGTGTAATAAACCCCTATCCTCAACATGACTACTCTCATACCCTGTCTCTATGTCTTATTGCCTATTACTTTTCTAATTTTAAGCATGATTCCCTTATTAACACTTTGAAGTAGTAGTTTTGTGTTCTGGAGGCCAATCAGTTGCTACTTGTTCTTTGTACCTACTGGTCTATATGCTTCTCTTCTCATCTAGGTTTATGTGTTTCTGAAGTAGGCTCTCTATGTCCCCAACCCCTTACTTCCCTGCTTGTGAATGTTGACATGATACTATTCTTTGAACTGGTTCTGTGTATGCTGGTTTGTTCCAAGTTGTTGTTGCTCCTATTCCCTCCTCTTTTTAAAACTTTTTTTTTTCTAAGCAACTCTTCTGTTGTTTTGCAAACTTATTTCAAACATGCTGTTTCAAAACTGTTTTCCAATCTAACCTTTTCAACACTATGTTAAGCACTCTGACTCTACTCTTAGATCACTAAGTTCTGCCCCATTTGTGTGAGCTTTGCCTTGGGACCCTTAAGCTCCCTCTGAACTTGGACACATGAAAGCTGGCCTTTCCACGCTGCACTTACTCTGTCTTGGCTATGAAATTTGGGTGTGAGCACTACCCGAGATCCCTTGAGGTCCTTAGGGAACTCTGACACACCCAGATATGAGGAAAAGTTATGAAACAATCTTGGCACCTGAGGTGATTTATTACATAACTCAAGGAGGAAGTCCAAATTAGGTGCTGAAAGTTTGGGCCTATTTTCAGGCTCTCTATAGTGTAACTTTTATCTTCCTTTTCTGCTTATGTAACTCATTTCAGCATTGGTTTGTAATAATCTGTTGTAAACAAGTATTGGGGTTGGCTAGTAAAAATGGGAGGGTAATTATACATGCTATCAATATCAATGGGTAGAAACCATATCTTAAGTTTGCATTTCCTATGTGTGCATTAGAATCCACGTGTAAGATCAACCCATTCAAAGCATGGCATACACTAGATACCATGTTTCTTAGGTTTTACTATTTCAGTATCTCATTTGGCATCACTTTGCCACTTAGAAATCCTGCTTTAGGCTAATAATAGCATTAATATGAAATGTTGCTCCTCCACTTAGCAACCATGCTCTAGGAATTCTGCATATTCTGCAATCATTCTGCATTTTTTGTATGTGCACGTTAGATACCCTATTTTAGGAACTCGCTCAGTCACACCTAGTTAAACCAATAATGCATGAAAAGAGATATAAAACAGTCTTATGTTTGATTATCTTGTTTGAGTGAAACTGGTCACAATCCCTGCATATTTTTGCAACATTTAGAACAACATGTTTCAGGTAAAAACAACTTCCAAACTATTTCAATAATTCTGGTAACTGCTGCATGTTGTTTTACGCCTAGGCAAATCTTAGGTAATAACTTAAATAAAAATCAGAATTGTCTTTGTTTAACTGTCAGCATGTTAAAATCAGTAGGCAAGCATGATTCGGACTTCTTTTCTGAGTCATGCAATAAATCTGGTTCTGCTTAGATAACTTGTTAGGATCTGAATTTAGACCTTATCTGTGTATGAGTCGTGTTGTCTATGTGTATTAATTGTGGAGGCATATCTGAGCCTTCTATCTATTTTCTGTGTTTTCCCATAAATGCAGTCCTATGTTTTCTTATTTGTCGCCTAGTATTTTGCCTTTAAACCTGAGGGTCTACCTAGAACCTCCCTCATAGGATAGGAATCCTAAACTCCTCCAAGATCATAGGAAAAATAGTTAATAGCATGCAATAGCGGTCGAGACCAACCCTCGCCTTAATTATCTTCACGGGGCTGGAAAGGGTAGATATAGACATGATGACCGATGCGTTAATACCACGTGTAGCCCCTCTTTGAGGAGTATCATACCGGGTATTGCATTGATATGGTCCATATTACAAACAAACCTAGGACACCCCCTCCCTTTACATTCATAAACCTGCTTAGATTGTAATTCTTTTCAAAATTTTGCTTTTCACTAATTGTTTTTTCCCAAACACTTGTGTATTTAAACTTAAATCCCCTGATATTTGAGCCACTTGCTAGTTGTACAAATTCACAAAAGCTGTTTGTTCGGGAACCACACTAGTGGATCCTGAGGGGTGCCTAACACCTTCTCCTTGGGATAATTTCAAGCTCTTACCTTATCTCTGGTTACCAAACGTAGTTATAAATGAAACTTATAGGTTCCATAATGTGCCTTAAATTGTTAGGTGGTGACTCTTCAAAAATGCAAACCCCTTTCCCAAAAGGAAAGAGTTGTCCCAACCCAAAAAATGTCATAAACCCGATTCCGCGAAGGAAAAAGGGGGTGCGACAGCATGGCGACTCTGCTGGGGATATTTAGGCTTTTACCATTTCATGCCATTTTTGTGAATTTGTACCCCTCCCTATGTGCAATTATTTTCTTTAAGCGTTTAATTTCTTCTTCAAAAGCAAAACGGACATATCTTTCTTGTTTCCTTCCTTTATAACTGCTTTAAATTATAAAACTACTGTATTTATCGCTTTCTTAACGTGCAAATACATGTCAACATGCTTTTAATTGTTGCATAATCATGCTCAACATCATACTCCACTCGTACCAAACAAATACTATAGCAACGCTTGATGAGTGGTTGCGCCCTAACTATATCATTACCCCCTAAATTCGGAAAGGATTATTTGCGGTAAAACTAGTCGATCAGCGGTGCAATCGACAGTCCCGTGCCTTCCCTCTTGAGTTGTCCGCTCAAGGGTACCAGTCTAAAACCCCATAGAAATCTTACTCTATTAAATTATGCAAGCATCATGGTCAAACCTAGCCGGGTCAGTTATGTTGTCCACATAATGATCCTTTAAGATAGCCTTGTCCAAAAGTCCACTGGGTTTCCCTAAACCCAAACGGACTTCATCATGTTCTGTGAATTTATTTGGAGAACTAAATGTTTCATGCTAATTGTTGATGTTAAATAGTCGAGTCTGGTGGGGGTATGATCTTAACCCTTTTGTTTTGCAGAAAATAAAGAATGAGGTCCCCAACTTCTGTATGGTTAGCACACCCTCACTCTTACTAGGCTGGTGGAGGAGTCTTCCATCAAATGAGAAAATCAATGAGTGGAAAGAGAGGGTCGCCAAAGCTAGGAAAAAGTTAGAATATCTAGAATACAATCTGCTGGAATTGGAAGGAAAAATGAGGAAGAGAGTCGATGAGTGCAAGAACGCTAAGGGAAATGAAGGAGAACACCTAGCAAAGGCATTTTTACTGGTCAACCTACACGAATTGGAGAATTTGATCAACGAGAGCATTCAACCTGAGGAAGGTCCTTCTGGGACCAAATAGATAGGAATTTACTTTTCCGCTTTATGAATGTAATAAGGCCAATGGCCATTAGTAGCTTTTATTTCTTGCTTATTTAGTGTCGTTTTGGGATTCACCTATCTTTATCAATAAAATGAGGCATTTAGTATTAAAAGTTCTCCAAGTCTATTTGTCGTTAGGCCTACCTCGGGCACAAAGAGGTTCCCAAATTAGGACACGTTTTACATTGCTGCACTATGTGTTTAAATATTGCAATACATAATCCGCACTGACTTGATTACCTTTTGTTTTATTTTTGTTCTTATTAGTCCCCTCCCCAAAGGTTAGTTCATGCACTCTGGCATTATCATCTTATTTCACAAGATCCAGGGGCCCTCCACCCACTCCTCATCTTAGTCCCATTAAAGGCAAGAACAAAGGCAAAATGAAAGATTTAAACAACATCAAGAAGGAGAACACAGATTAACGGGTAGAGGCCACTGATGGCCAGGGTATTCGGGTTCCTAACGAGAATGTGTCACAACTTGAATAGAAACTATTGAAATTCCAAGAAGAGCTCGATCAGGTTCGAAATCTGGTAAACCTGTCATTTTCCCTCAGCACCCAAGATATCAACTTCCCCAACGCTCAAAACCCTACCCCTCCTCAAAATATCCCAAAACAGCAGAATCATTCTGCACCTCACCATCACGCTGCTCCACCAAAGAAAAAATGTAACACCTGCCATACCCCAAACAACACTCCGCTACTCATCCCAGAACCTCAGAACTCCACAAACTACCATTTCCACACCCATACACAGGCCACCATAACACTTCTATCTACATGGAGACCATGCCATACTCCACCCAACCTATCTCATGCACACTTGAGTCTGATGAAAAGGATATGCTTATCAGGAACTTGGCCGAGGAACTTAAGAAACTGACCAGCCGGATTCAGGGCGTTGAGGGAAACAAAGGAATTGAGGGGTTGAACTATGAGGACCTTTGCATACAGCATGATCTCGAACTGCCTGAGGGGTA
Organism: Nicotiana tabacum; assembly: GCF_000715075.1. NCBI lineage: Eukaryota > Viridiplantae > Streptophyta > Magnoliopsida > Solanales > Solanaceae > Nicotiana > Nicotiana tabacum. The sequence continues at coordinate 34,931,724 of NC_134087.1, read as the reverse complement.
CAAACCTCCTAAGTTCGAAATGTTTGATGGTACCGGTGATCCAAGGGTCCATCTGAGGACATATTGCGACAAGTTAGTTGGAGTAGGGAAGGATGAAAGGATCCACATGAAGCCGTTCATGAGGAGTTTGAAAGGAGATGCATTATCTTGGTACATCAGCCAAGATCCCAAGAAGTGGTCAAATTGGATAGGCATTGCATCTGACTTTATGGATAAATTCAGGTTTAATACAGAGAATGCACCAGATGTGTTCTATATCCAGAATTTAAAGAAGAAGCCCACATAGACGTTTTGCGAGTATGCTACTCGTTGGAGGTCCGAAGCTGCTAAGGTCAGACCTGACTTAGAAGAGGAGCAAATGAACAAGTTCTTTGTCCGGGATCAGGACCCGTAGTACTATGAACGACTGATGATGATTGAGAACCACAAGTTCTCTGATATTATCAAGTTAGGTGAAAGAATTGAAGAAGGTATTAAAAGTGGTATGGTTACAAATTTTGAGGCCTTGCAAGCTACAAATAAGGCTTTACAGTCCGGTGGTGTTTTCAAGAAAAGGGACGTAGGGGCCGTGATGGTTGCATAAAGGACCAAGTCTCCCCTCAAATACCAAACTTACCCAACACCTCCACTCACATACAAGCCAACTCCAAATTACCAAGCACCCTCACCCTCGTACCAAGCTCCGCTACTAACTTATCAATCATCTCCACCTGCTACATACCAACCTACTTCACCCAGATACTTCCAACCCGCTCATGTCTACCAAACTTATAATGCTCAACCATCCCACTATCAATCACCCCCTATACGGCAAAATTTCCCTAGACCCTGACCTAATTTTGATCGCAGACCTCCGAAATAATATACAGCCATCGCTGAACCTATCGACCAACTATATGAGAGGCTCAAAGCTGATGGTTATGTCACCCTCATCCCTGCTACAACCCTTGAGAATCCTTCTCAATAGGTCAACCCTAACAAGTCCTGTGCATATCACTCCGGCATGAAATGGCACACCATCGATGAGTGTCACTCCTTGAAAGACAAGATACAGTCCTTGATTGATAACAAGATCATTGTGGCAAAAGAATCCGTTCCAAACGTCTACAACAACCCTCTACCAGACCATAAGGGTGGAAGTGTCCACATGATTGAGGTAGAAGATGACTGGGATCCCGAGGGATCAATCAAGTTGATCACAGAAGGCGATGACCCGAAGAAACCGACAATTACTCTCAATCTAATCATAGTCCAGATCCAACCGTCCGAGGATGCTGAGGTGAACATATCTATACCTCTTGAGTTTGAAGCAGAACTATCCGCAAAGACATCAGTACCAATTGAGGTTGAATTCGTGTCTCCGGCAAATGCACCCACACCATTTGAGGTTGCAGTCTTGCCACCCAAGGCACATGTTTCATTCGAAGTAAGGATAGCCGCACCGGTCCCAGTGGCGATGTCAACCATGCCACAATTCTATATAAATGCTATACCTTGTGACTATACAGCCGAGGCGAGAAGGAAATGCAAGGTCAGGATTGAAGAAACTATCGCATCATAGGATATGACAAAAGTGGTAGAGTTTATACCCCTGAACATCTAGCTAAATCAAGAAAGCAGGCCTCCAATCGGCCACCTCTCATTGAGACTGGTCCGGACGACCTTTGGAGGAAAATACAGGCCAAGGAATATTCAGTCATTGACCAGTTAAACAAGATGCCAGCACAAATATCCATTCTCTCTTTGCTGGAAAATTCTGAGACGCACAAGAATGCTCTGTGAAGGTGCTAAATGAAGCATACGTACCAAGTAACATCACTAGCGAGGAAGTGGCTAATAAGGTAGGACAAGTGCTGGAAAGCCATAAGATCACCTTTCATGAGGACGAGCTGCCACCTGAAGGGCTAGGTCACAACAAAGCACTACACATCACCGTGCAATGCGATGATTATTTCATCACCAAAATCCTGATCGAAGGAGGTTCCAGTCTTAACATTTGTCCACTGATAACACTCAAGAAGCTGGGTAAAGGGCTGCATGAGATAAATGATGGAGCAATCAATGTGAAAGCCTTCTATGGTTGTCAAAGGTCCACCATTGGCGAGATTAGTCTATGCTTGCAGATGGGACCAACCTGGTTCGAGGTTGATTTCCAGGTAATAGATGTACCAGCATCTTACAACTTGCTGCTGGGATGGCCATGGATTCATGCCGCTGGGGTCATAGCATCAACGCTGCATCAGGCAGTAAAGTTCAAATGGAATCACCAGAAAGTGATCATTCACGGCGACAGTATCAACCTTATATACAGTCGCCAGACCATTCCGGCGATCGAGGGAAGAAGGAAGCTGGGTGGAGAAACTTACCGCCATATTGAGCGGGTCACGCTATAGACAAAGACAAATGGTAGGATAGCAAAATCGAGAGTATACTGAGTTGGAGTGGGTACGAACCTGGCAAAGGGCTCGGTAAAAACCTCTAAGGAATCTCTAAACCTATAAAACTCAAGAAATATGGCACTACCTTCGGTTTAGGATATGAATACACCTGGGAAGAATTCAATAACTAGTCGCCACCATGTCACGGTCCTTACTATCCACTAGAGCAGCTAATACCACACCTGGAGTAGACCTTCCAACAGGCCAATATTATTTATGGGTCAGATGAAGAAGAAGCACTTGCAGCAATAAAAAACTTATTTTTAGAGGACAGTGATATGGACTGTTGTGTTATTCTCGAGGAGGAGGGGGAGGAAGGCCCTTCCATATAGGCTATGAGCAGAGGGGCACATCTCAAGAATTGGACCATCAGGACAACCAAAGCCCGACGAGCCTCGAGGTAGCAAGGCTAAAACAAGCATTATTCACTGTTTTATTTACTAAATGATTTTCTTTTCACATTTTTTAATTCCCGTAATAAGATCTCCAATGTTCAAAATAGTTATTCAACTTATCAAAAGCATTTTTCTTATGAATTAATATTTATTGCTATCATTTTCTCTCCTTGCTTTACCAATACATCATTACTATTACTTGTCTTGATGAACCAATGACTGTGACATGTAATGAGACAACGCAACAAACGGATATGGATTCAGAAGAAGATGACATACCTAATGAGATTGTCAAAGAAGTTGATAACTTTGAGAACAGACCTAAGTCCAACCTAGACGAGATCGAGATTGTCAACCTAGGAGATGCAAAAAACATTAAGGAAACACGAATCAGCATTCACCTATCGCCATTAGAGAAGAAAGAATACACAGAATTTTTGAAAGAGTATGAGAACATATTCGCCTGGTCGTATGATGACATGATTGGTATGAGTACGTCTATTGTGGCTCACAAACTGCCAACCGATACAATGTGTCCACTGGTAAAGCAAAAGCTCAGAAAGTTCAAGCCTGATATGAGTTTGAAAATCAAAGAAGAAGTCACCAAGCATATCAACGCTAAGGTTCTCAAGGTAGTAGAATACCCGACATGGTTAGCCAACATTGTGCCAGTGGCAAAGAAGGATGGAAAGGTCAGAGTTTGTGTCGACTACTGGGATCTCAACAGTCATTTGTAGATTGCTTCATTGGTTATCATCAGATCTGGATTGACAAGGAAGATGCTGAGAAAACGGCTTTCATTACGCCGTGGGGAGTGTGCTGCTACAAGATGATGCCATTCAACCTGAAGAATGCAGGGGCCACCTACATGAGGGCCATGACTACCATTTTCCATGATATGATACACAAGGAGATAGAGGTATATATGGATGATGTTATTATCAAATCCAAGAAGGCCACTGACCACATAGAAGATCTAAGGAAGTTCTTCAATAGATTGTGGAGATACAACCTGAAACTAAACCCCACAAAGTGCGCATTTGAGGTTCCTGCTGGGAAATTGCTTGGGTTTATTATGAGCCGTCGAGGAATAGAACTGGATCCATCAAAAGTCAAAGCCAATTAGGAACTACCACCACTAAAGAACAAGAAGGATGTGATGAGTTTCTTAGGAAGGCTTAACTATAACAGCCGATTCATAACATAATCTACAGTTATCTATGAGCCAATCTTTAAGATGTTAAAGAAGGACTCCGCCACCAAATGGACCGATGACTGCCAAAAGGCCTTCGAAAAAATCAAGGAGTACCTGTCAACATCACCAGACTTAGTCACGCCCGAGCCAGGTAGACCCTTATTACTCTACCTTCAATGTTGGATGGAGCTTTCGTTTGCGTTCTGGGGTAGCATGATGAAACATGGAGAAAGGAACAAGCCATTTATTATCTTAGTAAGAAGTTCACCCCGTATGAGGCCCGGTATTCTCTATTGGAACGCACCTGTTGTGCTTTGACTTGGGTAGCTCAGAAGCTGAGACATTACTTTTGCGCCTATACTATATATCTCATATCGAGGATGAATCCCTTGAAGTACATCTTTTAGAAGCACATGCCCACCGACAAGCTAGACAAGTGGCAAATCCTGTTGAGCGAGTTCAACATTGTTTACGTAACTCAGAAAATGGTCAAGGGACAGGCACTGGTAGGCCACCTTGCTGAAAACCCCGTGGATGGAGGACACAAACCCCTGAAAACATATTTTCCTGATGAAGAGGTATTTTTCATAGGAGAAGACATTGCGAAATCCTATGATGGTTGGAGAATGTTCTTTGATGGAGCATCAAACTTCAAAGGAGTTGGCATAAGAGCAGTCCTAATATCAGAAACCAGTCAGCATTATCCGGTGTCTACCAACCTCAGGTTCCCTGCACCAACAATATAGTCGAGTATGAAGCCTACATCTTAAGACCCAAAATGGCCGTTGACATGAATGTTCAAGAGCTGCTAGTGATTGGAGATTCAGACTTACTTATACATCATGTACGAGAAGAATGAGAAACCAAGAACTTCAAGATACTCTCGTATCTGCATCACGTACAGGAATTGAGAAAGAGGTTCACGAAGACAGAATTCCAGCATGTTCCCAGAATCCAGAATGAGTTCGCTGATGCATTGGCTACCCTATCATCTATGATACAGCATCCCGACAAGAATCTCATTAATCCCATTCCGGTGAAAATCCATAATCAGCCAGCTTATTGTGCCCATGTTGAAGAAGAAGCAGACGAAAAGCCTTGGTTTCATGATATGAAGGAATATTTGGCAAAAGGAGAGTACCCAGAGCTTGCAAATCCAACTCAGAAACGCACACTTCGAAGATTGTCCAACAACTTCTTTCATAGCGGAGGAATCCTGTATAGGAGGACTCCCGATTTAGGATTATTAAGATGTGTCGACGCAAAGGAAGCATCCAGGTTACTAGAGGAAATTCATGCCGGGATCTGCGGTCCACATATGAACGGTTTTGTCTTAGCAAAAAAGATATTATGGGCTGGTTACTTTTGGATGACTATGGAAACGGACTGCATCCAGTATGTCCGGAAATTCCACCATTGTTAGATACATGCAGACATGATAAAGGTACCTCCAAAAGAGCTTAACACAACAAGCTCACTGTGGCCATTCGCCGCCTAAGGAATGGACGTTATTGGACCAATCGAGCCTACTGCTTCCAATGGACACAGGTTTATCCTAATATCCATCGACTATTTCACCAAATGGGTTGAAGCAACATCTTACAAAGCAATGACTAAGAAAGTCATGGCAAACTTTGTCCGCGACCACATTGTTTGTCGATTCGAAATTCCAGAGTCAATCATTACTGATAATGGATCCAGCCTCAACAGCAACCTGATGAAAGCTATGTGTGAAACTTTCAAGATCAAACACAAGAATTCCACAACCTATAGGCCTCAAATGAATGGAGTTGTAGAAGCCGCCAACAAGAATATCAAGAATATATTGAGGAAAATAATAAAGAATCACAGACAGTGGCATGAGAAGTTATTATTTGCCCTTCTGAGGTATCGTACCATAGTCCGCACATCAACCAGGGCAACCCCCTATATGCTGGTTTACGGTACAAAGGTTGTCATTCCCGCTGAGGTGGAAATTCTTTCCCTAAGGATCATACAAGAAGCTGAGCTCGACTACGCAAAGTGGGTAAAAGTCATTATGAGCAACTAGCCCTTATAGACGAAAAGAGAATGGATGTAGTCTGCCATGGTCAACTCTATTAGAACAGAATGTCCGGAGCCTTCAACAAAAGATTCAAGCCAAGACAGTTCGCACCGGGACAGTTGGTGTTAAAGAAAATTTTTTCGCATCAAGATGAAGACAAAGAGAAGTTCTCTTCCAACTGGCAGAGTCCATACATGGTTCACCGGGTTTTGACAGGAGGAGCCCTCATACTTGCAGAAATGGATGGAGAAGTCTGGCCAAAGCTGATCAATTCAGATGAAGTCAAGTGTTACTATGTGTAACCTTTATGCTTTCTTTATATGATGTAAATTGAACTACACTTGACCTAATTCTCATTTAAGAGGGGATACGTAGGCATCCCTATGGTTTCGGTCACAATTTAATAAAAAATTCATTTCCCCCCACAATTGGAAACAGGGGCAGAATGTTGAGGAGGACCCTCAAAATTCCGAAGTAATTTCAGCCGATCGTCGTACGAGCAACAATAAGAATCGTCAACCCGTCAAACTGGGGAAGACTTTTGAGGAGGACCCTCAAAATTCCGTTAGCAGGAGAGGTTGATATGTCCTGAACTACATCACAGTCGTCGGTTCATCTAAAAGTTATTTTTAATTTATGTCATACTTTTACAAAATCATGCATGTTTATTATTGAAACTGCTTTGTTTAGCAACGCTATCCCAATGATATAGACGGTATCACCAGATCAAAGCTGAACAAGTCAAGCAAAGCCTGCGAGGATACGAACTAGCCTTCCCTCTTATAAAACTCACGATATTTCTTTGGATACAAGCACTAGGATTAGACATACTGTACGCCCACGGGACAAATATTATTCAAAATACGATTCTCAGAACCGTTTCACTTACCAACATTTGCTATCAGTACACACCAGTGATGTTCCGTATGTCACAATGCTCCCAGTAATCACAATGCCGCAATCTGCTATCAACTAAGAAAACTCTATTGTCAGATGTTATCTTATTTCTTGCATAAGGCTACCATTCTACCTTCCGAGACTAAACGATGTCTCCATCTGCATTCGCATTGCATAAGGCTACTATTCTGCCTTCCAATCTGCATAAGGCTACCATTCTGCCTTCCGAGACTAAACTCTGTCTCCATCTGCATCCGCATTGCATAAGGCTACTATTCTGCCTTCCAATTTGCATAAGGCTACCATTCTGCCTTCCGAGACTAATCGCTGTCTCCATTTGCATCTACATTGCATAAGGCTACTATTCTACCTTCCAATCTACATAAGACTACCATTCTGCCTTCCGAGACTAAACGTTGCGTCCATCTGCATTTGCATTGCATAAGGCTACTATTCTGCTTTCCAATCTACATAAGGCTACCATTCTACATTCCGAGGCTAAGCTTGGCCTCCAATTTTCTTTGAAACTAAGCACTATCCCAAGCACTATTTATCTCGTTTCTCTTACGGGCTAAGCTCTGCCCTTCAATTCGCAAGACTAAGCTTTGTCTTGTCCGCATCATACTTTGCATCCTTTATGGGCTGCAATATCGCCAACTCATCCAAAGGCGTCATCGTTCGGATGCACCATCTTCATAGCCCGAGAACACTATGTCAGCCTGAGGATCTCTTTCAAACTCTTGCATATCATTATTCAAAGGCGTCATGGTTTGGAGGCACCATCCTCATAGCCTGAGAACATCATTTCATGGCCTGCGAATCCCTTATCGTACGTTTCATAGCCCAAGACATCATGGTCTAAGGACAATATCCTCATCGTCCGAAGACAACATTCATGGTCCAACGGGAATTTGCATCATGTTTAAATTTATACACAGTATACGCTTGTATTGCTTCTATTTGCAGGTAAGACGGCGAGAAATGGCTATCCCACCAGGAGCGATCCCTCTCCAGTTCCCCCAGCCATAACAAACCTAACCATTCCCGTAAACTGTCCACTCACCCAGCCCTAGATATTGCGTCCGCTCTTGAAATGTCTTCATTGGTATACTCCGTAGGTGAATCCGAAACTGCATACGGCCTGATTCCTATGAAACCAGGGATATGTAGGCATCTCAAAAGCCAGGGTGCGGCCTAACCTCTTCAAGCCATTTCGCTCGGTCAAAATTGGCCATCATTTATTTACCCGAAAACTCTTTCATCTTTCCCAGGTAAAGAGGGGCAGCTGTTGATACCCAATTTTTTCTTATATACTTTCAATATGAAAAATACCTTCAAAATAGCATATATATGCATATATAAGCATGTCCAAGGTTTTATTATCTTTTTCATAATTTTAAGGTTTTTAATTGATTTATTTTCTCCCTTTTTACCCATAAACTCCCCAATAATTATTTCCAAAATTATTGTTTTGATAATTCATCCATTGAATTTTTATATTTATGCCAAAATATGGCTAATGTAATTTTTATATATTTTTATAATTATATTTAGTATTTTTAAAGTTAAATTGCACATAATTACAATATTAGCCCTTTTAAGATTTAATTATGTTTTATATACATAAAACTGGATCTTGTATTTTTAAATTGCTAATTATATATCATAAATTATTTTAGCATTTTAAATTATTTTTTCAGAAAGTATCTACTATTTTTTATAAGTTAAATAGAGAAAAACCTGGCTATTTAAATTATAGCCAAATTAGCTTTCAATTATAGTCCAAATCGGACCCCAATTCCCATCCCAATTTATAATTAAAAACCTGACCCACACCCTATTAACCCATACCCAAACCCGAAAACCACCTACCCCATTTAATCTCGACCGTTGATCTCTCAGATCAACGGTCCATGCCGTTTCTTTCCTTTTTTAATCCAACAACCCCCCAAACCCTACCCCCATTATTTCATTTGCGCCGCCTCTAAACCTCTTCTCCTATCTTCTCTATCAGACACCTTCAAACCCTAATCATTGTCCACCTTCTCCGGCCACCTCCCTTGCCGAAAATTATGGCCTCTCATCATCTCCTGGTCTCTACTTCACCCCACGCCGGTTTGACACTACCCTGAGGTCATCAGGTGAACCTGGAGCGGTTCAACTCCTATCCATGGTCTTTCATGCTATTTCCCGGCCATCCATGGCTGTTCGAGTAAGATCTATGACTTTTCCGGCTAAAACCGGTAAAATTTTAAGGTCCTCTCATCTTCTCTGGGTTCTCTGAAACCCTTACTCTTGAAATTTTCCACTTTTCTTTAAATCTGTCTTAGATCTAGGTATATCCATGAGTTTTTAACCGATTTTTCTTCATCTCAACTATTTTTCGAAAACCCTAGATTCGCTATTGTTCGATTCTTCTCAGATCTTTCTAGATCTGAGGTGATTCGAGTATTATTAAGTGTTTTCCTTTAAAAACCTCCTGTCTTAACTAACTATTTTGAATTTTTAATCACTCTTCCTAAACTAGGGTTCATTCCAAGTTGTTTTTTAAAAGGTTTTTCTGACTTCTAAGTGTTTGATTAATTATCCTTTCGTCTTCGTGACTAATTTGTGCAAGAATATGCAACCCTAGTTGATTCTATATGGTTCCTTCAATCTGTGCTTCGATTTGGGGTATCTTTGTGGTACCAGTCGTGTTAGTTTACTCCATCTTTTGGACTTAAATATTTTTTCCTTGTTAAATCCAGTATTTTTGTGGTTTTCCCCTAATTAATCTTTGTTAGAGTTCGAACCTGCTTTTCCGGCTAAGCACTATATTTTCTTTGAGGTCTTACTTAGTTTAATCTCTATTTTTATGGGATTTGAGTAACTCTTTCCGAAAATCACTATTCTTTTAATGGTTTTGCTGATTACTTTACTCTATTAAGATTCATGTGCAAAGATTATATTTATTTCCTTGTTTATGAATTTAATTGGTCATCTCCGACTTAATTGATTGCCTGTATAATTTTAGGATTCTTACTAATTCCTTATTTGGCATAATTTGGACTCCTAAACCCCTGTTGTTACTGTTAATCAATTATCCCTAATTAAGGGGGTCTATTCTAAACCCCTTTTATGTGATTTGATTCTGAAATTCTGTGATTGTCCCTAATTGACTGGCTTCTGATTCTTTTACATTACTGGTTTTACTTCTAAAGTGTTATATATACACTCTTGTTTTACCTCTCAACACACGAACAACTAGTTCAAAACACACACACATATAAAAAAAATCTCTCTTCTCTCTGCTACTTGTGCTAACTGCTTGTTTAGCTGGCTGCAAGCCAAGGCTAGACTGTGGAGCTCTACTTGCTTTACTTTTCTGCATTTTTTCTTCCCTAACTAGTATGTTCCTAGTTCAATTCTGAAACTCAACTCTATGTGCTCCATGTTTGTTAATCCATGTCTCCTTCTGCACTCATTTAATGGCTTATGTATTTAATTGCCCTTCTTATTTACTGCTTTAATCATCATGTTTAAGTTTGCACTCTCTTGTTCAAGTGTATAATCAGCATGTGTACTTGAGTTCTTGTTTATTTCCCTCAACTAGAATGCCATGTTAGTATCATAGACTACTAATGTACTTAAATTAACACTAAGTGGCATGATTAATTATGTGTAATAGACCCCTATCCTCAGCATGACTACTCTCATACCCTGTCTCTAAGTCTTATTGACTATTACTATTCTAATTTTGAGCATGATTCCTTTGTTAACATTTTGAAGCAGTAGTTTTGTGTTCTGGAGGTCAATCATTTGCTACTTGTTCTTTGTACCTACTGGTCTATATGCTTCTCTTCTCATCTAGGTTTATGTGTTTCTGATTTAGGCTCTCTATGTCCCCAACCCCTTACTTCCCTGCTTGTGAATATTGACATGATACTATTCTTTGAACTAGTTCTGTGTGTGCTGGTTTGTTCCAAGTTGTTGTTGCTCATATTCCCTCCTCCTTTCAAAACTATTTTTCCCTAAGCAACTCTTCTGCTGTTTTGCAAACTTATTTCAAACATACTGTTTCAAAACTGTTTTCCAATCCAACCTTTTCAACACTATGTTAAGCACTCTCACTCTACTCTTAGACCACTAAGTTCTGCCCCATTTGTGTGAGCTTTGCCTTGGGACCCTTAAGCTCCCTTTGAACTTGGACACATGAAAGCTGGCATTTCCATGCTGCACTTACTCTGTCTTGGCTATGAAATCTGGGTGTGAGCACTACCCGAGATCCCTTGAGGTCCTTAGGGAACTCTGACACACCCAGATATGAGGAAAAGATATGAAACAATCTTGGCACCTGAGGTGATTTATTACATAACTTAGGGAGGAAGTCCAAATCAGGTGCTGAAAGTTTGGTCCTATTTTCAGGCTCTCTATAGTGTAACTTTTATCTTCCTTTTCTGCTTATGTAACTCATTTCAGCATTGGTTTGTAATAATCTGTTGTAAACAAGTATTGGGTTGGCTAGTGAAAATGGGAGGTTAATTATACATGCTATCGACATAAATGGGTAGAAACCATGTCTTAGGTTTACATTTCCTATGTGTGCGTTAGAATCCATGTGTAAGATCAACCCAGTCAAAGCATGTCATGCACTAGATACCATGTTTCTTAGGTTTTATTGTTTCAGCATCTCATTTGGCATCACTTTGCCACTTAGAAATCATGCTTTAGGCTAATAACAACATTAATATGAAATGTTGCTCCTGCACTTAGCAACCATGCTCTAGGAATTCTGCATATTCTTCAATCATTTTGCATTTTTTGTATGTGCACGTTAGATACCCAGTTTTAGGAACTCGCTCAGTCACACCTAGTTAAACTAATAATGCATGAAAAGAGATATAAAACAGTCTCATGTTTGATTATCTTGTTTGAGTGAAACTGGTCACAATCCCTGCATGATTTTGCAACATTTAGAACAACATGTTTCAGGTAAAACCAACTTCCATACTGTTTCAATAATTCTAGTAACTACTGCATGTTATTTTACGCCTAGGTAGATTAAATAGATGCATCTATGGTTCGCGCCATTTGACCCTCTGGCAGTGCACAATTTAAATGTTGTTGGATCGGGTCGTACGACCTCGACATGATTTGCGCATGCTTGTATTTGCTTGACTTGCAAATTGTAAATGATGATATTGCCTCCCTAGCTTGAGATAATGCATAAATGATGAAAAAAAATGAAACTGGAAATTTCCTATTGATAAAAGAATTGATTACTTGCTTCATGCTATTGAGTTACAATCATTTTTATAAAAATCCTCGATTTGCTATATTATTGGTATATTATTATTGGACGGCTAGTAAGTGTCGAAGTCGACCTCTCGTCTCTACTTCTTCGAGATTAGACAGGATACTTACTGAGTACACGTTATTTTTATACTCATACTACACTTGTTGTGCATTTTTGTTGCACATGCACATGTACATTTAGTGGTCTAGTTTGGCGCGGCGGCATAGTTGATACGGGGACTTAGGTGAGCTGCACTTCTCGAGACGATCCGCAGCCAGCAGAGTATCCTTCAGAGTATTGTGTTGTATTTTCTTTCTACTGTCCAGCTTGTTTTCCTGACAGTTATTGTATTACATTATTTCCTAAAAATTGCTCATGCACTTGTGATACTGAATTTTGGGATGTCTATGGGATTATTCAGCTTTTTAAGATTGGTAAAGGGTGAAATTAATTATTTATTGTTTAATGTTTAAAAGAAATGATTTCAAAAATATTAAAACAAGAAATTACTAGTTATTTGGTGTTGGCTTGCCTGACAACGATGTTTGGCGCCATCACGACCCTTAGTGGATTTTGGATCGTGATATATAGTAAACCCATGCCGGTTTCGCTCCGTTGTTAGTTTTAATTTCTTTTTTCGGCTAACCAAGTGACTTCTTTTCTTCGGCTCTTGCCTTCTCTTCTTCCAATTCTTCAGATCTTCAAATATAGGTTTTTTCTCAAGAAGTGCAGTAAGTTCTTTTGGACTTCTAGATGCACTTGACTCAACAGAATAATGTACAAACTATCGGATAAAAAGAAATTTTTGGAGGTTAAAACTTAAGCTTGGAATATGGAAAGACTAGTATGCATCCCAAAAAACACTTATGCAAATTTAATGACCTATTATTTCAATCCAGCCGTTGCAACTTTAATGAACCATTTTAATATCAATTCAATCATTGTAACCATTAGTTGAATTGTTGCAACGCTTTACATTCTTCATGTTGGAAAAAAGAAATAAGACATTTAATATAACAAAAAATGAGAGGAAAAGCCAAACAAAGGATAAAAAAGATAAGTGAGTTTCTTGGTCAAAGAGAGGTGACACCTCACTTTTCTATTCCTCTCTTTTATATATAGATATAAATAAATATAGATATATATAGAAGTGTTGCTTCAAAATTGGTCCAAATCAATATCAAATGACTCCATATTTAGTATACAACCTTCTAATACCAATTTCATAGCTTTCAATGATTAGATTCAACTTAAACCCTCAAAAATTACCAATTTGTCTTCTTTAATAAGATTTTTTTTCAAGTTCAAACAAAATCCAACAATGATGTTTCTCAATTTTCTCAATCTTAACCAAACCAAGTCATTAGGGGCAATATAAGCTTAATGAAACATTACCCACTCAATTCTAACTACAAACAGGTAATACATATATAATTTTCTATACCACATATTTCATTATTTTTTACTTTTAATTGTGTGCTCATAATTTATTGGAAGAAGAAGAAGGAAGGAGGAGAAGAAAAAGAAAATCTGACAAAAGGCTAAAAAAACAAAGATTTTCTTAATGGAGTAAAAATTAAACATTGCTCTAGAGGTCCATCTAGTATAATTTCTTGGCTAAATTTCCTGAGGGCCACTTAAATTAAAAATTAATTTACTCGCAAAAGTTTTATTTTCCGTCAATTCTCTTCGTCGGCACTGAGCCACCATTTTTCACAGTTAATCCACCATTTTCAATCGTAAGAATCTAAATTTGATCCTTTAGATTCTAATCAAACCTAAGTAAAAAAAAATTAGCCTAAAATAGTTATAACACTCTAGAAACGGCCCCCAAAATTACACCGGCAAGATTGCCACCGTTAAAAATGTCAACCATACAAAGAATCATCCAAAACTGTCACTGCCTCACCTTTTTGCCACCGGCCTAACACCTTGCTTACCATTTTATCTTCGTCACCTCCTTTTCAACAAGCTCACTAACAATAGACCAAACAGATCTGAAATGCCACCATTTCAATTTCAATACTCTTTGCCGCCAAAAATTAAAAAAAGAAAAAAAAATGAAGAGACGATCAATAACCAAATCGATATAAATTTCTGGTTGTGGAGGAGTTTGAGGGTGTGGGAAAACAGAATGGAGGGAGGGGAGAGGAAGCTGGGAACGAGAACAGGGAAGAAGAATTAAATAGGGGAGGGGTTTCTTCATTTTTTATCCTTTCTTATTTTTTTCCCATGATTTTATCTTTCTTTTTTTATTTTATAATTTTTTTAAATCAAATCAATTCATTCATGCGCCTTATTAATCGTGATTTGCATCCATTTTGGCCACGTTAACTATAATGTCGTCAAGTATAGTCAACGGTCAAACGTGTTTATTAGTACTCAGTTCATCAATGTGCTTAAATAGAAAATGTGTAAGTTTATATACCGCCTACCGGTATGATAATTGGGTGCAAGTTTAGGTAGCGCCTAGGCCATTTTGCCTAATTTCTTGTTAATTTAAATTGTTGTTCGCCCAACCACTTAAACTAAAAATAAGAAGACATGTAAAGCTTAATTAATTGAACAAGGAATGAAATACCATACTCAATATATAGTACAAATCACACGTGAGAACTTATATATTGTCAAGCCTTATTGCACAGATATCCTAAGTAGTGGCCTTGTAGCTAGCTTATTAATAATGGACAAAAGCTAAGTTCCAGTACATTTTACAGATCCATTGCTGCGGAAAAGCTTGCAACCTTTTTTTGCTGAGCAACAGTTGACACATGGTTTAGTAATCTTTTGTCGAGTAGATGGGCAAACCATGTAAGCTACATCTGGATCGCAATTCCGTGTACAAGCCTTGCCATCTGCACATTTCACTTTATTTCCTAGTAGAATCGCTCCTGCAATTAATTCAACCATGTTAATTCTATTAGGAATTAACTTCACTTTTGTGTAAATTAATTGAACATAAAAAACTTTAATTTCTTGAGTACTACAAGAAAAAAAAAGGCGATGATTTGACATAAAAAAAAAAACTTTACCGGATAAAAGGAGAATAGCAAGAAAAGCAACTCGGTGAATAGCCATGAAATTGTCTTGATAGAGTAGTAATCCCATTTACTTTGTGCATATGAGGACATGGATACTATCCTATACCGCTATTTATTGCGAACGAGTGTTACTAAAAAACAAAGCATGAAATAGAAAAAATAAGAAAAATAATAAAGGAAGAAAGAGAACTTGTTGTCAAAATAGACTAGACGGTGCCAGGTCAAAGCTACTTCTGTGTGCACATTAGCTTGCTTGAACAAATTGTCTACATTTTGGTACAATTTGAGATAGTGATGAATCATTAGCATATCCTTCCAAACCATCACGTGGATACAAAGTGTAAGATAAAGTCGTGTAGAAAATAAGCTAAATAACAATTGACAGGGTGGCTTTTTGTCTACAACAAAGAGTACACTTCTTCTGACGTTTGTCTATGTTGCTCGTTGTCTATACATGTGACTAGTTTCGTTCCTTCTATATTTTCCCCTATTTGCCGACCGAACTCCAATTAAGAAAAGAAACTCTCTGAGTTAAGGTGATGCATACTCGGAGAAATTAATGATCCACCAGGAAAAAAATCAAAATAGAAAATAGTAATTTCTCTGCACTAAGTATTCTCGATGATAGGTTCAAATATATACTAGATGATAGGAAAAAAAAATGTTCTTTATAAGATAGAATAGTCTAACAAACACTTTTATTTGTTCGATTTTGATATTCCGGCCTTCCTACTGTACGGAATTTTATCCAAGACACTTCAGCTTGTAGTCTACCATTATCGATTATGGAGAAATCAAGATTTTCTATATGGTTGTATCTTTTGAAATACTGTTAATCAAATAAAATTCATCACATGATTCGTCTTGAAACTGCGTGATATATTTGCATACGATGACGGCAGAATTTGTTGAATTTTGATGTAATCAAGTGAAAGAGAGACACACATATGCCGTTTAGATGGTGATAATAAGTTTGTGGTTATTTTTACGGCGAAATGACTTCCTGACCACTTAAATTTGTCGGAGTTTTTAAAGCCGATACACAAACTTTGGATTTTTTCATTTGAACACTCGAACTCGTTTTTTCCGTAACTAATAAACACATTTGACCATTGACCATGCCTATGTGGCATTAGTCGGTCCTAATCAGTAGCCCGCGTGAGGAACACGACGCACTGGAGCGTGAAAACCCCCTTCCCAACGCCCAACAGTACAAAATGGGTTATGTTTAATGTGTTCTTATTCATTCCTTCTAAAATACCCCATTCCTCCATTTTTAGAATTAAGAGACAAAACTTCAGCTTCTTTCTCCCTGATATTATCCTCTTTTGCCTGATAATCCTTGTAGACACCGGATTTTTGACCTTCCCCGAGAATTTTCACATTTTTAGCGTGAATATGTGAAATTGGGTCTAGTATAGTTATTTTAACTATTTTTACTTTATTTTGTTGCAAAAAGAAAATTACAAAAAAAAATATATATATAAATTTTAGTTTATGTATCTCTCATAAACTTGAAAAAAAACAAAAAATGCACTTTATTTTTGTACTTTATATAATTTCGAAAATAACCAAAAATATAGTTCTATTAATGTTTTGTAGTCATTTTAATTTTTGAAAAATACAAAAAATATTACTTTATATTTTATCTTTATATAAAAACGAAAATTACAAAAAATAGTTTTATTAATATTTTGTAGCTATTTTAAATCTTGAAAATATTAAAAAAGATATAGTTTTGTTTTAAATATTAGTCTTATTTTTGTAGTTATTTTGCTTACGTAGGATTAGTAAGCAACGTCGTGTTCTTATTCTCGGATCCGGGCAAAAGGATAAAATTCGGGTTCAAACTACCCGCTTTTAGGCCTAATTTTCTGACCTAGCCCATAATAATCCGAGTCCGCCACACGTGGGGAACACGGACGGAATCCCATACACGGGGAACCCCACCACACGTGGGGAACACAAGCCTCGAACCCCACCACGCGTGGGGCTCATTTTTCTGGGCAAAACCATTACAAAACACACGGACAAAATTTTAAAAGGGAGGAGGACAGATTTTAAAAATTTGGAGAAAGGCAATGTAGCCTCGTCTTCCTCCTCAATAGAAAACCAACAGAAAAACCCTACCAAAACCGGAGGTCCAAACATCAGTCGACAACCAGTCCACCACGCGTCAAACTCACCCAAACCACCCCGTCTCCTCCCAACTCCATCACACCCGTCGCAACCCAAAACCAGTCGCGACGCCACTCCTCCACGTCCGAACGACCATCGCCTCCTTCCTCCATTAAATCCGACGAGCCCTGCTGCTTCGCTTTCGTCGTCACTGCTCAAACGACCCTCCACAGCTCCCCGCCATCACCAAACACCAAACAGGCCCGTCACCTTCCCCCAGCACCACGACCAACAGCAACAACCTAACATCCCGTCAAACCCCCTCCTCCAAAACTCCAACGCCATAACCGTCGTCACCTGAACACCACGTCCAAACGACCACCTGCTCCGACGACACCATCTCCCTCGTCGTCTCGCAACCAGTCCGTCAACCAATCAACCAAACCCAGCTCGCCTCCTTCCCCAGCGACGAACCAGCACGCCATGCCAAGCGATTATCCAATCGCCACTCGCATGTCCAGTTGCTGCGTTGCTGTGTCGTTGAGCAGCTCAGCCGTTGCTTCAGTCCGGTGAGGTTGTTTTGCTCATCGAGGTCCGGTACGTCGAGGTCGCTGTCCGAGGCGTCAAGGTCCGCCTACGGTTCGTCGCGTTTCAAGGATAACGCTGCCTCGCGGTTAGTTGTTTTTTTTTCCAGATTTGTTTGAAGATAATGAGGGTGAAAGTGTCATCCAACGGTGCTTTTGAAATGACAAGGGAAATAAAATGTTTAATATAATTGTCAAGACCAGCACCATCGGAAGAGACTATAAATCTATGTTCAATTGTGTTGTTTGCACTTGGCATGTTTTGAAGACTGGAATGACGAAGGCATTTTGTTCTGCTACATAAACACTTTATCCTTCGTTAACCCCTTTTGAAACTTATTGTTTTTTCTTTCGTACCCCTCTTTCGGAATCATTAGAAACGACTAGAAAATGCAAACATGACAGGTAAACAAAAAAGAAAACAACAAAACGAAAAAAAAAAGAGAAAAGAAGAGAAAAATGATTAAAAAAAAAGAAAGTCAAATGAAAACCGAGGAATTGGGAACTACGTTTGACCTGATTCCTCAAAGAGGATACGTAGGCGCTTCACGGCTCGGTCTTAATTTTGAAAAATGAAAAAAAAAATCAATTAAAATATCCCCAAGCAAGAAACTGGGGCAAAAATTGTGTTTGTTGTAAATAAATCTAATTCCGAAGGTTGTAACTAATAACCCAAAATTAATGCATTTTTGAGCCTTTTATACCTTTTCTTTCTAGCCTATCCAAAACCCACATTACGGTCCAAAGAAAGACCTTCTGATCAGTCTTCAAAAGATGCCAAGTCAGACAAATGAGAGTCTTACCGGCGAACATAACATTCTGTTCCACAGCAGAAATGACTCTAATCTCCAGCAGAAAGAGTCATACCGGCGACACTCCAAACCCCCAGCTGGAAAGTAATACAAATGAGAGAGTCTTATCGGTGAAAACCTTCACTGGCACCATAAGGCGATGAAAGCTGAGAGAAAAACCAGAAATGAGAGAGGCTTGATAGTGAAAACCCTTTGGGCACTACAAGTCGAATAGGATTAAGAATCAGATGGGGAATTGCCAATTGAAGGTCTGGAAAGATGATTAACGGCGGAGGATAGGCCACATATGCATGTCATGACCATTAGAGTCGGTATCTGCGTTTGATATGTTTTTATTTATAGTTTCTTTTGTTAAAAGGTCGTCTTTTTCCTTTTGTCCTTTTATTCTGTTCCCTTTTTATCTTTCTCCTTTCATAGAAAAATTCCCCAATAGAGTTTGTCGGGCCAGAACAAGTATGAAATGACTTCAAATATGCCATCAGCTTTTCAAGATGAGATCTGACTAGTACATCCAAATGGTATAGTCAGCAAGGAACAAGCGCGAGGCCAGTGTCAATAAAGATATCCCCAGCAAAAGGGAATTGACAAAAGGATTGACGAGCGTCAAGAGGGATATCCTTGCCAAAACCAAGGTTATAAACCTCAAAGACAAGGCCCGTGAACAAAGCAAGGAGAGCAGTGAGCATGATTCGGCGAAATCCATACTAGACTAAAAGGTCGGGGAAATGCCAGTTTCCAAGCTATGCCACAAAAGAAGAGGGATATCCCCAGCAGGAAGGGATTATCCCCAGCACATAATATCATCCCCAACAAGTCGTGGAGCACAGCGCAATGAAGGAGAAAGGGAAAGCAATCCCAATAGGAGTATCACAGCCAACCACCATGTTTTAAACTAACAAATTTTGTTTGATTTGAAACAAGTAAAGGAAATGGCATTGATGCAGAAACGCATGCCACAAGGGATATTATCAAACTGGGGCAGAAAATTTTCCTTCCATTTAGAAAATTTTCTGGAAGTCAGGTACCCCCAGCTGATAACATTTTACCCCCCAACAGGTAAGTAAATCAAGGGAGGTAGTCTTTGAAGGAAGAAGCTATGCAAAAACAAAACAAAAAAGGAATAAAAAAAAGAATAATAAAAAGAAAAACAAAAAGAATAAAAAGATAAAAAAAACAAAAGAAAAAGAAAAGGAAAGTCATCCCCATCTAAATAATCCCCAACAGTTTCTAGGGAAGACAACACAGGTAAGTAAATAATTCAAAAAAAAAAAAAGAGAAAGCGAAGGTTTCATTAATAGGAGACGCACTTCCTAGTTTGAAATCATTAGATTCTACCCATAGGAGATGCATTTCCTCCTAAGTTCATTTTAGTTGCACCCATAGGAGATGCATTTCCTCCTAAGTTTTAGTTTTACCCATAGTAGATGCATTTCCTCCTAAGATTGTTTTAGTTTCACCTCATAGGAGATGCATTTCCTCCTAAGTGTGTTTTAGTTTCACCCCATAGGAGATGCATTTCCTCCTAAGGTTGTTTTAGTTTTACCCATAGGAGACGCATTTCCTCCTAGGTTTGTTTTAGTTTCACCCATAGGAGATGCATTTCCTCCTAAGTTTAAGTTTTATCCATAGGAGACGCATTTCCTCCTAAGTTCACTTTTACCCATAGGAGACGCATTTCCTCCTAAGTTTAAGTTTTACCCATAGGAGACGCATTTCCTCCTAAGTTTAAGTTTTACCCCCTAGGAGACGCATTTCCTCCTAAGTTCGTTTTAGTTTCACCTGTAGGAGATGCATTTGCTCCTAAGTGGTTGTTAAAGATAAAGATAAAAAAAAAATAATAATAAAAAAAACAAGACCTAGTCTGACGAACCTTCTCCTAGGATCAAAATCTTAGTCCGATGAATTTTTCTCCTAAGATAGAGACCTAGTCTGACGAACCTTCTCCTAGGATCAAAATCTTAGTCTGATGAATCTTTCTCCTAAGATACCAAAAAACAAGACCTAGTCTGATGAACCTTCTCCTAGGATCAAAATCTTAGTCTGACGAATTTTTCTCCTAAGATAGAGACCTAGTCTGACGAACCTTCTCCTAGGATCCAAATCTTAGTCTGATGAATCTTTCTCCTAAGATACCAAAAAATAGAGACCTAGTCCGATGAACCTTCTCCTAGGATCAAAATCTTAGTCTGACGAATTTTTCTCCTAAGATAGAGACCTAGTCTGACGAACCTTCTCCTAGGATCAAAATCTTAGTCTGATGAATCTTTCTCCTAAGATAGTAAAAAAACAAGACCTAGTTTGACGAACCTTCTCCTAGGATCAAAATCTTAGTCCGATGAATTTTTCTCCTAAGATAGAGACCTAGTCTGACGAACCTTCTCCTAGGATCAAAATCTTAGTCTGATGAATCTTTCTCCTAAGATACCAAAACAAACAACACCTAGTCTGATGAACTTTCTCCTACGATCAAAATCTTAGTCCGATGAATTTTTCTCCTAAGATAGAGACCTAGTCTGACGAACCTTCTCCTAGGATCAAAATCTTAGTCTGATGAATCTTTCTCCTAAGATACCAAAAAAACAAGACCTAGTCCGATGAGCCTTCTCCTAGGATCAAAATCTTAGTCTGACGAATTTTTCTCCTAAGATAGAGACCTAGTCTGACGAACCTTCTCCTAGGATCAAAATCTTAGTCTGATGAATCTTTCTCCTAAGATACCAAAAAACAAGACCTAGTCTGATGAACCTTCTCCTAGGATCAAAATCTTAGTCTGACGAATTTTTCTCCTAAGATAGAGACCTAGTCTGACGAACCTTCTCCTAGGGTCAAAATCTTAGTCCGATGAATCTTTCTCCTAAGATACCAAAAAAACAAGACCTAGTCCGATGAACCTTCTCATAGGATCAAAATCTTAGTCTGACGAATTTTTCTCCTAAGATAGAGACCTAGTCTGACGAACCTTCTCCTAGGATCAAAATCTTAGTCCGATGAATTTTTCTCCTAAGATAGAGACCTAGTCTGACGAATCTTCTCCTAGGATCCAAATCTTAGTCTGATGAATCTTTCTCCTAAGATACCAAAAAACAAGACCTAGTCTGATGAACCTTCTCCTAGGATCAAAATCTTAGTCCGACGAATTTTTCTTCTAAGATAGAGACCTAGTCTGATGAACCTTCTCCTAGGATCAAAATCTTAGTCTGATGAATCTTTCTCCTAAGATACCAAAAAAACAAGACCTAGTCTGACGAACCTTCTCCTAGGATCAAAATCTTAGTCCGATGAATTTTTTCTCCTAAGATAGAGACCTAGTCTGACGAACCTTCTCCTAGGATCCAAATCTTAGTCTGATGAATCTTTCTCCTAAGATGCTAAAAAAAATGTTTTGAAAAAAAAGAGTCATTTTCCTAAACCCAGGCGCCCACCTGTACAACGAGAGGAATACTTTCAGTCTTTAAATTTCTT
Organism: Nicotiana tabacum; assembly: GCF_000715075.1. Classification (NCBI taxonomy): domain Eukaryota; kingdom Viridiplantae; phylum Streptophyta; class Magnoliopsida; order Solanales; family Solanaceae; genus Nicotiana; species Nicotiana tabacum. The sequence continues at coordinate 34,909,463 of NC_134087.1, read as the reverse complement.
GCCATGCGCCCACCTGTATAACGAGAGGAATACATTTCAGTCTTTTCATTTCAAGTGTTGAAGCCAGGCGCCCACCTGTATAACAAGGGAATACGTTCCATGTTTTACAAATAGGAGGCACGCTTTCTAGCTTGGCTTTTTCAGGTTATATTTTATTTTAGGAGACTCACTCCCTAAATTGAGATTTTACCCGTAGGAGATGCACATCCTAGTCTAGTCTTTAGTTCACTCTCAGCACCGCATCAGCAGTATCAGGGGGTTACAATTTTGCTAACGACTCACAAACCTTCCCAGTGCAAACTGGGTGAGGAAATTTCATTTGTGTTGTTTATGTTGGTTGTCAGGAGTCTGCCTGTAGAGCGGAGGTTGTTATATGTCAAAGATTGAAGAAGTTAGGGGTCCGCCTGTAGAACAGAGGAACATCGTTCAAGGTCAAGCCGTAACCCATTGGAGGCAGAAGGCTACAACAAAATCCCCAGCATTCAATCCAAGTTAGAAACAACAAGAAGCTCGCCTAAAAAATGCGAGTCAACAGTCTGAGATAGTCAACGAAAGCTAGTCACAAAAACAAAAAAAAAAAAAAGAAAAAGAAAAATGAATGAATCCGAAGCACGGATGTGGAGAACAGATGTGATCTGCTCAAGAACTAGCGCCTACAACTAGCAAATACCAAGGTTCAAATCCAAAGTCTGTATGAAGCACCATTCAAGACTCAAGATCAAGTTTCAGAAGACTTAGAGATAGAAATCCTTGTAACTAGTAGCTGATAGGCTTAGTTAGTCTTTTTCAGTTTTCATTTTTGTTGTAATGACAGGACCGCGGACCGGAACCTCAACGGAACGGCACCTCGATCGGCTCTCCACCTCGGTACACTCTATCATCTCTCTCATATCTGAACTACACGTGGCCTGATTCCTGTATAACCAAGGATATGTAGGCAGCTCCGATACCAGGGCTCGGTCACATTCCCCCCCTTTCCTTAGTGTAGTCCGTCCAAGTAATGGTCGGGTCAAAAACATGTCTAGTCGTTCTTTGTCGGAAAACTCTTCGTGTTTCCAGTCAAAGAGAGGCAGCTGTAGACACCAGATTTTTGACCCTCCCCGAGAATTTTCACATTTTTAGCGTGAATATGTGAAATTGGGTCTAGTATAGCTATTTTAACTATTTTTACTATATTTTGTTGCAAAAAGAAAATTAAAAAAAATATATATATAAATTTTAGTTTATGTATCTCTCATAAACTTGAAAAAATACAAAAAATGCACTTTATTTTTGTACTTTATATAATTTCGAAAATAACCAAAAATATAGTTCTATTAATGTTTTGTAGTCATTTTAATTTTTGAAAAATACAAGAAATATTACTTTATATTTTATCTTTATATAAAAAACGAAAATTACAAAAAATAGTTTTATTAATATTTTGTAGCTATTTTAAATCTTGAAAATATTAAAAAAGATATAGTTTTGTTTTAAATATTAGTCTTATTTTTGTAGTTATTTTGCTTACGTAGGATTAGTAAGCAACGTCGTGTTCTTATTCTCGGATCCGGGCAAAAGGATAAAATTCGGGTTCAAACTACCCGCTTTTAGGCCTAATTTTCGGACCTAGCCCATAATAATCCGAGTCCGCCACACGTGGGGAACACGGACGGAATCCCATACACGGGGAACCCCACCACGCGTGGGGAACACAAGCCTCGAACCCCACCACGCGTGGGGCTCATTTGTCTTGGCCAAAGGGATCAAATACACGGACAAAGAAAGAAAAACGGACTGAAAAATTTGGAGAAAGGCACTGTAGCCTCGTCTTCCTTCCCCAGCGACGAACCAGCACGCCATGCCAAGCGATTATCCAATCGCCACTCGCATGTCCAGTTGCTGCGTTGCTGTGTCGTTGAGCAGCTCAGCCGTTGCTTCAGTCCGGTGAGGTTGTTTTGCTCGTCGAGGTCCGGTACGTCGAGGTCGCTGTCCGAGGCGTCAAGGTCCGCCTACGGTTCGTCGCGTTTCAAGGATAACGCTGCCTCGCGGTTAGTTGTTTTTTCTTCAGATTTGTTTGAGGCATTGTTGGCATTTTCCCTCGTTGCTTCAGTAGACTTTTAGTTGTTCCCTGCTCATATGTATATGATTATTCACTTGCTTCGTTTGATATGAGCATATGGTTGAGATTCTGGCAAAAGGTGCATAATTATGCCTAGTTTTCTTTTTGTTGCTGTTTTGTTTAAGTTTTGTTTCTGTTACTTTTATTATTAGGGAACATTGAAGTTAGGTTATAGATTTATTTTTACGCGATTTTGCTCAATAGACATAGTCTAGTGCCATGCTCTTAGGAGTTGCGTAAATATGGGCTTAAACCGTTGGTAGGAGTAATCCTTTGAAATCAGAATCCTAAGTGTGTCATTTTAGCAAATTCTATGTCCATCGCAAAGTAAAAAAAATAAAATAAAAAGAAAAACGAGGCAAGCTTCGCCAAAAAATAAAAATGCACAGATTGCGGAGCCCTCACAAAAATATATGCATTAAATACTTAGATTTCGGGTCGGGCCGTTTAGCGAATTTCATGGCCCTACCCCAAAATAATAATGCGCTAGTTGCTTCAGGCGCGCCTTTAATAATTTAATTTTCCTAAACTCGGGTGCACATTTATGTGACCCAAATCTAAATCTCAACGGAATCGAAATGTGTCTCTAATCACGGGTATATTGATTATGGCGTGGCCCGAGATGCATTTCCATGACGTTGTAAATTCCTTTTAATAATAAATGAGACGAGCCTCGACAAACAAAAAATGCAAATTGCGGGGCCCTCAGTAAATACTTGTGTTAAAAATTTCTTAGAATTCAGGAGGGTCGTTTAGGGAATCTCACGGCCTCCGCAAAATAATAACGCGATAGTCTCTTTAGGCGCGTGTTTAATAATTTACTTCCTTAAGCTCGGGTGTGCATTTCATGTGACCCAAATCCAAATCCCAAAACGTCAAATAAAATATGTTCCGGATTGTGGGTGCATTTCATGTGACGCGGTCCAAAGACATGTTTTAAGCGATGTTCACATTCTTAATAATAATAATTATGAAAGCGGTAAAAAGTTAAAATTTGCACATGGTTCATAATTGTATTTAAAATCAGATAAATAAGCCGAATATAACAGTTGACCGACCGTGCTAGAACCACGGAACTCGGGAATGCCTAACACCTTCTCCCGGGTTAACAGAATTCCTTATCCGGATTTCTGGTACGCAGACTGTAATATAGAGTCATTCTTTTCCTCGATTCGGGATTAAAATTGGTGACTTGGGACACCCTAAATCTCCCGAGTGGCGACTCTGAAATAAATAAACGAATCCCGTTTCGATTGTCCTTTAATTGAAAAAAACTCCCTTGCGCCCTCGCGGGTGCGTAAAAAGGAGGTGTGACAATCCTCTAACTTAAGCTTCATCTCATTGCAAAGATCATTTGATGCTTCTAGATCAGTCTCCAGTTGGGAGATCCTCTCTTGGTGAATCTCCTTTTCTTCCAAGACTTTCACACAAGTATTATTGCTTTCTTCCAATTTAACCTGCAAACCTTTAATTGTACCAACCATCACATCCACCACAGTTTTAAATTGTTCAGTAAGATGTCTAGCCGCCAATAGCAATTTCTCAGCGGTCTTTGCGGGCTCACTGCTAACTCAAAATAATCATTTCGCCTTATTTTTTCGTGAGTTGTTGCTAATTAAGCACCAGTAACTCAAAATCATCATTCCGCCTTGTTCAATTCCTGGTCGGAGATGGCATTCTTCAATTCTGGGTCGGAGATGGCATTCGCCTTGTTCATTTCGCTGCAACTCTCCGGCGGCTCCAGTTGGTCGGAGATGGCATTCCAGTGGTCCAAATCGCCCAAGAGCAATGCCAATCGATTCCTGCTGCTGAGGAGGTCACGCCAATTGGCCATTACAACAAATTAATTGTCACAACTTTAAAGAAAACAAATTCTACGATAGTGCTGATCGAAAAATTTCTCCGACAATCTACCTAGCTAGAAAAAAATAGAGGAGAAGACGAAGAAGAACCTAGGAAGTGAGTGCTGATATAGAAGTAGAAGAAAGAGTTGCAGGTGTGTGGGTGGGTGGTGGTGGGGGGGGGGGGCGAGATGGGAAAGAATGGGGAAGGGGAAGAGGAAGCTGGAAGGGTTTAAGTGTTTTCTTTTTTATTGTATTTATTTTTATTTAAAAATTACACATGTCATTAGTTGAGTGGGGTCTTAGTTTTGGATTGGTCAATTGCTGACTGGATGGACATGTCTGTGTATGTGTAATACACGCGCATAGACTCAAGGGTCAAATGTGTTTATTAGTCAAGGAAATCATGAGTTCGAGTGTTCAAATGGAAAAACCCAAAATTTGTGTATCGGCTTTAAAAAATCCAACAAGTTTAAGTGGCCAAGAAGCCCTTTCACCTATTTTTATTTATCTAGAACTTATACGTGTACAAGTGCACTAGATGATTTGTAGCCTAATTAAGCTGCCTTAATATTTGAAAACTTCGTAGTGTATATGAATGCTTACCGTTATAAGTGAAAAGTTGTTACGTTTTTTTTTAAATGCTTATGCATTGTGATTTAGAACAATTCATTTCCTAGATTCAATCAGGGGTGGCCCGTCCATAAAGTAGGTAAAACAACAGCTTTAGGTCCCGTATTTATGGGGGCCCCATTATTTGATTATACCTAAGTTATATATATATAAAGTGAAACAATACGTGGGAAGTTTGCATAAAAAGAGAACACAAATTTGAGATAGTGAATACTGGGAGGGGCCCACTTCTATTACTCATGGTAATTTATTTTCAAAATAAAATAAAATTTGAAAGTACAATTACATGGTAAGAATCAATTACTAACTTTTTGGGAATAGAAAGAGTCCTTTGGGAATGGAAAGAGTCCCCTCCTTAAGGAGGATATCTTGGAAAATAATCAAATAGGTAGGAATATATTTTTATTGGTTGTAGTACATAAACAAGTATAACTTTTACTTTAAAGTTTTAAATTTTCTATCACAAGTCACAACTTTCTCAAGCAAAGTGAAAACAAAAACGTGTGCACTATTCCGTATTATATTTTTATATTTTGTTCTTCAATTCAAGCCTCTATTTTGCAATAGCCAAAGATTATTGTGGAGTTTCAGAGTTCAGTGTATTGATTCAAAAAATAGTGGAGTGTTTTTTGTTCGTTCTATTATCATAATTCAAGTCTTACGACAAGCATACTTGAGCAAAAATTTAATTTGATATCAAGTTATCCGTTCTTGAACCAGGTTCTATCATTCTATCTTTTTATTATTTTCTCATCTAAAATTTAGTATTTTGCTATTTAGTGCATTTTTAGATTATTTATTAGAAGATAAGTATGTCAAATAGAAAGTATGAATCTGGTTATGAAAAACTCAAGAAAAGAAGAAGAATTCAAAATTTAATACAATCTCAAAAAGGTGCTCTTGATAAATTTTTATTGAATAATAAAAATCTTGAATCAGAAAATTTGGGAGAGTATTCTCTAGATAAGCAAGTTAGTAATTCGGTTGAGTTAGATAATTCTAAAATTAATAATATTCAAGTAGAAAAAGAACAAGTAAGTGACAAGTTGGAAATAGATCCTCAAAAAAATCAAGAGCTTATAAATGAAATAGGTAATTCAACTCCTATAAATATATATGATCCTAGTCAATGGACTAATGTAGATACAAAGTTGATAGATCTATTAGTAGAAAAGGGACCGATTAGAATAATTGACACAAATTTTCTAAATGAAATTTTTCAAAACATTTTTCTACTACACATTATATTCAAAAATTGGCAAACGGTGAAAGACATAATAGAAGATGGTTAGTTTATTCTAAAGACTTAGATAAAGTATTTTATTTTTGTTGTAAGTTGTTTAGTTCGAGTTCCGGAACTTGCCGTAGTAAACTAGCTAGTGAAGGTAATAATGATTGGAGAAATATTAGTACTAAGCTCAAAACTCATGAAGCAACAAATGAACGTATTATTAAATGGGTTAGCTATATTGTCAATTGAGAAAGACTTATTAGGAGAAATTGATTATAAGAAAATTATTAGTAACTTTGCATCTAAAAAAACTAGAAAAATTGACTTAAAATAATAAAAAAAAAAAAAAATATTAAGGCCCCTCAATAAAGTTTGGCTTTAGGCCCCATGATACGTTGGGCCGCCCCCGGATTCAATCTGTATCCAAAAGACGCAAAGAAAGAAAAATGCCAGATGATTCAATCAAAGGAGAACTGCTAATTAGACAAAGAGTACTGCAAAATACATCATACATCAAATAGATAACAGTGGTCATCATAGTGACACAGAGTGTCCCAAATCACAATAATTAAATTGCAGGAAGCTGAGTATGATCATTAATATTCCTTTTCAAGAATTTTGGAAGGAAGGGATATAATTTACTCTGAAATTCCAGTACATAGTACGGAACCACCTGCATTGAAAAGTTTGCAGCCTGGTTCCAATTCACAGCTGTTGTAACATGTGATAAACTGAAAAAACTCCTTAGGCCCGGCGCCTGAAGGTGGCAACTCATGTAAGAAACTCTAGGATCACAATACTTTGGTCGACAAATCTTGCCTTCTGCATACTCCACATGAGTGCTTCCCAATAGCAACACTGTTTCAAAGACAATATTAATCCTAGCTTAAGAGTTTTATTCTTCTGTTTTGTTTTCCAGTTTTTGAAAGGAGGCAGCTAATATATATGCAGACTCCTCAAGTTTTATGTGTTATATGGCATACCATCATATTGAGTGTGCACGGATACTGACATTCTTGCATTGTTTGAATATCCTTTTCAGAATTCCGGGCTCCAATACTAATATGTTACATTTTTTATTTGTGTTTCAAGTATCTAAATATAAAAAAAGGGCAACTGGCCATTCTGTCAAGTCTAAATAATTGTAAAAGTATAATTCGATCGATGATAATATGATTATTATGGAATGAAAAGGTAAGATGTGCATTAAGTAAAAGGCATACCACATAGAAAGAGGGGAGTGAGGATTCCAACTTCGATGGTAGCCATATTGCTTGTTTACTGCTCTCTTTGTTGGAAGTGACTTTAGGAAATATTTATAGCTAGGGAAATATTAATTACACCTAAAAGAAGAAGGGACGCGACTTTAAGGAAGTATCTGTTGCGGAAGCCAAATGTATATAGTGTGAATAAGTCACAATTACTATACCAAAAATTATGACAGTCACCAAATAATAAATAAGACAATAAAGCAACAATAAATGGAACACCAGAATTTACGAGGTTCAGCTAATTTTGCCTACTCCTCGGACACAACCAATATTTTATTCCACTCCAAAAAATACAAGTGAAATAATACTAAAGAGAGAAGATACAAATGCCTTAAACAGATGAGAAGGCAAATGAGAGGTGTATTTAAATCCTAAACATTAAGCCTTCTTTTATAGGGGAAAAATCCCCCCAACCCTTCTTTTCCCACCGATGTGGGACAAAAGGTTTTGCCAAATTCAACAAATCTCCACCTTGGCAAAATTTCACATCTTCAATTTTCTCTCAATAACAAATTTTGGTTGTGTCTTCATCTTCAATCTTCAGTGTTCAACAATGTTGATCAAATCCAAACAATGTTGAAACTTGATCGCAGTCACCACCTTTGTCAGCATATCAGCAGGATTCTCCGTAGTATGAATTTTCTTCACTGTGACTCCTCCTTCTTCTATGATTTCTCGTACGAAATGATACCGAACATCAATATGCTTCGTCCTTGCATGATAAACTTGGTTCTTCGCTAATTGAATAACACTTTGACTATCACAAAAAATTGTGATACCTTTTTGTTCAACACCAAGCTCCTTTAGCAATCCTTGAAGCCAAATTGCCTCCTTCACAGCCTCTGTAATAGCCATGTACTCTGCCTCTGTTGTAGACAAAACAACTGTTGACTACAAAGTACACTTCCAACTAACTGGTGCCTTTGCAAAAGTAAACACATAACAAGTAGTTGATCTTCGTTTGTCCATATCACCCGCAAAATTTGAGTCACAATATCCAACTACAGACTGATTGTCTTCCTGCTCAAAAACTAACCCGACATCTACAGTATTATGAATATACCGTAGAATCCACTTCACAGCTTGCCAATGCTCCTTCCCTGGATTGTGCATATATCTGCTAATAACTCCAACAGCTTGTGAAATGTCAGGCCTTGTGCAAACCATTGCATATATCAAGCTACCAACAGCATTTGCGTATGGTACCTTTGACATATACTCTCGTTCAACTTCATCCATTGGCGACATAGTAGTACTTAGCTTAAAATGGGAAGCAAGTGGAGTACTACCTGACTTAGTCTTGTCATCTATGCCAAAACGTTGAAGTACTCTCTTCAAATATTTCTTTTGAGATAAACAGAGTTTCTTTGAACGTCTATCTCTAATTATCTCCATGCCAAGAATTTTCTTTGCCTCACTCAAATCCTTCATCTCGAACTCCTTCTTCAGTTAAATCTTCAACTTATCAATTTCTTCCGAATTCTTGGAAGCTATCAACATATCATCAACATATAGGAGAAGATATACAAAAGAATCATCTTTAAGCTTGTGCAAATACACACAATGATCGTATTTGCTTCTCTTGTACCCTTTCCACAACATAAACTCGTCAAATCGCTTGTACCATTGTCTAGAAGATTGTTTCAATCCGTACAACGATTTTTCAAGTTTGCACACCATATTTTCTTTTCCAGCAACTTTGAATCCTTCTGGCTGAGTCATGTAGATTTCCTCCTCCAAGTTTCCATGTAAAAACGCAGTTTTTACATCCATCTGAACTAGTTCCAAATCCAATTGTGCTACCAAAGCCAACATAATTCTAATGGAGGAATGTTTTACAACTGGAGAAAACACTTCATTGTAATCAATTCCCTCCTTTTGAGCATATCCTTTGGCCACCAATCTTGCTTTGTAGCGAACATCTAATTGGTTAGGAAATCCTTCTTTCTTTGCAAATACCCATTTGCACCCAATTGCTTTCTTTCCCTTCAGGAGATTGGCCAATCTCTATGTATGATTCTGATGAAGGGACTGTATTTCATCATTCATGGCAATCCTCCATTTATCTTCTTCTGAACTTTGGATAGCGTCTTTATAAGTGGTAGGAACATCATCAGCTACAATTGAGGTTGCACAAGCAACCGTCTCTATGAGACGAACATGTTTCGTTATTGTTCTTTTTGGCATGCTGGTTGCTATTGATTCAAGTTGTTGTTGAGGTTCCTGAGTTGGAATCTCCTCTACTGGCTCTCTTTCCAAAGGGTAATCTTCATTTGTTCCCTCCTCTGCTTCTTGTGTAGGAAAAATAAATTTTCCCTCAAACCTCACCTGCTTAGAAGCACCTTTATTTTGTTTGGTATCTTCTGTTACCTTATTTACCATAGCAGATTCATCAAAGGTAACATCCCCGCTGAATATTACTTTCTTTGTCATAGGACACCATAAGCGATATCCTTTGACTCCAGAAGTAATTCCCATAAAAATAACCTTCTTTGCCCTTGGATCCAATTTTGACTCTGTCACATGATAATATGCAGTTGAGCCAAACACGTGCAAAGAGTCATAATCTACAACAGGCTTTCCATACCATTTTCAAATGGTGTCTTGCCATCCATAGCAGTAGATGGTAAGCGATTAATGAGGTGGCATGCATATGTAACTGCCTCAGCCCAAAATTCTTTGCCCAAGCCAGCATTGGACAACATACACCGTACCTTCTCCAGCAAGGTCCGGTTCATACGTTCTGCCACTCCATTCTGTTGTTGTGTATGTCTGACAGTGAAGTGTCGGACGATGCCATCATTTTGACAGACCTTATTAAAATGATCATTTTTGTATTCACCTCCATTGTCTGTGCGAATAAACTTGATCCTCTTGCCTGTTTGATTCTCCACCATCGTCTTCCATTTGAGAAAAATTCCCAACACTTCATCTTTGCTCTTCATTGTATACACCCATACTCTTCGGGAAAAATCATCAACAAAGGTTACAAAATAGTGCTTCCCACCCAATGAAGGTGTTTTGGAAGGACCCCAAACATCAGAGTGTACATAATCCAAAATGCCTTTAGTATTATGGATCGCTGTACCAAATTTAACCCTTGTCTGTTTCCCTTTAACACAATGCTCACAAAACTCCAAGTTGCAAGCCTTGACTCCTTTTAACAATCCTTGATCTGATAGAGTTTTCAAAGATTTTCCTCCAGCATGTCCCAAGCGCATGTGCCATAGCTTGGTTGCTTCTGCCTCTTTGTCGTCACTGGATGTCACTGTCGCTGTCCCAATAACTGTACTACCACGATAGCGGTACATATTATTATTCTTCCGATTAGCCTTCATTACCACTAGTGCACCTGAGCATACTCTTATCACTCCATTTTCTGCAATGATTTTGAACCCTTTTGATTCAAGGGCTCCCACAGAGATGAGATTCTTCTTCAAGTCTGGTATATATCGAACATCGGTTAATGTTCTGATCATTCCATCGTGGTTCCTTAATCGTATTGAACCAATCCCATATGAGGTAAGAGAGCTGTTATCCGCTGTGTGAATGATTCCATATTCTCCTTCTTGAAAATCCACGAACCAGTCCCTGTTGGGACACATATGATAGCTACAAGCCGAGTCCATCAACCATATGTCTGATGATGTTGATGACACTGTTGTAACTAATGAGAAGTCTGAATCATCACAATCAGCTACATTTGAATCCATAATGGCCTTTCCATTATTATATTTGGCCTTATTCTTCAACTTCGGATAGTTTTTCTTCCAGTGCCCTTTTTCTCGACAAAAGGCACATTCATCTTTGCTGGGTCTGGATCTTGACTTGGATCTTCCCTTCTTTGTCCTCGTTTGATTTTGAGGACGACCCCTCACAAATAGTGCTTCTCCTTCTCCGCCCTTCTATTTTTCTCGCTTTCTTTGTTCATAGCTGTACAAAGCCGAACAAACTTCTCTGAGAGAAACTTCGTCATTTCCATGGAGTAGAGTAGTTTCAAGGTGCTCGTACTCATCAGGAAGTGACGCCAACAACATCAAGGCCAAGTCACCATCATCATAAGTTGTATCCATATTTTGCAAATCTGTGACCAACTTATTGAAACTGGTGATATGTTCATTCATCGTGGTACCAGGAACATAGGTGAAGTGAAACAGTATCTTCTTCATGTACAATTTATTTTGACTGTTTTTCTTCAAATATTTATCCTCCAGTGCTTTCCATAATTTACTTGCAGAAGTTTCCTTTGTGTATGGATATTTCTGCTCTCTAGCAAGGTAGAATCGAATGGTACCGCAAGCAACACGGTTGATAATTCTCCAATCTTCTTCTCCAATAACATCTGGTTTCTTTTCTTCAATGGCCAGATCTAGCCCTTGTTGAAAAAGGACATCTAGAACCTCGCCTTGCCACATCCCAAAATGTCCGGACCCGTCAAATATTTCAACCGCAAATTTCACATTTGACACAATTCTTGTCATAAGCGAAGATGCCAATGATGATGTGTTGTTGACACTTGATGTAGATTCTTCTTGTTTATTGTCTCCCATATTTGACACAAATATTATTTAATAGCTGACGACACAAATCAAGATTATTTCCTTTATGATGTAGAAAATCAGACTAAGCTGCAACCACAGAACATACTCAGACAGAACCCTGACTCAGTTACCAAGATAAATCTTTTCTGATGTGGAAGATCAGACTATGCTGCAACCACAGAGCATACTTAGACAGTACCTTGGCTCTGATACCAATTGTTGCGGAAGCCAAATGTATATAGTGTGAATAAGTCACAACTACTATACCAAAAATTATGACAGTCACCAAATAATAAATAAGATAATAAAACAACAATAAAGGGAACACCAGAATTTACGAGGTTTGGCTAATTTTGCCTACTCCTCGGACACAACCAATATTTTATTCCACTCCAAAAAATACAAGTGAAATAATACTAAAGAGAGAAGATACAAATGCCTTAAACAGATGAGAAGGCAAATGAGAGGTGTATTTAAATCCTAAACATTAAGCCTTCTTTTATAGGGGGAAAATCCCCCCAACCCTTCTTTTCCCACCGATGTGGGACAAAAGGTTTTGCCAAATTCAACAGTATCCTCCAGGCAATATAAAAGTACAACACATTTTTGGCAGTAGCTGCTAACACATATCCTTAGCTCAAATCGCTAGCAATTAAATAAGGATTCCGCCACTTAGAAGTAACACAGAAGAGAAGACACACAAGTCAAGATAATGTCACGATCCGGAATTCACACCTTTTGAAATCGTGATGGCGCCTAACACTTCACTTGCTAGGCAAGCCGACGTTAGAGTAATACTTTACCAATTTTAAACACTTTGAATAACTTAGTCAATTAAACAGAAATGAAGTCCAAAATTAAATACAAAATAGCGTGAAATAGTGTAATAATCCAATATCTAGTACAGCCCAGATCTGGAGTCATGAGTACACGAGCTTCTAGAGTTTCTACAAACAGGATTTGAAATAAGTATAACTATCTCGAATGAAAGAAACAGTAAATAGGGAATGAGGAAGGGGACTTCAAGGTCGACGGACGCCAGCAGATCTACCTCGAGTCTCCAAATGCTAATCCGAGCTGATGCACCTCACGTACAGCTGGGACCAGTACCAAAAATCTACACAAGAAGTACAAAGTGTAGTATGAGTACAACCGACCCAATGTAATCTGTAAGTGTTAAGCCTAACTTCGACGAGGTAGTGGCGAGGCTATGACAAGACACCCACGTAATTAAACCATATTTGTACAACGTAACAACAAATAAGGATTTAACATATACTATTGGAAGGGGACATGCGAAAGGCGTACAAGACACGGTAACTACAACAGGGAATGATAACAAGAAACAGTCAATAAACCTTCAACCAATAAAATGGATAACCATAATGAATAAAACTTCACGGCATCACCCTTCGTGCTTTTACTCTCAACCTCACTATGAAACAATAATAATGGCACGACATCACACTTCATGCTGTTACTCACAATCTCTCCATAAAATGATAAATACGGCACGACATCACCCTTCGTGCTTTTACTCTCAATCTCATCATGAAACAATAAATACGGCACGACATCACCTTTCATGCTTTAACACTCTCCCTTACCATGTAACAATGAACATATAACAATTGAAAGATAGAATAAGCAGGAATAAACCTTACGTCAACAACGATTCCACAATACCAACCTCAACTTAAAAAACAATGTTCAATTATCACAATAGCCCATAAATGCAAATGAACAATCGATTTAGTAATAAACTAGTCTAAGCATGGATATCATGGTCAAAGAAGGAAGTAAATTACGAGAAATAAGTCTCACCCGCATGCTTTAAGCCAACAACAACACATAAGTACTTGTTACCTCACATATACGTTGTACCCAATATTTAAACAAGTAGTAAATAGGCAAACAAGTCCTAATCCGTCAAGTTAAGGTTAACCACGACACTTAGCTCGCTCCAAAAATCAACTCAAAGCTCAATCACAGCTTTGCCTTTCGAACAAGCCTCCGAACCAACCAAATCTAGCAAACTATCAACCAAACGATTCAAAATAAGCTTTAGGAACTACCAACGAATGCAAAAGGTTCAATTTATGTCATTATTGAAAAAGTCAACATAAGTAAACTCCCGGGCCTGCTTGGTCCAAATCCGAAATTCGGACCAAACCTCGATTACCCATTCACCTCCGAGTCCGATTTTGTAATTTATTTCGAAATTCGACCTCAATTTGAGGTCTAAATTCTAATTTTACAAAAATCCCTAATTCTACCAAAATCCCTAATTTTTACCATGAAAATCCTAGATTTTAGATTGAAATCTTATGAAATGTATTGGATAATTGAAAGAAAGCAGGTTAGAATCACTTATCAACGAATTTGGGAAGAAGAGCTCTTGAAAAAATCGCCTCTTAAGGTTTCTAGGTTTGAAAATTTGAATAATGAACTAAAATCTCGTTTTCCATCTTAAGTCCAGGCGCAGATGTCACAATTTTGAATTGGGGTTCCCAATTGCGAACTCCGTAAATGCGAGAAATCCTTCGCAATTGCAAAGGTACCCCGTCTCTTCTACCATCACAAATGTGATTGTTTTGTTCACAATTGCGGACTTGGGACTTCCGCAATTGCGACCCCTTGATCGCAATTGCGAACCATTCCCTCCCCATTACTACTTCGCAAATACGAACCCATGGTGCCCAGATACTCTTCGCAATTGCAAACCTTAAAAGTTGACTACCTTATTGCAAATGCGAAGCCAGATCTCGCACTGCGGCCTGCACTAGAAACAGTAGAGCACCAACTATTTTTTTTCTATGTCCAAATTCACTCTGTAGCCTATCCGAAACTCACCCGAGCCCTCGGGGCTCCAAACCAAACATGCACACAAAATCGCGTGATCAAATCGCCAAAATAACACCTGGAACTACAAATCGGACATCAAATCAAATGAAATTTTCAATGAAACTTTAGAATTGCTATTTTATAACTAGACGTCCGAATCACGTCAAACCAACTCCGTTTTTCACTAAATTTTGCAGACAAGTCATACATATAGTAATGAACATATGACGAGTTCCAAAACCAAAATTCGGGCCCGGTAGCAATAAAATCAAACCTTGGTCAAATCTTTGAATTCATTTAACCTTTAAACTTCAAATTTTTGACAAAATGCGATAACTCGAGGTAGGGATCTCCGAATTTGATTCCGGGCATACGCCCAAGTCCTAATTCACGACACAGATCCATCGGAACTGTCAAAATACGGATCAGAATCCGTTTGCTCAAACCGTTGACCGAAGTCAACTCCAATAGATTTTTAAAGCAAAATTTCACATTTTATCAATTTTTATCATAAAAACCTTTCGAAAAAAATACGGACTGCGCATGTAAATCGAGAAAGATTAAAATGAGATATTTGAGGCTTCGAAATACAAAATTAAGGTTTAAAACTCTAGATAACCTATCTGGTCATAATAAATGGAGTAAATCTTGTCTTTATCAAAGTTATATGGGTCTTGACATATATATATATATATATATATATACTGTGTTCCGAGGCCCTACACTATCAGCGATTTTTAATAATATAGTGGTAGGCAACCCGTCTTACTTTTTAACTAATTTAACTTTTTATTAGCGATTATCTATAATCAGTGATCCGATAATGCAAAATTTTACTTTATCCATACTGTATACTTCCTTCGTTCTAAAAAGTTTAATGTCACTATTTTATGATTAGATCGTTCTAAAAAGATTGACGTTTGAAAATAATTTAACTTGAACTTCTCATTTTGTTTTTAGTGATAAATTTTTATAATCACGCATATATTAAAATATATTTAAGACCATAAATTTCAAAGCCTTAAGCCACAAAAATGTTATGAAAATTTTAAGACCATAAATTTCAAAAGTCTTTATTTCTTTCTTAAATTTAGTGAACCATCAAATTATGTTATATAAATTGAAATGAAGGGATAAGTAGATGCTAAACACAAATAGATTTTTCACTTGAAAAAGATGTAGTAATAATTAGGACAAATAATTTAACCAAAAAAATAGGATAAACGAAAAACGATGAAGCTTTGGCATGCAGTCTTATGAAACTTCTGAAGTATAAGTTCTTAACACTTAAAATGGAGAAGGGGATAAAAAGAAAGAGAAGCAATTTACGTTACGTACAATTAATTTAATCTAATATATATATATATATATATATAAATATCAAATGCAGACATATGTATATACTGATATGTTTCACGCTTGCTTAAATCATTTTATTGGAAGAAGCTAAATTAACATGTTCCATCTATTAAAGGAACACAGCAACAACGTAGTGAAGACACAAAAAGGTTAACTTATTCCCAAAATGGCCGGCCTGCCAACTTTCTTTTTCTCTCTTTTTCAAGGTATTTTTTCTAGTTTTTACTCGGCCTGCACTATTTTTTTTCCTCTGCTCTCCGTATTGTAAAATTTGTTTGAACATCGATCTAATCTAAAATTTTAGAGCAATGGATGAAGTAGTCCAGAACTAGGAGTGGCAAACTGGCGGATCGGGCTGGATATGGTTCGGGTCAAAAACGGATAATGAAAAACGATCCGACCCATATTTAATACCGATAAAAAACAGGTTAACTGACGGATAATATGAGTAACCATATTATTCATGACTTCTTGCATATGATCACTTTTTGGAAAATTCTTAGTCTCCTAACTTGAGGAACCCCCAATTTGAGGCTTTACAAATGTAAAAGTTAGACCTATTGGTTATCCATTTTTTAAATGGATAATACGGAGAGAAATTCAAAAATAGCCAGATTTACAAGTGGTCATTCAAAAATAGCCATGGTTTCAAAAGTAATCGAAATTTAGCCACTTTTCATGTAAAGATAAATCTGAACGAATACTGTTCAAAATCCGAAAAAATACTCCAGCATAATATACTGGAGTTCCAGTATATTATACTAGAACTCCAGTCTAATATACTGGAGTTCCAGTATAATATACCGGTCCAACATAATATACTGGAGCCAGCAAAGTATACTGGTCCAACATAATATGCTGGTAGTTCATACACATGTGCACCGAACTCCAGTATATTATGCTGGACCGGTCTCTGTTGCAGCAAAATAGTTGTTATTTTTCATTGACTTGATAAACGTTGGCTATTTTTAAAGGACCAGTCCAAAAACTGGCTAGACCATGCTATTTTAACATAATATGGTTCTTATCCATATTTGACCCGTTTTTAAATAGTTCATTATCCAACCTATTTGTTAATGGATAATATGGTTGGATAGGGGTGTTCATGGTTCGGTTTGGATCGGCTTATCCCTAAAAAGAAACCAAACCAAGTAAGTCGATTTTTCAAATATTAGAACCAAACCAAACTAATTAAGTCGGTTTTTTCTCGATTCGGTTTATGTCGGTTTTTCGGTTTTTTCGGTTATTTGTCGTTTTTTTCTTAAATATAAGACATACACTACCAAACACACATTTCGGCGATTACATTTTCAACGTAACACTATCAAATCTATTGCCTTGTGAGAAATCTATTATTTACCAAGATATATTGATGATAATTGAATCAAATAGTGATGAATAATTTAAGGACTCAATTAAAAATATATTATTTTTAACATAAAATAGATTCTTACACTTAACAAAAGAAAACTACTAATTAAACTAGAATGTAAAGGTAAAGAACTGTACTAAAAATGCAAACGATTAATATTTACTATAAAATTATTAAACTTTGTATAAAAGTATACATATATATATGTGTAATAATAAATTTAAAATAGCTACTCCTATATTTGGTTTGGTTCAATTTTTTTTTTATAATTAAAACCAAAACCAAACCAAATTTGATCGGTTTTTAAATTTCAAAACCAAAACCAAACCAAACCAAAAAGTATCGATTTTTTTGATCGGTTTGGTTTGGTTTTCGATTTGGTTCAGGTTTTCCGATTTTTATGAACACCCCTAGAGTGGATAACTGTTTTCTTTAAATTATTTTGCCACCCCTATCCGGAACCATTTAAATCTCTTTGGAAATCCTAACATAATCTATGAGGACAGGTGTACGACGTAACATAATCTAACTCGTCTTCTTCTCTCTTACTGATTTATTGCATTTGATCAAGAACCCACGACCTTTAATTACTATATATGTCGAACATGTGGGGTGTGCGCAGGCGAAGCTTTCAGTGTACTCACTTCCACGTATATATGATCGTGTTTGTAAAAGAATTGTGATACTAAATAGCTGTACATCTGTTTTTACAGTATAAACTATGCATACCGAATAGAGAAAATAAATAGTAAATTAATTCAGATCGACTATTTGTGTAAAGACAAGCACATGAGATCGAACTGGTTAGCGTGAATATGAGTTTCAGTTCACAAATGGTTTTTGTACTTCAAAGGAATTGCATTTTTTTTTTTAATTTTATACCATTAAAATAACCATATTCTTAACACTATTGTGCTGTATCTTGTTCAGAACTTATGATCATAGAATGACATCGATATGGCAATTGAGAAATTTGCAAATTTCTTTTGAAAAAAACAATAAAGTGATAACTCATTGTGATGACCAAATTGCAAGTAAATTTAGTATTTCGAGACCTAAAAACCTCCTTTTTATCTCACCTTGATTTGTGTGCATGGTCCGGACCCATATCCGGAAAGCCTTCTATGTGAAAAGATGAGAAATAAAAATTTCTAGAGTTAAAAATTTAATTTTTTGGTTGACTTTGGTCAACATTTTGAGCAAAGGGATCCGGATCCATGTTCCGACGATCCCAGGAGGTCTGCAGTAAAATATGGGACTTGGGCGTATGCCCGGAAATGAATTCCGAGGTCCCAAGCCTTAGAAATCAATTTTTGAAAGAAATTGTTTTGCGGAATTATCTAAGAAATGAAGAAAAGAATTAATGTTTGAAACCATTGGTATCGGACCCGTATTTTGGTTCCGGAGCCCGGTACAAACTTATTATAGTATTTAAAAGATAATTGTGAAATTTGGTCCGGTTGAAGAGTTATGAACTTTGAGAGTTCTTGATGAAGATGTTGAGTTTTGAGGTTTAATTCATGATTTTACATGTTATTTTGATGATGTGATCGCACGAGTAGGTCCATATGATGTTTTTGAGCTAGTATGCACATTTGGTTTGAAGTCCCGAGGGCTCGAGTGAGTTTCAGGTAGGTTCCGAGATGTTTTAGGCTTAAAACATAGCTGTTGCAGGTCCAGAGATGTTGCAGATCTCTGAGCCCGCCAGTGCTGACCACATTGATTTTGTGCTGACCGCGGAAGGGCCTTTGCGGCCGCACTCCTTTTTTTGCGGTCCTAGGTGAGAAAGAATTTCACTAGTCTGACTTCGGAAGTCTATATCTTTTGATCTAAAAGGAATTTTGAGATGATTCAAAAACAAAAGTTGTAGCCCTTCGTGTCTAGCTTCGAGAAAGGTGAATAAATCATAATTTGGACATCTGTAGAGAAAGTTATGGAAAAATACTTAAGCATGTCACTGCAGTCAACATTGTGAGCTCCGCGGCCGCACTCCTTTTTGTGCGGTCTGCACAGGAGGTCTGAGAGGGGTATATTTAAACGGGATTTTCAGTTATTTTTCATTTTTCAAAACCCCAAAAACATAAGAGGCGATTTTTCAAACAACCTTTCTTCTCCAAAACATTAGTAAGTGATTTCTAACTCATTTTTTTTTACTCCTTAACTTCTTTTTACAAGATTTCATCCTAGAATCTAGGGTTTTCATGGTGGAATTGGAAATTTTGGGTAAAACCTAAGAATATTAAAATTTGGGGATTTAGACCTCAAATTGAGGTTGGATTCCAAAACCAATTATATATCCGGGCTTAGGGTGAATGGGTAATCGGGATTTGGTCCGAATTTCGGGTTTGGACCAAGCAAGCCCGAGGTTGATTTTTGACTTTTTGGGAAAAACTTTAGAAAACTTATTTCCATGCATTATAAATGATTCACTTAGCACTTATTAGTATTATTAAGTAACTTGTGGCTAGATACGAGCGAGTTGGTGGTGGAATCAAGAGGTAACGCGATAGTTGAGGCTTGAGTTGTGTTCGTGGCATCGAGGTAAGTGTTTGGTCTAACCTTAGCTTGAGGGATTAGGAGTTCTGTCTTATTTGCTATGTGCTAATTTTGGAGTGCGACGTATTGGCATGGTGACGAGTATCTATACGTCGGTGTCAAGCATGCCCGTGAGTCTTGTATTGTAATTGTTGTAACTCCGTTGAGGTTTATTATACTTCATATGTGGATTATCATTATTGTTCCCTTGTCGGGATGTTGTTGTCATATTGTTGTTCCCTTGCCGGGATGTTGTTGTTATATTATTGTTCCCTTGTGATAACTAGGGATTTTGATACATTTAACACTCCTTCATGCTCAAGTTTTGATTAGAAATATGTACAAAATAATCCCAAAGGCTCACAAGTTGTGCTTGATTGCAGGTTTGATCAACAAGGAGACAAGATGTCAAAGATGAGCTCAAAAAGGAGTGAAACTTACACAAGTACCAAGACAAGACAAAGCTCAGTCAAATAGGGCCAGTACGACCACACGCCATTCTGTGTGGTCCGCACAAGTGAAGTTCAGAGAGTGTGCATCTCAGGCCAAAAATCAATGCAGACGTAAAGGATTTAGTGCGGTCCGCATTGGATTAACTACGGCCGCACTGGATTTAGTGCGGTCCGCAGAGCCAAGGTTCAGAGAGTTTCCAGTTTGAAGATTGAAGCCCAATGCGGTCCGCGCTCCATTTTATGCGGACCGCACTTGAAGCCACTACGGCCGCACTCGATTTAGTGCGGTCTGCATTGCACAAGTTCAGAGAGCTGGATATTTAAGTCAAGAGCCTTAGTGCGGCCGCACTTGATTTTGTGCAGTACGCACTAGCCCCGTAGTGGTATTTTTGTCCAGAATTGTTAGCTTAGTATAAATAACTTCTTTTCCCATTTTTAGGTCATCAGATAGTTTTTGGACAGAGTTGCGCTCGTGACTTCACTTCTTTTATCTATTTTCAGTAATTTTAGCTTCATTTCAACATTGAATCTTCATGTTTAATTTAGCAATTAATTAATATGAGTTTTTCTTCATCTATTGTAGACATGTGATTTTTGATCCTCCCCAAAAATTTTCATATTTTAGCATGTAAATATTTAATTTAGGCCTAATTTTGGACCTAGCCCATAATTTCCAAGCAGATAATTCCTAGGCCCATACCCCTAACCTAATCCCTACCCCTATATAATAGTATCTAACACCTAAAATAAAACTACACCTAAAAACCTTCAAATCCGCTGCTTGTCTTCAAAAATAAGGAGAAAAATACAAAGATGATTTTAGACTCTAAGACCTAGGAGGAGCCGTAATTCACGACCCATCTGACTCCTATTTTTCTACCTCATTAAAGACGAAAATCAATAGCCATGAAAAAAAGAGGAATCAGCGCCGCAGAAACCGAGACCCTTCTCATTCATCTTCATTTCTGAAAACACACACAACAGCCATCACCCATCTAAAAAACCTAGCCTTCCCATCTCTTCTTCATTCTCTCATCTGAAGCCATACACTCCTTTGCGCTATCAATCTCACACGGATTTAAACCCCTTCCCAAAAGATGAAACAAAAGGGTGAGTTCAAACATTTTGATTCTCGGATCCGAGAGTAAGAAAACAGAGGAATTTCAAAAAAAGAAGAAGAAGAGAAAACAAAGAAGAAAGAGCGGGATAGATAGAACTTCCATGATCATTTGAATAGGCTGTTGTTGTTTCGGTTTTTGGGGGTTTCCTTTGAGTTTGTTGCCGATTTGCGGAGCTTAACGAGGTGTTGACGCGTGAGTCAGCTGAGGATGGATATTCCGGAGTTTAAGGTGCTAGAAATCATTGCTGTCTGCTGCTGTTACTGCTGATTTTTGCTTGCGCCGAGCTTTGTTGAGCTTCCTAACTTCTTTTTGTTTCTTGCTTGTAGAGGTACAGTTCCTACTATTGAGAACTTTCAAATGCTTGTAGTCGCTGAAATTTGTGAGATATAATTATTAAGTCTCATGTGTGTTTTCTTTCATTGTCTTATTGTTAATGTCCAAGTTGCAAGTAAAATGAGTTGAATGACCAATTTTGTTAGTTCTTCAACATATTTCTGTTTGAACATATTTGTTTCAGTTGTGCTATGTGATTTCTACTCTGAAATGATCTATATGTAAAAGCGTATTTTCAGATCTGTTAATTGTGTGGGTTTAGCCCCTTTTAGTAAGACAAGTACGCCACCTTTCAATTTGTTTGCTCGTGGAATGAAAGAACAGTCAGTAGTTTATAATACTTGATTGCTTTGGAAAATTGATCTTTTGGTATGTAATGTTATATACCAATCTTGTTTTTTTTTTCTTTTTTTAGCTCTATTTATTTATTTGTTCAAAAAAGAATAAAGAAAATAAAACACTACAAAGGCAAGACAGTAGGCATAGGATGGCATGAATCTTGGGACAAACATTTTGGTTGTTTACATTGGCAGCTAATTTTGGTTTAATTCTAGTCATGTAATTGTACTGCCGGGTGTTCTAAGTGCTCTGAAACCTGCTTATATATTCTTCATTTCGACACTTTGTCGGACTATTTTATTCGTTTACCATGTAATTTGCAAATTGATGTTAAATGCTTGATGAAGTTGGTCTTTGGAGTATGTGGTAGGTTTCAGTAGCCCCTTTATGAAAAAAGAATAAGATTTTCCCGTTCACTATCACGCCTTGTTTTATAAAAGAAAAGTTGCAGCTTGTGCTGCACATATACCAAAAGGCAAAGTAGTTAGCCGAATAGTAATCATGTTGATAATTAGCTTCCGTTTTTCCACCTTGGTATCAATTGTGTGTTTCCATGCATTCCGTTGCTGTTCTTTTGAATCTCGTGCGTGATCCAGGATTGCAGCTTTATCATGAAAGTTATAAAGTAAAGTCACAAATTGTTTTCAGTACTATAATCCAGCTTCTATGTGAACAATAATAGTTTGCTTTAGGCTCGATTTAGATTAGTATTGCAATTATGTATACGTTCGCGTAACATGATTGTGAATTAAATTCTAAAAAGTAGCTCGACGAATGTGTTCGTGCAACTTCAACCAAAATTTTCTTAATAAAATAAACAAAGCATTATTAATTGTGGACACGTTCGCGTGACATAATTTTTGACGCGCTAAAGGAAAAGAGTATACATACACGTAACTCAATTCTTTAATTACGAATAAATCAGGTGATTAAAAGCGGTAAAAGATAATTGCATATTAGGTTTTATAAATGAGTAGTTAAACAATTAAGCCAAATATAAATTGCTAAGCGACCGTGCTAGAACTATGGAACCCAGGAATGCCTAACACCTTCTCTCGGGTTAATAGAATTTTTGGTTCGCAAACTCTGTAAAAAAATAATATTTCCTCGATTTGGGATTTTAAAATAAATCGGTGACTTGGGACACCAATTAAAATATTCTAAGTGGCGACTCTAAATTTGAAATAAATAATCCCATTTCGATTATGTCACTTTAATTGGAAAAACTCCCTTATACCTCCGGGTATGTAAAAAGGAGGTGTGACAGCTCTGACGACTCTGCTGGGGACAAGAACCCAGAACTTCTAGTTCAGGGTTCAAGAATTCGAGCTTAGAATAACTTTTATAATTGGCTTTTATTTATTGTCTAATTTTTATTGCATGTTTAGGCCTAATATGCTAATTGTCATTTACCACTTTAATATTACTTGAACTGTATTTAATTGTCTTCTCACGCACCCCCTCTGAGTCTTCTTGAAATAAAAAATTGGGCATTTGGTTGACATAACCCGCTTTCTTTGAGATAGCCAAGGTGCTTGCCACCCGGTGAAGGATTTTTAGTCAGACATGTTTTAGGCGGGGAGTGTAAGCACGTGATTTCCTTGTACCCTCTCGGGTATGTAAAAAGGAGGTGTGACAGGGAGCACTACCAGTTAAGCCGGAAAGCAATGCTACCGGTATGCTGACCCTCCTCGACTCGAGTTGTCCGCTAGAGTAAGCCAGTCTAGATACCTTCTCCACCAGGATTTAAACCTAGAAGAACAAACCTCATGCCGGATATCCCTAGTAGGTTCGCTTTATGTGCATCACATGCATTTAACTTAGCGAAACTCGACATAGGGGTCGGGTCTGTATAAGACAGTTATCCTCTTTGAGACCATCCTAATGCATCTTACGTGCTACTTGCGCATCTGTTTGTTTCGGCTTGAATATTGACCGGCTTCTAGAATAGGGAAAGAAAATAAAAAAAACGAAAATCAAGAAAAAAAAGTGAGAGGTAGGTATTTAGAAAGTTCTGAAACTCTGCCGAAATTCTGAAAAAAGAAAAGTCATTTCAAAATGAACCAAAATTTTCAAGTGCCATGTTTCCCTTGTTCCGTCAAAACTTATCGAACTACACGGGTTTGATTCTCACCGGATGTGAGATCGTAGGCAAACTTCATCGGTTACGGCCCCCAATTTTCCAAAAAAAAAAGAAGAAAAATCCAAACATATTCTCCTTTTTCCTTAATTCCTTCTTAGAAATCTTTCCTTAGAAAATGAAAAAAAATCCAAAAAAAATAAAATAATTTCTTTCAACAAAAAAAACTTTTTTCAAAAATCCAAAAAAAGGATTGAATTCCAAAATATTTTTCTTCTTTCACAGTTGAAAGGAAAAATTAAATTAAAAAATATTTTATTTCTTCTTTAGAAGTCTTTCTTTCAAAAATTTCAATTTTTTTTTTTAAAAATAAAAATATCTTTTTTTAGAAGTCTTTCTTTCAAGAATTCAATAAAAAATTTAAATCCCAAAAAAAAAACTTTCTTTTGAAGCCTTTCTTTCTACAAAAAAAAATCCTAAATATTTTCCTTGTTAGGAGCTTTCTTTAGAGTTATTTGTATATGAGTAAAGAAAAGAATGAGAGTTATGTTGTTTACTTTATTTCTGATTTCCCTGAACTACGCAAAATATGATTCATGCAGTGTCATGATACGTAGGTAATCTCCATCGGATTCGATCATAGCCATAGAATTAATTGAATGAAAAATAAACTAAAAAAAAGAGAAAGAAAATTGAGTGAAAAAAAAAGTGTAAAAAGAAAAGAAAAAGAGAGTTACATAAAATAAAAGAGTGAAAAAAAGAGAAAAAGAGAGTGCCAAAATAGAAAAGTGACATAAATAAAACAAAAATCAAGAGTGATTAGAGAGAAGCAAAAATGAAGAAAAGAGGTGTAGATTTAAAAAAGGGGATAATTAAGGCCGGGATGAAACATGCAACTCGTTCAAACACATAGTAGAAACGTTTAACTGTTTAGGTGCATTGCATCCCAATATGTGATTTTCTATCTGTTAAGCATCTCAAAACTAACAAGGTTGTTGGGAGTGCAAATTAGAGCCAGGTTTTGGTGGTTGGTTTTTTTGGTAGTCTATCCTCCCCTCCTTTACAAGATCCAAAGTCATATATGCCCTCTGCAAGCAATCTACCAATCATCGGTCCTCAGGATAGCCCAGTATCGGCTATTCTGCAGCTAGAATCAGAGCTGCTGAAGAGAATAAGATGTTATGTCTCTGCATATTAGAAATGTGAGACGCCTGGTCTAATGGTAGGGAACCGCCAAGTGCAATCCCTGGGTTCCCTGAGTTGATCCCAGGTCAAGTGAGGTTACCAATGCCCTTGTGCCTAACCCGCTCATACCATGCATGCACCCTCCAATGCCGTTCAATGATCCTGGCATGCCTTCTGTGGTTCGCCCCCAGGCGCCAGTTTCTTGGGCACCTCTAATATTGTTCTCTACAGCACCAGTTTGCACAGGAGCACAACCAACTTTACCACGACCGTATATTGAGCCTTCAATGTTCACCTTTCAGGATCCACGACTTCAATCAGAAATAACATATGTGACCCCATACTCTTTTACTCAACCTCCATAATATGATCTCTTAATGAAGCAAGAAAAGGTTGTTAAAAATCTTGAGCAAGAGGAAATGGCTCGGAAGATGAAGAGCCTGGAACAAAGCCTGAAAAACATGCAAGGTCTGAACGGTCAAAAGTGTGTCTCATACTCTGACCTCTGTATGTTTCCTCATGTCCAATTTCCAGCTGGCTTCAAGATGCCAAAATTTGTAAAATACATCGGGCACGGAGACCCGATCACTCACTTGAAACGATACTGTAACCAATTGGAGAGGCGCTGGTGGAAAAGAGGAGTTGCTAATGGCCTATTTTGGGGAAAGCCTCACCGAAATCGCTTCTAAATGGTATATGGATTAGGAAATTACTCATTGGTATGTGTGGGAAAATATGGCCTGAGATTTTGTCCGCCAGTTCCAGTATAATGTGGACATCACTCCCGACATAAACTCTTTGTCTAATTTGAAAAAGAAAACCGCGGAAAGCTTCCGCGAATATGTTGTCAAATGGCGTGAGCAAGCTGCCAGGGTAAAGCCTCCAATGGATGAAATTGAAATGGTCACGATCTTTCTACAGGCCCAAGAGGCGGACTACTTCCAGAACATGATGTCCGTTATGGGTAAACCGTTTGCTGAGGCTATCAATATTGGGGAGATGGAAGAAAGTGGGCTAAAAACGGGTCGAATCTTGAGTCATGCTGCTTTTAAAGCTACATCACCAGATGTTCATAATAGTTCAGAGGGTTTGATGAACAAAAATGGGGTTGAAGAGGGAATCATGAAGGTTTCAAGTTCGAGGGGGCCCCGCAGGTCATTCAGCCAATCATATGTGCCTCCTATGGTCCCACCATACTATTATCCCCTTCAATATGCTGCTTATGCCGTGACGCCACCTCTCTATGCGGTAATGAAAACGCAACCCTACCCGCGGCCACAACATTATCCGCAAAACCAAGTTCCACTTCCCAGAAATGCCCATCCTTACCAAACTCCATATAATCCTCAATCAAATGATCCCAAATATAATCCTCGCCCACGAGAGCCTTTCAGAAAGAATCAGTTCACCCCTATTGGTGAATCGTATTCAAGCTTGTTCCAAAAGCTAATCAGGCTAGATCTATTACAACCAGTGGCCCCAAACCGACCGAACCCCGAGTTTCCCTCACATCGAGATGATGCTAAATGTGAATACCACTCTAGAGAAGTGTAGCATGATACTAAAGATTGTTGGACTTTCAAATGAGAAATAGAGGACCAAGTTAGTAGTTCTTAGGGGAGAAAGGTACCCAAATGTGTTGCCTGCTCACACCAATGGACTAGTAGTTGGAATGATCTATAAAGATGAGGATTTTATCCAGCACTGAATGCCAACACAACCATTGCCGAGACAGAAAAAAATAAAAAAAATCTGAATGGTCCCCATCAGACGGGAGTCTCGGTAGCATGTCTTGCTATCCTTTCTGCTTTCGGATTATTTCAGGGTGTAATTCGGATGTTTTACTTTATTGTCTTACTTTCTGACGTAAACCCTTCTATCTTTAAAATTAAAAAAAATAAAATGAAA
This sequence comes from Nicotiana tabacum, assembly GCF_000715075.1. Taxonomy (NCBI): domain Eukaryota; kingdom Viridiplantae; phylum Streptophyta; class Magnoliopsida; order Solanales; family Solanaceae; genus Nicotiana; species Nicotiana tabacum. Next base: position 34,882,317 of record NC_134087.1, on the reverse strand, counting down.
TTAATATTTCATTATCTAGGAATGTCTCTTTTATTAATCTTGTTACTTTTATTATTCTCTTTTGAGTTCTATTAATGCAGATTTTAATTACATGACATGCTTGCAGGCTTCATGCCCAGATCCTAAAATGCTGTCAGACCCCGAAATAATGAATCACGAAGCAGAATGTATTAAAGATAAGGCTTGTAATGAAATATACAGAGAATTGGAATAGTAAGCCTAAACAAAGTCCAAATGAAACCGCCCTTACGTGATTGGTTTATGGCATTGAAGCTATGATACCATCAGGAGTTGAAATTTCCTCTTTTTGGATCTTTGTTGAAATCGAGATCAAGGATCAAGATTGTGTCAAAATCTGGTTAAAATGGTTGATTTGAATGGCTGAAAAAATGGTTAGCTGCGGTATACCACAAACAGTTGTACCAATAAAGAATGGCTCATGCCTATAACAAGAAAGTGTGTTTCAGAAAATTAAAGTAGGGCAACTCATGCTGAGATGTATCCCCCCGCATCATGAAGAATCTGAAGAAATGTTTGCTCTAAAATTGAAAAAGGTCCATATATTATAACAAGAGTCTTGCCAAAATGAGTGTTGTATTTAGGATACATCGAAGAAAATATCCTCGATACAACTGTCAATGCAGATGCAATCAAAAGGTATTACGTTTAACTCCCTGTGCAACATTAATATTCTCTGATTGGGATGACGAAGGCTTTTATTCTCGCTACCCAAACACAATCAACCCTTTTTTGCCAACCCTTTGAGTCGGTTACCTTTCTTTGATTACCCTCTTTGGAACCTAAAGGTGTTATTAAAAAACAAAACAAAACAAAAAAAACAAAAAAACAAAAAAATGAAATGAAAAATGAAACAAAAAAAATCAAAAAAATATCAATCAAAACAAGTTCAAGTCATCCTGAACTACGTTCGACTTGATTACGAAAGGATACGTATGCAACCTCTCTTTGGAGTTCAGTCACACCAAAATAAAAATCCAAATTCCTCCAAAAGTGAAACTGGGGCAGATGTTATAATGGTTCGACGATGGTTCACCTGAAAAGTTCCAAAGTTGTAATTCAGTCCAAACTCTTTTTACCCCAAATCCTGTTCAAGTCCTTCCGATCAATCGATAAGATGTTCAAAATTGGAGGATACATCTACTTGGATCCGATGCAATTAAATGAGAGAAATAAAATGAGAGAGTCTTATTGGTGAAAATCCATACGGGCACCATGAGGCGACAGTAAGTAAAGATATAAAATGAGAGAGTCTTATTGGTGAAAACTCACACGGGATCGTGAGGCGACAATAAGAAAAGAAATCAAAATGAGAGAGTCTTGTTAGTGAAAACTCGCAAAGAGCACTATAAGGCGATAGTGAGTAGAGAAATGAGAGAGGTCAGCTCGTGAAAACCCTCAAAGGGTGCCCCTGATCGAAAAGAGGATCCGTACAGCCATCGGCATCGACAGAGTCCTGGCAAGGTTTCTCGATTTTGAGGCAAAAAATTGTGATGAATTTCCGAGAGTCGGACGGTTTACACAGATTAGGTATCCAGTCCAAAAGGCATGTCATGTTCATTGAAGTCCGCATGTACTCCCGATAAGTCATTCTTCCCTTTCCCTGAAAGGGACACTTCTTGTTTTAAACTCATTCTCCATTCCATTGTTTTTTAATCCCTTTCGGTCTAACACTGTTCTGAAACTAAGACAAAGAAAGGATGACAAGACTGATTTACAAGGTTCTCATTTGGCGCGAGCTAATGTGTAGAAAGGCACCCAGCCTCGTCACGGTCAAGTTGATCCCAACTAGCCATGGCGGCCGATGCTTCGAAATCAAAACTCTTGGAAAGATAAAATCAAATGGAGCGCCTATAGAGGCAAATGAAGTTGAAAAGGTTGAGTCCCACGTGGTTAACCATCTCGGCAAAGAGTTGAAAAAGCAAAGGTATCCCAAATGCTCTGAATTCGAAGTTGGGAGAAAGAACCCAGAAAAGAAAGGCCTACGAAGGCGAAATAAAGTTGGAAAAGGTTAAGTCCCACGCGACTGGCCATTGCAGCAAAGTCTAAGGAGCCAAAAGTTCCCCAATGCTCCGAAGTAAAGAAAAGAAAAAAATGATGAAAAAAATAATATAAAAAAAAAGTTAGAAGGGAAAGGCCTATGAAGGCAAGATAATGTCGAAAAGGTTGAGTTCCACCGACCAATCATCATGACAAAGTCTGAAAAAGCCAGAGTTTTTCCAGAGTCAGAAAGGCAATTGGTATTCAGGAAGCAACTAGTTGCAATTGAAAGGGCCGAGATCAAGTGATAAAAATAACCAAGGCCACAAAACCAACCATCATTTCAAACTAACAATTGTTATTTGTTTAAAAACATGAAACAGGTGCGATTCAAAGCAACCTTGTGAGAAGCAGGTGCAACCAAAGAGAAACTGCACAAGGGCTAGAAACAGCTTTGCAGCAATGATCAATCCAAAAGGGAAGTCCCTTCCAAATTCTTTCCCACATTCCATGAAATAAAGAACCAAAAAAAATGAACGTCACCAAACGTAAGATCCTTAAAATCTCCATTTTTCTGTTTTCAGCATGCATCATTATTGTTAACATCTCCCATTTTTGTAGCTTAACCCATGTAGAACCTTTTCACCTAGGGGGATCCAGATCATCATTCCGGGTAGAAGTACTCTTCGCTCAGGTTGTTTTACGTAGCTTAACCCAGGTAGAACCTTTTTGCCTAGGGGGATCCAACTCATAGTTCCGGGTAAAAGTACTCTTTGCTCAGGTTATTTTTATGTAGCTTAACCCAGGTAGAACCCTTTCGCCTAGGGGGATCCAGCTCATAGTTCTGGGTAGAAGTACTTTTCGCTCGCGTTGTTTTTATGCAACTTAACCCAGGTAGAACCTTTTCGTCTAGGGGGATCCAGCTCATAGTTCCAGGTAGAAGTACTCTTCTCTTAGGTTGTTTTTACGTAGCTTAACCCAGGTAGAACCTTTTCTCCCAGGAGGATCCAGTTCATAGTTTCGAGTAGAAGTACTCTTCACTCAGGTTATTTTTACGTAGCTTAACCCAAGTAGATCCTTTTTCGCCTAGGGGGATCCAGCTCATAGTTCCGGATAGAAGTACTCTTCGCTCAGGTTGTTTTACATAGCTTAACCCAGGTAGAACCTTTTCACCTAGGGGATCCAGCTCATAGTTCCGGGTAGAAGTACTCTTCGCTCAGGTTGTTTTTACGTAACTTAACCTAGGTAGAACCCTTTTTGCCTAGGGGGGTCCAGCTCATAGTTCCGGGTAGAAGTACTCTTCGCTCAGGTTGTTTTCAATAGCTTAACCCAGGTAGAACCTTTTCACCTAGGGGGATCCAGCTCATAGTTCCGGGTAGAAGTACTCTCGCTCAAGTTGTTTTTACATAGCTTAACCCAGGTAGAACCTTTTCACCTAGGGGGATCCAGCTCATAGTTCCGAGTAGAAGTACTCTTTGCTCAGGTTGTTTTACATAGCTTAACCCAGGTAGAAACTTTTCAGATAGGGGGATCCAACTCATAGTTCCGGGTAGAAGTACTCTTCGCTCAGATTGTTTTTACGTAGCTTAACCCAGGTAGAACCTTTTTCGCCTAGGGGGGTTCAGCTCATAGTTCCAGGTAGAAGTACTCTCGCTCAGGTTATTTTTACGTAGCTTAACTCAAATAGAACCTTTTCACCTAGGGGGATCCAGCTCATAGTTCCAAGTAGAAGTACTCTTCGCTCAGGTTGTTTTTACGTAGTTTAACCCAGGCAGAACCTTTTCACCAAGGGGGATCCAGCTCATAGTTCCGGGTAGAAGTACTCTCGCTCAGGTTGTTTTTACGTAGTTTAACCCAGGCAGAACCTTTTCACCTAGGGGGATCCAGCTCATAGTTCTGAGTAGAAGTACTCTTTGCTCAGGTTGTTTTACATAGCTTAACCCAGGTAGAACCTTTTCACCTAGGGGGATCCAGCTTATAGTTCCGCGTAGAAGCACTCTTCGCTCAGGTTGTTTTTACGTAGCTTAACCCAGGTAGAACATTTTTTGCCTAGAGGGATCCAGCTCATAGTTCTGGGTAGAAGTACTCTTCCCTCAGGTTGTTTTACATAGCTTAAACCAGGTTTCCAGGTAGAACCATTTCACCTAGGGGGATCCAGCTCATAGTTTCGGGTAGTAGTACTCCCGCTCAGGTTATTTTTACGTAGCTTAACTCAAATAGAACCTTTTCACCTAGGGGGATCCAACTCATAGTTCCAAGTAGAAGTACTCTTCGCTCAGGTTGTTTTACATAGCTTAACCCAGGTAGAACCTTTTTGCCTAGGGGGATCCAACTCATAGTTCCGGATAAAAGTACTCTTCGCTCAGGTTGTTTTTATGTAGCTTAACCCAGGTAGAACCTTTTCGCCTAGGGGGATCCAGCTCATAGTTCTGGGTAGAAGTACTCTTTGCTCACGTTGTTTTTATGCAACTTAACCCAGGTAGAACCTTTTCGTCTAGGGGGATCCAACTCATAGTTCCAGGTAGAAGTACTCTTCTCTTAGGTTGTTTTTACGTAGCTTAACCCAGGTAGAACCTTTTCTCCCAGGAGGATCCAGTTCATAGTTTCGAGTAGAAGTACTCTTCACTCAGGTTATTTTTACGTAGCTTAACCCAGGTAGATCCTTTTTCGCCTAGGGGGATCCAGCTCATAGTTCCGGATAGAAGTACTCTTCGCTCAGGTTGTTTTACATAGCTTAACCCAGGTAGAACCTTCTCACCTAGGGGGATCCAACTCATAGTTCCGGATAGAAGTACTCATCGCTCAGGTTGTTTTTACGTAACTTAACCTAGGTAGAACCCTTTTTGCCTAGGGGGGTCCAGCTCATAGTTCCGGGTAGAAGTACTCTTCGCTCAGGTTGTTTTCAATAGCTTAACCCAGGTAGAACCTTTTCACCTAGGGGGATCCAGCTCATAGTTCCGGGTAGAAGTACTCTCGCTCAAGTTGTTTTTACATAGCTTAACCCAGGTAGAACCTTTTCACCTAGGGGATCCAGCTCATAGTTCCGAGTAGATGTACTCTTTGCTCAGGTTGTTTTACATAGCTTAACCCAGGTAGAACCTTTTCACCTAGGGGGATCCAACTCATAATTCCGGGTAGAAGTACTCTTCGCTCAGATTATTTTTACGTAGCTTAACCCAGGTAGAACCTTTTTCGCCTAGGGGGGTTCAGCTCATAGTTCCAGGTAGAAGTACTCTCGCTCAGGTTGTTTTTACGTAGCTTAACCCAGGTAGAACCTTTTTCGCCGAGGCGGATCCAGCTCATAGTTCCGGGTAGAAGTACTCTTGCTCAGGTTGTTTTTACGTAGTTTAACCCAGGCAGAACCTTTTCACCTAGGGGGATCCAGCTCATAGTTCCGGGTAGAAGTACTCTCGCTCAGGTTGTTTTTACGTAGTTTAACCCAGGCAGAACCTTTTCACCTAGGGGGATCCAGCTCATAGTTCTGAGTAGAAGTACTCTTTGCTCAGGTTGTTTTACATAGCTTAACCCAGGTAGAACCTTTTCACCTAGGGGGATCCAGCTTATAGTTACGCGTAGAAGCACTCTTCGCTCAGGTTGTTTTTACGTAGCTTAACCCAGGTAGAACCTTTTTTGCCTAGAGGGATCCAACTCATAGTTCTGGGTAGAAGTACTCTTCGCTCAGGTTGTTTTACATAGCTTAAACCAGGTTTCCAGGTAGAACCATTTCACCTAGGGGGATCCAGCTCATAGTTTCGGGTAGTAGTACTCCTGCTCAGGTTATTTTTACGTAGCTTAACTCAAATAGAACCTTTTCACCTAGGGGGATCCAGCTCATAGTTCCAAGTAGAAGTACTCTTCGCTCAGGTTGTTTTACATAGCTTAACCTAGGTAGAACCTTTTTACCTAGGGAGATCCAGCTCATAGTTCCGGGTAGAAGTACTCTTCGCTCAGGTTGTTTTTACGCAGCTTAACCCAGGTAGAACCTTTTTGCCTAGGGGGATCCAGCTCCATTGTTCCGGGTAGAAGTACTCTTCTCTAAGGTTATTTTTATGTAGCTCAAAAATATTTTCGGGTAGAAGCACACTTCACCCATTCTTAGTTTTCGCAACTTAACAAGGCACCAACCCCCGGTGTCAACCCCTGGTTACATTTCCTTTTCAAGTAATACAAGGCACCAATCCCCAGTTACATCCCTTTTCCGTAATACAGGGTTCCAACCCCAAGTTACAGATATAGGGTCATCACTCCCTATTCTCCTTACCAGTGTAGGGTACACCAATCCCTAGCTGAGCTTTCCAGTATAGGGTACACTAATCCCTCGTTGAGCTTTCCAACATAGTGTCTCCACCCCCTAGTTGATTTTATTTTAGACATAGGGTCTCCACTCCCTAGTCTGCTTTTCCAATATAGGGTCTTCACTCCCTAGTTGATTTTATTTTAGACATAGGGTCTCCACTCCATAGTCGCTTTTCCAACATAGGGTCTTCACTCCCTAGTTGATTTCATTATAAATACATGGCTCCACTCCCTAATCTCTTTTTCCCAAAGAAACACAATCCTGATTTTATTGCTTTCAATAAAGAAGTAGTTTAGATTTTATTATAAAAACTCACGAAATTTCCTAGTGAAAATTGGGGCAGAAAAATTTCGTTCGTTTTTTTTGGTGTCTGAGCAGGTTTTACCTCGAGGCACAGGGTTCGAGACGACCAAAAGAATGAGTCTCAATCCAGAATAAAGAAAAAAGAAGAAAAAGAAAAAGAAGTGAACTCAAAGCGGGAAAAGATGCGGACTACTCAAAATTTAATTGTAGTCACAAGTTTCGCATGTCCCACCTTGATCCGAAAAGCTGAAGAAGAGGGAACCAACACCTGCAGCTAATAAGCATCAAGATTCAAATCAGAGTCCGCATGAAGAACCAACTAAGACTCAAGATCAAGCTTCAGAAGACTCATAGATAGGAATCTTGTAATTTCTAGCTAATAGGCTTAGTTAGTCTTTTTGATTTTGATATAATAATGGGACCACGGATCGGAACCTCAACGACACCTCTCTCGGCTCTAAACCTCAGTACTCCATCACCTCATTCACTTCTGAACTACACGTGACCTGATTCCTTTATAGCCAAGGATATGTAGGCAGCTTAGATACTAGGGCTCAGTCACATTCTCCTTTCTTTAGATTTTGGCCTCTCTAAATAAGGGTCGGGTCAAAAATCCTGTCTAGTCATTCTTTGTCTGAAAACTCTTCGCGTTTCCAGTCAAAGAGGGGCAGCTATAGACATGTGATTTTTGACCCTCCCAAAGATTTTTCATATTTTAGCACGTAAATATTTTATTTAGGCCTAATTTTGGACCTAGCCCATAATTCTCAAGCCCATAATTTCTAGGCCCATACCCCTAACCTAATCCCTACCCCTATATAATAGTATTTAACACCTAAAATAAAACTACACATAAAAACCATCAAATCCGCCGCTTGTCTTCAAAAATAAGGAGAAAAATACAAAGATGGATTTAGACTCTAAGACCTAGGAGGAGCCGCAATTCACGACCCATTTGACTCCCATTTTTCTACCTCATTAAAGACGAAAATCAATACCTATCACAAAAGGAGGAATCAGCGCTGCGAAAATCGAGGCCCTTCTCCTTCGTCTTCATTTCTGAAAACACACACATCAGCCATCACCCATCTAAAAAACCTAGCCTTCCCATCTCTTCTCCATTCTCTCATCTGAAGCCATACACTCCTTTGCGCTATCAATCTCACACGGATTTAAACCCCTTCCCAAGAGATGAAACAAAAGGCTGATTTCAAACATTTTGATTCTCGGATCCGAGAGTAAGAAAACAGAGGAATTTCCAAAAAAAAAGAAGAGAAAACAAAGAAGAAAGAGCGGGATAGATAGAACTTCCATGATCATTTGAATATGCTGTTGGTTGTTTCGATTTTTGGGGGTTTCCTTTGAGTTTGTTGCCGATTTGAAATGAGGTGTTGACATGCGAGTCAGCTGAGAATGGATATTCTGGAGTTTGAGGTGCTAGAAATCGTTGCTGTCTGCTGCTGTTACTGCTGATTTTTGCTTGCGCCGAGCTTTGCTGAGCTTCCTAGCTTCTTTTTGTTTCTTGCTTGTAGAGGTACGATTCATACTATTGAGAACTTTCAAATGTGTGTAGTCGCTGAAATTTGTGAGATATAATTATTAAGTCTCATGTGTGTTTTCTTTCATTGTCTTATTGTTAATGTCCAAGTTGCAAGTAAAATGAGTTGAATGACCAATTTTGTTAGTGCTTCAACATATTTCTGTTTGAACACATTTGTTTGAGTTGTGCTATGTGATTTCTACTTTGAAATGATCTATATGCAAAGGCATATTTCCAGATCTGTTAATTGTGTACGTTTAGCCCCTTTTAGTAAGACAAGTACGCCACCTTTCAATTTGTTTGCTCGTGGAATGAAAGAACGAGTCAGTAGTGTATAATACTTGGTTGCTTTGGAAAATTGATCTTTTGGTATGTAATGTTATCTACTAATCTTGTTTTTTTTCTTTTTTTTAGCTCTATTTCTTTATTTGTTCAAAAATGAATAAAGAAAATAAAACACTACAAAGGCAAGACACTAGGCATATGATGGCATGAATCTTGGGACAAACATTTTGGTTGTTTACATCGGCAACTAATTTTGGTTTAATTCCAGTCATATAATTGTACTGTCGGATGTTCTAAGTGCTATGAAACCTACTTATATATTCTTCACTTCGACACTTTGTCGGACTATTTTATTCGTTTACCATGTAATTTGTAAATTGATGTTAAATGCTTGATGAAGTTGGTCTTTGGAGCATGTGGTAGATCTCAGTAGCCCCTTTATGAAAAAAAAAATGAATAAGATTTTCCTGTTCACCATCACACCTTTTTTATAAAAGAAAAGTTGCAGCTTGTGCTGCACATGTACCTAAAGGCAAAGTAGTTAGCCGAATAGTAATCATGTTGATAATTAGCTTCAGTTTTTCCACCTTGGTATCAATTGTGCGTTTTCATGCATTCCGTTGCTGTTCTTTTGAATCTCGTGCATGATCCAGGTTTGCAGCTTTATCATGGAAGTTATAAAGTAAAGTTACAAATTGTTTTCAGTACTATAATCCACCTTCCATGTGAACAATCATAGTTTGCTTTAGGCTCGATTTAGATTAGTATTGCAATTATGTATACGTTCGCGTAATATGATTGCGAATTTAATTCTAAAAGTAGCTCGAGGGATGCGTTCGCGCAACTTCAACCAAAATTTTCTTAATAAAATAAACAAAGCGTTATTAGTTGTGGACATGTTTGTGTGACATGATTTTTGACGCGCTAAAGGAAAAGAGTATACGTACGCGCAACTCAATTCTTTAATTACAAAAATCAGGTGATTAAAAGCGGTAAAAGATAATTGCATATTAGGTTTTAAAAATTAGTAGTTAAACAACTAAGCCAAATATAAATTGCTAAGCGACCGTGCTATAACTACGGAACCCGAGAATGCCTAACACCTTCTCTCGGATTAACAGAATTCCTTATCTAGAATTTTTCGTTCGCAGACTCTGTAAAAAAATAAAATTTCCTCGATTTGGGATTTTAAAATAAATAGGTGACTTGGGACACCAATTAAAATATTCTAAGTAGCTACTCTAAATTTGAAATAAATAATCCCATTTCGATTATGTCACTTTAATTGGAAAAACTCCATTATACCTCCGGGTGTGTAAAAAAGAGGTGTGGCATCTATTCCTTTGTTTTCTTCTCTAATTATGAGTAGCTAGACCCATAAGCTAGGGTTATGGCTCAACCCTAGTGTGGGTAATTGATGAGTCTTGTGTTTTGATGCTTGATTGTCTATGGGTGTTTGATATTTGAACTAATTTCATGTTTAATTGCTGAATTAGTGGTTGCAAACACTAGTTTGTATTTAGTTGACTTTGGCTCTTCTTGAGAAAGAGAGTCTAAGTTTCTGAAATTGGTCCAACAAGGAATTGGAGCGTACTCAAGAGATTGACAGCCCCAATTAAAGGGTTAAACCTAGAGATAGTAATACCCGACTTGAACCTTGATTGCTTGTGAACATTTTCATACCCAATTGGTCTTGAGAAAGTCACTTCGTGCAAAATCACTTGAACTACCGAGAGGTATAGAGTGAGTAGAATCGTGCAATGGTTATATCATACTCCCCAAATGTGACGATCTAGCTTTAGACTCAAGAATCTGTCAATTGACCACCTAGGCAAAAGTCACTACCATAGTGCCTTTTTAATCATTTGAACAACTCGCAATAGTTTAAGCTTAGCTTATTTTAGTTTAATTGAGCATTATAGTTTTATAAAATTAGAATCATAATCAAAACCAAAAATGTGTAGAAGTGCAATTTGGAGCAAACATGCATCTCTCATTAAGATAGACACCCGACTCCAATATCTAGCTCCCCGTGGAAATTGATCCCAACCTTAATCGGGTAAAAGCTACTTCGACCTCTCTCGCTACTCAATAGTAGTGCAGGGTTGGCTTCGATCACTTTTTGGTGCTGCTGGCGGGGAGCTAACGATTTTGGCTATCTATCTAAATAGTTTTGTGTATTGTTCTTCTTTCCTTCTGTGTTACTAATTTGTTTGTGTCACAACTTTAGGTACAAAATGGCAGCAAACTTAAATAATGCACCTTTTGGAGATCTTCCGCCGGAGGAGGAAGTAGATGACAATGTTGAAGATGAGGTCCCTATTGTGCCTCAAGGACAAAGGAGAGGCCGCCAGGCCAATGATAATTTTCAAGACCCTCCCCCGCTACCTCCAAGAGTGGCTCCTAGAGTGCTTCCAAACCAAGGCTATGCAAGTGCAATTGTCCCACTACGGATCCGGACGGGCAATTTTCAAATAACCAATGTGATGCTGACTTTGCTAGAGCAGCGTGGGTAATTCACGGGTGCTGCAAATCAAAATGCTTACAAACATCTCAAGGGGTTCGTGGATACCTTTTGGGGGAGTAATCAAACTAATGTGTCGGAGGATGCTCTTCGGTTGAGACTCTTCCCATTTTCATTTAGAAGAAAGGCATTTGATTGGATTTAGTGACTTCCCAACCATTCCATCACTACTTGGGATGAGTTAGCGGATAAGTTCATTGCAAAATCTTTCTCACCGGGGCATATGGCTGCATTAAGAGATGAGATCTTGGCGTTCAAGAAAGAGTCCACAGAACCTTTGCATAAGATTTGAGAGTGTTATAGAACAGTGGTGAAGGAATGCCCCAACAATGATATGACCGAGGTGATGATCCAACAAACCTTTTACCGTGACATTAACACAACAAACCAATGCATAGTGAACCAACTTGCTGGGGGAAACTTTATGAAACTATCTTATGATGAGGCTTGTGACATACTTGACGAGATGACTGACACTTCTTCTGCATTGTAAAGTAGAGCCAATGTGCCCTATGGTGACCCCATGGTCACTTATTTGCACAAGGAGTTACATGATCATGGGCAGGCTATAGTTGAGTTGACAAATACAATGAACCAACTAGTAAAGGCACAATTGCAACACGTTCAAAATCCTCGCCAAGTAAATGCTATGGAGGGTGTCAACATGTTAGTCAACAAAAGAAGACAACGAGGTTAACAAAACCAAGGGAATTCAGAGCAATTTGACAATAATTGTGGTGGATTTCAAGATGATGGTTTTGATGGACAGAGTGAAGAGGTGCAGTATGTGAATAATTATCAAGGCCAAAGGGGCAATTCTTCCAACCAACAACAATGGAGACCCCAAGGCAACTGGGACAATCAACAACAACAATGCAGTGGTAATTGGAGGAACAACAACTAAAACAACAACTAGGGCAATCAGAGCAACAATCAAAACAATCAAGGAAATTGGAATGATAATAACAATTGGGGTGGTAACAACAATCAAGGTAGATGGAACAATGGAAACCAAGGAAACCGGGGGCAAGGATTTCAAAGGCCGCCAATGTACCAACAACCGAACAATCCACCCCATTTCCATCTCAAGGTCCTAGTTCTTCTAGCAATGATATGGGGAAAATTGTAATGATGTTCGAACAGATGATGAAATAGAGTGCGGATTCTGATGCTCAGTTGTCTTCCCACAATACTTCGATTCGGAATTGGAGGTTCAGTTGGGCCAAATCTCATAGTCCTTAAATACTCGCCCTAAGGGTGCTCTACCAAGTGATACGGTAGTGAACCGAAGGGTGGGAACAATCATGTTATGGCGGTAACTACAAGGAGTGGACGAGGCGGTGATGTGAATGCCTCCAAACAAAAGCAAGTTTTGAGTGATGATGTTGAGTTGCAAGAAGATGAAGTTCCTTTGGTGGTTGAAAATGTGATTGATGAGAATGTGAATGAAGAAGTGAGGATTGATGTTCAATATGCCGAGGTGGAAACTCAAAATGATGTGAACCCGTCTAGGGAACACATAATAGACATGCCGGAGCCGGTTGTGCCTAAAGCCAAGGCTCCTTTTCCAAGGCCACCTCCACCTTATCCTCAAAGGATCGCGAAGCAGAAAAATGAGAATCACTTTAAAAAGTTCATTGACAAGATGAAGAGCTTATCCATTAATGTTCCTTTGGTGGAGGCTCTTAAACAAATGTCGGGCTATGCTAAATTCATGAAGGACTTGGTGACAAAGAAGCAGTCTATGGATTATGAAACTATAAAGATGACTCACCAAGTTAGTGCAATAGTGCATTCAATGGCCCCGAAGCTTAAAGATCCCGGTGCTTTCACCATTCCTTGCAGGCTAGTATCAATTTGATGCCCTACTCAGTTTTCAAAACTTTGGGTATTGGGAAACCTAGACCGACTTCTATAAGATTGCAAATGGCGGATAGAACGATGAAGAGACCATTGGGTATTATTGATGATATGCTCGTTCGGGTGGATAAATTTATCTTGCCAGCTGACTTTGTGATCTTGGATTATGAGGTAGATTATGAAGTTCCTATCATGTTGGGGAGACCTTTCCTTACCACGGGGAAGGCCTTAGTTGTTGTGGAAGCAGGGGAACTCACCTTCCGGGTGGGTGATGAAAAAGTGGTCTTTCATGTGTGCAAGTCAATGAAGCAGCCCAATAGCACCGAGGTGTGCTCTTTTGTAGACCTTGTCACAACAGTGATAGTTGATGACACCAGTGCAATGATCAATGTGGAGGACCCATTGGAGGCCGTATTGTTGAATCGTGATGTCAATGATAATGAGAGCAGAGTGGAGTGTGTGATTGCTTTACATGGAACGAGCTCTTACTCTTATGAGCCTAGGAAACTCTATCTAGATCTCAAGAATAGGAAGCCTCCACCAACAAAACCATCAATTGTGGAGCCTCCGGTGTTGGAGTTGAAACCATTTCCACACCTCAGGTATGAGTTCTTAGGCCCTAGTTCTACTTTGCCAGTTATAATTTTCTCTTGTCTCACTAACATGCAGGTTGATGCCACATTGGCGGTGCTTCAAAAGCGGAAAAAGGAAATTGGATGGACTCTAGCTGATATTCAGGGGATAAGCCCCGCATTCTGTATGCACAAGATTATTCTGGAAGATTATGCAAAGGTCTCCTTGGAACATCAAAGGAGGTTGAACGAGGCAATGTAACATGCAGGTTGATGCCACATTGGCATTGCTTCAAAAGCGAAAAAGGCAATTGGATGGACTCTAGCTGATATTCGGGGGATAACCCCGCATTCTGTATGCACAAGATTATTCTGGAAGATGATGCAAAGGTCTCCTTGAAACATCAAAGGAGGTTGAACGAGGCAATGTAAGAAGTTGTGAAAAAGGAGGAGATCAAGTGGTTGGATTCCGGGGTTGTGTACCCCATATCTGATAGCTCTTGGACTTTGCTGGTGCAATGTGTACCGAAGAAGGGTGGCATGACCGTGGTTGCAAATTCATAAAATGAGTTGATTCCTACCAGGACCGTCACCGGTTGGAGGGTATGCATGGACTACCACAAGTTGAATAAAGTGACTCGCAAGGATCACTTTCCTTTGCCTTTCCTTGATCAGATGTTAGACCGACTTGCTGGGCGTGCCTTCTACTATTTCTTGGATGAGTATTCTGGGTACAACCAAATCTTGATTGCTCTGGAAGATCATGAGAAGACCACATTCACTTGTCTATATGACACTTTTGCCTTTTCTAGGATGACTTTTGGGTTATGTAATGCACCGGCTACATTCCAGCGGTGTATGATGACCATTTTCACCGATATGGTGGAAGACATTTTGGAGGTGTTCATGGATGACTTTAGTGTTGTGGGAGATTCATTTGATGAGTTCTTGAAGAATTTTGATAGAGTTTTGGCCTGTTGTAAAGAAACCAATCTCGTTATCAATTGGGAGAAATGCCACTTTATGGTGGAAGAGGGCATAGTTCTTGGGCATAAAATTTCAAAACATGGTATTGAGGTAGACAAAGCAAAAATTGATGTGATTTCAAGGCTCCCTCCCCCTACATCCGTCAAGGGAGTTCAAAGTTTTCTTGGGCATGCGGGGTTCTACCAGAGATTTATCAAAGACTTTTTCGAAGGTAGTGAATCCTTTGTGCAAGTTGTTAGAAAAAGATGCCAAGTTCGTGTTTGATGACAAATGTATGCAAGCCATTGAACTTCTCAAGCATAAGTTGACCACCACTCCTGTCATTACCGCACCTAATTGGATCTTACCCTTTGAGATCATGTGTGATGCGAGCGATATTGCGGTTGGGGAGGTTTTAGGTCAAAGAGTGAACAAAATGTTTCATCTAGTGTACTATGCGAGCAAGACAATGAATGATGCTCAAGTTAACTACACGGTGACCGAGAAAGAACTTTTGGTTATTGTGTTCGCAATGGAAATTTTTTGGCCGTATCTCATGGGAGCCAAGGTCATAATCCATACCGACCATGCCGCACTCCGGTACTTGATGACGAAGAAGGATTCCAAAGCTAGACTGATACGATGGGTCTTGTTACTTCAAGAGTTTGATTTAGAGATTGTGGACCGGAAGAGTAGTGAAAACCAAGTGGCGGACCACTTATCCCGCTTGGAGGAGGAGGGCAGGCCTCGTGATGGCCTAGAGATCAATGATTCATTTCTCGACGAACAACTCCTTTCAGTGTTGATGAATGGTATGCCATGGTTTGCGGATGTTGCTAATTTCCTTATGACTAGTAAAATCCCGTGTGAGCTCTCTTCTAACCAAAGGAAGAAGCTCAAGCGGGATAGTTTGGATTTCTATTGGGACGAGCCATACTTTTTCAAGATTTGCACGGATGGTGTGATCCGAAGGTGTGTCCCAGAGGAAGAGCAATTGAGTATCTTGGAGGCTTGTCATTCCTCTTCTTATGGTGGACATTGTCACACTTCCTCTTTCCGGCCCCGCGAGGGGGGCAAGGAGTTTTCTCCAATTAAAGGACAGTCGAAACAGGATTTGTTTGTTTGTTTCAGAGTCGCCACCTGAGAATTTTAAGGCGTCCCAAGTCACCGGTTTTAATCCCTGAATCGAGGAGAACATGACTCTGTTTGTTATTCTGCGAACCAGAAATCTGAGTAAGGAATTCTGTTAATCCGGGAGAAGGTGTTAGGCATTCCTGAATTCCGTGGTTCTAGCACGGTCGCTTAACCATTTTTATATTTTGGCTTAATTATCTTTATTTGTTAAATACATTTTTATTTGTTGCCCAATTTTATTACCGCTTTTGTTTAGATTGTTTACAATTATGTAAACGACTCACGCGTACATATATTCGTATTATATACCCTTTGTAGAGAATCGTGCCACGCATACGTGTACATAAAAAGGTTGATAATGTTATTTTTTGTTTATTTTTATTATAAAAATAGACTTATGTTCGAAATTGTGATTAAAATTAAGAACGTTCGTCGCTCTTGTATGATTAAATAGTGGACTGCACATCTAAGGTTATATGAAATTGATATTGATATTCTCCGAAGAACCCCCTTTTTTATTAAATGTTCACTGGAAGTTGCGCGAACGTATAATCCGAATTGCTTTTAGAAATATAATCAGGTTACGCGATTGCATCCCTAATCACGCAAAATATTCTTAATAGTAGTATAGATTTTCCATAAATTGTTTATTACGTCCATGCATTTTTATGTGAAAGTCATGAGAAATCAATATTTTTCTAGTCTCTAAATTCCTCGAAAAGAATTCACAATTTATTGGACGTTGATCGCAAATTATATTTTTTCGCGTATAAATTATATTCCTCCAAGCCATTCAAATTTAAAGAATAAAATAAACAACGTGTGATTAATACTACCATTTTTCTCGTAAATACAATATATGTATACTCAAAATGTAAATGGCGTATAAAACTAAAAAATCGATTCATGAAAGGGAGTGATATTTTCGAAGAATTTTCATTATTCTATTTGTAGTGAATGCTATTTTTACATTCTTAAAATTGTTACACATTATAAATCTAATCTCCTTCTACATCGCTTGTTCTTAATTTAATAGGCATAATTATTTGGTTAATTTGTTTACAATGGTAGATAAGAATCAAGTTGATAAGAAAGAGAATTATTATACAAATTAATTCAATAAAATTGCATTACATGCAACATAGTTGTACGTCTGAACTATTCATAATATTCTAACATCGCAGCGAACTATATCAACTCACCTTTCACTGATGGTTATACACATAACCGTTCTTATGCCATATACGAATAAAATGCAGCCAACATCATCTAGCCTTAAACAATAAATGAAATTTTAACAAAATAGGCTAATAATGTATTTTCTTGATATTTCCATACTATTCTATATCTTACGAACATTATCGCAAGAGTTAATTAATGGCCAACCTTCTGCCATGTTCCACATCTCGCCCATTCAAACAATAAATGTCATCATTAAACTTCAAAATAAAATTATTGTAGAAGCTACTACCACACGAATTCAATTGGCTAATGGTTTATCCTATCGAGTATAATACTATGTTAACCAACTAAAAAAAAAACTGAAACTTAAACTAATACACTTAATGAATAAGAAATATAATTGTAATTCCAAAACTTCATTTTTCTTCCAATGTTGAAGCTTTTCACAACATGAGTCTTAAAAATATGTACCTGGAAATGAGGGCAGAAGGGGTAAATTCTAGCAGTATCAGCAGCAACAAAACCAGCAGAATATACAGGACCCGTGAAACCCAGACACACAGTAGCAGGATTTTTTAAGAAAATTCAGATTTTAAACCAACAATAAGATCAAACAAATTCGAATGGATTCAAGGGAAACAGTATTTCTGATTTTTAAGACTTAGGACAAGGCAGACTGAAAAGCTCTCAATTTCAAAACACAGAATCAGCTTCAATACTAGTTTCTGATGTAGAATTCTGTTTTACTGTTTCTGTTTTTCTTTCTTTCTATCTTCTTCTTATTTCAGATTTTTCTTTCTTTCCTTTCTTTTTCTCTCTTCTTTTTTCAGATTCCTCTCTATATGGTTGTTTTCTCTTTTTTTTTTGCAATCAGTCCCAACTCTTCTATCTTATACAGGTCTGCCCCCCCTCTCTTTAGTGCTGCCTGGCCCTTTTAAAATCAGAAAAAATCCCCTCCAAAAGCACTAAGGCTGATTTTCTAATAAATCAGCCACTAAAGGTACCTTTTTCCTTATTTTCAGCACTCCCATTACCCTTTGTTCCCCATTAGCATTAATTGATATCTCATTGATAAGGCACTAGCAATAAAGTGTTATAATAACTGTTTCATTACCCAAATACCCCTGAAAATCCCTTAATATTACTGTTATTACTTCCCCAGACTAAAAACTGCCTAAACCTTAACAATTTTATCTGAATTAAACTGTTTAGCAGCTAATAACCAATTCCTAAATCAAGCAAACATTCTGTCCTTACAGATTATGCTAAACAGGGAAATGCAGTAGCTAACTGATCCAACAAACCCAATGTCTAATAGCTAATGGACAAAAACTAAATTCAGATTGAACACTGAACTTTCATACAAACATATTAACAATACACAGAACTTAACAGAACAAAATTTGAATTGAAATTGAGATCAGCATGAATGCAGGGGCATTGACAGTATTGACATTGCCTGAAACTAACTGCTCAAAATCAACACATACATGTTTGACAACCTTTCTGACTTATCAAATAAGAATCAATTAATTGGCAAGAACTGATTAACTGATTACCTTCAACAAAATGATAATAAACAATCCAAAATAAATAAACAAGTTGTTTCAATCAGCATTAATGGAAATAAGAATTTATAAAACAACTAATCGACGAACTTAATCGAGTCGATTATACATATTGTAAACAATCATAACCAACAGAGACAATGCTATAATTTGATCTCATAAACGGGTATGAGACAGAATCACAGAACCAAATAAACAAATATGAAAATTACACAGGCTACTGAAACAGGCAACAATATACACATAAAATACAGAAAGGAATAGGAAAAATACCTTTGAACCTTCAAATTTATACGGACACAGTGTCAACTTGGATTTGGACCTTTTGAAGCTGAACAGACTTTATTCGAAGTATTCTCAATTGAGAATACCTCGATTAAAGAATCTTAGACCTCAATCCTTTAATTAATCGAACATATTCCATAATTTGACATTTTAGGGTTTCAGATTTTTTTCAAATTCAAGGTTCGACCAATTCTGGGTAGATTTGAAGGGAATAAAAGAAGTCTTAGGGGTGAGGGGGGCCTAGGGGTCCTTTGAGGTAAATCCGAAACGGATCTGGGTGAGTTAATGTTTGACTCAAATCTTTAAATGAAGATTCGAGAAGTTCCAAGATGAATCGAGCCAAACAAACAACAGATCCATAACGAGGTAGGTTAGGGGGTTCTATGGTGTTAATTAGGGGCTGTTTGGTTTGGATCTGAGTTTGGCTCGAATCTTCAAATGAAGATTCGAGAACTTTCAGAAGGATTCGAACTTAGTGGCTAACAGATTTGGATAGAGGATGGTCAGGTGGTTTAGGGGTGTTAAGGTGGTGACCGGCGGCGTTGTTGCCGCCGGGTTTCAGGCGATGGAGAATTAGGGCGGCTAGGGTTAGGGGTGTGTTTCGGAGATGACGATGAACATGAGAGGGGGGGGGGTGTTTAGTTAGGGGGCCGGGGTATGGATTTGGGTTTATATAGGAGTGGGGTGGATGGACCAGGGCCGTCGGATTAGCCGAGATCAAAGGCCTGGATTAATTGGTATGAGAGGAACGGTGTCGTTTGAATTTAGTTGGGGTATGGGTTGGCCTGGGCAATGGATCGGGTAGGGGTTACGGGTAAGGGGTGTGAAATATCAGCCGTTGGATTGATTTAATCCAACGGCCCTTGATGAAATATGACCAAACGTCGTCGTTTGGTTTGATTGAATTGGACCGAACATGGGGTGTTTGGATTGGGCTGTGGGGAAGTGATTTTTGGGCCTAGACTTCAGTCCAGGTCCGGATTTTTTTTTTACCTTTATAATCTATTTTCTATTTCCTAATTTTATTCCTAATTTTAATTATAAAAATAAAATTAACCTTACAAAACCTTAATCACCCTTTAACAAACATTAACATACAAGACAAATCATTGATCACACAATGGCATATTTAAATGACGAACAAATAAGATAAATGCATATTTTTTGTGATTTTTAATTAACTCTTAAATGCGTAATTAAATCCTAGATATGCATGCAACATGTATTTTTTGTTTTATTTATTATTTTTTTATTTAACTATAACAAAGTAAACATTTACGGACAAAACACAAATAATTAATAAACGCCACATAAATTCTAAAAATTGCTTACTAAGAGAATTTTGTTTTATTTTTTGATTTATTTTAGAGTAGTTTTCGTGAGGCAAAAATCACGTGCTCACAGCTTCCCCTCTTTGTGCAGAAACTCGAAGAGTTTTCGTGCAAATATAAAGTGAGCGAATACGAGCGATTTTTGCCTGTTCGAATACTCTGTGGGAAGCACTTTTTGAAAGATTTGACCGAACCTCTGCTTCAAAGGTTTCCTACATATCCTTGGCTATAAAGGAATCAGGTCAATGTAGTTCGGAAAGTTTTATGTAGCTGGGACTACCATGGACTGTGATGCTACTGCTGTTTCGTGCTACTTTTACTGCTTGCTGACCTCCTTATTACACCCTGCTTTAAAGGTAAAACAAAAAGCTAAACTAGACTATGGTATATGAATTACAAAATCTTATCTAGATCATGCCCTTGCGTTTCTTGTTGTCTTGATGTCTTGGTGACTCTTGGGCATCTTTTGCTTCTGACTTATTTCGCATTTCCTTTCATTGTGTCTCGTATTTCCTTTATCTGTTTGGGACTCTTGTTGTTTCCTGCTGGGGATTTGGTTGGACTCCTATGCTTTAATTACTTTACGTGTGCTCCTTTCTCATATGGGCGGGCTTTTGACTTCAACCCGTGATGTCAAAATACATTGCCATTCTGTTCTTCAGGTGGGCGCCTGATTGCTGATACTTCAATTGTATTCCCTTATTCTCCAGGTGGGTGCCTGACTGTTGATACTTCAACTGTACTCCCTTATTCTCCAGGTGGGGGCCTGACTGCTGATGCTTCAAATGTATTCCATTATTCTCCAGGTGGGCGCCTGACTGCTTCTTCAATTCTTCATCCTCATTCTCCAGGTGGACGCTTGATTTCTTCTTCCTTTCTTCATCCTTGTTCTCCGGGTGGACATCTAATTTCTTCTTCAATTCTTCATCCTTGTTCTCCAGGTGGACGTCTGATTTCTTCTTCAATTCTTCATCCTTGTTCTCCAGGTGGACGCCTGATTTCTTCTTAAATTCTTCATCCTCATTCTCCAGGTGGACGCCTGATTTCTTCTTAAATTCTTCATCCTCATTCTCCAGGTGGACGCCTGATTTCTTCTTCAATTCTTCATCCTTGTTCTCCAGGTGGACGCCTGATTTCTTCTTAAATTCTTCATCCTTGTTCTCCAGGTGGACGCCTGATTTCTTCTTAAATTTTTCATCCTCATTCTCCAGGTGGACGCCTGATTTCTTCTTCAATTCTTCATCCTCATTCTCCAGGTGGACGCCTGATTTCTTCTTCAATTCTTCATCCTTGTTCTCTAGGTGGACGCCTGATTTCTTCTTCAATTCTTCATCCTTGTTCTCCAAGTGGACACCTGATTTCTTCTTCATCCTCATTCTCCAGGTGGACGCCTGATTCCTTCTTCAATTCTTCATCCTTGTTCTCTAGGTGGACGCCTGATTTCTTCTTCAATTCTTCATCCTTGTTCTCCAGGTGGACGCCTGATTTCTTCTTAAATTCTTCATCCTCATTCTCCAGGTGGATGCCTGATTTCTTCTTCAATTCTTCATCCTCATTCTCCAGGTGGACGCCTGATTTCTTCTTCAATTCTTCATCCTTGTGGACGCCTGATTTCTAATACTTCAACTGCTCATCCTTATTCTCCAAGTGGATGCCTGACTTCTAACACTTCCATTGCTCTTCCTTATTCTTCAAGTGGACGCCTGATTTCTTCTATTTCTTTCATCGGGTGTTTCCTGACACAAATATTGTTTTTGCCCCTGTTTCAAATCAAAGAAAACTTTGTTAGTTTAAAGCAGGGTGGTTAGCTGGGGCATTCTTGCCGATGGTGGGGTTTCTCTTTGTCTTGTTTTACTGCCTTGGAATGGTTGAGAAGACTGTTTTGTCCTTGTAATTGATCCTTAACTTATAGGATCCCCAACTGTTGTTTTCACTTCAAACCCTTTCAAATGTAATCATATGTCTCTCCTGACATTGCTGAACCACTTTTTGATTCCACTTTTCTTACACCCATATCTTATTTTTATCCTATTACCTCCTGCCCATCATGGCCGTATTTTGTCTTATGCAATCTTGAATCTTGGTAGTATACCTTGACATTCCTTCTTATTTGTTTGGAACAAAACTCATCTCAAAACTTTAGAAGAGTAAGATTATTAGTGACGAAAACATGATGATTTCGACAATCTAGAATGAAAAGAAAAATCCAAATTTGGATGACTGTTGGAGAAAGAATAAAGAACTTATCTGATTGGAGTCACTGGCACCAATGATCAGGGTATGCATTTTGGATTAATCAACCCAGTCTTTTTAACCAATCTCCTTTCAATTGTTTCATTTTCCAAAAATTTCTACAACCCAATTTTCTTTTGCCAATTTACAAGCCTTATTCGGATTGCAGTATCTAAAAGAGTTTTCACCGGCAAACCTTCCTCATTTGTTTATTTCTTCATCCCTTTTCGCCTTATGGTGCCCACGAAGGTTTTCACCAATAAGACTCTCTCATTTTACTTTCTCTCAACTTCCGTCGTCTTATGGTGCCCGTGTGGGTTTTCACCTATAAGACTCTCTCATTTTTACTTCCTTTTCTTGTTTGGACCAGAGTGTTATGAACCATCTTCATTTGCTCGACTCGGCATTTTTCTAAGATTTATCGAAAGGTCTTTTTGGTATATGGTTGGAATCAAAAGTTAAACAATTTTGATATGGGTTTACAATTACAACTCTTGGAATCTTTTTCTTATTACCAATACAATTCCTGCCCCAGTTTCTTGATTGGGGTCTCTTGATGTTTATTTTTGTGCACATTATGCATATCGTGCACCCTATGACCGAGCCGTGAGGCGCCTACGTATCCTCTTTGAGGAATCAGGTCAAACGTAGTTCACTACAATAATAGTGATTTTCTATTTTTTTTTTATTTTTTTTTATTTTTTGTTATTTGATATTCATTGATTCCAAGAGAGGGTAAGAAAGAAATGAATGTGGATCAAAGGGGAAACAAAAGGTACAGTGTTTGGATAGCACAATAAATTGCCTTTGTCATTCTAATCTTCGAAATAATGCCGAATACAAACATTTAATAACTATACTAAAGAAAAATCATGCATAATATCTCTTTACCGCGTCAGAATTGATAGCCATGTCTATGCATTTTCCTTCAATATCTGTTAAACATAGTGCACCATTCGACAATACTCTGGTCACAATGAATGGTCCTTGCCAATTCGGGGCAAATTTGCCCTTTGCTTCAACCTGATGTGGAAGAATACGTTTCAGCACATGTTGACCCACTTCAAACTTTCGGGGACGCACCTTTTTGTTGTATGCCCTTGCTATTCTTCTTTGATATAATTGGCCATGACATACTGCTGCCAATCATTTTTCATCAATCAAGTTTAACTGTTCCAGACGGGTTTTGACCCATTCATCATCATCAATCTTAGCTTCGGCGATGATCCGAAGGGAAGGAATTTCAACTTCTGCAGGAATTACTGCCTCAGTGCCATATACCAACAAATAAGGAGTTGCTCCTACTGAAGTGCGAACAGTAGTGCGATATCCCAACAACGCAAATAGTAATTTTTCGTGCCATTGTCTTGAACCTTCTACCATTTTCCGAAGTATCTTCTTTATGTTTTTGTTGGCTGCCTCGACTGCTCCATTCGCCTTGGGCCGATATGGGGTAGAATTGCGATGTATAATCTTAAACTGTTGACATACTTCCCTCATTAAGTTATTGTTAAGATTAGCACCGTTATCTGTGATGATCACCTTTGGGATTCCGAATCGACATATGATATTTGAGTGAACAAAATCGACCACAGCTTTCTTGGTCACTGATTTTAATGTTTTAGCCTCAACCCATTTGGTAAAATAATCAATGGCTACCAGAATGAACCTGTGCCCATTGGATGCTGCCGGCTCAATTGGTCCAATCACATCCATGCCCCAGGCAACGAAGGGCCATGGTGCCGACATTGTGTGCAACTCGGATGGTGGAGAATGAATCAAATCCCCGTGTATCTGGCATTGATGACACTTGCGCACAAAACTGATACAATCTCGCTCCATGGTAAGCCAATAGTAACCAGCTCGGAGAATTTTCTTTGCCAACACATATCCGCTCATGTGGGGTCCGCAAACTCCCGAATGTACTTCAGACATGACAGCCGTAGCTTGTCTGGCATCTATGCATCTTAATAATCCAAGGTCTGGTGTTTTTTTATACAAAGCTCCTCCGCTTAAGAAGAATCCATTTGCCAATCGCCTAATGGTTTTCTTTTGATCCCCTGTGGCTTGTGCTGGATATATCCCTATTCTGATATACTCCTTGATGTCGTGGAACCATGGTTCACCGTCAAATTCCTCTTCAACCATATTGCAGTAAGCGTGCTGATTGTGGACTCGAATATGTAGTGGATCCACATAAGCTTTGTCCGGATGGTGCAATATTGATGCCAGGGTAGCCAATGCATCGGCAACCTCATTATGGATCCTTGGAATATGTCGGAACTCCACTGATTGAAACCGCTGACAAAGATCATTTAGACATTGTCGGTATGGTATGAGCTTCAAGTCTCGGGTTTCCCATTCTCCTTGAATTTGATGTACCAGAAGATCCGAATCTCCCATTACTAAGATTTCCTGGATACCCATGTCTGCGGCTTGCCTTAACCCCAAAATACAAGCTTCATATTCAGCCATATTATTGGTGCAATAAAATCATAGTTGAGCCGTAACAGGATAGTGATGCCCTGTTTCAGAAATGATTATAGCTCCTATCCCGACTCCTTTCATGTTAGCGGCCCCATCAAAGAAAAGTTTCCAGCCAGGTTTTTCAATTTGCTCCATCTCATCGATATGCATTATTTCTTCATCGGGAAAATAGGTTTTCAATGGCTCGTACTCCTCGTCGACCGGGTTTTCAGCTAAATGATCGGCCAACGCTTGGGCTTTCATTGCAGTCCGAGTCACATAGATGATGTCAAATTCTGTGAGCAATATCTGCCACTTTGCAAGTCTCCCCGTTGGCATAGGCTTTTGAAAAATATATTTCAACGGATCCAGACGCGAAATGAGGTAAGTAGTGTAGGATGACAAATAGTGTTTCAATTTCTGAGCTACCCAAGTTAGGGCGCAACATGTCTTCTCCAGATGAGTATACTTAACCTCATAAGCTGTGAATTTCTTGCTAAGGTAGTAGATGGCCTGTTCTTTTCTGTCGGTGAGGTCATGTTGCCCCAATACACAACCAAATGAATTTTCCAAGACCGTCAAGTAAAGAATCAGAGGTCTTCCTGGCTCTGGCGGGACCAGCACGAGTGGGTTTGACAAGTATCCTTTTATCTTATCAAATGCTTCTTGACACTCTTCAGTCCATTTGACCGCATCATCCTTTTTAACAATTTGAAAATAGGCTCACAGGTTGTCGTGAGCTGAGCAATAAACCTGCTGATGTAATTCAACCTCCCCAGCAAACTCATTACTTCAGTTTTGTTTCTTGGATGTGGCAATTCTTGGATGGCTTTGATTTTTGATGGGTCTAGCTCGATGCCTCGCCGACTGACTATGAATCCCAGCAACTTTCCAGATGGAACACCAAATGCAGATTTGGCAGGGTTAAGCTTGAGGTTGTACCTGCAAAGTCTTAAGAAGAATTTCCTCAAATCCCCAACGTGGTCGGCCTGATGCTTTGATTTTATGATCACATCGTCCACGTATACCTCAATTTCCTTGTGTATCATATCATGAAACACCGTGGTCATTGCTCTCATGTAGGTTGCCCCGGGTTCTTCAAATCGAATGGCATTACCCGGTAACAATAAGTTCCCCATGGTGTGATAAATGCCGTCTTTTCTACATCTTCTTCGTCCATTAGAATTTGATGATACCCGGTATAACAATCCACGAAAGATCCTATCTCATGCTTGGCACAATTATCGATCAAAATATGGATATTGGGTAATGGGAAATTATCCTTCGGACTTGCTTTGTTGAGATTGTGGTAGTCGACGCATACTCTAATTTTGCCATCTTTCTTTGGCACAGGAACGATATTAGCCAACCAAACAGGATATCGAGCGACTCGAATGACCTTTGCCTCCAACTGTTTGGTGATTTCTTCTTTAATTTTCACACTCATATCAGGCTTGAACTTTCTCAACTTTTGCTTGACAGGAGGCACCATTGGATCGGTGGGCAATTTGTGAACCACTAAATCAGTGCTCAAGCCTGGCATGTCGTCATATGACCATGCAAAAACATCTTTGAATTCTATGAGTGCCTTAATTAACTCTTCTCGGATCTTTGGTTCGAGATGGACACTTATTTTAGTTTCTCGGATATTATTCGTGTCCCCTATATTGATGTCTTCGGTATCACTCAGGTTAGGTTTGCTTTTTTCTTCAAAATGAATTAACTCTTTACTAATCTCTTCGAAAGCCTCATCCTCATCATATTCTGATTCATAATCACAATATATTTCTTGAATTATTATTTCGGAACCTGATTGATTTTTAAGACTGGGCTGAGGATTCCTCATGCATGCCATATCACTAGAGCCATCGTAAAAAGAACTGTACAGAAAAAGAAGAAAAAGAAAAGAAAACTATCAGGAATGATAATGAAAAAGGAAACTGTATTTTATTGGATGATGAAAGATAACAAGGTTTGCACACTTTAAACAAACTGTAAGATAAGCATTGGGATTACAACCCTGAGGTAACCCAAACAAACTGAAGGAAAATCAAAATAAACTACCAAGACTCTTTTCGAATGGGGAGAGAAGTGGCTTTCCAATTATTAAGCTTTGTTTTTAGCCCAACGAATTGAACTTCTGCGTTGCTACAACCTTCCCCGCTTTCCACCATATTCACATCGTTAAATAATTTCCCGAATCTTTCAATTAATTCCTCCTCAGAATTGACCAGAGATTTAGGAATTGTTGTTATCGGGTGATTTTTAGCACCGGTCTTGACAAAAGACTTTGATAGATGTGGGACTGGTTTTGGAAGAACCCATGCCTTTTGTTTCAGCTTTCTGGCCTTGCTCACGTCTGTGACAGTGGGTATGAATCCCAAACCAAATGTTCCCCAGTTCTCGGGGAGAGATACTGGTTGTATAATTCCTTGCAAAGATGAGCCCAAACCTTTGCCGGGTATAAAACCATTTTTTAACATTTCATAGGCTACCATGACTGATGCGGAGGTTATCTTTGGATTCGGAAGGTACTTCCCCTCTGGAATTTTCTCTACCGACACTGTGTCGGACACTTGGTATACCCATGGTCCCTGGTCATTTTCTATTCCCTTGACCGGTACAATGGCACTGCTGTGAGCATTTAAACTTTCTTCCCCATGCACAACTATTTCTTGCTGATCCCATTCAAACTTGACCGCCTGGTGTAGTGTTGACGGGACTGCTTTAGCAGCATGGATCCATGGTCGACCCAATAGCAAATTATAAGAAACAGTTATATCCAACACTTGAAACTCCGTTGTGAATTCAACTGGCCCTATTGTCAGCTCCAGCACTATGTCACCAAATGAATCTCTGCTTCCACTGTCAAATCCCCGTACGCAAATACTATTCTTCTGGATCCTCTCCTTTTTTATTTTCAATTTGCTTAAAGTGGAGAGAGGGCATATGTTTGCACTTGACCCATTGTCAACCAATACCCGGGTTACTACGGAGTTTTCACATTTCACAGTGAGGTAAAGAGCTCTGTTGTGCTCAGTACCTTCCACAGGCAATTCATTATCAGAAAATGTAATTCTGTTTGCCTCAAAGATTCTGTTGGCTATTCTTCCCAAATGATTTACAGAGATTTTATCAGGAACGTGAGCCTCATTTAGGATTTTCATCAAAGCTAGACGGTGCTCCTCTGAACGGATCAGTAATGACAATAATGAAATTTGAGCGGGCGTCTTTTTCAGTTGTACCACAACAGAATAGTCATGTAGCTTCATTTTTCTTAAAAACTCTTCCGCTTCTTCTTCCGTCACAACTTTCTTTATTGGTGTTGGATTATTTTTAGTTTTTCTTAACTCTTCGGGAGAAAAACATCTTCCCGAATGAGTCAAGCCTTGCACCTCACAGACTTCTTCCTTGACTTCTTTTCCCTTGTACATTACTGTCACCCGTTCATAGTTCCATGGAATGGCCTTGTTGTTGATCACCGGTAACTGGGTTACAAATTTGATAATAACCCGATCTATACGAGCTCCTTCCACGACTACAATGAGTTTGCTGGTGACCCCTGGTACTATCACTTTCGACCTTTCTTGCTTTGCGGCAACTTTGCTCGAAGATCCCTCCTTGACTACCACAGATGGTTCATCACCATTTCTGTTATGCTTAGGTACCGACTTCTCCTCTGTTAACTGCTTATCTGGCTTGGCTTCATGAGACCTGATCATCATGACGGTTTGTGACGGCTTCTTTGTCTCCCCATCAGCCTGTACTATTTCTATCATATTGGCCTCCTAATGGGCTGGCATTGGATTTCTGTTGATATTGGGAGCTTCGGGGGTTTGAACCTCTATTTTATTAGTATCAATCAGCTCTTGTATTGCATTCTTTAAATTCCAGCATTTTTCCGTATCATGGCCTGGTGTACCAGAACAATATTCACAGTTAATGGTGTAGTCCAGATTCTTTGGAGGAGGATTGGGTAGCTTGGATTGTATTGGTCTTAGCATGTCCAGCTGTCTCAGCTTGTGGAACAGACTAGTGTAGGACTCTCCCAATGGAGTGAGGGTTTTCCTTTTTTGCCCCCTTTCACCCCTGAATATTGGACTAGTCCTGAAACCTGGTCCGGAGTGGGCTCGCGGATAAGGGTAGGTACTTGGTATGACAGGAGCACGCCAATTAGCGTGAGCAGGTGGCTGATTGTATACTTGTGCATGGTTAATGGAAAAATGAGGTTCCGAAGGGTGATAGTAGTGTTGGGGTGAATTGAGGTGGTAAGTTGATTGATGAGGTCGATGTTGATTATAGTAAGGAGGTGAACCTCTGGATCCCGACCAAGTTCCTGAATCAACTACCGCTGCTTCCTCCCTTTTCTTTCTTCCGATTCCTCCTACCCCGCCTTGAATAGCTTGACTAGTCGCCTTAATAGCTGAATAGCTCATGATTTTATTTGTCTTGAGGCCTTCTTCCACCATACCTCCCATCTTCACTACTTCGTTGAATGATTTACCTACCACTGAAACCAAATGGGCATAGTAAGTTGGTTCCAAGGCTTGAAGGAAGTAGTCTACTATTTCACTCTCCTTCATAGGAGGATCCACCCTTGCTGCTTGTTCTCTCCACCGGAAGCCATACTCTCTAAAACTTTCATTGTGTTTTTTCTCAAATTTTGTCAAAGATAGTCGATCTGGGATGATTTCCAGATTGTATTGGAAGTGGTATGCAAATTCCTGTGCCAGGTCATCCCAGGTGTACCATCTCCCATGGTCCTGGCGTGTATACCACTCCAAAGCTAATCCGCTTAAACTTTGATTGAAGTAAGCCATCGGTAATTCGTCCTTTCCCCCAGATCCTCACATCTTGCTGCAGAAACCCCTTAAGTGGGCTACCAGATCGCCATGAACGTTGTATAGGTCAAATTTGGGCATCTTAAAACCAATTGGTAATTGCACATTTAGGAACAAGCACAAATCCTTGTAGGCTGCACTGACTTTCCCACCTAACCCTCGCATGTCTCGGAACGATTGTTCTAGGCTTTTGACCTTCCTGAACATCTCTTCTTGTTCAACATTTTTGGCTGGCTTGTCAATTTCAGTTGGGAGGTCAAAACGAGGAGTAGTTGAATGGATTTCGGAGGCTTTGAGGGTGGGCTCCGGGGGGTAGTATTGGTTGTCCTGGGCCTGGAATGTAGGCTCACTAGGAGATTTGTGGAGTGTAGCTGTGGGAGGTGCCACAAAGACAGGAGTTACAAGTGGAGGAAAGTATGGAACTGGTTTAGGAGGGGGAGACTGCGGTGTCTGAGAGGTGGTGCCTCGGTAGTGTTGATAGATGGGGAAATTTGGGGATAATTCAGTGGTAAGATTATCCTGAGTTTGGGCTAGTGATGGAGCAGGGTTAGTTGGGTAAGATAGGGGTGACTGCCCTGTAGACCAGGCCCGGTACATCTCAGCCATTTGCTGCTTGAGTTTAAACATTTCTTCTTTCATTTTACCGACATCCATCTCCTCTAGCTCAATACCTGTGTCGACATCTGGGATAGACATACTTTCGGGTATTGGTCCTTTTGATCTCGTGTGATAATGATAATATGCCAGTATACTCTTTAGAGAAACTAACTGCTTGAATTCTGGAAATGAGCAAACTTGTTAGTTTTGAGAGTTTAACACATATATAATTACACGTTGAGATGCAATGTTCCTAGACAAATAACCCTTTTCTATTATGCATTTGCTCGGCTGCTTGTGTCATCCCAGCTTTTCTTGGTCTTTTATTGTTACTCACTCTTATTTTATTCTTTTATGATTGTGGTCGAATCTTATAGAGATTGCCTACGTATCATGCCCCCGCATGAATCAGACCTTGCGTAGTTCGGACGTAAGGCAAACACTTTTATTTATTCTTAAAAATAATACAAAGATGGATAAGACATTACATTTGGAAAACATTATAAGAAAATGGTTTGAAAACACACACACCCAAATAAAAATAAAAGACACAACTCTTAACATCTCCGAACATGATCCACTTTCCACTTTTTTTGTTAATCATTGGATTATCTGCTCAATGTGGGGCTTGACCTGGATGACCTCCCAGCGTACGATACATTCTTTCTAACTCCGTTGCCAGATGACGGGCAAAAATAGGTGCATGCTCTATAAACTTTTCATAATCCATCCCTTGGCAGTTCACATAACTTTGAGAAGTGTAAACCGCTAAATCATGGATTTGTGCCCTGAAGTCTTGGAGACGTTGGTCTTGGTTTTGCAGTTGCTGTTGGCGAGTTGTGGCTATATCTCTGATACGGTCTTCACGATCTAAAGCTGACTCTAATTGAGCTCGGAGTCTGGCCTGATCGAGTCTTGCTTGTGCTCTTTCTCTGTCGATGTCTGCATGTTGATGCTCTCTGTTGTATCTTCTTGCTTCTTCCAGTTGTGCATGAAGTTGGGCTTTTGAATGTATCCAACGGTCTTTTTCCTTCTTGAATTGTGCCCTGTCTTCTTCGGATTGCCTTACTTGGCGTTCCTTATTAGATCTGGCTTCTTCGTTTAATTGTTGGATTCTTTCTTTAGCTTTGCTCAACGCCTTTTCGGTTTTTGCAAAAATGGAATCATAATCTTGCATTTTTTCAAAAAGATTGGCGATGATTTTTTGATCCTTCCAACTCCTCATTGGTGTTTCAGAAGCTTTCTTCATTTTTTGAAATTGAGTGTGAAGATTTTTATTCTCACAAGCCAGACTCTTCTTCTCGCCTTCTGCTTCTTGTGCTTGCAAATCTTTCTCCAAACTGAGGCTCCTCAGATTTTCCTTTAGGGCATGGATAGTTGCTTTGTACCCTTTTTCCTTTTCTCCCCAAATCAACCGCTCTTGGATTTTATCGTTAAAGGTTTGAACATGAGGTCTTTTTGTTGGCCTTCTTTGATCGAGTTCTGGTACATCATCCACGCGGGACCGTTTCTCAAACCACCTTGCATATCCTGGATTTATCTCGCCCTTTGTAGTGTCTGGGATTTGAGTATCATTTTTAAGTATCGACATCCATTCCACATCTGCTGAATTAAAGCTTCGGGAAGAGTGGCTTCAGGGTGTAACTCGATTACTTGCATACTCAAATCTTCATCATCAGGAACTATTTGGTATCTCCCTAGTTGTCTTAGAACTCTTTGTGGAGCATATGACTGGATGCTTCTCAATCCTAATAGTAGTAAATAACTATTCGAGGTTGACATGTGTATTACTTCCCTCACCGGGAGCCATCCAAAAGTCCACTCAATTTGACTTGCCGTTAATGATCTTAGATGAGATACCCAGGCTTCGACCCCTTCTGGAGACTTATAATCTTTTACTCTTTCTTCATAACTCTCGATGAAATTATCATGGCTTGGACCATACTGTATGAACTTGGGGTGATGTTGGAGATGTTCAACCATCCACATTTGCAACAAAAATTTTCACCCTTCGAAGATCTTTACCCCTGATTTACATAAGGTCAACGCCCGATAAATGTCTGAGAGAATGATCGGGACAAGGGTGTGATTTTCCTTGGTAGTGAGGACCTGTACGACTTTCGCTGTGCGAATATCAATTGTTCGTTCTTTATTTGGGAAGACCATGATTCCTAGAAAAGCCACCATGAAGGCGAAGCGACGGTGAATTTGCCAGGTGTCTTTGTTCTGTTTGTTAGTAAGGCCCTTTTCATGAATTTCAAACCCGTCCGGCTTTCCGAATCTTGAATATAGGAACTTGAAAGAACAACACCCGTTGACAACATTGCTTTTTCTGATTTGATTACTGATGTTTAGAAGACCAAAGAATCGATGCACTGAGGGAGCTTTTGGGAATATAAGACTTTGGTTTCTTAATTCTCCGTCAAAGCCGGCATATCCAGCTATTTCTTCTAATGTAGGAGTAAGCTCGAAATCAAAGAAGCGAAAGACATTGTGAACAGGGTCCCAAAAAGTTACTAATGCCGCAATCAAATCATCACGTGGTTTAACTTTCATAATATCTGTGAGAGTTCCCAAATGCTTAATGACCCATTTTTGACCATCTTCTCCTAACTCATGCCACCATATCTGAAGCCGAAATAGAAACTCATTTGTATTTGCGGATGGAGGGTTTTGGGTGGTGCTCATTCTGTATCTGAAATTAATTTTAACAAAATCAAGACACATTTTGAAAACAGACACTAAAAAAAATCAATTTGTCTATTTATTTAGCACTTCTTATTTTTTTTTTCAAAACTTAAAACTATATATATATTTTTTTTTTAAAAAACATTTTATTTCTCGGCTCTCGCAATGATTTTTTTTTCAATTAAGCTGGTCAACAAGCAAATCCGAGGCAAATGAATGCACAAGTAGCAAGTAGGATGCATCCGAATGGTCTTTTCATTTTGGGTTCACCTGTCCTAGACTGACCCAACCCCTGTGTTGAGTCTCCAAGGCCAAATGTACATGATGCAAATAGACGTTCCTACTAGGGATCCGGTACATGGCTGAATTATTCTAAGTGAAAAACCTGAGGAAGATTGTTCTAAACCCGGCTTACCCAAACGGACAATTTGAGCCAAAGTGGGGGCAACGTACCGGGAGCGCGAAAGTTTACCCGGCCTAGTTACTTGTCCCAACTTCGTCTTATTTGGTATGACTTTAACAGAAAGGTGGGCCACGCGCACGTGTGCACCATAAATTCAGAAGACTCAGAAAGAAGGGGGTTTCGTAGCAGTTGTATATATTCACAATTCAAATAATATTAAAGCGGTAAAAAGCAACATTTAGCATATTAAGCATAAACATGTGAAAATCATATAATAAATAAAGCCAACTATAACAGTTATTTTAAGCTCAAATTCTTAAACCCTGAATCAGTGGTTCTGGGTTACACAGTTGCTCCCCAGCAGAGTCGCCAGAGCTGTCACACCTCCTCTTTCCGGCCCCGCGAGGGGGGCAAGGAGTTTTCTCCAATTAAAGGACAGTCGAAACGGGATTTGTTTGTTTGTTTCAGAGTCGCCACCTAGGAATTTTAAGGCGTCCCAAGTCACCGGTTTTAATCCCTGAATCGAGGAGAACATGACTCTGTTTGTTATTCTGCGAACCAGAAATTTGAGTAAGGAATTCTGTTAATCCGGGAGAAGGTGTTAGGCATTCCCGAATTCCGTGGTTCTAGCACGGTCGCTTAACCATTTTTATATTTTGGCTTAATTATCTTGATTTGTTAAATACATTTTTATTTGTTGCCCAATTTTATTACCGCTTTTGTTTAGATTGTTTACAATTATGTAAACGAATCACGCGTACGTATATTCGTATTATATACCCTTTGTAGAGAATCGTGCCACGCATACGTGTACACAGAAAGGTTGATAATATTATTTTTTGTTTATTTTTATTATAAAAATAGACTTATGTTCGAAATTGTGATTAAAATTAAGAACGTTCGTCGGTCTTGTATGATTAAATAGTGGACTGTACATCTCAGGTTATATGAAATTGATATTGATATTCTCCGAAGAACCCCCTTTTTTATTAAATGTTCACTCGAAGTTGCGCGAACGCATAATCCGAATTGCTTTTAGAAATATAATCAGGTTACGCGATTGCATCCCTAATCACGCAAAATATTCTTAATAGTAGTATAGATTTTCCATAAATTGTTTATTACGTCCATGCATTTTTGTGTGAAAGTCATGAGAAATCAATATTTTTCTAGTCTCTAAATTCCTCGAAAAGAATTTACAATTTATTGGACGTTGATCGCAAATTATATTTTTTCGCGTATAAATTATATTCCTCCAAGCCATTCAAATTTAAAGAATAAAATAAACAACGTGTGATTAATACTACCATTTTTCTCGTAAATACAATATATGTATACTCAAAATGTAAATGGCGTATGAAACTAAAAAATCGATTCATGAAAGGGAGTGATATTTTCGAAGAATTTTCATTATTCTATTTGTAGCGAATGCTATTTTTATATTCTTAAAATTGTTACACATTATAAATCTAATCTCCTTCTACATCGCTTGTTCTTAATTTAATAGGAATAATTATTTGGTTAATTTGTTTACAATGGTAGATAAGAATCAAGTTGATAAGAAAGAGAATTATTATACAAATTAATTCAATAAAATTGCATTACATGCAACATAGTTGTACGTCTTAACTATTCATAATATTCTAACATCGCAACGAACTATATCAACTCACCTTTCACTGATGGTTATACACATAACCGTTCTTACGCCATATACGAATAAAATGCAGCCAACATCATCTAGCCTTAAACAATAAATGAAATTTTAACAAAATAGGCTAATAATGTATTTTCTTGATATTTCCATACTATTCTATATCTTACGAACATTATCGCAAGAGTTAATTAATGGCCAACCTTCTGCCATGTTCCACATAACGGCCATTCAAACAATAAATGTCATCATTAAACTTCAAAATAAAATTATTGTAGAAGCTACTACCACACGAATTCAATTGGCTAATGGTTTATCCTATCGATTATAATACTATGTTAACCAACTTAAAAAAAAAACTGAAACTTAAACTAATACACTTAATGAATAAGAAATATAATTTTAATTCCAAAACTTCATTTTTCTTCCAATGTTGAAGCTTTTCACAACATGAGTCTTAAAAATATGTACCTGGAAATAAGGGCAGAAGGGATAAATTTCAGCAGTATCAGTAGCAACAAAACCAGCAGAATATACATTACCCGTGAAACCCAGACACACAGTAGCAGGATTTTTTAAGAAAATTCAGATTTTAAACCAACAATAAGATCAAACAAATCCGAATGGATTCAAGAGAAACAGTATTTCTGATTTTTAAGACTTAGGACAAGGCAGACTGAAAAGCTCTCAATTTCAAAACACAGAATCAGCTTCAATACTAGTTTCTGATGTAGAATTCTGTTTTACTGTTTCTGTTTTTCTTTCTTTCTATCTTCTTCTTATTTCAGATTTTTCTTTCTTTCCTTTCTTTTTATCTCTTCTTTTTTCAGATTCCTCTCTATATGGTTGTTTTCTCTTTTTTTTTTTGCAATCAGTCCCAACTCTTCTATCTTATACAGGTCTGCCTCCTATCTTTAGTGCTGCGTGGCCCCTTTAAAATCAGAAAAAATCCCCTCCAAAAGCACTAACGCTGATTTTCTAATAAATCTGCCACTAAAGGTACCTTTTTCCTTATTTTTAGCACTCCCATTACCCTTTGTTCCCCATTAGGATTAATTAATATCTCATTGATAAGGCACTAGCAATAAAGTGTTATATTAACTGTTTCATTACCCAAATACCCCTGAAAATCCCTTAATATTACTGTTATTACTGCCCCAGACTAAAAACTGCCTAAACCTTAACAATTTTATCTGAATTAAACTGTTTAGCAGCTAATAACCAATTCCTAAATCAAGCAAACATTCTGTCCTTACAGATTATGCTAAACAGGGAAATGCAGTAGCTAATTGATCCAACAAACCCAATGTCTAATAGCTAATGGACAAAAACTAAATTCAGATTGAACACTGAACTTTCATACAAACATATTAACAATACACAGAACTCAACAGAACAAAATTTGAATTGAAATTGAGATCAGCATGAGTGCAAGGGCATTGTCAGTATTGACATTGCCTGAAACTAACTGCTCAAAATCAACACATACATGTTTGACAACCTTTCTGACTTATCAAATAAGAATCAATTAATTGGAAAGAACTGATTAACTGATTACCTTCAACAAAATGATAATAAACAATCCATAACAAATAAACAAGTTGTTTCAATCAGCATTAATGGAAATAAGAATTTATAAAACAACTAATCGACGAACTTAATCGAGTCGATTATACATATTGTAAACAATCATAACCAACAGAGACAATGCTATAATTTGATCTCATAAACGGGTATGAGATAGAATCACAGAACCAAATAAACAAATATGAAAATTACACAGGCTACTGAAACAATCAACAATATACACATAAAATACAGAAAGGAATAGGAAAAATACCTTTGAACCTTCAAATTTATACGGACACAGTGTCAACTTGGATTTGGACCTTTTGAAGCTGAACAGACTTTATTCGAAGTATTCTCAATTGAGAATACCTCGATTAAAGTCTCTTAGACCTCAATCCTTTAATTAATCGAACATATTCCATAATTTGACATTTTAGGGTTTCAGATTTTTTTCAAATTCAAGGTTCGACCAATTCTGGGTAGATTTGAAGGGAATAAAAGAAGTCTTAGGGGTGAGGGAGGCCTAGGGGTCCTTTGAGGTAAATCCGAAACGGATCTGGGTGATTTAATGTTTGACTCGAATCTTCAAATGAAGATTCGAGAAGTTCCGAGATGATTCGAGCCAAACAAACAACAGATCCATAACGAGGTAGGTTAGGGGGTGCTATGGTGTTAATTAGGGGCTGTTTGGTTTGGATCTGAGTTTGGCTCGAATCTTCAAATGAAGATTCGAGAACTTCCAGAAGGATTCGAACTTAGTGGCTAACAGATTTAGATAGAGGATGGTCAGGTTGTTCAGGGGTGTTAAGGTGGTGACCGGCGGCGTTGTTGCCGCTGGGTTTCAGGCGATGGAGAGTTAGGGCGGCTAGGGTTAGGGGTGTGTTTCGGAGATGATGATGAACAGGAGAGGAGGGGGGTGTTTAGTTAGGGGGCCGGGGTATGGATTTGGGTTTATATAGGAGTGGGGTGGATGGACCAGGGCCGTCGGATTAGCCGAGATCAAAGGCCTGGATTAATTGGTATGAGAGGAACTGTGTCGTTTGAATTTAGTTGGGGTATGGGTTGGCCCGGGCAATGGATCGGGTAGGGGTTACGGGTAAAGGGTGTGGAATATCAGCTGTTGGATTGATTTAATCCAACGGCCCTTGATGAAATATGATCAAACGTCGTCGTTTGGTTTGATTGAATT
Source organism: Nicotiana tabacum (assembly GCF_000715075.1). Classification (NCBI taxonomy): domain Eukaryota; kingdom Viridiplantae; phylum Streptophyta; class Magnoliopsida; order Solanales; family Solanaceae; genus Nicotiana; species Nicotiana tabacum. The sequence continues at coordinate 34,844,833 of NC_134087.1, read as the reverse complement.
GGACCGGACATGGGGTGTTTGAATTGGGCTGTGGGGAAGTGATTTTTGGGCCTGGACTTCAGTCCAGGTCCGAATTTCTTTTTTACCTTTATAATCTATTTTCTATTTCCTAATTTTATTCCTAATTATTAAATTCCTAATTTTAATTATAAAAATAAAATTAACCTTACAAAACCTTAATCACCCTTTAACAAATATTAACATACAAGACAAATCATTAATCACACAATGGCATATTTAAATGACGAACAAATAAGATAAATGCATATTTTTTGTGATTTTTAACTAACTCTTAAATGCGTAATTAAATCCTAGATATGCATGCAACATGTATTTTTTGTTTTATTTATTATTTTTTTATTTAACTATAACAAAGTAAACATTTATGGACAAAACACAAATAATTAATAAACGCCACATAAATTCTAAAAATTGCGTACTAAGAGAATTTTGTTTTATTTTTTGATTTATTTTAGAGTAGTTTTCGTAAGGCAAAAATCACGTGCTCACACACATCATGGAGGGGCGAGGACGGCTTCCAAAGTTATTAGTTGTGGGTTTTATTGGCCAACTTTGTACAAAGATGCAAGTGAACTTGTGAAGAGGTGTGACGAATGTCAAAGAGTGGGTGGAATTTCGAAGAAAGATGAGATGCCTCTCAATACCATCCTCAAGTTTGATATTTTTGATGTATAGGGCATTGATTTTATGGGCCCGTTTGTTAGCTCGTGTGGGAACACATATATTCTTATGACGGTGGACTATATTTCAAAGTGGGTTGAAGCCATGGCTTTGCCCAACAATGAGGCCCAGAGTGTTGTTGCATTTCTCAAGAAGAGCATTTTTACAAGGTTTGGTACTCCTCGTGCAATCATAAGTGATGGGAGGTCTCATTTTTGCAATAGAGCTTTTGACACTTTGCTTGCAAAGTATGGTGTCAATCACAAAGTTTCTACTCCCTATCATCCTCAAGCGAGTGGCCAACTTGAAGTCTCTAATAGGGAAATCAAGAGCATATTGTCAAAGACGGTCAATGCAAAAATGACCGATTGGTCAAAGAAGTTGGATGATGCTCTATGGGCTTATAGGACTGCTTACAAGACTCCGATTGGTATGTCTCCGTATTGGTTGGTGTTTGGGAAAACTTACCATCAACTGGTTGAGTTAGATCACAAGGCCATGTGGGCTTTGAGGAAGCTAAATCTTGAGTGGGATGTTGCAGCCAATCTTCCTATGGAGCAACTCAATGAACTTGATGAATTCTGATTCCATGCCTACTCCTGTTCGTCCTTATACAAGGACAAGATGAAGTACCTTCATGATAAATATGCTCGTAGCAAGGAGTTAAAAGTGAGTGATTTGGTACTCTTGTTCAACTCTCGGTTACGTCTGTTTCCGGGAAAGCTTAAGTCAAAAAGGAGTGGACCTTTTGAAGTGGTGTGTGTGACCCTGTTCAGTGCACTTGATTTAAAGAACAAAAATGGGGAAGTTTTCAGAGTGAATGGGCATAGGGTCAAGCACTACTTGGGAAAAAATGATGACAATCACGTGGTGGCACTTCTTCATCTCAAATGATTTGATGGTAACCTGCATCGTGCCGCGACGTTAAATCAGGCGCTTCTTGGGAGGCAACCCATGTGTTTTTCTTCTTATTTTTCTTTGATTTTCACTGTAGTATAGGATTTATTTTTGGACTGACTGGTTGTGAGATGCTACAGGATTGTGTTGATGCAGTGCATGACAAAGTCGAAAAACATTGTTCAAGTCTCTGAAGTTTGCAATGCGGACCGCACAACATTTTGTGTGGCTGCAAAGAACTTAGTGCGAGGGAATACAAATCAGTGCTGACCACACTGATGATGGATAAAATAACCAACTCTCTGAAGTTTGCCACCGCGGCCGCACTACTTTTTGTGCGGTCCGCGGTGGACCATTGCGGCTACATTGCTATTTTGTGCGGACCGCAATGGTTGCCTTTCTCAAACTTGTACAATGCTGTGTGGTGCGGACTGCACTACATTTTGTTTGGTCCGCATTGGGTAGGTAAGATGGGCCCCAGGACTTTTTCTATAAATATTACCTGAGGCCCACTATTTGAACTTTTCGATCCTTTTGCTTTAAAAGCCCTAAAAATCACCGCTCATCACTAAAATTGAGCGAATTCATCTGCATAGTCTCGATTAATCATCAATACTTCTCACATCTGGTAACTTTTACTTCTTTTCAGTTGTTTAATTTTATTATTTTCATTTAATTTTTGTTTTCTTAGCTTTTCTTCTGTTCTTTCCCGTATTTCTTTTGGATTGATAGCTTAGGTTAGTTCATTTGTTGTTTAGATTAGGATTAGGTAGTTAAAATATTGGGCAAACACTTAGGGACTCTTTAATTAGTGAAAATTTGGACTAAAAGAAATTAAATCATGAACCCTAAGTTAGTGCTGCTAATGGAAACTCAATACGGACCGCGGTGGAAATGTGCGGTCCACGGTGCCCCTGTGCGGTCCGCAATGACATTTTGTGCGAACTGCATTGAAGAATGTTCTGAAACTTGATCTTTGAGGACCGTGGCTGCATTGCATTTTGTGCGGTCCACGGTGCCTCAATGCGGACCGCATTGCCATTCTGTACGGTTCGCGGTGCATTTATTCAAAGAGTGGGTAGTCTGAACCCCACCTCTGTGCAGACCGCGGTGCCATTTTGTGCGGTTTGCATTGGCCTCTGTGCGGCCGCACTATATTTTTTGCGGTCCGTACTCTGCAGCAAGTGACAATGTGTGCAACTGTAATTGCAATGTTTTTCCTGGATACTAACAAGTCTAATGAATGTTGTTTGCAAACAATGGTTAAACAAAGAGGTAAGGGTGCTAAACAAGCAGGTAGAGGAGAGTCCTCCCGGGGTGGGAAACAAAAGATGCTAAAGTTGACACCCCAATCCTGAAAAAACATAAAAAATACAAGAAAACTCATCAGAGCTGCTGATAGGGCTGTTGATCAGTCAGGGAGTGAGTACGAGCCCTCCCAGGAGGCTTCATCAGATTCAGTGCCAGAGTACATTGTTGACTGGACAGAAAGAAACAGACTGAGAGACACTCCTCCACCTTCCCCACTACCCAAGCTTCAGTGCGTGTATCTTCTGAGTCATCTGAGGGCTCAACTGCCGGTAGTGGAAAGGAATACTCCACCTTTCCCACAGCTTTATTATCCGGAGAAGGTGCAGTACTAGAAGAAGGGGAAGAAGTTGACGGGGGTGAGCCTCAGGTTGGCGGGGTAGAACAAACAAGAAACCTGGAGGCATGGAAAGATCATTTTGTGAGTGAGGTAACCTACCATAAGTTCAGATGTGATGACCCAAAAGGTTATCACTTGTTTCTAAATTGAATTCTATGCTCCAAGGCCTTAAAATCCTCTTTTAGCATCACCTTAATTTGCATACTTAGTCCGGGCGTGTAGCCAGAAAGCTTATATGTCAAAATCTGTGGAAAATGATAAATTTTGATTATAAGATGAGTTAATTTGACTTCGATCAACGTTTTGGGTAAACAGATCCGAACCCATAATTTGACGGTCCCGGAGGGTCCATAGGAAAATATGGGATTTGGGCGTATGCCCGGAATCGAATTCCGAGGTCCCAAGCCTGAGAAATAAAATTTTTAAAGGAAATTATTTTCTGAAATTGTTTAAAGGAATTTGAAATGAATTTTGATTAGAACATGTTGGTATCGGGCTCGTATTTTGGTTTCGGTGCCCGATACAGGTCATATATGTGATTTAAGATAACTCTGTGAAGTTTGGTAAGAAACGGAATCCGTTTGACGTGATTCGGACCGTAAATGCAAAGTTTGATGCTTTAATAAGTTTTGAAATATTTCATCGATTTTGAGGTTTAGTTCGTTGTTATTGAGGTTATTTTGGTGATTTGATCGCACGGATAAGTTCGTATGATGTTATTAAGTTAGTACGTATATTTGGTTTTGAGCCCCTAGGGCTCGGGTGTGTTGCAGAAGGTTTTATGGAACTCAAAAGTTGCAGGTTTTTGCTGTTCAGTGCCCAGGGATTTTACCCTTTGCGTTTGCGTGGTCCCTCTTGCGAACGCGTAAGGCAAATTTCCCAGGTACCAGATTTCTTCTTCACGAACGTGAAGCTTGAGATGCGAACGCGAGGCTGAGGGGGGGAATGCCCTTTGCGAACGCGTCCATGCACTCGCGAACGCGTAAGGTTAAAGGCCTGGGGAGGGGTCACCATTTTGTGCATCGCGAACGCAGCCACTGGCCGCGCGAACGCAGCCACTGGCCGCGCGAACGCGTAGGCTTGAAGAGCCAAAACTCCGCGAGCGCGAGCTGTCTTTCGCGAATGCGAAGGTCTATCAAACCTAACTCATCGCGAACGCGATGGGCTTTTCGCGAACGCGATGACCAATTTCGCCCAGTTATTTTAAAACTCTAGAAATAGTAGCCATTACGGGATTTCTTCCAAAACTCATAACTTCTTCATCTAAACTCCAAATTGGGCGATTTTTGAAAGGGGATTCCACCACGAATTCATAGGTATGTAATCTTATACTCATTTTCTTCAATTTCCATTAACACCCATTATATTTCTAGGCTTAAATCATGTTCTTAAGGGTAGAAAATTAAGGATTTGGGTAGAGTTAGGGCTTTTTGATTATTTGTGATTTGGATCTAGTTTTGGGGTCGAATTTTGGAACTAATTATATATTCGGGCTCGTGGGTGAATAAGTGATCAGGTTTTGGTCCGAACCTCGTGTTTTGACCAAGCGGGCCCGGGGTCAATTTTTGAATTTTTGGGAATAATGATTATAAAGCTATAATTAAGCATTGGAATTGGATTGTTTAGCGTTTATTGATGTTATTAAGTCGATTATGTCTAGATACAATTGATTTGGATCCAAATTCGAAAGGAAAAGCGGTGTTTGAGACTTGAGTTGGCCGTGAAAGTTCAAGGTAAGTGTTTGATCTAACCTTAGCTTGAGGGATTAGGAGTTGTGTCTATTTGCTATGTGTTAATTGTGGAGTATGATGTATAGGCATGGTGACGAGTATCTATACGTCGGTATCAAGAATGCCCGTGGGTCTTGTATTATAAATTGTTATGACTCCGTCGTGGTTTATTGTGCCTCACATGTTATTATCATTATTGTTCCCTTGCCGGGATGTTTGTCTGATATTATTGTTCCCTTGCCAGGATATTGTTGAGATATTATTGTTCCCTTGACGGAATATTGTTGAGATATTATTGTTCCCTTGCCGGGATAGTGTTGAGATATCATTGTTTCCTTACCGGGATGTTTGTTTGGTATTATTGTTCCCTTGCCGGGATTCCTTGCAATTATTTTTGGCTTGTGAATGGGAGCGGGTGGTACGCCTATCACAAGATATAATGAAATGGGAGCAGGTGGTACGCCTACCACAAGATATAATGGAATAGGAGCGAGTGGTACGCCTACCACAAGATATAATGGAATGGGAGTGGGTGGTATGCCTATAACAAGATATAATGAAATAAGAGCAGGTGGTATGCCTACCACAAGATATAATGAAATGGGAGCGGGTGGTACGACTACCATAAGATAAGTGAAATGGGAGCGGGTGGCACGCCTGCCACGAGATACAGGAAATAGGATCGGGTTGCATGCTTGCAACAAGATGTGAAAAAAAAGTAAAATCTGCCTTTGCATTCCTTATTCTTGTTAGTGGTTGGATTTTGATTCCTTTATAATCCTCTTGATATTCTGTTTTACCTACTATTCCCCAACGTATGTTTCCCCCTCCCATCTTTACTTGTTTATTTCTGGATTTTCTTTCCCGCTGTATATATTTGAACTGCATAGGTTTATTTAGAGTCTGGTCCTAGTCTCGTCACTACCTCGTCGGGGTTAGGCCAGGCACTTACCAGCACATGGGGTCAGTTGTACTGATGCTACACTCTGCACTTTGTGCAGATATTAGAGCAACATTGGGACAATAGCACATGGGGAGCCAGGCTTCAGTCCATCCAGAGATTCCGAGGTAGTCCTACAGGCATTCGCGGGCCTGGCGTTCTCTTCTATCCAATTATATGTTCTGTTTTCACTTGTTTCCGAGACAGACTGTATTTCCTTTTTCAGACATTTGTATATACTACTCATAGACAGTTTGTGAATATTGTGATACCAGATTACAGGTAGAGATGTATATTGGCATTGTAGTACTGATCTGATTTTGATCATTTGTAGCTATTTAAGTCTTCCGCTTATTCTGTTATCATTAATATTTAAATTATTCATTACTTGTTAATTCAAGTTGATAAAAGGATTAAAATGAAAGAGTTAGAATTTATATATTTCGTGGCGTGCCTATCTTCTACGAGTTGGCGCCATCACGACTCCTGAGGGTGAGAAATCTGGATCGTGACAAGTTGGTATCAGAGATCTAGGTTACATAGGTCTCACAATTCATGGACAAGCTTAGTAGAGTCTGAGGGATCGGTACAGAGACGTCTGTATTTATCCCCCAGAGGTTATAGAGTTAGGAAAACTTCACATTTGTTCTTTCTTGTCGTGCGATTTTGTTTCTCAATGCTAATTGAATTTCTACTCTGTTCTTTCGCAGATGGCGAGAACACACACTTCCTCATCCACCGCTCAATAGCCCGATCCCCCAACAGCAGCTCCTACGAGGGGCAGAGGGCAAGGCCAAGGCTGTGCTAGAGGCCGAGCTTAGCCCCGAGTAGCAGCACCAGTGGCGGAGCCTCAGGTTGACTTTGATGATGAGGTTCCGGCCCCAGCAGTTCCGGTGGGCCTAGCTCAGGTCCCAGAGGGGTTTATTGCCATCCCAATTCTTCAGGATGTGTCACCTGGGCAGGCTTGCTTCCTATAGCACCAGCCGTGTCTCAGGCTGGAGGAAGAGCCCAGACTCCTTCTACTCACACTCCGGAGCAGGTAGCTCCCCAGATTCAGAATTCAGTGGTCACCCAGTTGGAACAGTTTAGCCGGGTGTGGTAGCTCAGACCGGTGATGGAGCAGCTATGTCTGCCGATGCTTTGTGGAGGCTGGATAGGTTCAACAAGCTCTTCACTACCACTTTCAACAGTGCATCTACCGAGGATACCTAGGATTATCTAGACAGATTCCATGAGGTTCTCAAGAACATGGGGATCGTTGAGACCAATGGGGTCAATTTTGCTACATTTCGCTTGTCTGGATCCGCCAAGACTTGGTGCAAAGATTATTGCGTGGCTAGACCAGCTGGATCGCCAACCTTGACTTAGGAGCAGTTTACATAACTATTTCTGGAGAAGTTTCTCCCCATTACTTATAGAGAGGCCTATCGGAGGTAGTTTGAGCATCTCCAGCAGGGTTCTATGACTGTTACCCAGTATGAGACCAGATTCATCGACTTGGCTCGTTATGCTCTTATCATACTTTCCACTGAGAGAGAGAGGGTGAGAATGTTTATTAATGGTCTTATTCAGCCGATTCGTCTTTAGATAGATAGGGAGACTAGGAGTGAGATATATTTCCAGGAGGCAACCAATATGGCCATGAAAGTGGAGATAGTTCTGTCACAGGGAGGTGGTCATGGGTCGGACAAGAGGCCCCATCATTCAAGCAAGTTCAGTGGTACCTCATACGGAGGTCGGGATTCGTATGGTAGAGGCCCTCCTCCTATTCCTTTTCAGTCGCCACTTCAGGTTTCTTACTATGCTTCAGGTGGCCGTGGTCCTCAGATGTAGTATTCTGATTAGAAGTCCTACAGTGCACCACCAGCTCCTATCAGTGCACCCCCGCTTCAGAGTTTCTAGGGTCGTCAGCCCTAGCAGCCGAGGGCTTGTTTTACTTGTGGCGACACGAGGCACATTGCTAGGTATTGCTCTCAAGCTTTGAGCAGTTCTCCGCATTAGGGTTCCAGTGCTATGGTTCAGGCACCAAGTATTCCACTGGCCGCCCAGCCAGCCAGAGGTGGGGGTAGAGGTGCTAGAGGTGGAGGTAGATGTGCTAGAGGTGGAGCTCAGACCGCTAGAGGTGGAGGCCAGCTAGCAGCAGGCCGTCCCAGAGATGTAGTTTAGGATGGTGGGGCCCAACCCTAATGTTATGCTCTCCCAGCCAGGCCCGAGGCTGAGGCTTCAAATGCAGTTATTACAGGTACAATTCTAGTTTGTGATAGAGATGCTTCAGTGTTATTTGATCCAGGGTCTATATACTCGTATGTCTCATTCTATTTTGCACCATATCTGGTTATGCCTAGTATTCCTTGAGTGATACTGTTTATGTGTCTACACCTGTGGGTGATTCTATTGGGGTAGATCGAGTCCATCATTCATGTATAGTTGTGATTGGGGGTCTTGAGACTCGTGTAGATTTGTTGCTTCTGGACATGGTTGATTTCGATGTTATATTAGGAATGGACTGGTTATCACCTTTCCACGCTATCTTGGACTGTTATGCCAAGACTGCGACCTTAGCTTTACTGGGTTTGGGTCGTTTAGAGTGGAGAGGGACTCCTGGTCATTCTACCCGTAGTGTTGTCTCTTATGTGAAGGCTCGACGTATGGTCGAGAAAGGGTGTTTGGCCTATTTGGCATATGTTCGTGATTCTAGTGCTGAGGTTCTGTTACACTCCATGTTTTCATACATGAAAACACACCATGAGTAAATTGATATAAGCTCGTGAATGAGATTATTATTGAGTTTTTAAGTATTATGTTGTTTCAAACAAGTTATAAGTAAATTCGTGAAGGTGAAAGGGTAAGAAAATAAAAAAATGAATTTTCGTCCAAGTTTGGCATGTTGGGATAAAATACGGGTCGAGCGATAATACCCGATAATTATAAACTAGTACCATGTAAGGTACCACATGACCATGATAGTAAAGTATATAAAGTGTATTAAAAGGGAGTAGTATTTTAACTAATTTGAGATAATTGGTTAATTATTCATTTAAGTGGGTAAGTGTAGGAATTGTCTTGTCCACGTGGGACCATGACAACTAAACTAAACTATGACTAATATGTGTGCTACGTTGGTGTCATACTTTGGGAGCAAGAAGTCTTGCTAAGCATTAATTGTAAATGGAGCCTACCAACCAAGACACTTAAAGAATGCATTTTGAAACCAGAGCAATCATTTTTGAAACTCAAGCCTTTGGATTTAGGCTTGCTAAGAACCGTGGAACTCACCATTTTTCAAACACCTCTTTATCTTAGAATTTTTTATGCGAGATATTATATGACCATGGTAGTGTAATATATAACGTATATATGAAGTATTTTGAAAATAAATAGAATTTTAAGTAATTTTGGGTAATTTTTAAGCTATGCGGGTGATTGATTAATTACCGGGTAATAGGACACTACCTAATTACCTTATAAGCAGATAATAATTACCAAATCCCTACCCCACGTGGCAGTAAGGCCTTGACCATATTCATGACTCTTAAGATGGAATAGAAAGGTGGCAACTTATCTTTTTGATGTCTTGTGGAAGATATTTTTCAAATATCTATTAGTAGACAATCCTTATCTATTAGGTAGTTTCTGTAGATGGAAGTATCTTTATTTAGAATAGTATAATAATCACGTCAAGCCATTCCAAGAATTTATGACGATCAACAGTGGAGGACTTTCTTTCTGGAATTACCACTAGATTTAATAGACCCATTGAAATTTGTCATGGAAAAGCAACTTAACTAACTCAATGAATTCACCTTCCACTTCCTTGCACGTATCATAGATATGTTCGGACAAAATGTTCTGGCAATTTGCAATCTGTTAAACTCATGAAATCTGGTGAAAAACAATTGTCAAGATTGGAAGGTCAAGCTTAAGCAGTTGAGAATCAGTTGGGACAGAGTTGAGGAAGATTCTTGCCCGCTGAATGGACAAAAGTAGTAAAAGGAAAAGTGTTGTGGAAAACGTAAGCTTCAGTATTGGATATAGTTCATTCATCCTGAACACCTGAACTTGTTAGTACGTCATGAACAACTATCGGTCTTCTAGCTTTACGTGAGAGTTCATGTAGAATTAAGCTCACAGGTATGTTAAGGCTATCCCTTCTTTCTTTTGGCATGATCCATACGATATGAACGAAATGTGCAGATGCACAAATTCCATAAGTGACTCTACTCATAGAAGTAATAGAAATATCTATGTTCTTTATTCCCATGTGTCATAATATTTTATCATCTATTCATGGGTCTTAGAAAAATACAAAAGTTAAAAAGAGTTTACTTATGATATTACTCAGAGGCAAAATGGTCTTATGACATTCCGAATAATTTTATTGACGTACTTTTTATGCACTTCATTCATGTGCACTTACCCTTGACCAGATGGAGTTATATACGCATATATATGTAAATATATGTATATGGGATATGGGAAAAGGTTATGACGTTATATACGCACCACCACCTGATCAGCTAGTATATGATGATAATGTTGCCCACAGTGGCTGAAATATGATTCAAACGACGTTATATACGCATATATGGGTATGTATTCAAATGGCGTTATATACGCATGCATATGTATGTATTCAAACGCTGTTATATACGTATATATATGTATGTATATATATGTATATGGGATATGGGAAAGGTTATGGCGTTATATACGCACCACCACCTGATCAGCTGGTATACGATGATGATTTTGCCCACAGTGGCCGATATGATATGATGGGATGCCCTCAGAGGCTGATGATGTTATGAAACATATACCTATGCACGACATGACATTCATACGTATATGCATGATGCTAAAAGTAATTTATGATTTACAAAGTTATTTAGACGTACGAGTTGAGTCATGTACTCCATATGTCTTCCATGTCTCATATGTATTTATTTATGTGCCTTACATACTCGGTACATTATTCGTACTGACGTCCCTTTTGCCTGGGGACACTGCATTTTATGCCCGCAGGTCTTGATAGACAGGTCGAGAGCCTTCCAAGTAGGCTATCCGCTCAACGGAAGATGTTGGTGCGCTCCATTTGCTTCGGAGCTGCGTATTTGGTTAGTATGATTTAGACGTCTGTTGTTTGGTATGGCGGGACTCTGTTCGAACCTTTGTGATACTTATGTACTCTTAGAGGCTTGTAGACATATGTCGTGTACGTGGAAGATTGTACGGCCCTGTACGACCTATGTTTGAGTTTATAACTGATTATGTTAGCCTATTAGGCCCATATGTCACATGTGTATAATGATGTACTAATAAAGGTACATTACGTTGGTACTCAGTCAAGTAAGGTACTGGGTGCCCGTCGCGGCCCATCGGTTTGGGTCGTGACAAAAGTGGTATCAGAGCAGTTCTGTCCTAGGGAGTTTACAAGCCGTGTCTAGTAGAGTCTTGTTTATGGGTGTGTCGTGCACCACACTTATAAGCAGGAGGCTACCGGGCATTTAAGATTGTCACTCTTTCTTCTTACTCTAGATCGTGTGGTAGAGCTCGGTCATATGAATTCAAATTCCTAACTCCTATTCCTAATAAGATGGTACCCATATCCGGAAAGAAGGTTGGAAAGAGAGATTGTTGTGAAAAAGCTGAGTTAGAGGAATTGGATTTTTGTATGATGTCTACGATAAGTAAATATGAGGTCTTTAGCAGATCATGGGTATGCTGAAATAGGTAAGCTTCTTGATAAGAAGCCATAAGGCAAGAATGTCTATCCATCTTTATGGTAAAGGACAATGAAAGATTAAGAAGATAAGTACAAGTTTCGGCAAGTAAAAGGAGCAAGGTGAAAAAGGGTATGAGGTACCTAGTTAATGAAGGTTAACAGCGTTTATAATTAAGGAAGAGGAACATAAGCCTTTTGAGTTATATTTAATAGTAACAGAGGTATATACAATTGGTCGCACCCCTTCCAGATATGCCTTATGGGGGTTAACAAAAGTATTATTAGAAGATATAATGGATGAATTGTTTGCGTTAGTTGACATTTCCGAAGGATATTGCAAATATGCTAATAGATCTCCTTATGAGACACCAGATGATGCACTCTGAAATAGTGCATCCAAATATGAGTGCTACAAGGACATGCACTATAAGCCTTGAAGGGATAAATATTACCTTAGTGTTGCCCTTATCCTTAGTAAAGCGAGAACGTTAAGCAACTTGAAGAGCTACTGGATGTAGAAAAGGAAAGCTAAAAGCGAAAGAATGTCATATTGAAGTTTTCACAAGAAAAGGGATATGCAGAAATATTAGCAGAATAATGAGAAAAGGAATAAGAAAGCATTATGAATAAGGTGTGATACATGGATGAAAACGGTAGAGTGTTACAGAATTGATTGTCAAATGAAGGAAGAGACTAAAGGTGATGGGCTTTAAGACAACGATAGAGTATAGGCCATAAGGTTATATCCTCATTTCGAGAAATAAGTTCGTGACTCCAATGCGACAACCATATGGAAGAGTTAATCCCCAGAGGAAAAGAAATCAGTATGGACTGGTAAACAAGATAAACCAAATATGAATTAGGGACTGAGTAATTTGATGGTGGTCGGCATTATGAGAACTTCATATTGCTTTCCGGCGATAATAGAATGGACCATAGAGGAAGATTCATGAGAAACCCAGAAAATGGTTATTCAGGAAGACGTTTCCCTACAACAAGCAATGTGAGCAAAGTTCAGCTTAAGGGACTGTATGTGCCAGCTATACTAAATTTTACCATCGCGAGTGAGGAACTTTGTTATCCTTGGTATAGAAGGATTGCCGCAAGGAGAGTAAGGGTCATTGATGATGTGAAAAGACGCCAATGATGAAGAGGTAACACATCTATAGGTATATCATCGTAGCTTCAGCTCTTAGTACACCCCTAAAAGGGGGGAATATGGAGTGATGTGGTATTATGTCAGAATTAAGTGGTTCTAGTGACTATGGAATGGTAAAGAAAGAATGCGATAAATAAAAGAGGAATGAAACGGCACTTATCCAAATCTTACAGATACGCTACAATTCAAGAATATTGTGCAAGCATGACGTCAAGGAGATGAAGTAAAGGTTCTTGCTCGAACTGTTATTGATAAATAAGGAGCCAATGCGAGACATAAGTTAAGACAAAGGAAATAAACCAAGAAAAATTAAGAGGAATATTGATATGATAATGGGCCAACGAGTAGTTAGTAATTGGTCAGGAAATATCTCAGTTATGGATAAACAGGAGGTTACAAAAGAGTCGTCAGACCGTGTGAGATAAACAAAGTAGAACCCAACATGGAGAGTTCAGCCTCGAAGAATATCATTATAATACTTGAGATATATTCAAACAAGAGTCGGGGTAGCTAAAGATACCGTATGAGTTTTATGGGGATAAAAGAAGGTGCCACTGAGAAGGCAGTCAAAATATCAGTTTAGAAGCAACCATACGAGCACAAGGGCATGGAGGTAAGCAACTACGGATGATTACAGGCAAGTAAGGACATCAAAAAAGGTTCGTAATAAGCTCACAACTTTACGAGAGTCAAGGGTTCTCCCTAAATACTACAACAAAAGACTAGATGAGGAGATAAGAAAGAAGGCTTCAACCTAAGCACAATGACCTAAAGAGGAAATGGTCGTGTAACAACAATCTCGTAATAACATTGTAAGCATTCCAAAGGAAAATGGCACTTAACGTGGCTAATGAATGGGGTGTATGAATTCAAAGTAATATTCGATATCATATGGTTATATGAAAACTATGGCAAGTGTGGGCACTAAGATAAGCTAAGTATGGACGTAACAAGGGGGCAGAAAGACCAGGAAAAGTAATAGCTTATGTTGAAAGAAAGCTAAGACGGAACGAAGGAATTATTTTATCAATGATCCAGAGTTAGTATGTTATGGACACACTCAAAAATTTGGAACATTATCCAAGCAGCATATTTGTTGACAATAATACAGCCATAGAAGACTCCGGTATAAGATAAAAGAAAGAATTAAACCAGGGCATAGACAAAGGATTGAATTATTAGAAGATTGCACCATGGATATCCCTCAATGCCTATGAAAGGCTAAAGTAATAACCAATACCATGAGCCACAAATCGAAAGATAGCTTAAGCCTACGTAAAGGCTGATCAGAAGCAAGAGGAAACTAAAGAATGACATCAACTAAGTAATCAGGAGTCTGATTATTGGGCCCAGAAGTTATAGGAATCATGGCTGAGAACATAGCAAAAGCACTCTTAATATTAGAGGTGCAAGAAAGATAGCACAACAAATATATTCTATAACAGCTCTACGATAAAGCCAGTTAGAAGAAGTACCAACCTCATAAGAAGTCAGTACGAAGCTCCTACCGGATTGTGTATGTACCAGAAGTGCGAGTATTATAATAGAGCTTCAAGTTATGGACGTGAATTACACCTAGGTGGAAGGGAGGTTATGAAAGAGATAGAAGATACGATACGAGAGTAAGCTGGGATTTGGTAATATACCTTAGCAACGATAAATTAAAGTAAGAGTTATGGCAGTAAATTCATACGGATGGCTAAACGGACCTATGTAATGAGATATAGCAATATTCGTGAATTCAACAAAGAACCAAGCAAAGAACTTCAGTATACTCACATATGCCCAAAGGGACATCTTATCAAGCTCTATGACGCCTAGATATTGGCTAAAGACTAGGAAATAAGAAGATAAGAGTTGCATAAGCGTGCATAAAAGTTCAGAGTCGTACTGACTGCATAATGAAAGGCAGCAACAGTTACGAGGTTGGAAGGATTCCGACCATAATCCATGGTGTGAGAAAGAGGCCTAAAGGGGGGAATGCCCTGGCCTTTGGATTTATTCACAGAATAGTCGCCTAGACGGCAAGGAGATTACTAAAGTATTCGGAAGACATAAGTTATGAAAATGATAAGTGCACCAGTCAACATTCGAGGACGAATGTTCCAAAAGGGGGGAATGATGTTACACTCCATGTTTTCATACATGAAAACACACCATGAGTAAATAGATATAAGCTCGTGAATGAGATTATTATTGAGTTTTTAAGTATTATGTTATTTCAAACAAGTTATAAGTAAATTCGTAAAGGTGAGAGGGTAAGCAAATCAAAGAAAATAAATTTTCGTCCAAATTTGGCATGTTGGGATAAAATACGGGTCGAGCGATAATACCCGATAATTATAAACCAGTACGATGTAAGGTACCACATGACCATGATAGTAAAGTATATAAAGTGTATTAAAAGGGAGTAGTATTTTAACTAATTTGAGATAATTGGTTAATTATTCATTTAAGTGGGTAAGTGTAGGAATTGTCTTGTCCACGTGGGACTATGACAACTAAACTAAACTATGACTAATATGTGTGCTACGTTGGTGTCATACTTTGGGAGCAAGAAGTATTGCTAAGTATTAACTATAAATGGGGCCTACCAACCAAGACACTTAAAGAATGCATTTTGAAACTAGAGCAATCATTTTTGAAACTCAAGCCTTTGGATTTAGGCTTGCTAAGAACGGTGGAACTCACCATTTTTCAAAGACCTCTTTATCTTAGAATTTTTTTTATGGGAGATATCATATGACCATGGTAGTGTAATATATAAAGTATATATGAAGTATTTTGAAAATAAATAGAATTTTAAGTAATTTTGGGTAATTTTTAAGCTATGCGGGTGATTGATTAATTACCGGGTAATAGGACACTACCTAATTACCTTATAAGCAGATAATGATTACCAAATCCCTATCCCACGTGGCAGCAAGGCCTTGACCATATTCATGACTCTTAAGATGGCATATATAAGTGGCAACTTATCTTTTTGATGTCTTGTGGAAGATATTTTTCAAATATTTATTAGTAGACAATTCTTATCTATTAGGTAGTTTCTGTAGATGGAAGTATCTTTATTTAGAATAGTATATTAATCAAGTCAAGCCATTCCAAGAATTTATGACGATCAACAGTGGAGGACTTTCTTTCTGGAATTACCACTAGATTTAATAGACCCATTGAAATTTGTCATGGAAAAGCAACTTAACAAACTCAAAGAATTCACCTTCCACTTCCTTGCACGTATCATAGATATGTTCGGACAAAATGTTCTGGCAATTTGCAATCTGTTAAACTCATGAAATCTGGTGAAAAACAATTGTCAAGATTGGAAGGTCAAGCTTAAGCAGTTGAGAATCAGTTGGGACAGAGTTGAGGAAGATTCTTGCCCGCTGAATGGACAAAAGTAGTAAAAGGAAAAGTGTTGTGGAAAACGTAAGCTTCAGTATTGGATATAGTTCATTCATCCTGAACAACTGAAGTTGTTAGTACGCCATGAACAACTATCGGTCTTCTAGCTTTACGTGAGAGTTCATGTTGAATTAAGCTCAAAGGTATGTTAAGGCTATCCCTTCTTTCTTTTGGCATGATCCATACGATATGAACGAAACGTGCAGATGCACAAATTCCATAAGTGACTCTACTCATAGAAGTAATAGAAATATCTATGTTCTTTATTCCCATGTGTCATAATATTTTATCATCAGTTCATGGGTCTTAGAAAAATACAAAAGTTAAAAAAAGTTTACTTATGATATTACTCAGAGGCAAAATGGTTTTATGATATTCCGAATAATTTTATTGACGTACTTTTTATGCACTGCATTCATGTGCACTGACCCATGACCAGATGGAGTTATATACGCATATATATGTAAATATATGTATATGGGATATGGGAAAAGGTTATGGCGTTATATACGCACCACCACCTGATCAGCTGGTATATGATGATGATGTTGCCCACAGTGGCTAAATTATGATTCAAACGGCGTTATATACGCATATATGGGTATGTATTCAAATGGCGTTATATACGCATGTATATGTATGTATTCAAACGGTGTTATATACGCATGTATATATATGTATTCAAACGGTGTTATATACGCGTATATATGTATGTATATATATATGTATTTGGGATATGAGAAAGGTTATAACGTTATATATGCACCACCACCTGATCAGCTGGTATACGATGATGATTTTGCTCACAATGGCTGATATGATATGATGGGATGCCCTCAGAGGCTGATGATGTTATGAAACACATACCTATGCACGACATGACATTCATACGCATATGCATGATGCTGAAAGTAATTTATGATTTACAAAGTTATTCAGACATACGAGTTGAGTCATGTACTCCATATGTCTTCTATGTCTCATATGTATTTATTTATGTGCCTTACATACTCGGTACATTATTCGTACTAACGTCCCTTTTGCCTGGGGACACTGCGTTTTATGCCCGCAGGTCCTGATAGACAGGTCGAGAGCCTTCCAAGTAGGCTATCAGCTCAGCGGAAGATGTTGATGCGTTCCATTTGCTTCGGAGCTGCGTATTTGGTTAGTATGATTTAGACATCTATTGTTTGGTATGGCGGGACTCTGTTCCGACCTTTGTGACATTTATGTACTCTTAGAGGCTTGTAGACATATGTCGTGTACGTGGAAGATTGTACGACCTTGTACGGCCTATGTTTGAGTTTATAACTGATTATGTTAGCCTATTAGGCCCATATGTCACATGTATATAATGATGTAATAATAAAGGTACATTACGTTGGTACTCAGTCAAGTAAGGTACTGGGTGCCCGTCGCGGCCCATCGGTTTGGGTCGTGATAGGTTCCTTCTATTGATTTTGTGCCCATTGTTCGTGAGTTTCCTGAGGTATTCCCTTCAGACCTGCCGGGTATTCCACTCAACAGGATATTGATTTTTGCATTGATTTGGCTCCGGGCACTCAGCCCATTTCTATCCCGCCGTATCGTATGGCCCCGCCTGAGTTGAAAAAGTTGAAGGAGCAGTTGTAGGACTTGCTTGAGAAAGGTTTCATTAGGCCAAGTGTTTCTCCTTGAGGTGTGCCGGTGTTGTTTGTTAAGAAGAAGGACAGTTCGATGAGAATGTGTATTGATTACCAACAATTGAACAAAGTTACAATCAAGAATAAGTACCCACTGCTGAGGATTGATGATTTGTTTGATCAGCTTCAGGGTGCCAAGGTATTTTCGAATATCGACTTGAGATCTGGCTTCCATCAGTTGAGGATTAGGGCATCCGATGTCCCTAAGACAGCTTTCCGCACTTGGTACGGACATTATGAGTTCTTGATAATGTCATTCGGGTTGAAAAATGTCCCAACAGCTTTTATGGATTTGATGAACCGAGTGTTCAGGCCTTATTTGTATTCGTTCATGATAGTCTTCATTGATGATATTTTGATGTATTCCCGCAGCCGGGGAGGAGCACGAGCAACATCTTAGAGTGGTTCTTCAGACCTTGAGGGATAGTCAGTTATATGCTAAATTCTCAAAGTGCGAGTTCTGGTTGAGTTCAGTTGCATTTATGGGTCATGTGGTATCAGCAAAGGGTATTCATGTTGATCCAAAGAAGATTGAGGCAGTCAAGAACTGGCATAGACCAGCATCAGCTACAAAGATTCGGAGTTTCTTGGGATTGGCATGCTACTATTGTCGGTTCGTGGAGGGGTTTTCATCTACCGCAGTCCCGATGACCAGGTTGACCAAGAAGGGTTCCTAGTTCAGATGGTCGGACGAGTGTGAGGTGAACTTTCAGAAGCTCAAGACAGCTTTGACTACGACACCGATGTTAGTTTTGCCCATAGGTTCAGGGCCTTATATAGTTTATTGTGATGCATCTCGTATCAGACTTGGTGCAGTGTTGATGTAGGGTGGGAAGGTCATTGCCTATGCTTCGTGGCAGTTGAAAATTCATGAGAAGAACTATTCGGTTCATGATTTGGAGTTGGCAGCCATTGTTCATGCGTTGAAGATTTGGAGGCATTATCTATATAGCGACATGTGAGGTGTTCACGTATCACAAGAGTCTTCAGTATCTGTTCAAGCAAAAGGAGTTGAATTTGAGGTAGATGAGGTGGTTAGAGTTGTTCAAAGATTATGATATCATTATCTTATATCATCCGGGAAAGGCCAATGTGGTGACCGATGCTTTGAGTAGGAAGTCAACCAGTACAGGAAGTCTTGCTTATATTCCGGTCGGTGAGAGACCACTTGCTTTGGATGTTCAGGCTTTGGCCAATCAGTTCGTGAGGTTGGATGTTTCTAAGCCCAGCCGTGTGTTAGCTTCCAAAGTCGCTCGTTCTTCATTATTGGAGCGTATCCGATATCGGTCGTATGATGATCCCCATTTGTGTGTCCTTAGAGAGACGGTGCAATGCCGAGGTGCCAAGTAGGTTACCTTAGATGATGATGGAGTTTTGAGACTGCAGGGTCGAGTTTGTGTGACTAATGTGGATGGGCTCCGAGAGTTGATTTTAGAGGAGGTCCATAGCTCCCGGTACTCTATTCATCCAGGCGCCGCGAAGATATATCAGGGATATTGTTCCCTTATGTTTGTCTGATATTATTGTTCCCTTGCCAGAATATTGTTGAGATATTATTGTTCCCTTGACGGGATATTGTTGATATATTATTGTTCCCTTGCCGGGATAGTGTTGAGATATCATTGTTCCCTTGCTGGGATTCCTTGCAATTATTGTTGGCTTGTAAATGGGAGCGGGTGGTACGCCTACCATAAGATATAATGAAATGGGAGCCGGTGGTACGCCTACCATAAGATATAATGAAATGGAAGCGGGTGGTACGCCTATCACAAGATATAATGAAATGGGAGCGGGTGGTACGCCTACCACAAGATATAATGAAATGGGAGCGGGTGGTACGCCTATCACAAGATATAATAAAATGGGAGCGGGTGGTACGCCTGCCACGAGATACAGGAAATGGGATCGGGTTGCACGCTTGCAACAAGATGTGAAAAATAAAGTGAAATCTGCCTTTGCATTCCTTATTCTTGTTAGTGGTTGGATTTTGATTCCTTTATAATCCTCTTGATATTCTGTTTTACCTGTTATTCCCCAACGCATGTTTCCCCCTCCCATCTTTACTTGTTTATTTCTGTGTTTTCTTTCCCGCTCTATATATTTGAACTGCACAGGTTTATCTGGAGTCTGGTCCTAGCCTCGTCACTACCTCGCCGGGGTTAGGCCAGACACTTACCAGCACATGGGGTCAGTTGTGTTGATGCTACACTCTGCACTCTGTGCAAATACCGGAGCAGCATTGGGACAGTAGCACTTGGGGAGCCAGCCTTCAGTCCATCTAGAGATCCCAAGGTAGTCGTACAGGCGTCCGCGGGCCCGGTGTTCTCTTCTATCCATTTATATGTTATGTTTTCACTTGTTTCCGAGATAGACTGTATTTCCTTTTTCAGACATTTGTATGTAGTACTCATAGACAGTCCGTTAATATTGTGACACCAGATTTCGGGTAGAGGAGTATATTGGCATTGTAGTACTGATTTTGATCATTTGTAGCTGTTTAAGTCTTCCGCTTATTTTGTTATTGTTAATCTTTAAATTGTTGATTACTTGTTAATTCAAGTTTATAAAAGGATTAAAATGAAAGAGTTAGAATTTCTATATTTCGTGGCTTGCCTAACTTCTACGAGTAGGAGCCATCATGACTCCCGAGGGTGGAAAATCCGGGTCGTGACATCAGAGAATGGTGGCCTATGAGGAAATTGATTCCGAAGCAGAGTTTTGTAGATAGAGACCTCTTGCCTCACAACCCTAATGTGAGAAAGCAGTTTAGAGAGAGAGAGAGAGAGGGGGTTGGGAGTACTTCTTAAACCTATGTGAGGATGAAAATGAGCACCTGGTCAAGGAATTCTACACCAATGTTGCCCACATCAAGAAGGGCACCAAAGTGACCAATGTGCGGAATTTGAAAGTAATATTTGACGGGAAAGGAATAAATGACTACTTGGTCTTCGATAAGGAGGATGAATCACTGTATCTGACAAAGATGGAATTAGGTGAGGAGGTCCGTCCTTGGTTGGCACAGTACTTGGCAATCCCAGGTACCACCCCTGATTGGTTGAATGCGGGAGTGAAAATCTTACGGAGAAGTTTGAATTTCGAGGCTAAGGGGTGGGAGACATTCGTGTGCAGTAGACTGGACCCCACTACCCACGACAACTCACTCCCTCTTCACCGGGCAGTACTGGTAGCATCAATTATGGCACGGTACCCGATTAACATCGGGAATATGATGTCTCGGGTGATTACACAGGTAGTAAGTGAAGGTGATAGAAACTACCCTTTCCCCAGCTTCTTGACCATGTACTTCACGGACCTAAAGGTAGAGAAGCGGAACTTGGATATCAAAGTGAAAGCAAAGGCCCCGTTCTCATGGTACAACATGTAGGGTGATGACAACCCTAAAAGTAAGAACTAAAGGGAACAACCACTATTGCAACTGGCCAGTCTGAAGAGCCAGTAGTGGTAGTGGCTCCTACTCAGCCTTCTTCCACCCCAGCGGACATGCCCCTTGGTCCATCCACTTCAGTAGTTCCAGACATACCCTCTACCCTGGCCTCCCTAGTGACTACCCACCGTCTGAGCCAGGCCCTTCTTAGCATCAACAACTAGATGCAGACAGCTTCCTCTAAGTTGTCTGTCCTTACTACTACAGTGGCATCTCAGTTGGCACCTCCACCTACACAGGTCCCACAGTCTATTGAAGACGCCCTCAATGATATTCTGGACAACAAGAGAAAATCCTTGACATTCAGAAAGTTCTCACGGACGCTGTGGATTCTCATGGGAAAGCTTTTAAGGAGCTTGCTAGGGAGGCCAAGAAGATGAGAAAGACTTGGACTTCCAAAGAGTCCGTGAAGGAGTTGAGGGTTGAGGTTGAAAGGTTGAAGGCAGATCACCTGCCTTTGGATTTATTGCTAGATGACCTGGTGCCAGCAGCCCATCCCTAGCCAGTGCAGTCGGAGAGGACTCACAAGAAGAAGAAGGTGATTCCCCATGTAGATGACGGAGTCATACAATTGGAGGACCCGCAGGGAGATTCCTCCAGCTAGCCCCAGGAGTTAGCCCATGCCTCGGTCTAGGTCCAGGTCCCAGCAGCAGAGCAATAGGTCATAGGGAGCCAGTCTCAGGTTCCCGAGCTTACAGAGGACCCAGGGACCACTCAGGATCTCATGCAGATAGATGGGTAATAGGGAGTTTCTGTATCCTCTTCCCTCTTATTTTTGGTGCTTATTTTGCTTAGTTGACATTGAGGACAATGCCATCGTTCATTTGAGGGGGTAGGGCCTACTTTGGTTTGATTTGGATGACTGTATATATTTAACAGATTTTATGCTTTCTTTATTTTTCATCTTTGGTATGTATATAATTTCAGCACTTCATTACATTTTCTGTACTTTTTACTTTGGATATGTATATAAAAGTTATGTTACATTGTATATATTCATCTCCCTTATTATATATTCGATTAAACCCCCCTCTTGTAAATATTCATTTTACTTTCCGCAATTTTTTCTTTCTTAGCTTCTTATTTGTGTTCGTAGCTTTTTGTTTCGGATTTTTGCAATAAGCCTTTGATTTTCTTAATGTCATGATTCTTTCCAAAGGTGGAGTTTGTGTGAACCGGGTGACTCTTCCCAATGATGGATGGCGTGACAACCTTCTTAAGAGTTTGAGTCCATTTTTCTTTTTTGCTTTTTAGTAGTTAGTGTGAGCACGTGATTTTTGCTTTATGGAAACTACTCCAAAAGAAATTGGAAAAGAAATAAAACAAGTTACCCCCGGGTACAATTTTGAGGATTTATGTGACATTTTGATAATTGTTCTGTCCGTAAATGGTCGCCTCGCTATAGTTAAAAAATACAAAAATACATGCTGCAGGCATTTAGGAATAATTGGTACATTTAGGAATTAGTTAATTATACTTTGGTTGTTTAAAAGCGAAAATAACAAAATACGCATTTTTGTTGTCATCGTAATTTTATTAAAATGTTTTAATTCATGTGATATTTGTTGTTAGGTATTAATTAATACTTGTATGTTTAATCTTGGTTTTTAGGAATTTTGTTTAGTTGTAAAGAAGGAAAATACCGGATTTGGGCCAAAATTTAAATGAAAATTAGGCCCAAACAAATTTGCAATGACCCAGTCCAAACCAGGTCTTCTGAGAGACGCCCCAAACGACGCTGTATTGGCATCACCCTTCTGAGCTATTGATTGATTCAGAGGAACGACCCAGATCAGGCCAATCACTTACCCAAACGACACCGTATAGGGCTGTCTAATCTCAACCATTAACCCAATCCCATCCAACGGCCTCAGGCCATTCCCATATGACCGACCCGTTTAAACCCGGACCAGCCTGACCTCCTTTTAGGTAGAACGACACCGTTCCTCATTAAGTGAAAGATCCTGGCCCTCGATCTCACTTCATCCAACGGCCAGGATCTAACCACCCACTACGTATATAAACTCAAACCCTTACCCCACGCTCCCATCCAAACACCCCCCCTTCATCGTCCCAAACCCAAACCCAAACCTAGACCTCCCAAACCCTAGCCGCCCTAAGCTTCCTTCGCTTGAAACCCGGCGGTATCTACGCCGCCGGTCACCCCTCTAACACCATAGCACCTCCTTCACTCCCTGAACCCAAATCTGTTACCCCCTAACCTCGAATCATCCCCCTTCATCTCGAATATTGATTTGAAGATCCGAGCAAAACGCCGATATGCACCAACCCACCCCGGATTCATACCAGCCACTACCCTGCCCTCACTCGGGACCAAACCAAGCTTGGTTTGGTCCGAATCTACCCACAAATCCCAAAACCCCAAATCTGACTGTTCGAACCCTAGAACACAAGAATTTTTGGAATCCGATCAGATTAAACGGAAGATTGGGGTCTAATAGACCTTAATCGAAGTGTTCTCAGTCGAGAACACCTCGATTAAGATCTGTGCAACCTCAAATGGACAAATCCATCTCGGGCCTGGGTCGTCTGTGTTTAAGCTTTTTAGAGTGAGTTCATTTTTCCTTTTCTGTTGTTGTTTTAGTATTATTTTAGTTTATCAGCATGGTTAATTAGTTTGTTTGTTATTTCTGGGATTTTCTGTCAGTTGTTCTCCATCTCCTTAAGACCTTTTATTCGGTCGATTGTTATTCTGTGTATGGTTGAATACGTATAGTGATATACATACTTCAATTTGATTAATATCGTCGAATCGATAATGCCTGTAGTTTCCCTGTGTCATGCAAAATTGTCAAAGACAGTTGATGCCCTATTTGTGTTGTTTGTTTGGTCGACTGTTTGTTATATGTTATAATTAGTGTAGTCAATTAGATAAATGATGTCGATTAGTTTCATAAGACTGAATGTACAAAGATTCTGATTTGTATAGCTTCATATGACTGATCGAATCATTATCGTTTACTTGATTGCTTGACATTATCTGTGAATGGATTGTAGCTGCACTATAATAGCTAGAATTCAGTTTGGGGCAGCTTGAATTTGAACTTGCAGAAGTTCAAAATGTCCTACTGCTGCAGTGGGGTAATACCGTAATATTAGGAGCTAACAGGGGTAGTTTAAGGGTGGGAAAAGATCAGAAATGGTTAGTTTAAGTTGGGCTGACATAGGGTACTGAAATAGGATTAAACTAATACAACAGTGGGGAACAAAACTTGATAGCATGGGGAGTAATTGAATATTGTCAGCTGCCCATACCATTGGGGCACAAAACACATGATAATGGGGAATAAAGAGGTATGGGCAGAGTTGGGGGCTGGGGGAAACGAGGAAGCCTGGGGGTTTGCTTATATTTTGCTTATAAATAGGCTCATTTGAGTCAGAAATAGGTTAGAGATCAAAAGGTTAAAAAAGAGGTTAGACATCAGAGGTTAAAAGGGTTAGGAAATTAGAAATTAAGGGAGAACACTAAGATTTCAGAATTTGAAAAGCTTTCAGCTGATGTTTTTCTGAACCTTCACAAGTCAGAAATAGGCTGAAAGTTGAGCTAATTTTCCAAAGCTAAAAGAGTAGTTTAAGAGAGAAATAGATTGTTTAAAGCTGAAACTCCACATCAAGGAGTTGGAGGCTGTTTCTTTTTTTTTCCTGGGATTTTCCTTTTGTTTGTCAGAAACCAGAAATCACTGATTTTCATGTACCAATCTGCTGTGTTGGGACATTGCTGGTCTTCAGTTTAGTTTTCTTGGTTCTTCACTCGTTAAACACTGTTTTAGTTGAGTGTCTTGATTTTCTGTTTGGACTGAAAGTCCACTGGTTATTTCTGCTGGGCATTCTCTTAAGTTGCTGTTGAGTTTTGGTCTATTATTGGGTTGTCCCTGTTGCTGTGTTGTTTCATACTGCTCTACTGATCATTCCCCTTCTTCTTTTGCTTTCCTATACCATGTACACGACTGATACACTATCAATGTAAGCTGAAATTTGAAGCATGAATACAAAGAAAATTGGAAGAGTTGAAATTATTTCAAATTAGCTTTAGAAATGTATTGAAAATAGGTTGTCTGCATGATAGTTTACTTTTCCCTAATAGAACTATGTGGTTAGCTGTGATGTAATTGAGCTCTTATACATGCCTTTTAATTGGAAAACTCTATGTGTATGCTTATAATTGAAAGGGATTAATGTTGTAGTAGCCATGTTTTATTAGTTCATTATTGTTTTTTTGTCAAAGAAGCATGATTAGGTATCAAATAGTTACTTCCTTAAACAAATAGTTTGTTCATTGGTAGGGATATTGCTTGATCAAACAAGCAGTACTTTACATTTCAGCTCCCTTATAAATGTTGAACATGTACAAAATGGGTTAACTAGGCCGAATTGGAATAAGGATGGCCCAGGTCGAGTTTCACGTTACGCACATTGGGTCTGGGCCAGTAATATCTAAACAATTGCCCATATGCGCGTTCATGTTTCGGATTTTGCAAATCATATTCGGAACCTGACTATAACTAACATGTAAGCATGTAAATAAAATTGGATTGTTCTTCTTCTTCCATTATTAGAAACAAACTCGATAGAAAACATAGCCACTGTAAGCACGTGATTTTTGACCTTCCCCGGGAATTTTTACGTTCTTAAGCTTAAATATCTAATTTAGGACTAGTATAGCTATTTTAACTATTTTTACTTTATTTCGTTGCAAAAAAAAAAAAAAAATCACAAAAAAAAATATATATAATTTTAGTTTATGTATCTCTCATAAACTTGAAAAATACAAAAAAATTTTGTACATTATTTTGGTACTTTATATAAATTCGAAAATTACAAAAAATATATAGTTCTATTAATGTTTGCAGTCATTATAATTTTGAAAAGTACAAAAATATTACTTCATATTTTTGTCTTTATTAAAAAATGAAAATTACAAAAAAATAGTTTTATTAATATTCTATAGTCGTTTTAATTTTGGAAAAATACAAAAATATTACTTTATATTTTATCTTTATATAAAAAAAAATGAAAATTACAAAAAAAAATGTTTTATTAATATTCTATAGTCGTTTTAATTTTGGAAAAATACAAAAATATTACTTTATATTTTATCTTTATATAAAAAACAAAAATTACAAAAAATAGTTTTATTAATATTTTGTAGTTTAAATCTTGAAAAAATATTAAGAAAATAATATAGTTTTGTTTTAAATAATTAGTCTTATTTTAATAGCTATTTTGCTTACATAGGACTATTTAAGCAACGTGTTCCTATTTCTCGGGTCCGGGCAAAAGAATAATATTCGGGTTCAAACTACCCGGTTTTAGGCCTAATTTCGGACCTAACCCATAATAAACCGGGTCCAGGACACATGGGGAACCCCACTACGCGTGGGGGACATAAACCTTGAACCCCACCACGCGTGGGGCTCATTTTTCTGGGCAAAACCCAGTACAAAACACGGACAAGGGCCAAAAGGCAAGGGGAACGAAAAAAGACTTTGGAAATTTTTGAAATAAGTACTGTACATCTTCCTCTCAAGGAAAAAGAAGCAAAAAACCCTACAGGGGACTACTGCTCATTTTCCGTCTTCTTCAGAAAACCCTACCAAAACCCACGAAAAAAACCCTACTGTCCCCCCCCCCAGCGTCGAACTCCTCCTCCTCCTGTCCAAACAACTACCTCCTCGACCCGTCACCTTCCCCGGCAGCCCCACCGTCGTCCAACCACCCCCCGTCGGTAAAACCACCATTAACGACCCCTACTGTCGCAGCGAGGACCAACTCCTCCATCGCCTGAAGCCTCACGTCGCCACTGTCCCTCAGCTCTAGCATCACCCAAACGAACGCCATAACCACCACCCCCCACGTCCAAACACCTACTGAAACCAGTCGCACCCCCCACGCACCCGCCATTGCTCGTCGTCAACCTCCAGCTCCAGTCCGTCGACCCACCTCCAACCTGAATCACTGCCCAACACGACCTTCCCGATAGCCTGTCGCAACCCAACTCCCACTTTTGTCGACCACCGGCAGAATCGACAAAGCCCACGACCGCTCCTTCTCCTCCAATCTCCATCGACACCGTCCAAACACCACTGCTTCAGCTGTACTGTCCAAACACCACAACCAATCAGCCATGTTATCGTCGTTCTTTCACTGTCGTCGTGCAGTCCGTTGAGGTCGTCTTTGGTTCGTCGAGGTCCGGTACGTCGAGGCGCTGTCCGAGGTTCCGTCGTTGTTCTTCGTTCAGAGAGGTCCGGCTTGAGTTTCGTCGGGGTCGTGTTTGTCATCCTGAGTTTGCCGAGGTTCAAAGGTTAGTAAACTTCAAGCATTAGATAAGGAAATGTCACGTTGAACATTCGAAAATGCAATATATAAATTGATGCGATAATGTTCTGCTTATGTTTTCACCATATGCGTTTTGTTCATTTTTGGTGTTACATATTTTTGTTTATTTGATATCATTTAATTAAGTAGGGTTAGTTGTTCCATGACACAGTTTAACGTTAATTTGTTCGTCTTTTCTCTTGCTTAAGTTCATTCGGACAAAACTAGCATTACTTGTTGTTATTACTTCCAAAACACTCATTTTGCTAGATTCCTTTTATTAAAATTGTAACGGGTTATGAGATTTCAGTTGTAAATAGGCTATAAGGTTTAGTATTGTTAAAAGGCATAAAAATGGCATCCCTTTAAAAATAAAAAATATATAAAAAAAAAAAATAAATAATAAAAAAAATAATAAGTAAAATGAGACGAGCCTCGCCAAATAAAAGGGACAAATTGCGGGGCCCTCTAAGTGTATATATTAAATACTTAGATTCAGGGACGGGTCGTTTAGCAAATTTCACGGCCCTCCCCAAAAATAATAATGCGCTAGTTGCTTTAGGCGCGCCTTTAATAATTTAATTTTCTTAAACTCGGGTGCGCATTTCATGCGACCCAAATCCAAATTCTAAAACATCAAATAAAATATGTTTCGGATTGTGGGTACATTTCATGTGACACAGTCCAAAGATATGTTTTAAGCGATGTTCACCTTTCTTAATAATAATAATTAATAAAGCGGTTAAAAGATAAAATTTGCACATGGTTCATAATTGTATTAAATATCAGATAATCAAACCGAATATAACAGTTGAGCGACCGTGCTAGAACCACGGAACTCAGGAATGCCTAACACCTTCTCCCGGGTTAACAGAATTCTTTATCCGGATTTCTGGTACGCAGACTATAATATAGAGTCATTATTTTCCTCGATTCGGGATTAAAATTGGTGACTTGGGACACCCTAAATCTCCCAAGTGGCGACTCTGAAATAATTAAACCAATCCCGTTTCGATTGTCCTTTAATTGGAAAAAACTCCCCCTGCGCCCCTCGGGCGCGGAAAAAGGAGGTGTGACAGCTCTGGCGACTCTGCTGGGGATATCGTAACCCAGAACCACTGGTTCAGGGCTAGAAATTCGAGCTTAGATAAATTGTTATATTTGGCTTTATCTGATTTTTTACACGTTTTAAGCCTAATGTGCTAAATGTTGCTTTTACCGCTTTTGATATTATGTGAACTGTATATAAATTGTGCCGAAACCCATCTTCTCTCTGAGTCTTCTAAATTATGAAGAAGGGCGTACTTCGTATGACTTCTTTTCTGTATAGTGTCAAATCCCAATTTAGAACGAGGTTCGGATAAGTTGCTAAGCCGGTGAAACTTCTGTATTCCCGGTACGCTGCCCCCCCCCCCCCCCGGCTCGAGCTGTCCGCTCGGGTAAGCCAGGTCTAGAACAAACACCCAGGTTCTGAACCTAGTATAACAAAGCCACATGCCGGATCCCTAGTAGGAACGTTTATTTGCATCATGTGCATTTGACTTAGGGGACTCAACACAGGGGTTGGGTCCGTCTAGGACAAGCAACCTGAAAATAATAGACCATCTTATGGCATCCTATGTGCTACATGTTGTATTCAGTCAAGGGCGAATGGGTCATTTGGTCATTTCCAGCATGATGTTATTTTAATCAAAGCATGGGGAATATTTGCGGAATCCAAGAAGCCTTGGAATTCCCTATGTCCCCCACGCTTGCTTTTTGGGAAAACACATGGGGAACATTTGTGGAATCCAAGAAGTCTTGGAATTCCCATATGTCCCCCACACTTCATATGTTGGAAAAAGCGCATGAGGAACATTCGCGAAATCCAAGATGTCTTGGAAATCCTTATGTTTCCCATGCCACATTTTGAAAATAACAATAAACATAAAAAAATAAAAATACATATAAAAACAAGGCATGAAAATTCAAAAGATTTTGTATGTTGTCATCATTTTCCACAAATTAGAAAATCGTGAAAAGATGAGGAAATGGCAGTGTAGAGATATAACTACTTATTTTTAGAAAGAAAAAGAAAACAAATGTCCAAGTAGTGTCGAAACTCTGCCGAAATTTTGAGAAAATAAAAAAAAAAGTGTTAGTTTGCTTTATTAAAAGCAAAGAAAAAAAAAGGTCGTCACTCTATTTTGTTTTTCAAAAAAAAAAAAGGGAGAAAAGATATATAGTTTGTCTTGCCATTAAAAAGAAAATGAAAAAGAGTCTTATTTTAAGAAATAAAAAAAATGGTTTTTGTGTATTATTTATTTGCTTATGAAAATGCAAAAAAAACATATAAAAGAAAAAATAAAAGGAGTCTTTCATTATCTGTCGCAAGTATATATATATATAAAAAAATCCAAAAAGTTTTTCTTATTTTCCAAAAAATTTATATATATCTTTATCTGTTGCAAGAACAATTGTCTTGCCAAAAGTTTTTAGAATCCCAATTCTCAAAACAAATAATCCAAAAATATTTTCCATTATTGACTTCTTTAGAAAGTTTTTTTTTCAATTGTTTTTTTAAAAAAAAAACTAAATAAACAAAATAAAATAATAATATAAAATAAAAAAATCCGAGAATATTTTGATCCTTCTTTCAAAATTGACAGGGAATTCAAAATTAAAAAAAAACACATTTTAGAGCGTTTCTTTTATTAAAGGTAAAATTCCAAAAAATATATTTTTCTTCTTTAGAATAAAAGAAAAAAAAAAGCAAATGAAATTCAAAATATATCTTAGAAGTATTTCTTTCAAAAAAAAAAATGATTAATCAAAAATCCAAAAAATATACTTCATTTCTTCTTTTTAAGTAGTTCTTTTGCCCGAACTACGCGGGTTTGATTCTCACCGGATGTGAGATACGTAGGCAACCCTCATCGGGTCCAACCCCATCTTTTGCTAAAATAGCCAAAAAAACAAATAAATAAAAAATATATGTCAAATTTTAATTTTGTCATAAAGGAGTCAGGTGACGCTGTTTTATCAAGACATAGCCGAATGTTCCCGAAAGGGACGCCGGAAGGCTGACTTTGCATAAACAGCCACCTTTGGGTCATTTTGAGATATGGACCCACACAGCCTAAAAATCTTCGTCCCCGAGACGTTGAAAGGCTGTGTTTGTAATATTGAGTTTTCTAATTTGAAAAACAATAAAAAGAGTCATAAAGAAGTCGGGTGATGCTGTTTTGTCATAAATAGCCGAATGTTCCCGAAAGGGACGCCGGAAGGCTGATTTTGTGTAAACAGTCACCTTTTGGGTCGTGTCTGGGAGTTTGGTCCAGTTGACCCACACAGCCTTAAAAAGCTTCGTCCCCGAGACGTTGAAAGGCCGTGTTTGCAACACAAGGGTTTTATCGTAATTTGAAAAAAAAACAAAGAGTAAAATGGTCAGGTGAATGCCGTTTGGATGTTTAGTCAAAAAAAAAAAATTAAAGAATAAAATAAGCCGAGCTAGCTTCGGCCGCGTCTTAAACCGTTCTTGCCGAAATAGCCTTAGAGTGTCTTTCAGTTGTCGAACGGTTATTTTCGTAAAAGAATGGACAAGTTTGTAAAGTGTCAAGATAATCTTCCCCGGCCTCAAAGTTCATGTGAAATTTGGAAGGGGCCACATTTGCAAAAAATAACCGTTTGGTTGCATTTGTCAAACGGAGAAAGGGAGCTGATCATCTGTTTTTGGAGTTTGTAAATCTTTTAATTAGAATATGTGTGTTGTTTGATTTTTTTTCAGTTATAGGTCATCTTCAAACCTTTGAAACCCGGTATTTTTTTTAACATGAAAATTGAAAAAATGTTTATTATTGTTTATCTCTTATTGACCCGAACTACGCGGGTTTGATTCTCACCGGATGTGAGATACGTAGGCAACCCTCATCGGGTCCAACTCCCCTTTTCATTTTACCAATAATGATATACCATAAAGCATATATGTACACACATGTATATAAATACATATACTGTTTGTTTTGTTTTCCAAGATTTTTGTTTAGAGTCAAAATAAAGGTTTCTGTTTTGGCCTAAAAGGTCACCTTAATAAATGTGCAGGATGAGCACAGAGCAAAATGAACCATTCTCGGCCCTCAGCGAGGTCCCCCTACAACTCCACATGTGGTGGAATGATTTGGAAGCCAATAGCAAAGAGGTAGTAGGAAGAATATTGGGAGGTTTTGTAAATTTGTTGGGCGTTAGGCCAAGGACAGATATTCTTGAAGCTCTAATACCATTTTGGGACCCAACCCGCAACGTATTCCGTTTTGTTGACTTTGAACTTTCACCAACACTTGAGGAAGTCGCCGGATATGCGGGATTGAATGAGAGGTTAAGAGGGCAATATTTGCTTTCGC
Source organism: Nicotiana tabacum (assembly GCF_000715075.1). NCBI lineage: Eukaryota > Viridiplantae > Streptophyta > Magnoliopsida > Solanales > Solanaceae > Nicotiana > Nicotiana tabacum. Next base: position 34,812,809 of record NC_134087.1, on the reverse strand, counting down.
CAAGGCCAGTGTCTCCGCATGCGTTTCTGGATCTACTAAGCATTAGTCGGAAGGTACAACATGACAATTTATCGAGAGGATATTGTGATCTCCATTTCTTGTATCAGCAGTACGGAACCCCGCAGGGTTTCGAGGAACCGAACCTTGGGTTAACTCACGGAGGGAACAGAAACAAATGGGAAGCAAGACGTACTTTGGCTTTTATCACAGCATTCTTGGGAGTCATGGTCTGTCCAAGGAAGGATAAAAAGATAGAGATAGGTCTGGTAGGGATGGCCGACGTGGCAATCAAAAGAACCAATAGTACTGTGGTTCCTTTGATTTTGTCCGAAATCTACCGGGCTCTGGCTATATGCCGAGAAGGAGGCAAGTTCTTCCAAGGTTGCAACCTGTTACTTCAGCTATGGATGCAGGAACATCTCCATCACCGAGTAGGATACATGAACCACGGGTTGACCGAGAGGAATTGTATCAGCGGATTCAAGAAGCGCATGACAGGCGCCAGATTTCCTGAAGGTGTCGAAGCATGGTTTACACGGTTAAGGTCAACAACAGCTGACCAAATTGAATGGGCATTCGGTTGGTTGGCTGATACTGAGGTGATCTACATGTCGGCTGAAGAATGTCATGTTCTCTTAATAGGTCTTCGCAGCATCCAGCCATATGCCCCTCATCGGGTATTACGACAATTGGGCAGGTTTCAAGTAGTCCCTACTGACGAAGATCTGAGCAAGCATGCCTTGGAATTAAGCCCGGGAGTCATATTCCCCGAGGGGAAGATTAGAAAACTGTGGCATGAATGTAGATTCTTGGAGCCCAAGACCATGGTGCGAGAACTAGCCAAAGGTGAGGTAGACCCAAAGTACGATGCTTGGTTCGAAGGAAGGTTTCAGATTCGGCAAAGACCTGCTAAAAGGGCACACGTCCAACACTTCACAGATGATTCACAAGAGCAATGGGGATGGATAAAAAGGGAGGAAGGTTACCGGGTTGAAATCGGGAAGCTAAAGCAACAAGTCGAAAGACTTGCATTTGAGAACAATGTGCAAGCCGCTTCGGAGCAGGCTGAAAGAAACAAGCTAGCCCAAGAAAACCAAATCTTGAAGGCCCGCCTTCACCAAGCCAGTAAGAGTGACGTTGACCGACAGAAGCGTCGCTCTGACGAAAGATTGATAGCAAGTTTGAGAAGTCAGGTCATCCAGAGCCAAGAAGAATTAGAACAATCAGAAGCATGCATAGCAAGGATGAAGATCAGATGGGCAAGGCACACAATGGCCCGGAAGCAGCATTTGCAACAGGTCATAAGGGATTATGAGATGAGCATCGGAATATTGAGGGAGACGAATTCCACTCTACATGATCAGATCGTCAAACAAGCACGAGATGCCCAAGCCGACAGAAGGCGATGTTACGATGCAATGACCAGAATGGAAAGACAAATGGAGATATTCCAGGATCAGCTTGCCAACAATGCGCAAACACTAGGGTTGAAGAACCGACAGATAAGGCATTTGTTCGCAGAAAGGGACAACATTCGAGGAAGGATCGACGAGATTGGGCATTACATCTACATGAGATGCCTGGCATGCGAGCAAATGCCTCGGAAGACCCTCCTTGTTTCCATCATGGGTTGCGTCCACCGAATCATGAATGAGTTGAAAAGCCTGCAGAGGGACCTCACACCAAGGGCCGCGGAAAGGTCGAATGATGCCTCGCGGGCCCCTAAGTTGGAAAATTAATCTTTGGTTGAGTCTTGTTTATTTGGCTTTGTTGTTTTTCCATATGTTGTTTTCTTTTCTTTTAGTCAAAATGGGTTAAGAACTGTGGAGTCTGTACTATTGCTATTCCTTGCTTGAAGTAATTTGTAATAGCAAAATTTTGAGAATAAATTTAACGATTTCACAAGAATTTTGTGTTTCTTTACTTTAAGGCAGAACTACGCCTGGTCTGATTCACGCGGGGACGTGATACGTAGGCAATCCCCATAAGATTCGACCGCTTTTAATAAATAAAGAAAAGAAAATGTAAATAAAATAAAATGCAGGATTTCGCAAAATACTTTAAAGAGACGAATGAGCAAACCGGGATGACGCATGTTGTTTGAAGCAAAGCATGTAGAAACGGTTAATCGCCTAGGTGCATTGCATCCTCTATGTGTTATGATCAAATCTGTTAAGCTCTAACACTAACAAAGTTTGTTGTTGTCTGGTACAAGAAGTTAGTTGTTAAAGAATTCTGGCAACACATTCATACCAAACCAGATCCAAAGGACCGATAGCATCAAGCATGACTACTTCGGAGAATAGCAACGAAGAAGAAAGGCCGATGAGCCAGTTGTTAAAAGAAGCGATGGAAAAGATTGAAAGGATGGGACTAGAAATGAATGCAATGCAACTAGCCCTAGCCAAAACACAAAAGAGTCCTGAAACACTGGGACACATGCCGGAGTACCCTCACTCTGGCCCTTCCACAAGCCGCCCAAATCCCCTCTATCATCAAGAAAGAAGCCCTCATGATTCACAAGCTCCACCACCCCATCAACCTCTCCCAACACCCAATATTCCCATTTTTGTGGGACCAACCTCAGCCCCTTTGCAAAGAACGATCAGTGAGCCGTTGTTTCAGGCTCACGATACCCAATACTATCCCCCTGAGCCTACATTCCATGCACCCGAACCACAGGCTTACAATCCCCATTTGGAAGTACCGGCAGAGGTTGAGAAGCCGGTTAAGGCCCCTGAACAGGATGAAGTGTTGAGAAAGTTCAAAAGCCTGGAGCAATCCTTCAGGAACTTGCACGGGCTGGGCAATCAAGTCAGCGTGGCATACAAAGATCTGTGCCCTTTCCCAGATGTCCAACTCCCGGCTGGGTTCAAGATGCCCAAGTTTGATTTATATGAAGGGCACGGTGATCCCATGGCACATTTGCGGGGATTCTGTAGCAAAATGAGAGGGGCAGGAGGCAAGGATGAGCTTTTGATAGCTTATTTCAGCCAAAGTCTGAGTGGATCTGCACTGGAATGGTATACCAGGCAAGATTTCAGCAGGTGGTACACGTGGGACGATCTGGCGCAGGCTTTTGCAGGTCATTTCCAGTACAATCTGGAGATAGTCCCTGACCGTCTCACGTTATTGAGAACTGGGAAGAAACTCGGGGAAAGTTTTCGCGAGTTCAGGTTCCGCTGGAGAGAACAAGCAGCTAGAGTCGATCCTCCCATGAGAGAGGGAGAGATGGTGGACTATTTTTTGCAGACATTGGATCCGACCTACTTTGGTCACTTGGTGACAACGGTTGGAAAATCTTTCAACGAAGTGGTCAAAATAGGGGTCATGATAGAAGAAGGTTTGAGGTCGGACAAAATCTTGAACTATTCGGCACTTAAGGCCACAACCCAGGCTATTCAAAGCGGCACGGGAGGTGCGCTGAGAAGAAAGAAAGAAGAGGTAGCCACGATCGAGGCAGGCAGTTGGTCCAGGGCTGGCAGGCAGCACTACAACCAACCCAGGCCTCACAGGTCAAACTACCCATACAACCCACCACAAAATTTCTATCCACCTCGGGCACCACATTGTTCCGTACACCAAGCCCAGGTATACACTCAACCTCCGGTTCGCCCACAATGGCGCGCACCGGCTCCCCAGAACATATATGCACCACTACAAAACACCTACCCTCCACCCAGGGCATATAGAAACCCTTTAGGGGCAGGCTTCCGGGGAAATCCAGATGCTAGGAATGACAGGTTGCGGAAGCAAAGAACCTTCACGGAGCTGGGAGAAACCTACACCGTTTTGTTCCACAAGCTGCGGCAATTGGGTTTGGTGAGTCCTGTCCAGACTCGAGAACCAAATCCCCCACCTCAGAATTTGGATCGTTCAATCAGTTGTGAATACTGTTCAGGGATGCTCGGGCACGATACCGAGAAGTGCTGGAAGTTAAGGCATGCCATACAGGATCTTATTGACACCAATAAGATCGAGGTCCAGACACCGGAGGCCCCTAACATCAACCAAAATCCACTGCCAGCGCACCACGAAACTCACATGATTGAGTTGGTGTGTGAGGGAGGAGAATTAAGAAAACCCTCACAAACAGTGATGATGATCCAAGCCGCCCCGAGAGAAGTATTAACTAGTGGAGGAACGAGTATACAGCCGCAGGGTGAAGGCGTCAAGCCGGTAGTGATATTGGGGAAGAGCCCGTCCATCATAGCAAGCAAACCCGAGCTAAGCAAGTTGATAATACCAGGGATCCTGCCCACACCGGCAGTCATGTTGAAAGGGGTATGTAGAGAATGGGTAACCATAAAGCCTGTGGCCCAACTGCCGATGATTGACAGCAGGGCTGTGCCTTGGAAATATGAAAAGGCAGTGGTGACGTACCAAGGAAACAGGTGGAAGAAGTCAGTTGTGAAGCGCAAGGGCTGACTCGATCAGGTCGATGTTTTGCTCCGGTGGAGTTAAGAAAAACCAACCCAGTGGCAACCAAGAATCCAGTGTCAGAAGAAGAGGCTGAAGAATTCCTGAGGAAGATGAAAGTACAAGACTATTCTGTGATTGAGCAGCTGAGAAAAACACCTGCCCAGATCTCACTATTGTCATTACTCCTCCATTCCGAGGAACATCGCCGGGCCCTGTTAAAAATATTGAACGAGGCTCATGTACCCAGTGAGATTTCTGTAAACCACCTGGAAACCATTGCCAGCAAGATTTTCGAGGTGAACAGAGTGACATTCTCAGATGATGACCTGCCGGTGGAAGGAACGGAGCACAATAAAGCTCTATACCTAGCTGTCAAATGTGAAGACTCGGTGGTAACTCGAGTATTGGTGGATAACGGCTCAAGCGCCAATATTTGTCCATTATCCACCCTGGACCAGTTAAAGATTGACCGTGGAAGAATCCGGGAGAATAGCATCTGTGTCCGGGGGTTTGACGGAAACGGAACAGCCACTATGGGGGATGTTGTACTTGAACTGACCATTGGTCCGGTCCTGTTTACCATGGAATTCCAGGTGTTGGACGCCACGGTATCTTAAAATTTGCTGTTAGGACGACCCTGGATTCATGCAGCTAAAGCGGTGCCTTCCACCCTACATCAGACAGTGAAGTTCGAGTGGGAAAGACAAGAGGTCGTGTTGCACGGCGAGGATACAACATGCACCATGGGCGGAACCATTGTGCCTTTCATAGAGACCACTGATGACAAAAGTCCTTGGGTCTACCAGATTCTCGATGCAGGGTCGGCCAACAAAATTTCTGAAGGAGAAATCATCCCGCACCCTAGGGTAGCTGCCGCAACAGTCATGATGGTATCAGAAATGCTGGGTAATGGATTTGTGCCGGGAAAAGGCCTGGGAGTTGAACTTCAAGGGATAGTCCAACCTGTTTCCCTTCCTAAGAATCCGGAAACTTTCGGGTTGGGGTTCAAACCAACCGCAGCAGACAGGAAGCAAGCGCGAAAAATGAAGAAGAGGGTCTGGTTTCTGCCTAAACCAGTGCCACGCCTCTCAAGGTCTTTTGTTAAAGCAAGTGCCAAGGGGTCAGCGATCCCAAAGATTCGAGGACCTTTGATCGGTATAAATGAAGACCTGAATCAGAGTTTTGAGAGGCTATTCGCGGATGTCAGTATGGTGGAAGCTGGAGAAGGTTCCAGCAGAGCAGAGATACAATTTGTGGGGCCTGAGGCCAAGACCAACAATTGGACGGTTACTCCTCTTCCTGTCCGAGGGGAGTCTTGGTAGTAGGCTTTGATTAATGTTTTGTTTGTTTGTTTGTTTGATCGGATTATTCAAGGGTGTAATCCAAATTTTACTTTTATTTTTGTAAAAGTGTGAACCCTTTTATCCCGCAAATTTAATAAAGTTCTTTTCTTTTGTTCCATTTTAATTTTTGTTTTGTTCTTTTTCTTCTGAACAGTTCTCTTTTTACTGGTTCTAATGACATGGCATGCACAGCGGATCTTCGACCTAGTCTAATAAATCAATCTGAAACCGACTCAATGATGCAAAAGGTCGTTTGTGACGATGAATCTGAATATGACGAAGGTGAAGCCTTCGAAGAAATAAACAGAGAACTGTGCTAATTTGAAGAGAAACCCAAGCCTAACCTAAATGACACCGAGGCTGTGAATCTAGGAGACGCTGATAACGTCCAAGAGACCAAAATTAGCATCCACATTGAGCCGAATGTCAGAGCAGAATTGATCAAAACTCTCAGGGATTTCAAAGATGTTTTTGCCTGGTCATATGATGATATGCCTGGATTAAGCACCAATTTAGTGGTTCACAAATTACCCACTGACCCGGCATACCCTCCGGTCAAGCAAAAACTAAGGAAATTTAAAACAGAAATGAGTGTAAAGATCAAGGAAGAAGTGATTAAGCAGTTATAAGCGAAGGTCATTCGGGTCACTCGATATCCCGAGTGGTTGGCCAATGTGGTACCAGTCCCAAAGAAGGATGGAAAAATCAGGGTGTGCGTTGACTACCGCAACCTCAACAAAGCAAGTCCCAAGGACAATTTTCCGCTGCCCAACATTCATATCTTAATCGGCAATTGCGCAGGGCGCGAGATTGGATCCTTTGTGGATTGCTATGCAGGTTATCATCAGATCCTAATGGATTAGGAGGATGCTGAGAAAACAACGTTTATTACGCCATGGGGAACCTACTGCTATCGGGTAATGCCGTTCGAATTAAAGAACGCCGGGGCAACGTACATGCGGGCAATAACTGCCGTGTTTCATGACATGATACACAAGGAAATTGAGGTGTATGTCGATGATGTGATCATCAAATCTTGGCGTCGGGAGGACCATGTAGCAGACCTAAGGATATTTTTCCAAAGACTCCGGAGGTATGATATCAAGCTTAACCCGGCCAAATGCGCATTCGGGGTTCCATCAGGAAAGTTGCTAGGATTCATCGTCAGTCGACGGGGGATTGAGTTAGACCCATCCAAAATTGAATCCATCCGAGATTTGCCACCACCAAGGAACAAAACAGAGGTAATGAGTTTGCTGGGTAGACTCAATTATATCAGCAGGTTCATCGCTCCAACTCACAGCAACTTGTGAGCCCATATTTCGGCTGCTGAGAAAGGATGCTGCAGTAGGTTGGACGGCAGAGTGTCAGGAGGCTTTCGACCAAATCAAAGGGTATCTGTCTAATCCACCCGTATTGGTCCCGCCTAAGCCCGGGAAACCCCTAATCCTTTACCTGACGGTCTTGGAAAATTCATTTGGTTGTGTACTGGGGCAACATGATGACACAGGAAGGAAGGAACATGCCATCTACTATCTTAGCAAGAAATTCACAGTGCATGAGGTCAAGTACACTCAACTCGAGAAAACATGCTGCGCCCTAACTTGGGTAGCTCAGAAGTTGAAACACTACCTGTCTTCATATACTACTTATCTCATATCCCGTTTGGACCCATTGAAGTATATCTTTCAGAAACCTATGCCCACGGGAAGGTTGGCAAAATGGCAAATTCTGCTCACAGAGTTTGATATCATCTACGTAACAAGGACGGCCATGAAAGCCCAGGCACTGGCAGACCATTTGGCAGAGAATCCCGTTGATGAAAAATACGAGCCCTTAAGAACGTATTTTCCTGACGAAGAGGTGATGCATACGAATGAGTTGGAATTACCTGAGGAACCGGGTTGGAAGCTTTTCTTCGATGGAGCTGCAAACGCAAAAGGGGTTGGAATAGGAGCAGTACTCATTTCTGAAATAGGACGGCATTATCCTGTTACGGCTCAACTACGCTTCTATTGCACCAACAATATGGCCGAATATGAGGCTTGCATTCTGGGTCTGTGCTTGGCTGCTGACATGGATGTCCAAGACGTCTTGGTCTTGGGAGACTCGGACCTCTTGGTACATCAAATTCAGGGTGAATGGGAAACACGAGATCTAAAGCTCATACCATACCGACAATGCTTGCATGATCTGAGCAAGCAATTTCGATCGGTGAAATTCAAACACATTCCGAGAGTTCACAATGAGGTTGCAGATGCTTTGGCCACCTTAGCATCAATGCTGCACCACCCTGACAAAATGTATGTTGATCCTCTACACATCCAGGTCCGTGATTAGCACGCCTATTGCAATGCCATAGAAGAAGAAGCAGATGGCGAACCCTGGTTTCATGATATCAAGGAATACCTCAGGATGGGGATATATCCAGAACATGCCTCTGGAGACCAAAAAAGAGCCCTTCAGCGTTTGTCGAATGGTTTCTTCCTCAGTGGGGGAATATTGTACAAAAGAACTCCGGATTTGGGATTGTTGAGATGCATGGATGCCAGGCAGGCAACGACGGTTATGGCAGAAGTACATGCTGGAGTTTGTGGGCCACACATGAGCGGATATGTATTGGCAAGAAAAATCCTTCGAACAGGGTGTTATTGGCTCACCATGGAACACGACTGTATCACTTTCGTGAGGAAATGCCATCAGTGCCAGATACATGGAGATTTGATCCATTCTCCGCCAACAGAATTACATACAATGTCAGCACCCTGGCCGTTTGTGGCATGGGGCATGGATGTCATTGGGCCCATCGAGCCAGCAGCATCCAACGGTCATAGGTTCATTCTAGTGACCATTGATTACTTCACCAAATGGGTTGAGGCTAAAACCTTCAAATCAGTAACCAAGAAGGCAGTGGTGGACTTTGTTCACTCCCATATCATCTGCAGATTTGGGATCCCAAAAGTGATCATCACGGATAACGGTGCAAATCTTAATAGCAGCTTGATGAGAGAGGTATGCCAACAATTCAAGATTACACACCGCAATTCCACCCCATATCGTCCCAAGGCGAATGGAGCAGTCGAAGCAGCCAATAAGAATATCAAGAAGATACTGCGAAAAATGGTGGAAGGGTCCAGACAATGGCACGAGAGATTACCCTTTGCTTTGTTGGGTTACCGCACTACGGTCCGAACTTCCATAGGCACAACTCCTTATTTGTTGGTGTACGGAACTGAGGCCGTAATACCAGCGGAAGTCGAAATTCCGTCCCTCCGAATTGTCGCTGAAGCCGGGATTGATGATGATGAATGGGTCAAAACTCGATTGGAACAGTTGAGCCTGATAGATGAGAAAAGATTGGCAGCAATGTGCCATGGTCAGCTGTACCAGAAGAGAATGGCGAGAACATATAATAAGAAGGTGCGCCCCAGGAAGTTTGAGGTAGGGCAGCAGGTACTGAAGAAGATCCTCCCACATCAGGTCGAGGCAAAAGGCAAATTCGCCCCAAATTGGCAAGGGCCTTATATCGTGACCAGAGTATTGTCCAACGGTGCTTTGTGTTTGACAGATGTCGAGGGTAGATGTGTCGACATGGCTATTAATTCAGATGCAGTCAAGAGATATTATGCGTAATTTCTTTAATTATGGCAATTTTTGGTTTATTTGTTTGTTTTGGCATTTGTTGAATAATGAGATGACGGAGGCAATTCTTTCTTCTATCCAAACACTTTTAACCCTTGCTTCCCCCTTTGAGCCTAAGTAATTCTTTCATACCCCTCTTTTGGAATCACTAATGGAAAAGACATGGAAAAAAAAGAGAAAAAGAAAAGAGAAAGAAAATGAAAAGAAGGAAAAGAAAAAAAGAGAAGAAGATAAAATCATAAGAAATACAAAACCGGTGGGAACTACGTTTGACCTGATTCCTCAAAGAGGATACGTAGGCGCCTCACGGCTCGGTCATAGTGTGCATCATAGCAAATATAGGATGCATAATGTACATAGTGTGCATAATAGGCACAATGTGCGTAACGCACGTAGCTCAACATAAGCATAAAAGATAAATTCCCCAAGCAAGAAAACTGTGTGCGTAACGCACATAGCGCAACATAAGTGTAAAAAAAAAATTCCCCAAGCAAGAAAACTGGGGCAGAGGTTATGTTTTAAGTTCCAACAAAGGTTTGATTCCAAAAGCTGTAGCACATCACCCATCAAATTATTTTCATTTTTATAGCCTTTCTTTAACTCCACACCATAACCAACATCAACGTCCAAAAGACCTCCCGATCAATGTTCAAGAGATGCCAAGTCCGGCAAATAAGGCCGAGAATAATACACCGATCCCCAGCAAAGGAGAGGATCGTAAGACTGGGAATGAATTGATGGTCAAGGGAATCTCCAGAAAAGAGGGTCGTATCCACAACACCCCGATTCCCCGAAAGAAATAAAATGAGAGAGTCTTATCGGTGAAAACCTTCGCAGGCACCGAGAGGCGATGTAAGATGAGGGACATGAAATGAGAGAGTCTTATTGGTGAAAACCTTCACAGGCACCATAAGGCGCCGGGAGATGAGAGAAAAGAGAGAGTCCCATTAGTGAAAACCCCTCGAAGGGCACTATGAGGCGACAAGACAGATTAACAAAAGCTACAACATTCGAAATGGACACTCCTTTATCAGCCCCAGCAAATCAAACCATCGGGCAAATCGATTGATACAAATAGACTGGGTCAGGAATCGGTGGTGCACGTCATGATCACGGGGACCAGTCATGTCCTCCAGATAAGTTCTTTTGAGTTTCTTTTCCCACCAAAATATTGGTTCAGAAAGATTTTCTCCTTTTCTATCTTTTATTTCTGTTCCTAAAATGTGTATTGAAAGGATTTTTCAAAGCTTACTACCAGAAACCGGAGGGGAATTCATCCAATGCAGGATAATACAAACAGTCTTAAAGGCCGATCCCAGGCAACACAGTGATCGTGCCCGGCAATTTTGGAGGAAGTAAGCTCATAAAGGGAGTGGTTTCGGGAATTAAAAGCAGACTCCCACAGCATGTGCTTAAAGAGAAAGCAGAAAAGGGGATTAATTGAAAGCCAATCCCCAACAGGCTCGTTGGACCCCCAACAGGCAACTCTGCCCACTAATCAATTATGGGGACATAAAGCAAGAAAAAGAGAAGAAAGGAAAAATCATCCGCCCAAAAGGCACCCTCTACCACCACGATGAAAACTAATTAAATCCTTTTGTCTGCTGCAGGAAAACAAAGGGTTGATGATGGCAGCAAGATGCAACGCCAGGGAAGTCACCAAAACCGGGGCAGAAAATTTTCTACCGATTGTCAAAATTTTCTCGGAAGAACGGGAAAACAATTTCAAATACATTTTGTCTGTTCATTCCATATTCTAGGTCGCCCACCAGTAAAATGCGGGAATACATTTAAGTTCTAGGTCGCCCACCAGTATAATGCGGGAATACATTTAAGTTCTAGGTCGCCCACCAGTATAATGCGGGAATACATTTAAGTTCTAGGTCGCCCACCAGTATAATGCGGGAATACATTTAAGTTCTAGGTCGCCCACCAGTATAATGCGGGAATACATTTAAGTTCTAGGTCGCCCACCAGTATAATGCGGGAATACATTTAAGTTCTAGGTCGCCCACCAGTATAATGCGGGAATACATTTAAGTTCTAGGTCGCCCACCAGTATAATGCGGGAATACATTTAAGTTCTAGGTCGCCCACCAGTAAAATGCGGGAATACATTTAAGTTCTAGGTCGCCACCAGTATAATGCGGGAATACATTTAAGTTCTAGGTCGCCCACCAGTATAATGCGGGAATACATTTAAGTTCTAGGTCGCCCACCAGTATAATGCGGGAATACATTTAAGTTCTAGGTCGCCCACCAGTATAATGCGGGAATACATTTAAGTTCTAGGTCGCCCACCAGTATAATGCGGGAATACATTTTTTCTGTTCATTCCATATTCCAGGTCGCCCACAAGTATAAATGCAGGCATGTCATCACCATAGGAGACGCACTTCCTCAGTTTAGTTTCACCATAGGAGACGCACTTCCTAAGTTTAATCTTACCAATAGGAGACCCGCCTGTAGAACGGAGTTTGTTGTAGGACAAAGAAAAGAAGAAATCAGGCGTCCACCTGGAGAACAAGGACAAAGAAAAGAAGTAATCAGGCGTCCACCTGGAGAATAAGGACAAAGGAAGGAAGAAATCAGGCGTCCACCTGGAGAACAAGGATAAAAGAAATAGAAATCAGGCACCCACCTGGAGAATAAGGGAATACAATTGAAGTATTGAAGTCAAAAGCCGGCTCATATAAGAAAGGAGCACACTTAGAATCAATGAAGCAGAGGAATACAACAGGAATCTCCAGCAGGAAGCAATAAAATCCCCAGCATTCACAAGAGGCTGGTCAAGAAAAGACAACAAGAAAACAAGAGGGGAAAAGAACCCAAGGTACGGAAGTAGAGAACAGATGTGGTCCGCTCAAAGAACTAGCACCTACAACTAGCTGTATCAAGGTTCAAATCCAAAGTCTGTATGAAGCACCATTCAAGACTCAAGACCAAGTTTCAGAAGACTTAAGAGATAGGAATCCTTGTAACTAGTAGCTGATAGGCTTAGTTAGTCTTTGTCAGTTTTCATTTTTGTTGTAACGACAGGACCGCGGACCGGAACCTCAACGGAACGGCACCTCGATCGGCTCTTCACCTCGGTACACTTCACTATCTCTCTCATTTCCGAACCACACGTGGCCTGATTCCTGTATAACCAAGGATATGTAGGCAGCTCAGATACCAGGGCTCGGTCACATTCCCTCCCTTTCCTTAAAGTGTAGTCCGTCCAAGTAATGGTCGGGTCAAAAACACGTCTAGTCGTTCTTTGTCGGAAAACTCTTCGTGTTTCCAGTCAAAGAGGGGCAGCTGTAAGCACGTGATTTTTGACCTTCCCCGGGAATTTTTACGTTCTTAAGCTTAAATATCTAATTTAGGACTAGTATAGCTATTTTAACTATTTTTACTTTATTTCGTTGCAAAAAAAAAAAAGAAGAAAATCACAAAAAAATATATATATAATTTTAGTTTATGTATCTCTCATAAACTTGAAAAATAAAAAAAAAATTTGTACTTTATTATGGTACTTTATATAAATTCGAAAATTACAAAAAATATATAGTTCTATTAATGTTTGCAGTCATTATAATTTTGAAAAGTACAAAAAATATTACTTCATATTTTTCTCTTTATTAAAAAACGAAAATTACAAAAAAATAGTTTTATTAATATTATATAGTCATTTTAATTTTGGAAAAATACAAAAATATTACTTTATATTTTATCTTTATATAAAAAAAATGAAAATTACAAAAAAAATGTTTTATTAATATTCTATAGTCGTTTTAATTTTGGAAAAATACAAAAATATTACTTTATATTTTATCTTTATATAAAAAACGAAAATTACAAAAAATAGTTTTATTAATATTTTGTAGTTATTTTAAATCTTGAAAAAATATTAAGAAAATAATATAGTTTTGTTTTAAATAATTAGTCTTATTTTAGTAGCTATTTTGCTTACATAGGACTATTTAAGCAACGTGTTCCTATTTCTCGGGTCCGGGCAAAAGAATAATATTCGGGTTCAAACTACCCGGTTTTAGGCCTAATTTCGGACCTAACCCATAATAAACCGGGTCCAGGACACATGGGGAACCCCACTACGCGTGGGGGACATAAACCTTGAACCCCACCACGCGTGGGGCTCATTTTTCTGGGCAAAACCCAGTACAAAACACGGACAAGGGCCAAAAGGCAAGGGGAACGAAAAAAGACTTTGGAAATTTTTGAAATAAGTACTGTACATCTTCCTCTCAAGGAAAAAGAAGCAAAAAACCCTACAGGGGACTACTGCTCATTTTCCGTCTTCTTCAGAAAACCCTACCAAAACCCACGAAAAAAACCCTACTGCCCCTGCCCCCCCAGCGTCGAACTCCTCCTCCTCCTGTCCAAACAACTACCTCCTCGACCCGTCACCTTCCCCGGCAGCCCCACCGTCGTCCAACCACCCCCCGTCGGTAAAACCACCATTAACGACCCCTACTGTCGCAGCGAGGACCAACTCCTCCATCGCCTGAAGCCTCACGTCGCCACTGTCCCTCAGCTCTAGCATCACCCAAACGAACGCCATAACCACCACCCCCCACGTCCAAACACCTACTGAAACCAGTCGCACCCCCCACGCACCCGCCATTGCTCGTCGTCAACCTCCAGCTCCAGTCCGTCGACCCACCTCCAACCTGAATCACTGCCCAACACGACCTTCCCGATTGCCTGTCGCGACCCAACTCCCACCTTCGTTGACCACCGGCAAAATCAACAAAGCCCACGACCGCTCCTTCTCCTCCAATCTCCATCGACACCGTCCAAACACCACTGCTTCAGCTGTACTGTCCAAACACGACAACCAATCAGCCATGTTATCGTCGTTCTTTCACTGTCGTCGTGCAGTCTGTTGAGGTCGTCTTTGGTTCGTCGAGGTCCGGTACGTCGAGGCGCTGTCCGAGGTTCCGTCGTTGTTCTTCGTTCAGAGAGGTCCGGCTTGAGTTTCGTCGGGGTCGTGTTTGTCGTCCTGAGTTTGCCGAGGTTCAAAGGTTAGTATACTTCAAGCATTAGATAAGGAAATGTCACGTTGAACATTCGAAAAATGCAATATATAAATTGATGCGATAATGTTCTGCTTATGTTTTCACCATATGCATTTTGTTCATTTTTGGTGTTACATATTTTTGTTTATTTGATATCATTTAATTAAGTAGGGTTAGTTGTTCCATGACACAGTTTAACGTTAATTTGTTCGTCTTTTCTCTTGCTTAAGTTCATTCGGACAAAACTAGCATTACTTGTTGTTATTACTTCCAAAACACTCATTTTGCTAGATTCCTTTTATTAAAATTGTAACGGGTTATGAGATTTCAGTTGTAAATAGGCTATAAGGTTTAGTATTGTTAAAAGGCATAAAAATGGCATCCCTTTAAAAATAAAAAATAAATAAAAATAAATAATAATAATAAAAAAAATAATAAGTAAAATGAGACGAGCCTCGCCAAATAAAAGGGACAAATTGCGGGGCCCTCTAAGTGTATATATTAAATACTTAGATTCAGGGACGGGTCGTTTAGCAAATTTCACGGCCCTCCCCAAAAATAATAATGCGCTAGTTGCTTTAGGCGCGCCTTTAATAATTTAATTTTCTTAAACTCGGGTGCGTATTTCATGCGACCCAAATCCAAATTATAAAACATCAAATAAAATATGTTTCGGATTGTGGGTGCATTTCATGTGACACAGTCCAAAGATATGTTTTAAGCGATGTTCACCTTTCTTAATAATAATAATTAATAAAGCGGTTAAAAGATAAAATTTGCACATGGTTCATAATTGTATTAAAAATCAGATAATTAAGCCAAATATAACAGTTGAGCGACCGTGCTAGAACCACGGAACTCGGGAATGCCTAACACCTTCTCTCGGGTTAACAGAATTCCTTATCCGGATTTCTGGTACGCAGACTATAATATAGAGTCATTATTTTCCTCGATTCGGGATTAAAATTGGTGACTTGGGACACCCTAAATCTCCCAAGTGGCAACTCTGAAATAATTAAACCAATCCCGTTTCGATTGTCCTTTAATTGGAAAAAACTCCCCTGCGCCCCTCGGGCGCGGAAAACGGAGGTGTGACAGCCACTATAGGACGACCTTTTAAATAAAACGAGACGAGCCTCGCCAAATAAACATGCAAGTTGCGGGGCCCTCAATAATTGGTCATAATAAATACTTAGAAATGGGGATGAACTGTTTAGCGAATTCCACTGTCTTCCCCAAAGATAATAACGCGTTAGAATCTTTAGGCGCGATTTAATTAACCTTACCTTCTTAAACTCGGGTGCGCATTTCATGCGACCCAAATCCAAATCCCAAAACATTGAATAAAATGTGTTTCGGATTGCGGGTGCATTTCATGTGACGCAATCCAAAGACATGTTTTTTTAAACGATGTTCACATTCTCTTAAAATATAATAATAAAAGCAGTAAAGAGTTAAAACTCGCACATGAGCGCATAATTGTATAAAATCAGATAAACAAGCCGAATATGATAGTTGAGCGACCGTGCTAGAACCACGGAACTCGAGAATGCCTAACACCTTCTCCCGGGTTAACAGAATTCCTTATCCGGATTTTTTGTGCGCAGACTGTTAAACAGGGTCATTCTTTTCCTCGATTCGGGATTAAACCGGTGACTTGGGACACCCTAACTCTCCCAAGTGGCGACTCTGAAATAAATAAACAAATCCCGTTTCGATTTTCCTTTAATTGGAAAAACTCCTTCACTCCTCGCGGGGGCGGAAAAAGGAGGTGTGACAGCTCTGGCGACTCTGCTGGGGATTTTGACCCAGAACCATTGGTTCAGGGTTAGAAATTTGAGCTTATATAAATTGTTATATTTGGTTTTATCTGTTTTGTTACATATGTTGGCTCAATGTGCTAATTGGTTGCCTTTTACCGCTTTGATATTACGTGAACTGCATATAAATTGTGCCGAAACCCATCTCCTCTCTGAGTCTTTTGAATCATGAAGAAGGGTGTACTTCGTATGACTTCTTTTCTGTATAGTGTCAAATCCCAATTTAGAACGAGGCTCGGATAAGTTGCTAAGCGGGTGAAGCTTCTGTATTCCCGGTACGCTGCCCCCCTCGGCTTGAGCTGTCCGCTCGGGTAAGCCAGGTCTAGAACAAACACCCAGGTTCTGAACCTAGTATAACAAAGCCACGTGCCGGATCCCTAGTAGGAACGCTTGTCTGTAACATGTGCATTTTTGACTTAGGAGACTCAATACAGGGGTTGGGTCCGTCTAGGAATAGCAACCTGAAACATAAAAGACCATCCTAATGCATCTTACTCAACGCTGTGCATTTATTTGTTTTAGACTTGCATGACGACCGGCTTTGAATATTGAAAAAAAAGGAAAATAGCAGTGTATAGGGTTAATCTTCTGTTTTGAAAAAATAACAATGTCCAAATAGTGTCGAAACTCTGACGAAATTTTGAGGAAAATATTTTATTTTTAATATAGTTGTTTTATTCAAAAAAAAAGGGGGTCTATCATTTTTAGTTTGTCTGGTCTGCAGAAATGGAAAATGAAAAAAATAATTTGTTTTGTTATGGGAAAAGAGTCTTGATTTTTGTTTTAGTTTATTTGCCAACGAAAGCAAAAATAGTTTTTTTAATAGTTTGTTTAATTGGGCAAACTATGCCAGTTTGATTCTCACCGGATGTGAGATACGTAGGCAGCCCTAATCGGGTCCAACTTCCCCTTTTGCTAAGATAACCAAAAAATATCAAATGCTAATCTCATCAGAAAATAAATCAAGTCAGGCTGTTTTGCCATAAATAACCAAATATTCCCGAAAGGGACGCCGGAAGGCTGAATTTGCACAAACGACCGTTTTTGTGATTTTTGACCGGTATACCCACACAGCCTTAAAGTCTTCGTCCCTGAAGTGCTAAAAGGTCGTATCTGAAAACCGAGTCTTTCATCATCAAAATTCAAAAAAAAAAAATCGAATGTAGATAGTTTTGTTTTGAGTCTAATAAAAGTTTTATTTCTTTAATTACCTTAATAAATGTGCAGGATGAGCACAAATCGAAATGAACCGTTCTCAGTCTTTAGCGAGGTCCCTCTACAACTCCACATGTGGTGGAATGATTTGGAAACCGATAGTAAATAGATATTGGGAAGAGTTTTGGGAGGTTTTGTCAGTCTGCTGAATATCAAGCCAAGGACAGATATCCTCGAGGCTCTAATACCATTCTAGGACCCAACCCGCAATGTATTTCGTTTTGTTGACTTTGAACTTTCACCTACACTAGAGGAAGTCGCCGGATATGTGGGATTGAATGGAAATTAAGAGGACAGTATTTACTTTCACCAAGACCAGTATCTCCGCACGCATTTTTGGATTTGCTAAGCATTAGTCGGAGGGTGCAAAGTGATGATTTATCGAGAGGATGCTGTGCTCTCCAATTCTTATATCAACGGTATGGTACTCCTCAGGATTTTGAAGAACCAAATCTCGGACTAATTCATGCTGGGAACAGAAACAAATGGGAAACAAGACGTACTTTGGCATTCATAACAGCATTCCTGGGAATCGTGGTCTGTCCCCGCAAAGATAAGAAAGTAGAGATAGGCCTTGTAGGGATGACTGATGTTGCAATCAAAAGAACCGACAGTACTGTGGTTCCTTTGATTTTGTCCGAAATCTACCGAGCTTTAACTATATGCCGAGAAGGAGGCAAGTTCTTCCAGGTATGCAATTTGTTACTCCAGCTGTGGATGCAAGAACACCTCTGTCACCGAGCAGGATACATGAACCACGGGTTGACCGAGAGGAACTGTATCAGCGGTTTTGAGAAACGAATGATAGGCGTCGTATTCCCCGAAGGTGTCTAAGCATGGCTTACACGTTTGAGGTGAATAACAGCCGACCAAATTGAGTGGGCATTTAGGTGGTTGACCGATACTGAGGTAATATACATGGCGGCGGAGGAAGATCATATTCTTTTTATGGGACTTCGCAGCATCCAACCATATGCTCCTCATCGGGTATTGCGCCAGCTAGGAAGATTTCAAGTAATTCCCACTGATGAAGATCTAAGCAAGCACGCCATTGAGCTAAGCCCAGGAGTCGTATTTCCCGAAGGAAAGATTAGAAAGCTGTGGCACGAATGTAGATTCTTAGAGCCCAAGACTATGGTTCGAGAACTGGCTAAGGGTGAGGTAGACCCAAAGTACGATGTTTGGTTCGAGAGAAGGTTCCAGATTTGTCAGAGACCTGCTAAAAGAGCTCACGTCCAACAATTTACGGATGATTCGCAGGAGCAGTGGGGCTGGTTAAGGAGGGAGGAAGGCTACCGAGCTGAAATCGGGAAGCTAAAACGACAAGTTGAAAGGCTTATATTTGAGAACAACGTGCAAGTTGCCTCTGAGTAGGGTGAAAAGAACAAATTAGCCAAAGAAAAACAGACACTGAAATCCCGCATTCGCCAAGTCAGTAAGAGTAACAGCGACCGACAAAAACGTCGCTCCGACGAAAGATTGATAGCAGAGTTGAGAAATCAAGTCAGCAAAAGCCGAGAAGAATTAGAGAGATCAGAAGCTTGCATAACAAGAATAAAGGTAAGATGGGAAAAAGGAACAATGGCCCGGAGGAAGCATCTGCAACAAGTCATAAGGGATTCTGAAATGAGCATCGGGATATTAAGGAAAACGAACTTCACTCTTCAGGAGCGGATCTTCAAACAAGTACGAGATGCCCAAGCTGACAGAAGGCGTTGTTACGATGCGATGACCAGAATGGAAGGACAAATAGAGAAGTTCCAGGATCAACTTGCCGACAATGCTCAAGCACTAGGATTAAAGAACCGGCAAATAGAGCAATTGTTCGTTGAAAGGGACAACATCCGAGGAAGGATTGATGAGATTGGGCACTACATCTACATGAGGCGCCTAACATGTGATCAAATACCTCGTGATACCCTTGTTGCCTCCATCATGGGCTACGTCCACCGGATCATGAATGAGTTGAAGAGCTTGCAGAGAGGTCTTACACCAAAGTCCGCGGAAAGGCCGAACGATGCCTCGCGAGCCCCTAAGTTGGAATCTTTAATGTATCCCTAGTTCGAGTCTTGTTTGTTGGCTTTATGAGTCCATTGTCTTCCCGTATGTTATTTTTTTATGATTCAGTTTAAGAATTTTGGAATTTGTACTATTGTTGTTCTTTGTTTGAAATAAGTAGTTTGTAATAGCAAATTTTGGTGATGAATTGAATGATTCCAAAAGAATTTTGTGTCTTTACTTTGTGGCTGAACTACGCCCGGTCTGATTTACACGGGGACGTGATACGTAGGCAATCCACATAAGATTCGACCGCCACTAAAAAGAAAGGAAAAGAAAAAAAAGAAAAAGAAAGAAAAGGAAAAAGAAAAAGAAGAAAAAGAAAAGGAAAGAATAATGGAAAGAAATACGGGGGTTCCCAAAACACTTTAAAGGCACAAATAAAGCAAGCCGGGATGACGCATGCGTTTGAAGCAAAGCATGTTAGAAATGGTTAACTGCCTAGGAGCATTGCATCCCCAATGTGCTATTATCAAATATGTTAAACTCTAACGCTAACAAGTTTGTTGTTTTCCACAAATACCAGACAGTTAGTTGTTAAAGCATTCTGGCAACACACCCTTATCAGACCAGATCCAAGGGACCTGTACCATTAATCATAACTACTTCAGAAAACAGTACCGAGGAAGAAAGGCCAGTAAGCCAGTTGTTGAAAGAGGCAATGGAGAAGATAGAAAGGATGTGACTGGAGATGAATGCAATGCAGTTAGCTTTGGCCAAAGCACAAAAGAGCCCAGAACCACTAGGGCATATGCCGGAATACCCTCACTCTGGCCCTTCAACAAGCCTCCCGAATCACCGCTATCATTAGGAGAGAAGCCCCCATGATTCCCAAGCTCCACCACCCCATCAATCTCTCCCAACACCAAATGTTCCCACTTTTATGGGACCCACATCAGCCACCATGCAAAGATCAACCAGCGAGCCGTTGTTTCAGGCTCACGATGCGCAATACTATCCCCCTGAACCCACATTCAATGCACCAGAACTCCATACCTATAATCCGCACTTGGAGGTACCGGCGGAGATTGAAAAGCCGGTTAAGGTCCCAGAGCAAGATGAGGTAATGAGGAAGTTCAAAAGCCTGGAGCAATCCTTCAGGAGCCTGCATGGATTGGGCAACCAGGTCAGCGTGGCCTACAAGGATCTATGCCCTTTCCCGGACGTCCAACTCCCGGCTGGGTTCAAGATGCCTAAGTTTGATTTATATGAAGGGCACGGTGATCCCATGGCACATTTGCGGGGCTTTTGTAGCAAAATGAGAGGGGAAGGCGGCAAGGATGAGCTACTGATAGCTTATTTTGGTCAAAGCTTGAGTGGATCGGCATTGGAATGGTATACCAGGCAGGATTCCAGCAGATGGTACACTTGGGATGATCTAGCGCAGGCTTTCGCGGGTCACTTTCAATATAATCTCGAGATAGTCCCTGACCGTCTCACATTGCTGAGGACCGGAAAGAAGCCTGGGGAAAGCTTTCGTGAGTTTGGTTTCCGCTGGAGAGAACAGGCAGCCAGAGTTGATCCTCCCATGAGAGAGGGAGAAATGGTGGACTACTTCCTGCAAACGCTGGATCCAACTTACTTTGGTCACTTGGTGACGACGGTTGGAAAATCCTTCAATGAAGTAGTAAAGATAGGGGTCATGATAGAGGAGGGTTTGAGGTCTGACAAAATCCTGAATTACTCAGCGCTCAAGGCAACGACCCAGGCTATTCAGAGCGGCACGGGAGGTGCGCTAGGAAGGAGGAAGAAAGAAGAAATCTCCACGGTTGAGGCAAGCAGTTGGTCCAGGTCCGGCAAACCATACTACAACCAACCCAGACCCCACAGACCAAACTACCCATACAGCCCACCACAACACTACTATCCACCTCAAGAACCACACTTCTCCGTGCACCAAGCCCAAACATACATTCAGCCTCCGGTTCGCCCGCAATGGCGCGCGCCGGCTCCCCAAAACACCTACCCTCCACCACAAAACACCTATCCTCCACCAAGAGCATACAGGAAACCTCCAGGGGCGGGCTTTCGAGGAAATCACGCTGCTAGAAATGACAGGTTACAAAGACAGAGAGCTTTTACTGAGTTGGGAGAGACCTATACCGCCGTGTTCCACAAATTGAGACGGCTAGGTTTGGTGAGTCCTGTCGAGCCTAGAGAGCCAAACCCCCACCCCAAAATTTGGACCGATCGATAAGCTGCGAGTACTGCTCGGGAATGCTGGGGCATGATACCAAAACATGTTGGAAGTTGAGGCAGGCAATACAAGATCTTATTGATGCCAACAACATCGAGGTCCAGGCGCCGGAGGCACCTAACATCAACCAGAATCCATTGACAACACACCACGAAGCTCACATGATCGAGTTGGTGTATGAGGGAGGAGAGCCGAGGAAGCCCTCACAGACAGTGATGATGATCCAGGCTGCTCCAAAAGAAGAATCGACCGGTGGAAAACTAGGGGTACACTTGAAGGGGGAAGGTGTCAAGCCAGTGGTGATATTGGGAAAGAGTCCATCCACCGCAACAAAGAAACCAGAGCCAGCCAACTTGGTAATATCAGGGGCATCACCCACGCCCGCAGTTGTGTTGAAAGGGGTATGCAGAGAACTGGTCACCATAAAGCCGGTAGTCCAATTACCAATGATTGATAGCAAGGCCGTGCCTTGGAAGTATGAAAATGCAATGGTGATGTACAAGGGAAAACAAGTGGAGGAGGATAGTTGTGAGGCGCAGGGACTGACTCGATCAGGACGATGTTTTGCTCCAGTGGAGTTGAGAAGATCCAACCCAGCTGTAATAAAGAAACCTGTGTCAGAAGAAGAAGCTGAGCAATTCTTGAAGAAGATGAAAGTGCAGGATTACTCCGTGGTCGAATAGTTGAAGAAAACACTGGCCCAGATCTCACTGTTATCATTACTAATCCATTCAGATGAACATCGTCGGGCCCCGATAAAGATACTGAATGAAGCTCATGTTCCCAACGAGATTTCAGTAAACCACCTTGAAACGATTGCCAACAAAATTTTTGAGGTGAACAGGGTAACATTCTCTGATGACGATCTGCCAGTAGAAGGCACGGAACATAACAAAGCTCTCTACTTGACTATCAAATGTGAAGATTCGACAGTTACTCGAGCACTGGTGGATAACGGCTCAAGTTCCAATATTTGTCCACTATCCACCCTGAATCAGCTGAAGATCGACCACGGTAGAATCCACAAGAACAACATTTGCGTCTGAGGATTTGACGGAAATGGAACAGCCACCGTGGGGAATATTATACTTGAGTTGACCATCGATCCGGTCCAGTTTACCATGGAGTTCTAGGTATTAGATGTCGCGGTATCTTATAACCTTCTGTTGGGATGACCGTGGATCCACGCGGCTAAAACAGTGCCATCCACCTTTCATCAAATAGTCAAGTTCGAGTGGGATAGGCAAGAGGTCGTACTGCACGGCGAGGACACTGCGTGCACCATGGGAGGCGCCATTGTGCCCTTCATAGAGACCAATGATGACAAAGGTCCCTGGGTTTACCAGATTTTCGATGCAGTGTCGGCAAACAAGATTCCCGAGGGTGAGATCACTCAGTACCCTAGGGTAGCTTCCGCAACGGTCATGATGGTTTCAGAAATGCTGGGTAATGGGTTTGTGCCGGGAAAAGGCCTGGGGGATGAGCTTCAGGGGATTGTCCAACCTGTCTCCTTACCCAAAAATTTGGAGACCTTTGGACTGGGGTTCAAACAGACTGCGACAGATGTAAAGCGAGCTCGGAAAATGAAGAAGAGAGTTTGGTTTCTTCCTAAAGCAATACCGCGTCTCTCAAGATCCTTTATTAGAGCAAGTGCCAAGGGGTCACCGGTCCCAAAAATTCTCGGACCATTGATTGGGATGGACGGGGATTTGAATCAGAGTTTCGAAAGGCTATTCGCTGATATCAAAATGGTAGAAGTTGGAGAGAGTTCCAGCAGAGCAGACATACAGTTTGTGGGGCCTGAGGCCAAAACCAACAATTGGACGGTTACTCCGCTTCCTATCCGGGGGGAGTCCTGGTAGTAGGCTTTGATTTTTGCTTTCTTGTTTCGGATTATTCCAGGGTGTAATCCAAATCTCATTTTGTTTTGTAAAAGTGTGAACCCTGTTATCCCGCAATTTTAATAAAATTCTCTTCTCTTGTCTCATTTTAATTTTGTTTTGTTCTTTTTTTTCTTTCTGAACAGTTCTCTTTTTACTGGTTCTAATGACATGGCATGCATAGTGGATCTTCGACCTAGTCTAATAAATCAACCCGACTCCGACTTAATGATACAAGAGATCGAGTGTGATGATGAGTCTGAATATGACGAGGATGAAGCCTTCGAAGAAATAAACCGAGAATTGTGCCAATATGAAGAGAAACCCAAGCCTAATCTGAATGACACTGAGGCTGTGAATCTAGGGGATGCAGATAATGTTAGAGAAACCAAAATCAGCATCCACATTGAGCCAAACATCAGGGAGGAATTAATCAAAACCCTCATTGAGTTCAAAGATGTTTTTGCATGGTCATATTATGATATGCTGGGATTAAGCACCAATCTAGTGGTTCACAAGTTGCCCACTAACCCGGCATATCCTCCGGTCAAGCAAAAACTGAGGAAGTTTAAAACAGAGATGAGTGTGAAGATCAAAGAAGAGGTGACTAAGCAGCTGCAGGCGAAGGTTATTCGGGTCACCCGATATCTCGATTGGTTGGCCAATGTGGTACCAGTGCCGAAGAAGGATGGGAAAATCAGGGTATGCGCCGACTACCGCAATCTCAACAAAGCAAGTCCTAAGGATAATTTTCCATTGCCCAACATCCATATCCTGATCGATAATTGCACTGGGCGCGAGATCGGATCCTTTGTGGACTGCTATGTAGGATATCATCAGATCTTAATGGACGAAGAAGATGCGGAAAAGACAGCTTTCATTACACCATGGGGAACTTACTGCTACCGGGTAATGCCATTCGGACTGAAAAATGTTGGGGCAACGTACATGCGAGCAATGACTACTGTGTTTCACGACATGATACACAAAGAAATTGAAGTGTACGTAGATGATGTGATCATAAAGTCTTGGAGTCAGGGAGACTATGTAGCAGACCTAAGGAAGTTCTTCCAAAGACTACGAAGGTATGATATTAAGCTCAACCCGGCCAAATGCGCCTTCGGGGTTCCATCAGGAAAGCTGTTAGGATTCATCGTCAGTCGACAGGGTATTGAGTTAGACCCATCCAAGATCAAATCCATCCAAGATTTGCCACCACCAAAGAACAAAAAAGAGGTAATGAGTTTGTTGGGGAGACTAAATTACATCAGCAGGTTCATCGCTCAACTCACAGCGACTTGTGAACCCATATTTTGGCTGCTGAAGAAAGACGTTGTGGTAGACTGGACAGCGGAGTGTCAAGAGGCTTTCGACCAGTTAAAGGGTATCTGTCCAATCCACCTGTATTGGTTCCACTTGAGCCGGGGAGACCATTAATTCTTTATCTGACGGTCCTGGAGAATTCGTTTGGCTGCGTGTTGGGGCAACACGACATTACAGGAAGGAAGGAGCAGACCATTTATTATCTTAGCAAGAAGTTCACAGTGTATGAGGTCAAGTACACTCAACTCGAGAGGACATGTTACGCCCTAACTTGGGTGGCTCAGAAGTTGAAGCACTACTTGTCCTCGTATACTACTTATCTCATCTCCCGTTTGGATCCATTAAAGTATATTTTCCAGAAACCTATGCCTACAGGGAGGTTAGCAAAATGGCAAATTTTGCTCACAGAGTTTGATATCGTCTACGTGATGAGGACGGCCATGAAAGCCCAAGCGATGGCCGATCACTTGGCTGAGAATCCCATTGATGAAGAATACGAGCCTTTGAGGACGTATTTTCCCGACGAAGAAGTAATGCATACAGATGAGCTGGAATTACCCGAGGAACCAGGTTGGAAGCTTTTCTTTGATGGAGACACAAACGCGAAAGGGGTTAGAATAAGAGTAGTACTTATTTCTGAAACAGGACGTCATTATCCTGTTACAGCTCAGCTACGCTTCTATTGTACCAACAATATGGCCGAGTATAAAGCATGCATTTTAGGTCTGCGACTAGCTGCAGACATGGATGTCCAGGACGTTTTGGTCTTGGGAGACTCGGACCTCTTGGTGCATCAGATTCAGGGTGAGTAGGAAACATGGGATTTGAAACTCATACCATATCGACAATGTTTGCATGATCTGAGCAAGCGATTTCGATCAGTGGAATTCAAACATATCCCGAGAGTTCATAATGAGTTTGCCGATGCATTGGCCACTTTAGCATCAATGTTACACCACCCCGACAAAATGTATGTTGACCCGTTGCACATTTTGGTTCGCGACCAGCATGCTTATTGTAACGCGGTACAAGAGGAAGTAGATGGCGAGCCATGGTTTTATGACATAAATGAGTACCTCAAGATGGGGATATATCTGGAGCAGGCCACTGGAGACCAAAAAAGAGCCCTTCGGCGTTTGTCAAATGGTTTCTTCCTCAATGGAGGAGTGTTGTACAGAAGAACCCCAGACTTGGGATTGCTAAGATGTATAGACTCCAGTCAAGCCATGACGATTATGGCAGAAGTGCATGCTGGAGTTTGTAGGCCACATATGAGCGGATATGTATTGGCAAAGAAGATTCTTCGAGCAGGGTACTATTGGCTCACTATGGAGCATGATTGTATCAATTTCGTGAGGAAGTGCCATCAATGTCAGATACACGGAGATCTGATCCATTCTCCGCCAACAAAGTTGCATATAATGTCTGCGCCATGGTCGTTTGTCGCATAGGGCATGGATGTCATTGGGCCTATTGAGCCGGCAGCAACCAATGGCCATAGGTTCATTCTGGTGACCATCGACTACTTCACCAAGTGGGTTGAAGCTAAAACTTTCAAATCGGTAACCAAGAAGGCAGTGGTGGATTTTGTTCACTCTCATATCATCTGCAGATTTGGGGTCCCAAAAGTGATCATCACGTATAATGGGGCAAATCTTAATAGCAATCTGATGAGGGAGGTATGCCAACAGTTTAAGATTACACACCGCAATTCCACCCCATATCGTCCCAAGGTGAATGGAGCAGTTGAAGCAGCCAATAAGAACATCAAGAAGATACTGAGGAAGATGGTAGAAGGATCTAGACAATGGCATGAGAAATTACCCTGTGCCTTGTTGGGTTATTGCACTACAGTCCGGACTTCCATAGGTGCAACTCCTTATTTGTTGGTATACGGAACTGAAGCAGTAATACCAGCAGAGGTCGAAATTCTGTCCCTCTAAATTGTCGTTGAAGCCGGGATTGACGACGATGAATGGGTCAAAGCTCGACTAGAGCAGCTGAACTTAATAGATGAAAAAAGATTGGCAGCAGTGTGTCATGGCTAGTTGTATCAGAAAAGAATGGCAAGAACATACAATAAGAAGGTGCGCCCCAGAAAATTTGAAGTAGGGCAGCAAGTATTGAAACGGATCCTCCCGCATCAGATCGAAGCAAAAGGCAAGTTCGCCCCAAATTGGCAAGGGCCTTATATCGTGACTAGAGTGTTGTCCAACAGTGCTTTATATCTAACAGATATCGAGGGAAGATGTGTCGACATGGCTATCAATTCTGATGCAGTCAAAAGATATTATGCGTAATTTCTTTGATTATGGTAGTTATTGGTTCGTTTGTTTGTATTTAGTACTTATTGGATAATGAAATGATGGAGGCAATTCTTTCTTCTATCCAAACACTTTTAACCTTTGCTTCCCCCCTTTGAGCCTTAGTTATTCTTTCATACCCCTCTTTTGGAATCACTAATGGGAAAAAGATATGAAAAAAAAAGAAAAAGAGATTAAAAGAAAAATGAAAACAAGATAAAGATCATAAGAAAAGCAACGGAACCATAGGAACTACATTTGACCTGATTCCTCAAAGAGGTTACGTAGGCGCCTCATGGCTCGGTCATAGTGCACCATAGTGTGCATAGTATGCGTGATGTGCATAGCTCTACACAGCATAAATATAAAAATCCCCAAGCAAAAAAAAAAACTGGGGCAGGAGTTATGTTTTTGAAGTTTCAAAAATGGGTTGATTCCAAGAGTTGTAATGTTTCACCCGTCAAAGTTATTTTTGAATCTCTTGATAGCCTTTCTTTAAACCCACACAAAACCAACATCGATGTCCAAAAAGACCTCCCGATCAATATACGAGAGGTGCCAAGTCAGGCAAATGAAAGTCGAGAATAATACGCTGAACCCCAGCAAGGAAGGGGAGCTTAAACTGGAAATAAATTGATAGCCGAAAAGAATCTCCGAAAGAGAGAGTCATATCGGCAGTCCTCCAATCCCCCGCTGAAAAATAAAATGAGAGAGTGTTATTGGTGAAAACCTTCACAGGCACCATAAGACGACGAAAGAGGAGAGAAATAAAATGAGAGAGTCTTATCGGTGAAAACCTTCACAGGCACCATAGGGTGACGGGAGCTGAGAGAAAGGAGAGAGTCTTATTAGTGAAAACCCCTCGAAGGGAACTATAAGGTGACGATATAGATTGGCAAAAGGATCCGCATTTGCAAAGAAATGGGCACCTATTTATCCCCAGCAAGTAAGACCATCAAGATTGATTGATACAAATAGACTGGGTCGAGTAATCCGTAATGCACGACATGATCGTTGGGACCAGTCATACCGTCCAGATAAGTTCTTTCCTTTTCTTCTCCCCCAGCATTTGTTCAGAAAGATTTTTCTCTTTTCTATATTTTTCATTTCTTTGTCTAAAAAGACTCTTCCAGAAATTGGTTTTGAGAAGGACTTTTTAGAGTTTACTACCAGGGCCAAAATGGCGCAAAGCAAAATGCGAAAGGCACAGGCCAAAGCTAAGGCAATAGGACAAAAGGCGTATGTTGCAAAACCAAATGACAAACTGACCTAGAAAGTTAAGAGGAACATGAAGAAAAGCGGAAAACGACGTTTGAAGGACTTGGGGAACAAGTTCCAAGAAGATCCCCAGCAAGAACTGCGATAAATCACGGACCAAGGTCCAAGGTGGTCAGACACCACAGAAAGGGGGAAGTATGAAGAGAGAATTAATCCGCAACAAGATAACCCTAACAGTCCTATCCTCAATAATGTTATCCCCGGGTGATAACATGTTATGCCCCGCAGGGCTGGGAGAAAATAAACGTTTAAGGTAGTAGTTTTGAAGTTGAAGGAGATTCCCACAGCATGTTGTGAAACAAAAGAGCGGGGAAGGGATAAATGGAAAACCATCCCCAACAAAAAATACCATCCCCAGCAGACATGTCATCCCCAGCGAACAACTTTATCCCCAACCAGTTGCGGGAGCAAAGAGCAAGGTAAAGGGAGAGGAAAAATCATCCGCGCAGCAGGAGTGACACGATCACTCACCATGTTAAAACTAACAAAATTTTCTTTAATTTCTACAAGAAAATAAAGGTTGATGATGGCAGAAAGACACGCCACAAGAAAGGTCACCAAAACCGGGGCAGAAACTTTTTCGCCGTTGTCCAAAAAAAAACTTCTCGGAGGAACGAGGGAACAAATCCAAATACTTTTTCTGTTTTTCATTTCATGTCCTAGGTCGCCCACCAGTATAATGAGGGTATACATTTCTATTTTTCATTTCATGTCCTAGGTCGCCCACCAGTATAATGAGGGTATGCATTTCTGTTTTTTATTTCATGTCCTAGGTCGCCCACCAGTATCGCCCACCAGTATAATGAGGGTATACATTTCTGTTTTTCATTTCATGTCCTAGGTCGCCTACCAGTATAATGAGGATATGCATTTCTGTTTCTCATTTTATGTCCTAGGTCGCCCACCAGTATAATGAGGGTATGCATTTCTGTTTTTCATTTCATGTCCTAGGTCGCCCACCAATATAATGAGGGTATGCATTTCTGTTTTTCATTTCATGTCCTAGGTCACCCACCAGTATAATGAGGGTATGCATTTCTGTTTCTCATTTTATGTCCTAGGTCGCCCCCCAGTATAATGAGGGTATACATTTCTGTTTTTCATTTCATGTCCTAGGTCGCCCACCAGTATAACGAGGGAATACATTTCATATTTTTCCATTCAGGCACCCACCTGTATAACGAGAGGAATACTTTTCAGTCTTATACTGCAGATCTTGAAATCAGTAACCCACCGGAAGGCAGAAGGTTACAACAGGAATCCCCAGTAGGAAACAATAAAAATCCCCAGCACCGGAAAGCAAAAGGTTGCAACAAGAGGTCCCAACACAAGTTCAAGCGCATGAGTCAAAAGGAAGAAAAGACGCGTCTTGAAAGAAGCGGCCTGTGAACATTAAATTATGCCCAGCATAACAAATCTGATGAAGAAAGTCGTATCCCCAGAGGAACCGCCGAAAAGCTTAATGAAGGAAGCCATATCCCCAGTGGACCGAATAAAATGATAAAAACTGGTATTCAGAAAAGCAGAAGGACAGTGTCATCCCCAAATTTCTCGGAAGAAAAGCACCGGAAGAAACACAAGCCGACAAGAAAGCAAGGCAACAAGAACAAGTTGAAGATAGATGAGATCTTATGATCCGTAGTCTAGCCTAGCTTCTTGTTTTTTTTAAGCACAGTGTAATAAGGAGATCGGTAAGCAGTGGTAATAACATGCTATAACAGTAACATTGTAGTCCCGTGGTACTCCCAGCTACCAAAACTTCCCGAACTACATTAACCTGATTCCCCTTTAGCCAGGGATATGTAGGAAACCTTTGAAGCAAAGGTTCGGTTAAATCTTTTTCAAAAAATGCTTCACACGAAATATTCCAATGGGCAAAAATCGCTCGTATCAGCTCACTTTATCTTTGCATGAAAGCTCTTTGTATTTTCGGACAAAGAGGGGCAGCTGTGAGCACGTGATTTTTGCTTCATGGAAACTACTGCAAAAGAAATTAGAAAAGAAATAAAACAAGTTACCCCCGGGTACAATTTTGAGGATTTATGTGACATTTTGATAATTATTCTGTCCGTAAATGCTTGCCTCGCTATAGTTAGAAAATACAAAAATACATGTTGCATGCATTTAGGAATAATTGGTGCATTTAAGAATTAGTTAATTATACATTGGTTGTTTAAAAGCGAAAATCATAAAATATGCATTTTTGTTGTCATCGTAATTTTATTAAAAAGTTTTAATTCATGTGATATTTGATGTTAGGTATTAATTAATATTTGTATGTTTAATTTTGGTTTTTAGGAATTTTGTCTAGTTGTAAAGAAGGAAAATACCGGATTTGGGCCAAAATTTAAATGTAAATCAGGCCCAAACAAATTTGCGATGACCTAGTCCAAACCAGGTCTTCTGAGAGACTCCCCAAACGACGCCGTATTGGCATCACCCTTCTGAGCCATTGATTGATTCAGAGGAACGGCCCAGATCAGGCCAATCACTTACCCAAACGATGCCGTATAGGGCTGTCTAATCTCAACCGTTAACCCAATCCCATCCAACGGCCTCATGCCATTCCCATATGCCCGACCCGTTTAACCCTGGACCAGCCCAACCTCCTTTTAGGTGGAACGACACCGTTCCTCATTAAGTGAAAGATCCTGGCCCTCGATCTCACTTCATCCAACGGCCAGGATCTAACCACCCACTACGTATATAAACTCAAACCCTTACCCCACGCCCCCATCCGAACACCCCCCCTTCATCGTCCAAAACCCAGACCTCCCAAACCCTAGCCGCCCTAAGCTTCCTTCGCCTGAAACCCGGCGGCATCTACGCCGCCGGTCACCCCTCTAACACCATAGCACCTCCTTCACTCCCTGAACCCAAATCTGTTACCCCCTAACCTTGAATCATCCCCCTTCATCTCGAATATTGATTTTAAGATCCGAGCAAAACCCCGATCTACACCAACCCACCCCGGATTCATACCAGCCACTACCCTGCCCTCACTCGGGACCAAACCAAGCTTGGTTTGGTCCGAATCTACCCACAAATCCCAAAACCCCAAATCTGACTATTCGAACACTAGAACACAAGAATTTTTGGAATCCGGTCAGACTAAATGGAAGATTGGGGTCTAATAGACCTTAATCGAAGTGTTCTCGGTCGAGAACACCTCGATTAAGATCTGTTCAACCTCAAATGGGCAAATCCAGCTCGGTCCTGGGTCGTCTATGTTTAAGCTTTTCAGAGTGAGTTCATTTTTCCTTTTCTGTTGTTGTTTTAGTATTATTTTAGTTTATCAGCATGGTTAATTAGTTTGTTTGTTATTTCTGGGATATTCTATCAGTTGTTCTCCATCTCCTTAAGACCTTTTATTCGGTCGATTGATATTCTATGTATGGTTGAATACGTATAGTGATATACATACTTCAATTTGATTAATATCGTCGAATCGATAATGCCTGTAGTTTCCCTGTGCCGTGCAAAATTGTCAAAGACAATTGCTGCCCTATTTGTGTTGTTTGTTTGGTCGACTGTTTGTTATATGTTATAATTAGTGTAGTCGATTAGATAAATGATGTCGATTAGTTTCATAAGACTGAATGTACAAAGATTCTGATTTGTATAGCTTCATATGACTGATCGAATCATTATCGTTTAGTTGATTACTTGACATTATCTGTGAATGGATTGTAGCTGCACTATAATAGCTAGAATTCAGTTTGGGGCAGCTTGAATTTGAACTTTCAGAAGTTCAAAATGTCCTACTGTTGCAGTGGGGTAATACCATAATAATTAGGAGCTAACATGGGTAGTTTAGGGGTGGGAAAAGATCAGAAATGATTAGTTTAAGTTGGGCTGACATAGGGTACTGAAATAGGATTAAACTAATACAACAGTGGGGAACAAAACTTGATAACATGGGGAGTAATTGAATATTGTCAGCTGCCCATACCATTGGGGCACAAAACACAGATAATGGGGAATAAAGAGGTATGGGCAGAGTTGAGGGATGGGGGAAACGATGCAGCCTGGGGGTTTGCTTATATTTTGCCTATAAATAGGCTCATTTGAGTCAGAAATAGGTTAGAGATCAAAAGGTTAAAAGAGATTAGACATCAGAGGTTAAAAGGGTTAGGAAATCAGAAATTAAGGGAGAACACTAAGATTTCAGAATTTGAAAAGCTTTCAGCTGCTGTTTTTCTGAACCTTCACAAGTCAGAAATAGGCTGAAAGTTGAGCTAATTTTCCAAAGCTAAAAGAGTAGTTTGAGAGAGAAATAGAGTGTTTAAAGATGAAACTCCACATCAAGGAGTTGGAGGCTGTTTCTTTTTTTTTCCTGGTATTTTCCTTTTGTTTGTCAGAAACCAGAAATCACTGATTTTCATGTACCAATCTGCTATGTTGGGACATTGCTAGTCTTCAGTTTAGTTTTCTTGGTTCTTCACTCGTTAAACACTGTTTTAGTTGAGTGTCTTAGTTTTCTGCTTGGACTGAAAGTCCACTGGTTGTTGCTGTTGGGTTTTTCTGAAATTTCTGCTGGGCATTCTCTTAAGTTGCTGTTGAGTTTTGGTCTATTATTGGGTTGTCCCTGTTGCTGTTGTTGTTGTTGCTGTGTTGTTTCATACCGCTCTACTGATTATTCCCCTTCTTCTTTTGCTTTCCTATACCAGGTACATGACTGATACACTATCAATGTAAGCTGAAATTTGAAGCATGAATACAAAGAAAATTGGAAGAGTTGAAATTATTTCAAATTAGCTTTAGAAATGTATTGAAAATAGGTTGTCTGCATGATAGTTTACTTTTCCCTAATAGAACTATGTGGTTAGCTGTGATGTAATTGAACTCTTATACATGCCTTTTAATTGGAAAACTCTATGTGTATGCTTATAATTGAAAGGGATTAATGTTGTAGTAGCCATGTTCTATTAGTTCATTATTGTTTTTTTTGTCAAAGAAGCATGATTAGGTATCAAATAGTTACTTCCTTAAACAAATAGTTTGTTCATTGGTAGGGATATTGCTTGATCAAACAAGCAGTACTTTACATTTCAGCTCCCTTATAAATGTTGAACATGTACAAAATGGGTTAACTAGGCCGAATTGGTATAAGGATGGCCCAGGTCGAATTTCATGTTACGCACATTGGGTCTGGGCCAGTAATATCTAAACAACTGCCCATATGCGCGTTCATGTTTCGGATTTTGCAAATCATATTCGGAACCTGACTATAACTAACATGTAAGCATATAAATAAAATTGGATTGTTCTTCTTCTTCCATTATTAGAAACAAACTCAATAGAAAATATAGCCACTATAGGACGACCTTTTAAATAAAACGAGACGAGCCTCGCCAAATAAACATGCAAGTTGCGGGGCCCTCAATAATTGGTCATAATAAATACTTAGAAATGGGGATGAACTGTTTAGCGAATTCCACTATCTTCCCCAAAGATAATAACGCGTCAGAATCTTTAGGCGCGATTTAATTAACCTTACCTTCTTAAACTCGGGTGCGCATTTCATGCGACCCAAATCCAAATCCCAAAACATTGAATAAAATGTGTTTCGGATTGCGGGTGCATTTCATGTGACGCAATCCAAAGACATGTTTTTTTTAAACGATGTTCACATTCTCTTAAAATATAATAATAAAAGCAGTAAAGAGTTAAAACTCGCACATGAGCGCATAATAGTATAAAATCAGATAAACAAGCCGAATATGACAGTTGAGCGATCGTGCTAGAACCACGGAACTCGGGAATGCCTAACACCTTCTCCCGGGTTAACAGAATTCCTTATCCGGATTTCTGGTGAGCAGACTGTTAAACAGAGTCATTCTTTTCCTCGATTCGGGATTAAACTGGTGACTTGGGACACCCTAACTCTCCCAAGTGGCGACTCTGAAATAAATAAACAAATCCCGTTTCGATTGTACTTTAATTGAAAAAACTCCTTCACTCCTCGCGGGGGCGGAAAAAGGAGGTGTGACAGTTAATGCTAAGGGTGCCTCAAGCAAAGCTTCACTTGGGCCTAGGATGGTGAAGACAAATTATTGTGTATAGGATGGTGAAAGTCGTGACCTTGAGACTCTTGTGTTGACCGAAAATCAACAAGTGGGTTTTTCGGGACCATTGTGTGCTCAAATCTTAACTAAGGAAGTTGTAGGCCCCCGACTCTGTATCTTTAGCGATCCTATAGCTTGTGTGGTGAGAAATTGCATTGCAAGTCCAAGTCCTGAGCCATTGGTCTAGAACTTGCCCTGAATGTTTGTTGAGGCAAAATCCTAAGCGTAATTTGACTTGAGACATGATTATAGGCTCTCCTTGATCCAAATGATAGGTTGAACACTTCCATAGCCCACCAATGATAAAATTCAACCCTTTTTAGTCTTAGACCTTTTTCCTTCAAGAACCATGATACAAGCCTTTACCCGTTCTAAAAGATACCCTCTTTTGGCACCTGATCTTTCCTTAGCATACAGAAAAAGTATAAGTTTGGGGGAGAGACGAGGATTGCAACAAAGTGGTAAAAAGGTACAAAAAATGAAGAAAAGGAAAGGCAATGAAAAATAAAGAAAAGCAAAAAAACAAAAAGAATGTTCAATGTGTAAGAGAATAAAAAGGGATTTAGGAAAAGCAAAGAATGAAAGGTGTGAAAAGTTGAGAAAGGAGAAAAGATTTGAAATTAACAAGAAAGAATGACAGTGTGTCTCTCTAACCCCTTAGAAAGAAGTGAAATGACTTAAAAAGTCAAGTGAGTGTGTGCCAAAATGAAGCAAAAGAAGTGTTTAAGGGAAGATGGAACCTACTTAGACAAAACATTTCCTACCCTGAACCATAAGTCTTCACTATGTCTCCACAAAAGCCCTATATGATCTTGAGTTGAATAAAGCTTACATTAGTGGTGACTCACATAAGGGGCAAGCTTATGGTACTTAGAGTCGGACTTGTGACTTTTCCTTGAGAGAGATGAGTGAATTTCCGTTAACCTCATTCTGAGTGCCACTGTCTTAAAGGTGAGGTTGGCTTAGAGAGAGTTGAGAATGTATGAGTTTGGGTTCCACAATGACCGAAGTAATAGAAAGAGTTTCTTTGATGTGGTGAGTCAACTCTTGATGCTCTTGTGTCGCACTTAATCCATGGTGTTTAAAAGGGTAAATGTTGTTAATGATTCATTTGTATTGAGGACAATTGTTAGTCCCAATTGATGCTAGATGAGGTCGTTTTAGGGCAACTGAATTTTCTTGGAATTACTCTTAAGGGGTGGGTCTTATTTTGTTTGCTTGAGGACAAGCAAAAGCTTAAGTTTGGGGGAGTTGATAACTAGAGATTTTGATACATTTTACACTCCTTCATGCTCAAGTTTTGATTAGAAATGTGTACAAAATAGTCCCAAAGGCTCAGAAGTTGTGCTTGATTACAGGTTTGATCAACAAGGCAACAAGATGTCAAAGATCAACTCAAAAAATAGTGAAACTTTCACAAGTACCAAGACAAGACAAAGCTCAGTAAAATAGGGCCAGTGCGGTCGCACACCATTCTATGCGGTCCGCACAAGTGAAGTTCAGAGAGTGTGCATCTCATATCAAAAAGCAATGCGACCGCAAAGGATTTAGTGCGGTCTGCATTGGATTCACTGCGGCCGCAGTCGATTTAGTGCGGTCCGCATAGCCAAGGTTCAGAGAGTTGTCAGTTTGAAGATTGAAACCCAATGCGGTCCGCGCTCCATTTCACGCGGACGACACTTGAAGCCATTTTGGCCGCAGTCGATTTAGTGCGGTCCGCATTGCCCAAGTTCAGAGAGTTGGATATTTAAGTCAAGAGCCTTAGGGGTCGTTTTGTAGGGTACATAAGAATAATGCTGAATAGGGTGTATTAGTAATATTGATATTAGTTATGCTTGCATTAATTATGCTGGTATTAGTTATGCTGACATATTTCTTATCCATTGTTTTGTTTGATGTATTAAAGCATTGTGCAATTTCTAAAAGAATTATTTTTTTATAAAAATGCCCTCAAAACCAGTCCATCACTTTAACTTTTTAAATGAAACATATATTGAACAATATTTTTATATGAAAAAGTTTTAAAAAAATTATTTAATTTATCTGCCTATATTGTAAAATAAAACTAAATATTTATTTATAAAAAAAGGAAATATGCTAAGTATTTATTTATTTACTAGGGCTATAATTTTATTTCTCACTATTTGGATTATTTTAAACTTCCATCAATATAATAATTAACATATTTTAATCAAGCATAAAAGTTGAAGGACAATTTTTTCTTTAACTAAGCTAATGCTTGCATTAAAACTCATTGCATTGCTAATACCATTGTTTTTTATGCATTAGTTATGCATAGGGTAATACCAAATAGGATGTATAACTAATGCTTGGATAACTAATGCATAAGTTCAAAATGTCTACCAAATAATGTATTATTAATACACAAAGCTAATGCATGTATTATTTTATGTAATGCATCCTACCAAACGACCCCTTAGTATGACCGCACTTGATTTTGTGTGGTCCGTACTAGCCTCACAGGGGTATTTTTGTCCAGAATTGTCAACTTAGTATAAATAGCTTCTTTTCCCATTTTTAGGTCATCAGATAGTTTTTGGACAGAGCTGCGCTCGTGACTTCACTTCTTTTATCTGTTTTGAGTAATTTTAGCTTCATTTCAACATTGAATCTTCAAGTTTAATTTAGAAATTAATTAATATGAGTTTTTCTTCATCTATTCCTTTGTTTTCTTCTCTAATTATGAGTAGCTAGACCCATAAGCTAGGGTTGTGGCTCAACCCTAGTGTGGGTAATTGATGGGTCTTGTGTTTTGATGCTTGATTGTCTATGGGTATTTTATATTTGGACTAATTTCATGTTTAATTGCTGAATTAGTAGTTGCAAACACTAGTTTGTGTTTAGTTGACTTTGGCTCTTCTTGAGAAAGAGAGCCTAAGTCTCTGGAATTGGTCCAACAAGGAATTGTGGCGTCTCAAGAGATTGATAGCCCTAATTAAAAGGTTAAACCTAGAGATAGTAATACTCGACTTGAACCTTGATTGCTTGTGCAAATTTGCATACCCAATTGGTCTTAAGAAAGTCACTTCGTGCAAAATCACTCGAACTACCGAGAGGTATAGAGTGAGTAGAATCGTGCAATGGTATATCATACTCCCCAAATATGACAATCTAGCTTTAGACTCAAGAATCTGTCAATTGACCACCTAGGCAAAAGTCACTACCCTAGTGCCTTTTTAATCATTTGAACAACTCGCAATAGTTTAACCTTAGCTTATTTTAGTTTAATTGAGCATTGTAGTTTTATAAAACTATAATCATAATCAAAACCAAAAATGTGTAGAAGTGTAATGTGGAGCAAATACGCATCTCTTATTTAGATAGACACCGAATCCAATATCTAGCTCCCTGTGGAAATCGATCCCGACCTTAATCGGGTAAAAGCTGCTTAGACCTCTCTCGCTACTCAATAGTAGTGCAGGGTTGGCTTCAATCACCTTGCCGGGATGTTGTTGTTATATTATTGTTCCCTTACTGGGATGTTATTGTTATATTATTGTTTCCTTGTCGGGATGTTGTTATTATAGTATTGTTCCCTTACCGGGATGTTGTTGTTATATTATTGTTCCCTTGCCGAGATTCTATTATGGTTGGTATTGACAAATGAAAAGGGAGCGGGTTGCACGCCTGCATTGGTAACATATGAAATGGGAGCGGGTTGCATGTCTACAATGGTAACATATGAAAAGGGAGCGGGTTGCACGCCTGCAACGGAAATATATGAAATGGGAGCGGGTTGCATGCCTGCAACAGAAGTATATGAAATGGGAGCGGTTGCACACCTGCAACGGTAGTTATATGAATGGGAGCGGATTGCACGCCTGTAACGGTAATATATAAAATGGGAGCGGGTTGCACGCCTGCAATGGTACTATATGAGATGGGATCGGGTTGCACGCCTGCAACGGTATTACATGTGAATTCTGCATTTGTTTTCCTTATCCTTGTTAGTAATTGGGTTTTGGTTTCTTTATGTTCCTCTTGATATTCTGTTGTTATATGTTATTCCCTGAAATATGTTTTCCCCCTCCCATCTTTAACTGTAATTATCTGCTTTTATTTTTCCGCTGTATATGATTTAACTGCATAGGTTTATTTGGTAGTCTGGTCCTAGCCTCGTCACTACTTCGCCGAGGTTAGGCTAGGCACTTACCAACACATGGGGCCGGTTGTGCTAATACTACACTCTGCACTCTTTTGTGCAGATCCCAGTGCTATAGATTTCGGACCACAGTGAGATTGTTGTTTCTTGTTCATCAGGCGACCCGAGGTAGTCCCGCAAGCGTCCGCAGGCCTTGGCGTCTCCTTCTATCTACTATTCATGTTTCTTTCATGTATTTATAGAGAAAGTGTTGTATTTATTCTTTAAGACCTTTATTTGTAGTACTCCTAGATAGTATGTGAAGTTGTGACACCAGTCTTGGGTAGATTGATTATGGAATAGTATTTGCAGTATTATTAAACTTGAAATTTAATCTTCCGCTTAGTAAATTTTGTTGATTGGTAACTGTTGGTTCTTAATTGTTAATGGATTTAGAATGGAAACAAGGTAAATAATTCAATTGGTTGGCTTTCCTAACTTTCACTAGTAGGCGCCATCACGACTCCCGAGGGTGGAAAGTCCGGGTCGTGACACTCATAGGCCTCAGCCCGTTTAGAGCAGAGATGGGTTGGGTTAGCATTTTGAAAAGCGTTCAAATGAAGGTTGAGTTATATTGGGGGATTTGCATCTATAACCGTTTTTTGGGTCACGTTTTAACTTGTGCCTGCTTTTCAAAAATAATTACAAGCGTACCCACTTTTTTGCGTAACTTCAGCATATGGGGCTGAAGTAGCAAAGGAAATCACGCAAAACTTCAGCATTCTAGTAGACAGGCCTAAAGTAGAAAAGGCAATATGCTAAAGTTTTTTTGTCCTGGATTCATTAGTTTTATCATAAGGCTTTTTGAAAAACTTCAGTAGAAGATGTTGAAGTTATTTAGTTTATTAGTAAAAAGTTCAGCACTACATAAGCTGAAGTTTTTTTGTCCTCGATAAGGCTTTTACTCTCTTTCCTCACCATATAATCAATATAATCGGTACGGAATGGTACATCGTGCGGCACGGCATCACCCTTCGTGCTTTACACTCTTTTCTCACAATCATACACGACATCGACCTTCGTGCTTTATACTCTTTCCTCATAAAAAAATAAACAATGTACGGCACCACCCTTCGTGCTTTAACTTTATTCCTCACCCAAACAACAATCACAAATAATAGGGCAAGGGAATAAAGGAAATTTGCAATAAGAATTCCGACAAGGGAACAACATCAATAACATCAACGTCCCGTCAAGGGAGATAACAAATAAGTCAACAATAGCCCGACAAGGGTGACAACATAATAATCCCTTCTTTTTCTCACTTTTACTTCGCAATTCACTTCACAACTCGAGCCAATGCTCTAGAGGTTCAACTATCTCTTACACTTTCACAATTCGTTATGCAACTTGAGCCAACACTCCTCAATGTTCATAGGTCACAATTTCCTTCCACAATCTTTGTACAACAAATAGAAGCTCCCACTAAGGCATGAAAGATACAACGAAGTCATGATAATCATAATATAAAGACTTACGGGCATGATAGACACCAATGTATAGATACTCGTCACCATGCCTATACGTCGTACTCAACAATTACCACATAGCAAATAGGACTCAACTCCTAATCCCTCAAGCTAAGGTTAGACCAAACACTTAGTTCGATGCCACGAACACAATTCACGATTCAATTATAGTTTTACCCTTTGATTCCAGCACCAATTCGCTCGTATCTAGTCACAAGTTACTTAATTACATCAATAAACGCCAAAAGAATCGATTTGAATGCATAAAAATGAGTTTCCCAAAGTTTTGCCCAAAAAGTCAAAAATCGCCCCCGGGTACACATGGTCAAAACCCGAGGTTCGAACCAAAACCTGATTACCATTCCTCCACGAACCCAAATATATAATTTGTTTTGAAATCGGACCTCAAATCGAGGTCCAAATCCCCTAATTTTGAAAAACCTAGGTTCTACCCAAAACACCCAATTTTCCCCATGAAAATCATTGATTTTGAGTTGAAATTATGTTAAAAGATGTTAATGATTGAGGAAAATGAGTAAAAATTAACTTACAATCGATTTGGAAGAAGAGCTGTTCTTGGAAAACCGCCCAAAGGAGTTTGTATTTTGAAAAGATGTGAAAAATGAGTTTAAAATCGTCTAAGTATAAAAGTTGTAGGTCTCAGATGTGGGAATTGCGAACAGGGGTTTGCAATTGCAAACCTGACCTCTGTTGGCTTGGGAATTGCGAAGGGAATCTCGTATTTGCGAACCCTTAGGAAATCTAGGCTTTTCGCATTTGCGAACAATAAGTCGCATTTGTGACTTCAAGCCTTCCCAGCATACGTCGCATTTGCGAAGGGGATCCTCGCATTTTCAAGGTCGCATTTGCAAAACATAACTCGTATTTGCGAGATAAGGCAGGCCTGGGCTGGTTCGCATTTGCGACCAAGCCCTCGCATTTGCGATGCGAAGCCTGCAGGCCTGATCATACCAGCAAAATTTCTGAAATTTTCTAAGTTCAAAATGCACCCCGTGGCTTATCCAAAACTCACTCGAGCCCTCGGGACTCCAAAACCAAATATACACACAACCTCAGAAACATCCTACGGACTTATTCGTGTACTCAAATCACCAAAATAACATCATGAACATCGAATTAAAACTCAAGATCAATGAAATTTCTCAAAACTCCTTTAAACATCAAATTTGCATTTAAGGTCCGAATCACGTCAAACGTATTCCGTTTCTTACCAAAATTCCCAGAATTATCTTAAATCATATGTAAGACCTGTACCAGGCGTCGGAACCAAAATATGGGCCTGATACCAACATGTTCTAATCAAAATTCATTTCCAACCCTTATAAACAATTTCAGAAAATAATTTTTGATTCATTTCTCGCGCTTGAGACCTCGGAATTCGATTCCGGGCATACACCCAAGTCCCATATTTTCCTATCATGGGTCCGGGTCCGTTTACCAAAAACGTTGACTGAAGTCAAATTGATTCATTTTATATTCAAAATTTATCATTTTTCATAGATTTTCACATTTAGGCTTTTCGGCTACGCGTCCGGACTGAGCACGCAAATTGAGGTGATGCTAAGTGAGGTTTTTAAGGCCTCGGAACGTAGAATTTTATTTTTTAAAAAGTGATGACCTTACATTTTTTTCCCATGTTGCCCTTAATAATAATTATTTTTGAAGATGGAGATCGCATATAAATAGATTAGATATTCATATCTTAAGACATAAATAAGAGTATGTAAACTGGCCCAACCACCGTTCTAATTAATATTTTCTTAAATGGCGTATTAAAAGAAAAATACAACAAATAATTTGAGATGATTTA
Source organism: Nicotiana tabacum (assembly GCF_000715075.1). NCBI lineage: Eukaryota > Viridiplantae > Streptophyta > Magnoliopsida > Solanales > Solanaceae > Nicotiana > Nicotiana tabacum. The sequence goes on along the minus strand of NC_134087.1, from coordinate 34,770,777 downwards.
TTTGCAGGGCCGACTCTAATGCTATAGCTAATAAGGCTTGTTCTGCTATAGCTAATAAGGCTTGTTCCTTACGCCTCCAAATCCGGGGGCCCCATATTTTTTAGAAATAATAGATATATAATTATTTAAATAAAATAAAATTTAGATTTTTTAATATAACAATAGAATTTTTCATATAAAAGGAAAGAATTTTTTTTAGATATATAAATATAACTGTTTGACTTACTTAAAATGGGTAGTATGCAAGTGCGAAGTCATCTTTTGCTTAGGGTGATCAATTGATCATTGAACACCCTTCATCGAAATATTACAAAAAATTACACTTTGTATATAAGTAAAATATTGAGTTTAGCTGTAAAAAACATATATTGAACACCCTCTGTCGAGAATCTTTTTTACTTTTTTCAAGTTTAAACACCCTTGAAAAATTTCCGACTTCGCCACTAGGAGTATGAACAATTTTTCTAACGTGTGAATTGAAATTGATTTGATAAAAAAAAAGTACAAATGGAAGATACTATATACTCAATCAAATAAAAAGACTTGATTCTTTTCAAATGTTTATATTGCTTATAGAATAGTTATATCAGCACAGTTTCCTAGGGCAAAACAAGTTTTTTCAAAATTAACATTAATATCTTAACTAAGTTCAATAATGTGTCAAAAAGATTAAATGGGTGGGCTATAATATCAATTGAAAAGGAATTATTGGAAGAAGTCGGTTATAATTTTTTAAAACAACTTTGCGTCTCAAAAAACTAGAGAATAAAAATATATATATATTATAACTTTTTAAAAAAAATTTAGACCTCATATTAAATTTGGCTTTAGGCCACATATAAGTTTGAGCCGCCCTTGTTTATTTGTTACGGAGGGAGTACCGGCTAAGTTACATTACAGAAAACTTTAAGCTTTAAAGGCTTTAACTGTTAAGTAAATACTTAATATGTAACTGAACAAATTATTGAGGGGAACAAAGAAGGTCAAATATAAATGCATGCTTCAACTGCCAATGGAAGTCAACAGTATAACGAGTTTCTCTTGAACTGTTGCATGCTAAATAAACTCTTCACCATTTTAGAAATCTCCGTCAGAGCCATCTGTAAATTTCAGATTTTGCATGGAACCTTTGATCACATTTTCTTGCAAAACTTATAGTATACAATTATCATATGAAAATGACTGATTTAATTTTTGAAAAATTTACCTTTAATTATTTGAAATGATATATACTACTAATTATGAAATGACATAATTAAACTTGTAAAAATAACCACAACAATGTGAAATTACTCTGTAATAGTGTTATGACAAACAAATATATATTCTTAATTGTATAAATAATTTCACAGCCTAATAATTACAGTTTACTCTCCAAACACACACGCTAATAGAAATTGAGAGTTCCTAGGTCCAGTGAACTTAAGCCCATTAATGCACACGTGTACACCAGCGGTCATTTTTCTCTGTATTCTTACTATTGACAAGTTTTTGATCACTTATGACAGTAAAAAGATCTTTCATTGTCAAGAACAAGCAATTTAAGCTATGGGGTAAACCTAAAAAGCTACTTATCAACTGCGGTAAGTTGTTTTTTCTCTTTTCTTATTGTAATAATATTAGTTTTACACTACATGTTTTACTTAAGTTAGAAGTAATGTATGTTAGATTCAAGATTGTAAATTTTTGCTGAACTTCACATTGAAAACTATGATATTCTTGAGTTTGCATGAAAATTATTTTTTAGTTTGTAATGTTATTAGCCTTTAATTTATAGTTCAATGGCTCTTTCATTGTAGCATAGATTACTAAATGTGTTAGTTTTATAGATGCATTCTTGCTGTTTCTCCTTTTTCTCTTGGGAAGGAGGAAACTCCCCCAAGATTGTGGCCTAACGGTAAAAACAACTGTGTGACTTAGTGGATAGAGTCACTCACTACCTGCTATGTTTGAAGGTAGTAGGTAAAATAATCGAGGTGCATGCAATTTGGCCAAAGCACCGCTTTTATCGTGAAAAAAAGAAAGAAAGAAAAAACAGGGAAAAAAAGCTAAATGTTCTTTGTTTGGTTTAACTGAACAAAGAAATAATGGAATTCAAAAGGGAAAATATTTTTCGCCTTCCTTTTCTTTTGAATGAGAAGGGATTTAATCTAGTGAGATGATGTATGGTAATCGCTGCAAATCTCCTTGTAATTTTTTCTTTTGAGGTTTAAACAGAGGCGAAGCCAGAATTTGAAGTTTATGGGTTCTGAATTTGCAACAGAACCCATAGTTCGTCTTAGTTACTAGGTTCGTAATTATATATATAAAAGTAAATTTCCTACCATAAATACAACGTTTAAGCAAAAGTGACCGGGTTCGGCGAACCCGCACAGGCGCACACTATAAGCTAGCTCCGCCTCCGGGTTTAAACAAGACCAAGGAATTATCTTCCCTTTGTTTCCTTTCTTCCTAACACTACTTTGAGATGGGAAGATATCGTGATTAAAACATCTATTTATTTTGTAATGGTGATGGATTCTTGCAGCTTAGGATCTCCTTCCTTTTTTTTTTCTTTTTTTTTTGGTAGTTCAATTTGTTTATATATAAAGGATCTTCTGAATTTTAGTAAAAATTAGGTTACTGGTGGTTTACAGATGATGAGTTTTCTACATTAATATCCAATTCCATTAGTTTTTCTATAGTAATGGTGGTGTCCGAACCAACTTAGGCGTATTTCGACTATTCTACCGGGTAATGTACCTACGACCTCTCTACTATGGCTTAGACAAATGGGAAGAATCACCAAAGTTTTTTTGTCCTCTGTTGGAATCTGAACCTTGATATCAATGGTTTTCACTCACTTCATCGACCACTAAGTCACATCCTTGGGTTCCAACCCCCGTTAGTTTAACTTCAAGTTTGCACACTATCATGAGAAGTAATTAATGAAAACATGTCCATGTCATGTAAAGTAGGACAATTTTGTACAACCTCTGAAAATTATGGCTTGATTTTAGGGTTACTTATTAAATCACAGTGCTAAGGAAATATCTATGGCAGTTTGTGTTATTTAATTGTTTATTCTTGACAAGCATGTAATAGCAGGTTGTTTAATGTAAGAAAAATTTATGAGGAATTCAAGTTGGTGAGCAGATGATTGAATTCAGGCTTTCTGCAGGTTTTTGCCTGAGGCGTTTTCAATATTTTTCTTCTTAATTAGCTTGCTTCAGTGCATAGAAATGGCGAAAGAGAAAAGTGCAAGCTTAGATAATGAAGTTTCCAAGCCAAAGAAAAATCTGGCCAAGAAAATGCAAAAGTTGAACAAAGAGCTGATTGTTGACAAGATATTTGTTCCTATTCCTGGATCACCCTCAAATTTTATATTAGGCCCATGTTTTAAGGCTACGCTTCCCTCGGAGCTCTCTCCTCTTTACTCCTTAGTTGAAGGGGAGAAGCTACTTCTACACTCCGTGGAACCTGATTGGTTCAATGGTAAGTATCTGAATTCATGGCCTTTTGTATCTAGAGAATGGATTGATTGGTTAGATAGAGTTGCGAAGGCCAAAGGGGAGGTATGGAAATCAGCTGGAATATATGATGCCATTCAGTTGTCGAAAAAAAAAATCCCCACCGACAAAGATCTTCTGTATGCTGCCTTGTGCTATTGGTCAATCTCGACAAATTCTTTCCACTTCAGATTTGGTATGATGGGGCCAACAGTACTAGATATTGTTGCCTTGACTGGACTTAGGCCACATGGTGAGGAAGTCAGTGCCATTCTTGGGATGGCTGAATCAACTTGTGATTTTCCCAAGTATGGAAAAATTTATAATAATTCCTTATCGTACACCAAATATCTCAATGTGTCAGAGGGAGAAATGGCTGTGACAGAGGAAGAACATGTATCTTTCCTGTTTGTATGGCTCTGTTATCATCTCATTTGTGACTCTTCTGTAAACATGATCAAGCAATGCACAAAACTGGCATTTGCTCTTGCTACGGGTAGAAAACTTTCTTTGGCACCCTTTCTCTTGTCTAATTTATATCATGGATGCGCTGACATCATTAATGGCAAGTTTCAGTATGAAAGAGGTCCATTATGGATCTTGCAGTTCTGGCTACAGTCTTACTTTCCAGAATTTCGACCTGCGACCTTGGATTATGGTAATGTTCCCACCTATGGGTTTCTGGCTGAAGGTGCTTTGAGATATAAATCATTCAAGCACTACTTTCTCTTCTTTCATAAATGCTCATCTAGAACTGCCAGCCAATTCACCCCATTTTCTTCTCGGAAGTTTGGACCTGAGTGGTTTAAGAAGTCACTTGATCCTCACTTCCAAAAACTTAATAGGGCAGAGCTACAAGACATTTGGGCTAGTTATCTCATTGCTCGAGACCTACCTTACAGTATCCTTCTCGATGAATCTTCGAAGCGCAAATGTGGGGTAGAACGTTATTCTCCGAATCAGTTTGCTCGATAGTTTGGCATGACTCAGGCTGTTCCCCTCCATCAATCAGCCAGTGATCTTTCAATCAAAAGAGAGGCAGATAACATCAAAGAAACTGAATCACGGTTTTGCCAATTAAAAAAGAAGTTCTCATTTGTTCCATTTGATACTAATCCAAGCTCTACTGAGTTCTTTGCTTCATGGTGGTCCACTTATATCAACATCCGCGACAAGACTGCTATCAATGTCCTCAGGAAGGTCTCACCGTGTGTTAGACCTCTCGGTCCATCTGGCAGACAAGAAGTTGCTGCTCCCAGGTCCAATGGTATCAAAGGCAATTCTCAGTCAGTAGGAAATTTTGGCCAGAATATGAAGAGAAACTATAAAGGTATGAAAACCTTCTTGATTACCAGATGCATTTGATTTGCCATAAAAGGAAAATGTTGGTCAATGAAGCCAAAGATATAAGTAATCATTATATTCTCGCTTGCCAATGCGATGGCTGGTTGAATCCTTTATATGATAACCCAAGGGTCTCAATAAGGTTAAGCATAATATTAGACTATTAGTTGACCTTTAGGGTTGAGGATTTGTGCGTATACCATTATATTATATTTTCGGATAGCTTTCAATTTTCTCTCTGCTTGTCTTTTTTATCTTTTATTTTTTTCTCGAGTCGAAGGACTATTGAAAACAGCCTTCTACCTCACACAAGATAGGGATAAGGTCGGCATACACTCCACCCTCCCCAGACCCCACTCGTGGGAACACACTGGATTAGTTATTCTATGTTGAGAGTTGTATAATGTCATACCAAAATTGGTGTATAACTTTATAGAAGTATTAACTATACATGAAAAGAAAAATAAACCAAACATTTTATAACTATTACAACTCCTTTATACCATGATTATTTCTTGCTATACATGAAACTAAATGACCTTTAGGATCTCTATTTGGCTACTATATCCCTAGGGATAGATTAATTACCAGAGGTATTTGATTTATGTTGTAAATGGAGAAGGAAAATGTTGGTCGAGGAGGTTTAAATAGATAAGTAGCCATTATGTTCTCATTGAATCCTTCATATGATAACCCAAGGATCTCAATAAGGTTAGCATAATTCTTGTCCCTTTCTCTGTTTGGTTTCTGTTTCTGCATTTTGATATCTTGTATTGCCTCCTTAATTGCTTTCAGGGGATAGTATTCCACCACAATCTTTGGTACAGCAAGACAAGCCCATACAACAAAAGAACTTGTATGAGGCGAGTGAAACGATACCTATGAGAACATTATGCAAGGAAAAAATTCCCACCCCCAAACGAGCTTCTGCCCTCTGGGATGATAATGCGCGATCCATTGGCCTGATTCCTTCACTTAACTGATGATTCACCTTTTCAGAAGATGAAGACTTCCCCGGGGCAAGTGCCGCTACCAGGTACAACTTCTACATCAGTTGTTCCTACGAGTTGTACCCCTGCTAATGAAGACAGGACTAAGACAAACATCCAAGTTTCTGCTGACGAGACGATACACCAATCTCCACCTCGTCCTCCACTTCTGATGAAAAAGTGAGTTCTCTTTATTACTTGTGTCATTATGTCTGATTACTCCATCTAATTTTGAGAGCTTTTTCTTTTCAGGATGGTGAGAAACGCATAGTTTCCCCTTCATTAGCTAAAACCAGAAAAAAGACATCTGACATTATTGAACCACCTGATTGCCCTGTAAAATTTGATAATGTAGAAGACTTCTTTGCTCGGGTTAGTGGACAAATTAAGCGAGCTCAAGCTCTCGTTTTTTCTGCTGATCAATCTTCTCCTATAGATGACAATATATCTGCCATGCAAAAGTCTCCGCCGTCAGCTGAAATGCTTGCGACAGCAAAAGATGACACTGAGAGATTGCTAATCATGCCTTCTCAAGACTTGCTTCTGCCCAAAAACTGTTCAACATTAAGTGCAGCACTATCAATATATGCTGCAACACCCGATTTATCGGCTGACAGAGCGCTTGCCTTGGAGAAACTCAAAGAGAACCTTCCGCAACTTTCCTTGACTTTCCGTAGAGCTAAGAAGGACCAAGAGGAGTATTATAAGGAAGCTGCCAAGAAAGTGCTCCTCGTCGATGAGCTCACCAAAGATCAGGAACTCTATACTAACCTCAAAGACTCCAACGACAAGCTTGAATGTACAATCAGCAAGTTGAAGGCAAGTTTGAAGGATGCAAAGATAAAAGAAAAGCAATCCAGGAGCAAAAATTGAGTTTGGCTAACAAGTGTTTTGAAAAGTCTACTACTCTTGATGAAATGGAAGCTGAGTTTTCGGTTTTGGACGAGATGAAGAAGCTAGCTGATTCGGATGTTGCCCGAGTGGAAGAAAGCTTGAGAGACTTCAAGAGTAAGATAATCGAGTGATCGCTTGCATAAACCGTCCGTCATGTGAATTTGCTGGCTAGTGATCCACAGTTTAAGAGCATGTAAATATTTTTTTGCTATTTACAAACTTTCTCGCTTTTGAATGGCATCCCTAACTCCTAAGTATAGCCAAGTTAGTCCAAACATGTAAAGTGAAACGTGGAAGTGTACTTCTAGTTATGGTTTTTGGTAGCACAGGTTGATGGATCATGGATGTTGTTTTTGTGCTGAAGCATTCTCTCTATTAATTTTTTTTCTTACTGTATTTTTTTTTTTTTGGTAACGCTGATGTCTAGGCCAGTTTACATGCATCTCAACAACATTATCAGATAACATTTTACTTCCTAATAACACAAATATTGGATAACTCTACTTATCGAGGTTTAGCCTTGGAGCAATGATAAAATTGTTTTCATGTGACCTATATGTTACGGATTCGAGCCGTGAAAGCAACAATTAATGCTTGCATTAGGATAGACTGTCTACATCACACTCCTAGAGTTACAATCTTTTCCCATACCCTGCATGAATGTGGGATACTTTGTGCAGCAGACTGCCTTTTTTTTTTTTTTTCCTTACCAAGGTTTCTAAAGCTAGGGAAGATGATGAAAATATACACAAATTTGTAAAACTTTGCTTACCAAGTTTTCATCATCGCCGAAAAAGATTAATGAATAGATACCTGAAAATAAGGAAGTGGCCTACTACAATAAATTAAATTACATGGTTGGTGTTAAGTTTATATAAAGGCTTTTACTAAATCAACTTACGTATCCTATGTCATCTCGATATGCAGGCTTGAACTTAATGTTATAAGCAACCTGATGGTATAAATATTCTGTCACGACCCCAAAATCAATCTCATCGTGATGACGCTTATTATGGAACTAGGTCAACCGACATATTTCCAAAATAATACGACATTTCATTTTAGATAATAACCTTTTTCATACTGAAATTCCCATAAAAGAGATAAATTCAAACCAAAGTGCGGAAACAAAAGCCCGACCTCGAGTGTCACTAAGTCATGAGCAAATACTACAACTGTTCCGAAACATAACAAGACTGATAGCCTGGAAATCAACTACTAATATCTATAGGGAGATAGGAGGGAGAAGGGCAAGGCTGCGATCGCCATGCAACTACCTTGCCAATTCCAAATTATCCGCGACGGATGAAGATCAATGCTTGCTAGCACGTCCAGCAACCCCTGGATCTGCATACAAGGTGCAGGGAGTAATGTGAGTACGTCAACTCAGTAAGTAATAAAGGTAAATAAAGACTGAGCAGTAGGAAACACACAAAATCCACATCACAAAAACTCGGTAAGTTCAACATGTTATCGAATCAGTATATGAGTCAAAATCCTCTCGTTTAAAAACCCACTTTTCAGTAAAATCATTTGAAGATGCTTTTCAACAGTTTCAACAGAATCTCAATGCAATTTAGAGTAAAAATGGTAAAAATCGTAATAGCCCCTCGGGCAAAACGTAGTTCGTATAGAGCCCCTCAGGCGACATGAATCATAAACCGCCCCTCAGGCATAACATCACTCAGAACCAGCCCCTCGGGAAAACCTCACAGTCACTCGTAACAGCCCCACGGGCACAACATAAATCAAGAACAGCCCCTCGGGCATAACATCATATCACTCACATAGGGTACCCGCGCTCATTAGGGGTGTGCAGACTCCGGAGGGGCTCCTACAGTCCAAGTGCTATAACAAGACACCTCGTGGCGTAAGTCAATCAGGCCATCGGCCTCTCATAATCACAAATCAGTCACCACATGCTGCAGCGCGCAACCCGATCCCATAATATCCTCACAACAAAGACCCTCAGCCTCACTCAGTCAGAAAAACCTCTCAAGCCACTTGGGCTATCAGTAAAACAGGGTGCTTAACCCAAAATATCATTTTATGCATCAAAACTGTCACGCCCCAAAATCCGAAGAGCGCGACCGACGTTCAACCGAATAAACTTGACTGAGCAAGCCTGTTAGGTTTCATACTACCCAAATTCGTCTTTGAATAAAGAGGAAATGTACACCATTAATCAAATTCTATAAACATGTCATTAACGATTTCCATTTCATTTCCACTAGCAACTTCGTTCACAATTTTGAAGATATTACAAGTTTTATACATCATTTCCAAACATCAATATTTCTATTTTAATTCCAATACTCAACACTACCCACAACCTATCTACGGAGCCTCTAAATACAACTGAAGAGTAATATGGAAATGCCTGCAACAAGGCTCTGGCTATGCCTCAAAATACAAAGTACATGATAAAAAATGGTACATGACCCCGAAATAAAATGTGGCTCACCAAGTCAGCTGAAAGGAAGATGCGTCACTAGATACGATCAACACTGCCTGCTATGGAACCACCTACATCCATTTAAAGATGTAGCGCCCCCGACGAAAGGGACGTTAGTGCCGTCGAATAGCACTAGTATGTATAACTAAACACCATCTCAATATAAAGAACTATCATACAAGAACAAAGAAATCATAAACATCCTCTCAATAGAAAGAACTATCATACAAGAACAAAAGAATCATAAGTATTCAACAAAAGCTTTAAACAACCACCACGTCATCAATTAAAAGGAATCACATAGCTTTCACATAATTTCCATACCTCTAGGTTGGGACATTTCAAAACTTTTCATCATCATTCACAATACCACCGCTTTATTGCGCGGAGTCCGATCACGGCCCGATCGGCTAAGCTACCTCATTTTAGACATATACCTTAATCACTATTTCATTGTCACTTTTCGAGTTCAATATCAACACATTACCACTATGTGTGTACCATGGCATCTGATCACGGCCTGACCGGCTAAGTTGTCTTACCAAGACGTTACCTCAATCACAAATTCATTCTCACTTTCCGATTTCAATATCAGCACAATACCACCATGTGTGTAGCATGGCGTCCGATCACGGCCCGATCGACTAAGCCATCTTACCAAGACGTTACCCTTTTCCATTAATCATCTCACGTCAATTTTTGTTTCACATATATTAGTTCCTGGGCACTTGGAGCCACAATTATCACATCATGCTTGGCACTAGGCCACATTTCATAATTCGAGCTATTTTCCCCCACATTTCACATCAATATCAATTTCAAAAACAAGCCATTCAATCCAAGATGTCAAGTACACATGAGAGGAATCATGAATCATGGGCATATATAATATTTCAGAAATCATACACCTCAAGTTCATTAGCAATGAAACTTTAAACACAAAGGATTCTTCCAAAAAGGAGGGGACACACCAAACCACGATAGAAACACACATCAAAGGCATAAACAAGAAATTATACCAATTATTGTTGGATTGTCTTTTCCAATCACAACAATATACAATTTCAACATCAAAGTATGTAACAACTCAGATCACATTAGATGTACTTATAAGGCAAAACATCATCTCTAACAGCCACTTATGGGCATAAATTGTGTACAAAGCCTTTAGGGCACTTTATTATTGAAGTCGTTTATGGAAAGTAGAGTCAAGGCTCATTTCATAATCCGTTTCATATTTTCTCATGTCATAGGCATCACCAGGCACAATTATAACTCAAGTTCTCGGTACGTTGGCCACACTCTATTTCCTAAATTCATTTGATTTATTCCAAACATCTTTATACCTAGAGGATTTCACATAGTTTGGCATAGCAATCTTAGTTTTAAATCTTGATTTGAAGTCTAGGCGTTTCAACACATGATTCATATTCTTTGCACATCTTAAAATTATCAAGGATAGCACATTGATCACATTGAGGCTCATCTTTCACGTATATCTAATTGCAAAACCAATTCATGTGAAATAACAATCGATACATCAATCCAATTTTATTCTTACAACATTTGTACAAACACCAACGGAGCTCAATTTCTAAGAAGAGGGGGTTTTAGCCATACATACCTCAAAGAGCTTTTCCTTAACTTACTACAACGTGTCGGAAATTCTAGCAATACCAATCTACTTCGAGACATAACAAAATTGAACACAAATTAGGAAGATATTCATGGTTTTGGCTGATTTGAGCATTTTATCTAACACTAGTTGTGCATCTTGATTTCAAGGCTCTTTTACAAGATTTCCTTCATTACCCAACCTAATCTTTACTTATTCGTGTTCAACAATCTTCCCACAAACCTAATTTGTACATGTATGTATACATAATACTATTACACCCAAGAATCATACCTCAATAACCCATCTTATACCCCAAACTCGAAATTAAACTCTAATGTATAGAACACTACCTCCTAGATGAAGAACATGTGATTGGGTTCTTTGATTTTTGAAAACTTGAGCAAGAGATGGGTGATTATGAAGCTAGGCTCCTTCTTTCTCTCTCTACCTGCTCTCAACTATCTCTAAAATCAGTAGAAAAATGACCCCAAATGAAGCCCCAAAGCATATATATTAAAATGGGGTCGGGTTATAAAAATAGGAAAAATAAGCCTCCGAAATCGGGTCTGTTGTCGCATAATGGACCGCAAAAAAGGAATGTGGGTCGCAAAATGCATCGCGGAATTGGTGCCCAAAACTGGGCTACACTGGTCCAGTTTGCGACCAGATTTGCGATCGCAAATCGATTATGTGGACTACCTAATGGTTTTGCGATCACATAACTGACACAGGATCGCATTTTTCCAGCCTTTGGTAATTTGATCATAACATTGTGTAGGAATGTCCAAATGACGAACGGTTTGAAGCGTTGGAAACTAGACTCGAAGACCTTTCATTTGATAGGTTGTGTTGAAAACTAGACCTGAAGAAATTTTATATGATAGGTTGTTCACCATATAAAACCTTATACATATCTAGATATGATCATTCAAAGTAGGGACTTGTGCGAACTCATTTGGAATCTTAGCCTATTATGAAATTTTCCAATTTGACTTAAACTTAGGCCTTTCCTTGGACCCCAAATTACCTACCATAAGACTTGTACACTTATTTACCAAATCCAATTGATGCCCATCATGTTAATAGCACATAAAATATTATAATTAGCCTATCTGGAACCACTAAATCCTAAATTACTTAGCTAAATTTTTCGGGGCCTTACAAAAACGGAGTAAAAAAAACTGAGTTATCAAATCAGTAAAACCTAGCATGACTTAGTACATGTTTTAAGTCAAAGCATTGAGGAAATAATAAGGAAAAAAAGAGCCCCTAAGGGTCCAAACAGCTTGGCACGAGTCCCAAATATGGCATTCACCCAAAATTATAGAAATTCTTTCTTAAACACATAAGTATCATATAGTTTCCAGTCAAATATGCAACTTAATAGTTGCTACAGGACAGACCAAGTCACAATCTCCAACGGTGCATGCCCACACGCTCGTCATCTAGCATGTGCGTTACCTCACAATAGTGAAATGATGTGAAATCCGGGGTTTCATACCTTCAGCACAAAATTTACAATCATTACTTACCTCGAACCGGTCAAATCCCTACTTCGCAATGCCCTTGCCTCTGAAATCGGCCTCCAAACATCCCGAGTCTGACCAAAAGCAATACAATGCAATCAATATGGGCCAATGAACCAATTCCATACGAAAAATTATCAAATTATCCCAAAATCCCGAAATTCACCCAAACTCGGTCCCCGGGCCAATGTCTCGAAATCTAACAAAAATCACAAAACTAGAAACTCCTTTCACTCCCGAGTCTTTACATACCAAAATCATCAAAATCCGACCTCAAATGGTCCCTCAAATCCTCAATTTGAACTCTCCAATTCCAAGTCCTAATTCCTTCAACTTCATCCCTAATTTCTACAAATTTCATGCTTAAACAACTAAAAATCATCATTATCACGAGTGTTAGGCTCAAGAAACTTACCACAATGAAGAACCCCTTGATTCCCTCTTCAAAACTCCCTAAAAGCTCCAATCCCATCTTCAAAAATGGAGGAAATAGGCAAAAAATCACGAAGGAACCTTTTTATACATTCTACCCAGCAATTTCCACATCTGCGGTCCTTCTATCGCACCTGCACAAACGCTTCTGCCGTCCAATCATCCGCACCTGCGATTTTCACTTAAATGCCCAGGACCGCATCTGTGCCCTAAGAACCGCACCTGCGGGCCCGCAGATGCGTCCACCTCACCATATCTGCGGTTCCTTCCTAAGCCTTCAAATTCTGCATCTGCGGCCTTGCACCAGCGGTCCCCAATCCGCAGGTGCGGGAATAACAGATGCAGTAGCTTCAGCTGCACAAACTAATTTCCAACTCTTCCATTACCATCAGAATTCATCCTAAGGCCCTCGGGACCTCAACCAAAAATACCAATATGTCCTATAACACAATTCAAACTTATTCAAATCATCAGAACACTCCAAACAACATCAAAATACCTAATCACCCTCAAATTCAAGCCTAAGAACTTCTAAACTTCCGACTTCCGCAAACGATGGCGAAACCTATCAAATTACATCCGAATGACCTGAACTTTTGCACACACGTCACAAATGACACTACAGACCTACTCCAATTTCAAGAATTTTATTTTGACCCGATATCAAAATTTCCACTGCCGATCGAGAAACACCAAATTTCCAATTTTGTCAATTCAAACCTAAATCTACCACGGACCTCCAAATCATATTCTGAATGCGCTCCCAAGTCCAAAATCACCTAACGGAGATAACTGAACCATTAGAATTCACATCTGAGATCATCTACATATAAGTCAACATCCAGTTGACTTTTCCAACTTAAACTTCTAAGTAGGAGACTAAGTGTCTCATTTCACACCAAAACCACTCCGGACCCAAACCAACCAACACGATAACATGAAATACTGCCGAGGAATGCATAAGGAAGCATAAATGGGGTAAACAGGGCTATAACTTATTAAACGACCGGCCAGGTCATTACATCATCCCTCTCTTAAACAAACGTTCGTCCTTGAATGAGTCAAGAAACATACTTGAAGCCTCAAACAGGTGTGGATATCTACTCCACATCTCCCGCTCGGTCTCCCAAGTAGCCTCATCCATGACCCGACCTCTCCTGTGCACCTTCACTGAAGCTATATCCTTTGATCTCAACTTTTGGACCTGTCGCTCCAAAATAGCCATTGGCTCCACATCATAAGTCAATTCACCGTCTAACTGAACCGTGCTGAAATCTAAAACATGAAATGGATCGCCAAGCTAGGTGGCAAAACAAGCTCATAAGCCACATTCACGATCCTCCGAAGCACCTTAAAAGGCCCAATGAACCGTGGGATAAACTTTCCCTTCTTCCCAAATCTTATTACACCCTTCATGGGTGAAACCTTCAATAAAAACGTCTTCCCAACCTTGTAAGACACATCACGAACCTTCATGTCTGCATAACACTTTTGTCTCGACTAGCTGTACGAAGCCGCTCCTGAATCACTTTTTCCTTGTCTAAAGCATTCTGTACCAAGTCTGTACCCAAAATACTAGCCTTTCCCGGCTCAAACCAACTCACTGGAGATATACACCATCTCCCATATATAGCCTCATATGGAGCCATCTGAAAACTCGACTGATAACTGTAGTTATATGCAAACTCTGCGAGTTGCAGAAACTGGTCCCATAAACCCCCAAAATCAATGACACAAGCGCACAACATGTCCTCCAATATCTGAATAGTGTGCTCAGACTACCCATCCGTTTGAGTGTGAAAAGTTATGCTCAACTCAACCTGAGTTCCCAACTCTTGTTGCAGGCCCTCCAAAATTGCGATGTAAACTGAGTACCTCTATCTGAAATGATGGAAACCGGGACACCATACAGGTGAACAATCTCTTAGATATAAATTTCAGCTAACCACTCTGAAGAATAGGTAGTACACACAAGAATGAAGTGCGCGGACTTTGTTAGCCGATCCACAATCACCCAAATAGCATCGAACTTCCTCAAAGTCTGTGGGAGTCCAACTACAAAATCCATGGTGATCCGCTCCCACTTCCACTCGAGAGTTGTAAGAAAAATGAGTAGATAATATTGACTAAGAACAAGAATGAAAGAAGAACAAGTTATCAAAAATTCCGTGTCTTGGCAAGGCACTTCCTTGAAAGCGATTTCGGCCTAACTAGGTACAAATCGTTAAAGCCGGTCGCTCCTTAAGGTTCCACATCACCTCCAAACATGTGAACTCGTGGCTGGAAGTTTAGAATTTGCACAAAATATTTGCCCAGAAAGAAGAGAAGATGAAGGTATTTTCTGTAGTTGTTACATGACCTAAGAATATTGTAGGAAGAAAAGTAATGATTAGCAAGATGGATTCTTGGTTAAGATTTAGTGATTATGATGGCTAATCCATAACCTATTTATATGCAATTAAGGATGTTGCATGTATGGCAAGTGTCGAGAGTCTTTTGACACTTGTCCCATTATATTAGTCCACTTGACTCCAATATTTACAAGTGTATATTTTCTTCCATGCATGAAGACATACGGTAGATTTGCATAGCCATTCAACACTTAGCTTTAAGGCTTCATGCAAGAGGCCACCTAGAAAAATGGATAAGACATTTGAAAAATAAATAAAAAACTCATGGCTATTGGTTGTAAATGGAATTTCAAAAAGAAATTTTTGACTTTGCATTATGAATAATTCCAACAATCCCCCACTAATGCAAAGACAAAAATAGAACAATTCTGGGCAAAAGAAGGAACATGTACTTAAGTGTCAATATCTTTCGATTTGAATTGACACGTAGTGAAATGAGGCAACAACTAACATCCACAAAGTGAACAACTATTGAACTGAATGGACATTAGTTGAGACACCCACAACACGTACTATATCCTTAATTTTATGCAAACTCTGCGATACTAACAAAGTGCTTTTATGGTCATGCACATACCTTTGGTCTCATGAGTGCTCTAGAAAGACATCCCAAGTCTTTCATAAAAGGTGATCGCACCTTTACACTCACGTAGGTGATTCCATCAAGTCTATCTACACATAGACTACCTTAAGGCTATGGAATCATTTAGAGCAAAATAAGCTCAACCTTATAAAGCACTACTACCACGCCATAGGGATAGGAAATATAGTGCATTTTGAGGTCTCATATGGATTCGTTTGACCACAAATGGGTATCCACCATACTTCCTCAATCCATGGGCTTTAGCCCCATCCCCATCGACGTTTCAAGGATAACTCTCCTTGCCAAACCCTTGGTTAAAGGATTCGCCAAATTTCTTTCGGATCTTACATATTCCAAGGAAATAATACCATATTTCAATAACTGTTTTACCGCACCGTGCGTAATGCGGATATGTCTTCTTTTTCCATTGTAAACACTATTTTTATCAATTCCAATTGCCGCCTGTGAGTCACAATGTAGAGAAACTGGTGAAGCTTGTCTTCCCCAAAAAGGCACATTTGCTAATAAGTTTCTCAACCAATCGGCTTCTTGCCCTGCCAACTCAAGAGCAATGAATTCAGACTCCATAGTAGATCGTGCTATACAAGTCTGTTTTGAAGACTTCCATGAAATAGCACTTGCACCCAAAGTAAACAAGTAGCCACTGGTGGAGCTAACTTCATCATTGTCAGTAACCCAGTTTGCATCACAAAATCTTTATAAAACAGCAGGAAATTTAATAAAATGCAAACACCAATCCATAATACCTCTCAAATACCTTAGCAAATGATGAAGAACATTCCAATGTCCACTACTAGGGTTGTCAGTATATCTACTCAATCTACTAACAGTATAAGCAATATCAGGTCATGTATAATTCATGAGAAACATTACACTACTGATTATCTTGGCATACTCAGTTTGAGAAATACTAGATTCCTTGTTCCTTTTCAAGTGTATGCTAGGATCATAAGGAGTTCTTACAGGTGCCACATTAAAAAAATTAAACCTTTTCAACATTTTCTCAATATAATGAGACTGAGACAATGAAAAACCATTTGAAGTTCTTTTGATTTTAACCCCTAAAGTCACATCCTCTTCTCCAAGATCTTTCATTTCAAAGTTAGAAGACAAAAAATTCTTAGTCTCATTAACGACATTCACATTAGCGCCCAAGATTAACATGTCATCCACATACAAACATATAATAACACAATCCGATCCTATCATCTTGGAATAAACACAAGTATCAGATGCATTAACAATAAAATCATTATCCACTAATGTGCTATTAAACTTTTCGTACCATTGCTTAGGAGTCTGCTTTAGACCATACAAAGACTTTCTCAATTTGCATACTTTATTCTCCTGTCCTTGGATCATAAATCCCTCAGGTTGAGACATATAGATCTTTTCCTCTAAATCACCATTTAGGAAAGCCGTTTTAACATCCATTTGATGTATTACTAAATTATGAATATCGGCTAAAAGCAACAAGAGTTCTAATAGTCGCTATCTTAGTCACAGGAGAATAAGTGTCAAAGTAATCAATGTCTTTCTTTTGATTAAAACCCCTTATAACAAGTCTAGCCTTATATTTCTCAATTGTACCGTCAAGTCTCAATTTCTTCTTAAATATCCACTTGCTACTTATGGGTTTAAAACCTTAAGGAAAATCAGTTAAGTCCCAAGTGCGATTAGAAACTATAGAGTCTAATTCACTTTTAATCGCCTCTTTCCAAAAACTAGCATCTATTGACCTCATTACTTCACTGTATGTCTTAGGGTCTTCTTCTATTAAATAGATTGACACTAATTCATCACTCAAAATATCAAGATCAATATTTTCAGTCAAGAAAGTAGTAACAAAGTTAGGAACAAAGCTAGCTTCAATTCTATGCCTCTTACTTCTTCTAAGTTTATTTTCATGCTCACTAGCAGTAACACTAGAAGAAGGCATAATATGAGAATTAACAGACATAGATGGAGAAGCATTATTAGGCACATCACTAGGCACATTATTTTTCAATGGAAAAACATGCTCAAAAAATTCTGCATCTCTAGATTCACAAATGGAACTATCATTCAAAGACATAAATCTATATGCAACACTATTTTGAACATAACCAATGAAAATAGCATCAAAAGTTTTAGGTCCAACAGTTACTTATTTAAAATCAGGTAGACCAACCTTAGCCAAACACCCCCACACTTTTAAAAATTTTAAGTTAGGGGCAAACCCTTTCCATAACTCATATGGAGTTTTATCTAACTTCTTATGAGGGACTTTATTAAGAAAATAGCATGCAGATAAAACAACTTTCCCCCACATATTATCATATAAACTTAAACTCAAAAGCATAGAATTAATCATTTCCTTAAGGGTTCTATTTTTCCATTCGGCTACACCATTTTGTTGGGGAGTATAGGGAGCACTAATCTCATGTATAATACCATTTT
Organism: Nicotiana tabacum; assembly: GCF_000715075.1. NCBI lineage: Eukaryota > Viridiplantae > Streptophyta > Magnoliopsida > Solanales > Solanaceae > Nicotiana > Nicotiana tabacum. The sequence continues at coordinate 34,752,577 of NC_134087.1, read as the reverse complement.
CCTCACAAAGGGCTTCTAGAGTATTAGTACTATATTCACCACCCATGTCAGACCTAAGCCTCTTGATTTTTATGTCTAATTGATTCTCTACTTCTGCCTTGTATTTTAAAAACATGTTGTTAGCCCAAGAACAGGTAAAGTTTTGAAGATAGACAAAAGAATTCTGACATGGACCAGGTCCATCTTGTGAAGCACAGTCATGATCAACCTGTACATGTGAGATGCACGTGAAGGAGATAAATCTAACTGATCAAGAAGCAATATCTCCTGATCTGATCGAAAAGGTTGCATATTGGATAAGGAGAGAAAGACTCCTTACATGAAGAGAACACAGTTTAGGATGAAGATAGTGTTAGAGTTTGAGATCATCATGAACTCTTCTACTATAGAAGAGTAGCAATTGAATCCCAGTCAAACTCTGATTACTAACCTATTAAATGTCAGTGTTGTTCTCTTTTACATGTAATGCACATAAGCAGAAGTTAAACTTAAATTGAGAGCAAAAGAGCAAGGCGATTTTGCAAGCAATTTATGTGTGATTTGAGTGTGCAATCCTGAAGCTACTTGAACGAGATAGAAGAACTAGTTCCAAGTGTCTATCTTTTATTCTAGTTCAATTGTAGTAGGAGATTTTACAATGTACCTTTCAGCTTTCATAGAAGCAATTGTATTAAGTACCTAGAGTGTTCAAGTTAGAGTTAACTTAAAGTTGTCACAACAGTTGAGGTTGTGTGCTACAACGGGATTAGAGTTAATCCTTAGGTTTACAAAGGGTTTTTGTAAATGTTGTTTTGGCTCAGTGATTTTAGTGGAAGTTTGGGAAAATCCTAGTGAGTAGTAGGTCGTGGTTTTTTCACCTTTTGAGCCAGGTGTTTTTCACGTAAAAATCTTTGTGTTCTTTATTTTTTGTATTTATTATTTCGTAAACAATAGTAGTTGGAACATTGAGAAGAACCAGGTTCTTCTATAGTTTAGTTAAGCAAAAATTGGGTACCACACAAATCACCCCCCTCCTGTGTGGTATTGACGCTTAAAACATCAATTGGTATCAAAGCGGGTTATCCTTGAAGAGGTTAACACCTTAGGAAAAGATCAAGATGAGTGCACCACCTGGAAACTGGGAAGGCCAATCCACTGATAGGCCTCCACTCTTTAATGGTCATTACTATTCTTGGTGGAAGAACAGGATAATAGATCACATCATAGGAGAAGACTATGAACTCTGGGACATAGTCACTGATGGTCCCTTGGTGACTACAAAGAAGAATGTTGAAGGAGTGGACGTGCCAAAGACAAGAGCTGACTGTACTGCTGAAGACTTGAATAAATGGGAGAAGAATGCCAAGGCCAAGAAATGGCTTATGTGTGGACTGGGTCCAAACGAGCACAGCAGGATTCAAAGTTGTACCACTGCCAAGGAGATATGGGACACTTTACAAGTGGCTCATGAAGGAACTCCTCAAGTAAAGAGAATAAGAGGAACACTGCTATATTCTCAATATGAGTATTTACTATGAAGGAAGGAGAAACTATCCGGGAGATGTACACAAGGTTCACAACACTAACAAATAAACTTAAATCTCTTGGGAGAATTATCCTTGAAGAAGACAAGGTTGAGAAAATCTTGACAAGGGTCGTACGAGTGACTTGGGAAAGCAAAATCACTGCTATTCATGAATCAAAGAACATTGCTACTCTCAAGCTGGATGAACTGATTGGAAACCTCACTACCTATTAACTAAGAAGGCAAACCATAAAAATGGATGCACCCAAGAAGGAAAGCAGTCTGGCTCTCAGAATAGCTGAAGGTGTAGATCTAGAGGATGATGAAATGGACATGATCACAAGGGATTTCCAAAAGTACCTAATGAGAGGAAAGGGTTCTTCAAGAGGTACAACATTCAACAAACCAATGGCTCCTGAGAAACAGACCAACAAGGGTTGCTACAAATGTGGTAAGACTGACCACATGATCAAGAACTGTCCTCACTGGGAAATTGAATGGAAGAAAGAAAGGGCTGAACGAAGGAATAGGAAGAAGGAATAGGTTCAACCTAAAAGGAACAAAGGATCAACAAAGCCTATGGTTGCTACTTGGGGAGAAACATCAGATGAGGATTCAGAATATGAAGCTGGAGATAAACAAACACTTATGGCTATCGGAGAATCAGATGATAAACAAGAGGTAAGTGCCATTCATCTCAAAGACAAGATAAAATTTTTTTTCTAAAGATAGGTTGTCTGAACTATTGCTGGACTACATCGATGAGTCTGAGATAATTAACAATGAGAAGGAAGAGCTGTCTAGGGAGTGTGTGATCTTAAAAGCCAAGTGCAAAAATCTATAATCTAAGGCTAATGAGAGTGATAGTAAAAATGCTGAGTTGAAGAACCAGGTTCTTGAACTTGACACTAGTGTCCTAGAACTTAGGTCTGAAAACTTAAAACTAAAATTAGGAATAAGTAAGAAGAAAGGTGATCATACACATCTCACCTTAGAAGAAAACTTAGAAAAAATGAAGGATGAGTTGTATAGGAAAGATGAGCAGATAAGAGTCTTAAAAGAAGACCTAGGGAAGGTAAAGCATGAACTAGACAGAACTTGCAAATGGAAAAAGACTTCTGATGCACTTTCCTGGCTACAAGAACATTATAGTAGCAACAAGAGAGGACTTGGCTATGGGGCTCAAGCACCTAAGTGGGACCCTAAAAGCAAGTATCTCACTCTTCCTGAAAACAAAATCTACACATACTGTGGTAAGACTGGTCATTACAAAAATGAATGTAATGCAAAAGAAAAGGCTAGTTAAAAGAACAAAGCCTTTGTTCAAGAGAAAAATAGGTTGCCTAGGTGGGCTAAAAGGAATTTGATTTACCCCTTTGACTATAGAAAGGGACCCAAACTATTTTGGGTTCCTAAGACTAACCCATGATTTCTTTTTGCAGGTTCAAGTGAAGGGAAGTAGCCAAATATGGTACATGGATAGTGGCTGCTCAAAACATATGACTGGAAGCAAGAACCAGTTCCTTTCACTTGAGGACTTAAAAGGAGGTAATGCCTCCTTTGGAAATGGGAAGAAATGTGAGATTATTGGTGTTGGAAAGATAGGTAAGACAGACTCACACTCCATTGAGAATGTCTACTTGATAGATGGCTTGAAATATAGCCTAATCAGTATATCACAACTGTGTGACAGAGGTAACCTTGTAGCATTTACCTCCACCAAATGCTTTGTGATTAACCTTACCACTAACAAGATTATTTTGCAGGGAAAAAGAGTTAACAATATTTACATTGTAGATTTGTCTATTCTCTCAAAAAATGAACTCACTTGCTTGAGTGTGTTGGACAATGATCCCCTCCCGTGGCACAAAAGACTTGGTCATGCAAGTCTGAATTAAATCAACAAATTAGTCTCCAAGGACTTTGTGATAGGGTTACCTAACATCAAGTTCAAGGAAGACAAAGTCTGTGAGGCCTGTGCAAGGGGGAAGCAGGTAAGATCATCATTTAAAAGCAAGAAAATAGTAAGCATAACCAGGATGTTGGAACTGGTTCATACGGATCTCTGTGGTTCAATGAGAACATTGAGCAAAGATGGTAAAAAATATGTGATGGTATTTGTTGATGATTATTCTAGGTTTACCTGGGTACTATTCTTAACATCTAAAGATGAAGCATTTGACATGTTTACCGCTTTTGTTAGAAAGACTCAGAAACAACTAGGTAATCAACTTGCATCCTTTAGGTCTGATCGTGGAACTGAATTTGAAATGCTAAGTTTACTGAATTTTGTGATGAGCATGATATAGATCATAACTTCTCTTACCCTAGGAATACTCAACAAAATGGAGTAGTTGAAAAAAAGAACAGGACTCTTGAAGATATGGCCAGGACTATGCTTCTTTCTAGTAAACTTCCCCACAACTTTTGGTAGAGGCTGTAAATACTTCATGTTATATCATAAATGGATGCATGACTAGACCTCTTATAGAGAAGACTCCCTATGTGTTACTTAAAGGGAGAAAGCCAAATATATCCCATCTTAGGGCATTTGGATGCAAGTACTTCGTGCACAATAATGGAAAAGACTCCTTAGGTAAGTTTGATCCCATAAGTGATGAGGGAGTATTCTTGGGATATTCTTCACATAGGAAAGCGTATAAAGTGTTCAATAAAAGAACTTTGTGTGTAGAAGAAAGTGTGCATGTAGTGTTTGATGAAACTAACATTTTTTTTGAGAGACATGAACATGAAGATGAAGCTATTAGGCTGGTAAAAGATTTGACTGAAGTCTCAGCACAAGCTAAAGTGGCACCAAAAGAAGGAACAGGTGATGGAACAAGTTCTTCCATCCAGGGAAACCTGACAGGGGGAACTGATCAAAGAGGAACTGAAACCAATCCCCTAAAGGAACTTGTTCATGGCCCTGTTCCTCAGCAACAAAACATAGGAGAAACATCAAGCAAAAATCAGTTGGGTGTGAAACTTCACAAGTATCAAAGTGTTTATACTATTAAGAACATAATTACTGATCCAACCTTTGAAGTCAAAACTAGATCACAATTAAAGAATCTGTGTGCTTTTGATGTTTTCCTATCTCTTATTGAACCTAAAATTGTTGTTGAGGCTTTGCAGGATGCAGATTGGGTAAATGCAATGCAAGATGAACTCAATCAGTTCGAAAGAAGTCAAGTCTGGCATCTAGTTCCAAGACCCAAGGACAGATCAATAATTGACACAAAATGGGTCTTTAGAAACAAACTTGATGAAGATGGTAACAGTTACAAGAAACAAGGCAAGACTGGTGGTCCAAGGTTATAGCCAAGATGAGGGTATAGATTATGATGAGACTTTTGCTCCAGTTGCAAGACTAGAGGCAATAAGACTTCTCATAGCCTTTGCAACACACATGGAATTTACTTTTCATCAGATGGATGTCAAAAGTGAATTCCTGAATGGCTACCTAAAAGAAGAAGTGTTTGTGAAACAACCTCCAAAGTTTGAGAGCAAGGAATGTCCTAAGCATGTGTACAAATTAGACAAGGCTCTCTATGGACTAAAGCAGGCTCCTAGAGCATGGTATGAATGACTGTCCAATTTTCTGCTTGAACATGGCTACAAAAGAGATAAAATTGACAGTACTCTATTCTTGAGGGAAAAAGGTAAGGATCTTCTTGTGGTATATGTTGATGACATAGTTTTTGGGGCCACCAATGACAAACTAAGTAAGGATTTTGCCAAATTAATGGGGAGTGAATTTGAAATGAGTATGATTGGTGAGCTTAACTTTTTTTAGGCTTATAGATCAAACAAAGCCAAAATGGAACTATAATCCATCAGCAGAAATATGCAAAGGAGCTGATCAAAAAATTTAAAATGGATGAATCAAAGGAAATAGACACCCCCATTGCAACTGCACTAAATTAGACATAGATGAACCTGGTTCATCTGTTGATCAGAAGTTGTATAAGGGTATGATTCGTTCACTTTTGTATCTTACTGCCAGCAGACCTGACATAGTTTTCAGTGTAGGGCTTTGTGCTCGCTTTCAAGCTAATCCAAAAGAATCTCACTTGACTGCTATTAAGAGGATACTGAGATATTTGAAAGGCACTACTGATCTGTGTCTTTATTACCCTAAAGTAGTAATTTCAATCTCGTATGGTATGTTGATGCTGATTATGCTGGTTTCCTTTTGGATAGGAGAAGCACCTCAGGTATGGCTCATTTTCTTGGTTCATATCTTGTATCATGGGCCACTAAAAAGCAACATTCAGTGGCCTTATCTACTGCCGAGGCTGCAATATGTTGTTGCTACCTCTTGTTATGGCCAACTGCTATGGATCAAACAGTAGCTGGTAGATTTTGGCATTGAAGTTGGTTGCATTCCTATATTCTGCGATAACACTAGTGCTATAAGTATTACAAAGAACCCTGTTCATCATAAGAGGACTAAGAACATAGATGTTAGACACCACTTCTTAAGAGATAACTATGAGAAAGGACTGATCTCCATAGAATTCTGTGCTACTGATAAACAAATTGCTGACATCTTCACTAAAGCACTAAGTAGAGAAAACATTGAGAGGAACAGGTTGGAATTAGGGATGATTAAGATCACCAAATAGGTCCATCTCAGAATGCACAAGAAAAAAAATAAAAAAAATGAATTTTTTTTTGCTAGGAACTCTGACTTGTGTAAATATCTAGAGTAATTTGTATTCAGCTTCATACTTTAATTAGTATACTCCTATGACATGTGTTAATATGACTCACTGATCTCTTACAAACTTTTCTCTATTATGGTAAATTGAGGCATGTTCAAGAGAATTCTAATTGAAGAACCTGGTTCATCAGTATGAGTTCATCTGAAAGCTAAGGTATGTTTTCTATACTCTGCACAATTAGAAATATCAATATTTAAATCATGAGCAGAAGTCCAACAATTGGTCAATTCCTTAGAAAATTCTATCTGTTAGCTTTGAACCAGTTCCGTCTGTCTAGAACTCTAAACCACAAAAATTGCCTAAAATCTAGGGAAGTCAAATCGATCATTCAAACCTGCAATTTCAGGTTGATTAGACCCCTAATTGACCACTGTTAAAGCTGTAATTACACATTAAATATTTATTTCTCTTTAAATACACATCATTCCTTCTGCCATATCCATAATTCCAAACCATCAAAAATTCCTCTTCACTTTCACTTGCCATCTTCTCCAAAATTCTAACTCACAAATTCTCTCAAGAAACCAACGACCATGACCAACCCACAAGACAATTCTGGAACTCCTCCACAACCCACTCCCTCCGATTCATCTACCCATCCTCCACCCAATAAATCTCCCAAACCCAGGCTGAGAAAGGTGAAAATGCTTGCACGGATAACAGTAGTGTCTGGGGCTCTTAGGAAGAAATTAAAGGCAGGCCAGGCCCAAGACTCTAACTCCAGCTCTGATTCTGAAGTCATACAAATCCGCTAGTGAGGGGGAAGGACCTTGGTCTTCTGACTCTGAAAAGGATCAAGAATCCCCTTCTAAGGTAAGTTCTTCTTTGTCTGAAATCTAGAAACTAGGTTTGTTCTGGTTGGGCCTGTTAAGGATGTAGAATTACCTGAGTTACGAAGGAGTAGAGGTAAAAAGAAATCTAAAAAAGAAAAAGAGTGAGAGGGTGCATGTGGTGAAGAGAGGGGAAATGAGAAAAGAGTAGTTGATCATTCACCCACTGCTGATTTGCATGTGCCTGCTATATGTGGGGTTGAACAAGAAAAGGTAGAACAGAGTGGCTAGAAGTCAGGGGGAAGTGGTTCTGGTGAAGCTGATGAAGGGTTAGTTCATCTAAGCACACAAAGAGATGAACCTGGTTCATCTACTAAAGAAACCCTAGCATACCTGCTGAAAAAGGTTGGAGCAAGATATGATCCTAAAAAACGAAGAACTCCCACACCAAAAGCCCCCAGTGTTCCTAAACCCTTCAAGAAAAGAAAGGCTTCATCCCCAACAACTACTGAAACTTCATTGCCAAAGGGAAGAGCTACCAGAAGCAGGGTGAAGCAGAGTGAGAGTGATCTTCAAAAGGCTCTAGCTGAGAGTAAAAAGAAAAAGATGGCTAAAGGAAAAGGGAAGGTTGCAGAGTCCTCAGAGGCTGTGGAGGTTGAGGAGATAGAACAGGTCCATCAGGAGGAAGTTTAACCGTGGTGGTTTAGACCCTAAAGCCTAAAAAACCCAATACTTCTTCCAAGAAGTCTTCCTCTGTGTCTGAGGCTGCTGAACCTTCATTATCTAAGAGGACAAGGTCTGCAGTGAAAAGTAAACAAGTAAAAAATTTTGAAGATGAGGAATGGAGTGGAGAAGAAGTAGAAGATGATTCTGATAGTGAACAAGACAAGCTTGCCATGTTTGGCAAAAGAAATATTTTGAAGGGTAGACTGTTGAAAGAACTGGTGGAGCCAGGAATGATGAGACTGGTGGATGCCTTAGCTACTCAGGGGTGGAAGTACATGGTCCTTCAGATTGATGGTAGGCTAGCCAGGAATGAGATAATTGAGTTTATGGCAAATGTAGAGGTTAAATATGGCAAGGTTAGCAGCTTGGTGAAAGGAGTTCAAGTGTCCTTTGATGCAAAAAACTGGGAGAGATCCTTGATATACCCTCTGAAGGGTTTGATGATTATACAAGGCAAAGGTGGCCTTGTCTGGACTCCCTTCCTACTGCCCTTGAAATTACCAGGAGGTTTGTGATGCTGAGGATGTGAATAAAGCAAGGGTTGTTCAGAAAAGTGAAATAAGACCTCAGCACAAGGTCTTGTTTGAATTTGTCAATAAGTGCCTATTGCCCAGATAGGAGAGAAGGCACATTGTCAATTACATGGATCTAGTTCTTAGGGAATTCCTGGAAAGGGGAAAGCAAATTAATTGGCCTGCCTTCATCATCAAGCTGCTGGATAGGGTCATAAATGGCTCCAAGGCTCATGCTACCCCTTATGGCTTTATTCTGACCATGATTCTGGATAGGTTCAATGTGCCTCTGAAGAAATGGGAAATGGCCTCAAGCAAGGATCATTTTGGCATTAACACTCTGATTGCTTGTGACTACTTAGTTAGTGCCATCCCATATTAACCTGGTTCATCCAAGAAGACTCCTATCAACAGCAAAGTCAGGGCCCTAGTTCAGGAATATGAAGCCAAGGATGCTGAGATAGCTAGGCTCGAGGCTCGTGTAGCAGAGGTGGAATCTAAGAGGGATGCTCTCAGAACTGAGCTTACCAAAGAAAAGGAGAAGAATGATGGAATTCTTCATAATATGCTGAATCTTCCCCAAACCCCAAACCAACCCTCTAGTTCCCCCAAACCTTAGGAATCCTAGCCTTTGTCTCCTGAAACAGTCCAGTACCTTCAGTGACCCAGATTGGGAATTTTCTATCTTTTTGCTCATGTTTTAAATGTTTTTTGCTTTCTTGTTGTGGAATGTAGTAGCAACATATCTCTATCAATGATATCTACTATTTTTTTGCTCTTGTTCAATGTTAATCTTTCCTTGATAGTTTAAATATGTTTGCTTGATTACTGATGATTAAACCATAATTGCACTTGTAGTTGCCCAGTGGCCATGAGTACTTATTAAAACCTGGGACTCACATTTTGTATGCAACTTTTCGATGATGCCAAAAGGGGGAAGAGATATTGTGCTTTACACATTCTGTACATTCTGAATAAGTGATATTTATAACCTAATTAACCTGGTCCTTGATGATAAGTGAATTTTCTAAACTTTGTATTGATGGTTAAGCTGAGTTCTTACAAGATTCAAATAATTCAAAAGCACACAGTTTTTCATCATAAAAGGGGGGAATTTGTTGGCCTAAGAACAAGTAAAATTTTGAAGATTGACAAAAGAACTCAGACATAGACCAGGTCCATCTTGTGAAGCACAGTCATGATCAACCTGTACATGTGAGATGCACGTGAAGGAGATAAATCTAACTGATCAAGAAGCAATATCTCCTGATCTGATCGAAAAGGCTGCATATTGGATAAGGAGAGAAAGACTCTTTACATGAAGAGAACACAGTTTAGGATGAAGATAGTGTTAGAGTTTGAGATCATCATGAACCCTTCTACGATAGAAGAGTAGCAATTGAATCCCAGTCAAACTCTGATTACTAATCTATTAAATGTCAGTGTTGTTCCCTTTTACATGTAATGCACATAAGCAGAAGTTAAACTTAAATTGAGTGAAAAAGAGCAAGGCGATTTTCCAAGCAATTCATGTGTGATTTGAGTGTGCAGTCCTGAAGCTACTTGAACGAGATAGAAGAACCAGTTCCAATTGTCTATCTTTTATTCTAGTTCAATTGTAGTAGGAGATTTTACATTGTACCTTTCAGTTTTCATAGAAGCAATTGTATTAGGTACCTAGAGTGTTCAAGTTAGAGTTAACTTGAAGTTGTCGCAACAGTTGAGACTGTGTGCTACAACGGGATTAGAGTTAATCCTTAGGTTTACAAAAAGTTTTGTAAATGCTATTTTGGCTCAGTGATTTTAGTGGAAGTTTGGGAAAATCCTACTGAGTAGTAGGTCGTGGTTTTTTCATCTTTTAAGCCAGGTTATTTCCACATAAAATTCTCTATGTTCTTTATTTTCTGTATTTATTATTCCACAAACAGTAGTAGTTGGAACACCTAGAAGAACCAGGTTCTTCTATAGTTCAGTTAAGCAAAAATTGGGTACCACACAAATCACCTCCCCCCTCCCCTCTTGTGTGGTATTGACGCTTAAAACATCACATGCTTTTAGCCTCATCTTTTGACTTAAGAAGATATATCTTAGTGTATCTAGAAAAATCATCTACAAAGGTGATGTAGTATTTCTTTCCACCTTTACTAACAATATTCTTAAAATCTGCCAAGTCTAAATGTACTACTTCAAGCAATTATATTTTTGTACTAGTTACATTCTTAAAAGTTTTTTTGGTATGTTTTGCTTCTACACAAACAGGACACTTAGAAAAATTATCAATATTAACTACTAGAATTAATTCCATTTTTCTAAGTCTTTTAATAGAAGCAATATTAACAAGCCCTAGTCTACCATGCCACAAATCAATAAACTTGGAAATATAAGCAGAATTAAAAGTACTAGCATTATTAGTAATCTCTTGAGCGATGTTCAGTACAAATAAACCCCCACTAAGGTAAGACTTCCCAACAAAGTCTCCCCCATGAGAAATAACAACTTTATCAAACTCAAAAAAAAGTTTAAGACCTACCTTGTTCAGAAGCGCACCAGAAACTAAGTTTCTACGAAGGGAGGGTACATACAGAACATTGTTCAAAGCTAAAGTTTTTCCACAAGTTAATTTAAGAAGATTTTTTCCTTTACCCATAAATCCATCTATAGTGGAGTTACCTATGTAGACACACTCGCTATCAACAGATTCCTCAAAGTCGTGAAACAACTCTTTGTTGGCGCAAAGTGCCTTGAAGCGCATGTGTCCACTATCTAGTCGGTTTTGTTAGCCATCATGTTCACCTCAACAACCACAGTAGCAATGACATCATCACCCTTAGTAAGGTTAGCTTGGACTGGAGCTTTTCCTCTATTCTTTGAGCTTTGTCCTTGTCTCTGGTTGCACTGAAAAGCCTTGTGACCAATTTTGCCACAGACATAGCAAGGTCCTTTCGACTTTTGAATATGGCCCTTCGGCTTATTGAAGTAATCCTGCTTCTTCACATGTCTTTTATTCTAGCCTTTCTTTTGTTTTCCTTTAAACCTGTCTTTCACAAAAGTACTAGAAGATTCCACAAGGTTAGCTTTGGAAGAATTAAGAGAGAGAGATTTCATCTTATCCTTAAGCCGTTTAGACTCCTCATCTTTGAGACGGTTTGCTTCCTCAGTCCTCATGTGTCTGATCAGTTCTTGAAGAGTTAAGTTATTCCTTCTTATATTTCAGTTGATTCCTGTAATCACTCCAGGAAGGTGGAAAATTTTCAAGCAGAACTTTAGCCTGAGAACCTCACACATCTCCATGTCCTTGTTCAAAACATCAGCAGCCAAGTTCTCATACTCGTGAACCTGTTCCATGAATGGCTTATCATCAACCATCTGAAAGTTGATCCACTTTCCAACAACATACTTCTTTTTTCCCGCGTCATTAGTACCATATTTCTTCTCCAAACTGTCCCATATGACTTTAGCAGATTTAAAATTTATAAACAAATCAAAGAGAGGGTTAGTCATATGGTTAAGCAAATGCCCTCTCACTGTTTTATTATCCTTTTCAAATTTATTCTTAGCAGCATCATCAGCAACAATAATATTAGCAACATTAGAACTATCAACAACAATATCAGCAGGAGGATCATTAAACAAAACATAATCAACTTCTAATTGTTCAAAGAAAATTAAAAGTTTCTGGGACCAACGCTTATAATTATTTCCATTTAAAGGCTCAAGCTTTGAGAGATCGGGAAGTGTTTTGTTCAAAGTGGTAGCCATTAGTCAATATTATATGTAAAATCACTTTCAAATTGTAAGAAAAATGAGTAGATAATATTGACTAAGAACAAGAAGGAAAGAAGAACAAGTTATCAAAAATACTGTGTCGTGGCAAGCCACTGCCTTGAAAGCGATTTCGGCCTGACTAGGTGCAAGTCGTTAAAGCCGGTCTCTCCCTAAGGTACCACAGCACCTCCAAACATGTGAACTCGTGGCTGGAAGTTTAGAATTTGCACAAAACAGTTGTCCAGAAAGAAGAGAAGATGAAGGTATTTTCTGTAGTTGTTACAGAAATTAAAGAATGTTGTAGGAAGAAAAGTAATGATTAGAAAGATGGATTCTTGGTTAAGATTTAGTGATTATGATGGCTAATCCATAATCTATTTATATGCAATTAAGGATGTTGCATGTATGGCAAGTGTCGAGAGTCTTTTGACACTTGTCCCATTATATTAGTCCACTTGGCTCCAATATTGACAAGTGTATCTTGTCTTCCATGCATGAAGACATATGGTAGATTTGCATAGCCATTTTTCAAAGCCATTCAACACTTGGCTTTAAGGCTTCATACAAGAGGCCACCTAGAAAAATGGATAGGACATTTGAAAAATAAATAAAAAAACTCATGGCTACTGGTATAAATGGAATTTCAAAAAGGAATTTTTGACTTTGCATTATGAATAATTCCAACAGGAATATCCATCTGCTGAATTAAGCCACCCGGTCTCTGATGCACATATTTCACCTGCTGATAATTGAGACACCGAGCTACAAACCCCACTATATCCTTCTTCATCCTCCTCTACCAATAGTGCTGTCTCAAATCCTGTTACATCTTTGCGGCACCTAGATGGATGGAATAGCGCGAGCTATGGGCCTCCTCCAGAATCAACTCTCGAAGCCCATCTACATTGGGCACACATATCCGGCCCTGCATCCTCAATACCCCATCATCACCAATAGTCATATCTCTGGCATCACTATGCTGTACTCAGTCCTTGAGGACAAGCAAATGAGGATCATCATACTGGTGCTCTCTAATACGATAAAACAAAGAATATCGGGAAACCACACAAGCTAAGATCCGACAAGGCTCCGAAATATCTAACCTCACAAACCGATTGGCCAAGGCCCGAACATCAACTACAAGAGGTCTCTCCTCAATAGGAATATATGCCAAACTACCCATACTCACAGCTTTCATACTCAAAGCATTGACTACTACATTGGCCTTCCCCAGATGGTACAAGATGGTAATATCATAGTCCTTTAGCAGCTCCAACCATCTCCGCTGCCTCAAATTGAGATCCTTCTATTTGAACAAATGTTGGAGGCTACGATGATCAGTAAACACCTCACAAGACACACCATAGAGATAATGCCTCCAAATTTTCAACAAGTGGACAGAGGCAGCCAACTCCAAATCATGAATAGGGTAGTTCTTCTCATGGGGCTTCAACTAACGAGAAGCATAAGCAATCACTCTACCCTTGTGCATCAACACACCCCCGATGCCGATTCGAGAAGCATCACAATATACTATAAGAACTTGAAGCTGAGGGCAAAACTAACACTGGAGTCGTGGTCAAGGCAGTCTTGAGCTTCTGAAAGCTTGCCTCACACTCATCTGACCACCTGAAAGGAGCACCCGTTTGAGTCAATTGGTCAAGGGTGATGCAATATATGAAAATCCCTTAACGAACCGATGGTAATAACCCGCCAAACCAAGAAAGCTACGGATCTCTGTGGCTGAGAATGGTCTGGGCCAACTCTGAATGCCTCTATCTTCTTCGGATCAACCTGAATACCCTCATGGGACACCACATGCCCCAAGAACTCAACCAAACCGAGCCAAAACTCACAATTCGGGAACTTTGCATAAATCTTCTCCTCCTTCAACTGCTGCAATACTACTCTCAAATGCTCTGCGTGCTCCTCCTGACTATGCACGTATACCAGAATATCATCAATGAAAATGATCAAAAATGAGTCGAGATAAGGCCGAAACACGATGTTCATCAAATACATGAATGCTGCTGGGGCATTGGTCAGCCCGAAAGACATCACCAGGAACTCATAATGACCATATTGGGCCCTGAAAGCTGTCTTAAGAATGTCCGAGTCCTTGATCTTCAACTAGTGATACCCTGACCTGAGATCAATCTTAGAGAACACTCTCTCTCCCTGAAGCTGGTCAAATAAATCATCAATACGAGGCAAAGGATACTTATTCTTGATTGTGACTTTGTTCGACTGCTTGTAATCAATACACATCCTCATAGTGCCATTCTTCTTCTTCACAAATAGAACATGCGCACCCCAAGGCGACACACTAGGACGAATAAACCCCTTATCAAGGAGTTCCTAAAGCTGCTCCTTCAACTCCGCTGGTGCCATACGATACGGTGGAATAGAAATGGGTTGAGTGCCCGGCACCACATCAATACCAAAATCAATATCCCTGTCTGGTGGCCTGCTCTGCAGGTCTGCAGGAAAACATCGGGAAAATTCCTCATAACAAGAATAGAATCAATACTAGGAGTCTCTACACCGACATTCCTCACAAAGGCTAAGTATAAAAGACGCCCTTTCCCAACCATCCGCTGGGCCTTCAAGAACGAAATTACCCTACTGGGGACAAAATCAGTCGAACCTCGCCACTCAATTTGTGGCACCCCCAGCATAGCCAATGTCACTATCTTAGCATGATAGTCCAAAATAGCACGAGATGGAGATAACCAATCCATTCCCATTATCACATCAAAATCGACCATACTAAGCAACAAATGGTCCACTCGGGTCTCCAAACCCCCAATAGTCACCACAAATGACTGATATACACTGGTCTACAACAACATTACTACCCACCAGAGTAGATACACGAACAGATGAAATAAGAGTCTCATGGGGTGTATCCAAATAATGAGCAAAATATGATGATACATGTTAAAAAGCAGAACCAGGATCAAATAATACAGAAGCATCTTTGTGGCAAACTGAGAAAATACTTGTGATCATAGCATCTGAAGCAATAACATCTGGTTAGCTGAGAGTGCATAGAAACGGGACTGACCACCACTTGATTGATCTCCCCCTCTAGGGCGACCCCTGGCTGACTGTCCTCCACCCCTAGCTAACTAGGTGGGTGGTGAAGTAACTAGTGCTGAAGTAGATGGTTGACTCCTCTGCTGAGGTGGACCCCTATGATGATGAGGACACTGCCTCCACATATGACCCAACTCTCCACACTCATAACAACCACTGGTGCTGGTGATGGGGACTGAAGGGAACCCCTAGCACCAGGATGACTAGTAGAAGAACCTGGCATGGAAGAGTCATGAACTGATGGAGCATGGGACGAACTCTGAGCTGGGAGAGCACCAAGTGATGAATGGCCCTGATGAGAACTATAAGAACCATGGTCCGATGATGCCCCATAGTGAACTGGGCGAGCTGACTGAGCATGCCTAAATGGATGGCCTCTTTTATGCTGAAACTGGCATTCATAAGGAGCACCCCCAAAACTACCAGATCCACGAGGCCTCTTGGTCTTCCTCTCCACTCGCTCCTGGCGGCGAATCGACTTTATGTCTCAATCAATGTCAGCAACCTCCTCAAAAGAAGCACCAAATACCCTCTCTCTGGTCATAAAAATTTGTAATTGATACGAAAGGCCATCCGTGAACCTCCTGATCCTCTCCCTATCTGTGGGAACCAACCAGATAACATGATGTGCTAACTCAAAGAACCTCATCTCATACTGTATCACAGTCATCTCATCCTGACGCAACTGCTCGAACTATCTGCACAGCTCATCTCTGCGAGACTACAGCACATACTTTTCTAAAAAGAGAACGGAGAACTGCTACTAGGTAAGGGGCGCTACACTAATAGGCCTACGCCTCTCATAAGCCTCCCACCAAATAAAGGAAGCTCCAGAAAACTGAAAAGTAGTAAATGAGACCCTACTAGTCTCCAGAATACCCGATGTACGTAGAATACTCTAACACTTGTCTAAGAAACCCTGGGCATCCTCACCCTTTGTACCACTGAAAGTCGGAGACTGAAGTCTACCAAACCTCTCCAATCATCGTTGCTCGTCATCAGGCATGACTGCTACGACAAAATCCTAAGCATGTGCAACCGACTGGGCTGGTGGTGCCTCTAGTGTTTGTAGTCCCTGAACAACCTGCTCGGGTGTATAAGCAGTGGGAGTCTGAGTGCCTCCCCTGGCCTGAGAAGTAGTTGTTGTAGTAAAAACAGCGACCGCCTGAGCAAATCTGGTGCACAGGGTCAAGATCTGAGCTAAGGTCTACTGAATGCCCAGGATAACAATAGGCACAGTCGATGCCTGAACTGGTCCTGCTGAAGCGTCCACAACTTGGACCTGATCTTGAATTGGGGCAGCTGGTGGATCTGCAGGTGGTGCCCTAGCTGTTGTGCGGGATACACTCATGCCCCTACCATGGCCTCGATCGCGACCTCAGCCTCTCGCGTCCCTAACATGTGGTACTGGTGGTCGTCCGTCCTGACCGATAGTACGTGCCCTTACCACTAGTGAGAGAATAGAATAACAGAAGTTTAGTTACCAAAATCAATAGGTTCACATGACAAGAATTCAAGAATGTGAAGTTTTTCCTAAAGGTTCTACAGCCTCTCGAAGATAAGTACAGACGTCTCCGTACTGATCCGCAAGACTCTACTAAACCCGCTCATGACCCGTAAGACCTATGTAACCTAGGCTCTAATACCAACTTGTCACGACCCCAAAACCAACCCGGTCATGATGGAGCCTATCATGGAACTAAGGCAACCGACACATTCCCAAAATAATACGACCTTTCATTAAAATTTCGATAATAACCTTTTTCACACTTAAATTCCCAAAAAAAAAAGATAAATTCAAACCAAAATGCATAAAAAAAAGCCCAACCTCGGGTGTCACTAAGTCATTAGGAAATACTACAACTGTGTCGAAACATAATAAGACTGAAATAGCCTAGAAATCAATTACTAATATCTATAGAGAGATAGGAGGGAGAAGGGAAAGGCTGCGATCGCCATGCAACTACCTTGCCAACTCCGAAAAATCCGCGGCGGATGAAGATCAGCGCTTTCTATAACGTCTACCAATACCTTGGATCTGCATACAAGGTGCAGGGAGTAATGTGAGTATGCCGACTTAGTAAGTAATTAAGGTAAATAAAGACTGAGCAGTAGGAAACACAAAAAATACACATCACAAAAACTCGGTAAGGTCAACATGCTATCGAATCAGTATATGAGTCAAAATCCTCTCGTTTAAAAACCCAGTTTTCAATAATATCATTTGAAGATGCTTTTCAACAGTTTCAATAGAAGCTCAATGCAATTTAGAGTAAAAATGGTAACAATTGTAATAGCCTCTCGGGAAAATCATAGTTTGTATACAGCCTCTCGGGCACCATGAATCATAAACCATCCATCGGGCATAACATCACTCATAACAGCCCCTCGGGCACAACATAATCAAGAACAGCCCCTCGGGCATAACATCATATCACTCACACAGGGTACCCCCGCTCATTAGGGGTATGCAGACTCCGGAGGGACTCCTACAGCCCAAGCGCTATAACAAGCCACCTCGTGGTATAAGTCAATCAGGCCCTCGGCCTCTCATAATCACAAATCAGTCACCACATGTTGCGGCGCGCAACCCGATTCCATAATATCCTTACAATACAGACCTTCTGCCTCACTCAGTCAGAAACCTCTCAAGCCACTCGGGCTATAAGTAAAACAGGGTGTTCAACCCAAAATATCATTTTATGCATTAAAACGGAGTAATAAAGACTAAGTTATGAAATCAATAAAACATAGCATGACTAAGTGTATGTCTTAAGTCAAAACAATGAGGAAATAATAAGGAAAAAAAGAGCCCCTAAGGGTCCAAACAGCTTGGCACGAGGCTCAAATATGGCATTCAGCCCAAATTATAAAAATTCTTTCTAAAACACATAAGTATTATATAGTTTCCAGTCAAATACGCAACTTAATAGTTGCTACAGGACGGACCAAGTCACAATCCCCAACGGTGCATGCCCACACGCTCGTCATCTAGCGTGTGTGTCACCTCAAAATAGTGAAACAATGTGAAATCTGAGGTTTCATACCCTCAGGACAAGATTTACAATCATTACTTACCTCGAACCGGTCAAATCCCTACTCCACGATGCTCTTGACTCTGAAATCGGCCTCCAAACATCCTGAGTCTGACCAAAAGCAATAGAATGCAATCAATATAGGCCAATGAACTAATTGCATATGAAAAATGATCAAATTATACCAAAATCCCGAAATTCACCCAAACCCGGCCCCCAGACCCACATCTCGGAATCCGATAAAAATCACAAAACTAGAAACGCTTTTCACTCCCAAGTCTATACATATCAAAACCATCAAAATCCGACTTCAAATGGTCCCTCAAATCCTTAATTTGAGCTCTCCGATTCCAAGCCCTAATTCCTTCAACTTCATCCTTAATTTTTACAAATTGCATGCTTAAACAACTAAAAATCATCATAATCATGAGTGTTAGGCTCAAGAAACTTACCACAATGAAGAACCCCTTGATTCCCTCTTCAAAACTCCCCAAAAGCTCCAATCTCGTCTTCAAAAATGGAGGAAATAGGCAAAAATTCGTGAAGGAACCTTTTTATACTTTCTGCCCAGCAATTTTCGCATCTTCGGTCCTTCTATCGCACCTGCTCAAACGCTTTTGCGATCCAATCAACTGCACCTGCAGTTTTCACTTAAACGCCCAGGACCACATCTGTGCCCCAGGAACCGCACTTGCGGGCCCACAGATGCATCCACCTCACCGCATTCGTGGTTCCTCCCTAAGCCTTCAAATTCCGCATTTGCGGCTTCCCTACCACATCTGCAGCCTCGAACTTGCGGTCCCTAATCCGCAGGTGCGGAAATAAGAGAAGCAACAGCATCAGCTGCATAAACTAATTTCAACCTCTTCGCTAACCATCCGAATTCATCCCGAGGCACTCGGGACCTAAACCAACCAACACGATACCATGAAATACAGTTGCTTCTAAACGATGACACTTTCCAATATCGCCAATTCAAACCTAAATCTACCACAGACCTCCAAATCACATTCCGAACGCGCTCCCAAGTCCAAAAAAAACTAACGGGGCTAACTGAACCATCAGAATTCACATCCGAGATCATCTACACATAAGTCAACATCCGGTTGACTTTTCTAACTTAAACTTCTAAGTAGGAGACTAAATGTCTCATTTCACACCAAAATCACTCCGGACCCAAACCAACCAACACGATACCATGAAATACAGTTGAGGAACACATAAGGAAGCAGAAATGGTGGAAATGGAGCTATAACTCATGAAACGACCGGATGGGTCGTCACATATTCTATATTCTAAAGCAATGGGTAACAATTGAACCTTTAGACCCTATGAAGTAAATATTTCATATATAATTGAACAAAATATTAAGGGGAATAAAGAAGATTAATACAAATGCTTTACCTCCCAATCAAATTACTATGGGAAGCTCTCGCAAAAGCTAACAAATTCTCTTCCCTCTTTGATTTTATATTTTATCACTTTGTTAGTAATACATAATGTAATATCATATATAGTATGTTATAAACTTTGTGTTTATATGTCACGATCCAAAATTCCAGCTGGCTTTTATTTTTTACATGCTTATAATCTTCATACATATCTTGTAACTAGAGTTCATATAACGATGGTACTTTGCTCATGATTTTAATATTATGACAGTCAAAAAGAATGTTTCAGTACAAAAAAAAAATGTAGATAGACCTACATTTGGAGAGAGCAAGGTGTAACTGAATATTTTGTGCCAACATATTACATTTATAATTTTTAAGCATAAATTGCATTATTTATTTAAAAGAAAACATAACTTGAAAATAAACATAAATTTGAACGTAACTTCATTTCATCAAAATCAAATATAAGCATATATAATGTATAAGCTGGTGTTTGATTCAATACCTACAAAACAAAACAAACACACGCTTTTTTCATGGGTAGATTTCACAAATGTTCATATAAATATGACATTGTTTCATCAAAGTCATATAACTATGTTTTCTCAGACAAAAATTATAAAACTTTTACTAATCCACACAAATATTATAGTAACCGAAAGATATAAATTTTTAGTAATAATATAATGCAATTAAAATAGACCCAACCCGACCTAACCCACTTGACCCATGTCATGACCCAATTCTAAAGTAGGCCGTGATGGCACCTAACGCCGTGCCAGACAAGTCAACTGTGAACTAGCCACGTGATTTCCTCTTTTTAAATAAATTCTTCCAAGTGATTAAACTTTCCTTAAATTAAAAAGATTTAAGAAATAATAGATTTAAAATAAATAACACAAAAGCAACTGAATGCAATCATAATCATGAAATAAAACCCAAAAGCACGAGTCTACTAGTATGTGTGCCAAGACCTGGTGTCAGAAGAGTATGAGATACTATAGAATATACAAAAGATTTATCCTCTATTGTCTGAAATGAAAAGATAGAACAATAACAAAAAAAGGAAAGACTCTGGTTGCTGCAAAATGGCTCGGAAAGGCAGCTCACCGTGTAGTCTCGTAAACTGGATCAAGCATGCGTGCCAGACTGATACCTAGATGCACCTGCCTTAGATCCTGTTTAAGTGCAGAAGTGTAGCATGAGTACATAAACAGCATGTACCCAGTAAGTATCCAATCTAACCTCGAAGAAGTAGTGACGAGTGATCAACTGCGACACTTACTATGGGCTAACAATAATATGTCAAAATTATAATTAATCATGGATTACATGAATAATACTGAAACTCAACAACAGGAAACAGTAGATAATCCTTTCACAAATATTAAGTCCCGAATATTATTTTCCTTCATTTAACAATTTACATCTCCAATTAATGAAGCAATATCAATATAATTGGTTCCAAAGATTTATCACGCAAATTATGTCGAGGTCGTACGACCCAATTCAACATAATATTTAAACTGTGCATTACCGAGGGTCGAACGGCACGAATCATAGATGCATTTATCTGTTACCAAGGCGTTCGGCCCGCTCCATAAATAGAAAATACTTTAAAGAAACATAAATTCTCAATAACAATAAAGTGTCCATTTACAACTTCAAGTAAGTGAAATTTAATATTTACAATTCTTTTATCAATTTCAAATATGACTTAAGCAATTAAATTATCAAGTAGGGGTGCAACCATTTCAAGTATAGCATAATATGGGTCCTAGACTATCCGGACAATAGCATAATTAGTAGTTACGTACGGACTCTCGTCACCTCATACGTACGTAGCCCCCACAAATAGAAACACATGTTAATTAATTCACATGTGGGGTTAATTCCCTCTTACAAGGTTAGGAAAAAGACATATCTCGTCTCAAAGACTACTTTCCAGTACAAGATTGTGCTCAAACCCCCAAATTTGGTGACAAACGACTCGAAACTAGTCAAATATTATATAAAGTAATCAATACATGCTCAAAAGTTCATATTCTAACTATCAAAGTGATTTTCCAAGCCTATTTGAAAAATCCCTAAAATTCACCCCCAGGCCCACGTGTCCGGATTCCGAAAATTTTCGAAGAAAGTTGTTACCCATAACATCATGAACTCAATATATGATTTTCACTAAATTCCATAACTAATTTCGTGGTTAAATTTCATTTTTATCAAAAACCTAGGTTTTCATCTAAAACCTTGATTTCACCAATTTTTACAGGTTAATTTACTCATAATCTATATATTTAAATGATGTTGTGTAAAAATTAGTTATCTCAAAGTGCTAGGTGAAAACCCTCTTCCAAAAGCTCCAAAAATCGCCTAAGAGATGAAAGAAAATGAACTAAATGGCCTAAGTCCCGCATTTAATTGAGTTGTACACAGGTCTCAGATGTCGCATTTGCGACACTTGGTTCGCAAATGCCAAGGTCGCAAATGCGACAAATCAATCGCAAATGCGAACCTGGGCTTCTACTGCCAAGGTCGCAAATACGACCAAGGAGTCGCAAATGCGGACACTGTTGAGGTCACAAATAAGACTCTAGTATCGCAAATGTGAACACTGCCCATGACAGGCTTATTCGCAATTCGAAGCCTTTCTCGAAAATGAGGTTCGCAAATGCGAACAAATTCTCGCATTTGCGAGACCTGCAATAGCTGCCAAGAAACACTAGAAAAATTGAAATTTTTCTCATCCCCCAAGCGTCCGAAACTCACACGAAACACCCACACAAGACTAACAATATCATACAAACTTGCTCGCGTGATCGGAACACTGAAATAACATCAAAAACCATGAATGAGATGCCAAAACGCATGGATTAACTCATGAACTCAAAAACTTCTAAAAATACTTCTGCGAGTCCATTTTCTATTAAATCAACTCGGAATGACACCAAATTTTGCATGCAAGTCTTAAATGACATTACAGACCTACTCCAACCTCTGGAACTGAAATCTGAAACCCTTATCAAAAAGTCCACCCTCGGTCAAAATTTCCAAAAACTTCAAATTTCCAATTTTTGCCAAATGACCCCCAAAACGACCTACGGACCTCCAAATCCTCTTCCGGACGCGCTCCTAAGTCTAGAACCACCATACGGAGCTATTACCAAGATCAGAATCCCAAACGGACATCTATAATGAAAAAGTCCACTTCAATCCAAACTTATGAAATTCACCCAAAATGCTAACTTTCACTATTAGACGTCAAAACACTTCTGGATCATCCAAAAACTGATCTGAACATACGCCCAAGTCCGAAATCATCATATGAACCTATTGGAACCGTCAAATTCCGATTCTGAGGTCATTTACTCAAAATATTGACCGAAGTCAAACTTAGCCTTTTAAGTCAACCTTAAGGAACCAAGTGTTCCGATTTCAACCTGAACCCTTCCAAATCCCGAACTAACCATCCCCGCAAGTCATAAAAAAGTAAAAACATGTACGGGAAGTCTTATTTAGGAGAACGGGGTCCTAGAAAGCAAAATGATCAGTTGAGTCATTATATTCTCCACTTTTAAACAAACGTTCGTCCTAGAACGGGTTTAGAATCATACTTGGAGTGCTGAATATGTGTGGATATCTGCTCAGCATGTCCTCCTCGGAATCCTAGGTTGCCTCCTCGACGGGTTGTCCCCTCCACTGAACCTTTACCACGGAAATCCTCTTGGATCTCAACTAGCAAACCTTCCTATCAATAATGGCAACTGGCTCCTCCTCATAACCCAGGCTTTTATCTAACCGAATAGTGTTGTAGTCTAACACATGTGACAGTTCGGTGTGATACC
This sequence comes from Nicotiana tabacum, assembly GCF_000715075.1. Lineage (NCBI taxonomy): Eukaryota > Viridiplantae > Streptophyta > Magnoliopsida > Solanales > Solanaceae > Nicotiana > Nicotiana tabacum. The sequence goes on along the minus strand of NC_134087.1, from coordinate 34,729,200 downwards.
TCCGGAGTATAGACACGTGGAAAATTGGATGAACTCCCGATAGGCTGGGAGGTAAAGCAAGCTCATAAGAAACCTCCTAACCTCGTCTCAACAGCTCAAATGAGCCTATAAACCTTGGGCTAAACTTGCCCATCTTCCCGAATCTCATGATCCCCTTCATCGGCGAGACTTTCAAGAGAACCTTCTCGCCCACCATAAATGATAAATCACGCTCCTTCTGATCCGCGTAACTCTTCTATCTGTATGTGCTGTGCGAAGTCGCTCCTGAATCAACTTTACCTTTTCCAAGGCATCCTTCACCAAATCAGTACCATATAACTTAGCCTCGACGGGCTCAAACCACCCGATGGGAGAACGATATCGCCTACCATATAAAGCCTCAAATGGAGAATATCTATGTTGGACTAATAACTGTTGATGTATTATATGATATCGCTTACCATATAAGTCAATCACACATGCTATGAGCATGTCCTCCAAGATCTGAACTATCCGCTCTGACTACCCGTCGGTCTGTGGATGAAATTCTGTAATGAGCTCTACATAGGTCCCCAATTCACTCTATACTGCTCTCCAGGAATGCGAAGTAAACTAAGGGCCTCTATCTGATATGATAGAAACAGGAACACCATGCAACCGAACTATCTTCTGAATATAAATCTGTGCCAACCTCTCTAAAGTATACGTAGCCACAACTGGAATGAAGTGTGCCGACTTGTTCAACCTGTCGACAATGACCCAAACTGCATCGAACTTCCGCAAGGTCCGTGTCAACCTAACTACGAAGTCCATAGTAATGCGCTTCCATTTACACTCCGGTATAGTCATCTACTGGATTAGGCCACCTGGCCTCTGGTGCTCATACTTAACCTGCTGGCAATTTAGGCACCTAGCTACATACTCAACTATGTCTTTCTTCATCCGCCGCCACCAATAATGCTGCCTCAGGTCGCGATACATCTTCGTAGAACCTGGGTGAGTGGAATATCAAGAACTGTCTGCCTCCTCTAGAATCCTCTCTCTTAAGCCATCGACCTAGGAACACATAAATGACCCTAGAGTCATAGAACACCATCCTCGCCGATAGAAACCTCCTTGGAACCACCCTGTAGTATCGTCTCTCTGAGAACCATCAAATGCAGATCATCAAACTGTCGAGCCCTGATCTGCTCCAATAGTGAAGACTGGGCAACAACTTATGCAAGAATTCAATTGGGCTCTAAAATATCCAACCTCACAAGTCCGTTAGCCAAGGATTGAATGTCCAAATCTAGTGGCATCTCCTCTGCTGAAATGAATGCCAAGCTTCCCATGCTCCCTACCTTTCAGCTCAAGGCATCCACGACTACATTATCCTTGCCCGGATGATAAAGAATGGTGATATCATAATCCTTCAGTAACTTATGCCATTTGCACAGCCTCAAATTGAGATCCCTTTGCTTGAACAAATGCTGCAAGCTACGATGATCAGTGTAAATCTCACAGACACCCCATAAAGATAATGCCTCCAGATCTTAAGAGCATGAACAATCGCAGCTAACTCTAGATCGAGCATAGGATAATTCTTCTCATGGATCTTCAGCTGACGTGAAGCATATGCAATAACTCGCCCCTCCTGCATCAATACACACCCCAAACCGATGTGTGAAGTGTCGCAATACACAGTATACATCCCCGAACTGGAAGGCAATACTAGAACTGATGTGGTCAAAGCTGCCTTGAGCTTCTGAAAGCTCGTCTCACAATCATCGGATCAACGGAACAGAGCATCATTTTGGGTCAATCTAGGCAAAGGTGCTACAATAGATGAGAAGCCCTCCACAAACCGACGATAATAACCTGCTAACCCCAAGAAGCTCCTGATCTCAGTCACCAAAATAGGATGAGGAGAACTCCTAACTACCTCAATCTCTTGGGATCCACCTTTATACCCTTGCCCGATACAACATGCACTAAGAATGCTACGGAATCTAACCAAAACTCACACTTGGAGAACTTAGCATATAGCTTCTATTCCCACAATGTCTGAAGCACCACTCTCAAATGTTGCTCGTGCTCCTCCATGCTACGTGAGTAGATCAAAATGTCATCAAAGAAGACAATGACAAACGAATCAATATAAGGCCTGAACACCCTGTTCATGAAATCCATAAATGTCGTTGGGGTATTAGTTAAGCCGAAAGACATCACTAGAAACTCGTAATGAACATATCTAGTACGGAAAGTAGTCTTCAGAACATCCGAGTCCTGAATCTTCAACTGATGGTAAACTAATCTCAAGTTTATCTTAGAGAACACCATAGCACCCTGCAACTGGTCAAACAAGTCATCAATATGCGACAACGGGTACTTGTTTTTAATGGTAACTTTGTTCAACTGGCGGTAATCAATGCACATCTGCATAGTCCCATCTTTCTTCTTCACAAATAACACTAGTTCACCCCAAGGTGATACACTTGGTCTGACGAATCCCTTTGCTAGCAACTCATCAAGCTGCTCCTTCAACTCTTTCAGGGCCATATAGTGCGGTAGGATAGATATAGGTTGGGTCCTGGAGCCAAATCAATGCAAAAATCGATATCACGATCTGATGGCATGCCTGGAAGATTAGAAGGAAACACATCAGAGAACTCCCGGACTATCGGTACTGAATCAATCACCGAAGACTCCGCGATAGCATCCCGAACATAGTATAGATAAGTCAAACAACCCTTCTTGACCACGTGTCAAGCCTTCATAAAAGATATAAACCGACTAGATGTACTGACGTATGAACCCTTCCACTCCAATCTAGGCAAATCTGGCATTGCTAAGGTAACAGCCTTGTCATGGCAATTAAGGATGGTATGATATGGAGATAACCAGTCCATGCCTAGGATGACCTCAAAGTCGGTCATATCAAGCAACAGAAGATCTTTTCTAGTCTCGTATCCACAGAATGTGACCACACTGGACCGATAGATCCTATCCATAATAACAGAATTGCCAATAGGAGTGGATACATAAATTGGAGTTCCCAAGGATTCACGAGGAATATCCAGGAAATGAGCAAATAGAGATGACACATATGAATAGGTAGAAGCAAACAGAAATAATACATGTGATCATGGAATCTGAGGCCACTACATCTAGTCTAGCCGAAAAAGCATAGAACCTAGCTGAAGCACTAGCTGGCTAGCCTCCGCCTGATTGAATAGTAGTTGGCTGACCTCCATGGCTTCCACCTCTAAGATAGCCTCTACTCGCCTACCCTCTGCCTCTAGGTGGCCGAACAACTAGTGCTGCAATCATGGGCTGAGGACCCTGCTGTAATGCCTTGCCCCGAAGCCTGGGGTAGAACCTCCGCACATGATTGGGATCCCTACACTCAAAACAACCTCTCGGTGCAGTGAGCTACTATCTGAAGTCTGGCCTTGATGGCCTGAATACCCACTGGAAGAACCCTACATGGCTAGTGGGTGATAAGAACTCTCTAGCATAGCACTGAAGTAGGTTCTAGGAGAACTCTAGTGGCCTGAGTACCCACTAGAAGAACCCTGAATAGCTGGTGGGCGGTAAGAACTCTCTGGCATGGCGCTGATATGTGGGCTTGCTAGGCTGACCCCTCCCAAATTGGCCTCGCCCCCAGTCGGGGCACCTCTAAACTCCCAGAATAACGGACTCTCTTGTCCGTCTACATCTACTCCCTACCCTTCTGATGGTAACCCTTAATCCTCCGAGCTATCTCCACTACTAGCTGATAAGAAGTCCTCATCTCAACCTCCCGAGTGATAGTAGCATGTATACCTGAGTGCAACCCCGCAACAAACCTCCGCACTCGCTCCGCCTCAGTAGGGAGTATCATAAGTGAATAGCGAGACAACTCAGAGAATCTCGCCTTATAATCGGTTACTGATATCTAACCCTGCTGGAGGTGCTCAAACTGGAACAACAACTCTTTCCTCTGAGAGTCTGAGAGGGTGGAATATACCTATCTAAGAACAGGCATGTAAACTGGTCCCAAGTCATGGGAGGAGAACCTACTGGTATGCTAATAAGATATGACTACCACCACCTACGGGCCCTTCCTTCTAGTTGGAAAGTAGTGAAATCCACCCCATGGGACTCCAATATCCTCTTGTTGTGCAGTCTGTCCCTGCACCGATTAATGGAGTCCTGCTGATCCTCATGTCGCTTGATCGGCTCAAACCCTACACCACTATAGAGTGGCAAGAGCGGTCAATGCAGCTTTTACCTGAAAAGGTTGGGATCGAATCCACAGGGAGCTAAGATATGTTTGGAGTTGGATTCCTATCTAATCAAGCAATGTGCAGTGTTCTTGATTGAACTTCCAACCATTCTTTATTTGTTCACTGTTCTACTTTAAGACTAATGATGCAGGAAAATAAGCTAAGTATGATGTTTTTGTAAGGTTTTCTTAATTGGTCTAAAGGCACTAGGGAAGTGACTTGCACCTAGGTGGGTATCTAACAGAATCTAAAACTTAGGGCAAATTTGTTATAGTTGGGATCATGATATAGCCATTGCACGTAACTACTCACTCTATACCTCTCTGTAGTTTGAGTGACTTTTCCCTAATTGTCTTTCTCAAACCCAATTGGGTGTTCAATCAATGCAAGCAAAATTGGCTCAAGTTGGGTATTACTATATCTAGGGTTAACCCTTTAATTGGGGCTATCAATCTCTTGAATGTACCCCAATTCCTTATTGGCATGAATTTCCTAGACTTTGTCTCTATTTCTCAAGAAGAGCCTAAGTCAAAAAGGCATAAATCAGTGTTCACAGCCACCAATTTAACATTTAAAGCATAAATCAGACCAAATATCAATCACTCATAAACATTTAAACCCTAAAATAGAAGACCCATTAAATACCCACACTAGGGTTGAGCCACAACCCTAGCTAATGGGTTTAGCTACTCATAATCAAAGAACAAATCATAGATTGAGATGAAATAGAAGCCATAAAAAGTAATTACAAGATAAGAATCTAAGATTAATTGTTAAACAAGATCTACAATTACTCAAAAAGGTAAAAACAGGTGGTTCACGTGCTCAGCTAAACAACAGATGACCTAAAAATCTGAAAAAGAAGTATTTATATACAACTAAATTTTTCGGACAAAAATGCCCCTACAGAGGTACCGCTGATAGCGAAAAATGGACCGCTGCAGCTGAGACTACCGTGGCCACACAAAATCAAGCGCGAACCGTGGTCTTCAACTTTTAGCTCCATACTCGGTTCTCTGAATCTGGCTTCCGCTAAGGGCGGTAAATGCAATGCGGCCGCGCTAAAGCTACCGCTGCCACGCAATTTCATCGCGGGCAGCGGTGACTTGTTAAGCCCATAATTACAGCTCTCTGATCTTTGCCTACGCGGACCACGAGATCAAGACCACCTCAGCGGTGGACCCTCCGTGTCCGCGGTTGATTTTCCGCTGTCAGCGCTCATTTGGCTTAGCTTTGACTTATGCAGGTTTCACTCCTTTTTGAGCTGGTTTTGACTTTCTTGCCTCTTTTTGACCAAACATTGCAAACAAGCACAATAAGTTAGGTTTTGGGAAATACTTGTACACATTTTTAATCCAAAACTTAAGAAAAAAGGTGCATAAAATAGACTAGAATCCCTAGTTATCAACTCCCCCAAACTTAAACTTTTGCTTGTCCTCAAGCAAACAAAGTAATTCTCACCTCCTCAATATAACAGAAAGGAAAATTCTGCTTTCCTGAAATGACCACATCAAGCATCAATTGGTACTAACAATTACCCTCAACTCAAATGCATCATTAACAACACTCAACCTGTTTAAACACCATATTTTAGTGCGACACAAAAGCATCAAGAGTTGACTCAACTCATCAAGGAAACTCTTTCCACTACTTTGGACATTGTGGAACCCAAACTCATGCTCCTCAAATCTCCATAAGCAAACATCACTTTTAGATTGTAGTACTCAGAACGAGTATTTTGGAAAACACACTCACCTCTCTCAAAGGATCGTTACAAGTCCGGATCTAAGTACCATAAGTTTGCCCCTTATATGAGTCACCACTAATGTAAGCTCACCCAATTCAAGATCATATAGGGATTTTATGGGGATGTAATGAAGGCTTTTGGTTCAGGGTAGGATATATTAGTCTAAGAAGGTTTCATCTTCCCTTAAGCACTTTATTTTCTTCATTTTGGCACACATTTTCTTGACTCTTTGAGTCATTTCCTTCTACTTTAGGGGCTAGAGAGACACACTGTCACTCTTTCTTCATTTTGCCTTTCCTTTTCTTCATTTTGTACCTTTTATCACTGTTACATTCCTCGTCTCTCCCCCCAAACTTATGCTTTTGCCTTGTACTAAGGAAAGATCGGGTGCCAAGAGAGGATCATTTTAGAACAGATAAAGGCTTGTATCATGGTTTTTGAAAGAATAAGGGCTATGTCTCAACGGGGTTGACTAGGGATATCATCATTGGTGGGCTATGGATGTTTTTAAGTATCAATTAGTATCAAAGAGAGCCTATAATCACTTCTCAAGTCGAGCTACACTTAGGATTTTGCCTAGACAAACATTCAGGACAAGTTTTAGACTCATTGGCACAGGACTTGGACTTGCAAATCAATACCTCACCACACAAGCTATAGGATAGCCAAAGAAATAGATTTGGGGGCCCACAACAACCTTAGCTAAGATTTGAGCAACACAAATGGTACCGAGAAACCACTCGATGATTTTTAGTCAACACAAGAGTCTCAAACTCACAACTATCACCATCCTATACACACCAATTTGTTTATTCATAAGGTCAAAGGTAAATGTGTTAGGCCCAAGTGAAGTTTTGTTTGAGGCACCATTGCTCACTAACTACAATTTACACAAAAACAAAAAGAAAAACAGACTCAAACCCTTAAGAAGGTTGTTATGCCATCCATGATCGGGAAGAGCCACCTGGTTCACACAAACTCCACCTTTGGAAAGAACAGTGGCATTAAGAAAACCAAAGGCTTATTGATCATTGAAACTTGTAAAATAAGAAGCTACGAACCGAAAAAGAAGCTATTAAATGAAATAAGAAGCTATACTATTAAGGGAAATTGCAAAAGAAGTTATGAAGTAAAATGCAGAAAGTAAACTAAATATGTACAATAGGGGATTTAGATGAATATACATAAGAAGGAATGAATATATACATGAGAGAGTAACTTTTTATACAGGCCAAGATTGAAAAATAACGGAAACTGAAATAAATAGTAAAATTATATACATACCAAAGGTAAAAAATAAGCATAAAGAAAAAAATAGTATCATCATTACAAACCAACTACCAAATCATCAAAGTAGGACCACCCCTCAAATGAAAACTAACATTTTCCTCAATGCTAACTAACCAAAAATAAGATCAAAAAGAAGGGTAGAAAGTAAAGAAAACTCCCTATGTGTCCTCTGTCTGCATAGGGTCCTGTGGCTGTATAGGATCCTGTGGCTGGGTCCCTAGATCACCTGGCTCGGGAGCCTGTGGCTGGCTAGAGGCACCTCCCTCAGTCTCTTCCAACTCAATCTCTACATCATCAACTCGGGGCACCACTCTCCTCCTACTGGGCTCTCCCTCAGTCTCTTGCTCCTGAACCTGCTTTGTCTGAGCTGCTGGAAGCTGGTCCTATAATGGTATCTCCAATGGAAAATCACCAACTGACTTCATCTTCTCGACGTCTCCCTTCAATTGTTCACCGACTCCTTCGAGGGCCGAGTCTTTTTCAGCTTCTTTGTCTGCTTGCTCAGCTCCTTAAGTGTTTTTCCTTGAACTGCATGAGCATCCATAATAAGCTTTTGGTTCTCCAGGAGCTTCTTATGGTTGTCTAGAAGCTCCTTGAGAGACTTCTCTACTAAAGTTCGGACTTGTGGCTGTGCGGTAACTGACTGGGCTGCCACTGAACTGGATAGCATAAACAACTTAGAAGTTGTTGCCTGCATCCAATTGTTAAGGCTGGAGAGTGTTTGGTTCAACCTGTGAGCAGTCAACGGGTATGCTGAGGAAGATGGCACTGAGGACGACAAAGAAGTAGATGGTACTGAGACAAGATCTGGTATGGAAATGGGAGGCTGAGAAGTAGTGACTACCACTACTGGCTCTTCAGACTAGCCAGTAAAAGTAGAAGCTTTGCCCTTGGATCCCTTGGATTTGGGGTTGCCTAGACCCTTAAGGTTTTACCATGAAAAGGGCATCTTGGGCTTTACCTTGACATCGAAATTTATTTTCTCCACCTCTTGATCCTCCAAGTACATGGTGAGAACGTTCGGGAAGGGGTAAGATCTATCACCCTCATTGACCACTCTGGTGATCACCCTAGACATGATATTCCTGATATTGATCGGGAACCCTACCATGATAGCTGCCATTATAATCGCTCGGAAGATCGGCAAGGTGTTGTCATGAGTAGTGGGGTCTAGTCTGTTGCATACAAAGGTCTCCCAACCCTTTGCCTCAAAGTTCAGGGTATTCCTCAAGATAGGAACCCTTGTTGTCAACCATGCTGTAGTAGTATCCGGGAGAGCCAGAAGTGATGACAACCACGGGTGGGTTGCCTCATCCATCGCCACCTTCTCTAAGTACAATGTCTCATCTTCATCATTGAATCCCAGGTAATCATTAATCGTTTTCCCATCAAACTTGACCTTCAGGTTCCGCACCTTAGTCACTTTTGTGTCCTTCTTGATGTGGGATGCATTGGCGTAGAATTTCTTGACTATGTGCTCATTATCCTCCGGCACCTTGCTAGTGAAGTACTCCCATCCTACTCGTTCATTTATGTGCTACTTCACATTAGGGTTGTGAGGTAGAAGATCCCGCTCTATGAATTGATGTTCATGAATTAGGGACTTCTGAGGCCACCATTCCCTGAATTTATGGTATGCCAGCTCACTAACAAATCTTTGTTGCCAAACTTATGGGTTTCTTGTCCTTTCTACACCTACGGTCTGGGTGGTACCCCCTCTCTTATCATCCGGTACCTCGGCATCTAAGTCTATGGGGTCCTATGTCAGTAACAAAGTTATAGATGAGGCTGAAGCTGAGGACTCATCACTTCTTGCTAAGCCATCAGACGACTCAGAAGAAGCAGGAGAAGTGGGAGAGGCTGGAGGTGTAGGCTCATCTCTCAAATGGAATCTTCCTAGGAAGTCTGGAACATGTGCAGGCACTGAGTCAGTCTCTGAGGCCTCCCGGGAGGGCACATACTCACTCCCTTCAAAGTGGGAAGCAGCTTTGTCTGCAGCTCTGATGTTCTTCCTCATTTCCCAAATTGATTTCTGAATTGCTGGGGTCAACTTTATTTGTCCTCGTCCCTTACCCAGGGAGGACTCTGCTCTACCCTTTTACTTCTCACCGCCGCCTCTAGATTTAACCATTATTTGCAAACATAATCAGTGGCACATTGTTAGTTGCTAGAAGAAGCAGTGAAAGAAAAAACAGCAAAACAATTTGCAGTGCATGGAAAAGTTGCAGACCGCGGACCGCGGAAAAAGGAGCGCGGCCGCAGAGGACACACTGCGGAACGCAAAAAATGCATTGCGGCCATGGAGGTATAGGGATCAAACTACCCACCCTCTGATTCTATTGCGTCACTGAATGCGGTAAGTTGAGTGTGGACGCGGTAGTTGCACTTCTATTCGCAGAAAATCAACCGCGACCACAAACCCTTTTTTATACCTCTCTGAACTTGAGCACCGCGGAGCGCGGAAAATGTATCGCGATTGCGGAGAGGAACCGTTGTTAGCAGAATTTTCCACCACTGACCGTGGTTATCAGGACTTCTAATCTCAAATAAAAGTTATGAATGTAGACTGCGGAAAATCAACCGCGGCCGTGGAAGTCAAAATAGGGCTCAACACACCTAGGTTTTTAGTTGTTCATGCATTTAGAAATCTTCTCTACATTTTTAAACCCCACTATGTATTCATTAACAAATCCTAGCTATTATAAGCCTAATTTAGTTAACGTCAAGGAGCAAAATTAAAAGAAAAAGAGGAAGAAGAAACAAAAACTAACAAATAAAAGGAAAGCAAGAACAAAACTAAAGACTAATGAATGAGTGACATTACCAAATGTGAGATGGGTGGTGAGAAATGAACTGTAATTGCGTTCTTGTAGATTAGGGCGAAGAGTGAACAGTGAAAATTTTAGGTTGAAAGTCAAATGAGCGAAAAGGGTAAAAGGATTCATGAAGTTCTATTTATAGAAAATACCCTGGGCCCACTAAACTTACCTAGCGCGTCCGCAGTAAATCACTGTGGCTCGCGCTTGTAAAGTACAGAAGGGCTGCATGATTGAAATAACCGCGGAGAGCGAAAAATCAATCGCGGTCGCGGTGAGGCACTGCTAACCGCAATAAAAGCACTGCGGACGTGGTGGAAACTTCAGAGAAGTCCCACTTTGGACTTTTCAATCTCGCGTCCGCCATCAAATTCCGCCTCCACAATAAGGCCACCGCTGACCGCAAAAATGGAGCGATGTCAGTGGTCCAACTTCAGAGATTGCCAAATTTTTCCAGCTTAGTCCTGCACTGCATCAAACATCCTTACACATACCTCACAACCAGTTAGTTCAAAAACAAATCCTACGCTAAGGAGAAAATCAAAAAAAAAAAAAGGAAAAACACATGGGTTGCCTCCCAAGAATCGCCTGATTTAACGTCGCGGCACGACGCAGGTTACCATCAATCAATTGAGATGGATCATTTCTACCACGTGGCTATCAACAAACTTGCCAAGATAGTGCTTCACTTTGTGCCCATTAACTCTGAAGATTTCACCATTTTTGTTTTTCAAATCAAGAGCAGCAAATGGAGTCACAAGCAGCACCTCAAAAGGTCCACTCCATTTTGACATAAGCTTTCCCGAAAACAGACGTAACCAGGAGTTGAATAAAATAACCAAGTCACCTTCTTTGAACTCCTTGCTACGGGCATACTTATCATGTAAGTACTTCATCTTGTCCTTATACAAGGACTAGCTGGAATAGGCATGAAACCAGAACTCATCAAGCTCATTGAGTTGCTCTACCCGAAGATTCGCTGCAACATCCCATTCAAGATTCAACTTCCTCAAAGCCCACATGGCCTTGTGCTCTAACTCAACTGAAAGATGGAAACTTTCCTAAACACCAACAGGTACGGAGACATACCAATCGGAGTCTTGTAAGCAGTACTGTAAGCCCACAAAGCATCATCCAGTTTCTTGGACCAGTCAGTCATATTTGAATTAACCGTCTTTGACAATATGCTCTTGATCTCCCTGTTGGAGACCTAAACTTGCCCACTAGCCTGAGGATGGTAAGGGGTTGAAACCTTGTGATTGACATTGTAGTTTCCAAAGTGTCAAATGCCTTATTGCAGAAATTAGACCCCTCATCACTGATGATTGCTTTAGGAGTGCCAAACCGAGGAAAGATAGTCTTCTTGAGAAAATCCACAACACTCCGGGTCTCGTTGTTGGGTAAAGCCACAGCCTCAACCCACTTGAAAACATAATCAATGGTCACCAAAATGTACGTGTTGCCACAAGAACTTACAAACAGACCCATGAAGTCAATGCCCCACACATCAAATATGTCAACCTCTAGAATAGTGGTGAGAGGCATTTCATCCTTCTTTGAGATTCCACCTGCTCTCTGACATTCATCACATCTCTTCACAAGCTCACTTGCATCCTTGTACAATGTAGGCCAATAAAAACCACAGCTAAGCACCTTTGAAGCTGTCCTCGCCCCACCATGATGACTATCGTAGGGAGAGGAATGACAAGCATCCAGAATACTCATTGCTCCTCCTCCGGAACACATCTCCAGATCACACCATCATTACAGATTTTGAACAAGTAGGGCTAAACCCAGTAGTAGTCCAAGCTATCCTGTTTAAGCTTCTTCCTTTGGTTAGAACAGAGCTCACACGGAACAATACTGGTCACAAGAAAGTTGGCAACATCCACAAACCAAGGCATACTATTCACAGATAAGGAGAGGAGTTGCTCATCGGGGAATGAATCATTAATTTCGAGGCCATTACGGGGCCTCCCTTCCTCCTCCAAGCAGGACAAGTGGTCCGCCACTTGGTTTTCACACCCTTTTCGATCAACAATCTCAAGGTCAAACTCTTGAAGCAATAGAACCCATCTCATCAACCGAGCCTTTGAATATTTCTTTGTCATCAAGTAGTGGAGTGCTGCATGGTCAGTATGAACTATCACCTTGGCACCCATGAGATAAGGTCTAAACTTCTTCATTGCAAACACAATTGCTAGCAACTCTTTTTCTGTCACCGTGTAATTCACATGAGCATCATTCATTTTTTTACTTGCATAATAAATCGGGTGAAACATTTTGTTTACTCTTTGACCCAAGACCGCTCCTACCGCAACATCGCTTGCATCAAACATAAGCTCAAAGGTTAAGCTCCAATTGGGTGTGGTAATAATGGGAGTGGTTGTCAATTTGTACTTGAGAAGTTCAAAAACTTTCATACATTCCTCATTAAACACGAACTTGGCATCCTTTTCCAATAATTTGCACAAAGGATTCACTACCTTAGAAAAGTCTTTGATGAATCTTTGGTAGAACCTCGCATGTCCAAGAAAACTCCTAACCCCCTTGACTGAAGTAGGAGGAGGAAGCTATGAGATCATTTCAATTTTAGCTTGTCCACCTCTATACTGTGCTTTGAAATCTTATGGCCAAGGACAATGCCCTTCTCGGCCATAAAGTGGCATTTTTCCCAGTTAAGCACAAGATTTGTCTCTTCACACCGGGCCAACACTTTGTCAAGATTATTCAAACACTCATCAAAGGAGTCACCCACAATACTGAAATCATCCATGAACACTTCTAAGAAGTCCTCCACCATGTCGGTAAATATAGCCATCATACACCGCTGGAATGTAGCCGGTTCATTACACAAACAAAATGGCATCCTAGAAAATGCAAAGGTTCCATACGGACACGTGAAGGTGGTTTTCTCCTGATCTTCTGGAGCAATCAAAATCTAGTTGTAACCTGAGTACCTATCTAGAAAATAGTAGAAGGCACGCCCCGCAAGTCTATCTAGCATTTGGTCAATAAAGGACAAAGGAAAATGATCCTTGCGGGTCACTTTATTCAGCTTGCGGTAGTCCATGCACACCCTCCATCCGGAGACAGTCCTAGTGGGAATCAACTCATTTTACTCATTAGTAACCACAGTCATACCACCCTTCTTTGGCACACATTCCACCGGTGAAGTACAAGAACTATCCGAGATGGGGTACATAACCCCTGCATCTAACCACTTGATCACCTCCTTTTTTACAACCTCTTGCATAGCCTCATTCAACCTCCGTTGAAGTTCCACGGAGGGTTTGGCATCATCTTCAAGTATAATCTTGTGCATGCAAAAGGCGGGGCTTATTCCTCAAATATCAGCTAGAGTCCATCCAATTTCCTTTTTCCTTCTTTGGAGCACCTCCAGTGCTTCATCTACCTGCACGTTAGTAAGACAATACAAAAGAATAACAGGTAAAGTTGAACTAGGGCCTAAGAATTCATACTTGAGATGTGAGAGCAAAGGCTTCAACTCCAAAACGAGAGGTTCCTCAATTGAGGACTTTGTTAGTGGAGTCTTTCTGTTCTCAAGATTCAAAGAGAGCTTTCGAGGCTCATAAGAGTAAGAGCCCATTCTGTACAAACCATTGACACAGTCCACCCGACCTTCATCCTCAATTACCTCAAGGTTCAACAATACCGCCTCTAGATGATCCTCCACATTGATCATGGCACTAGTATCATCAACTATCACTTTCGTGACAAGATCCACAAAAGAGCACACTTCAGTACTATTCGGCAGCTTCATTGATTTGCACACATAAAAGACCACTTTTTCATCATCCACCCAGAAGGTGAGCTCTCTTGCTTCCACATCAACCAATGCCTTCCCAGTTGCAAGGAAAGGTCTTCCCAATATTATCAGCACCTCATAGTCAACCTCGCAGTCCAGAATCACAAAGCCAGCAGGTAAAATAAATTTATCCACCCAAACAAGAACATCATCAATAATACCAAGCAACCTCTTTATTGTTCTATCCGCCATTTGCAACCTCATTGAAGTAGCTCTCGGTTGACCAATACCCAAAGTTTTGAACATGGAGTAAGGCATCAAATTGATACTTGCTCCCAAATCATATAATACCTTTGCAAAATCCGCACTCCCAATGGTACATAGAATGGTGAAAGCACCGAGATCTTCAAGCTTTGGAGCCATCGAGTGCACAATTGCATTTACTTGATGAGTCATTTTGATGGTCCCACAATCCATGGATCTCTTTTTAGTCACCAAGTCTTTCATGAACTTGGCGTAACCCGACATTTGCTTAATAGCTTCTACCAAAGGAACATTGATTGAAAAGCTTTTCATCATCTCAATAAACTTCTTAAATTGGTTTTCATTCTTTTGCTTTGCAATCCTTTGAGGGTAAGGTGGAGGAGTCCTTGGAAAAGGAGCCTTATCCTTGGGCACTACCATTTCCGGTATGTCTATTACGTGTTCCCTAGACGGGTTCACGTCACCTTGAGTCTCCACCTCATTATCATGAATATCAATTCTCACTTCCACATTCAAATTCTCTTCTCTCACTTACTCATCACTATAGGAACATCATCATCTTATACCTCAACCTCATCACTCACAACTTCCTTTTACTTGGAAGTATACATATCACCACCTCGACCGCTTCTTGTAATCACCGCCATTGCATGTCCGGTGTTGTTCCCACCCTTCGAGTTTACTACCATATCACTAGGTAGAGCCCTCTTAGGGAAAGTATTCAAAGATTGTGAAATCTGCCCAAGTTGAACCTCCAAATTTTGGATTGAAGTATTGTGGGATGCCAATTGGGCATCAGAGTCGGCATTCTTTTTCATCATTTGTTCAAACATCATCTCGATCCTTCCCATTTCATTATTTGATGAGCTAGGACCTTAAGAAAGAAATGGATATGGGTTATTTGGCTGTCAAAACATCGGAGGTCTTTGAAAGCCTTTCCCCCGATTCCCTTGATTGCCATTATTCCAACCCCCTTGGTTGTTGTTTCCTCCCCAATTGTTGTTGTTGCCACTCCAGTTGCCCTGGTTGTTCTGGTTGCCCCAATTCTGATTGTTCTTCCTCCAGTTGCTATTGCCTTGTTGAATTTGATTCCCCCAATTTCCATGGGATCTCCACTATTGTTATTGGTTAGGAGGCATTGCCCCTTTGTCCTTGGTAATTGTTCACGTACTGCACTTATTCACTTTGCTCATCATACCCATGATCTTGGTTGAAACCACCACTACTCTGCTTATATTGATCTGGACTACCTTGACCTCGTTGACCTCTTTGTCGCCTCTTGTTGACCAACATGTTGACACCTTCCATAGCATTTACTTGTCTCGGCACTTGAACTTGTTGCAATTGAGCTTTTGCCAACTAGTTCATTATTGTAGTTAATTCTGCTATTGCCTGGCCATGGTCGTGGAGCTCTTTGTGCAAATGAATAATAGTGGGGTCACCCTGTGGAAAATTAGTTCGACTTTTCCAAGTTGAGGAAGTATCTGCCATCTCATCGAATATCTCACACGCCTCAGCATAAGGTGTGTTCATAAAATTTCCCCATGTTAGTTGGTTCACTACACACTAATTTGTGATATTAATGCCACATTAGAATGTCTGCTGGATTATTGCTTCGGTTATGTCATTATTCGGACATTCTTTCACCATTGTTTGATATCTCTCCCATATCTCATGAAGTGGTTCATTAGATTCATGTTTCAAGGCCAAAATCTCTTCTCTCAAAGTCACCATATGCCTTAGCGAGAAAAACTTATCTATAAACTTGTCTGCCAACTCATCCCACGTAGTGATGGAATGGTTGGGTAGCCTTTCAAGCATGTCTTCCTCTCTAAGTAAAAAAAAGGAAATAATCTCAATCTCAATGCATCCTCCGACACATTGGTCTGAATGCTTCCCCAGCAGGTATCCACAAAGCCTTTACGATGTTTATATGCATTCTGGTGGGAAGCGCATGTGAAGTACCCTCGCTGCTCCAATAAAGTCAACATCACATTTGTAATTTGGAAATTTCCCGCCCGGATTCGAGGTGGGACAATTGCACTTGCATATCCTTCATTTGGAAGCACCCGAGGAGCAAATCTTAGAGGAGACGGGGGAGGTTCTAGAATATTTTCATTGGCCTGGCAGCCTCTTCTTTGTCCTTGAGGTACTAAAGGAGCCTCATCTTCACCATTATCCTCTACCTCCTCCCCCATGATAACGTTTCCAAGAGGATCATTGTTTGTCATTTTGTACCTGAATTGACAACACACACAAGTTAGTATCACAGAAGGAAAGAAAAACAAGACAAAAAACTAGTTAGATAGATAGCCAAAACCGTTTAGCTCCCCGGCAATGGCGCCAAAAAGTAATCAGCTCCAACCCTACACCACTATAGAGTGGCAAGAGCGGTTGATGCAGCTTTTACCCAAAAAAGTTAGGATCGAATCCACAGGGAGCTAAGATATGTTTGGAGTTGGATTCCTATCTAATCTAGCAATGTGCAGTGTTCTTGATTGCACTTCCAACCATTCTTTGTTTGTTCACTATTCTACTTTAAGACTAATGATGCATGAAAATAAGCTAAGTATAATGTTTTAGCAAGATTTTCTTAATTGGTCTAAAGGCACTAGGGAAGTGACTTGCACCTAGGTGGGTATCTAATAGAATCTAAAACTTAGGGCAAATTTGTTATAGTTGGAATCATGATATAGCTATTGCACGTAACTACTCATTTTATACCTCTCGGTAGTTTGAGTGACTTTGCCCTAATTGGCTTTCTCAAGGCCAATTGGGTGTTCAAACAATGCAAGCAAATTTGGCTCAATTTGGGTATTACTATCTCTAGGTTTAACACGTTAATTGGGGCTATCAATCTCTTGAATGCACCCCAATTCCTTGTTGGCCTGAATTTCCTAGACTTAGTCTCTCTTTCTCATGAAGAGCCTAAGTCAAAGAGGCACAAATCAGTGTTTGCAACCACAAATTTAACATTAAAAGCATAAATCAGACCAAATATCAATCACCCATAAATATTTAAGCCCTAAAATAGAAGACCCATTAAATACCCACACTAGGGTTGAGCCACAACCCTAGCTAATGGGTTTAGCTACTCATAATCAAAAAAGAAATCATAGATTGAGATGAAATAGAAGCCATAAAAAAGTAATTACAAGATAAGAATCTATAATTAGTTGTTAAACAAGGTCTACAATTACTCAAAAAGGTAAAAAGAGCGGTTCACGTGCTCAGCTAAACAATAGATGACCTAAAAATCTGAAAAAGAAGTATTTACACACATCTAAATTTTTCGGACAAAACTTCCCCTAAGGAGGTACTACTGACAGCGAAAAATAGACTGTTGCAGCGCTGAGACTACTTCGGCCGCACAAAATCAAGAGCGGACCGCGGTCTTCAACTTTTAGCTCCATAATCTATTCTCTGAATTTGGCTTCTGCTGAGGGTGGTAAATGCACCACAGCTGCGCTAAAGCTACCGCTGCCACGCAATTTCACCGCAGGCAGCAGTGACTTGTTAAGCCCATAATTATAGCTTTCTGATCTTTGCCACTGCATACCGCGAGATCAAGACCTCCTCAGCGGTGGACCCTTCGCATTCGCGGTTGATTTTCCGTTATCAGCGCTCATTTGGCTCAGCTTTGACTTATGCAAGTTTCACTCCTTTTTGAGCTAGTTTTGACTTTCTTGTCTCTTTTTAACCAAACACTACAAACAAGCATAATAAGTTAGCTTTTGGGGAATACTTGTACACACTTTTAATCCAAAACATAAGCAAAAAGGAGCATAAAATAGACTAGAATCCCTAGTTATCATCGCTCACCTCCGAAGATAGGAGGGTGTAGCCTAGTCTATCTGTCCAATAGCGTATGCGGCTCGCCGGCCACTGCTGGTCTAGGATCAGGTGTTGATGCTACAACAGGCTGCACACTGCCTACGGGTAGTGCACCCAAGGTCTGATATACGGCAGCCGCATTTCTTAGAGCCTGAGCAGTAGGTGTATGTGCTCCCCCTCCCGCCATAGATGTGGCTGGGTATGTTGAAAATAAACCAACCTGGGTCATAGAATCTATGAACCGTAGCATACGGCCCATAACCTCCTGAAAGCCCAATGCTGACATGAAATTGACGGGGGATGGCTCTGTTGCGGGTACCTCGCCCTGCTCCTCAACAATGAGATCCTCTACTAGATCCGCTGGTGGTACAACGGGGTCAACTCTTGGACGTCCTCGCCCCTACCTCGGATAGGTACTCTTCCCCGGCCTCTGCCTCGGCCTCTAGAAACAGGGGGAGCAGCCCCTCCCTGGTTTGGAACATCTGTCGTGCGCGTTCTCACCATCTGTGAAAGAATAAGAGAAGAAACTTAGTACGCCATCAACTGCACGATAGAAGATGAATAAAGAGTAGTTTCCTAACACCCTATAGCATCTCAAAGATAAGTACGGATGTCTCTGCACCAATCCGCAAGACTCTATTAGGCCTTCCCATAACTCGTGAGACCTACGTGAACCTAGTGCTCTGATATCATGTTGTCACGACCCAATTCTAGAGTAGATTGTGATGGCGCCTAACGCAAGCCAACTACGAACTACCCACGTGATTTCCTCTTTTTAAATAAATTCTTCCAAGTGATTAAAGTTTCCTTAAATTAAAAATTATTTAAGAAATAATAGATTTAAAATAAATAACACGAAAGCAACTGAGTGCAATCATAATCATGAAATAAAAGCCAAAACCACGAGTCTACTAGTGTGTGTGCCAAGACCTGACGTCACAAGAGTAGGGACTACTAGAAGAATATACAAAAGATTTATGCTCTACTATCTGAAAATGAAAAGATAGAACAATAACAAAAACAAGGAAAGACTCTGGCTGCTGCAAAAAGTCTCGGAAGGGTGGCTCACCGTGTAGTCTCATAACCGTATCAAGCGTGCGCACCAGACTGATACCCAGATGCACCTGCCTCAGATCCTGTACATTTAAGTATAGAAGTGTAGTGTGAGTACATAAACAGCATGTACCCAGTAAGTATCTAATCTAACATCGAAGAAGTAGTGACGAGGGGTCGACTGCGATACTTACTATGGGATAACAATAATATGTCAAAATTATAATTAAGCATGGATTACATGAATAATACTGAAACTCAACAACAAGAAACAGTAAATAATTCTTTCACAAATATTAAGTCCAAAATTTTATTTTCCACCATTTAACAATTTACATCTCAAACCAATGAAACAATATCAATATAATTGATTCCAAGGATTTATCACACGCAAATCATGCCAAGGTTGTACGGTACGATCCAACATAATATTTAAGCTATGCACTGCGAGGGTCGAACGGCACGAACCATAGATGCATCTAACTGCTACTGAGGCGTTTGGCCCGCTCCACAAATAGAAAAATACTTTAAAGAAACATAAATTCTCAATAACAATGAAGTGTTCCATTCACAACTTCAAGTAAGTAAAATTTAACCTTTTACAATTCTTTTATCAATTTTCACTATGACTTAAGCAATTAAATTAGCAAGTAGGGGTGCAACCATTTCTAGTATAGCATGATATGGGTCATAAACTATCCGGGCAATAGCATAATTAGTAACTACGTACGGACTCTCGTTACCTCGTACGTACGTAGCCCCCATAAATAGAAACACATGTTAATTAATTCACATATGGGGTTAATTCCCTCTTACAAGGTTAGAAAAGAGACTTACCTCGTCTCAAAGCCTACTTTTCGGTCCAAAATTGTGCTCAAACCCCCAAATTTGGTGCCAAATGACCCGAAACTAGCCAAATATTATATAAAATAATCAATACATGCTCAAAAGTTCATATTCTAACTATCAAAGTGATTTCCCAAGCTTATTTGAAGAATCCCTAAAATTCACCCCCAGGCCCACGTGCCCGAATTCTGGAAATTTTCGAAGAAAGTTGTTACCCATAACCTCATGAACTCAAATATATGATTTTTACTAAATTCCATATCCAATTTCGTGATTAAATTTTATTTTTATCAAAAACCTAGATTTTCATCTAAACCCTTTGTCGCGCCCCCTTTTTTCCCTCTGCGGGGAGAGAAGTCTGGGTTCCGACATTCATGGGGTAATAACTCATTTTCTTTTGGAATTTGGGTATTTGAAGAGTCTCCACCTAACGGATTATGGTGCATTAGGGCACCTAGAGCAATTAACTTTTAGACTAGTTTGCATTACCAGAGATTTAGAGTAAGGGCTCGAAATAACCTTGAAGGGAAGGTATTAGGAATCCCTTGCGGTCCACAACGGTGGGTCCCGACCGAACTTACACTTATATGAATTAGTCCTTTTGACAAATAAATAATTTTAACACATACTTGCAAATAAAGGCATTGTATGACTCGAGTAACAAAGGAAAAGACTTGAACAAATTACACATATATAGAGAAAAGTAAAGTTTAAACATCGGGAATTGGGAAAGAGGATCCTAGGTTAGTTAGCCTAAAGGATCACCCCACACAATATCTGGTAATCACTCCTCAATGAGGGGATACACGTGATATTAGCGCATAGTTATCATATCCTTACTACCCAATTCCCTTCCCTTGGTCAAAGCCTAAAGCGTTCTAGTAACCTTGAAAAAATGTCCTATACGTGCACTACCTGTCCCTTCCTTACGGCCCTGGAGGAATTTAGGACCTCTAATTTAGGTAGTTCTAGAACTTCCTAAGGTTTTAAAAGGATAAAAGTCTAGGCGTCAATCAAAAACAATTAGGACTGCATTTAAAGAGAACAAATTACATTCTCACAGTTACCTCCACAAATATAACAAGTAAGTGCACGTCTTTCAAATAACAGTCAAGTGTTTAAGAGAAAATCCTAGAACATGATGTCTAAGTGAGCAAGGATTATACAGTATTGAATCAGGACCAAACGTCAAAGATCTATTTGTTACATCCTGTACTTTAATTTTAGGATAAGTCATAGTAATCCATATGAGTTTGGAGGGATTAAGACCATTCATGAGATTATAGAGGATTTGTGACTATCTTATTATAAGACCCTGTAAGTTTAACAACATTGATTGCGTTATATACATTTGATATGGTATCTTGAGTGGAACATTTTTGTAAAAGCAGTTTGAAAAATACGACTGTATATTCTTATTAATATTAATACTTTCAAATATGCTTTAAATTATACACATAATATGATAAAGCTTATGAGATTTTCAATATTGTAAAGATATAAATTATTTTTTTTACAAGAGAAGAAGGTTATCTTTTTACCATTTTAAGAATTAAGCGTACGAAAATTTGTACTCTTTATATGAGATTAGGAAAATTAGAAGTTGAGAAAATATATTTTTTCTTACATGGATGTTTTAATAAAATAATAGTGTATGTATTAATTTTATATGGTACCATAATTTATTAATATTTTGATACTAAGGTGTATAAAGTATATTAAAAGTGAGTAGTATTTTAGGTAATTGGAGATAATTCTTAATTATGTAGATAATTAATTAATTAGTAGATAAATATTGTATGGGCATCAATCCACGTGTAAGTAGTCATGCAACTCTTATTCATTTGTTTGCTATGTATTAAGCTTGTGCCACCTATACTTGAGCGTTTATTACGTGGGGGCTGTTTTGTTCATTTTGTGAACAAGTAATTCTAGTTAGTTCAAGTAGAGAACTTAATAGATAATATGCTTATATAGTATCTTAATGAGTTACCATTAGAAAGAGGTCATCTGATCCAATTTGTACATATTCTTTGTGAGTTCTCTTTAATGCTTCTTTTCACTTTCTTAAATAAGAAATGTTGTTTGTGAGAAAAAAATAAGAAACATTAATTCATGAACCATGTTTACCTATTCCTTTTGTGGAAACTAATTTGGTAGAAAAATTACCATAGAACTATAGAAGCAAAACCTATTGATGACAATATAATGAATAATAACATGTGAAGTTCTGAAAGTTATGTTTTTTTCTACAAGTCAAAAGAAGTCTGTGTTCCTTTCTTGTACTAATAAGTCTGTTGTTCAAAGAGTTATCTGAAGTATAATATCCCAGTTTATTACCTTACAAATGAAGCATTTTATTTTCTTATCCCTCTGAAGTTTAAAACATGCCTGCATTTGAATGTGGTACCAGTATACTCCTGCTTTCACTAACTTTGTTGGAAACATAGATAATTATCCCAGAAGAGCATCTTTTGCCAAGATTGTTCACTCCTTCTTTGCCCAAAAGTATGAGCAACTCTACCAAGACAACGGTGTCAAATTCGTCAAGGGTGCTAAGATAAAACATCTGGAATCTGGTCCAGATGGCTGGGTAGTTGCAGTTAAGCCTGAACACGGATCAAGTATAGAGACAGACACGATCGTTATTGGTATTGGAGCAAGACCTGCTATCAGTCCATTTGACGTGGTTGGCTTAAACAGTACTGTTGGTGGAATTGCGTTGTGGGGTTTGGATTTTTCCTGTGTTGGAAGCAAAAGACGAAGACAGTTGTAAGATGAAAGTTAGACTTTTCCCATGTAACATTTTTTTCCTGAATTTTCCCTACTCCAATCTTGTCATCACGTGTTTGTCACAATTGTCGTGTGTTAGAGAGATTGTCCAGAGAATCGGCTCAGGTATGTTAAGGCTAAGCGCTTTTTTTATTTTGGCATGATCTCGTCATTATATAAGTTGATAACGAGGCATAAAGAAAAATTTATATCCCGGAATTTGCGTATATTTTGCTAGTCTCACAAGTTATGTATATTTTTCTAGTTTTGTAAATTACCATATTCTCCTTATGTGAATTCATATTAAGTTGAGTATTTCCTTCTTCCAGTCAAGAGAGTAGAGAGTTTAGATATATACAGTATTAAAAGTATTTTCATTACCATCGAGCTATAATCGATGGACAGGCCCCTATTGGGCAACCTCTGATCAGATGATAAGTTATATACCGAGCCTACTGGGCCAAGCGCTTATGAGCGAGCCTAGTTGGTCGAGATACAGAGCCTAGTATGGCCGAGTGCCTATAAGCAAGCCTATTACGGTAGAGCAGTTATATATATACCGAGCCTACTGTGGTCGAGCACTTATGAGCGAGCCCAGTTGGTAGAGATATAGAGCCTAGTATGGCCGAGCGCCTATGAGCGAGCCTACTATGGCAGAGCATTTATATATATACCGAGCCTATTGTGGCCGAGCACTTATGAGCAAGCCCAGTTGGTCGAGATATAGAGCCTAGTATGGTCGAGCGCCTGTGAGCGAGCCTACTACAGCAGAGCAGTCATATATATATACCGAGCCTTATAGGGCCGGACAGCTATTTTACCTACTATATTGAGAGAATTGAGTCAATATCAGCAGGTAAGCATATCTTCAGATTATCGTTGACTTCTAGCTACTTGCAATTATTATATTATCAGTTCAGTTTCAGCTCTTAGTATATTGCCTTACATACTCGATACATTATTTCGTATTGATATCCCTTTTGCCTGGGGACGCTGTGTTTCATGCCCGCAGGTCCAGATAGACAGGTCGAGAGCCCTCCAAGTAGGCTATCAGCTCAGGAGAAAATGTTGGTGTGCTCCATTTCCTTCGGAGTTGCGTGTTTGGTTAGTATGATTTAGACGTGTATTGCTTGGTATAGCGGGACTCTGTCCCGATCTTTATGACATTTATGTACTCTTAGAGGCTTGTAGACATATGTCATGTACGTGAAAGATTGTACGGCCTTGTCAGCCTATGTTTTGAATTTATAAATGATTATGTTGGCCTATTATGCCCATATATCATGTGTATATGATGATGTAATAAGAAAGATATGTTACGTTGGTACTCGGTTGAGTAAGGTACCGGGTGCCCGTCGCAGCCCATCGATTTGGGTCGTGACACTATTTAGCTTGGCTACTAACTTCGGACCTGTGAATGTGAGCTGTCTTAAATAACAAAGCGCAACTTTTATAGTTGCAGGATTTTAATCACCCTATAGGCTTGCCTAAGTGCATAACAGTGACGTCCTAAAATCATGGTATCTATATTGATTGGGAATGCAGTAAAAACAGTAAAATGATTTTTAAACGACAACTTGAGATCCTATAGGTATGCTTTCTAGCAGTATTAATTTAAGGCAGCATTTGAAAACTTATTAAAGAAGTGACAAATTAATTGATTAATCCAATTCAGAATAAACAAATGCGAATTAAACTGATTTATTTAACTAAACTGGTTTTAAATTCTATAGGAATGATTTCTAATATTAAAAACTGACTTTTGAACTTATAGGCATGATTTCTAAGGAGATGAATTTGAATACATGATGTAATGAAAACTGGGCTTCAATTACTTTTCACTCTTTAGGCATGATATATAATTATAAAGCTGATTTTAATCCTATAGGCATGATCTCTGTTACTAAAGCCATTTAGATCCTATAGACATGGTTTCTAATATTGTGGAAGTAAAACAAACATAGCAAACACATTTGAATCAACACGACCCTATAGGCATAGTATCTACCCAATTTACCCAACATACATATATCTACCTACCCTTTTTCCCTAATCACCCAAATATTTGTTTACAAAAATTATTACAAACCAATGATTAAAAAATACATAAGTAAACAGAAATTAATCTATAGGGAACCTGCAGTAGGCCCAAATGACTTCCAAGCCTCCAATATCCTCCAATGCCCAAAGTTCCATAGCCAATTTCATGTCTAGGTGTGCCAGAGTTTGTCGCACCCCCTTTTTCTCGCAAAATCGGGTTTATGACATTTTGGTTGGGACAACTCATTCCTTTTGGAAAGGGAGTTTGCATTTTTGAAGAGTCTCCACCTAACGATTTAAGGTGCATTAGGGCACCTATAGGATTCATTTATAACACGTTTGGTTACCAGAGACAGGGTAAGGGCTTAAAATTATCCTAAGGAGAAGGTGTTAGGCACCCCTCAGGATCCACTAGTGTGGTTCCCGACCAAACAGTTTTTTGTGAATTTATACAAGTAGCAAATAAACAAGTATGACTCAAATAGTAGGGGATTTAAGTTTAAGTACACAGATGTTTGAAAAACAATTAATGAAAAACAAGATTTCAAAAATAATTACAATCTAAGCATATTTAGAAATGTAAAGGGGGGTGTTCCTAAGTTTGTTTATAATATGGATCACATCAATGCAATACCCGGTATGACACTCCTCAAAGAGGAGCTACACGTGGTATTAACGCACCGATCATCATATCCATATCTACCCTTTCCCGCCCCGTGAAGGTAATTAAAGCGAGGGTTGGTCTCGACCCCTATTGCATGCTGTTAACTATCCCTTTCTATCAGTCCCGGAGGAATTTAAGGCTCCTATTCTATAAAAGAGGGGTTCTAGACAGACCTTCAAGTTTAAAGGTAAAATACTAAGGCGACATATAATAAACAAGTAGGACTTCAATTTAGGGGAGCATGGAAGACCAGTGAAAGGCGCAAATATATCTCCTCATATAGTACACATAAACATCATGACTCATACACAATTAAGGTCTGAATTCAGATCCTAAGAATGGTATCTAAGTGATAACAGCAAAGTCAGATTTATGACATAACTCAAATAGGAAGTCCTAATCAGGCTTGCCTACTGATTTTAACATGTTGACAGTCAAACAATAATCACAAAGACGGTTCTGATTTTATTTAAGCTATATTATCTTAGGCTTTCCTAGGCATAAAATAATATGCAGCAGTTACCACAATTATAAAACAGTTATTTTACCTAAAGCATGTTGTTCTAAATGTTGCAACGACATGCAGGATTATGACCAGTTTCACTTGAACAGGATAATCAAACGTGAGACTATTTTATGTCCTTTTTCATGCATCAATAGTTTAACTAGGTATGACTAAGCGAGTGTGAACAAGATCTTAAAATGGTGTATCTAACATGCACATATGAAAAATGTAGAATGATTGCAGAATATGCTGAATTCCTAGAGCATGGTTTCTAACTGCCCAATGAGTTACAGCATGATTTCAAGGTGTGCATGAGCAACAGTTTCATGTTGATGTTGTTATTTAGCCTAAAGCAGGATTTCTAAGTGGTAAAATGATGCCAAATGAGATGCTGAAACAGTAAACCTAAGAACATGGTATCTAATGCATGACATGCTTTGAATGGGTTGATCTTACATATGGATTCTAATGCGCATATAGGAAATATAAACCTAAGACATGGTTTCTACCCATTGATGTTGATAGCATATATAACTACCCTCCCCTTTTCACTAGCTGGCCCCAATACTTGTTTACAACGGATTATTATAGACCAATACTGAAATGAATTACATGAGAAAAATAAAAGTTACACTATAGTGAGCCTGAAAACAGGCCCAAATTTCCAACACCTGGTTAGGACTTCCTCTCTGAGTTATGTAATAAATCACCTCAAATGCCAAGATTGTTTCATAGCCTTTCTCATATTTGGGTGTGTCAAAGTTCCCTAAGGACCTCAAGGGATCCCGGGCAGTGCTCACACTCAGATTTCATAGCCAAGATGGAGTAAGTGCAGTGTGGAAAGGCCAACGTTCATGTGTCCAAGTTCAGAGGGAGCTCAAGGGTCCAAGGCAAGGCTCACACAAAAAGGGTAGAACTTAGTGGTCTAAGAGTAGAGTGAGAGTGCTTGACATAGTTTTGAAAAGGCTCAGTTGGAAAACAGTTTTTGAAATAGCATGTTTGGAATAAGTTTGCAAAAACAACAAAAGAGTTGCTTACGGAAAAACAGTTTTGAAGGGGAAAGGAAATAGGAGCAACAACAACTTGGAACATGACAGCACACACAGAACCAGTTCAAAGAATAGTATCATTTCAACATTCTCAAGCAGGGAAGTAAGGGGTTGGGGACAATTAGAAAACACATAAGAGTAAGCATACAATAGGAAGCTTTGCATATACATTAGGATCAGAGAAGTCCTAAAGGGGCGTGAAGATGTATTACAAAACCTATTATTCATAGAAACAGTATTATCACAAAGAGGTTTATGCTAGGAATTAAAGTGATTTTGCATTTAAAAATAGTTTGAAGAAAAATTGGATATCAATAGCTGCCTCTCTTTACCCAGGAAGGATGAAAGAGTTTTCGGGTAAAGAAATGATGGCTAACTTTGACCGAGCAAAATAGTTTGAGAGATTAGGCCACCCTAGCTTTTGAGCTACCTACATATCCCTAGTTTCACAGGAATCAGGTCGTATGTAGTTCAGGATCCATTGACGGAGTATACCGATGAAGCCATTTCAAGAACGAACGCAACACTAGGGCTGGGTGAGTGAAAGGTTTACGGGAATAGTTATGTTTGATATGACTTGAGGGGACTGGAGCGGGATAGCTCCTGTTGGGATAGTCGTTGCTCGCCGTTTTACCTGCAAATAGAAGCAATACAAGCATATATTGTGCATAAATTTAAGCATGATACAAATTCCCATCGGACCATGAATGTTTTCTTTGGATGGTTAGGAATGGCATCCTCATACCATGATGTCCTGGGCCATGGGTTGTTTGATACAGGATTCGCAGCCATGAGATGATGTTCTCGGGCTATGAGGATGGTGCCTCCGAACTATGACGCCTTTGAATAATGATATGCAAAGGATTGAAAGAGATCCTCAGGACATGACATGGTGTTCTCGGGCTATGAAGATGGTGCCTCCGAACGATGACGCCTTTGGATGAGTTGGCAATATTTCAGCCCATGAAGGATGCAGTAGTATGATATGGACAAGACAGAGCTTAGTCTTGTGAATTGAAGGGCAGAGCTTAGCCCGAGATAAATAGTGTTTGGGATAGCGCTTAGTTTAGAAGAAAATTGGAGACAGAGCTTAGCCTCGGAAGGCAGAATGGTAGCCTTATGCAGATTGGAAGGCAGAATGGTAGCCTTATGCAGATTAGAAGCAGAATAGTAGCCTTATGCAAGGTAGATACAGATGGAGATAGAGCTTAACCTCGGAAGACAGAATGGTAGCCTTATACAGATTGGAAGGTAGAATAGTAGCCTTATGCAATGCAGATGCAAATGGAGGTAGAGCTTAACCTCAGAAGGCAAAATGGTAGCCATGTGCAGATTGAAAGGCAGAATAGTAGCCTTATGCAATGCGAATGCAAATGAAGGTAGAGCTTAACCTCGGAAAGCAGAATTGTAGCCTTATGTAAATTAGAAGGCAGAATAGTAGCATTATACAATGCAAATGCAGATAGAGACAACGTTTAGTCTCAGAAGCCAGAATGGTAGCCTTATGTAAGAAATAAGATAACAAATGATAGTAGAGTTTTCTTAGCTGATAGCAGATTGCGACGTTGTGATTATTGGGAACATTGTGACATATGGAACGTCACTGGTGTGTGTTGATAGCAAATGTTGGTAAGTGCAACGGTTCTGAGGATAGTATTTTGAACAATGTTTGTCCCGTGGGCGTACAGTATGTCTAATGATTTCACAATCCTAGTGCCTGCATCCAAAGAAAAATTGTGAGTTTTGTAAGAGAGAGGTTAGTTTGTATCCCCACTGGCTTTTGCTTGACTCATTCAGCTTTGATCTAGTGATACCGTCTATATTATTGGGGTAGAGTTGCAAAACAAAGCAGTTTCAATAATAATCATGCATGATTTTGTAAAAGTATAACATAAATTAAAAAATAACTTTTAGATGAACCGACGACTGTGATGTAGTTCTATACATTGTAACATCTCCTTGTTATGGAATTTTGAGGGTCCTCCTCAAAATTCTGCCCCATTTTGATGGGTTGACATTTTTGACTGTTGCTCTAGTGACGATCGGCTGAAATTATTTCAAATTTTGAGGGTCCTCCTCAAAATTCTGCCCAAGTTTCCAATTGCAGGGGAAAATGAAATTTTATTGAATTATGACCGAACCCATAGGGTTGCCTATGTATCTTAAACAGGAATTAGGTCAGGTGTAGTTCATTTTACATCATATAAGAAAAGTATAAAGATTACACATAGTAACGCTTGACTGCTTCTGAATTGATTGGCTTTGGCCAGACTTCTCCGTCCATTTCTGCAAGTTTGAGGGCTCCTCCTATCAAAACCTAGTGAACCATGTATGGACCCTACCAGTTGGGAGAGAACTTCCCTTTGGCTTCATCTTGATGCGGAAAAAGTTTCATTAACATCGACTACCTCGGTGCGAACTGTCTTGGCTTGACTCTTTTGTTGAAGGCTCTGGATATTTTGTTCTGATAGAGTTGACCATGGCAAACTACATTCATTCTCTTTCCGTCTATAAGGGCTAGTTGCTCATAACGACTTTTTACCCACTCTACATCGTCGAGCTCAGCTTCTTGTATAATCCTTAGGGAAGCAATTTCTACCTCAGCGGGAATGACAGCCTCTGTACAATAAACCAGTATATAAGGGGTTGCCCCGGTTGATGTGCGGACTGTGGTATGATATCCCAGTAGAGCAAATGATAACTTCTCGTGCATTGTCTGTGATTCTTTATCATTTTCCTCAATATCTTCTTGATATTCTTGTTGGCGGCTTCTACATCTCCATTCATATGAGGCCTATAGGCAGTGGAATTCTTGTGTTTGATCTTGAAAATTTCACACATAGCTTTCATCAAGTCGTTATTGAGGTTGGAGCCATTATTAGTAATGATTGACTCTAGAATTCTGAATCGACAAACAATGCGGTCGCGGACAAAGTCTGCCACGACTTTAGTCACTGCTTTGTAAGATGCTGCTTCAACCCATTTGGTGAAATAGTTGATGGCTACTAGGATAAACCTATGTCCGTTAGAAGCAGCAAGCTCGATTGGTCCAATAACGTCCATTCCCCAGGCGGCGAACGGCCACGGTGAGCTTGTTGTGTTAAGCTCGCTTGGAGGTACCTTTATTATGTTTGCATGTATCTGACATTGGTGGCATTTTCGAACATACTGGATGCAGTCTGTTTCCATAGTAATCAAAAAGTAACTAGCCTGGAGTATCTTCTTTGCTAAGACAAAATCGTTCATATGTGGACCGCATGTCCCAGCATGAGTTTCCTCTAGTAGCCTGTATGCTTCCTTTGCGTCGACACATCTTAATAATCCTAAATTAAGAGTCCTCCTATACAGGATTCCTCCGCTCTGAAAGAAGCTATTGGACAATCTCCGAAGTGTGCCTTTCTGAGAAGGATTCGCAAGCTCCAGGTACTTTCCTTTTGCTAAATATTCCTTGATATCATGAAACCATGGCTTTCCGTCTACTTCCTCTTCAATATAGGCACAGTAAGCTGG
This sequence comes from Nicotiana tabacum, assembly GCF_000715075.1. Taxonomy (NCBI): domain Eukaryota; kingdom Viridiplantae; phylum Streptophyta; class Magnoliopsida; order Solanales; family Solanaceae; genus Nicotiana; species Nicotiana tabacum. The sequence goes on along the minus strand of NC_134087.1, from coordinate 34,698,812 downwards.
CTGATTATGGATTTTCACCAGAATAGGATCAATGAAATTCTTGTCGGGATGTTGTATCATAGATGATAAGGTAGCTAATGCATCGGCAAACTCATTCTGGATTCTGGGAACATGCTGGAATTCCGTCTTCGTGAACCTCTTTCTCAATTCCTGTATGTGATGCAGGTACAGGAGTATCTTAGAGTTCTTGGTTGTCCATTCTCCTCGTACCTGATGTATAAGTAAGTCTAAATCTCCAATCACTAGTAGCTCCTGAACGTTCATGTCAATGGCCATTTTGAGTCCTAAGATGCAGGATTCATACTCGGCCATATTGTTGGTGCAGGGGAACTTGAGTTTGGTAGACACCGGATAATGTTGACCGGTTTCTGATATTAGGACTTCTCCTATGCCAACTCCTTTGAAGTTTGTTGCTCTATCGAAAACATTCTCCAACCGTCATAGGATTCCACAATGTCTTCTCCTATGAATGATAACTCTTTATTAGGAAAATACGTTTTCAGGGGTTTGTATCCTCCATCCACGGGGTTTTCAGCAAGGTGGTCTTCCAGTGCCTGTCCCTTGACCGCTTTCTGAGTTACGTAAATAATGTCAAACTCACTCAACAGGATTTGCTACTTGGCTAGCTTGCCGGTGGCATGGGCTTCTGAAAGATGTACTTCAAGGGATCTATTCTGGATATGAGATATGTAGTATAGGCATAGAAGTAATGTCTCAGTTTCTGACATACCCAAGTCAAAGCACAGCAGGTGCGTTCTAATAGAGAATATCGGGCCTCGTATGGGGTGAACTTCTTATTGAGATAATAAATGGCTTGTTCCTTCCTCCCTGTTTCATCATGCTACCCCAGAATGCAACCGAAAGCTCCATCTAACACTGCAAGGTATAGTAATAAGGGTCTACCTGGCTCGGGCGGGACTAAGACTGGTGGTGTTGACAGGTACTCCTTGATTTTGTCGAAGGCCTTTTGGTAGTCATCGACCCATTTGGTGGTGGAGTCCTTCTTTAACATCTTAAAATTGGCTCACAGATAACTGTAGATTGTGCTATAAATCGGCTGATGTAGTTAAGCCTTCCCAAAAACTCATCACATCCTTCTTGTTCCATAGTGGTGGTAGTTCTTGAATGGCTTTGATTTTCGATGGATCCAATTCTATTCCTCGGCGGCTCATAATAAACCCAAGTAATTTCCCAGCAGGAACCCCAAATACGCACTTTGCGGGGTTTAGTTTCAGGTTGTATCTCCGCAGTCTATTGAAGAACTTCCTTAGATCTTCTATTTGGTCAGTGGCCTTCTTGGATTTGATAATGGCATCATCCACATATACCTCTATCTCCTTGTGTAACATATCATAGAAAATGGTAGTCATGGCCCTTATGTAAGTGGCCCCTGCATTCTTCAGGCCGAATGACATCATCTTGTAATAGTACCCTCCCTACAGCATAAGGAAAGCCATTTTTTAGCATCTTTCTCATCCATCCAGATCTAATGATAACTAGCGAAGCAATCTATGAATGACTATAGCTCATGCTTGGCGCAATTGTCAATCAAGATGTGTATATTTGGCAAAGGGAAGTCGTTTTTCGGACTGGCCTGTTGAGATCCCGGTAGTCGACACAGACTCTGACCTTCCCGTTCTTCTTTGGCACTGGCACAATGTTGGCTAACCATGTCGGGTATTCTACTACCATGAGAACCTTAGCGTTGATCTGCTTGGTGACTTCTTCCTTGATTTTCAAACTCATATCAGGCTTGAACTTTCAGAGCTTTTGCTTTACCGGTGGACACATTGGATCGGTTGGTAGTTTGTGAGCCATAATAGACGTACTCAAACCAGTCATGTCATCATACAACCAGGCGAATATATCCTCATACTACTTTAGAAATTCTGTGTATTCTTTCTTCTCTGATGGCGATAGGTGAATGCTGATTCGCGTTTCCTTGACGTTTTCTACATCTCCCAGGTTAACAATTTCGGTCTCGTCCAGGTTGGACTTAGGTATGTTCTCAAAGTTCTCAACTTCTCTGACAATCTTGTCAGGTATATCATCTTCCTCTTACTCCATGTCCGTTTGTTGTGTTGTCTCATTGCATGTCACAGTCATTGGTTCATCAAGACAAGTAATAGTAATGTTGTATTGGTAAAGCAAGGAGAGAAAACGATAGCAATAAATATTAATTCATAAGAAAAATCAAAAATACTTTTGATAAATTGAATAACTATTTTGAACATCGAAGATCTTATTGCGAGAATTGAAAAATGTGAAAAGAAAATAATTTAGTAAAAATAGTGAATAATGCTTATTTTAGCTTTGCTACCCCGAGGCTCGTCGGGATTTGGTTGTCTTGATGGTCCAATTCTTAAGATGTGCCCCTCTGCTCACAACCTATATGGAAGGGCCTTCCTCCCCCTCCTCCTCGAGAATAACGCAACAGCCCATATCACTGTCCTCTAGAAACAAGTTCTTCACTGCTGCAAGTGCTTCTTCTTCATCTGACCCATAAATAATGTTGGCCTGTTAGAAGGTTTGCTCCAGATGCGGTACTGGCTACTCTAGTAGGTACTAAGGAGCACGCCATGATGGCGACCAGCTATTGAATTCTTCCCAGGTGTATTCATATCCCAAACCGAAGGTAATGCCATGTTTCTTGAGTTTTATGGGTTTAGAGATTCCTTGGAGGTTCTTGCCGAGCCCTTTTCTAGGCTCGTACCCATTCCAACTTTGTATACTCTCGATTTTGTTATCATACCATTTGTCTTTATCGATAGCATTGACCCGCTCAATGTGGTGGTAAGTTTCTCCACCCAGCTTCCTTCTTCCCTCAATCGCTGGAATGGTCTAGCGACTATATATAGGGTTTCTACCGTCGTCGTGAATGATCACTTCTTGGTGATTCCATTCGAACTTTACTGCCTGATGCAACATTGATGCTACGGCCCCAGCAGCATGAATCCATGGTCGTCCCAGCAGCAAGTTGTAAGACGTTGGTACATCTATTACCTGGAAATCAACATCGAACTAGGTTGGTCCCATTTACAGGCATAGATTAATCTTGCCAATGGTGGATCTCTAAGAACCATCGAAAGCTTTCACATTGATTGCTTCATCCTTTATCTCATGCAGCCCTTTACCCAACTTCTTGAGTGTTACCAGTGGACAAATGTTAAGACTGGAACCTCCATCGATCAGGATTCTGGTGATGAAATAATCTTCGCATTGCATGGTGATGTGCAGTGCTTTGTTGTGCCCAGCCCTTCAGGTGGCAGCTCGTCCTCATAAAAGGTGATCTTATGGCTTTCCAGCACTTGTCCTACCATATTAGCCATTTCCCCTCTAGTATTGTTATTTGGTATGTACGCTTTATTTAGCACCTTTAACAAAGCATTCTTGTGCGTCTCATAATTTTGCAGCAAAGAGAGAAGGGATATTTGTGTTGGCGTCTTGTTTAACTGGTCGATGACCGAATATTCCTTGGCGTGTATTTTTCTACAAAGGTCGTTCGGACCTGTCTCAATGAGGGGTGGCCGATTGGAGGCCTACTTGATTGATTCAGCTAGATGTTCAGGGGTATAGACTCTATCAGTTCTTGCCATACCCTGTGCTGTGACAGTTTCTTCAATACTGACCTTGCCCTTCCTTCTCACCTCGGTTGTATAGTCCCAAGGTACAGCATTTGTATAGAATGGTAGCATGGTAGACATTTCCACTGGGATCGGCGCGGCTATCCTCACTTCGAATGGAACATGTGCCTTGGGTAGAAAGATTGCAACCTCAAATGGTGCGGGTGCATTTTCCAGAGACACGAAATCAACCTCAATTGGTGTCGGTGCCTTTGCAGATGGAGCTGTTTCAAACTCAAGATGTATAGACATATTCACCTCAGTGTTCTCAAACGGTTGGATCTTGACTATGATTGGATTGAGAGTTATTGTTGTTTTCTTTGGGTCATCACCTTCTACGATCAACCCGATTGATCCATCGGGATCCCAGTCATCTTCTATTTCAATCATGTGGATACCTCCACCCTTATGGTCTGGCAGAGGGTTGTTACAGACGTTTGGAGTGGGTTTCTTCGCCACAATGATCTTGTTATCAATCAAAGACTGTATCTTGTCTTTCAAAGAGTGGCATTCATCGATGGTATGCCTTTTCATGCCGGAGTGGTATGCACAGGACTTGTTTAGGTTAACCCACTGAGAATGTTTGGGTTATCCCACTGAGAAGGATTCTTAGGGGTGCCCTTTCATGCTGGAGCGGCATTCTCAGCGATGGTTATATATTGTTTTGGAGGTCTACAATCAAAATTAGGTCGGGGTATAGGGAATGTTTGGCGTGCAGGGGGTGATTGATAATAGGATGGTTGAGCATTATAAGTTTGGTAGACATGAGCGGGTTAGGAGTATCAGGGTAAAGTAGGTTGATATGTAGTAGGTGGAGATGACTGATAAGTTGGTGGCGGAGCTTGGTATGAGGGTGCTTGGTAATTTGGGGTTGGCTGGTATGTGAGTGGAGGTGTTGGGTAAGCTTGGTATTTAAGGGGAGACTTGGTCCTTTGTGCAACCATCATGGCCCCTACGTCCCTTTTCTTGGACACACCACCGGACTATAAAGCCTTATTTGCAGCTTGTAAGGCCTCAAAATTTGTAACCATACCACTTTTAATACCTTCTTCAATTCTCTCACCTAATTTGATAATGTCAGAGAACTTGTGGTTCTCAATCATCATCTGCCATTCATAGTACTACAGGTCCGTAGCCCGAACAAAGAACTTGTTCATTTGATCCTCTTCTAAGGCGGGTCTGACCTTAGCAGCTTCGGACCTCCAGCGAGTAGCATACTCGCGAAATGTCTCCGTGGGATTCTTCTTCAAATTCTAGATATAGAACACGTCTGGTGCGTTCTCTGTATTAAACCTGAATCTGTCCATAAAGTCAGATGCCATGCCTACCCAGCTTGACCACTTCTTGGGATCTTGGCTGATGTACCAAGATAATGCATCTCCTTTCAAACTCCTCATGAATAGCTTCATGCGGATTCTTTCATCCTTCCCTACTCTAACCAGCTTGTTGCAATATGTCCTCAGATGGACCCTTGAATCACCCGTACCATCAAACATTTCGAACTTAGGAAGTTTGTACCCCTTAGGCAGTTCGACATCAGGTTGTATGCAAAGGTCCTCATAGTTCAGCCCCTCGATTCTTTTGCTTCCCTCAACGCCCTGAACCCGGCTGGTCAGTTTCTTAAGTTCCTCACAAGTTCCTAATAAGTAGATCCTTTTCATCAGATTCAGGTGTGTATGAGATAGGTTGGGTAGGGTGTGGTATAGTGTCCACGTAGATAAGATTGTTATGGTGGCCTGGTGTATGGACATGAAAATGGTCGTTTGTGGAGTTTTGAGGTTCTGGGATGAGTAGTGGGGTGTTGTTTGGGGTATGGTGGGTGTTACATTGGTTCTTTGGTGGAGTAGCGTGATAGTGAGGCACGGGATGATTCTGCTATTTTGGGACATGTTTAGGAGGTGTAGGGTTTTGAGCGTTGGGGAAGTTGATATCTGGGGTGTTGAGGGAAAATGACAGGTTTGCCAGATTTTGAACCTGATCGAGCTCTTCCTGGAATTTCAGCAGTTTCTGTTCAAGTTGTGACACATTCTCGTTAGGAACCCAAATACCCTGGTCATTAGTGGCCTCTACCCGTTCAGCTGTGTTCTTCTTCCTGATGTTGTTTAAATCTTCCATTTTATTCTTGCCTTTAGAGGGACTAAGAGGAGGAATGGGTGGAGGGCCTTTGGATCTTATGAAATAAGATGATGATGCTAGAGTGCACGAACTAACATTTGGAAGGGGAATAATAAAAACAAAAATAAAACAAAAGGTAGTTAAGTCAGTGAGGATTATAAGAAGTATTGCAATATTTAAATATATAGTGTGGGAATGTAAAGCGTGTCCTAATTTGGGAACCTCTTTGTGCCCGAGGTAGGCCTAGCATCAAATAGACTTGGAGAACTTTTAATGCTAAATGCCTCATTTTATTGATAAAGATAGGTGAATCCCAAAACGACACTAAATAAGCAAGAAATAAAAGTCACTAATGGTCATTGGCCTTATTACATTCATAAAGCGAAAAAGTAAATTCCTATCTATTTGGTCCCAGAAGGACCTTCCCCAGATTTGACATCCTTTGCTCCATCGAACAGCTTCCCCAATTCGTGAAGTCCCAGCAACAGGTATGCTCTGCCTAGATGTCCACCTTCGGTCCTTTCAGCCTTTTGACAGTCTTCAACCCTTTTGAGAAATTTTCCCTCTAGTTTTACTATACCTCGCTCTAAGTATCCTAGACTTTTGTTGGCACTGATAGCCATGTCTTTCCATTCCTTAATCAGCTTCTTATTGGACTCTTGTATCTCGCGGTGTTCGCTCTCGCATTCACGGATCCTTTTGCGTAGCTGGTTGTACTTGACTTGTGCCTCGGCCTTTTCTTCTATATCTGTGACCTCGAACAAACCCTGGCTAGCCCAAACCATCCCAATTGTCTTCCAACCTACTAGAATAGAAAGGGGTACAACCGGCATGATATCTGTCTGGCTTGATAGTGTCTTTCTCCCATTATGATCTTGCAGTGCCACATGTGCTGGGCTTAGCACTTGTGGGGACTATCATCATTTTGGAAGTCAGCTCGAAGATGGCTCATCTTGTCGACCCTGGGTATGACTTGCTTCCTACCTGCTTGCCTCACAACTCGAAGAGGGACGTAAATGTATGTTCCTCTTAGACCAATCAGTATCAGGAAAGGTGCATCTGTGGATCGGGCGATGAACTCCTCTGTCGGAAACCACTCAAACATCTATTGAACTTGTTCTTCAGTCAAATTATCAAAGAGCTCAAACCATTCTTTGGCATTCTCAGGCTGAGCGAACATGTCGAGGATGTAATTCATTCGCTTTGGATGGTGGAAAGCAATGTGATCATCTCAGGCCCTTCGCTGAATTTCTTGTTGGTATTCGCCTTTTTAGAGATGTTCCATGAGCCAAAGCTGAAGTAGTAGATTGCAGCCTTCGAAGTGTCTCGCTCCTCGTTGAGACTTTTCCAAGGCTCAGTATATGTCTGCAATGATCATGGGTATAATGCTAAATGTCTGCCCACCAATCCCATCCATTAGGGTCTTAGTTACCATAGCCAGCCTAGTATGAATTCTCCCTTTCTTCATTAGAAACACGATCAGACCCAGGAAGCAAAACATGAATACGAATACCCTACGATGGATATTTCCCAAGGACGTGATGGCAAAGTCGTCATGGTAGGTGCAGTATGATTTGTTGTGACCGTACTTTTCATACAAATAGTCAAAAGGGATGTACGACTCCTTTAGGCATACCAATTCTGCATTCTTCTTCAAACCCATAATTTTTAGGAAACCCTTTCCTGTGCGGTTCTCAGGCACTAGCAAACCCGGGGTTTCCCACACTAGACCGGCCAGTCCTCTTATCTCTTCTAGAAAAGGTGTCATTTCGATGTCCCCAAAGCAGAACATGGCCCTTTCACAATCCCAGAATAAGGTAGCAGCTTCTATTATCATGTTGTTAGGAAGAATCTCCAAGAGGGATGGTAGGTTACGCAGATATTTTCTAACGAGGGTCTTTTCACTAGAATTTAAATCTTCCCACCAACTTAGCAATCTTGGGTGGATATTGGTGACCATGCCGAATCTGGGGACTTCGTGCCTCATATTTCTGCAAGGTAAACAAGGTTAGGCCCTTACCCCCACCAGACTCGACTATTTAATATCAACAATTAGCATAAAGAATTTAGTTCTCCAAATAAATGCACAGAAAGTGATGATGTCCGTTTGGGTTTAGGGAAACCCTGTGGAATTTTGGACAAGGCTATCTTAAAGGATCATTACGTGGACAACATAACTGATCCAACTAGCTTTGACCATGATGCATATACGATTTAAACAGAGTAAATTTTCTATGGGGTTTTAGACTGGTACCCTTGAGCGGACAACTCAAGGGGGAAGGAACGAAACTGTCGACTGCACCACTGATCGACTAGTTTTACCGCAAATATGCCTTTCCGAACTTATGGGGATAATGATATAGGAAGGGTGAAACCACTCATCAAGCATTGATATAGTATTTGTTTGGCATGAGTGAGTATGATGTTGAGCATGATTATGCAATAATTAAAAGCATGTTGACATGAATTTGCACGTTAAGAAAGCGATAAATACAGCAGTTTTATAATTTAAAGCAGTTATAAAGGAAGGAAACAAGAAAGATATGTCAGTTTTGCTTTTAAAGAAGAAATTAAATACTTAAAGGAAATAAACAAATAATTACACATAAGGAGAGTACAAATTCACAAAAACGGTATGAAATGGTAAAAGCCTGAATATCCCCAGCAGAGTCGCCATGCTGTCGTACCCCCTTTTTCTCGCGAAATCGAGTTTATGACATTTTGGTTGGGACAACTCTTTCCTTTTGGAAAGGGGGTTTGCATTTTTGAAGAGTTGCCACCTAATGATTTAAGGTGCATTAGGGCACCTATAGGGTTCATTTATAACTATGTTTGGTAACCAGAGACAGGGTAAGGGCTTAAAATTATCCTAAGGGGAAGGTGTTAGGCACCCCTCAGGATCCACTAGTGTGGTTCCCGGCCAACCAGTTTTTTGTGAATTTGTACAAGTAGCAAATAAACAAGTATGGCTCAAATAGTAGGGGATTTAAGTTTAAGTACACAGATGTTTGAAAAACAATTAATGAAAAGCAAGATTTCAAAAAGAATTACAATCTAAGCATATTTAGGAATGTAAAGGGGGATGTTCTAAGTTTGTTTATAATATGGATCACATCAATGCAATACTCGGTATGACACTCCTCAAAGAGGGGCTACACGTGGTATTAACGCACCGGTCATCATATCCATATCTATCCTTTCCCGCCCCGTGAAGGTAATTAAAGCGAGGGTTGGTCTTGACCCCTATTGCATGTTGTTACCCATCCCTTACTATTAGTCCTGGAGGAATTTAAGACTCCTATCCTATAAAAGGGGGGTTCCAGGAAGACCCTCAAATTTAAAGATAAAATACTAAGGCGACATATAATAAACAAGTAGGACTTCAATTAAAGGGAGCATGGAAGACCAGTGAAAGGCTCAGATATACCTCCTCATACAGTACACATAAACAGCATGACTCATACACAATTAAGGTCTGAATTCATATCCTAAGCATGGTATCTAAGTGATAACAGCAGAGTCAGATTTATGACATAACTCAAATAGGAAGTCCTGATCAGGCTTGCCTACTGATTTTAACATGCTGACAGTTAAACAATAATCACAAAGATGGTTCTGGTTTTATTTAAGCTATATTACCTAAGGCTTGCCTAGGCGTAAAATAATATGCAGCAGTTACCAGAATTATAAAATAGTTATTTTACCTAAAGCATGTTGTTCTAAATGTTGCAAAGACATGTAGGATTATGACCAGTTTCACTTGAACAGGATAATCAAATGTGAGACTGTTTTATGTCCTTTTTCATGCATCAGTAGTTTAACTAGGTATGACTGAGCGAGTGTGAACGAGATCCTAAAACGGGGTATCTAACATGCACATATGAAAAATGCAGAATGATTGCAGAATATGCGGAATTCCTAGAGCACGGTTTCTAAATTCCCAAAGAGTTACAGCATGATTTCAAGGTGTGCAGGAGCAACAATTTCATGTTGATACTGTTATTTAGCCTAAAGCAGGATTTCTAAGTGGTACAATGATGCCAAATGAGATGCTGAAACAGTAAACCTAAGAACATGGTATCTAATGCATGACATGCTTTGAATGGGTTGATCTTACACATGGATTCTAATGCACATATAGGAAATGTAAACCTAAGACATGGTTTCTACCCATTGATGTTGATAGCATATATAACTACCCTCCCCTTTTCACTAGCCAGCCCCAATACTTGTTTACAACAGATTATTACAGACCAATACTGAAATGAATTACATAAGTAAAATAAAAGTTACACTATAGAGAGCTTGAAAATAGGCCCAAATTTTCAACACCTAATTAGGACTTCCTCTCTGAGTTATGTAATAAATCACCTCAAATGCCAAGATTGTTTTATAGCCTTTCTCATATCTGGGTGTGTCAGAGTTCCCTAAGGACCTCAAGGGATCCCGAGAAGTGCTCACACCCAGATTTCATAGCCAAGACGGAGTAAGTGCAGTGTGGAAAGGCCAGCTTTCATGTGTCCAAGTTCAGAGGGAGCTCAAGAGTCCCAAGGCAAGGCTCACACAAAAGGGGCAGAACTTAGTGGTCTAAGAGTAGAGTGAGAGTGCTCGACATAGTTTTGAAAAGGTTGAGTTGGAAAATAGTTTTTGAAACAACATATTTGGAATAAGTTTGCAAAAACAACAGAAGAGTTGCTTAGGGAAAAACAGTTTTGAAGGGGAAAGGAAATAGGAGCAACAACAACTTGGAACACGACAGCACATACAGATCAAGTTCAAAGAATATTCATTTCAACATTCTCAAGCAGGGAAGTAAGGGGTTGGGGACAATTAGAAAACATATAAGACTAAGCATACAATAGGCAGCTTTGCATATACACTAGGATCAGAGAAGTCCTAAAAGGGGGGTGAAGATATATTACAGAACCTATTAGTCATAGAAATAGTCTTATCACAAAAAGGTTTATGCTAGGAATTAAAGCAACATTAGTGAAACAGAATCACGTTGAAGGCTATTAAGGGGTAACATGTTGAGTTTAAGGGAGGAGAAACCGTAATCATACTAGTAGAACAATAAGTAGACATGCTAATTGCAGGGTAGAAAACAATAAGTAGAAGCATAGTAGAAATAAGAAGAACCGAATATCAAAGAAACATGTTGTGTTTGAAGCCTTAAACTAAACTGAGGACATACCAGTTAAGGGAGAGTAAACACAGAGTGTATAATACTCAGTCTTGGTTTGCAACCGACTGAGAATAGCAAATAACCAGAAAGAAGAGCAAGAGAAAATATGTGTGCGTGTGAGAGAGAGGGCTTAGGACAATGTGTTTGTGTGTGTCCCTGAAGTGAGAATAAAGGAGATTATAAATAGCAGTCGAGAGCTAGGCAGAATAAGATAAAGAATCGATTATTTAGTAATTAGGAAAAATTACATAATCAATCATGCATAAAATCAACAAGGTTTCCTCTAATAAAGGGGTAACCAGTTAACGATAAAGAGCATGGCATATAATTAAAGAAAGAAAATTAACTACTTAAGTACGGGGTGGGTAATTAAGGGTAAATAAACAAAAGTTCTAAGGGAACAATCAATAAAAATCAGCAAGTACCACAATTAATTCCAAATAAGGCAAAAAATAATCAAAAGTTATAGAAATAGAAAAAAATAACCGAAAATCAGTATATAGGTATTACCATAGCAAATCAGTGAATAAGGATTCAAAATAATACTAATTTAGGGAAAATGATATAGGTTTTCCATGAATAACAGATAGGCTAAGCATAAACACATAAAAATCAATCCATATTTGAATATGAAACCCTAATAAAAGCACACTAGGGTAAAAAATCATAAGTCGTTCAAATTAAACGAAGGACAAATCATATGAATCCAAGTACAGAACAGAGTTATGTATCAAATAACACAGATTGACTCAGAGTCCAAACACAGTGTCAAAAATTAGGAGTTTTAACAGAGACTAGTTAGGGTTGAAGAAAAACTCAACATAATCAGTCAAAACACATAGACACAGGGGATTAAGCACTTAAAACTAGAAAGCATTTTGAAGAAAAGGATTTTCAGAAACCCTAGTTAAGAAGAAATGAAAAGACACTTGGAAATCAGATGGTTTTTCATAAAAGCAAGTAAAAAATAAGTTTGATCCTTCTCAGATCTTACAGATCTAAGAAGTTTAAGAGACAAAATTAGGGCTTTCAATAGAATAACTCAAATAGATGAGAAAGTTTAAACAAACGTTTTAAACATAGAGACTCGCAGATTAATACAAAATCAGAAGAAAGAAGCATTTTCGAAAAGGTGTTTAAGAACCCTTGTTTGAAGATGAAGAGTTACTTTAGAAAAAGATCGGAAAAACCTTTGAGGAAAACAACAAAGTCCATAATATACACAGATCTAAGACAGATCTAAAAGAAATCGGAAAATCTTAAGAGTTGGGGTTTCAAAGAACCCATAGAAGATGAGAAAACCTTAAAATGTTACCGGTTTTAGCCGGAAAAGTCATAGATCTTACTCGAACGGCCGGAGGTGGCCGAAAAATGGCATGAAGGACCATGGGTAGGAGTTGAACCACTCCAGGTTCACCTGAAGACCTTAGGGTAGTGTCAAATCAGCGTTGGGTGAAGTAGAGGCCAGGAGATGATGAGAGGCCATGGTTTCCGGCGAGGGAGGTGGCCGGAGAAGGTGGACAGGGTCCATCGGAGAGGAGGGGAGAAGAGAAAGTTCTAGATAGAACTAGAGATAGAGAGAAGGAGATCAATAGACCGGTTGAGAGAGAATGAGATGGGGGGAAATGAGAGATGGGGGTAGTCATTAGGGTTTAATTAAGGAAGGGGCTGATCTGGACCGTTGATTCAAATAATCAACGGCTCAGATGGAATGGGGATTGGGCCGGGTAGGATAGGGTATTAGGCTTGGGGTCTGGAGGGTTATTTAATTGGGTTAGGGGTCCGGTTGGATTTAGGCTAGAATTTAAATAGGGAGTGGCTAATTGTTAAATACCCATCAAAATTAGATAAATAATTAATAAAAACTGCTAATAATTAGATAAAATGAAATTAAAACTAAATAGTGAAATTAAGGTAATTAACTAATATTTAAAATATAAAATGACTGATTATTGAATTAAAATAGCATAAAGTGTACAATTAGGCTATAATTGCAAAATTATTGTAATTATAGCCAAACAATGTCGAGTTGGCTAATTTGTAAAATAGTTAAATCCTAATAGGATTAAAAATGATATATTGAGCTAAGAAATAATTTGAAATTACTTGTAATGTAATTTATGATTAATTATTGGATACAAAATACTGAATAAATTAGAAAATAAATTGATAATAATATGGAAAATTATGGAAAAATATCAATTATTATAAAAAGTGATTTTGAAGGTATATATGTAAATCTAAAAATAGTTTGAGGAAAAATTGGGTATAAACAGAGTTCCCTAATGACCTCAAGGATCCCGGGCAGTGCTCACACCTAGACCTTTTCTCAAATAATAACTGACTTGGGTGCAGTGTGGAAAGGCCAGCTCTGACATGCCAGTGTTCAGAGAGATCTCAAGGATCTCAAGGCAGTACACATATCATAGGGGCAGAACCTAGTATTCTAAGAGTAAAGTGAGAGTGTTTGACATAATTTTGAAAAGGTTTTGAAAATAGTATAGAGATGACTTTAGGAATGAAAAAGGTTTTCATAAACAGAAGATAGTTTGGTAGTAAAAGACAGTTTGTGAAGAGTACAGCAGACAATCAATTGGTCATAAAACATCCAAATTTAGAAACACTTAACAAACAGATCCCACATGGGGATAAAAGGATTGAGGCACATAAGAGTCACATTGGGGGTACATGGATAGAGTATAGAGGAAACATATAGTCAACCAAACTGCATAAAAAACTTAGGATCTTAGGGACTTTAGCAGGCTAGTCATGGACAGTAAGTAGCTAAGACATAGATCATAGTTGTAATATAGGAAGCATGACATATCTTGAACATGATTAAACATACAGTTTAGACATGCTAGGCAAAGAAGTAAGCAGGAAAGAGTGCAGAATATAAAGTATACATTGAACAGGGCAGAGTTTAGACATGTTGAGCAAAGAAGTAAACAGGAATACAAGTTGAATTCATAACTGATGAACTAGTGCAGGAATGAAACACATAGGGTTTGGAATTCACAACTTAACTAAAGACATACCAGTTGAAGAAAATAGTGCAGAATATAAAGCAAATGTAGTTCCAATTATCTAGCCTTGGCTTTCAGCCGGCTAGATCAGTGAGTATCACAAGTAGCAGAAGAGAAAAGAGAACTTTAGAGTGTAAGGAGTAGTGATTTTTGAACTATTGTTCTTGTCCTCATAAGTGAGAATAGGAGGGAGTTTATATAGTAATCAGAAGCTTAGCAAAATAAGGTAAGGGATCAATTAAGTAGAAATTATACAGATTCAGGGAATCAATCACATGTAAAAATCAACAAGTCTTCCCCTTAATCAAGGGATAATCAAATCAACGGTAAAAGCATGCTAGATATTTAAGGAAAGAATCAAGTAAGGTTCGAGTATAGAGTAGGTAATTAGGAGTAAATGAACAGAAGTTTCAATTAAGGTAACAATCAATAAAGATAAGCAAATAACAAATAAGGCAAGGGGAAAGCTAATTAAGACAAAAGGTTCAATCAAAAATAAGAATCAAAGTTTGTTAAGGAAAAGAGTTCAAATCAAATCAGAGAATAAGAATTTCAGAATAGTCAAGGAGAAAATAACGTATAGAGTCACGAGTTTAGCAAATAAAATAAGGTAAGAAATGAATAATCAGGATTCAACACGTAATTTTAATGAAACAAATAGTTAAATCGACATTGATTCAAGGAGAAAGACATAGGTCTTAACATGAATAGTCAAGATGAATACAAGCATATAGAATCAGCGATAGGTTGAACTAAGAAATTCAATAGAGGCATATTAGGACAAGAAAATCACGAGGAATCACAAGAACCAAAGCAAGAACACAATCAGTATACCAGTATTCAGAAAACCAAACAAAGAACGTTAAATATTAGGGCTTTCAGTACAAGCGAGTTAAGGCTTACAAAATCAGTCAAAACACATAAGAAGGAGAAGATAAAACACTCAAAAATCATCAAACATTTTGTAAAAGAAATTTCCGGAAACCCTAGTTTAGAAAAAGATGAAAATCACTTGAAAATCATACGATTCTTGTAAAGAATCTCAAGGTTGTTGTAAAACTCTTCTGAAACAAGTTCAAATCATCTCAGATCTGTACAGATCTAAGAGGTTCAGAAAAAGAAATTAGTGTTTCGAAGAGAACAACACAGAGGTGAAGAAACATGCTTAGAAACCCATATATCATAGTCAATATAGGACGATCTTACTCGGAATCACACTGAAACGGCCTGAAACATGCGAGAAAGGGACCATAGATGCAAGCCAACTGACCCTAGTCCCTTAAGGACAATGGAGATTGCAATACCAATGTGAGAGAGGCTAATAGAGTCTTGGGGGTGGTGAGAAACCACCGGAGATAGCCATAGACGAGTGACGATTAGGTCCGATTAGGGTTAGGTTTGAAAGAGTTTGAGAGAAGGGGTTTCAGGGCAACGGATGGTGGAAATGAAAGGGTTTGAGGGGGTCGTTTGGTTTATTTTAGAAAGGGTTGTTTGTGGTCGTTGATCTCAATGATCAACGGCCGAGATTGAAGGAGTTTTAGGGCCGGGTCGGGTAGCAGGGTTTGGGCTGGGTAATTTTAATTGGGATTGGGCTGGTATTGGGTTGAATTTGGGGCTAAAATTGAAATAAAAATAGGCCAGGTTTTAAATAGCCACTTTTTAATAAATACATAATTTATAAAAATGATAAATGGGTTTCAAAAAATATTTTAGTGTATTAAAATAATTTAAAATAGTTATGTAACATTTTAAAAATATAAAACATCATTTTATACATCAATAAAGTAATTATATGTTAACATGGGCTATTATTGCAAAGATGTGCAATTTAGCCTAAAAATATAAATGCAATTATAAAAATGCACTAAAATATTTAAACAATTATGATGGCATAAATAATGAATTCAAATGACCAAATCATCACAAAAACAATTTGCAGGATAATTATTGTATATTTGATAAATAGAAGAGAAGAAATAAATTAATTTAGAGCTTTTAAAAATATAGAAAAAATTATAAAAATGCTTTACATGCTTATAACTGCATATGTGCTATTTTGAAAGTATCTATCTATACATATATATACACACATAAAAATATACGAGGAAAAATTGGGTATCAACATCCTTGATTTCACCAATTTTTACATGTTAATCCACTCATAATCTATGTATTTAACTCATGTAGTGTAGTAATTATTTACCTCAAAGTGCTAGGTGAAAACCCTCTTCCAAAAGCTCCAAAATTCGCCGAAGAGATGAAAGAAAATGAACTAAATAGCCTAAGTCCCGCATTTAATAGAGTTGTGCACATGTTTTAGATCGCATTTGCGACACTTGGTTCGCAAATGCGAACCTGGGCTTCTACTGCCAAGGTCGCAAATGCGACCAAGGTGTCGCAAATGTGGACACTGTTGAGGTCGCAAATGCGACCAAAGTATCACAAATGTGAACACTACCCATGACAGGCTTTTTGGCAATTGCGAAGCCTTTCTCGCAAATGCGAGGTCCGCAAATGCGAACAAATTCTCGCATTTGCGAGACCTGCAACAATTTCCAAGAAACACCAAAACGTCCAAAACTCACTCGAGCCCTCGAGGCTCCACACCAAATATCCATACAAGTCTAACAACATCATACAAATTTGCTCGCGCGATCAGAACACTGAAATAACATCTAAAACCACGAGTCGGACTCCAAAACGCATGGATTAACTCATGAACTCAAAAACTTCTAAAAATACTTCCCCGTGTCCGGTTCCTATCAAATCAACTCGGAATGACACCAAATTTTGCTTGCAAGTCTTAAATGACATTAAGGACTTACTCCAACCTCCGGAACTGGAATTCGAAACCCATATCAAAAAGTTCACCATCAGTCAAACTTTCCAAAAGCTTTAAATTTCCAATTTTCGCCAAATGACCCCGGAACGACCTACAGACCTCCAAATCCACTTCCGGATGCGCTCCTAAGTCCAAAATTACCATACGGAGTTATTCCTGGGCTCGAAATCCCAAACAGACATCTATAATGTAAAAGTCCACTTCAACCCAAACTTATGAAATTCGCCCAAAATGCCAACTTTCACTAAAAGGCGCCGAAATGCCTTAGGATCATCCAAAACCCGATCCGAATATACGCCCAAGTCTGAAATCATCATACGAATCTATTGGAACCGTCAAATCCCGATTCTAAGGTCATTTACTCAAAATATTGACCGAAGTCAAACTTAGCCTTTTAAGCTAACCTTAAGGAACCAAGTGTTCCGATTTCAACCGGAACCCTTCCAAATGCCGAACTGACCATCCCCACAAGTCATAAAATAGTAAAAGCACGTACGAAAAGTCTTATTTAGGGGAATGGGGTTTTAGAAATCAAGACGATCGGTTGAGTCGTTACAACTCAATTGCTATATACATAAATTAAAAAATACTAAAAGTGAATCCTTCAAAATACGATACTTCTATCTTTTATTTTTCTTTTCAAGATATTCATTCAAATTGATAGTATTTTTGTTTTAAGTGCTCACTAATTATATCTTTTATTTCTTCTTTTTTTGGTCAGAATCTCATGTATTTTATGCTAAGTTTTTTTGAAAGAAGGCTTTACTGTAGTATTATTTTAATTTATGTAATTGGACTGTCACGACCCAGATTTTCCACTCTCGGGAGTCATGATGGAGCCTACTAATGTGAGCTAGGCAAGCCAATCCTTTAACTACTTACTTCATTATCCAATTATTTCTCTTTAACAAATATAAGGCGATAACATGAAAACAGCGGAACTTTAAATAATTAAGCGGAAGGTAACAATTAAATATCTGAAATCTGCATCTGTTACAACTCTTAAAACCTAAAGCACCCAAAACCTGGTGTCACAGTGTCACAAACTATCTAAGGTTGGTACATACAAAGTCTGAAGAAATAACAGTACACTGTTTCTGAACAAAAGGAAAACAAAATAGGAAATAGTAGATAGAATGAGACGCCAAGGCCTGCGGACGCCTGCAGGACTATCTCGGGTTGCCTATGAGCAAGAATCAGCAATCCCATTGCGGTCTGAAGTCTACAACACTAGGGTCTGCACAAAAGAGTGCAGAGTGTAGTATCAGCACAACTGATCCCATTTGCTGGTAAGTGCCTAGCCTAACCTCGGTGAAGTAGTGAGAGACTAGGACCAGACTATCGAATAAACCTGTGCAATTTAACTATATACAGTGGAAAAGAACTACAGAAAGAAACAGTCATATACAGGCAAGTATGGGAGGGGGAAAATATGTTGTGGGGAAACATAGAGTAGTTACAGAAGAGCAACAAATAAATATGAGAATCACCACATTTCAATTGAAAATAGGAAAGGGAAATCATGTTGCGGGGTACAACAAGTATCAACAGGAAACCAGCAATTTAGTGTAGAGAAACCGTAACACATTTATTAATAAAAAGTAGGAAATCAAAGACAAGTGCACGGCATCACCCTTCGTGCTTTTACTCTCTCTCACCAAAACAATACACGGCATCATTATTCATGTTTTAACACTCTCTCACCAAAACAATACACGACATCACCCTTCGTGCTTTAAACTCTTCCTCACCCAAACAACAATCACCAGGCAAATAGGGTAAGGGAATCTATAATCTCGAAATAAAATCAAGCAACAACAGAAAATCAGTAAATAAATGTAAAGGACAACATAACTCAATTATCAGCAAGAATCAGGGAAATCAAGGACAAGTGCACGGCATCACCCTTCGTGCTTTTACTTTCGCCCTCACCATAAGAATCAATACAATAGGAATGGAAGGGTACATCGCGCGGCACAGCATCACCCTTCGTGCTTTACACTCTTTCCTCACCATGAAATCAACATAATAGGCACGGAATAGTACATCGTGCGGCACGACATCACCCTTCGTACTTTACACTCTTTCCTCACAAAACAAACAATGCATGGCATCACTCTTCGTGCTTTAAATCTCTTCCTCACCCAAACAATAATCACAAAAAATAGGGCAAGGAAATAAGGAAATTTGCAATAAGAATCCCGGCAATGGAGCAGCAAGTCGACAATTAAATCCCGACAAGGGAACAACATCAATAACATCAACATCCCGTCAAGGGAGATAACAATTAAATCAACAATAGCCCGGCAAGGGTGACAATATAATGATCTCTTCTCTTTCTCAATTTTTTCACTTCACGGTTCACTTCACAACTCGATTCAATGCTCTAGAGGTTCAATTATCACTTATGCCTTCACAACTCATTTCATAACTCGAGCGAATGCTCTAAAAGTTCAATTGTCACTTATACTTTCACAATTCGTTATACAACTTGAGCCAACACTCCTCAATGTTCATAGGTCACAATTCTTTCCACAAACTTTATACAACAAATAGAAACCATCACCAAGGCATGAAAGATACAACAAAGTCATGATAATCACAATATAAAGACTCACGGGCATGCTAGACACCATCGTATAGATACTCGTCACCATGCCTATACGTCGTACTCAATAATTACCATATAGCAAATAGGACTCGACTCCTAATCCCTCAAGCTAAGGTTAGACCAAACACTTACCTCGAACTTCCACGGCCAACTCAAGCCTCAAACACCGCCTTTCCTTTCGAATTCGGCTCCAAATCAATTGTATCTATACATAATCGACTTGACAACATCAATAAACGCTAAACAATCCAATTTCAATGTTTAATTATAGCTTTCTAATCATTCTTCCCAAAAAATCAAAAATTGACCCCAGGTCCGCTTAGTCAAAACACGAGGTTTGGACCAAAACCCGATCACCCATTCACCCACGAGCCCGAATATATAATTAGTTCCAAAATTCGACCCCAAAACGAGGTCTAAATCACAAATAATCAAAAAGCCCTAACTCTACCCAAATCCGTAATTTTCTATCCTTAAGAACATGATTTAAGCCTAGAAATCTAATGGGTGTTAATGAAAATTGAAGGAAATGAGTCTAAGATTACGTACCTATGAATTGGTAGTGAAACCCCCTTTCAAAAATCGCCCAATTTGGAGTTGTAAAGAAGAAGTTATGAAATTTGGTAAGAATCCCGTAATGGCTACTGTTCTAGACTTTTAAAATAACTAAGCGAAATTGGTCATCGCGTTCGCGATGAGTTAGGTCTGACAGACCTTCGCGTTCGCGGAATATGTATCGCGTTCGCGGAGCTTTGGCTCCTCAAGACTATGCGTTCGCGGGTCAATGGCCGCAGTCGCGACGCACAAAATGGTGACCCCTCCCCAGGCCTTACACGTTCGCGAGTGCATGGATGCGTTCGCGAAGGGTATTCCCCCCTCAGCCTCGCGTTCGCGTCTCAAGCTTCGCGTTCGGGAAGAAGAAATCTGGCACCTGGAAAATTTGCCTTATGCGTTCGCGTGAGGGACCACGTGAACGCGAAGAGTAACATCCCTGGGCACTGAACAGCGGAAACCTGCAACTTTTTGAGTTCCAAAAACCTTCCGAAACACACCCGAGCCCTCGGGGCTCAAAACCAAATATACGTATTAACTCAATAACATCATATGAACTTATCCGTGCGATCAAATCGCCAAAATAACCTCAATAACAACGAATTAAACCTCAAAATCAATGAAATATTTCAAAACTTCTTAAAGCATCAAACTTTCCAATTAAGGTCTGAATCACGTCAAACGGACTACGTTTCTTACCAAACTCCACAGAATTATTTTAAATCATAGATATGACCTGTACCGGGTGCCGGAACCAAAATACGGGCCCGATACCAACATGTTCTAATTGAAATTCATTTCCAAATCCTTTAAACAATTTCAGAAAATAGTTTTCTTTAAAAATTCATTTCTCGGCATGGGACCTCGGAATTCGATTCTGGGCATATGCCCAAGTCCCATATTTTCCTACGGACCCTCCGGGGCCGTCAAATTACGGGTCCGGGTCCGTTTACCTAAAACATTGACCGAAGTCAAATTAATTCATTTTATAGTCAAAATTTATCATTTTTCACAAATTTTCACATATAAGCTTTTCGGTTACGCGTCCGTACTGCGCATGCAAATCGAGGTGATGTTAAAAGAGGTTTTTAAGGCCTCGGAACGCAGAATTTCATTTTAAAACAAGTGATGACTTTTTGGGTCATCACATGGACATTGGATCAAGTTGGGTGGGGTCATCTTATAAGTGACACATAACTTTAATTTAATTACTAGAAGTTGGAGTAATAATCCTTTTAAGAATTATATTAATTAAGTTCCAGTACATATTAAGGAGCCATCTTGACGGAAAAGTTTGCAGCCTTTGGTTGCTCCACAGCAGTTGATACATTTTGGAAAAGACTTCTTAGATGCACAAGTCATGAAAGCCACTCTACCATCACAATTCAGGGGACAAAATTTGGCTGCCTCTGCATTCTCAACTGTGCTTCCAATCACTGTTTCAAACACAATAGATAGCAACTTCTTGTAAGAGTTAGTTTTTGACATTTTATTGTATGTGTTTCAGGTATCCAAATTTAAAGAAGGGGCAGACCGTTTTGTCTATTCTATATAGTCGTAAAAGTAGCACTTCATACGTGAAAAGTAAATTGATCTAAAAAAAATTAATTAAGTAACTACTGCTATTATTTGATGCTAAGTTTATATGAGCATTAGGTAAAAGGCATACCACAGAGGAAGAGGAGAGTGAGGATACCAACTTTGCTAGTAGCCATATTGCTTGTTTAATTTACTGCTATCTGCTTGAAGGATGTGACCATAATTAGGAAGTATTTATAGCAAGGGAAATATTACTTAAAAATGGAATATGACATCAGAAAGTATCCAGGCAATAAAGTACAACACATTTTTGGCAGAAGCATGTAGCAGTCTCTACACTAACATATTAAAAGAATTTTACGCTGTCAAATCATTTAGAAAGATAACCATTAGGTACTCATCGATAAAAAAGTGAAATTAGATTGCATAAAAATAAGACATATTACCTTATAGAAAGTTAAAGTATATATACTGATAATATAAAGAAATAATTAATGTGACTATTTATTAGATAAATCCAATTTATATATGCCCTTTAGTTACAAAGCAATAACGTATTCAAGACACAACAAGATAATTCCAAAAGTAATGCTCTGCCAGCTGCCGGCTTTCTTCTATCTTGGTGAACAATTTCTTCTGTGTGTTCTTTTCCTAGTTTTTACTCAGTCTACACTATTTTTTGCCTCTGCTCTCCATATGTCTTCTTCTCGCTTATTAATTTGTTGCCTACGATCACGAATTCTTCACCTTTTATTTACTATGTCTCAGTTGAGCTACCATGATTTATACAACTATATTTTAGGAACTCGTGGCCACTTGAAATTGTAATGTAGATTAGTTTAGTTACAGTTCTCTTGCATTTTCAGTAACTTGTTATACGATACGTGCATTGCGCGTGTAAACTGTCTCAATAACTACATATTTTTAAAAATTACATATACTATATTAACTAATTACATTTGAGTTATCAAATAAATTTAAGATTTAAGTGTGAGTACCTGAAAATGATGATTCTTGATTCTATTTAGCAACTCAATAAATAAAGAAACGGTGGTAATAAAAATTCTCAATCATCTTAGCCAATATTTTCAACTTAAGATTTATTTATTACTATAATTTCACAATTTTTTGTCATGCTTTTTTTATTTTTATCAAGATCACATAAACTCTCGAATTTTTGTTTAATTTTTTTTTGAGAAGTATACATTCTTATGTTCATTCTAAAAAACATACACATGATCATCTAACTGACAAAAGATCTTTTTTTGTCTCACAAGTAAAATGTGAATTATTTTATTTTTTTAATTAATAAGAAATACTGTATAAATTATAAAACAACTAAATAATAAATAAATTTTGAGAAGTTGGCCAAACAGTCTCATGTTCGATCAAGATTCACAATTAAGAACACCAAAATAAAGATGTATTTATTGAATACGTGAATGCAAAATTTAATTATTAATATAAATACGTGAATGTAAAATTTATTTATTAATATAAATACATGAATGCACAGTTTAACTATTAATATAAACATGTGATTGCAAAATTCAACTATTATAAAAAGTGTTTGCTCAAAGAAGAACATAAAAATTCTAAATTTTATAGTTGATGCTCGAACAAAGGCAAAGTTTCGATGATGATACGTAGAATTGTAGCTTCTTTTATTAAAGTTTTTGGGTATATAATTTGAAATGGGAAAGGATTTATACAAAATAAAATTATATATAGTTTAATGGTTTATCAGATAACACTCCTAAACCAAAAAGAAAATATAATTGCCCATTTTTACCTAATATTTTTTGGAAGAATTAATCTGTCAAAAGTCTATTAACCAAAATTTTCCTACGATATTTTCCTTTGAAAGTGTATAAAATTTTTCCAAGTCAAAATATTAGGAAAATTGCACTTTCTTATGAGCCTTCTGCCATGTTAGTTACTCATGCCTTTTATTTGTTTAGCTTATTCTTTTCTTTATGGCTGTTATATCTACATCTAAGCCTTCTACCACGTTAGCTAGTAAAATTTATGTTCCTCTATTTAAATGCTATCATTACTTTTATGCTTTCTATCTAGTCTGTTACTATTTTTCATTTACACGGTGTTGCTCATTATTGTTTCCTGTGTGTCTCCCACTTTATTGTTATTGTTATTGGCATTTCTTTCACCTGGTTTGGTACTGTTATACGTATGCTCGAAGAGGAAGAGATAAATGCACGAAGGGTGTTGCCGTGCCAATTGATTTGACCTACATTTATATATTTGGCGAGGATGAGATAAATGCAAGAAGGTGCCATTTGATTTGATATCTTGAGTACATTTCTCACACCATGAAAGTTATAAAATTACTACCGTGATTTCTTCTAGTAATCATTTATTGCTTCGCATAGATGTTTTCTTGTACTCTTATCTGTTATGTTCTAGAACTATTTCTATTGCTAGTCTATTACACAGGTTATAATAGTGAGTATCTTTTAACTAAAAAAATTCATCGTCACTACTTTAACGAGGTTAGACAATATACTTACTAGGTACATGGGGTGGTTGTACTCATACTAAACTTCTGCACCTTGCGTGCAGATTTTAGAGTTGGCGGGAGCTGGCATTGAAGATGTACCTACGTTCCGATTATAGCTGCCACTTGTCCTTGGTAGCTTTAGATTTCGCTAATTTTTTTATGTAAACTTCAAACATATGACATATTTATTTGTACCAGTTTTTTTGTAAATTCTAAGTCTTAGAAGCTCATGATTTGTACTACACGTCCTTGGGTTATTGTGTAAATGTTCCAATAATTCTTCATTGTTTTCTTATAAATCTCATTTAGATTATATTGACTGTTAGTTGCCTTACCTAGCGGGTCGAGTTAGGTGTCATCACGACTAGTGGATTTCTGGGTCGTGACAAGTTGGTATCAGAGCACTAGGTTCGTAGGTTCTACGAGTCATGAGCAAGTGTTTAGTAGAGTCTTGTGGATCGGTATGATGACATTCATACCTATCTTCGAGAGGCTAGAGGGCATTTAGGAATATTTCTGTTCTTTCTTTCCTTATCTTGCGGTCTTGTTTCAGCTTGAAACCTACGATTTTGATTCTTCCAATTCATTCATATGCGATGTTGCGCAGTCGGTATTCGATATGCGCCGACTGTTTGTGATGTTGCGGATGGATTACGAAGGGCTATGGATGCTTGATTATCATCGTGATATGATGTTTAATCTTGGGAGCGGTTACAGTGATAGATCTTTTAGTCGTTCATTTGTGGTACGAAGAAGATCCTTGTATCTGATTGGTAAGAACGGACTTGGGAAGGCTGACGGATATCGGACACCAGGCATAAAATTTTGTCCTCTTGTATAAGATAAAACTGCTATTATTCTTAGCATGTTAATTCAAATAGGATTTGAATTATATGTACCGACAATATCAATGTCACGGCTTTTACAATATTAATATAGTTTACTCTATAATAGCAATTTCGTTACCATTTATCTTAGAGTATTAAGATTAAGCTAAAGACACCACAAGGTTATCCCAAAAATGGTCTGCCTTCCGGTTTCCTTGCCACCTGAATTTGTCGAACCTCCCTCTCTTTTTCAAAGAACTTTCGCTTGTAAAACCTTTGAACTTTAATATATTGTGCTAGGGTTTTTTATTTTGTTAAAAATAATTATTTTCAATTATATTTCAAACAGCGACTAAATTTTAAATACCGGTAAAAATTGGGAATTGTAACACAAATAGTCAGACTGATTCACTGTTTACTTTTTCTAGCCGATATACATAGATTATATATAATTATACACATATTATACATGAATTATTCATATATTATAGATTCGCCAGTTGTATCAGTTTACGAGATTAGGTGAGCGGTTAATTGGTTTAATTCTTCAAGAAAAATTGGTTGCCCACCCAATTTTAATGATTTTAGGCCTAGCTAAGCCACACGCAGAATTTTGGGAGAAATTCAAAAATAGTCAGATTTACAACTGGTCGTTCAAAACTAGCCAGTTTCAAAAGTAATCGAAATTTAGCCACTTTTCATGTAGATATATTTGAGTGAAAACACTGTTCAAAAACTCGGAAAATACGCCAGTATATTATGCTGGAGTTCCAGCATAAGTATGCTTGAATTTCAGCATATTATTGTCACACCTCCTTTTTGCGCGCCTATCCCGAAGGATAAAATGCGCGAGGGAGTTTTTCCAATTTAAGTGACAATGTTCGAAATGTGATTATTTATTTAATTCAGAGTCGCCACTTGGGAAAGGTTTGGCTTTTGGTGTCCCAAGTCACCGGTTTGTCTTGAATCCCGAATCGAGGAAAATATTCGACTTTTTCAAATGAAGTCTACGAACCAGAAATTCTAAGTAAGGAATTCTGTTGACCCGAGGGAAGGTGTTAGGCACCCTCGAATCCCGTGGTTCTAGCACGGTCGCTTAAATTGTTATAATGGCTAAATATCTGATTTAAATACATGTTGTGACTTATATGCTTTTATTAAGTTTAAACCCCTTTTATTATTATCATTTATTTTTATAGAATTGCAACGTCGCGAAAATGCATCTCGAACACGTCACAATCAATGCACCCGTAGTTGTTAACACATTTCGACTCCGTTGAGATTTGAATTTGGGTCACATAAATGCGCACCCGAATTTAAGAATGTGATTTAATTATGCCGCGCCTAAAGAGTCTAACGCGTTATTATCTTTGAGGAAGGCAGTGAAATTCACTAAACAGTCCATCCCAAATTCTAAGTATTTAATATAATCAATTATTGAGGGCCCCGCCGTTTGCATTTTTATTTGGCGAGGCTCGTCTCATTATTTTTAAAAAGACAACCTTAGCACGACTACATTTCTATATTTGTTTTCTAAAAAATAAGAAAAAAAAATCCTAAATCGTTACAAGCTTAAAAGAGGCGTACCATATTAAAGGCTAGATTGAGACGCACATTTATTGAAAGGAACATTACTAGAAATTGTGAACCAAATCGAGGACGATGAAATAATATATCCAAACATGATTAATCATCCTATAGCTAAATTAATTCCCCATGATTATATGAACAAACGAATAATCGTCTGCGACTATTAGTGCTAGGATTAACTATAATCATTAATGCTCATTTGGGAGTTTATTTGATCTAGGCGCAAAAACATCTTACCCAAACTCATGCCTATTAAATTATTTTTTTTCTCAAAATTGTTGCATTATTTCGAAACAATGAATCTATATTGAAACCTATATCGAACCTATATCGAAACAAGGAATCTAACAAGAGAGTCGGCGTACATGGCTAACCTGTTAATGTAACACCACATGAGAATTTGTTTGGGATACATTTATCTTGAAATCAAATGGGACCGGATATAATAGATTTGACAGTTCAGAGGTCTAGACAAGAGTACATACAGATGCTTGCCATGATTCTATGTTATACTGTCATCACTAAATCAAACCCAATGGTTGTACACATGGAAATACATCTGATCTAACAACAATACTATCTAGTAGTCCATCTCAATTAGGATGTGTGTTAATTCATACAGAGCAATTGCAGTTGGAATGAACTTAAACAAATACAGGCTAACTACCATTCAACCTATTGTTATATTTTGAACACAAGTACTGTGAAGTAAACAACATTCATTTCTTTATTTCTACTTCAAACTTCAAGCTTTCAACAACACATGGTTTCAGAAGTGTGTACCTGGAAGTGCTTACAATTGAAGAAGAAGAGAAGTCAGTAGAGTAACAATGGCAACAGAAACAGCAGCAGTAACAACTGGTAACAGCAGAACAAATCCCAGTGCAAGATGCAACTATAGCCGATGGAAAAGTAGCAAAATGACAGCAGCAAACAGTGTAGTAGAAACAAAACTCCAGACAGACCAAAATCCAGGAATACTAATGCAACACACAACCAGTAACCTCAGTTAAAGACTTGGAAGAATCAGTATTGATTAAACAGGTTGAAAACAAATGAAATCCAAACAACAATAGGAAGAAACAGTTTCTGATTTTGTCCGTATGTTTTCTATTTCTTGTTTTCTCTCTATCTGTGTTTTTCTTTTTAAAATCCTATCCCTATCTTTGTTTTCAAAAATCCCTCCCCCGTTCTAATGGAAGTTCTGCCTCTTTTATAGCCTAGCATCAGCCCTTTACAGTCTGTTAAACAACTCAGAACCCCATCCCATGTGTGTTGTCTTTCCACTCAAACCTTAAAAAGTAAACTCCTCCCATGATATTCCCCTGGCAGATCTATCTTTTAAGTGGGGTTTATTATTTCTAAACTAAATCAGGGTATGGACAGCAGGGGTGTGTTCTGACAGCACATGCTGTCCATTACATTGCAATGCACATGCTGCCCAAGGTTGAAAAAAAACAATGCCATCAATTAAATTAAAATCTAAAACCTGCAGCTATAAATTAACCCCTTAAATGTTTTTCTGATTTGGCTAAACAGATTAATACACAGTGGCAACAAACTACTCTGATTCAACAATGCTTCAGTAAAATCAAAATAGCCTGAGTCCAATTGTTGTTATTCCAGTCTGAAACTAATTGACGATGTATATCGACTCGACTGTACTAGTTATAACACATACAATCGAAGCCAATAATCAGAAATCTAACAGTATCAACGTGTGATTCAAATTATACTGACTGAACAAGGTTGTACTGGGGACTAATTAATCAATCAAATTTAAATTCAATTGATTGTACAGCTTACACACATACACACGATCAATAAGTGAAGAGGAACTTGACTAAATACAGAGGTCCGGGCAAGGTGGACAACACAGTTGACAAAAATTCAAAACATAAACTAAACAAAACATTTGGACATATAAACAGACATTCAATTACAACAGACAGGATGAACTGATAAAGAAAAAGAAAACAAAAATTACCTTCAAGCCTCGAAAAATCAGAAAGCCTTAGCTCGGATTTGAATCGAACTTTCTTGGGGTTGAACGGACTTTAATCGAAGTGTTCTCTACTGAGAACACTTCGATTAAGGTCCATTAGACCCTAATCATTTAGTTCAAACGGACACTGATCGGGCTCAGGGTTCCTAGGGTTCTAAAGGGGCAAATTTGGGATTTGTGTTTCCCTGGTTAGATTCGGACCAAACCAAGCATGGTTTGGTCACGAGGAAGGTCAGGGGAGTGTCTGGTATGAACCTAGGGTTGACCGGTGTAGATCGAGTTTTGCTCGAATCTTCAAATGAAGATTCGAGAACCTGGGGTTTGATTCGAAGCAAAAGGATAACAGATCTATGCTCAGGATGATGAGGCGGTCCTATGGTGTTAAGGTGGGGTCACCGGCGTCCATGCCGTCGGGATTAATGGTGAGGGGAAAGGGGGCGGCTAGGGTTCCTAAGGTTTTTGGGTCTGTGGAGGGGGTGAGGACGAAGGAGGGGAGTTTGGATAGGGGGTGGGGTATGAGAGGAAAGTTTATATATGGGGTGGATGGCTTGATCTCAGCCGTTAGATCAATCGAGATCAACGGCCTGGATCTGAAGGTTTAAATGAAACGATGTCGTTTGGCTTAGTAAGGGTCAGAGTTGGTTCGGGTAGAACGGGTCGGGTTTATTTGTGGGTACGGGGGATATGATGAGGGCCGTTAGATCAGGGTTGCTTGAACGGCTGAGATGAGTTTCCCCCTGAAACGATGTAGTTTTGGTGTCAAACTACGTCGTTTGGAGGCCTGGAGATGGGTCTGCTGGACCGGTTGCTTGGGCTGCTTGTTTGGGCCTCAGATTTTAAAATGGGGAACCAGACAAATCTATTTAAAACAAAATGCACCCTTTTCTTTTATTTCTGATTTTAAAAACATAAAACCTAATTAAACAAAATCAAACCTCATTAATCAACACTTAAAACAATTATTACACACATATTAAAATATTAAAAATAGGGAAAATCACACCAAGGCAAACAAATAGGGCAAAAGGTGCATATTTTGTGATTTTTCTTTTAATAAACGGATTATGGTTCAACTACACACGACACACGGTTTTTTTTTGTGTTTGATATAAAAATAAAAATGGACAAGATCACAAATAATTAACAAAAATGCCACGTAAAAATCCAAAAAATTGTACAGCAGGACCATTTATTTCTTTTGGAGTGATTGTCGCGTAAAACAAAAATCACGTGCTCACAGCTGCCCCTCTTTGTTCGTAAACACGAAGAGTTTTCGTGCAAAGATAAAGTGAGCGGATATGAGCGACTTTTTCCTATTGGACTACTCCGTGTGAAGCATGTTTTGAAAGATCTGACCGAATCTTTGCTTCAAAGATTTCCTACATATCCTGGGCTAAACAGGAATCAGGTCAATGTAGTTCGGGAAATTCTGGTAGCTGGGACTACCATGGGATTGCAATGTTTGTCGTTACTTCTGTTGCTGTTGCCGCTGCTGCTTACCGATCCCTTATTACAACCAAAGGAAAATTGAAACTGAACTAACTACGTATGCGTGTCAACCGCTAGTTACAAGATTCCTATCTATGATTTTTTTGCAACTTGATCTTGGGTCTTAGCTGATTTTGCTTGGAGACTTCGATCCGAATCTTGATGCTTGCAAGTTGTAGGCGCCTGTTTATTTCTGCGACACTGAGTGAGACGGGATTGGTAGAACTCGGGACCTTGATCGAATCTTGGGGCGATCCGCCCTTCGTTTTTTCGAGTATCTCGGAACATCTTCTTCTCTTTTTTTTTTCTTTTCTTCTTTTATTTATTCTGGGTTGAGACTCATCTCGCAGGTCGTCTCGATCCATGCGCCTCGAGGTTAGACCTGCGGGGAAAAACAAACGAACGAAATTTTCTGCCCCAGTTTCACTAGGAAAATTTCGTGAGTTATTTGCCAGGAAGTTTTGTAGAATTGATGAAGGAATTGGAAAATTTCAGTCTACACAATGTCAACTTCGGGATTGGATCAGTAATATTGCCACAAGGTAAGAATGCTCAGTTTAGGGTTGGAGCCCTAATACTGGCTAAAACGGAATAGCGCTCAGTTCAGGGTTGGAGCCCTAATGCTGGCTAAAAGAGTTCAGTTTAGGGTTGGAACCCTAATGCTGACTGACATACAATGCTCAGTTTAGGGTTGAAGCCTTAATGCTGGCTGAATGTAAAAAGTTCAGTTCAGGGTTGAAGCCCTGATGCTGACAGAATGGAAAAGTTCAGTTCAGGGTTGGAAACCCCAATGCTGACTAACAGACAATGCTCAGTTTAGGGTTGAAGCCCTAATGCTGGCTAAATGGAAAGAGTTCAGTTCAGGGTTGAAACCCTGATGCTGACCGAATGGAAAAGTTCAGTTTAGGGTTGAAGCCCTAATGCTGACTGAATGGAAAAGTTCAGTTCAGGGTTGGAACCCCAATGCTGACTAACAGACAATGCTCAGTTTAGGGTTGAAGCCCTAATGCTGGCTAAATGGAAAGAGTTTAGTTCAAGGTTGAAACCTTGATGCTGACCGAATGGAAAAGTTCAGTTCAGGGTTGAAGCCCTGATACTGACTGAATGGAAAAGTTCAGTTCAGGGTTGAAGCCCTGATGCTGACTGAATGGAAAAGTTCAGTTTAGGATTGGAGCCCTAATGCTGACTAACTGGGGAAAAGTTCAGTTTAGGGTTGAAGCCCTAATGCTGACTGAATGGAAAAGTTCAGTTCATGGTTGGAACCCCTGATGCTGACTGAATGGAAAGAGTTCAGCTCGGGGTTGGAGCCCTGATACTGCTTGAAGGGAAAAGTTCAGTTCAGGGTTAGAACCCCAATGCTGACTAACAGACAATGCTCAGTTCAGGGTTTGAGCCCTAATGCTGGCTAAATGGAAAAAGTTCATTTTAGGGTTGGAGCCCTAATGCTGACTAACTGGAAAAAGTTCAGTTTTGGGTTGGAGCCCTAATGCTGACTAAAGGGAAAAAGTTCAGTTTAGGGTTGGAGCCTTAATGCTGACTAACTGGGAAAAGTTCAGTTTAGGGTTGGAGCCCTAATGCTGACTAAAGGGAAAAAGTCCAGTTCAGGGTTGGAGCCTCAATGCTGACTAACAGACAATGCTCAGTTTAGGGTTGAAAACCCTAATGCTGGCTAAATGGAAAGAAGTTCAGTTTAGGGTTGGAGCCCTAATGCTGACTAAAGGGAAAAAGTTCAGTTTAGGGTTGGAGCCCTAATGCTGACTAAAGGGAAAAAGTTCAGTTTAGGGTTGGAGCCCTAATGCTGACTAACTGGGAAAAAGTTCAGTTTAGGGTTGGAGCCCTAATGCTGACTAAAGGGAAAAAGTTCAGTTTAGGGTTGGAGCCCTAATGCTGACTAGCTGGGGACAAAGTTCAGTTCAGGGTTGGAGCCCTGATGCTGATTGAATGGAAAGAGTTCAGTTCAGGGTTGGAGCCCTAATGCTGATTGAAGGGAAAAGTTTAGTTCAGGGTTGGAACCCCAATGCTGACTAATAGACAATGCTCAGTTCAGGGTTGAAAACCCTAATGCTGGCTAAATGGAAAGAAGTTCAGTTTAGGGTTGGAACCCTAATGCTGACTAACTGGAAAAAGTTCAGTTTAGGGTTGGAGCCCTAATGCTGACTAAAGGGAAAAAGTTCAGTTTAGGGTTGGAGCCCTAATGCTGACTGACTGGGAAAAGTTCAGTTTAGGGTTGGAGCCCTAATGCTGACTAAAGGGAAAAAGTTCAGTTCAGGGTTGGAGCCCCAATGCTGACTAACAGGCAATGCTCAGTTCAGGGTTGAAATCCCTAATGCTGGCTAAATGGAAAGAAGTTCAGTTTAGGGTTGGAGCCCTAATGTTGACTAAAGGGAAAAAGTTCAGTTTAGGGTTGGAGCCCTAATGCTGACTAGCTGGGGACAAAGTTCAGTTCAGGGTTGGAGCCTTGATGCTTACTGAATGGAAAGAGTTCAGTTCAGGGTTGGAGCCCTGATGCTGACTGAAGGGAAAAGTTCAGTTCAGGGTTGGAACCCCAATGCTGACTAACAGACAATGCTCAGTTCAGGGTTGAAAACCCTAATGCTGGCTAAATGGAAAGAAGTTCAGTTTAGGGTTGGAACCCTAATGCTGACTAACTGGAAAAAGTTCAGTTTGGGGTTGGAGCCCTAATGCTGACTAACTGGAAAAAGTTCGAGGATACTAACTGACCCCTTTTTTTGAATTTTCTTGTTTTAGTAAAAGATAAAAGAGAATTTCGTGGAAACTTACCTTTCGAGTGGATTCCTT
Organism: Nicotiana tabacum; assembly: GCF_000715075.1. Classification (NCBI taxonomy): domain Eukaryota; kingdom Viridiplantae; phylum Streptophyta; class Magnoliopsida; order Solanales; family Solanaceae; genus Nicotiana; species Nicotiana tabacum. Next base: position 34,666,092 of record NC_134087.1, on the reverse strand, counting down.
ATTGCCAAACTGTTTCTTGTACTCATGTACTCTCTTCTTTGGGTGACACATGCTTCTTGCACGGTTGTCTTGGATTATACCTGTTTCAACTTTTCAAACAAAGAACAATTGTTAGCTAGGAAATGGCGGTTTGGTTCGGTGACCTTGATTGTTCCGGTTGCTTTGTTGCGTTCTTATTTCTGTTGAGAAACTTTGCCATTGATTGGATTCAAATGGCGAAACCCTTTTAGACTGCTCAGGCTTGTATTTCCAGATTCTGTGATAATTTGCCTCGTAAGGCTCTTTTTTTGTCCCGTTTTGCTTGGGGATTTTCAATGGGGATTTTATTGGGGAGACTCTGTGGGGATTTGTACAAGGGGAAGTTCTGTGGGGATTTGTACAAGGGGAACTTGCTGGGGATTTGTTGCAAAGCGGACTTGCCAGGATTTGTTGAGGCAAGCTCGCTGGGGAATTTTTACAAAGGGAGGCTCTGTGGGGATTTGTACAAAGGGAAGTTCTGTGGGGATTTGTACAAGGCGGACTTGCTGGGAAAATTTCTCTCTTTCTTCTTATTTTTTTTTTAACGCAGTCAAACATCATGATTCATCAGGTTTGGACAAACGTACCAACGAAACGGGGCATTTCCCTTGCGAAATGAAATTCCGTGAAACCAAACCTGCCACATGTCCTTTCCGGTATGTCTGGAACTTGGGGTTGAAATGAAAGTGACTCGAAGAAAAACAAAGAAAGGAGAAAGCGAACTTCAGAAAAGAAGTGTCCTTTTCGGGACAAGAAAGACTTATCTGAGGAAGACAATGCTGACTTTAAATGGACATGACATGCTCTTTGGACTGGACGCCTGACCTTCAATGAACTTGCGTTTCCTCCCGAACCAAAATGGATCTGTGTTTCCAAACCGGTGGAACCTTTGCCGAGACCTCCTTGGGTGGAGTCGTTCTTTCGGCCAACAGCGCCCTTTGCGGGTTTTCGCTAGCTGACCTCTCTCATTTCCCTCCTTGCTATCGCTTGATAGCACTCTTTGCGAGTTTTTACTACACAAGCTCTCTCATTTTGGTTTCTCTACTCTCGTCGCCTTGCGGTGCCCGGAGGTTTTCACCGACGAGACTCTCTCATTTTATTTCTCTCAATTTAAAGTGTAATGGCCCCCATTCGTGACGCTTCTTGGCTTTTCCTTACCTTTGGTAATTGATCTGAAGGGTTTGTGCTTGGCGAAGAAAAGTAGATGATACTACGACTTCTAAGCCGTTTTGACGTGCCCCGGTTTCAATTTCAGGGTAAATGAGATTTTATTGTTGGTGTGACTGAACCTCAAGGAGAGGCTGCCTACGTATCCTTTCGGAATCAAGTCAGACGTAGTTCAGGCCTCGATCAATGTTTTGTTTTGTTTGTTTTGTTTTTCTCTTTTTTTTTTGTTTTTTTGTTTTTTTTGTAACCAAAGAACTGTAAACGGCTCAAAGGCTTGTAGAGAGAGTTGATAGCGTTTGAGGTAGTGGGAATAAAACCTTCAGCATTTCAAATGTGTCAGGACCGCTGGTGTGTCACTCAGACATAGTATCTCTTGACTGCATCTGCATTTACTGCTGTTTTGGGGTCATTTCCTTCGATATTTCCTAAATACAATGCCCCTCTCGGCAATATCTTCCTGATGATGTATGGGCCTTTCCAATTCTGAGCAAATTTCCCTTTTGCTTCCTGGTGATGTGGCAGAATGCGCCTCAGTACCAGTTGACCTATTTCGAAGTTCCGGGGTCTGACTTTCTTATTGTAAGCACGGGCCATCCTTTGTTGGTACAACTGCCCGTGACAAATCGCAGCCATTCGTTTCTCGTCAATCAAAGTCAACTGCTCTAATCGAGTCTTGACCCACCCGCTGTCTTCGATTTCGGCTTCGACAATGGTTCGGAGCGAAGGAATTTCCACCTCTGCTGGTATCACAGCCTCGGTCCCATAAACCAAAAGATAAGGGGTTGCCCCCACTGATGTGCGTACAGTAGTGTGATATCCCAATAATGCAAAGGGTAGCTGTTCGTGCCATTGTCGGGAACTCTGGATCGTTTTTCTCAAAATCTTCTTGATGTTCTTGTTTGCTGCTTCTACAGCGCCATTGGCCTTGGGCCGATAAGGAGTAGAATTCCTATGCGTTATTTTGAACTGCTCGCATACATCTCCCATCAAGTGACTATTCAGGTTCGATGCGTTATCTGCGATGATAGGTGCAGAGATATCGAAACGACAGATAAGATTCGAATGTACAAAATCCACTACAGCTTTTTGGTGACCGACTTGAGAGTGACAGCTTCTACCCATTTTGTGAAGTAGTCGATGGCAACCAGTATAAATCTATGCCCATTTGAGGCCTTCGGCTCGATTGGACCAATGACGTCCATGCCCCAGGCAACAAACGGCCAAGGTGCAGACATGGGATGCAATTCCGTGGGAGGTGCATGAATCAAATCACCGTGCACCTGACACTGATGACACTTCCGAACGAAGCTAAAGCAGTCCTTTTCCATGGTTGTCCAGTAATAACCTGCTCGAAGGATTTTCTTTGCTAAAACATATCGGTTCATGTGAGGTCTGCACACTCCTGCGTGTACTTCGTGCATGATTCTTCTTGCCTCATCGGCGTCAACACATCTTAGTAGATTGAGGTCCGGGGTCCTTTTATACAACAACTCACCGCTCAAAAAGAAACCGCTTTCATATCGTCTAATGGTTCTCTTTTGATCTCCAGTAGCATGATCAGGGTATTCTTGCGTCTTCAGGAACCTCTTGATATCATGGTACCATGGCTGTATGCACGATCCTACCTCGATTACGTTACAGTAACCGTGTCTCTCCCTGATTTAGATTTCCAAGGGATCGACATGGGTGTTACCTGGGTAGGGTAGCATCGAAGCCAAGGTAGCAAGTGCATCTGCTAGTTCATTGTGACATCGCGGGATATACCTGAACTCTATCAATTTAAAACGCTTGCCGAGGTCCTCCACGTGCTGTCGGTAAGGGATAAGCTTGACATCCCGAGTTTCCCATTCACTTTGGGCTTGCCGGATGATCAAGTCAGAATCCCCCATAATCAGTAAGTCTTCGACATCCTGATCGATCGCCATATGTATGCCCATGATGCAGGATTCATACTCAGCTGTATTGTTTGTGCAAAAGAAGCGCAGTCTAGCTATGGCGGGATAATGCTGACCGGAGGGAGAAATCAAAATTGCCCCGATCCCTACACCTTTGGCGTTCACGGCTCCATCAAAGAACATCTTCCAAACATGAGCGTCCTCCGAGACCACTTCTACGGTGTTTATTTCTTCATCTGGAAAATAGGTACTCAATGGTTAGTATTCCTCATCGACTGGATTTTCGGCCAAATGATCTGCTAGCGCCTGGGCTTTCATTGCTGTGCGAGTGACATAGACTATGTCGAATTCAGTAAGCAAGATTTGTCACTTGGCCAGTCTTCTAGTAGGCATTGGTTTATGAAATATATACTTCAAAGGATCCAGCCTGCTTATGAGGAAAGTAGTGTGAGTTTGGAGATAATATCTCAGCTTTTGAGCAACCCATGTCAGAGTGCAACACGTTCTTTCTAGCAGAGTATACTTGGCCTAGTAGCCGGTGAATTTCTTGCTCAAGTAGTAAATCGCTTGTTCTTTCTTTCCAGTTATGTCATGTTGCCCGAGGACGCAACCGAAAGAGTTTTCCAAGACTGTCAGATACAAGAACAGTGGTCTCCCTGGCTCCGGTGGGACCAAAGCTGGGGGGTTTGAAATATATTCTTTGACTTTGTCAAAAGCTTCCTGACATTCAGCCGTCCATTTGATCACCGCATCTTTTCTCAACAGCTTAAATATGGGCTCACACGTGCTTGTCAGCTGGGCAATAAATCGACTGATATAGTTTAACCTGCCCAACAAACTCATCACGTCTTTCTTCGTTCTTGGGGGAGGTAGATCCCTGATAGATTTTATCTTTGTTGGATCTAATTCGATACCTCTCCTGCTTACTATGAATCCCAAAAGCTTGCCCGATGGAACTTCGAAAGCACATTTGGCTGGGTTCAGCTTCAAGTCATACTTCCTCAGTCTCTCAAAGAACTTCCTCAAGTCTTGGATGTGATTATCCTGCATCCTGGACTTGACTATCACGTCGTCCACGTACACCTCTATTTCTTGATGCATCATGTCATGAAAAATGGCAGTCATGGCCCTCATGTAAGTAGCCCCAGCATTCTTCAGACCAAATGGCATGACCCGATAACAGTAGGTGCCCCAAGGCGTGGTGAAGGCAGTTTTCTCGGCGTCTTCTTCATCCATCAATACCTGATGATACCCAGCGTAGCAATCTACGAAAGACTGTATCTCATGTTTGGCGCAATTATCAACAAGGATGTGGATGTTGGGCAATGGGAAATTATCTTTGGGACTCGCCCTATTCAGGTCTCGATAATCCACACATACCCGAGTCTTCCCATCTTTTTCGGCACTGGAACCACATTTGCCAACCATGTTGTATACTGGACTACCCGGATCACTCCCGTTTTCAGCTACTTGGTGATCTCCTCTTTAATCTTGTCACTGACCTCAGTTTTGAACTTTCGTTGCTTTTGCTGCACTGGAGGACAATCAGGGTGAATTGGCAATTTATGAACCACTAGATCAACACCCAGTCCTAGCATGTCATCGTATGACTAAGCAAACACATCTTTAAACTCAAAAAGGAGTTGAATTATCGCGTCCCACGTTTTCTTGTTCGTGTGAATGCTTATTTTGGTCTCCCGGATTTCTTCGGGAGTTCCTAAATTAACCGGTTCGGTGTCATTCAGATTTGGCTTAGGTTTATTCTCAAAATGTTCCAATTCTCGGTTTATTTCCCTAAAATCTTCTTCTTCATCATATTCTGGTTCTGGGTTCATTATTTCACAATTAAATAGCGCGTTGTGATCTGGGTGTGAAGTCCGCAAGCATGTAATATTTAAAGCCGCATTATTATAACTGAAAGAAAAGATAAAGGAAAAATAACAAAATCAGAACAAAGGGAAAAATGAGAAAACAATGATGATTTTTTTTATTTTTCTTCTTGAAATTTTGGAAAACAACAATGTTTACAAACTCAGGAATTCAAAACAACAATTAAAAGAAGAAAACATCCAAGTTATATCCTGGAGATAACTTGTGATGCAGGAAAGGTGGCAGGACAGGTCTACCCGGACTTCTGCCTAGTCGGGAATGGCGTGGCCTCCCAGTTTCAGAGTTTGGCGTTTTGCCCCATATATAGTACTTCGGCGGTGCTGGTGCCTTCTCCTGGTTGAACCATATGAGCCTCGTAGAGCATTTCTCTCATTGCCCCACATATCTCCTATATTTCCTCAACCGTGAAAACCTCATCGTCTTCTTCTTCAGTGTATTTTGGTTCGACGAAAGTTTCATATAAATCTGGCAGTGGCCGAGGCAGTTTCCACCCCCCATTCTTCCTTTTCTTTGCCCATTCTCCATCTTCTGGAGTGGGTTGAAAACCTATCCCAAAAAGTTTTTTGGCGGAAAGCAGGGTGATGGGTTCCGTTATTCCCTGCAATGTTCGTCCGAGCCCTTTCCCTGGCCTGAATCCGTGCCGGATCATCTCTTTAGCCACCATAACCTAGGCGTTAGACAAGAAAGGTTAGGGGCAAGGTATTCCCTCTTCATGCTGCTCTGCTAACACAATATCGAAAGCTTGATAGATCGTGTGTTCGCTCCCTTCTCTTGGTTCAAGATATGGGATGGATGGGTCCCGATAAATAGCATGCTCGTCTTCTCCATAGACCACAATCTCTCGGTCTTCGTACTCAAACTTCACCATCTGGTGAAGAGTGGAAGGCACAGCTCCTGCCGTATGAATCCAAGGTCTGCCGAGGAGAAAATTGTAGGATGTATCCATGTCGAGCACCTAGAAGGTTATTTCAAACTCGACTGGTCCTATGGCCAACAACAGGTCTATTTCCCCCAGGGTGTCTCTCTTGATGCCGTCGAAAGCCCTTACGCAGACATTATTGGGGCGGATTCTTCCGGTCCCAATTTCCATTCTTTGTAGCATGGAGAGCGGACAAATGTCAACACTTGAACCTCCATCCAACATTACCCGCTTGACATAGTAGTTTTCGCATTTAACTGTTAGATGCAAAGCTTTGTTGTGAGCCGCTCCCTCTGGGGGTAAATCGTTCTTGCTGAAAGAGACCTGGTTGACGGCGAAGAACCTCTCCGTCATCCGTTCCAGTTGTTCAACTGAGGTCTCAACTGCACGTATGCTTCGTTCAGGGTCTTGAGTAAGATTTTTTGATGCTCGGTTGACCTCATCAGCAGAGATAGCATGGACACTTGCTCAGGGCACTTGCGCAGTTGATCTACTACTTCGTAGTCTGGCATTTTCATTTGTTGGAAGAAAACTTCCGCTTCTTCAACGCTCACAGGCTTTTTTTGTGGGAAGCGTCTTCGTGTTGCGTTGTTTAGCTCTTGAGTGTTCGAATACTTTCCAATGAAAGTATTTTCCGGAAGTTCCCCCGTGACTTCTTTACCTTTGTACGTTACCAACGTCCTCTGATAGTTCCACGTACTGTGGACAAGTTTGTCATTGGATTTTGTGGCACGCGTCCGATAACCACTGGCTCATTCAGCCGAGGTGGTTGAATCGTCCCCCGGACCACATAGACCCCCTTTGGTACGTACATAGGCTTTGCCCTTTTGACTTCGAAGCTCTACGGCTTCTCTGCTCGTCCTCGTGGGATGTAAAGAACTCCATTCTTCACAGGCACCGTCTTCTTCTCCACCTTCTTTTCAGGCTCGCACTTCACAGTACTACCTTTTCCCTTTTTTTTGGTTTCTAGGCTACTTCAGGCTTTTTCCCTGCGTCAACGATGGCGATTATAGCTTTCAAAGCAGGGTCAAATTCTCCGTCTTCGCAAATCATTCCGATCAACGGCCCGTTGTCGTGAGCAGGTAATGGATTGTTAGTCACATTTGGGACCTCCTCATCCCTTAGCACTATTTTCCCTTGCTCTATTAAATTCTCGACTACCCTTCTCAGAGCCTAGCAGTCATTTGTGTCATGTCCTTCTGCTCCTGAATGATAGGCGCATCTAACACTGGCTTTGTAAGAGGGTGATGTCGGATTGTGCCTTGTCTGAGGGACCGGCTGCAGGAAACCCAACTGGACTAGCTTCGGGAACAAAGTAGAGTATGGCTCACCGATGGGCGTGAAAGTCCGCCTTCTAGGTGGTTCCTGAGGGCGGAAATTATTTTGAGGAGGTTGTGGGTTATAGTAGTTGCGGTATGGAGGCTGATTTTTGGGAGGTGGAGCTTGGCCTCAATTGGCTTGCTGCAGAGGGTGGACATAAGGCTGAGTGTTCATAACCATGTAGGGTTGAGGAGCATAGGCCACACTTTGGTGGGGGTAGTAGTGTTGTGGGGCCCTTTCTGGAAAACGGGGCCTGGGATTACGGTATTCCCTTGCTTCTGATGCTGCCATGGCTGTTTCTTCTTTTTTATTTCCTCTCGCCATTCCTCCAGACCCGCTTTGGACGGCTTGGGAGGTTGCCCTTATAGCTGCCTGACTCAAAATTCTTCCCGTTTTTAGACCATTCTCCACCATCTCCCCAATCTTAATCGCTTCTGCGAAAGGCTTTCCCATGGCGGACATCATGTTTTGGAAATAGTCGGACTCTTGAGCCTGGAGAAAAGTAGTGACCATTTCTGTCTCGTCCATGGGAGGCTTCACCCTCGACGCCTGCTCGCGCCACTTAATAGCATATTCTCTAAAGCTCTCTGAAGGTTTCTTCTTCAAGATTGACAGAGAATTTCGGTCTGGTGCAATGTCGATGTTGTACTGGAACTGTCTCACGAAATCTCTGGCGAGATCATCCCATATATGCCATCGGGATATGTCCTGGTCCATGTACCATTCCGAGGCTATTCCCACCAGACTTTCTCCGAAATATGCCATTAGCAACTCCTCTTTTCCGCCGGCTCTCCGCAATTGGTTGCAATATTTCTTGAGATGAGCAATGGGGTCACCGTGTCCATCGTACTTCTCGAACTTTGGGGTCTTGAAACCCGCTGGTAGGTGGACGTGAGGGAACATGCATAGATCGGTGTAAGAGACGCTCTTCTGTCCGATCAAACCTTGCATGCTCTTCAGACTCTGCTCAAGGCTTCTCATTCTTTTGGCCATCTCCTCTTGTTCAGCCATTTTGGGGCTCTGATCTTGTATAGGTGTAAACTCGTACTGAGGCTGTGGAGGATGAGTGCTAGTGACGAACCGAGTTGGTTCCATTGAGAAGGATGGTGCTTGGAATGTAAACGAAGACGAGTCAAAATTTGGCTTGTATGTAGTAGGTTGTGCCGTGATTGGGCAGGGTGGTGTAGTAAAGATGTTTGTGTTTACATCTGTTGTTGACACTCGGGGATGAGAGTCAGAGGGCGATCCAGCAGAGAAGGCCGAAATGGTTGGGTATCCGAATGGGGTGGCAGGATAACTTATGGGGACATTAGAAGTCCCGCTTATCCTGGAGAATAACTCAGGGAATCCAGAGACGACGCTTGGTGGCTCTTTTTCGTTATTCCAGTCGTCCAGCATTTCCAACATGCGGAGCCGCGGGATTCTATTTTCCTCCGCAGTTGCGGATTCGGGCTTGAGGACGGCCGAGATAGAACTCTCCTCAGAAACAGGGATTGTTGGCAACGGAATTTCTGAAGACATTTCTATACTTCCTTTTGACCTTGTGAAGTAAGTGTGAGCACCGCCTCCTGACTCAACAACAGGTAATTGAACACTCCCTTTCGACCTCGTGAAATATGAGTGTGAGGCCAGACTTTCACCAAACCAACCGTCTTTTCCAAAAACCTGGAAGAACTCAACGACAAACGAACGGTTAATTCGAAACAAATAACAGATAGGCAATCTCATGTTGGGGCATGATGCACCTATACAGTTAAGTGGATTCCTACATGTTTGCGACGAAAGCATGCGTCATTCCAGCTTCCTTTTGGGATTCCCCTTTTTCTCTTTTTTTTTAATTATTTTTTATTATTATGTTTTTCTTTCTTCTTTTGTTACTGTTTTCGATTTTTGTGGTTAAAATGCGACCGGATCCGATAAGGATTGCCTACGTATCACGATGCCACGCGAATCAGATCATTACGTAGTTCAAAAACAAATGAGTGTAAGAAGAAACACACCTTTATTACTGAAATGATCTATTACAAACATCATTTTTGCAAAAGGAAAAGAAAACCTTGAAAGATAAACCTAGACTAAAACACCCTGATGCAAAAGGGCAGATAGGAAATGTTAAGGTACAGACTCGACTTATGAGTACATTATGGTTTTAAAAATTGGTGCCCGCGGGGCATCGTTCGGCCTCGCCGCGGTCCTAGGTGCGAGATCTCTTTCGAGTTGCTCCAACTCGTGCATGGTCTGCTTGACATAACCCATCACTGCTGAGAGAACGGTAACGCTGGTCATGTTCTCACACCGTAGACACCGTGTGATGATGGCGTGGGCAATGGCCCTGATCTTATCTCTAGTTTGTTTCTTCTCTATGAGTAGGCGTCTTATCCGATCACTGCATATCTTGAATACCTGAGAATCCTGTATATGCTGATTCTTCAGCTGCCGCACTTCTGCCTTCATTTGGGCCAACAAGTCGTAACAGTATCTGCTCTCCAATTGGAAAACCTCGGCCTGCTTAACTGCTTTAAACTCAAGTGTAGCCATCTCTCTCTTTATTTTAGCAACAGTTTTCTCGTGGTCGCATTTCAATTGGTTCAAGTATCGGTGATGCTTATCTACTCTTGTTCCCCACTGTGCCTTGAGCTCTGCCATGACCTTTTCAGATTCTTCTAAACCATCTCGCCATTCCCTGACTTCTCTTTTCAAACCCTTTATCAACTGCTGGTCTGATCGACTTCTGGGTTGTTCATCAAGAGACAATCTCAATTTTTGGATTTGGGCCTTAAGTTCTTCATTCTCTTGTATCAATCTATTCTTTTCGCTTCGATCCGCCGCGATTTGTACGCTGTTATTGAATTTCAGACTGTCAATTTGTAGTTTCAAATCACCGATCTCTGCCCGATACCCCTTTTCTTTTGCTAACCAGTTCCATTGCCCTTGGAACGATTCTACGAAATCTTTGAGATGCGGTCTCTTAGCTGGCCTTTCGCAGGACAGGTTACCTCTAAACCAAGTGTGATACCCCGGGGCAACTTCCCCTTTTGCTGTATCAATCACACAAGTGTTTGCTGTCAGATGTTGGCACTCACTCCAGATTTGGCGAACTTCTTCTTCGGGGAAATGACCGTCCGGACTGATTTCAATCACTTGGGTACTCAGATCTTCATCTTTCGGCACCACTTGATACCTCCCAAGTTGCCTCAAAATCCGATATGGTGTATAGGGTTGGATGCTTTTAAGTCCCATCAACAGAAAGTGGGGTCTGGTTGCCGGCATGTATATGATTTCCTCAATAGGCGACCATCCGAGCGTCCACTGGATTTGGCTGGCAGTGAGAGTTCAGAGAAATGAGGTCCATGATGTGACTCCCTCAGGTAAATTGAACCCTTTGATTCTTGTGTAGAATTATCCAATACAAGTTTTCTCGGGCGAACCGTAACCCAAGAGCGAGGAGCGGTGGCATAAATGATCGGTCATCCACATTTGCAATAGTAGGTTACATCCTTCGAAAAAGTCATCCCTGGCTCGACAAGCAGTGAGAGCCCGGAAAATTTCAGCCATAATCATAGGCGCCAGAGTACTTTTATCTTGGGTAAGCAAAGTACTGACGACCCCAGTTACTTTTAGATCAATGTTTCAGTCTTTCCTTGGGAACACTATAAGACCCAGAAAGGCTGTCATAAAAGCTACTAGCATGTGTTCGTCCCACTTCTGTCGGTTGCCTCTACTGCATAGTTTGAAATCCGGCTTATTGAATCCGCCCACGTGGCCGTATCCAGCATATATGAGGTGGAGACTGCAGAATCCTTTGGCAAGATCTGGATGGTGGAACGTTCGAGGTATTTTTAGGAAATCCAGAAACCGGTGTACCGTGACGGCCCTAGGTGCAATCAAGTATTTGAACCTTAAAGGAGCTTCATCACTTCCGATGTATCCTGCTATTTCTTCCAATGTCGGGGTGAGCCCAAAGTCCGAAAAATAAAATACGTTGTGTGCTGAATCCCAACAAGTGACCAATGATCTGATAATATCACCCCGAGGCTGAACGTTTAGTAAATCTGGGAGATCTTTCAGATATTTCCTTACTTTGTCTTGCCCCTCCTTGCCTAAGTCGTTCCACCATAATCGCAACTCAAAAGGGATCTTGGTCATTATTGAAAAAGGTTCGTTTTGTATCGTGCTCATCCTGCACATTTATTAGGGTGATTATGCCAAATAAAGAAAAAAATTATTAGACTCAAAAAATAAAATTATCTAGATCTTTTTTCAAGATTCCTCTTTTTTGCAAAATGGGAGGTTGGACCCGATGAGAGTTGCCTACGTATCTCACACCCTGTGAGAATCAAACCGGCGTAGTTCGTGCGGATCAGAAATAGGGGGAAACAAATAAAATCTTTTAAAGAAGAAAAAAAAAGAATATATATTTTTGTTTCTGAAAAGAGACTAAGGAAATATTTATGCCTTTTAACTTTTTCTTTTTTTTTCATTTTTTTTTTTTGAAATTTCGAAAATCTTTTAAAAGATACTATGAATGAAAAAAAAAATTTGAATTGTTTCCTCTTTTTTTTTTATATTTTGGATTTTGAGAGCGATTTAAAGGAATAAATCAAACTAAAATACAAACTTTGTTTTCATTTTTCTTTTTTCTTTTTTTTTTTAAGAAAATTCCGGTGAGGTTTTGACATTACTTGGACATTGGTTTTATTTCTCCAAAAATAAGTAATTATCTCCCTACCCTGCTATTCTTTTTTTTTGAAAATTTTTTGGAAACCGGTCAGCATGCAGATCCGAAGCAAATAGATGCGCAAAACAAACGGGATGCAGCAGGATGGTCTTTTCGTTTCAGGTTGTCTGTCCTAGACGGACCCAACCCCTGTGTTGAGTCCCCTATGTCGAATGCAACATGATGCTGATAAGCGTTCCTACTAGGGATCCGGCATGAGGTTTCGTTATACTAGGTTTATAACCTGGGTATATGTTCTAGACTGTGTACCCGAGCGAACAACTCGAGTCGAGGAGGGGGCAACTTACCGGGAACCAAAAGACCATCCGGCTTCGTAACTTATCCGTCCTCTTTCTTATTTCGGGTATTGACACTAACAGAATAGGGAGTCTCGACCAGCGAGCTTCTCCCCGGAGGTAAGAAGAGAAGGGTTTCGGCACAGTTTATATACAGTTCAGATAATATCAAAGCGGTAAAAGACAACATTTAGCACGTCATGCCAAAACATGTAACAAAGATCAGATAATAAAGCCAAATATAACAATTATTCTAAGCTCGAATTCTTGAACCCTGAACCAGAGGTTCTGGGTTATGTCCCCAGCAGAGTCGCCAGAGCTGTCACACCTCCTTTTTGTGCACCTATCCTGAAGAATAAAATGCGCGAGGGAGTTTTTTCAATTTAAGTGACAATGTTCGAAATGGGATTATTTATTTAATTCAGAGTCGCCACTTGGGAAAGGTTTGGCTTTTGGTGTCCCAAGTCACCGGTTTGTCTTGAATCCCGAATCGAGGAAAATATTCGACTTTTCCAAATGAAGTATGCGAACCAGAAATTCTAAGTAAGGAATTCTGTTGACCCGAGGGAAGGTGTTAGGCACCCTCGAATCCCGTGGTTCTAGCACGGTCGCTTAAATTGTTATAATGGCTAAATATCTGATTTAAATACATGTTATGACTTACGTGCTTTTATTAAGTTTAAACCGCTTTTATTATTATCATTTATTTTTATAGAATTGCAACGTCGCGAAAATGCATCTCGAACCACGTCACAATCAATGCACCCGTAGTTGTTAACACATTTCGACTCCGTTGAGATTTGAATTTGGGTCACATAAATGTGCACCCGAATTTAAGAATGTGATTTAATTATGTCGCGCCGAAAGAATCTAACGCGTTATTATCTTTGGGGAAGGCAGTGAAATTCACTAAACAGTCCATCCCAAATTCTAAGTATTTATTATGATCAATTATTGAGGGCCCTGCCGTTTGCATTTTTATTTGGCGAGGCTCGTCTCATTATTTTTAAAAAGGCAACCTTAGCACGACTACATTTCTATATTTGTTTTCTAAAAAATAAGAAAAATAAATCCTAAATCGTCACAAGCTTAAAAGAGGCGTACCATATTAAAGGCTAGATTGAGACGCGCATTTATTGAAAGGAACATTACTAGAAATTGTGAACCAAATCGAGGACGATGAAATAATATATCCAAACATGATTAATCATCCTATAGCTAAATTAATTCCCCATGATTATATGAACAAACGAATAATCGTCCGCGACTATTAGTGCTAGGATTAACTATAATCATTAATGCTCATTTGGGAGTTTATTTGATCTAGGCGCAAAAACATCTTACCCAAACTCATGCCTATTAAATTATTATTTTTTTCTCAAAATTGTTGCATTATTTCGAAACAATGAATCTATATTGAAACCTATATCGAAACAAGGAATCTAACAAGAGAGTCGGCGTACATGGCTAACCTGTTAACGTAACACCACATGAGAATTTGTTTGGGATACATTTATCTTGAAATCAAAAGGGACCGGATATAATAGATTTGACAGTTCAGAGGTCTAGACAAGAGTACATACAGATGCTTGCCATGATTCTATGTTATACTGTCATCACTAAATCAAACCCAATGGTTGTACACATGGAAATACATCTGATCTAACAACAATACTATCTAGTAGTCCATCTCAATTAGGATGTGTGTTAATTCATACAGAGCAATTGCAGTTGGAATGAACTTAAACAAATACAGGCTAACTACCATTCAACCTATTGTTATATTTTGAACACAAGTACTGTGAAGTAAACAACATTCATTTCTTTATTTCTACTTCAAACTTCAAGCTTTCAACAACACATGGTTTCAGAAGTGTGTACCTGGAAGTGCTTACAATTGAAAAAGAAGAGAAGTCAGTAGAGTAACAATGGAAACAGAAACAGCAGCAGTAACAACTGGTAACAGCAGAACAAATCCCAGTGCAAGATGCAACTATAGCCGATGGAAAAGTAGCAAAATGACAGCAGTAAACAGTGTAGTAGAAACAAAACTCCAGACAGACCAAAATCCAGGAATACTAATGCAACACACAACCAGTAACCTCAGTTAAAGACTTGGAAGAATCAGTATTGATTAAACAGGTTGAAAACAAATGAAATCCAAACAACAATAGGAAGAAACAGTTTCTGATTTTGTCCGTATGTTTTCTATTTCTTGTTTTCTCTCTATCTGTGTTTTTCTTTTTAAAATCCTGTCCCTATCTTTGTTTTCAAAAATCCCTCCCCCGTTCTAATGGAAGTTCTGCCTCTTTTATAGCCTAGCATCAGCCCTTTACAGTCTGTTAAACAACTCAGAACCCCATCCCATGTGTGTTGTCTTTCCACTCAAACCTTAAAAAGTAAACTCCTCCCATGATATTCCCCTGGCAGATCTATCTTTTAAGTGGGGTTTATTATTTCTAAACTAAATCAGGGTATGGACAGCAGGGGTGTGTTCTGACAGCACATGCTGTCCATTACATTGCAATGCACATGCTGCCCAAGGTTGAAAAAAAACAATGCCATCAATTAAATTAAAATCTAAAACCTGCAGCTATAAATTAACCCCTTAAATGTTTTTCTGATTTGGCTAAACAGATTAATACACAGTGGCAACAAACTAATCTGATTCAATAATGCTTCAGTAAAATCAAAATAGCCTGAGTCCAATTGTTGTTATTCCAGTCTGAAACTAATTGACGATGTATATCGACTCGACTGTACTAGTTATAACACATACAATCGAAGCCAATAATCAGAAATCTAACAGTATCAACGTGTGATTCAAATTATACTGACTGAACAAGGTTGTACTGGGGACTAATTAATCAATCAAATTTAAATTCAATTGATTGTACAGCTTACACACATACACACGATCAATAAGTGAAGAGGAACTTGACTAAATACAGAGGTCCGGGCAAGGTGGACAACACAGTTGACAAAAATTCAAAACATAAACTAAACAAAACATTTGGACATATAAACAGACATTCAATTACAACAGACAGGATGAACTGATAAAGAAAAAGAAAACAAAAATAACCTTCAAGCCTCGAAAAATCAGAAAGCCTTAGCTCGGATTTGAATCGAACTTTCTTGGGGTTGAACGGACTTTAATCGAAGTGTTCTCTACTGAGAACACTTCGATTAAGGTCCATTAGACCCTAATCATTTAGTTCAAATGGACACTGTTCGGGCTCAGGGTTCCTAGGGTTCTAAAGGGGCAAATTTGGGATTTGTGTTTCCCTGGTTAGATTCGGACCAAACCAAGCATGGTTTGGTCACGAGGAAGGTCAGGGGAGTGTCTGGTATGAACCTAGGGTTGACCGGTGTAGATCGAGTTTTGCTCGAATCTTCAAATGAAGATTCGAGAACCTGGGGTTTGATTCGAGGCAAAAGGATAACAGATCTATGCTCAGGATGATGAGGCGGTCCTATGGTGTTAAGGTGGGGTCACCGGCGTCCATGTCGCCGGGATTAATGGTGAGGGGAAAGGGGGCGGCTAGGGTTCCTAAGGTTTTTGGGTCTGTGGAGGGGATGAGGACGAAGGAGGGGTGTTTGGATAGGGGGTGGGGTATGAGAGGAAAGTTTATATATGGGGTGGATGGCTTGATCTCAGCCGTTAGATCAATCGAGATCAACGGCCTGGATCTGAAGGTTTAAATGAAACGATGTCGTTTGGCTTAGTAAGGGTCAGGGTTGGTTCGGGTAGAACGGGTCGGGTTTATTTGTGGGTACGGGGGATATGATGAGGGCCGTTAGATCAGGGTTGCTTGAACGGCTGAGATGAGTTGCCCCCTGAAACGACGTAGTTTTGGTGTCAAACTACGTCGTTTGGAGGCCTGGAGATGGGTCTGTTGGACCGGTTGCTTGGGCTGCTTGTTTGGGCCTCAGATTTTAAAATGGGAAACCAGCCCAAATCTATTTAAAACAAAATGCACTCTTTTCTTTTATTTCTGATTTTAAAAACATAAAACCTAATTAAACAAAATCAAACCTCATTAATCAACACTTAAAACAATTATTACACACATATTAAAATATTAAAAATAGGGAAAATCACACCAAGGCAAACAAATAGGGCAAAAGGTGCATATTTTGTGATTTTTCTTTTAATAAACGGATTATGGTTCAACTACACACGACACACGGTTTTTTTTTGTGTTTGATATAAAAATAAAAATGGACAAGATCACAAATAATTAACAAAAATGCCACGTAAAAATCCAAAAAATTGTACAGCAGGACCATTTATTTCTTTTGGAGTGATTGTCGCGTAAAACAAAAATCACGTGCTCACAATTATATTGGAGTTCCAGGATAAGTATGCTGGAACTCCAGCATAATATGATGGAGTTCCAGCATAATATACTGGAGTTCCAGCAAGTATACCGGTCTAGCATAATATACTGGAGTTTGGAGCACCGGTGCTCCAGTCTCCAGTATATTATACTGGAGCCAGCAAAGTATATCGGTCCAGCATAATATGCTGGAGTTCATAGACAGGTGCACCAAACTCCAGTATATTATGCTGGACCGGTCTTTATTGCAGCAAAATAGTGGCTAATTTTTATTGACTTGGTAAACGCTGGCTATTTTTGAGTGACCAATCCGAAAACTGGCTATACCATGCTATTTTTACCAGAATTTTGGTTTTGAGGCCCATTATTCGCCAGAAGAGGCCCTAAGTCAAAAAGCCTCATTAAGATGAAATGTTACTTAAAATTCATAAGGAAACATGATGAAAAGAAACTAGTTAAATCACTGGAGAGACTACTCTTCTTTATGAGCTTAAATTGCAGTTAGTTTTTCTATTGTTATTCGTAAACAGTTTTCAAAAATATGGAATATTGGAATTAAACCTAGATTAATTAGCAATCCCAAATTGTCTAGGATTTGATATTTGTTAGTTTCTTTATTCCATGTCTAAATAGGATTTGTAATCAAAATGATTGGAAATAGGTTTCCAATTTCTAGTCAAACTAGGTTTTGTACTCTCTTATAAATAAGGGTGGTGGTGTTGCGATTATTAGTAAACAAACAAAATCTCCTACCTCCTCTCTTTAATTTGCAAGATTTTTTCTATTTAAATCCCTTTCAAATTGTAGGAAGCAGTCTTGACATTCATTCTTATGGCGATCAGAATACACGGAACATGATTGAAGGAAATAATGAAGACAATGAAACAACCATTTAGTCCAAGTGAAATCAAATGTCTTATGCTCCAGCTTTTGGAGGGGTGTCAAGAATCTTCATGATAATTCAGTCATTCACCGTTACCTGAAAACTTCAAATTTGCTTCTAAACAGCCGAGGTGAATTGAAGATTTGTCAGTCTGGTTTAACTCGTAAACATAATGGAAACCTTCTGTACAGTGCGCCTGAACTTCTGTTGGGAGCCAAACATTATTCTATTGCAATGGACATGTGGTCTGTGGGTTGTATTATGGCCGAGTTACTATCCAATGAACCGCTCTTCAACGGATCAGGGACATTAACTGAACAAATTTACCACATCTGCAGAATTCTTGGCACTCCAAATAAGACAACTTGGCCTGGATTTTCTAAACTTACTGGGGTTGGAGTAAAGGTGGTCAACTTTGCAAAACAATATCAGGAAAATTTGTTACGTAAAAAAATCCCGGCGACGTCCTTTACGGGGTGTTGTTCCTCTGTACTTGTAAATAATGATTCTGGAAATTAGAACGTTAGCTTATAAACGTAAATATAAATAAAAAACAGAAATTAATTCGAGCCCACTGAATTCACAGTATTTCCTTAAGGAATTTAATCCCCTCCTAGTACCCAAGGTTATAGATTATTTCCTCCCAGGATAGAACGAATTACACACTGGTGTAGCGGTACTTCAAACCCCAGTGTTTCAGCGAACACAAAGTTCGGCAACAAATCACACTTGTGGATGTTTTGTTTGTAGTTAAAAACAATGCAGAATAAGGAGGACAACTCAGAAGTCGAATGAAAATTCTGAGAGGAAGGAATGCAAAGTATAGCCAATGTTGAAATCTTACTGAAGAGAATATCAAATTGCAATTCGTTTTTCCAGTGTATACGCAGTGTATACAGAGTGTATATCCAGTATATGCAGAGTGTATATCTAGTGTATACAGAGTGTATATTAAGTGTATACAGAGTGTATATTAAGTGTATACAGAGTGTTTCAAGTGTTTTTTCCGATGTGTTCTTCTTTCTCTCCAACCTATGCTCTATTTATAGCAATTATTTGAGAGAAATCCGTCCCTTCCATGGTGCAACAAGCACTAGATCATGGAGAAAGCACTTACATGGTGGTATATACACTTGCTTGGTGGGAGGAGCATTTGCACCATTGTGGGAGGTGCACTAGGCTGCTTATTGCTTGGTGTTGCAATATAATACACGGATTGGAATACATCCGTTACAAACACGGATTATATCACGTTAATATTCACTATTAACAAATAAATTTGGTCCAAAAAATTAATCAATCGATCGATCATTTGACCAAATCCGAATCCAAATCCCATTTCCCATTCACTCTAATTTTAAGACTATTTTATCTTAAACAAAAACTCAACAATCCCCCACATGAATGGTGTCACACCTCCTTTTTCCGGCCCCGCGAGGGTGCGAAGGAGTTTTCTCCAATTAAAGGACAGTCGAAACGAGATTTATTTGTTTGTTTCAGAGTCGCCACCTGGGAATTTTAAGGCGTCCCAAGTCACCGGTTTTAATCCCTGAATCGAGGAGAATATGACTCTGTTTGTTATTTTGCGAACCAGAAATCCTGAGTAAGGAATTCTGTTAATTCGGGAGAAGGTGTTAGGCATTCCCGAATTCCGTGGTTCTAGCACGGTCGCTTAACCATTTTTATATTTGGCTTAATTATCTTGATTTACTAAATACATTTTTTCTTGTTTCCCGATTTTATTACCGCTTTTGTTTATATTGTTTACAATTATGTAAACGAATCACGCGTACGTATATTCGTATTATATACCCTTTGTAGAGAATCGTGTCACGCATACGTGTACACAGAAAGGTTGATAATATTTTTGTATATATAAAAAATATGATGTACGCAATTGTGCTTAAAATAAAATCAAGAACATTCGCCCCTTTTGTATGATTAAGTAGTGAACCGCACATCTCGGATTTTTATGAAATTAATTTAATATCTTCCGACGAATCTTTTTTATTAAAATTTTGGCTCAAATTTGCGCGAACGCATAATCCGTACTGCCTTAAAAATGTAATTTAGGCCACGCAAACGTATCCCTAATTTCACAAAATATTCTTGATGGTAGTATAAATTTTTCCACAAATTGTTTATTGCATCCATATTTTATGTGAAAATCATGAGAAATCAATATTTTTCTAGTCTCTAAATTCCTCGAAAAGAATTCACAATTTATTGGACGTTGATCGCAAATTATATTTTTCGCGTATAAATTGTAGTCCTCCAAGCCATTCAAATTTAAAGAGTAAAAATAAACGTGTGATTAATACTACCATTTTTTCGTAAATACAATATATGTATACCCAAAATGTGAATGGCGTATAAAACTAAAAAGTTTGATTCATGAAAGGAAGTGATATTTTCTAAGAATTTTCATTATTCTATTTGTAGCGAATGCTATTTTTACGTATCTTGACATAAAATGTTGCAATTCTTTCTTATACATCCCATCTCATTCTCATATACTTGTTTTTAGTCCAAAGTTATAATTGCTTAGTTAATTTGTTTACAATGATAAATAATCAAATTGGTGAGAAAGAGAACTATTATACAAATTGACTCAATAAAATGGCATTACATGCAACGTAGTGGTATGTCCGAACCATTCATCATATTCCAACATCATAAACGAGACGGATTATATCAATTCGCATTTCTACCATGGCTATTCACATAACCGTTATTATGTCATCTATGAACGAAATACAATTAACATTATCTAGCCTTAAACAAAATCGGATATTTGACAAAATAAGCTAATAATATAGTTTTTTTTTATATTTCTACACTATTCTTTATTTAGCTAACAACATCACAAGATCGAATTAATGGCCAACTTTCTACCATGTTGACAATTCGAACATAACTTATACTTAACGAAATGCTAAAATAGATAACATTATTACAACCCTTATATGAACTTAAAAGGGAATGATTGACTAATAGTCATCATGTCAAGCATACTACTATATTAACCAACTGAAACAAAACTACAATTTAAACTAATAGACTTAAACGAGTAGAAGACATAATATTAATTCCAAACTTTATTCATTTTTGCAATTTTGAAACTTTCCACAGCACGAGTCTAAAGATATATACCTGGAAATGAGGGTAAATGAGGCAAATTTCAGCAGTAGCAGCAGTAACAAAATCAGCAGAAAATGCCAAATAACTCGGCAGATTTGAGCAACATAACAAGACCCGTGAAGCCCAGACGTATAGTGGCAGGAATTTTAGGAAATTTCAGATTTAACCCAAGCAATATCAAAAAACAGACCCGGACAGATTCAAGAAGCAATGTTTCAGATTTTCTTTCTTTTTCTTCTATTTTTCTGTTCCAGATTCTTTCTTCTTTTATTTTTCTTAGTTCTGTTTTCTTTTTTCTTTTTTTCTTAATCTCTCTTTCAGATTCCTCTCTATATTTCTCTATCTGTCTTTTTTTCAAAATCCCAGCTCCTCTTCTTATATATCTACTCCCCTAATGTTGCCCGGACCCCTTCTTTCTTTTAAAATCAGAAAATCCCACTAAAATTCTGTTTTATTACTTTAAATCCCATTAAGTAAAACTTTTCCTGATTTTCAGCACTCCCATTACCCTTTGTTTCCCATTATCTCATTAAATTATATCCATTAACACTCCATTATCAGCACACTACTATTATCATATTACTCTCACTGTTTTATTCCCAGAAATACCCCTGAAATCCTACTGTTATTACTGACCCAGACTAAAAACTGCCCAAACCTTAAAAATTGTTTAAACTAATCTGCCTAACATCAAACAGCTATTATATCCTCATAGATTGTTCTAAACAAAGAAATGTACTCTATGATTGAGACAGTATACCACATTTCTAATAACTGATTGACAAGGATTGAATTCAAACATGGAATTCACAGACTGAACATTGAACTTGAATAAAACATACTAACATTACACAGAACCTGCAGGATCATTTCGACTGAAATTCAAAACTGAACTAAGATCAACAAATGCAGGGGCATTGTCAGTATTGACATTGCCTGAAACTAACTGCTCAAAAACCAACACACGTATTTTTGACAAACTTTCTGACTTATCAAACAAGAACCAACTGATTACAACGAAATGCTAATAACCAATCCAAAACAGATAAACAGGTTGTTACAATCAGCATTAATGGAAATAAGAATTTACAAAACAACTAATCGACGAACTTAATCGAGTCGATTATACATATTGTAAACAATCATAACCAACAGGGACAATGCTATAATTTGATCTCATAAACGGGTATGGGATAGAATCACAGAACCAAATAAACAAAATATGAAAATTACACAGGCTACTGAAACAGTCAACAATATACACATAAAATACAGAAAGGAGTAGGAAAAATACCTTTGAACCTTCAAATTTATACGGACAAAAACACAACTTTGGATTCGGACATTTTTGAGGTTGAACAGACTTTATTCGAAGTATTCTCAATTGAGAATACCTCGATTAAAGTCTCTTAGACCTCAATCCCTCATTTAATTTGGGCAAATTCCATGTTTTGAAATTTTTAGGGTTTCTGATTCTTTGATCTGAAATTCGAACACTTCTGGATATATTCAAACCAAACCAATGGTGTTTTAGGCACGAGGGAAGTCAGGTGGATAAATGGTGTGAGTTTGAGGTAGGTTGGGGTAGGGTTGGGTTTCACTCGAATCTTCAAATGAAGATTCTAGAAGCTCTGAGGTGATTCGAAGCCAACGAACAACAGATCCGTAATGAGGGTAGTTAGGGGAAGCTAGGGTGTTAATTTGGAGGCCATTGGAGAAAGTTGGGTTTTCAGACCAACCTTCAATCGAAGATTCGAGACATTGGGGCCTGATTCGAGGTATATGGGTTATGGATTTGGAACGGGGAGGTTGAGAGGAGTCGAGGGTGTTAAGGTGGGGTTGTTTGGACCACTAGAACCGCCGTGAGGCGATTTCCGGTGGGCGATGCACGGTGGTGGACGGTGGAGTTCATCTGATCTCTTGAAAGAAATGATGAACAGGACAGGGGGTGGGGTGTTTGGTTTGGGGGGCTGAGGTAGGATTTAGGCTTTTATAGGGGTGGGGTGGATTGATCTTGACCGTTAGATCAAACACGATCCACGGTCAAGATCAATTCACTTAACCAAATGATGTCGTTTGGTTTAAGTTGGGGGAAAGGGGTCGGCCCGGGCAATGGATCGGGTAGGGGTTACGGGTAGAGGGTGTGGACTATCAACCGTTGGATTGATTTAATCCAACGGCCCTTGATGAAATATGACCAAACGTTGTCGTTTGGTTTGGTTGAATTGGACCGGACATGGGGCGTTTGGATTGGGCTGTGGGGAAGTTGATTTTGTTTGGGCCTGGACTTCAGTCCAGGTCCGAATTGTTTACCTTTATAACCTATTTTTCATTTCCTAATTTTACTCTTAATTATTAAATCCCTAATTTTAATTATAAAAACAAAATTATCCTTACAAAACATTAAATCACCCCTTTAACAAACATTAATATACAAGACAAATCATTAATCACACAATGGCATATTTAAATGACGAACAAATAAGATAAATGCATATTTTTTGTGATTTTTAATTAACTCTTAAATGCATAATTAAATCCTAGATATGCATGCAACATGTATTTTTATTTTATTTTTCATTTAATTATAACAAAGTAAATATTTACGGACAAAACACAAATAATTAATAAATGCCACATAAATTCTAAAAATCGCATACTAAGAGAATTTTGTTTTATTTTTTGATTTATTTTAGAGTATTTTTCCTGAAGCAAAAATCACGTGCTCACAGTTGCCCATCTTTGTGCGGAAACTCGAAGAGTTTTCGTGCAAAGATAAAGTGAGCGGATACGAGCGATTTTTGCCTGTTCGAATACTCTGTGGGAAGCACTTTTTGAAAGATTTGACTGAACCTCTACTTCAAAGGTTTCCTACATATCCTTGGCTATAAAGGAATCAGGTCAATGTAGTTCGGGAAGTTTTGGGTAGCTGGGACTACCATGGGACTGTGATGCTACTGCTGTTTCGTGCTGCTTTTACTGCTTGCTGACCTCCTTATTACACTCTGCTTTAAAGGTAAAACAAAAAGCTAAACTAGACTATGGTATATGAATTACAAAATCTTATCTAGATCATACCCTTGCGTTTCTTGTTGTCTTGATGTCTTGGTGATTCTTGGGCATCCTTTGCTTTTGACTTGTTCCGCATTTCCTTTCATTTTGTCTCGTATTTCCTTTATCTATTTGGGACTCTTGTTGTTTCCTGCTGGGGATTTGGTTGGACTCCTCTGCTTTATTCACTTTACGTGTGCTCCTTTCTCATATGGGCGGGCTTTTGACTTCAACCCGTAATGTCAAAATACATTGCCATTCTGTTCTTCAGGTGGGCGCCTGATTGCTGATACTTCAATTGTATTCCCTTATTCTCCAGGTGGGCGCCTGACTGTTGATGCTTCAATTGTATTCCCTTATTCTCCAAGTGGGCGCCTGACTGTTGATGCTTCAATTGTATTCCCTTATTCTCCAGGTGGGCGCCTGACTGCTGATGCTTCAAATGTATTCCCTTATTCTCCAGGTGGGCGCCTGACTGCTGATGCTTCAAATGTATTCCCTTATTCTCCAGGTGGGCGCCTGATTGCTAACATTTCAAACCTTCATCCTTGGTCTCCAGGTGGACGCCTGATTGCTATTTTCTTTCCTCATCCTTGTTCTCCAGGCGGACGCCTGATTGCCTTTTTAATTCTTCATCCTTGTTCTCCAGGTGGATGCCTGATTGCTATTTCCTTTCTCCATCCTTGTTCTCCAGGTGGACGCCTGATTTCTTCTTCAATTCTTCATCCTTGTTCTCTAGGTGGACGCCTGATTTCTTCTTCAATTCTTCATCCTTGTTCTCCAGGTGGACGCCTGATTGCCTTTTCAATTCTTTATCCTTGTTCTCCAGGTGGACGCCTGATTGCTATTTCCTTTCTTTATCCTTGTTCTCCAGGTGGACGCCTGATTGTTATTTCCTTTCTTCATCCTTGTTCTCCAGGTGGACGCCTGATTGCCTTTTCAATTCTTTATCCTTGTTCTCCAGGTGGACGCCTGATTGCTATTTCTTTTCTTCATCCTTGTTCTCCAGGTGGACGCCTAATTTCTTCTTCCTTTCTTCATCCTTGTTCTCCAGGTGGACGCCTGATTGCCTTTTCAATTCTTTATCCTTGTTCTCCAGGTGGACGCCTGATTGCTATTTCTTTTCTTCATCCTTGTTCTCCAGGTGGACGCCTGATTTCTTCTTCCTTTCTTCATCCTTGTTCTCCAGGTGGACGCCTGATTTCTTCTTCGATTCTTCATCCTTGTTCTCCAGGTGGACGCCTGATTGCCATTTCCTTTCTTCATCCTTGTTCTCCAGGTGGACGCATGATTTCTTCTTCCTTCACCGGGTGTTTCCTGACACGAATGTTGTTTTGCCCCTGTTTCAAATCAAAGAAAACTTTGTTAGTTTAAAGCAGGGTGGTTAGTTGGGGCATTCTTGCCGATGGTGGGGTTTCTCTTTGTCTTGTTTTACTGCCTTGGAATGGTTGAAAAAAACTGTTTTGTCCTTGTAATTGATCCTTAACTATAGGATACCCAACTGTTGTTTTCCTTTAAATTGTAATCATATGTTTCTCCTGACATTGCTGAACCACTTTTTGATTCCACTTTTCTTACACCCATATCTTATTTTTATCCTATTACCTCCTGTCCATCATGGCCGTATTTTGTCCTATGCAATCTTGAATCTTGGTAGTATACCTTGACATTCCTTCTTATTTGTTTGGAACAAAACTCATCTCAAAAGCTTTAGAAGAGTAAGATTATTAGTGACGAAAACATGACGATTTCGACAATCTAGAATGAAAAGAAAAATCCAAAATTGGATGACTATTGGAGAAAGAATAAAGAACTTATCTAATTGGAGTCACTGGCACCAATGATCAGGGTATGCATTTTGGATTAATCAACCCAGTCTTTTTAACCAATCTCTTTTCAATTGTTTCATTTTGTTTTCCCAAATTTCTACAACCCAATTTTTCTTTTGCCAATTTACAAACCTTATTCGGATTGCAGTATCTAAAAGAGTTTTCACCGGCAAACCTTCCTCATTTGTTTATTTCTTCATTCCTTTTCGCCTTATGGTGCCTGCGAAGGTTTTCACCAATAAGACTCTCTCATTTCACTTTCTCTCAACTTCCGTCGTCTCATGGTGCCCGTGGGTTTTCACCTATAAGACTCTCATTTTCATCGCTTTTCTTGTTTAGACCAGAGTGTTATGAACCATCTTCATTTGCTCGACTTGGCATTTTTCTAAGATTGATCGAAAGGTCTTTTTGGTATGTGGTTGGAATCAAAAGTTAAACAATTTTGATGTGGGTTTACAATTACAACTCCTGGAATCTTTTTCTTATTTCCAATACAATTCCTGCCCCAGTTTCTTGATTGGGGTCTCTTGATGTTTCTTTTTGTGCACATTATGCATATCGTGCACCCTAGCCGTGAGACGCCTATGTATCCTTCTTTGAGGAATCAGGTCAAACGTAGTTCACTACAATAATAGTGATTTTCTATTTTTCTTCTCTTTTTTTATAATTTTTTTTTATTTGATTTTCATTGATTCCAAGAGAGGGTAAGAAAGAAACGAATGTGGCTCAAAGGGGAAGCAAAGGGTATAGTGTTTGGATAGCAGAATAAATTGCCTTTGTCATTCCAATCTTCGAAATAATGCCGAATACAAACATTTAATAATTATACCAAAGAAAAATCATGCATAATATCTCTTTACTGCATCAGAATTGATAGCCATGTCTATGCATTTTCCTTCAACATCTGTTAAACATAATGCACCATTGGACAATACTCTGGTCACAATGAACGGTCCTTGCCAATTTGGGGCAAATTTGCCCTTTGCTTCAACCTGATGTGGAAGAATACGTTTCAGCACATGCTGACCTACTTCAAACTTCCGGGGACGCACCTTTTAGTTGTATGCTCTTGCTATTCTTCTTTGATACAATTGGCCATGACATACTGCTGCCAATCATTTTTCATCAATCAAGTTTAACTATTCCAAACGGGTTTTGACCCATTCGTCATCATCAATCTTAGCTTCGGCGATGATCCGAAGGGAAGGAATTTCAACTTATGCAGGAATTACCGCCTCGGTGCCATATACCAACAAATAAGGAGTCGCCCCTACTGAAGTACGAACAGTAGTACGATATCCCAACTACGCAAATGGTAATTTTTCGTGCCATTGTTTTGAACCTTCTACCATTTTCCGAAGTATTTTCTTTACGTTTTGTTGGCTGCCTCGACTGCTCCATTCGCTTTGGGCCGATATGGGGTAGAATTGTGATGTATAATCTTAAACTGTTGACATACTTCCCTCATTAAGTTACTGTTAAGATTAGCACCGTTATCTGTGATGATCACCTTTGGGATTCCAAATCGACATATGATATTTGAGTGAACAAAGTTGACCACAGCTTTCTTGGTCACTGATTTGAATGTTTTGGCTTCAACCCATTTGGTAAAATAATCAATGGCTACCAGAATGAACCTGTGCCCATTGGATGCTGCCGACTCAATTGGTCCAATCACATCCATGCCCCAGGCGACGAAGGGCCACGGTGCCGACATTGTGTGCAACTCGGATGGTGGAGAATGAATCAAATCCCCGTGTATCTGGCATTGATGACACTTGCGCACAAAACTGATACAATCTCGCTCCATGGTAAGCCAATAGTAACCAGCTCAGAGAATTTTCTTTGCCAACACATATCCGCTCATGTGGGGTCCGCAAACTCCCGAATGTACTTCAGACATGACAGCCGTAGCTTGTCTGGCGTCTATGCATATTAATAATCCAAGGTCTGGTGTTCTTTTATACAAAACTCCTCCGCTTAAGAAGAATCCATTTGCCAATCACCTAATGGTTCTCTTTTGATCCCCTGTGGCTTGTGCTGGATATATCCCTATTCTGATATACTCCTTGATGTCGTGGAACCATGGTTCACCGTCAAATTCCTCTTCAACCATATTGCAGTAAGCGTGCTGATCGTGGACTTGAATATGCAGTGGATCCACATAAGCTTTGTCCGGATGGTGCAACATTGATGCCAGGGTAGCCAATGCATCGGCAACCTCATTATGGATCCTTGGAATATGCCGGAACTCCACTGATTGAAACCGCTGACAAAGATCATGTAGACATTGTAGGTATGGTATGAGCTTCAAGTCTCGGGTTTCCCATTCTCCTTGAATTTGATGTACCGGAAGATCCGAATCTCTCATGACTAAGATTTCCTGGATACCCATGTCTGCGGCTAGCCTTAACCCCAAAATACAAGCTTCATATTCAGCCATATTATTGGTGCAATAAAATCGAAGTTGAGCCGTAACAGGATAGTGATGCCCGGTCTCAGAAATAATTACAGCTCTTATCCCAACTCCTTTCATGTTAGCAGCCCCATCAAAGAAAAATTTCCAGCCGGGTTTTTCATTTTGCTCCATCTCATCGATATACATTATTTCTTCATTGGGAAAATAAGTCTTCAATGGCTCGTATTCCTCGTCGACCGGGTTTTCGGCTAAATGATCGGCCAATGCTTGGGCTTTCATCGCAGTCCGAGTCACATAGATGATGTCGAATTCTGTGAGCAATATCTGCCGCTTTGAAAGTCTCCCTGCTGGCATAGGCTTTTGAAAAATATATTTCAACGGATCCAGACGCGAAATGAGGTAAGTAGTGTGGGATGACAAATAGTGTTTCAATTTGTGAGCTACCCAAGTTAGGGCGCAACATGTCTTTTCCAGATGAGTGTACTTAACCTCATAAGCTGTGAATTTCTTGCTAAGGTAGTAGATGGCCTGTTCTTTTCTGCCGGTGAGGTCATGTTGCCCCAATACACAACCAAATGAATTTTCCAAGACCGTCAAGTAAAGAATCAGAGGTCTTCCTGGCTCTGGCGGAACCAGCACGGGTGGGTTCGACAAGTATCCTTTTATCTTATCAAACGCTTTTTGACACTCATCGGTCCATTTGACCGCAACATCCTTTTTCAACAATTTGAAAATAGGCTCACAGGTTGTCGTGAGCTGAGCAATAAACCTGCTGATGTAATTCAACCTCCCCAACAAACTCATTACTTCAGTTTTGTTCCTTGGAGGTGGAAATTCTTGGATGGCTTTGATTTTTGATGAGTCTAGCTCGATGCCTCGCCGACTGACTATGAATCCCAGCAACTTTCCAGATGGAACTCCAAATGCGCATTTGGCAGGGTTAAGCTTGAGGTTGTACCTGCGAAGTCTTAAGAAGAATTTCCTCAAATCCCCAACGTGGTCGGCTTGATGCTTTGATTTTATGATCACATCGTCCACGTATACCTCAATCTCCTTGTGTATCATATCATAAAACACCGTGGTCATTGCTCTCATGTAAGTTGCCCCAGCGTTCTTCAAACCGAATGGCATTACCCGGTAGCAATAAGTTCCCCATAGTGTGATGAATGCCGTCTTTTCTGCATCTTCTTCATCCATTGGAATTTGATGATACCCGGCATAACAATCCACGAAAGATCCTATCTCATGCTTGGCACAATTATCGATCAAAATATGGATATTGGGTAATGGGAAATTATCCTTCGGACTTGCTTTGTTGAGATTGCGGTAGTCGATGCATACTCTAATTTTGTCGTCTTTCTTTGGCACAGGAACGATATTAGCCAACCAAACAGGATATTGAGTGACTCGAATGACCTTTGCCTCCAACTGTTTGGTGATTTCTTCTTTAATTTTCACACTCATATCAGGCTTGAACTTTCTCAACTTTTGCTTGACAGGAGGCACCATTGGATCGGTGGGCAATTTGTGAACCACTAAATCAGTGCTCAAGCCTGGCATGTCGTCATATGACCATGCAAAAACATCTTTGAATTCTATGAGTGCCTTAATTAACTCTTCTCGGATCTTTGGTTCGAGATGGACACTTATTTTAGTTTCTCAGATATTATTCGTGTCCCCTATATTGATGTCTTCGGTATCACTCAGGTTAGGTTTGCTTTTTTCTTCAAAATGAATTAACTCTTTACTAATCTCTTCGAAAGCCTCATCCTCATCATATTCTGATTCATAATCACAATATATTTCTTGAATTATTATTTCGGAACCAGATTGATTTTTAAGACTGGGCTGAGGATTCCTCATGCATGTCATATCACTAGAGCCAGCGTAAAAAGAACTGTACAGAAAAAAGAAGAAAAAGAAAAGAAAACTATCAGGAATGATAATGAAAAAGGAAACTGTATTTTATTGGATGATGAAAGATAACAAGGTTTGCACACTTCAAACAAACTGTAAGATAAGCATTGGGATTACAACCCTGAGGTAACCAAACAAACTGAAGGAAAATCAAAAATAAACTACCAAGACTCCTTTCGAATGGGGAGAGGAGTGGCTTTTCAATTATTAAGCTTTGTTTCTGGCCCAACGAATTGAACTTCTGCGTTGCTACAACCTTCCCCGCTTTCCACCATATTCACATCGTCAAACAATTTCTCGAATCTTTCAATTAATTCCTCCTCAAGATTGACCAGGGATTTAGGAATTGTTGTTATCGGGTGATTTTTAGCACCAGTCTTGACAAAAGACTTTGATAGATGTGGGACTGGTTTTGGAAGAACTCATGCCTTTTGTTTCAGCTTTCTGGCCTTGCTCACGTCTGTGACAGTGGGTATGAATCCCAAACCAAATATTCCCTAGTTCTAGGGGAGAGATACTGGTTGAATAATTCCTTACAAAGATGAGCCCAAACCTTTGCCGGGTACAAAACCATTTTTTAACATTTCATAGGCTACCATGACTGATGCAGAGGTTATCTTTGGATTCGGAAGGTACTTCCCCTCTGGAATTTTCTCTACCGACACTGTGTCGGACACTTGGTATACCCATGGTCCCTGGTCATTTTCTATTCTCTCGACCGGTACAATGGCACTGCTGTGAGCATTTAAACTGTCCTCCCCATGCACAACTATTTCCTGTTGATCCCATTCAAACTTGACCGCCTGGTGTAGTGTTGACGGGACTGCTTTGGCAGCATGGATCCATGGTCGACCCAACAGCAAATTATAAGAAACAGTTATATCCAACACTTGAAACTCCATCGTGAATTCAACTAGCCCTATTGTCAGCTCCAGCACTATGTCGCCAAATGAATCTCTGCTTCCACCGTCAAACCCCCGTACGCAAATACTATTTTTCTGGATCCTCTCCTCTTTTATTTTCAATTTTCTTAAAGTGGAGAGAGGGCAGATGTTTGCACTTGACCCGTTGTCAACCAATACCCGGAATACTACAGAGTTTTCACATTTCACAGTGAGGTAAAGAGCTCTGTTGTGCTCAGTACCTTCCATAGGCAATTCATCATCAGAAAATGTAATTCTGTTTGCCTCAAAGATTCTGTTGGCTATTCTTCCCAAATGATTTACAGAGATTTTATCGGGAACGTGAGCCTCATTCAGGATTTTCATCAAAGCCAGACGGTGCTCCTCTGAATGGATCAGTAATGACAATAATGAAATTTGAGCGGGCGTCTTCTTCAGTTGATCCACAACAGAATAGTCATGGAGCTTCATTTTTCTTAAAAACTCTTCCGCTTCTTCTTCCGTCACAGCTTTCTTTATTGGTGTTGGATTATTTTTAGTTTTTCTTAACTCTTCGGGAGTAAAACATCTTCCCGAACGAGTCAAGCCTTGCACCTCACAGACTTCTTCCTTGACTTCTTTTCCCTTGTACATTACTGTCACCCGTTCATAGTTCCATGGAATGGCCTTGTTGTTGATCACCGGTAACTGGGTTACAGGTTTGATAATAACCCGATCTATATGGGCTCCTTCCACGACTACAATGGGTTTGCTGGCGACCCCTGGTACTATCACTTTCGACCTTTCTTGCTTTGTGGCAACTTTGCTCGAAGATCCCTTCTCGACTACCACAGATGGTTCATTACCATTTCTGTTCTGCTTAGGTACCGACTTCTTCTCTGTTAACTGCTTATCTGGCTTGGCTTCATGAGACCTGATCATCATGACGGTTTGTGACGGCTTCTTTGTTTCCCCATCAGCCTGTACTATTTCTATCATATTGGCCTCCTGATGGGCTGGCATTGGATTTCTGTTGATATTGGGAGCTTCGGGGGTTTGAACCTCAATTTTATTAGTATCAATCAGCTCTTGTATTGCATTCTTTAAATGCCAGCATTTTTCCGTATCATGGCCTGGTGTACCAGAACAATACTCACAGCTAATGGTGTAGTCCAGATTCTTTGGAAGAGGATTGGGTAACTTGGATTGTATTGGTCTTAGCATGTCTAGCTGTCTCAGCCTGTGGAACAGACTAGTGTAGGACTCTCCCAATGGAGTGAAGGTTTTCCTTTTCTGCCCCCTTTCACCCCTGAATACTGGACTAGGCCTGAAACCTGGTCCGGAGTGGGCTCGCGGATAAGGGTAGGTACTTGGTATGACATGAGCACGCCAATTAGCGTGAGCAGGTGGCTGATTGTATGCTTGTGCATGGTTAATGGAAAAATGAGGTTCCGAAGGGTGATAGTAGTGTTGGGGTGAATTGTGGTGGTAAGTTGATTGGTGAGGTCGATGTTGATTATAGTAAAGAGGTGAACCTCTGGATCCCGACCAAGTTCCTGAATCAACTACCACTGTTTCCTCCCTTTTCTTTCTTCTGATTCCTCCTACCCCGCCTTGAATAGCTTGAGTAGTTGCCTTAATAGCCGAATAGCTCATGATTTTATTTGTCTTGAGGCCTTCTTCCACCATTCCTCCCATCTTCACTACTTCGTTGAATGATTTTCCTATCGCCGAAACCAAATGGCAATAGTAAGTTGGTTCCAAGGCTTGAAGGAAGTAGTCTACCATTTCACTCTCCTTAATAGGAGGATCCACTCTTGCTGCCTGTTCCCTCCACCGGAAACCATACTCTCCAAAGCTCTCATTGTGCTTTTTCTCGAATTTTGTCAGGGATAGTCGATCTGGGATAATTTCTAGATTGTATTGGAAGTGATACGCAAATGCCTTGTGCCAGGTCATCCCAGGTGTACCATCTCCCATGGTCCTGGCGAGTATACCACTCTAGAGCTGATCCGCTCAAACTTTGACTGAAATAAGCCATTAGTAATTCGTCCTTTCCCCCAGCTCCTCGCATCTTGCTGCAGAAACCCCTTAAGTGGGCTACTGGATCGCCATGACCGTTGTATAGGTCAAATTTGGGCATCTTAAAACCAATTGGTAATTGCACATTTGGGAATAAGCATAAGTCCTTGTAAGCCACACTGACCTGTCCTCCCAACCCTCGCATGTCTCGGAACGATTGTTCTAAGCTTTTGACCTTTCTGAACATCTCTTCTTGTTCAGCATTTTTGACTGGCTTGTCAATTTCAGTTGGGAGGTCAAAACGGGGGGTAAATGAATGGATTTCGGAGGCTTTGAGAGTAGGCTCCGGCGGGTAGTATTGGTTGTCCTGGGCCTGGAATGTAGGCTCACTAGGAGATTTGTGGAGTGTAGCTATGGGAGGTGCCACAAAGACAGGAGTTACAGGTGGAGGAAGTTATGGAACTGGTTTAGGAGAGGGAGACTGCGGTGTCTGAGAGGTGGTGCCTCGGTAGTGTTGATAGATGGGGAAATTTGGGGATAGTTCAGTGGTAAGATTATCCTGAGTTTGGGCTAGTGATGGAGCAGGGTTAGTTGGGTAAGATGGGGGTGACTGCCCTGTAGACCAGGCCCGGTACATCTCAGCCATTTGCTGCTTGAGTTTAAACATCTCTTCTTTCATTTTACCGACATCCATCTCCTCTATCTCAATACCTGTGTCGACATCTGGGATAGACATACTTTCGGGTATTGGTCCTTTTGATCTCATGTGATAATGATAATATGCCAGTATACTCTTTAGAGAAACTAACTGCTTGAATTTTGGAAATGAGCAAACTTGTTAGTTTTGAGAGTTTAACACATATATAATTACACGTTGAGATGCAATGCTCCTAGACAAATAACCCATTTCTATTATGTATTTGCTCGGCTGCTTGTGTCATCCCAGCTTTTCTTGGTCTTTTATTGTTGCTCACTCTTATTTTATTTATTTATTTATTTTCATATTATTTTTTTTATTATTATGGTCGAATCTTATAGAGATTGCCTACGTATCATGCCCCCGCATGAATCAGACCTTGCGTAGTTCGGGCGTAAGGCAAACATTTTATTTATTCTTGAAAATAATACAAAGATGGAACAGACATTACATTTGGAAAAACATTATAAGAAAATGGTTTGAAAACACACACACCCAAATCAAAATAAAAGACACAACTCTTAACATCTCTGAACATGCTCTACTTTCCACTTTTGTTGTCAATCATTGGATTATCTGCTCAATGTGGGGCTTGACCTGGATGACCTCCCAGCGTACGATACATTCTTTCTAACTCCATTGCCAGATGATGGGCAAAAATAGGTTCATGCTCTATAAACCTTTCATAATCCATCCCTTGGCAGTTCACATAACTTTGAGAAGTGTAAACCGCTAAATCATGGATTTGTGCCCTGAAGTCTTGGAGACGTTGGTCTTGGTTTTGCAGTTGCTGTTGGCGGGTTATGGCTATATCTCTGATATGGTCTTCACGATCTAAAGCTGACTCTAACTGAGCTCGGAGTCTGGCCAGATCGAGTCTTGCCTGTGCTCTTTCTCTGTCGATGTCTGCATGTTGATGTTCTTTGTTGTATATTCTCGCTTCTTCCAGTTGTGCATGAAGTTGGGCTTCTGAATGTATCCAACGGTCTTTCTCCTTCTTGAATTGTGACCTGTCTTCTTCGGATTGCTTTACTTGGCGTTCCTTATTAGATCTCGCCTCTTTGTTTAATTGTTGGATTCTTTCTTTAGCTTTGCTCAACGCCTTTTCGGTTTTTGCCAAAATGGAATCATAATCTTGCATTTTTTCAAAAAGATTGGCGATGATTTTTTTATCCTTCCAACTCCTCATTGGTGTTTCAGAAGCTTTCTTCATTTTTTGAAATTGAGCGTGAAGATTTTCATTCTCACAAGCTAGACTCTTCTTCTCGCCTTCGGCTTCTTGTGCTTGCAAATCTTTCTCCAGACTGAGGCTCCTCAGATTTTCCTTTAAGGCATGGATAGTTGCTTTGTACCCCTTTTCCTTTTCTCCCCAAATCAGCCGCTCTTGGATTTTATCGTTAAAGGTCTGAACATGGGGTCTTTTTGTTGGCCTTCTTAGATCGGGTTCTGGTGCATCATCCACGCGGGACCGTTTCTCAAACCACCTTGCATATCCTGGATTTATCTCGCCCTTTGTAGTGTCTGGGACTTGAGTATCATCTTTTAAGTATCGACATCCATTCCACATCTGCTGAATTAAAGCCTCGGGAAGAGTGGCTTCAGGGTGTAACTCGATTACTTGCATACTTAAATCTTCATCATCAGGAACCACTTGGTATCTTCCTAGTTGTCTTAGAACTCTCTGTGGCGCATATGGCTGGATGCTTCTTAATCCCAATAGTAGCAAATAACATTTCAAGGTTGACATGTGTATCACTTCCTTTATCGAGAGCCATCCCAAAGTCCACTCAATTTGATTCGCCGTTAAAGCCCTTAGATGAGATACCCAGGCTTCCATCCCTTCTGGGGACTTATAATCTTTTATTCTTTCCTCATAACTCTCGATGAAATTATCATTGCTTGGACCATACTGTATGATCTTGGGCTGATGTTGGAGATGTTCAATCATCCACATTTGCAACAAAATTTTGCATCCTTCAAAGACTTTTGCCCCTGATTTACATAAAGTCAACGCCCTATAAATGTCTGAGAGAATGATAGGGGCAAGGGTGTGATTTTCCTTGGTAGTGAGGACCTGTACGACTTTCGCTGTGCGAATATCAATTGTTCATTCTTTGTTTGGGAAGACCATGATTCCCAGAAAAGCCACCATGAAAGCGAAGCGACGGTGAATCTGCCAGGTGTCTTTGTTCTGTTTGTTAGTAAGGCCCTTTTCATGAATTTCAAACCCGTCCGGCTTTCCGAATCTTGAATATAGGAAGTTGAAAGAACAACACCCGTTGACAACATTACTTTTTTCTGATTTGATTACTGATGTTTAGAAGACCGAAAAACCGATGCACTGAGGGAGCCTTTGTGAATATCAGATTTTGATTTCTTAGATCTCCGTCAAAACCAGCATATCCAGCTATCTCTTCTAATGTAGGGGTAAGCTCGAAATCAGATAAATGAAAGACATTGTGAACAAGGTCCCAAAAAGTTACTAATGCCGCAATCAGATCATCCCGTGGTTTAACTTTCATAATATCTGTGAGATTTCCCAAATGCTTAATGACCCATTTTTGACCATTTTCGTCTAACTCATACCACCACATCTGAAGCCGAAATAGAAACTCGTCTGCATTTGCGGACGGTGGGTTTTGTGTGGTGCTCATTTTGTATCTGAAATTAATTTTAACAAAATCAAGACTCATTTTGAAAACAGACACTAAAAAAATCAATTTTTTTAATCTATTTATTTAGCACTTCTTATTTTTTAACACTTCTTCTTCCTTTTTTTTCAAAATTTAAAACTATTTTGGGAATTTTCTAAAACAACCTATTTTATTTCTCGGCTCTCACAATGATTTTTTTTTCAATTAAGCTGGTCAACAAGCAAATTCGAGGCAAATGAATGCACAAGTAGCAAGTAGGATGCATCAGAATGGTCTTTTCATTTTGGGTTCACCTGTCCTAGACAGACCCAACCCCTGTGTTGAGTCTCCAAGGTCAAATGTACATGATGCAAATAGACGTTCCTACTAGGGATCCGGTACATGGCTGAGTTATTCTAAGTGAAAAATCTGAGGCAGATTGTTCTAAACCCGGCTTACCCAAACGGACAATTTGAGCCGAAGTGGGGGCAACGTACCGGGAGCACGAAAGTCTACCCGGCCTAGTTACTTGTCCCAACTTCGTCTTATTTGGTATGACTTTAACATAAAGGTGGGCCACGCGCACGTGTGCACCATAAATTCAGAAGACTCAGAAGAAGGGGGTTTCGTAGCAGTTGTATATACACAATTCAGATAATATTAAAGCGGTAAAAGCATCATTTAGCACATTAGGCATAAACATGTGAAAATCATATAATAAATAAAGCCAACTATAACAGTTATTTTAAGCTCGAATTCTTAAACCCTGAACCAGAGATTCTGGGTTCGTTCCCCAGCAGAGTCGCCAGAGCTGTCACACCTCCTTTTT
This sequence comes from Nicotiana tabacum, assembly GCF_000715075.1. Lineage (NCBI taxonomy): Eukaryota > Viridiplantae > Streptophyta > Magnoliopsida > Solanales > Solanaceae > Nicotiana > Nicotiana tabacum. The sequence goes on along the minus strand of NC_134087.1, from coordinate 34,629,225 downwards.
CCGGCCCCGCGAGGGTGCGAAGGAGTTTTCTCCAATTAAAGGACAGTTGAAACGAGATTTATTTGTTTGTTTCAGAGTCGCCACCTGGGAATTTTAAGGCGTCCCAAGTCACCGGTTTTAATCCCTGAATCGAGGAGAATATGACTCTGTTTGTTATTCTGCGAACCAGAAATCCTGGGTAAGGAATTCTGTTAATTCGGGAGAAGATGTTAGGCATTCCCGAATTCCGTGGTTCTAGCACGGTCGCTTAACCATTTTTATATTTGGCTTAATTATCTTGATTTACTAAATACATTTTTTCTTGTTGCCCGATTTTATTACCGCTTTTGTTTATATTGTTTATAATTATGTAAACGAATCACGCGTACGTATATTCGTATTATATACCCTTTGTAGAGAATCGTGCCATGCATACGTGTACACAGAAAGGTTGATAATATTTTTGTATATATAAAAAATATGATGTACGCAATTGTGCTTAAAATAAAATCAAGAATATTCGCCCCTTTTGTATGATTAAGTAGTGAACCGCACATCTCGGGTTTTTATGAAATTAATTTAATATCTTCCGACGAATCTTTTTTATTAAAATTTTGGCTCAAATTTGCGCGAACGCATAATCCGTACTGCCTTAAAAATGTAATTTAGGCCACGCGAACGTATCCCTAATTTCACAAAATATTCTTGATGGTAGTATAAATTTTTCCACAAATTGTTTATTACATCCATATTTTATGTGAAAATCATGAGAAATCAATATTTTTCTAGTCTCTAAATTCCTCGAAAAGAATTCAAAATTTATTGGACGTTGATCGCAAATTATATTTTTCGCGTATAAATTGTATTCCTCCAAGCCATTCAAATTTAAAGAGTAAAAATAAACGTGTGATTAATACTACCATATTTTCGTAAATACAATATATGTATACCCAAAATGTGAATGGCGTATAAAACTAAAAAATTTGATTCATGAAAGGAAGTGATATTTTCTAAGAATTTTCATTATTTTATTTGTAGCGAATGCTATTTTTACGTATCCTTGACATAAAATGTTGCAATTCGTGCTTATATATCCCATCTCATTCTCATATACTTGTTTTTAGTCCAAAGTTATAATTGCTTAGTTAATTTGTTTACAATGATAAATAATCAAATTGGTGAGAAAGAGAACTATTATACAAATTGACTCAATAAAATGGCATTACATGCAACGTAGTGGTATGTCCGAACCATTCATCATATTCCAACATCATAAACGAGACGGATTATATCAATTCGCATTTCTACCATGGCTATTCACATAACCGTTATTATGTCATCTATGAACGAAATACAATTAACATTATCTAGCCTTAAACAAAATCGGATATTTGACAAAATAAGCTAATAATATAGTTTTTTTTATATTTCTACACTATTCTTTATTTAGCTAACAACATCACAAGATCGAATTAATGGCCAACTTTCTACCATGTTGACAATTCGAACATAACTTATACTTAACGAAATGCTAAAATAGATAACATTATTACAACCCTTATATGAACTTAAAAGGGAATGATTGACTAATAGTCATCATGTCAAGCATACTACTATATTAACCAACTGAAATAAAACTACAATTTAAACTAATAGACTTAAACGAGTAGAAGACATAATATTAATTCCAAACTTTATTCATTTTTGCAATTTTGAAACTTTCCACAGCACGAGTCTAAAGATATATACCTGGAAATGAGGGTAAATGAGGCAAATTTCAGCAGTAGCAGCAGTAACAAAATCAGCAGAAAATGCCAAATAAGTCGGCAGATTTGAGCAACATAACAAGACCCATGAAGCCTAGACGTATAGTGGCAGGAATTTTAGGAAATTTCAGATTTAACCCAAGCAATATCAAAAAACAGACCCGGACAGATTCAAGAAGCAATGTTTCAGATTTTCTTTCTTTTTCTTCTATTTTTCTGTTCCAGATTCTTTCTTCTTTTATTTTTCTTAGTTCTGTTTTCTTTTTTCTTTTTTTCTTAATCTCTCTTTCAGATTCCTCTCTATATTTCTCTATCTGTCTTTTTTTCAAAATCCCAGCTCCTCTTCTTATATATCTTACTCCCCTAATGCTGCCCGGACCCCTTCTTTCTTTTAAAATCAGAAAATCCCACTAAAATTCTGTTTTATTACTTTAAATCCCATTAAGTAAAACTTTTCTTGATTTTCAGCACTCCCATTACCCTTTGTTTCCCATTATCTCATTAAATTATATCCATTAACACTCCATTATCAGCACACTACTATTATCATATTACTCTCACTGTTTTATTCCCAGAAATACCCCTGAAATCCTACTGTTATTACTGACCCAGACTAAAAACTGCACAAACCTTAAAAATTGTTTAAACTAATCTTCCTAACATCAAACAGCTATTATATCCTCACAGATTGTGCTAAACAAAGAAATGTACTCTATGATTGAGACAGTATACCACATTTCTAATAACTGATTGACAAGGATTGAATTCAAACATGGAATTCACAGACTGAACATTGAACTTGAATAAAACATACTAACATTACACAGAACCTGCAGGATCATTTCGACTGAAATTCAAAACTGAACTAAGATCAACAAATGCAGGGGGCATTGTCAGTATTAACATTGCCTGAAACTAACTGCTCAAAAACCAACACACACATGTTTGACAAACTTTCTGACTTATCAAACAAGAACCAACTGATTACAATGAAATGCTAATAACCAATCCAAAACAGATAAACAAGTTGTTACAATCAGCATTAATGGAAATAAGAATTTATAAAACAACTAATCGACGAACTTAATCGAGTCGATTAGACATATTGTAAACAATCATAACCAACATGGACAATGCTATAATTTGATCTCATAAACGGGTATGAGACAGAATCACAGAACCAAATAAACAAAATATGAAAATTACACAGGCTACTAAAACAGTCAACAATATACACATAAAATACAGAAAGGAGTAGGAAAAATACCTTTGAACCTTCAAATTTATACGGACAAAAGCTCAACTTTGGATTCGGACATTTTTGAGGCTGAACAGACTTTATTCGAAGTATTCTCAATTGAGAATACCTCGATTAAAGTCTCTTAGACCTCAATCCCTCATTTAATTCGGACAAATTCCACGTTTTGAAATTTTTAGGGTTTCTGATTCTTTGATCTGAAATTCGAACACTTCTGGATATATTCGAACCAAACCAATGGTGTTTTAGGCACGAGGGAAGTCATGTGGATAAATGGTGTGAGTTTGAGGTAGGTTGGGGTAGGGTTGGGTTTCACTCGAATCTTCAAATGAAGATTCGAGAAGCTCTGAGGTGATTCGAAGCCAACGAACAACAGATCCGTAATGAGGGTAGTTAGGGGAAGCTAGGGTGTTAATTTGGAGGCCATCGGAGAAAGTTGGGTTTTCAGACCAACCTTCAATCGAAGATTCAAGACATTGGGGCCTGATTCGAGGTATATGGGTTATGGATTTGGAACGGGGAGGTTGAGAGGAGTCGAGGGTGTTAAGGTGGGGTTGTTTGGACCACCGGAACCGCCATGAGGCGATTTCCGGTGGGCGGTGCACGGTGGTGGACGGTGGAGTTCATCTGATCTCTTGAAAGAGATGATGAACAGGACAGGGGGTGGGGTGTTTGGTTTGGGGGGCTGGGGTAGGATTTAGGCTTTTATAGGGGTGGGGTGGATTGATCTTGACCGTCAGATCAAACACGATCCACGGTCAAGATCAATTCACTTAACCAAACAATGTCGTTTGGTTTAAGTTGGGGGAAAGGGGTCGGCCCGGGCAATGGATCGGGTAGGGGTTACGGGTAGGGGGTGTGGACTATCAACCATTGGATTGATTTAATCCAACGGACCTTGATGAAATATGACCAAACGTCATCGTTTGGTTTGGTTGAATTGGACCGGACATGGGGCGTTTGGATTGGGCTGTGGGGAAGTTGATTTTGTTTGAAGTCCAGGTCCGAATTTTTTACCTTTATAACCTATTTTTCATTTCCTAATTTTACTCTTAATTATTAAATCCCTAATTTTAACTATAAAAACAAAATTATCCTTACAAAACATTAAATCACCCCTTTAACAAACATTAATATACAAGACAAATCATTAATCACACAATGGCATATTTAAATGACGAACAAATAAGATAAATGCATATTTTTTGTGATTTTTAATTAACTCTTAAATGCATAATTAAATCCTAGATATGCATGCAACATGTATTTTTATTTTATTTTTCATTTAATTATAACAAAGTAAACATTTACGGACAAAACACAAATAATTAATAAACGCCACATAAATTCTAAAAATCGCATACTAAGAGAATTTTGTTTTAATTTTTGATTTATTTTAGAATATTTTTCGTGAGGCAAAAATCACGTGCTCACAAATGGGGAATGGCTATATCACGGAAGTATGCATGAAAAAACTTGTGTGATTTGCAAACAAGGATTAATTGCATCTGGATGAGTAGGTTTTCCTTTGAACTTTCCGTAGTGAACTTATGTCGGATATACTCGATCAATCGGTAGATTTGATATCTTTGAACCGTCGAACTTTAGTGTATACCTAGACAACCATAAGTCACACAATCAACCCTTAACCGTCTTTGGTTCTCATTGTTGTGTTCGTTTCAGCTATGAACACTGCCTAGTTTCATAAGTGCGTAGAGAATTGGCCTTGCAAAATTCTCTTTGAAGCGGCTAACACTTCACACTTACATAGGTGATTCCTAAATGTGTCATCCCGTAGATACACTATTTGATATACCTTGTATCAAATTTAGAAATCATTAAAAAGCCTTAATGTTTTATCCTTGGTACTGAACATTGTCTCATCACGAGAATGGACTAAAACAAATTTTGTTGACAATGTTGAACCGTCATTAATGACTTTGTTTGATCTCCTTGAACCTCGATCTTGGGATCTCCAATCTTCTAGGTAGAGTTACCGCCACAATGACTTGTTCTCGGCCATAGTCCCATTCCCCTCGATGATTTCTCAACTACCTCTCTAGTTAGGCCTTTTGTAAGTGGATTTGACACATTATCACTTGACTTTACATAGTCAATCGTGATAATTCCTCTAGAGAGAAGTTGCCTAACGGTTTTATGTCTTCGTCGTATATGACGAGATTTACCGTTATACATAACGCTCCCAGCCCTTCCAATTGCCGCTTGGCTATCACAGTGTATGCATATTGGTGCCAACGGTTTGGGTCAAAATGGAATATCTTCCAAGAAATTCCGGAGCCATTCAGCTTCTTCACCGGCTTTATCTAATGCTATGAACTCAGCCTCCATTGTAGAGCGGGCAATACATGTTTGTTTGGACGACTTCCAAGATACCGCTCCTCCACCAATAGTGAATACATATCCACTTGTGGACTTCGAATCAGTTGAACCGGTGATCCAATTTGCATCACAATATCCTTCAATCACCGCAGGATATTTACTGTAGTGCAAATCAAAGTTTTGGGTATGTTCTAAGTATCCCAAAACTCGTTTCATTGCCATCCAGTGAGATTGGCCTGGATTGCTCGTGTATCGACTTAGTTTACTTATAGCACAAGCTATATCTGGTCGTGTACAATTCATGATGTACATTAAGCATCCCAACACACGAGCATAATCCAATTGTGATATGCTTTGGCCTTTGTTCTTTGCTAGTGCAAGATTCACGTCAATTGGAGTCTTTGCAACTTTAAAGCCCAAGTGCTTGAATTTTTCAAGTACTGTCTTAATATAATGAGATTGTGACAATGCCAGGCCTTGAGGAGTCTTTTGGATCTTAATCCCCAGAATTAAATCCGCAATTCCCAAGTCCTTCATATCAAACTTGCTAGTTAGCATACGCTTAGTAGCATTTATGTTGGCAATGTTATTACTCATTATCAGCATATCATCCACATATAGGCAAACAATGACTATGTGATTTGGAACACTTTTAATGTACACACATTTATCACATTCATTTATCTTAAAACCATTTGACAACATTATTTGGTCAAATTTCGCATGCCATTGTTTGGGTGCTTATTTTAGTCTGTAAAGGGACTTAACAAGTCTACATACCTTATTTTCTTTACCTGGAACCACAAATCCTTCAGGTTGTTCCATGTAAATTTCTTCCTCCAACTCTCCATTTAAGAAGGCTGTTTTAACATCCATTTGATGAATTTCAAGACCATACACTGCAACTAATACTACTAACATCCGTATGGACATAATCCTTGTAACTGGGGAGTATGCATCAAAGTAGTCAAGACCTTCTCGTTGTCTATACCCTTTGACAACAAGTCTTGCCTTGAATTTATCAATAGTGCCATCATCTTTCATTTTTCTCTTAAAAATCCATTTAGAACCCAAAGGTTTATTTCCAGGAGGAAGATCAACCAATTCCCATGTATGGTTGTTCAATATGGATTCTATTTCACTATTGACTGCCTCTTTCCAGAACAATGATTCCGAAGAAGACATAGCTTCTTTAAATGTTCAAGGCTCATTTTCCAATAAGAAAGTTACAAAATCTGGTCCAAACGAAGTAGACGTTCTTTGACGTTTACTACGTCTTGGATCCCCCTGATTAAATGTACTTTCTTTTGTTTCTTCCCGAGGTCATTTAGATCCTTCACCAATCGACTCGCATTCCTTTTTATACGGATATATATATATTTTCAAAGAACTCAGCATTATCTGATTCTATAACCGTATTATTATGAATGTCGGGATTTTCTGATTTATGAACCAGAAATCGATATGCTTTACTATTAGTTGTATATCCTATGAAAACACAATCAACTGTTTTCGGTCCTATTTTTACCCTTTTGGGTTTAGGAACTTGCACCTTTGCCAAACACCCCCACACTTTAAAATAATTCAAGTTGGGCTTCCTTCCTTTCCATTTTTCATATGGAATGGATTGTGTTTTACTATGGGGTACTCGATTTAGTATTCGGCTGTCCGTAAGAACGGCTTCCCCCCACAAGTTCTGTGGCAAACCAGAACTTATTAATAAAGCGTTCATCATCTCCTTTAATGAACGATTCTTTCTTTCCGCAATCCCATTGGATTGGGGCGTGTAAGGGGCTGTTGTTTGATGAATAATTCCATATTCTAAACATATTTGTTCAAAAGGAGATTCATATTCACCACCCCTATCACTTCTTATCATTTTGATTTTCTTGTTAAATTGCGTTTCAACTTCATTTTTGTATTGCTTGAATGCGTCTATTGCTTCATCTTTACTATTAAGTAAGTAAACATAGCAATATCGAGTACTATCGTCAATAAAAGTTATGAAATACTTCTTTCCACCGCGAGATGGTATTGACTTCATGTCACAAATATCTGTGTGAATTAAGTCTAAAGGATTTGAATTCCTTTCAACTGACTTATAAGGATGTTTAACATACTTAGATTCCACACATATTTGACATTTTGATTTTTCGCATTCAAACTTAGGCAATACTTCCAAGTTTATCATTTTTCGCAAGGTTTTATAATTGGCATGACCTAAACGTACATGCCATAAATCATTTGACTCAAGTAAGTAAGAAGAAGCTGAAGTTTTATTATTAGTTTCAACAACTATTACATTCAGCTTGAAAAGGCCCTCAGTAAGGTAACCTTTTCCTACAAACATTTCATTCTTACTAATCACTACCTTGTCAGATACAAAAACGCACTTGAAACTGTGCTTTACAAGAAGTCCAATAGAGACTAAGTTCTTCCTAATCTCGGGAACATGAAGGACGTTGTTCAAAGTCATGACCTTGCCAGAAGTCATCTTGAGAAATATCTTACCGTATCCTTCAATTTTTGCTGTAGCAGCATTTCCCATAGAGAGCGTCTCTTCGGGTCCAGCAGAAGCATATGTAGAAAATGCTTCCCTCACAGCACAAACATGGCGAGTGGCTCCAGAATCAATCCACCACTCCTTTGGGTTTCCTACCAGGTTGCATTCAGAAAGCATGGCGCACAAGTCATCAACATCATCATGCTTTTCTACCATGTTTGCTTGACCCCTTTGCTTGTCTTTCTTCCGAGCACGACACTCCGTAGATTTGTGTCCGGTTTTCCCACAGTTGTAGCAGTTTCCACTGAACCGCTTCTTGCTTGGGTTGTATTTCGGACCAGAAGCCTTCTTTCTCTTTTTGTTATCTTCAACAATTTTTGCTCCCATTATTGTTGAATTTCCACGGCCTCTTCTCTCAGCAGCTTTGTTGTCCTCTTCGATTCTCAATCGAACAATGAGATCTTCAAGGGACATCTCCTTTTGTTTGTGTTTCAAATTAATTTTTGAAGTCCTTCCACAATGGAGGCAACTTCTCAATTATTGCTGCTACTTGGAATGTTTCATTGATGACAAGACCTTCAATGAAAATTCCGTTAGTAAAATTACTAAAAAATTTACTTTCAATATCAGTATTTATTTGAAACATACCTTCAGCAAGTAGATCATGAATAATCACTTGCAATTCCTGGACTTGGGTAATAACAGACTTGCTATCTACCATTTTGTAGTCCAAAAATTTTGCGGCGACGAATTTCTTCATCCCGGCATCTTCAGTTTTGTACTTCTTTTCAAGTGCATTCCACAATTCTTTTGACGTCTCCACGCCACTGTATACATTATACAGATTATCCTCCAGTCCGCTAAGAATATAATTCCTGCACAAGAAGTCAGAATGCTTCCACGCCTCAATCACGAGAAAGTTATCATTCTCTGGAGTTTCATCTGGAAGATCAGGAACATCTTCCTTGATGAACTTCTGTAGACATAACGTAGTCAGGTAGAAGAACATCTTTTGCTGCCAGCGCTTGAAATCCATCCCGAAAAATTTTCCGGGTTTCTCTGCCGATGCCAACGCCGGAGTTCGACTTGTCGATGCGTTGGCAGTCATCATCGGAATAGCTTGATTTCCGTCATTCGCCATTTTTACTGTAAAAATGACACAATCAAACGTTTAATAAACGTTTAAAACTGGAGTGAAAAATCACGTAGATTTTAATCTCCAACAAAATGCCACGAAGGCTTTAAAACTGGAGTAAAAATCACGTAGATTTTAATCTCCAACAAACCGCCACGAAGGCTTTACTCTCCAAACGGGAGTACACAAAAAACCACAAAGGTTATAGTTTCCAGAATAATAAAAGTAACACAAATACAGAAATTAAATTATTAAATTATTAAATTCCTTAAGATTGTTGTTCCTCTGTACTTGTAAATAATGATTCTGGAAATTAGAACGTTAGCTTATAAACGTAAATATAAATAAAAAACAGAAATTAATTCGAGCCCACTGAATTCACAGTGTTTCCTTAAGGAATTTAATCCCCTCCTAGTACCCAAGGTTATAGATTATTTCCTCCCAGGATAGAACGAATTACACACTGGTGTAGCGGTACTTCAAACCCCAGTGTTTCAGCGAACACAAAGTTCGGCAACAAATCACACTTGTGGATGCTTTGTTTGTAGTTAAAAACAATGCAGAATAAGGAGGACAACTCAGAAGTCGAATAGAAATTCTGAGAGGAAGGAATGCAAAGTATAGCCAATGTTGAATTCTTACTGAAGAGAATATCAAATTGCAATTCGTTTTTCCAGTGTATACGCAGTGTATACAGAGTGTATATCCAGTATATGCAGAGTGTATATCCAGTGTATACAGAGTGTATATTAAGTGTATACAGAGTGTTTCAAGTGTTTTTTCCGATGTGTTCTTCTTTCTCTCCAACTTATGCTCTATTTATAGCAGTTATTTGAGAGAAATCCGCCCCTTCCATGGTGCAACAAGCACTAGATCATGGAGAAAGCACTTACATGGTGGTATATACACTTGCTTGGTGGGAGGAACACTTGCACCATTGTGGGAGGTGCACTAGGCTGCATTGTTGCTTAGTGTTGCAACACAATACACGGATTGGAAAATATCCGTTACAAACACGGATTATATCACGTTAATATTCACTATTAACAAATAAATTTGGTCCAAAAAATTAATCAATCGATCGATCATTTGACCAAATCCGAATCCAAATCCCATTTCCCATTCACTCTAATTTTAAGACTATTTCATCTTAAACAAAAACTCAACACATAAACCTTTCTTATCTGATGCTAGATTTGATATGTTGAATAGACTTCTAACGTATGATCCTGAGAAGAGAATAACTGCTGATGCTGCATTGGACCATGATTGGTTTCGTGAAGTTCCTTTACCCATGTCTAAAGAATTCATGCCCAATTTCCCTGCGCAAACTGATAGGCGAAAGCGAAGAGTAATGAAGAGATTATATCCTGATATTGAGGAGACAAGTTCTAGTAACAGCTCAACAGATGCCCAAATTTACCCTTGAGCATAGAATTATGCTTTAATTTAATTAGGCAATAATTTGTTTGGATTGCCAGAAACTATTTATGTTTTCTAGATTCATTTTTTCTTTTTTTATTTTTAAATAGTCACCTGTTTGAATTTGATCAAGTTACAAAGATTATTCATGGAAGTAGTCTATCTGATAACTAACATATTATTTGATCCTAATTTGACCAATTTAATCTATTGTTTTGATGCAATGTTGCTTGAAACTTGTGAGAAAAAATGATGCAAAGCAAGTATTCCGTGAAATTAGTCGAGATGTGTTCAAGCTTTCTAGGCCAATATCTATCTATATATAATAGGAGACGCAAAGAAATATTATGATGACAAGTGGCGCAATATTAAATTGACACGTGTAAAAAAATTGGACAATTCTCCAATTTTGTTGGAGTTTCAAATATATTTGAAAAAATGTAAAAGACATTTTTTTCCAGAATTCAAAATTTCAGACAGTTTTATTTTTTAGAATACAAAATTTCAGAATCTTTTACTTTTTAAAAAAATAAATGAGTTTATATGGCACAATTAAAGGGCACATTTTTTCCACTTTAAAAAAGAAAACTGATTTTAAAGCATTCATTTATTGAGTAAAGATTAAAGCACCTTTTGAAAGGCTCCCTCTGCCTTCTTATCCGTTTAGTTCCCTAAGAAAGAGCTGGAAGTATTTGTTGGTGGATTAGACCATGATGCTCTAGAGGAGGATCTAAAAAGGGTGTTTCAGCATGTTGGAGAGGTAATTGATGTTCGAATGCACAGAGAGGTGTCAACGAACAAGAATAAGGGATACACATTCGTGAAGTTTGCAATTAAAGAGCAAGCAAGTCGTGCTTTGTCTAAAATGAGAAACTCAGTTGTGTATGATTTTTTCCAAGGCATATTTGTGTATATTTGGAATTGCACTATGATTCTAATTTATCTTTTTGACATTAGATACGGGGAAAGCGATGTGGCACTGCTCCAAATGAGGACATTAATAACACCTTATTCTTAGAAAATATTTGCAATACATGGACAAAGGAAGTCGTAAGTGATATAACCAATCCCTGCTGACTCATTTTCAGGATGACTCTGTTTAACCTTTGAGAATACAGGAATTTGAAAAGTCTGCATGATTGTTAATAACAAAAAAATTATCTATTGAAATTAACAAAAGAATTAACTACCTAAATTAACTACTCAAACATGGGTGAGTGTTGGTTTATGTTAGTTAATTTTTTTATTTCATTTTTTAAAATTATTTTCTTTTTTCTTTTTTGAAATAAAAAGTGTATTTATTCATTAAAATTCAAACAATATTATTGAGAAAAATATAATAAAATTTAAAATAAAAAAATATTTTCAAGAGTAATAAATTATATATCTTCTATTACGTTACAAAAAAAAATTAGCAGAAAAAAATATTAAACAATTATATGCTAATAATCTATCTATATATTATTTAAGGGATAATTTCACATAAATACAACTCACACACTTGACTTGCAACATAATAGCCTAGATATCACTTTGCAAATTTATAGCCCAAAAATAATCGGCTAATTCCTGAAAAACAGTTTATTTTACATAATCAACTACTGTTATTGCTTCCTCTTTATATAACCAGTTGTTTTCATTCTCTTGATTTCCTTTGATTATTAAGCATTTGATAAAAAAATGCAAATAAGCCACAACACAACTCAAAAATCCTATCCTGAATAATACATATTATCTGAAGGTAAAAAATTCAAACACTTTTATGTGCAATTGCTGAAGCAATCCAACAGGATAAAAGAAAAATAAAAAAATTGATAAATGAATTGTAGAATTCCTCCAACACGTACAAATCTGTTTCATATAGCATATACACGAAAAAGAAGAAGAGAAGGAAGTGTCAAACTTCTGTAGAGGTCTCTTACACGCTAAAAATATATATATACATCCTTATAAACTGGAAAAATATATATTTATACAACATTATACACAAATATACACATTTATACACAATTATACAATAATGTATAAACATGTATAATAGTGTATAAGAGGTGTATGTATATCTATATACACAATTATACACTATTATACAGTGTCGATACAACCTGCTACATAGTTATGATTTTCCAGAACTTCAAACTTCAAACTCTTCCAAAATTACCAGAACTTCAAACTTCAAAATCTTCCAAAATTAATGGTTGTTTGTTGGTGCAAATCAAGTTTGAGAGCCATTTATTTTCAAATCTGTGTGTATTTTCATGTCTCTTTCAAAAATCTTCTTCATTCTTCTGCTTGCCACCATGGACGACGGAGTAGGAGCCCGACCTTCTTCGAGCCATTAATGGCAGAATTACGTGGGGGGTAGAGGAGGGGGAATAGCGGGGGTTAGGTTAAGAGAAGATGAGGGATCTATGTGGTTAGAAAGAAAGAAGTGAGAGGCGGTGAGAGAGAGAAGGGAATGAAGAAAGAAGAAAATAATAAAAACCCTAAAAGTATGTCTTTAATAGTAGGCTAAAGGCTGAAAAGCTTCTTTCAAGTTATGTACAACATGGGCTAAATAGAGTAAGAGCTTCAAATGTGGGTCATTTTCTGTTGGGCTATTAGGCCAAATGACATGGGCTGTAATTCCTTCATTATTTAAAGCCAAAGAAAAAGGCAACACATTAATTCAAGTGGTAGCCTAGAAAAAAGCCACACCGCATAATTATTTAATAACAAAAAAATTATTTATTAAAAATTAACAAAGAAATTAACTATCTAAATTAACTACTCAAACCTGGGTGAGGGTTGATTTAGATGAGTTATTTTTTATTTATTTTTTTAAAATCATTTTTGTTTTTCTATTTTTGAAAAGTGTATCTATTCATTAAAATTCAAACAATATTATTGAGAAAAATATGATAAAATTTAAAATAAACAAATAATTTTAAGAGTAATAGAATATATATCTTCTATTATTTTACAAAAACAATTAACAGACAAACATATTAAACAAGTAAGATGTTAATAATTTCTATTATCAATACAATTATACTAAATATTGGATAAATAATAAATAAAAATAGGTAACAAAAAAATTATTTGATGACTATATAAGTCCCTTTAATTTAATGGAGATTTTATTTATTAAAATTCAAAAAATATCTATTCTATTTATATAGGATAGGAGAATCAAATTATTATGATATTTTAAATATAACATCAAAAAATTAACAAAGTGATAAATATTTTTTTGATATTGACCGCACATTGTGCGGGTAGGACTACTAGTATATATATTATAGTATTATATTTTTTGACGGTTACATTGTGTAGTTTTCCTTTGTTGTTTATAAGCCAGCTTCTGCAACTGTTACTTCGGTTCTCTGTCCCTGGAATGGGCTTATGAGGCAATGAAGCCTGAGAACTACTGCAAGTTGGGCCAATCCAGTTCCATTGACAGTTCTAATTGCCAAACGTTAGTACCACATTCAGCCATTCATTTTGGAATTCCATAGTATTTTTTAAATAAAATTTTGAGATAATAAATTGCCTTTGTAGACACTGAAATTTTAACAGATCAAGATAAATCTTAAATTCAAGGCGACTCTTGAAATACGAGGAGTCTATTAGGGTTACTGGTGGTTACTCCACCCAAACCCTAATTCATGCCTATAAATAATGCTATATATGTTCTTCAAAGACAATCTCGGCAATTCCATAAACTCCCAGAATATGCAGAAAGAGATCAAATATACGATTTCCGAAATTCCATAAAACTCTTGGAATATTCATTAAGATATCAAAGTCATGTCAAATATGTCATGCTCAAACTTCTAGCAATATTCAAGATCCAAATGGAGTGTTGCTACATGCTTCTTAATCATCAATTACATCAAGGAGATGTATATCATCCTACGTTCGAGAAATACGCCGCTATGGCCCTCGAATTACGGATAACAAATCAAAGGGAAGGATCAAGGGATAAACAGAGTAATAACCTACAATGTTTATCAATAAATCCTTTTCTTTATAGTTGTTTGTGACTGCAGTTTATTTTTCCTGCGCTATAAATTCGTTGCAAATAGCCTTAATAATTAAAATCAAGTATATAAAAAATTTCTCTCAAACTAAATATTTACAATAACTACATGCCATTAGTCAAAATTAACAAGTTTAAGTTTCATGTTCCTAACTGTATCATCACATGAAATGATCATGATCGGATATGGCTTCCAACATTTTTCTTTTCTTTGTCAGTAGCGGCCGATGTAGCTTTTGAGCTACCGGACTTCTATCAAACTCACCTTTTCAAATTTGTGTTTGAAAACCCGCAAAATTGTTGGATTTTGTTATTAATAACAAAAAAAGTGTGAATAGAAAATGGTGAGAAAAGAAATGGAGGGAAGTGAAATTTTTGAATGAGCTCACTTTACTAATGCATTTTGTCCCTCATTGATAGAAAGAAAGAAAATCTTTGTGTATATATAGAGAAGCTCATCTTTTAACTCTGAAATAATTAAGAAGAAGGCAAGCCTCGTGTCGTTGCCATTGCTCGGCTTCGGCTTCGATCAAAGATTGATTGATTAATCTTTTTGGACAAAATTCTTTTCAAATATTTAACTAATTAATTAAATTAATTAACGAAAATTCAAATCACACGGTCCGATCCGCTCCATTCTCTTTTTTGGATTATTTTAAATCCGTTTAATTTTCCGCAATATTTTCAACAGCTACGGCTGTTCTGAAACAGTGTCAAACCTGTTCCAAGAGTTATGGTTGTTCTGCGACTATTGCTGCAACGACGATAGCCTCATCAAGCCACATTGTTGTTCCTCCGGCCGAGAAACCGGAAAAATTTTCTAGAGCCAACTTCAAAGGATGGCAACAAAGGGTGTTCTTCTGGTTTACCACACTTGGTATGCAGAAATTCACTAGTGAAGAGCCTTCAATGCATGTTGCGGACATGCCGGACAATGAGAAGTTCATGATTGTTGAGGCGTGGAAGCAGGCAGATTTTCTTTGCAAAGGCTATATCTTAAGCGCTTTAGATGATGACTTGTACAATATGTACAGTGCGATGAATACTTCGAAAGAATTATGGGACGCACTTGAGAAGAAGTACAAAATGGAAGATGCATGCTTGAAGAAGTTCGCGGTTGCCAAGTTTCTAGACTATAAAATGATAGACAACAAAATTGTAGGAATCCAAGTTCAGGAGCTTCAACTTATTTTTCACGACCTTATTGTTGAATGTATGGTTGTGAATGAAGCATTTCAAGTGGCTGCAATGATTGAAAAATTGCCTCCTTCGTGGAGAGATTTCAAGAACTATCTTAAGCACAAGCTCAAAGAAATGAAGTTGGAAGATCTTGTGATATGTCTAAAGATTGAGGAAGACAACAAATAGCCGAGAAGAATTCTCGTGGAAATTCAACAATCATGGGAGCTAATATCGTTGAGGAGACTGCTCCAAAAAGTAAGAAGAGGAAGAGGTTTTCTGGACAGACTAAGGAGCAGAACAAAAAGAAATTGAAGGGCAACTGCTACAATTGTGGAAAAGTTGGTCATAAAAGCCCTGATTGTCGTCTCCCGAAAAATGATAAGAAGAAGGGACAAGCCAACATAGTGGAGAAGAATGATGACATTGATGATCTTTGTGCAATGCTTTCGGAATGCAACCTAGTTGGAAATCCGAAGGAGTGGTGGATTGACTCTGGAGCAACTTGACATGTTTGTGCTGTCAAAGAAGTATTTGCGACTTACTCTACTGCTGGTCCCGAAGAAGAGATTTCCATGGGAAATAATGCAATAGCCAAGATTGAAGGTTATGGGAAGATATTCTTGAAGATGACTTCCGACAAGGTGTTAACGCTCAACAACGTTCTTCATGTTCCTACTATTAGGAAGAACTTAGTTTCTACTTCTTTACTTGTATAAAATAGATTCAAATGTGTATTTGTTTCTGATAAAGTAGTTGTAAGCAAGAATGAAATGTATGTTAGAAAAGGCTACCTCACGTAGGGCCTTTTCAAACTCAATATAATGGTTATTGATAGTATGAATAAAATTTCAGCTTCTTCTTATTTATTGGAGTCAAATGATTTATAGCATATTCATTTAGGACATTTCAATTATAAAACTTTGCGGAAGTTGATTAATTTAGAAGTATTGCCTAAATTCGAGTGTAATAAATCGAAATGTCAAATATGTGTTGAATCTAAGTTTGTAAAACATCCTTATAAGTCTGTTGAAAGGAATTCAAATCCTTTAGACTTAATTCATACTGACATTTGCAATATGAAGTCGACACCATCTCGAGGTGGGAAAAAGTATTTTATTACCTTTATTGACGATTGCACTCGATATTGTTATGTTTATTTGCTTAATAGTAAGGATAAAGCAATTGAAGCATTTAAGTAATATAGGAATGAAGTAGAGAATCAATTGAATAAAAAGATCAAAATGATTAGAAGTGATAGAGGTGGAGAATATGAATCTCCGTTTGCAGAAATATATTCGAAATATGGAATTATCCATCAAACTACTACACCTTACATACCTCAATCCAACAGAATTGCGGAAAGGAAAAATCGGATTTTAAAAGCAATGATAAATTCTTTATAAATAAGTTCCAGATTACCGCAGAGTTTGAAGGGAGAAGCTATCCTTACAGCTAACCGAATACTCAACAGAGTACCCCACAATAAAACGCAATCTATTCCATATGAAAAATGGAAAGGAAGAAAACCCAACTAGAAATATTTCAAAGTGTGGGGGTGTCTAGAAAAGGTACAAGTTCTTTACCTAAAAGGGTTAAAATCGGACCAAAAATAGTAGATTGCATTTTCATTGGATATGCTACAAACAGTAAAGCATGTCGATTTTTGGTTCATAAATCCGATAATCCCGAGATTCATGTTAATACGATAATGAAATTGGATAATGCTGAATTCTTTGAAAGCATCTATCAACTGAATGCGAGCCGTTAAGTGAAATACCTAAATGTCCTCGGGAAGAACCAAAGGAAAATACTCCAAGTATAGAAGATCCAATGCGTAATAAACATCAAAGAACATCTACTTCCTTTGGACCAGATTTTGTGACATTTTTGCTTGAAAATGAGCCTCAAACTTTTAAAGCAACTATATCGTCTTCTGATTCAGCATTTTGGAAAGAGGCAGTCAATAGTGATAATTAATCAATTTTGGATAACCATACATGGGAATTTGTTGATCTTACTCCGAGAAATAAGCCTTTAGGTTCGAAATGGATCTTTAAACGAAAAATTAAAGCTGATGGCACTATTGATAAATATAAAGCAAGACTTGTTGTCAAAGGTTATAGACAAAAGGAAGGTCTTGATTACTTTAACACTTACTCGCCAGTAACAAGGATAACATCTATTAGGGTGTTAGTAGCACTAGCGACCATGTATGGTCTTGAAATCCATCAAATGGATATTAAAATAGCTTTCTTAAATGGAGAATTGGAGGAAGAGATTTACATGGAACAACCTGAGGGTTTTGTGGTTCCTGATAAAGAAAAGAAAGTGTGCAAACTTGTTAAGTCGTTTTATGGATTTAAACAAGCACCCAAACAATGACATGCAAAATTTGACCAAACAATGTTGGCAAATGGATTTAAAATCAACGAGGGTGACAAATGTGTGTAGACATGTAATTTTTAATCCTTCCCAAGATTTTACACATTTTAGTGTAAATATTTAATTTAGGTTTAGTATCGCTATTCTAAATAGTGTTGACTCTTTTACTTTATTTTTATAACAAAAATAAAAATTACAAAAAAATATTTTTTATCTATAGGTTAAAGTCAATTAGTATATTTATATTTATAGTATTATAACATTTGAAAATACAAAAATTAGTTTCACTTTTAGTATTTTGTTTTATATTAATTTATTTTAATTTATAGTGATTTTTATATTTTATAGATACATTGTACTATTTAGTCTTCATAGCTTAAATTCAAACCCAAAAAATACGGTCCAACCTAATTTCCTAAATTCAAACCCAATTACCCTTAGTCCATAAATCCAAGCTCAATACCCATAAAACCTTAACACTTTAAAAGAACTTTTCTTCTACGTACCTAGACCTAGACTTAACTAGGACAAAAGTAATACACTCTAAGAAAAACAAAGATCAAACCAGCGGCCACGCCACTACACTGTTCGACAAAAACCTTCAATCACTCAGTCAGATCAGACTTCGCTCCTCCTCTCATTTCTCAAAATCACGGCCAAGGTTAAGATTGGAATTAACATATTTTGAAGAATTGGCCGATTATTGGCCCGGGTTGTTCTCCAAAGAGATGAGGTTGAGCTTGTCGCAGTTAACGACTCATTTATCTCTACTGATTACATGACATACATGTTTAAGTATGATTCAGTTCATGGACATTTTATTTAAATTTCTTAAACATGGGATCTTGGATAAACATGAGGGCATTTGATTGGAATACAGGGCAAACAATTATTAAAGCCCTTTTGGTAATGGTAGGATCTTTTTATAGTGGAACACTTTTTTGGGGCAAAACCCATCTTTGTATTTGCCTCAACAAGAGCAAGAACAGCTTCAACAGCAACAACAATTGTCTCTTGCTTCTAATTTTTGTTCCTCGGAATTTACCTCAGCTCTTCGAATGCAAGAAGAACTGCGGTGGTTTGAGTTTTCAGATATTTGAGGTTTTAGTTTGTCGTTTGACTGAAGTCGATTTGAGTTTCGAGCTTTTCGGTGTCGTTTCGAGTTTCCAGTTTGTTAATTGGGTGTTTTAGTCCAAGGATTGTTGCTTTGTTTAGCCCGATTGATTTGCAATTTTCAGCTTTGTTCATCAATAAAAGGTCCATTTCTCAATTTTCATTCTCATTTCATTGTGTTACGATAGCTTGGTGCGCGTGTTGATTGATTTGTGATTCTACGTTGTTTGAGTAGCATGTCTTAGTTTTCTTTTAAATTGTTTTAATTAGTTTTTTATTTTGATTGTGATGCATGTAGTCTTGTGTTCTTGAATAAATACTTTTACTCAGGTAGATGAAAAAATTGGAGTTGTTTCTTTCTTGGCAAGGAATAAGAATGGACCCTAAGGTGGGCCTTGGACCATAAGAAATGTGGCCAAGTAATAGATCATGTTAGCTAGCCTATTTGCTCCCCAATAATATCTTGTTCATAAATTTGGCATCAATAATCTCAAAATTTAGGAAGAATAATGAACACCGTTAGAGTGCTTTAGGCGTGTTTTGAATTTATTATCGTGATTATGTATACATTCGCGTAATATGATTACGACTTTCAAAATAAATCGAGGTATGCATTCGCACAACTTCGGCCAAACATTCCTAATATTAATAAAACGTGATTAATTGTGGACACGTACGCGTGACATGATTCTTGACGCGCCAAACGAAATGAGTACACATACGCGTGACTCGTTTCAGGTTATTTCTTAATTTAAAGCGGTAAAAAAGAAAATATGCATAGGTTTTAAAATAAGTAATTAGACAATTTGATTAAGCCAAGTATGATCAAAGCGACCGTGCTAAAATCACGGAACCCGGGAATGCCTAACACCTTCTCTCGGGTTAACAGAATTCCTTACCCAGATTTCTGTGTTTGCAGAACATAAATAAGAGTCAAACTTCCTCGATTCGAGATTTTAAACCGGTGACCTGGGATACCATAAACTATCCCAAGTGACGACTCTTATTTGATATAAATAATCTCGTTTTGATTGTCACTTAATTGGAAAAACTCCCTTATATACCCCTTTGGGTGGTAAAAAAAGATGCGTGACAATGTGTTTACATTAAAAACACTCCAGGTTACGGAGTCATTATTTGTTTATATGTTGATGACATGTTGATAATGAGCAAAAGTTTGATAGATATAAATGCTACAAAATGCATGTTGGCTAGCAAATTCGACATGAAAGACTTAGGAGTTGCTGATGCGATCTTAAGAATCAGAATTCACAAGACTCCACAAGGTCTAGCATTATCACAATCTCACTACATTGAAAAGGTACTTGACAAGTTCAAGTATTTGGATTTCAAAATTACCAAGACTCCAATTGACGTGAGTTTTACACTTCAAAAGAATGAAGGTGAAAGTAACTCACAACTGGATTATGCAAGAGAATTGGGAATTTTGATGTATATCATGAATTGTATGCGACCAGATATAGCATGTGCTATTAGCAAACTGAGTCGGTTTACAAGTAATCCCAATCAAATACATTGGATGGTAATGAAACAAGTTTTGAGATATCTGAAAACATACCCAAAATTATGCTTTGCATTATAACAAATATCTTTCCGTGATCGAGGGATATATGATGCAAATTGGATCACCGGATCATCTGAAGTTAAATCCACGAGTGGATATGTCTTCACAATTGGGGATGGAGCAGTGTCTTGAAAATTATCCAAACAAACGTGCATCGCCCGTTCTACAATAGAATCTGAATTCATAGCTTTAGATAAGGCCGGTGAAGAAGTTGAATGACTCCGGAATTTTTTGGAAGATATTCCATTTTGGCCCAAACCTTTGGCACCTATTTGTATACATTGTGATAGTCAAGCGGCAATAGGTAGGGCATGGAGCGTTATGTATAACGGAAAATCTCATCATATTCGACGGAGACACAATACCATTAAACAACTACTCTCTAGTGGTATTATCACAATTGACTACGTAAATTCAAGAAATAACGTGTCGGATCCACTTACAAAAGGCCTATCTAGAGAGGTAGTTGAAAGATCATCAAAGGAAATAGGGTTAAAGGCCTAGGACAAGTCATCATGGTGGTAACTCTACCTAGCAGAATGGAGATCCCAAGAGCTAGGTTCAAAGAGATCAAACAAAATTATGAATGATGGTTCAACATTGTCAAATAACTAAACCTATTCTCGTGATGAAGACAATGTTCAAAAACGAGGTAAAACATTAAGGCTTTTTGATGAGTCAATAAAGTTTAAAGCTTTTTAATGATTTGTTAAATCTGGCAGGATATGACCAGATAGTGTGTCTTTAGGATTACACGTTTAGGAATCACCTATGTGAGTGTGAAGTGTAAGCCGCTTTAAAGGGAATGAAAGTAAATGCTCATTCTCTAAGCACTCATGAAACCAGACGTTGTTCATGGCTGAAACGAACACAGCCGTGAGAACCATAGATGGTTAAGGATTGATTATGTGACTTATGTTGTCTAGGTATACAACAAAGCTCGACGGTTCAAAGATATCAAATCTGCCGATTGACCAAGTATATCCGATATAAATTCACTATGAAAAGTTCAAAGAGAAATCTACTTATCCAGATACAATTAATTCTTGCATATAAAACACACACACGTCCTTGCATTCCTTTAATTTTATAGTCATTCCCTATTAATGTGGGGGATTGTTGAATTTTGTTATTAATAACAAAGAGGTGTGAATGGAAAATGGTGGGAAAAGAAATGGAGGAAAGTGAAATTTTTGAATGAGTTCACTTTACTAATGCACTTTGTCCATCATTGGTAGAGGAAAGAAAATCTTTGTGTATATATAGAAAAGTTCATCTTTTAACTCTTAAAGAGTTAAGAAGAAGGCAAGCCTCGTGCCATCGTCGTCGCTCGCTCGGCTCGGCTTCGACTTCGGCTTCGGCTTCGGATTTGGATTTGGATTTGGTCAACGATTGATTGATTAATCTTTTTGGATAATTTTTTTAAATATTTGTTTAATTAATTAAATTAATTAACAAAAATTCAAATCACCAATGACCCGCGACCCGGTCCGGTCCTGTCCATTTTCTTTTTCGGATTATTTTACATCCGTTTAATTTTTCCGCAATATTTCCAATAGCTATGGCTGTTAGAAACTGTGTCAAACCTGTTCCAACAGCTATGACTGTTCTGAAAGGTTGCAAACCTTTTCAGAAACAGTACCAAATTGGCTATAAATATTCCTTCAAATACCAGAATATTTACTTGCGAAATTTTCTGATTATCTTCTTCTTCTTCTGCACAAAAATTCCAGTGTGTTTTACAACCTTCGAGTGGTTCGCTGTTCATCTGCGTTTTTGGTACCGATATGCTGGTGAGTTAAATCATTCTATCCTGGGAGGATATATTCCAGAACCTCGGGTACTCGAGGGGAATAATTTCCTTAAGGACACACCGTGTATTCAGTGAGCTCGATTTGTTCCTATACTATTTTTCAGAATTTATTTTGAAGTTACTATACTAATTTCAGAATTTATTTCTACTAATTTTCTGTTTCTGTTTTTTCCAAAAAGTTTATTGTTTTATTAATTTTATAGCAATACAGATTTCAATAACAAAAATTTCAATCAACATTAAATTCTAAACTCATCATTCGAAAGGTATTATGAATTCACTTTTATAAACTTTAAAGGTTAAATTCATTAGTTTCATCTGGAATTCGCCTCTACTTTTTAGGGGAGGGTAGAAGGAGGTATGTTCACTCTATGTTAGGCCAGTGTGTCTAAGTTGCTTAATTATAAGTTAAAATATGTTAAATTACAAGTCTACATAATGCAAACTTATGAGTTAGGAGGAAGCGACTATAAAAGGGCACTTTCATATGAGGTTTAATTTTGTAAACAAACAAATATTTCTAATAACGTACTATACTTTATGAAAGTATAGTGTGCTTTCATGTGCAGAAAGTTTAAAATATCCACTTTTTAATTCATAAGTTAAAAGAGTCTATGAGCATTTCTACAAAGACATCTATGTAGCGTAAGAGCTATAATTCAAATTATTTTATTACGAGTTCAAATCACTATATTCTTAATCTGTGATATCAATTGAATTTCCGCTTTCTCTGCTAATAAAGAAACAAAAAATGTTGAGCGTACTTTAGAAGCTGAGGGTAAACCCTCACAAGTTAAAAATTAAAGTATAGTTTTGACTAGGGGTGTTCACGGTTTGATGGAAAACTGATCCAAAACGAAAATCGAACCAAACCGATTAAGTAAATCGATATTTTTCTTGATTTGGATTGGTTTTGGTTTTAAATTTTAAAAATCGATAATATTTGGTTTGGTTTTGGTTCTATTTTAAAAAATCGAAAAATAAACCGAACCAAACCGACTAATTATAAACAAAATTTAATACAGTAATTATTTATATACAATATAATATCTTTTTGTAAATAATTTTAAATATTTTATGCATTTTAATTGTTATTTTGAATTTTGATTTATCCTTGTATATCTTAAAAGATTGCCTAAGCTCAAAACAATAGGACTCGATCAATTTTCTTTTCATTAAGAGACTCTAATTCTCTAACCATTCGCACATACTTTTGTCTAACAACAACAACCCAGACTTTTGCCTAACAGAATAGTTAAAAAAAAAACCATCACAAGAGTAAAGAAAGCAAATTCAAATTGCAAGACAACAATGGCTAAAGCTTGAGAAAGCAAACTTTTAGTTTGTTTTTTGTTCATTCTTTTCATATAAACAGATAAATAACCTTTCAGTTCTGAAAGAAATATATAAAAAAGCATAAATTTAACAAATTATTTTTAGATTATTGTCTAGCGTTGTTTTACTATTATCGACTTATCATTAGCTTACTAAGAGCCGGAAAATCGAACCAAACCGAACCAAACCGATGATTTGTATTTAATTTGGTTTGATTTTGATTTTAAAATTTTAAAACTGATTAAATTGATTTGGTTTTGATTTTAATCAAAAACCGATCAAACCCAACCGTGAAACCCCCTAGTTTCGACCTTAAAAATGAGGTTCCGCAAATTGGAATTAATGGAGCTAAGGTCGTTTAAAAATATGATGGAAGACAATATTGCTCCACCGATTTTTATCAAAGTGGACAATACATACAGTGGGACATCTTTGAACTACCACATGTACGGTCCACGTGGCAAGATCAGTAATGTAAGTAGGAAAACAAAGGAGATGGTAAGAGTGGGGTACACAGTGGAAGCTAAAGGACAACTCATCTTAAAAGAAAACCTACCTACCAAATCCAACTCTATCTCTTCTTTTCTTACCAACTTGGTCAAATTCTTTCTTTTCCACTTTGCTAGTGCACCATACATTTGTAACCTTTCATATATACAAAATTACATTCAGAGTTTTAATTCGAATTTTATTTAGAAATAAAGTTTAATACATTAAATGGGTAAACGAAAAACGTTACACTATCACTTCAATTTA
The DNA here is from genome assembly GCF_000715075.1 of Nicotiana tabacum. Taxonomy (NCBI): domain Eukaryota; kingdom Viridiplantae; phylum Streptophyta; class Magnoliopsida; order Solanales; family Solanaceae; genus Nicotiana; species Nicotiana tabacum. Next base: position 34,604,635 of record NC_134087.1, on the reverse strand, counting down.
ACAAATTATTATTTTATTTTTAAGCTTATAATATCATGCTTGATGCTAAGATAAATTGTACGTCAATTTAATTTAATTTTTTTTTATTTTTATAACTGTGATATCTGGATCAGCTTGCGCACATCTCGGCTAAATCCATGGGAGATGTCTACCAATACGTGAATATATGGGAAGAAATCACATGATGTTTTTTTCTTAATTGGGATTTGAACATGAGAACTCATGGTTATCGCCAAGACCACACCCTTGGGTATCGACTTAACTTGATAATATAAAATCCTTTATATCTTCAATGTACATAAAATAGCAAATATTATATTTGTAATTAAAAGATTTCTTAGAAACATATACTCCTATACAAAATTCGTAAATATTCTCACAGAAGAATATTATATCTAATTGTATCCTATACTTGCAAGCTTAAAATTCTAAATCTGTTTCTACCTACTATTTTCTCCGCACACTCTCTCAACTGTAAGAAATTTTTTAAAAATAAAGACAGTTGAGTTTGGAAAAGGCAATAGTTCCAAAGTCTTGCAATCAAACTCGTAGCCCCTACCTTACCCTTTACGCCTACCCCACCACACCCCTAAGATATATAGCTTCTTCTATTCCCTCTTTCTCCATTAGAGAAACTACAAGTACCAAACAGTTTCAGTCTTATCAATAAGAGAAATTAATACAGTAGTAGTGAAAGAGACAATTAGGGGTACGTATTATTGGTTTTCACTATCAATATCCTTCTATAGTTCTACCCAAAAGTCCAATTCTTGAAGAAATAGAAAAGTGTTCTAAGTCATGGGACGTTCACCTTGTTGTGAAAAAGCTCATACAAATAAAGGAGCATGGACTAAAGAAGAAGACCAACGTCTCATCAATTACATCCGTTCTCATGGTGAAGGTTGCTGGCGTTCTCTCCCTACAGCTGCAGGTACTACTCTTTCCTCCCCTCTTTTGAGATTTGGATTGATCCTGAGTTTCGAATACCAGATGATTTATTCATTAAGTTCCGTCTCCAACCCTTTCTATATAAACAACTTTTTTTATGTGAATATATATAAATATAGATACAATTACATATGTATTTTAGATTTCATACTTTTTACTCGACTATACGTATAAATTTTGGATCCGCCACGCCATAGTACTTGATCTATCCCTAAAATATTTTTCTTTTTCTGAAGTTTGGTGTTTGGAGGAAGAAAGATTCCAAATTTAAGCTTCTCTTTTTATTTTATTTTTGTTGATATTGTGCAAAGATTCATATTTTTCGTGTTTTTGAACTTTTTAGGATTGCAAAGATGTGGAAAGAGCTGTAGACTGAGATGGATAAATTACCTAAGGCCTGATCTCAAAAGAGGGAATTTTACTGAAGAAGAAGATGAATTGATCATCAAACTCCATAGTTTACTTGGAAACAAGTATACCCCTATATCTTCTCTTCTTCTTTGCTATTTTTATTTCATTTTTTGCTTACTTATAATTATTTCATGTTTGGCTTTGTTTTGCTCATCGAAAAATATGTGGAAATCCGTATAAAAAGTCAATTTTTTATTTCAATTTGGGACCACATTAAGAAATTAACAAAAAGAAGGCTAGATGGTCCAGAGTAGTTAATTTTTCCACAAGTGAGGAAGAACGTCTCTGTTTCTCGGTATACCAAATCAGCAAATTCTTGAGATTCTAAAGTTCTTTTTGTTAATTTATTGTTATTATTATTAACCAAAATGAAATTAAAAAGATTAAAGCTTAATTTCGAACTAGCTAGGTTGAAACATTTTCGATCGCAAATAGGTAGGCGAAAGTTAATTACAATTGGTTAAAATTTTCTCATAAAATAAGTAAATTTCTTAAATTTGTTATCACTCAAAAAAATTAGACAATTTTTTTTTCGTCTATACTGTCTAATCATAAAACTCATTGATTTATATTCCAATATATAAAGACTATATTTTTTCCTTTTCTCGTTAATTTTTACCAATTTTTCTGATTTTCTTTTTTGCAGATGGTCTGTTATAGCCGGAAGATTACCCGGAAGAACTGATAATGAAATCAAAAACTATTGGAATACACACATTAAGAGGAAACTCATCAGCCGTGGCATTGATCCTCAAAGTCACCGTCCACTCAACGCTGCCGCCACCTCCACCACCGTCGCCGCCGTTACCACCGCCATCTCTACCACCACAACCCAACACATTTGCATGGACTTCAAAAACGACAACGTTGACCAAAAACCCAATATTATAAACCAGAGCAATAATACCACAGATTCATCATATGATGAAACAAAATGCAACAGTGGTACTACTACTGAAGAAACAAAGCCACTAGAAATTCCACAGAAAAGTTCACAGCAACTGATGATAAATCTTGAACTTTCAATAGGGTTGCCATTACATACTAAGACGACTGACCATATTTCTTCAGCTGAGTCAACGGCATCATACAACTTCTTGGCGGCGGTAGCACCACCGCAGACGGCTGCAGCACCGGTGACGGCCGCGGCGGAGATGGTGGCCAAAACAGTTTGTTTGTGTTGGCAAATAGGATTTCAAGGTGGTGGTCAGTCTTGTGGTAAATGTAAAACCGCAACTGGATTTTACAGATATTGCTGACCTTTTTGGATAATTAAGTAATTTTATTAATACCATTTTGGACAAGTGAATATTTTTTTTAGGTTTAGATATTTCTTTTTTCATTTTTTGAACATCTGGATGCGTAATTTTTTGCCTTCTAGTTGTAATCATCAATGCAGAAATCTTGTAGTGCATTTGTATCAACAGCTTACCACGTTATGAATTGGAAGAAGTGTTTAAGTTTCCAATTTCAGTATATTTCTCTCTTCTGAATTGGAAAAAGTATTTAGTTGATGTCAATGAGTTAAACAATTTAAAAATTTGTTCAGCTAATTTGCTTCAAAACAAAAAAGAACTTGCTAATCTAATCTGGAAAAACACATTGACGCACTCATTGTATAACAAAAGGAATGTGCAATCAATTGTAACAATTTACTATGACAAAATTCTAAATTTTAGCTCTGTTTGTCTGTAATTTTAATGTTCCATATCGAATGATAATTGATACATTTTTCAGTAATCGTAGTAGTAATTTCACCTAACAATTTTTTTTGGTCATGTGAGGTTTTGTTCTGCACAGTGTATTGCCTTTTGCCAAGTTTCTGGTTTGGCAAAAGGCACTTTTTCACGTAAATTCCGTGTGGAAAGCGCGCATCATTTTCTTTTTCTTTGGCAAAAGGCACTTTGCCCATAAAAGATGAAGCTGTTTGAAATACGAAATAAAAATATTTAAATTTTTTATATAAATTTTAGACAATACTTCAAAAAATTAGAATATGTTTATATTCTTAGAAACTATAAAAAGAACTGCATATCACATATAGTGTGGTTGAATTTAATGATATATTTTACTATTATGATATTAATTTGACTTTGCAAATAATAGTAGCATCATCTTTTAAACGAATGGACCTTTTTGTTTTAAATTTTTTTTACTGCTGTTATTGTTCTTGTTACTGGTATAATCAATGATGGTATTAACATGTCTCGTGATCAAAATTGAAAATTCCATTGAATCTCATAGCCCTACCACACTGGTGCAAGTTGATAACCGTTGTTATGGGAAGACTTTAATTTTCTAAGGATTTGTTTTTACACCTTTTCCTTCCTCTTTGAACGGTCAGAAAATATCCAACCCTTTTCCAAAGGTTTTTAATTTCTTCTTACCAAAAAGTTATTTTCTTTAAAATAAAAAAAGATTAAAAAAGCTTTTTGAGTATTGAATTGGCCAGATTCGACCAATCAGATCTTATCCGGAGGAATTCATCTTGCTGCAGATTCTAATTTTGACTAACAATAGACACATGATTTTTATCTGCTGTGCATATATACGTATAGACAGTGGAGCCAGCAAAAATGTGAACATAATAAACGTTTGTAAATGGGTGGTTACAAATTTATGAGCCACTAAGTCAGCTGAATTAATAGATTCTTAACTCTTGCTTTTGGTCCTTTTTGACCATTTTATTTGGGTCTAAAATAAATATCTTTTTACATGATCAAGAAGGAATTAATTTTATTTTTTCAAAATTTATCCTTATTTACATATCCCAATGTATCAAGGTGACAATTAATTAAGGGTAATTTAGTGAATATATCTTTTTTCTCTAAGAATTCGTATTTTCTTAAGGATTGTGTCAAAGACTAAAAGAATCACTTATTATGGATCGGAGAGAAAATTTTATTTTGTGTCTCGTACAATAGACACTATGAGGTAACTTTTTTGTCTCACAATTTTATGGATCCAGAAGTGTAAGATTGAGATCCACAAATTTGTGAGACAAAAGAAACCTCATATAATTAGTATAAGTTATATGAGACACAAAATAAAACTTCTCGGATCGGAGTAATTAATTGTTTACAAGATACTCGTACTGAGGAAGGTACGAAGGGTCGATACAGGGGCGGACCTAGTTGGAAGTTTATGTGTTTATCCAAACTCAGTAGGTTTGATTTACATCTTATATATTGTTAAGATATTTCACTAAATATAATTACAAATAATAAAATTTGAATATACAGTAAATTAAACGGAATGTGACAAAGTTAGAATCCAAAACAATAAATTAAAGTCCAAATCCACGATCGACATTTCTGTCTCAATTCTTGTCATTCTTCTTTTCCTCGAGGATAGCAAGTCTGGTATTCATCCTATTAGTTAGATGAATCATGCAAACATTTGAATAACCCAAAATCGTGGGGTTTTTTCGACATAATATTGTGTTTTTTTTTTAGTGGAATGGTGAAATTCGATCTCCGCATCTATGAGTTCAGGTTTATTCAATGTTTCAATAAGGTGGAGGCAGTAGGGGTAGGTACACAGGTCTCAAAGCACAGCACGTAAAACGAAGTTGCAAAAATAGATTAAAATATGAAAAATATAAAAAGTAATACTAAGAATTGTGTAGTATATAAAACAAAAATGTACGAGAACTAATTTAATGATCTAGACATAATACTCATACTCCCTCCTGTCCACGAGTCACATTTTGACCTTTTTATTTTGGTCAAAAATAAATATTTATTTATATAATTAAAAATAAATTAATTTTATTTTTTCAAAATTTACCGTTATTTATATATCCTAATAAGTCAAGGTAATAATATATAAATTTTAATTAAATATAATTTAGTGAATGCACCTTTTTTTCTAGAACTTTGTATTTTTTTTAAGAGATATGCCAAAAACTAAAAAGTCACTTATTATGAACTCGGAGAATATAATATTTCAATTCACTTAATCCTTAATTGTGAACAATATACTAGAAAAGTCATAGTAAAATATTTAAAAAAACATTAAAAATTAAATGCTGTGTGGTGTCAAGACATCGATTTTGTGTCTTACCCCGACTTTCAATTTCGCTTTATAAATCATTATATTGCCATCAAATAGAAAAAGAACGGAAAGAATAGAGTAGCATCGGAATTGGATCAAGTGGCGTTTGGCCAGGGAGAAATTAAAAAATAGCATCATTTAGAAGTGGTCATTCAAAAATAGCCACAGTTTCAAAAGTAATCGAAATTTAATCATTTTTTATGTAAAAATAAATTTGAATGAAAATTCCATTCAAAATTTGAAAAAATATTCCAGTATATCCAGCATAAGTATACTGGAACTCCAGTATATTATACTAGAACTTTACTCGTGTTGGAGTTCCAACATAATATACTGGAAGTTCATACACAGGTGCATCGATCTCCAGTATATTATGCTGGAACTTTTCATGTTGCAGTAAAATAGTGGCTATTTTTAATGACTTTGCAAACACTGACTATTTTTGAATTACCGGTCCGAAAACTGATTAGCCCGTGCTATTTTTACGTTTGGCCAATGGTTAAGCTGTCAAATATTTGTTTAAATGCAAAAATAATATAATAAATGTGTCTGTTGGGAATCCAGTGCTTTATATTAAGGTTCCAGAAAGAATGGCGGATTTTGCTCCACCTAATAACACAACCAACTCACTATAAGAGAATAATACTATATGTTAGTTATGTGAAATTTGAGTTTTGCTTGGATTGAGTGGGAAATAAGGGAATCTTCCTTCTATTTTTTTAACCCAAACAAAAGAAATTGGAATATAATCCCTCTCTTTTATTGGTTGTGTTTGTTAGCTTTGAACACAATGTGCTTCTAGAGACAAAAGAAGTTTAATATAAAGGCAAAAGGAAAAAAAGAAAAGGGAAAAACACGTGACATGTTTGAAAGGTAGGTAACCTAATCTCTAATTAAAATATTAAGAAAAAAGGAAAAGAAAATTGAGAAGAAAATAGTGTGTTAGTTAAAGGTAGGTGGATAGGTATGGGTGCGGGGGGTGGTGGTCATGTGCTAATACAGTGTAGTATGGGATTCTTCATTCCTAAGTCCTATTTTAATCCCCCCCCCCCCCCGCACCCCCAAAAAAAAAAAAACAAATTCTTTTTCAAGAAAGTCCAACTGGAAATGACAAGCTTTGCCTTAAGGATGGTCAATATTTTTTACGTTGAAGTTCTATATGCGAGTAAGAGATATTTATAAATAATATTTTTATATAACAGTAAATAAATAGTAATCTAGAAAATGGTGATTAATCGGCTATAAAGAATTAAAAAGGCACGGATCATGTTGTAAAGAATGTGAACATATAACTAAACAAAGACAGATCTATGATTATGTTTTGGTGGTTTGACTTTTGAGCGAGGTTTCTAGTACTGAACTTAATGTACTTGAAAATTGGGTTCAAATTTAAAATTTATTTAATTTTAATAAAATTTTACATAAATTTTTATTTTGCGTCAAAAATAGAAATTGAGTACGGGTGACTCTCGAACTAGCGTTGTTAAACTAAAATCTTTTCTTTTTTCAGTTGAATACTCAATTAGCTCTAATTTCAAAGTGCTCTACCCTATCTATACAAATGTACTCAGATTGTCAACACTTTCAATTATAAATTCTACTCTAACTTAAACATTCGATGCCTCGCCCAAAAAACACTGGGCTAAACCATTACTACTAAGAATTAAGCCTATGGCAATGGTTTAAAAACCGTTGCAGTAGATAGAAAAACCGTAGAATTCGACCTATTGCAACAATTTTGGGACCACCCCATCAAATCCCGTATCAATATATCCATTGTAACGATTTTGATCAAGTTGTGCCGTCTAAGTATAAAATTTTAAATATACAATAAGTAAAGAAGGAGAACACTAATAATTTGTTTAGACAAAGAGATGAGACAAATACTCAGAGGATGAAAAGGAAAAGGAAAAAAAATAAAATACCATACGTAAGTTAGCTTAGAAGAATAAGAAGGAAAAAGTGCATGTGCATGCATTTAGGCCAAAGGAAAGAAGATCAAGAACCAATCATCATCACGTTAGGGGCAGATGGCTCTGGCCATGGCTGTTTATTCTTTTAATGCTTTGTTTTTATTGTAATGTTGTAATCAACACTCAAACATCCATATTCTCAGTGTAAATGCAATCACATGCTCTCTCTGACTCTTTCACAGCCACTTCTGTTTCAACAAAATAAATATTTTATAGTAGTCTATTATACCAATTAATTTGAATTTGTACGGGATAAACCCACTAAGGATCCATATATACTGAAAAAATGAAGTTAATCTCAAAACTCGAACTCGAAATATTCTGCGTAGTTTCTTTCCCTACCAACCTAAACCCTCTCATACACTACTTTAATTTGTTGCGTCATTTCTGGAAAAGAACAATAGTGCTAGGATTTATTGATGTAGATAAGACTCTCTTCCATGTGATGACGCTCTGGTTTGTCTTTTGTTTCTGACTCTCAGGTTTTCTTTTCCTTTAATTTGCTTCCTAACCTTTTTATTTTATTTTATTTTATTGTTCAGTATATATGCATATATAGTTCACGGGCAATTAATTCAGATTAGGGTCGGATAATCTATAAAAGGTATAAACGTTCCTTAATAAACAACAACAACAATAACTACCCAGTAAAATCCCACAAAGTGGGAAAACGTTTCTTACTAAAAAACATTATATTTTTTTAACTTGCACCCAAAATCTCATATTAAGTTGATGGATGATCCCAATCATCATACCATACTCCTTGATGATCGATTTGCTTAATTCTAACTTACTCTTTTTTGCTAATGTATAAGTCAAAATCTGACAACAACAGTCGATCCAGCTGAGATCCCTCTTACGTGGCGGGATAGCGAGAAGCATCACGACCTACTTCAGTCCAAGCACCTACAGTGTACGCTAAGTTACAAATAATACTCAAGTATCAATAAAAAAGGTCACAACGTGAAGGCATTGGGCGACCCCTTCCCCTTCCTCTTTTTTTTCATTTCAAGCATGGACCTTAACCCATAGGTCAAAGAATATAGCAAGGGTCCCATACCTATATATAGGGGGGAATTCTCGAAGAGAGGGGGGCTTTTTCTTTTTTAGTTTTCTCCTTCAATCTCTTTCCGAAAAGGATGTAAAAACTGATCATCCTCTCTATCTCATGAAAGAAGAAATAACAAACATCAACAAAGATTGATCGCTCTTATTTTATTTTACTCATTATTTTTCGATTCATTTTCAGATCTAGAGTTTATTATGTTTGGCTAAGATTGACCTCATTAATATAATTAATTGCTTTAATCAAAAGGGTTTTGATATCTTTTGGTCAAACAATTTGGCGTCGTCTGTGGGGATTTCTTAGTCAAATTTCCTAGTCTCTTCCAGATCAAAAATCGGAAGCATAATCACCCACCAAAAAGAGCGGTAATTAAACCTCACATGCTAATCTAGATCATGATGCTACATACAAGCAGAAGTTACAGCCAACATCCTCCCCCACACACCGAGCGGTCCATGAACAAGCTAAGGCAAGCCCAACCCACGCGGAGCTAGAGCACAAAAAAGAGGGGGAAAGAGAGTTGAATACGACAACCGAATTTAGAAACCATCACCCCATCAACCATTTAAATGCCAGGCAAAGCAAGCAACACTATCGATCCACCCTCGTTCACCGACCCATTGGATTAGTGTAAGGAAAATATTATTTTGGCTCACCTTCTTTTGTTTGTTCAAACAAGAACAAACACCGCGCGGGCGAGCGAGTAAATGAACATTCCAACTAAAGAATGGAAAACTACTACAAAATAACTGAAATATCGCCCATCTGCATTCCAACATCTAGAAAATAACGTCCCTTAAGTCGTACTCTCTCTCCCTCACCCAAGAGTTATCCTAGTAGGGTTTTCCCGGGGAGGTTTGGATCGAGTTGATAAGGGAGATGTCACCGAGTTCAAAATACAATTAATCGTCCCGCCTGACAATGACATCTCCAGACCGGAAAACAAAAGGACTAGACTAGGAACCTCCAATGTATGCACGACACGAACATGAGCAAAATAACAACGTTCTATACCCCCCAACATTACACCATCCAATGCAAATAAAATCAAGAGAACTGGAACTCACCCAGGACATGCAGAGGTTGAGCGAAACCGGGGCTCCTCCAGAGGATACCCGAAACTCTCCAAAAAGAAAAACTAGGACTCAAGACGGGCAAACATTGGGACGAAAGTTCGAAATAACACCCTTAAGGACAAGGGCCATCGCCAAAAAGAAGAGTTCGGCCTTGATCGAACAATGACGGGTTAACATTTCGATAAAAGATCAAAATAAAACCCTTAAGGCCAAGGGCCATCGCTAAAGAGAAAAGTTCGACTCTGATCGAACAATGACGGGTTATCATTTCGATGAAAGATCAATAACACCCTTAAGGGCAAGGGCCATCGCCAAAAAGAAGAGTTCGACCTCGATCGAACAACGATGGGTTAACATTTCGATGAAAGTTTGAAATAACACCCTTAAGGCCAAGGGCCATCACCAAAGAGAAGAGTTCGACCTCGATCGAACGATGATGGGTTAACATTTTGACGAAAGTTCGAAATAACAGCCTTAAGGCCAAGGCCCATCGCCAAAGAGAAGAGTTCGACCTCGATCGAACAATGACGGGTTAACATTTCGATGAAAGTTCGAAATAACACCCTTAAGACCAAGGGCCATCGCCAAAGAGAAGAGTTCGACCCTCACCGAACAACGACGGGTTAACATTTCGACGAAAGTTCAAAATAACACCCTTAAGGCCAAGGGCCATCGCCAAAGAGAAGAGTTCGACCTCGATCGAACAACGACGAGTTAACATTTCGACAAAAATTCTAAATGACACCCTTAGGGCCAAGGGCCATCGCCGAAGAGAAGAGTTCGACCTCGATCGAACAATGACAGGTTAACATTTCGATGAAAGATCGAAATAACACCCTTAAGGCCAAGGGCCATCGCCAAAGAGAAGAGTTTGACCCCGACCGAACAACGACGGGTTAATGTTTCGATGAAAGATCGAAATAATACCCTTAAGGCCAAGGGCCATCACCAAAGAGAAAAGTTCGACCTCATGGGTTAACATTTCGATGTAAGATCAAAATAACACCCTTAAGGCCAAAGGCCATCGCCAAAGAGAAGAGTTAGACCTCGATCAAACAACAACGGGTTAAAATTACGATGAAAGTTTGAAATAACACCCATAAGGACAAGGGCCATCGCCAAAGAGGAGAGTTCGACCTCGATTGAACAACGACGGGTTAATATTTTTACGAAAGTTTGAAATAACACCCTTAAGGCCAAGGGCCATCGCCAAAAAGAAGAGTTCGACCTCGATCGAACAACGACGGTTAACATTTCGAAGAAAGATTAAAATAACACCCTTAAGGCCAAGGGCCACCACTAAAAAGAAGAGTTCGACCGCGATCGAACAATGACTGGTTAACATTTCGTCGCGAGATCGAAATAATACCCTTAAGGCCAATAGCCATCGCCAAAAAGAAGAGTTCAACCGCGATTGAACAACGACGGGTTAACATTTCGACGAGAGATCAAAATAATACACTTAAGGTCAATAGCCATCGCCAAAAAGAAAAGCAAATTCACCCGAACCAATGATAGTTTGGTCCCATTTGGACGGCCAAGTCATGATTGGCTTCGTCCAAAATAACGAATACGTCATATAATATTGTTTTGAATCTAGAAAATCTGCTCAAAGCAATAAGTCACCTGTCGACCTCGCCCAAATAGGCAGATTAAGCAAGACTCTATTCAGACTCACACGACGAAGTCTTACTCAGTCCGGCTGAGATTAAATTCCCTGAAAATTAGGAATTCACCATACAGAAATCCGAATTTCATGCCTAAGTTGTGTAAAGCAAAAGGAAGAGAAGTACAAAAGACATACACCGATGAAAATTTCTTTTTAATTAAAGCTATTGCGCCAATAATCGCAAATTACACACGGCTAAAATCGGGCCAAGTCCAAAGGAAAATACAACAATAGAAAGACAACAAACCAGAAAAAAGGATAACAACACAAACAAAGATAAACAATTCTTTCACTCGACGTCTACCGCCATCCTCTTCATCATTATCTTCAGGAAGTCCCTCTTTAGCATCAACATCCTCATCGGCCTCCGGCGTCGTAGGATCATATCCACAATTAACATGAGCCTCTCGTTCCTTCGCCCGCACCCCTTCATATGCGGCCTCGAAAATATAGCCCGCTTCTCACAAACTCTTTTATATGTCCCGCTGGGCTTCGGCATGTACCTAGAGCTCGTGCAGATAATGGGGAACAACGGTAGAGGCAGATTCGACTTGGGCCAACAATTGTGCCTTCTCGGCCTCGAGGGCAGCGACCCGGTCCCCCAAAGTCGAAGCTTCCCAACCGATGTCACCAATATGCTCTTCGAGCCTCACCTCCATATGCGTCGTCGTTGCCCTCTCAGATTCCCGCTCGGATTGAAGGACACAGATTGTATCCTCTAAAGCCGTCGCCCTCATTGAGGCTGACGCTCAAGCACTCTCGATATTCTCCAACCCGGAAACCTTTCTCTCCATCTTGGCTAACTTTCCCATCCATTTTGCACTCATCGCCTCGACCCTAATGGCATTCTGATCCATCTCAGGTTGTATCGACCGTACCTTTGCCTGAAGATGCTCACACTCTGCGGCAACCCCTTTTCCCAACTCAAGCTCTTCGTCCTTTACACGTAGTTGTTCCTTGAGCTCGCTACTCCTGCGAATAGCCTACATCAGCTCCTGATCCCTTTCTCCAGTTCCTTACCAAGGGATTGATCACCGACATTCGCCTTTAGCCGCTCGTGCATCTCACGACACTTGTTGTGGTACCGCCAATACTTCTCCAACATCGTTATGAAAATTTTGGCCCGAATGTCGGCCCTACGAGCACTCTTAATCTCTACCATGTACGTCTGAAAGACGAAAAAGTTTGGTTAAGGCCAAGGTCGCCAAAGATAAAAAGAACATAAAAGAAAGAAGAAACTTACCCTTAGGTCCATAGCGACCACTTCATGCATCAAATCAACATCATGGACGTCTCGGAGAGCCTCGCTCTCGGCGGTAGAACACAAAAGGTCAAACTGCGGTACTAGGTCTTCCATATCCCTTAGGAGGTTGATATCCGACGAGATTTCAAGTATATGGGACGGGCCTCCCATATGCACTACCGTACAAGTAAGGCCCTCTTTAAACATCCTGACGTCAACAGGATCAAGGTCAAACTCAGATTCATAATCATCGACCACGACGTCTTTTCCCCTCTCTACGGCCGAAGAAGAAGCACGACCCAATCCAGAAGATGAAGGCCCACCCAAAGTAACAACGGCGTCCTCGGGACTCTGACTCCTCATCACAGTAGTCTGTTGGTCAGTTATAACGGTCAGAGTCTCTGTCTATGGTTGATCACAGAGACCAGCTCTACTACAGATAGGTTAGCATCGTTCCCCACTTCAGACTCTATCAAAGGGAAGCCGTTCTCTAATCATATCACGACTGATGGAGCCATTTTAGACTCCACTCGTCGTCTCTTGGACAGCCCCTCACCATTCTCAGCACGGGAAGACTCCCCCGCTGGGAAGATAGTAGAAGTCAAAGCCTAGATAGAGGAATAGCTTCCGTGCACACTGCTACGGCCGCAAATTCAACTTGAGCAACATTAGCCATAGGTCGGGCAGCGGGCCTCGGTACGGGCCGAGCAGAGGATGTCGGCTGACAAAATGCAAGCGGGGGAGCCCTCGCTCTTCGCACTCTCCCTGCTAACAATAAATGTCATATAAGCAACAAAGTCAAATTGCAAAGTGGAAAACAGATACTGCGGTAAAACTATTTACCAATAAGCGCCTTACGTCCATATTTCTCGTAGAAAGACGACCATTCGCGAACTCCCGCCATATGAGGAAGAATGGTGTTCACATATTCGCGGATGTCATCAACAGGCGCATGAGGTAGATTCGTGGTTGCAAAAGTAAAAACAGTTCAATAATGCCTAAAGAAAAGTGGACGACTATCATTCCGACCAAAGATACACAAACTTACGTGCGAAGTTCCATCTCTGAGGGAATCCCACAGGATCTGCCATAAGGTGCTCGGTCCACATATAAAAATAGTTTTCATAAAAGCGACGGTTGGACCTATCGTCCATCTTTACCACCAAACTCTTCATCCCTCAATGGCGTATTTGAATCATCGTGCCTCGGATGGGTTGAGGGGCAACGATATTGAGCATATGCCTCAGAGTGGTCTCCCGACCAATAAGCTCCACGAACTTGAGCAGCACAAGGAACAATTTATACAGGTACGACAAAAATTGAGCCGGACACACCTCGTAGAAACGGCAGAAATCTACCACCAGGGGTGGTGGCGGGAGAGGAAGCGTATACCCGACGATGAAGGGATAGGCGTAGAACGCACAATATCCCGGACGATCGAAATGTATAATATTGTCTCCCACCGCCGACAACATCTCAACGTGATGAGGGATCCCCCACTTGGTCTTCAGCTCCGTAATCCCCGCCTCAGTCATAACAGAGGAAGTAGGTTTCGGCTTTTCCCCGGCAGGACTATAGAAATCATTCCATGGATAGGGCGAAGCAATATTTCGGCTGCCGTCGGAACCCCCTCATCATCTATCACTTCCACTCCTCTAGGAGCAGTAACATCACCTTTTGGTGCCGGAGTCACGGCAGGATTGTCAGCGCAGGAAGAACTACCATCCATTTGTATCGATTTGATAAGATGAAGGTATTAAGAATAAAAATAAGAGATTAGGCAAAATATTTCTAGCTAACCGGAGAGGATCGTAAATTTGAAGTATCAAAAAAGGGGAAAATCTACAAAACTCTTTCAACAAAGGCAAGAAAGTATGCCAATCGAATGATGCTTTTCTTCTATTTATAGGGACATAAATTTCCCAAGCAGGAAACCCAAGAGCCGCCAATCGAAACTAATAGGGCATGAAACAGTTTAGTCCCCAGGAAACATGTGCCATAATGGAAGCAGCCACGAATGACGTTTCAAATCGAACAACGCTCCGATTCCGAACGGTTGTAAGGGTCCAAAGGCGTCGTTAGAGCGCCGTTCCATTGTCTCGATCTTAAAACTACGCCCAAGACACAGACAGTCAGATTTTTCCTAAGTGCTCAAAATCATAATCCGCCTGCCGGGCCCACCAATAGGCGACCTTGACGAACGGAGGGACTAACTGTATAAGTCAAAATCTAACCACAACAATCGACCTAGCTGGGATCCCGCCTACATGGCGGGATAGTGAGAGGCATCACGACCTACTTCAGTCCAAGCACCTATAGTGTACACTAAGTTAAAAGTAATACTCAAGTATCAACAAAAAAGGTCACAACGTAAAGGCACATCGGCCAAAGAATATAGCAAGGGTCCCGGAACTATATATAGGACGGGAATTCTCGAAGAGAGGGGGGCTTTTTCTTTTTTGGTTTTCTCATTCAATCTCTTTTTGAAAAAGGATGTAAAAACTGATCATCCTCTCTATCTCATGAAAGAAGAAAAAACAAACATCAATAAAGATTGATCGCTCTTATTTTATTTTACTCATTATTTTTCGATTAGTTTTCAGATCTGGAGTTTATTATGCTTGGCTAAGATTGACCTCATTATTATCATTAATTGCTTTAATCAAAAGGGTTTTGACATCTTTTGGTCAAACACTAATTAAATTCCAATTTAATTTTTAAGGTTGAGTTAATCCGTTAATTTCCTCTTTAAAGATTTTGGTGATGTTAACTACTTTTTAGGTTTGGCTAATGTCATATCGGTCCATGTTTTTTGTTTTTTATTTTTCTCGTACAAAAGACTTTCACGAGTTTAACCTTTTAGTATGGCTTATCTCCTAGTGTTAGTATCTTGAATCTGTTGTCTTTTTTTTTCTCCTGATACATTCACATTTTTTCATTACTAGTATTATTTCTTTTCTCTTCTTTGTTTTTGCCCAATTAAAAGTTTAAGAACACTGCTTTAATTTATTCAATTTGTGGCTTTCAACATTCACAGTATTGGCTATATTGCACTCTCCCTCGAGTTGCTCAAAGTTGTCATAATATAGGAGAAAATTTTCCCTTATGCTTTCCTCTTTCTACAATTAATTAATCAGCTAATTAACTAAAATTTCATCATAAACACTAATTACTAGCAAAATTGATTGTCTAATTTCATCTTTTCTTATTCTAAAGTTTAAGAGTTGTTTATCTATCCAAATAATTCGGTAAATATTCGTCATAAATGTTCATCTCTTCTCATCTCGAATTCAATTCCCATTTGACCAGAGACAGACCTCTGTTATAAAGAGAGGAGTTTCTCGCACCCGAAAAATTCAGCAAATATTTCATGTATACATGTATATGTCATTAAAAATAGTAATTTATACGTAGTGGCACCTTACATACAAAGTAAATTTTAATTTAATGCAAAAACATTCTTGTGCCCTTCAAATCCTTGATTCCCTCTACACCCGAGGAAATCTGTATGTCAAATTATTTAAATTAAAGGATAATTTTAATTTATAGATAGAATGTTATGTATATATATATATATATATATATATATATATATATATATATATATATATATATATAGACCCTCTGCTCTCTTGAGCCCTCAGTGAAACGGCTCCTGCAATTTCAAAAATAATGCTCTTTCTATGATCTGTGTATACGGATAAAACTAAACTCATGATGCACCTCGATTTCTGACTAGATAAGCCAGGTTCGAGATGTGATGGCAAGGAACCAAAATGAAGCCGAAAGTCCTATAAAGCCAGAAGCTGGGGACACAACTCCTGTCTTCGGGAATATCGAGGTCGTAGTTCCAGAATCGGTCCTAGCCTCGAACAACTTCGAGAAACATTATCGGATGATCAAGCATAAACAACAAAAGGCCGAAGTATCCGTAGCAGGCCGGATATCACGACATGGATCTTAGCACGTATCGAAAAGAAACCAACAATTAATTAATCAGAAGATTTTTTACTTTTTATAGAGTTGTACCTAAAGTAGTACTCCCTTACTATATAAAAGGGGTCTCACAGTTCATGTAACACATAGTAACACGCATCCCAAAGTAATATATTATTATTTCTCTATTTAAGCTCTTATTCTATTGTATCTTGATACCGATCGAAGGGCATCCGGTTCAAGGGTGGTTAACTTTCCAAGAATGAAATTATCCCATTCATGTGGTTCGAATTTACTTTATCGTCATTTATTTCAAATGCAACTTAATTTATCACTTTGTATCAATTTAGTCCACGTATCCTTAAAATCACTTATAAATTCAATTGTTATCCGATTTTAAAGGTAAATAATTTGGCACCTACTGTGGGGCTAAGGATAATAGTGGTTATTTGATACAAATTTCCATAACACACACTACTTTACACTTGTTCTTTAAAGTGTCTCTAATTTCAGGTTATAACTCAAAAATGTCGAACTCTCAATCAACACCCCTACATGTTGACAATGAATCCAGTCATCATGGTGAAAATAATAACATAGCACCTGGTAATGAGGTACCGCCCGTTGATCCCGTCAGAATTCCAGTCGCGTACCCGTTTGATACTAACTCGCATGTGGATATCGATACAAATATGCCCTCCAACCCCGAGAATAGCATCTGTGGTGGAGCTCGATTGGCAGCTCAAAATACTCAAAACAATAGAGGAGACGCGATCAATTTACAAATGATTTTCGAAATATTACATACTCAACAAGCGACGATAGCTCAGTTAGAACCAAAGCCGAGCACCGAGCAGAATTGAACCCGATCTATCCCGAGAAGCTAGTCATAGGGACAAACCGATCATAGAGAGGTCGAATGTAAATGAATCGGGGACTAACCCCGAGATCATAAAAATGGCCGAGAGCTGACAAAACGGGTAGAATGAGGGGAGAAGAAAATCGAAGCAAATGACAAAAAGGTAGAAATCTAGAATTCCAGGGTCGACCAAATCCCTGGAACCGCCGATACTGGAGGCGTGGATTCTAAGAAGTTTGTACAAAGACCTTTCCTTCCAAGCGCGGCTCCAAAGTCGATCCCTAAGAAATTCAGCATGCCCGAGATTCTTAAGTACAACGGAACGACCGACCCAAATGAGCATTACCTCCTACACATGCGCCATCAAATGGAACAACTTGGAAGATGATGAAATTGAGTCTGTCTTATTGAAGAAGTTCGGAGAGACCCTGTCAAAGGGAGCAATAATATGGTATCACAACTTACCTTGTAATTCTATTGGCTCATTCACAATACTTGCAGACTCTTTCGTGAAAGCACATGCCAGGGCTATCAAGGTCGAAACCAGGAAGTCAGACCTTTTCAAAGTAAGATAGAAGAATAATGAGATGCCTAGGGAGTTCGTGTCCCGGTTTTAAATAAAACGGAGGGATCTGCCACCGCTCACTGATGATTGGGTTGTTCAAGCTTTCACCGAGGGACTCAATGTTCGAGGCTCGGTGGCTTCACAATAATTGAAGCAAAATATGATAGAATATCCGGCTGTTACTTGGGCCAACATGCATACCCGGTATCAATCAAAAATTAAAGTCGAAGATGATCAACTTGGGGGACCATCAGGGTTTGTTTATCCAGTTAGAACCATCGACAGAGTCAAGAGAGATATCGACCGTGAATTGAGGTCAAACCGGGATCGGTATCAACCATACAATAGAGACTGGAGAAACAGTGGGTTCGGGTAAAATTCTATGCAAAATGAAAGGAGAAGTGATCGAGGTCAGGGCGATCGGGGACTCATGATCAAGAGCAGTTTTGACAGGTCTATCAGGCCTAAAGGAAGCATCGAGGTTATCAGAATAAAACTTTAACGTCGATGCTGCCGCCATTGTATCAGCTATCGGACGCATCAAGGACACCAAATGGCCTCGACATCTACAATCCGATACATCCCAAAGGGATCCTAACAAGATGTGCAAATATCATGGCACTCACGGTCATAGAACAAAAGATTGCCGACAGTTAAGAGAGGAATTAGCCCCGTTATTCAACAACAGGCACCTTCGAGATTTCCTGAGCGATCGAGCGAAGAGCCATTTCAGGAATAGGGATTATAATAAACAGACCAAAGAAGAAGAACCTCAATACCTTATTAATATGATCTTCGGTGGGTTTGATGTCCCTCAAGGGACAATGTTGAAGCGCACCAGAGTACCCATCACAAGGGGAGAATGGACTCGAGATTATATATTAGAAGGAACCTTGTCTTTCAACAACAAGATGCAGAAGGGATCGTGCAGCCCAACAACAATGCATTGGTAATATCTATACTCATAAATAAATCTCGAGTTAAGCATGTGTTAATAGGTAGATTGGCCAACATCATTCGATTAAGGGTCATAGAACAACTCGGTCTACAAGATCAAATTGTGCCTGCAGTCAGAAACTTAAACGAATTCAACATGGCATGTGAAACCACTAAGGGGGAGATAACATTACCAATGAGTGTCGTAGGGACCATCTAGGAAACCAAGTTTTATGTGATCTAAGAAGACATGGAGTACAATGCTCTGTTCGGGAGGCCATGGATCCACAACATGAGGGCAGTGCCCTCAATGCTACACCAAATGTTAAAATCCCCAACACCAGGAGGTATTAAAACAATCTATAGAGAGCAGCTAGCTACAAAGGAAATGTTTGCGGTCGAAGAGGCGATTCTAATATCCATACTTGCAATGACAAAGGGGCTAAGTTCGGTCACAAAGCAAGAAGCTAAATAGCAATTACCGACACCAGCCCCGACCTAGCCGGAGAAACAAGGGACTAATGAAGACGATAACTACGGGGTTCCTAGGTTTTTTATAGCCCCTGATGATTCTGACACCACCAAATTGACAGTCGAGGAGCTGGAATAGGTCATATTGATCGAGCATCTACCCGACCGAAAGGTATACCTGGGCACGGGGTTAAGTCCCAAGCTCAGGAAAAAACTCATTCAATTTTTATAGCCAATATAGATCTTTCTCTTGGTCCCACCTTAATATGACAAGGATCCTGTCGGAGATAACCACTCACAAGCTAAGCCTGGACCTGAAATTCCACAAGGTCAAGAAGAAGATGAGACCCCAGGCCGAGGTCAAACATGCTTTCATCAAGGACAAGGTATCTTACCTCCTTAAAATATGGTCCATCCCGGAGGGTAAATACCAGGATTGGTTAGTGGTAGCCCCTAAAAAGGGGAATAATTTAAGAATGTGTATAGACTATAAGAATTAGAATAAGGCATGTCCCAAGGACTCCTTCCCTTTGCCCAACATTGATCGTATGATCGATGCCACTGCCAGCCACAAGATACATCGATCCTAAGTTTTGTCGATGCCTACTCGGGGTACAACCAAATACGGATGGACCCGGATGATCAGGAAAAAACTTCCTTCATCACTAAGTATGGTACATACTGCTTTAATGTGATGCCATTGGGATTAAAAAAATGCCGAGGCCACTTATCAACGCCTAGTAAATCAGATGTTCAAGGAACAAATAGGAAAATCAATGGAGGTTTATATTGACAATATGTTGGTTAAGTCCCTGTGAGCAGAGGACCATTTAAAATAATTGCAGGAAACCTTCAGCATATTCACACACACACACACACACACACACACACACACACACACACACACACACACACACACACACACACACACACACACACACACACACACACACACACACACACATATATATATATATATATATATATATATATATATATATATATATATATTTGTGTGTGTGTGTGTGTGTGTGTGTGTGTGTGTATAAGCATGCATAAGCATTTTTATAATTTTTCTATAATTTTTAAAAGCTCCAAATTGATTTATTTCTTCCCCTTTTATTTATAAAATTTTCAATAATTATCCTTCAAATTATTGTTGTGGTAATTTAGTCATCTAAATTCTTTATTTATGCCAAAATATTATTTAAATATTTTAGTACATATTTTATAATTGCATTTACATTTTTAGGCTAAATTGCATATCTTTGCTATAATAGCCCTACTAATGTATAATTATATTATTGATGTATAAAATGATCTTTTATATTTTTAAAATATTAAACAACTATTTTAAATCATTTTAGTACACAAAAATATTTTTGGAAATCATTTATTATTTTTTATAAATCATATAACTATTAAAAGTGGCTATTTAAAATCTAACCTATTTTTATTTTAAATTTCAGCCCCAACCTAACTCAATTACCAGCCCAATTTCAATTAAATTACCCAACCCAAACCTCAGTTACCCGATTCGGCCCCCAAAACCTTTTAATCCCGACTGTTGATCATAAAGATCAACGGCCACAAATGACCATTCCTAAAATAAACCCAAAAGACCCTCAAACCTTATCATTTCATACTACCCGCCGCCCTGAAACCCCTCCCTGCTCTCAAACGCTCTCAAAACCTAACCCTAATAATCTCACTGACCCTCGTCCATGGCCATCTCCGATGATTTCTCAGCACCTCTCAGGCCCCCAATGGCCTCCCTTACGTTAATCTTGCCATCTCCAGGGCCCTCAAGGGACCAGGGCTAGTTGGCTTGCATCTATGGTTCCTCTCTCGCCTGTTTCACGCCATTCCAGTGTGATTCCGAGTAAGATCGTCCTATATTGACTATGATATATGGTTTTCTAAGAAGGTTTCTTCACATCTGTATAGTTCTCTTCAAAACCCTAATTTCCTTTCTAAACCTCTTAGATCTGTACAGATCTAAGATGATTTGGGTTTGTTTCATGTGAGTTTTACAATAACCTTAAGATTCTTTACAAGAATCGTATGATTTTCAAGCGATTTTCATTTTTTCCTAAAGTAGGGTTTCTAGAATTTATTTTTACAAATTGTTTGATGACTTTTTGTGTTTAATCTTCTACTTATCATATATTTTGACTGATTTTGTAAGTCAGCTATAACCTCAACCCGTTTGTATAGAAAGCCCTAATTCTTTTTGATGTTCTTCGTCTGGTTTCTGAGTACTAGCATATCGACTGGTTCTTACTTAAGTTCTTGTGATTTCTCATGACTTTCTTGCCCTAATATGCTTCTACTAAATTTTTTAGTTTAAACTTTCACTGATTCTATGTGCTTGTGTTCGTCCTGACTATTCATGTTAAGACCTATAACATTCTCCTTGAATCAATGTCGTTCTAACTATTTGTTTTGTTAAAGTTATATTGTATCCTGACTATTCATGTTCTACCTTATTTTATATATTAAACATGCTGACTTTTTCATGAATTTCTCCTTGATTATTCTGAATTCCTTATTTCTTGGTTTGATTTGAACTGTTTCCCTTAAACTTTCAATTTTTACCTCTCTACTCGATTTGATTGAATTACTTGCCTTAATTAAGTTTCCTTTGCCTTGTTTGTATTTTGTTGATTCTTACTTTCCTTAATTAAAACTTCTATTCATTTACCCCTAATTACCTACTCTATACTAAACCTTACTTGATTCTTCTCCTTAAATACTTAGTATGTTTTTACCGTTGATTTAAATTGTCCCTTGATTAAGGGAAAGACTTGCTGATTTATATGTGACTTCCCTGATTTGCTACTTAATTGATCTCTTACCTTATTTATTAAGCTTTTGATTACTATATAAACCCCCTCTTATTTTAATTTCTGAACAACGAACACTAGTTCATCTACACTATTATACTCTCAAAAGCTCTCTATTCTTTCATGTTCCTTGCAATCCTTATTAGTCTAGCCGGCTGTAAGCCAAGGCTGGATACTGGCATCATCTCTACTCTGTATTTTATATACTCTCCTTAACTGGTATGTTCTGATTCAATTCACATTCCAAACTATATGTTTCATTTGTTGCTACAGTTCATCAATTTGTGATTTCCAGTTCTATGTGTTATTCTACTTAATATGCAATCAACATGCCTAGATTACTGTATCACAAAGCATGTTTAAGCTCATAGCTATTATACTGTTTGGCATGCCAATCCTGATTTAAATAATTGGTTCACTAGCATGTCCCAAGATGCATTGTGTGCTTATGATTTCCCCTAGCATGACCAAATCCTGCCTGTTCTGTATATGATTAGTATTTCTAAAACCTTGAATGTTTCATGAAGTGTTTGTCTAGTCTAGTTTGTTCTATTTCACTAATGAGATCCTATTTGTGTCTTAAACCTATGTGTTCTCAACTTAACTTTGCAACTACAATCTATGTATTTGATTGCCATCGCTAAGGTGCATTCTAGGTATTCCCCCTTCCTCTTTCCCTTGTGTGAGGTCTGTTCTGAAACTGTGTATTCTCTGACTTGCTTTCTGATTGTTGTAAAAATGCTCTTCATGTTTTCTCAAACTATTCCTACTCTAACTATGTTATGATTTTCATAAAATTCTTTCTATTACTAAGACCTTCTTTCTATGTTTATCAAACTCTTTCAAAGTCATTATGCACTCTGACATTACTCTTAGAATACTAGGTTCTTCCCCTCTGATATGTATACTGCCTTGAGACCCTTTAAGGTCTCTCTGAACTTTGGCATGTCAGAGCTGACCTTTCCACACTACACCTAAATCAGTTATTGTTTGAGAAAAGATCTAGGTGTGAGCACTGCCTGGGATCCTTGAGGTCCTTAGGGAACTCTGACACACCTGATATGATATTGTCTATGAAACTTTGGCATTTGAGGCCATTGGAGGCTTGGGAAGTCATTTGGGTCTACTGCAGGATCTCTATAGACTAACTACTATTTATTTATGTATTTTTATTCATTTGTCTGTAATAATTATTGTAAACAACATTGGGGAAAAAAGGTGGGTAATCATATATATGTTGGGTAGCTTGGGTAGATACCATGCCTATAGGGTTGTGTTAATGTGTCTACCATATTTGCTGTACTGCCACAATATTAGAAACCACACCTATAGGATCTAAATGGCTTTAATAATAGAGATCATGCCTATAGGGTTAAAATCAGCTTTATAATTAGATATCATGCCTATAGGGTTAAAATCAGCTTTATAATTAGATACCATGCCTATAAGGTTAAAATCAGCTTAATATTTAGATAACATGCCTATAGAGATAGAATAATTGAAGTTCAGTTTTCGTTACAGCATGTATTCACATTCGTCTTCTTAGATATCATGCCTATAAGTTCATGAGTAATCTTTAATAACTAGATACCATGTCTACATGGATTAAAATCACCTCTAATAGAAATCATGCCTATAGAACTTAAAATCAGTTTAGTTAAACAAATAAGTTAATTCATGTTTGAATTGGTTTAATTAACTGTTCATTTCTTTAAATGAGTTTTTAAACACTGTCTAAATTAATGTCACTAGAAAACATGTCTATAGGATCTCAAGTTGTCCGCTTAAAAATTTCTCGCTATTTTACTACATTCCTAATAGATATCATATTTTTTTAGGACATCAATATTATGCCTAGGCAAGCCTGTAGGGCGATTAAAATTCTGCAACTATAAAATTGTGCTTTGTTATTTGAGATTGCTCAAATTTAACAGGTCTAAAATCAGTAGGCAAACTAATAGGTCTTTGCCACTTTGTCCTAATTCAATACTGTATAATCCCTGCTCACCTAGATATTATGTTCTAGTATTTTCTATTAAATACCTGACTGTTGTTTGAAGACGTGCTTTTACTTGTTATATTTGTGGAGGTGACTATGAGCCTGTAATATGTTCTCTTTAAATGAATTCCTAATTGTTCTTGATAGACGCCTAGACTTTTATCCTTTAAAACCTTAGGAAGGCCTAGAACTTTCCAAAAGTAGAGGTCCTAAAATACCTCCAAGGCCACGAGGAAGGTAAGGGTAGTGCACACATAGGGAATTTTCAAGGTTGCTAGAGTGCTTTAGGCTACGACCAAGGGGAGGGAATTGGGTAGTAAGGATATGATGACTACGCGCTAATGTCACATGCAACCCCTCATTGAGGAGTGGCTATCGGGCATTGTGTGGGGTGATCCTGTAGGCTAACCAACCTAGGACCCCTCTTTCCCAATTCTCGATATCTAAGATTTACTTTTTCTCTATATATGCAATTTGTTTTCTCCTTTTGTCTCATTACTTGAGTCATACAATGTCCAAAACACGCCTTTATTTGCAAGTATGTGTTTAAACTATTTATTTGGTAAAATAACTAATTCATATAAGTATAAGTTCAGTTGGGACCCACCGTTGTGGACCGCGAGGGGTTCCTAACACCTTCCCCTCAAGGTTATTTCGAGCCCTTACCCTAAATATCTGGTCATGCAAACTAGTCTTAGAGTTAATCGCTCTAAGTGCCCAACGCACCATAATCCTTTAGGTGGCGACTCTTCAAAAACCCAAATTCCCTAAAAAAATGAGTTATTACCCCCATGAACGTCGGAACCTGGACTTCTCTCTCTCTGTGGAGAGAAAAAAGGGGGCACGATAGCATGGCGACTCTGCTGGGGATATTTTAGGCTCTTACCATAACGAACTTATCTTTTGTGAATTAGTCCAAGCATGCCTTATCCCGTACCCTTTCCCCTTATTTGAATTTAACTGCCTATTTTAAGCATTTATGATTCTTTTATTCCTGAAACTGACTTGGCTCTTTGTTTTCTTTTTCTGTAACTGTCTTTCAATTATTTAAATACTGTATTTTTTTTACTACATGCAAATACTTGACTACATGCTATTTATTGCTGCATAAATCATGCTCCGCATCATATTCCACTCGTGCGTATTAAATCCTATAGGAACACTTGATGAGTGGTTGCACTCTTCCTATTTATTACCCTTAAATTCGGAAAGGCTTATTTGCGATAAAACTAGTCGATCAGCGGTGCAGTCGATGGTTCCGTACCTTTCCCCCTCAAGTTGTCCGCTTGAGGGTACCAGTCTAGACCCCCATAGTAACCTTACTCTGATTATAATTGTGCATGCATCATGGTCAAACCTAGTCGGATTAATATGTTGTCCACATAATAATTCTTTAAGACAAGCCTTATCAAAAAGTCCACCGGAGTTTCTATAATCCCAACGGACACAACCACGTTCTGTGCATTAATTTGGAGAACTAAATGCCAATATGCTAATCATGAATGTATAAATAGTCAAGTCCGGTGGGGGAAGGGCCTAACTCTTTCATTTGCAGAAAATAAGGCACGAGGTCCCCAGATTAGGTATGGTTAGCAACATTCCACCATTGCTGCTAGATTGGTGGAAGGACCTTTCCTCAAGTGACAAGAAACATGTAAGGAAGTACCTGGGTAACTTGCCTTTCCTGATTTGGGTTTGTTTCATGTGAGTTTTACAATAACCTTAAGATTCTTTACAAGAATCGTATGATTTTCAAGCGATTTTCATTTTTTCCTAAAGTAGGGTTTACAATAACCGTTTGTACTGAAAGCCCTAATTTTTTTGATGTTCTTCGTCTGGTTTCTGAGTACTAGCATATCAACTGGTTCTTACTTTAGTTCTTGTGATTTCTCGTGACTTTCTTGCCCTAATATGCTTCTACAAAATTTTTTAGTTTAAACTTTCACTGATTCTATGTGCTTGTGTTCGTCCTGACTATTCATGTTAAGACCTGTAACATTCTCCTTGAATCAGTGCCGTTCTAACTATTTGTTTTGTTAAAGTTATATTGAATCCTGACTATTCATGTTCTACCTTAATTTATATGTTAAACATGCTGACTCTTTCATGACTTTCTCCTTGATTATTCTGAATTCCTTTTTTCTTGATTTGATTTGAACTGTTTCCCTTAAACTTTCAATTTTTACCTCTCTACTCGATTTGATTGAATTGCTTGCCTTAATTAAGTTTCCTTTGCCTTGTTTGTATTTTGTTGATTCTTACTTTCCTTAATTAAAACTTCTATTCATTTACCCCTAATTACCTACTCTATACTAAACCTTACTTGATTCTTCTCCTTAAATACTTAGTATGTTTTTACCGTTGATTTAAATTGTCCCTTGATTAAGGGAATGACTTGTTGATTTATATGTGACTTCCCTGATTTGCTACTTAATTGATCTGTTACCTTATTTATTAAGCTTTTGATTACTATATAAACCCCCTCTTATTTTAATTTCTGAACAACGAACACTAGTTCATCTACACTATTATACTCTCAAAAGCTCTCTACTCTATCCTGTTCCTTGCAATCCTTATTAGTCCAGCCGGCTGTAAGCCAAGGCTGGCTACTGGCATCATCTCTACTCTGTATTTTGTATACTCTCCTTAACTGGTATATTCTGATTCAATTCACATTCCAAACTATGTGTTTCATTTGTTGCTGCAGTTCATCAATTTGTGATTTCTAGTTCTATGTGTTATTCTACTTAATATGCAATCAACATGCCTAGATTACTATATCACAAAGCATGTTTAAGCTCATAGCTATGATACTGTTTGGCATGCCAATCCTGATTTAAATAATTGGTTCACTAGCATGTCCCAATCTGCATTGTGTGCTTATGATTTCCCCTAGCATGACCAAATCTTGCCTGTTCTGTATATGATTAGTATTTCTAAAACCTTGCATGTTTCATGAAGTGTTTGTCTAGTCCAGTTTGTTCTATTTCACTAATGAGATCCTATTTGTGTCTTAAACCTATGTGTTCTCAACTTAACTTTGCAACTACAATCTATGTATTTGATTGCCATCGCTAAGGTGCATTCTAGGTATTCCCCTACCTCTTTCCCTTGTGTGAGGTCTGTTCTGAAACTGTGTGTTCTCTGACTTGCTTTCTGATTGTTGTAAAAATGCTCTTCATGTTTTCTCAAACTATTCCTACTCTAACTATGTTATGATTTTCATAAAATTCTTTCTATTACTAAGACCTTCTTTCTATCTTTATCAAACTCTTTCAAAGTCATTATGCACTCTGACATTACTCTTAGAATACTAGGTTCTGCCCCTCTGATATGTATACTGCCTTGAGACCCTTTGAGGTCTCTCTGAACTCTGGCATGTCAGAGCTGACCTTTCCACACTACACCTAAATCAGTTATTGTTTGAGAAATACTAGGTGTGAGCACTGCCCGGGATCCTTGAGGTCCTTAGGGAACTCTGACACACCTGATATGATATTGTCTATGAAACTTTGGCATTTGAGGCCATTGGAGGCTTGGGAAGTCGTTTGGGTCTACTGCAGGATCTCTATAGACTAACTACTATTTATTTATGTATTTTTATTCATTGGTCTGTAATAATCATTGTAAACAATATTGGGGTGATTAGTGAAAAAAGGTGGGTAATCATATATATGTTGGGTAGCTTGGGTAGATACCTTGCCTATAAGGTTGTGTTAATGTGTCTACCATGTTTGCTCTACTGCCACAATATTAGAAACCATGCCTATAGGATCTAAATGATTTTAATAATAGAGATCATGCCTATAGGGTTAAAATCAGTGTTATAATTAGATACCATGCCTATAAGGTTAAAATTAGATTAATATTAGATAACATGCATATAGAGATAAAATAATTGAAGTTCAGTTTTCGTTACAGCATGTATTCACATTCGTCTTCTTAGATATCATGCCTATAAGTTCATGAGTAAGCTTTAATAACTAGATACCATGTCCACATGGATTAAAATCACCTCTAATTGAAATCATGCCTATAGAACTTAAAATCAGTTTAGTTAAAAAAATCAGTTAATTCATGTTTGAATTGGTTTAATTAACTGTTCATTTCTTTAAATGAGTTTTTAAACACTGTCTAAATTAATGTCGCTAGAAAACATGTCTATAGGATCTCAAGTTGTCCGCTTAAAAATTTCTCGCTATTTTACTACATTCCTAATAGATATCATATTTTTTAGGACATCACTATTATGCCTTGGCAAGCCTGTAGGGCGATTAAAATTCTGCAACTATAAAATTGTGCTTTGTTATTTGAGACTGCTCAAATTTAACAGGTCTAAAATTAGTAGGCAAACTAATAGGTCTTTGCCACTTTGTCCTAATTCAATACTGTATAATCCCTGCTCACCTAGATATCATGTTCTAGTATTTTCTATTAAATACCTGACTGTTGTTTGAAGACGTGCTTTTACTTGTTATATTTGTAGAGGTGACTGTGAGCCTGTAATATGTTCTCTTTAAATGAATTCCTAATTGTTCTAGATTGACGCCTAGACTTTTATCCTTTAAAACCTTAGGAAGGTCTAGAACTTTCCAAAAGTAGAGGTCCTAAAACACCTCCAAGGCCACGAGGAAGGTAAGGGTAGTGCACACATAGGGAATTTTCAAGGTTGCTAGAGTGTTTTAGGCTATGACCAAGGGGAGGGAATTGGGTAGTAAGGATATGATGACTACGCGCTAATTTCACGTGTAGCCCCTCATTGAGGAGTGATTACAGGGCATTGTGTGGGGTGATCCTGTAGGCTAACCAACCTAGGACCCCTCTTTCCCAATTCTCGATATCTAAGATTTACTTTTTCTCTATATATGCAATTTGTTTTCTCCTTTTGTCTCATTACTTGAGTCATACAATGTCCAAAACACGCCTTTATTTGCAAGTATGTGTTTAAACTATTTATTTGGTAAAATAACTAATTCATATAAGTATAAGTTCAGCTGGGACCCACCGTTGTGGACCGCGTGGGTTCCTAACACCTTCCCCTCAAGGTTATTTCGAGCTCTTACCCTAAATATCTGGTCATGCAAACTAGTCTTAGAGTTAATCGCTCTAAGTGCCCAACGAACCATAATCCATTAGGTGGAGACTCTTCAAAAACCCAAATTCCCTAAAAAACAATGAGTTATTACCCCCATGAACGTCGGAACCTGGACTTCTCTCTCTCCGCGGAGAGAAAAAAGGGGGCACGACAGCATGACGACTCTGCTGGGGATATTTTAGGCTCTTACCATAACGAACTTATCTTTTGTGAATTAGTCCAAGCATGCCTTATCCCGTACCCTTTCCCCTTATTTGAATTTAACTGCCTATTTTAAGCATTTATGATTCTTTTATTCCTGAAACTGACTTGGCTATTTGTTTTCTTTTTCTGTAACTGTCTTTTAATTATTTAAGTACTGTATTTATTTTTTTACTACATGCAAATACTTGACTACATGCTATTTATTACTGCATAAATCATGCTCCGCATCATATTCCACTCGTGCGTATTAAATCCTATAGGAACGCTTGATGAGTGGTTGCACTCTTCCTATTTATTACCCTTAAATTCGGAAAGGCTTATTTGCGATAAAACTAGTCGATCAGCGGTGCAGTCGACGGTTCCGTACCTTTCCTCCTCAAGTTGTCCGCTTGAGGGTACTAGTCTAGACCCCCATAGTAACCTTACTCTGATTATAATTGTGCATGCATCATGGTCAAACCTAGTCGGATTAATATGTTGTCCACATAATAATTCTTTAAGACAAGCCTTATCCAAAAGTCCACCGGAGTTTCTATAATCCCAACGGACACAACCACGTTCTGTGCATTAATTTGGAGAACTAAATGCCAATATGCTAATCATGAATATATAAATAGTCATGTCCGGTGGGGGAAGGGCCTAACTCTTTCATTTGCAGAAAATGAGGCACGAGGTCCCCAGATTAGGTATGGTTAGCAACATTCCACCATTGCTGCCAGATTGGTGGAAGGACCTTTCCTCAAGTGACAAGAAACATGTAAGGAAGTACCTGGGTAACTCGCCTTTCCTGCTAGGCATTGAGCCAAACAACAAGTTGATCGAGGTTGCCACTTTGTTCTGGGATAGTGAAAGGTCTGTGTTTCGTTTAAGCGACATAGAAATGATACTATTTCTAGAAAAAATTGGAGGGCTTGCGGGATTGACTTGGGATAGTCCCGGGTTATTGGTGCCAAAGAACCGTACCGGTAAAGGGTTTTTAAAGATTATGGGGCTGAAGAAAAATGCTGACTTGGTATGCTTGAAGGAATCTTACACACCCTTCGAATATCTGTATGAGAGGTATGGCCATAGAAAGTCCTACCGTACCTACCATGATGAGCTCTCTCTCACTTCTCTGGGCCACATCCACCGTAGAGTGTTCGTGTTCATTGTATGCTTCTTAGGCCTGATAGTATTCCCAATGAAAAGGGAAAGAATCCACACTAGGTTGGCCATGGTCGCCAAGACTTTGATGGAAGGGATCAATGGACAGACATACACTATAGTTCCTATGATCATAGTCGACATCTACAAGGCTCTGGAGCGTTGTCAAAGAGGGGTCAAGCATTTCGAAGGTTGTAACTTGTTACTGTAGTTGTGGTTATTAGAACATCTCCAAAAAGGTCACTATCGCCAAGAATTTCCGCGAAGGGCTTGGAACGACCATATTGCTTTCCATCACCCTAAGCGGATGACTTACATTCTAGACAGGTTTGCTCAGCCAAAAAGTGCCAAAGAATGGGTAGAGTTCTTAGACAATCTGACCGAGGAATAGGTGCAATAGATGTTTGAATGGTTCCCAACAGACAAATTTATCATCAGATCCAGGGACGCTCCACACTTGGTGCTGATTGGGTTGAGAGGGATATACCTTTATGTCCCTATCCAAGTTATGAGGCAAGCAGGAAGGAAATAGGTTATACCAAAGTTTGCCAAGATGAGTCATTTCAGAGCAAACTTTGAAGACAACGACGTCCCTTACAAGTGCCAAGCTCAGCACATGTGGCACTACAAAATCATTGTGAAAAAGAACACCATTGAGCCAGACAGGTATCATGCGGGGTATGAACCTCTCTACCCAGCATGGTTAGAGGACAATCTAAAAGGAATGGTGATGCCAGGAGCCGGTCGAGGGAATAGAATCATAGACGAAGAAGCTGAAGCTCAAGTCAAATACAACAGGCTGCACAAGAGGGTCCACGACTCGGAGAATGAGCACCAGGAAATACATGAGAGGAATGTGAGATTGATCGAAGAATGGAAAGAAATGGCAGTCACTTCCAATAGGAAGTTGGAATATCTGGAGCGAGGATTAGTGAAGCTGGAAGGTAAAGTCATAAAGAGGATCGAGGATTGCCAAAATGTTGAAGGAACTGAAGGAGGACATCTAGCCAGAGCCTACTTGCTGCTGGGTCTGCGCAAGCTGGTGGACCTGTATGACGGAGTTAGAAAGATCGAATCTGGGGAAGGTCCTTTTGGGACCAAGTAGGATAGATTTATTTGCTTTCCTAAATGTAATAAGGCTAAGTGCCAGTAGTGACTTACTTTTCTATTATCTTAGTGTCGTTTTGGGATTCGTCTATTTTTACATTATGAAATGAAGCATTTATTGGCATCCAAAGTTCTCCAAATCTATTTGTCGCTAGGCCTACCTCGGATATAGCGAGGCTCCCAAATTAGGACACGAATTTACATTTCCGCAATATGTGTTTAAATACTACAAATATTTCAGAATCCTCACTGACTTGTTACCATTTTGTTTTTTCCTATTTTGATTATTTCCATCCCTTTAGGTTGGTTCACTCATACTGGCCTCATCAGCGTATCATACCAGATCTAGAGGCCCTCCACCACCTCCTCCTCCAAGTAATACAAAAGGTAGAGGAAAAGCAAAAATGGACGATTTAAGTGGTATCCGAAAGGAGAATGTTGAGAACACAGAGACTTCAGATGGACGGAGTACTCCGGCACTAAACGACCTAGTCTTAATATTGGAACAAAAGATACTGGAACTGCAAGGAGAACTTGAGCAGGTTCACAACTTGGCAAACTTGTCACTCACACTGAATGTCCCTGACATCAACCAACAGAACACAAAGAACCTAGCACCTCCCCAAAACACACAAAACCAACATCTACAAAATCCTCCCGCACCAAATCAATACACAACTCCACCCCAAAATCTCAATCCATTACCAATACCAACTCCAGCCACAACATCACCACCAACCAATTCAATACCCACCAACCACCACTTACCACACTCCCCAAAACACACTACAACCCATTCCTGATCCGCAAACCTCCACCAATAACCACCATTACAACCAAGTCCCTAGCACCTATCAAAGCAACATTATGTATGTAGAAACTATGCCTCACTCTATCCAACCAATCTCCTATACACCGGAATCCTCCAAGAAGGACCTGCTCATTAAGAACATGGCTAAAGAACTCAAGAAGTTGACAAGATTTGTTCAAGGTGTTGAAGGTGACAAAGGAATAGAAGGTTTGAACTATGAAGACCTATGCATACAGCCAGATGTAGAACTGCCAGAGGGGGACAAACCTCCCAAGTTCGAGATGTTCGACGATACAGGTGATCCCAGGGTTCATCTGAGGACCTACTGTGACAAGCTTGTCGGGGTCGAGAAAGATGAAAAGATCTGAATAAAACTCTTTATAAGGAGTCTTACTGGGGATGCTTTGTCTTGGTACATTAGCTAAGATCCCAAGAAATGGTCTAATTGGGTGAGTATGGCGTCAGATTTCATAGACCGGTTCAGGTTCAATACAGAGAACGCACTGGATGTTTTCTACATTTAGACTATTAAGAAGAAGCCTACTAAGACTTTTCACGAGTATGCTACTCGTTGGAGGTTGGAAGCAGCCAAGGTCAGGCCATCTTTGGATGAGGAACAGATGAACAAGTTCTTCGTTAGAGCACAAGATCCGCAATATTATGAAAGGTTGATGGTTATCTAAAATCATAAATTTTTTGATATCATCAAACTTGGAGAAAGAATCAAAGAAGGAATCAAGAGCGGGATGATAACGAATTTTAGGCACTATAGGCCACAAATAAGGCATTACAATCAGGTGGCATATCGAAAAAGAGAGATGTTGGGGCAGTAATGGTGGCTCAGGGCTCGAAATCTCCACTTACATATCAAACACCTCTGCCTACATATCAAACACCTCCACCCACATATCAAACACCTCAACCCACATACCAAGAACAATTGCCCACATATCAACCCTCATCTCCCAGATATTCCCAACCAGCCACTATCCATCACACCTATAACTCTCAACCATCTCATTTCTAATCACCCCCAACTCCTCAAAATTATACAAGACCATAACCAAACTTTGACCGCAAGCCACCCAGACAATATACTGCCATTGCTGAGATGATTGACTAGTTGTATGAAAGGCTAAAAGCCGCGGGTTACGTCACTCCTGTTCCCAATGTGGCATTAGAAAATCCATCCCAATGGGTTAATCCAAACCAAACTTGTGGTACTATTCCGGTATGAAGGGGCACACTACTAATGAATGCCGAATATTGAAGGATAAGATCCAGACGCTAATAGAAAACAAGCTCATACAGGTCAAGGAAGGCGCACTTAATGTCCATAACAACCCCCTCCCTGATCATAGAGGTGGTGGAGTACATGTGATAGAGAGGAATGAAGAATGTGACCCTGAGGGGTCGATTGGGCTTATACGAGAAGGCGATGAATGTAAAGTTGCAGTCACACTTACTCCTATTGTGGTATAGACCCAGTCACCAATTGAGGTTGAGATAGCTGCACCGGTTCCATTTGAGGTAGAGGTGGCTCCACCTACGGCCACCCCCTCTCCATTTGAAGTATAAGTGGTCACACCTTTCACTGTGACAGTATCAAAACCATATCTATTTAACTTAAAAGCAATATCCTGGGATTACATTGCCGAGCCTCGGCAAAAAGGGAAGCCAAAGTGGAAGAATCTGATGCTGCACAAGGAATGACTAGGACTGAAAGAGTCTATACACCTGAACACTTGGGAGGATCGAGTAAGGATGCCACTACCAGGCAGCCTATCATTGAGACAGTGCCAGATGACCTGTGGAGGAAAGTACAAGCAAAGGAGTATTCTGTCGTTGATCATTTGAACAAAACCCCTGCTCAGATATCTATCGTATCACTGTTGCAAAACTCAGAGGCACATAAGAACACTTTAATGAAGGTGTTGAGCGAGGCTTATGTACCCAATAACATCACTGGCGGAGAAATGACCAATATGGTGGGACAAGTACTAGAAAGTCATAAGACCATCTTCCATAAATATGAGCTACCACCTAAGGGGTTGAATCACAATCGAGCATTGCATATTACAGCGCAATTTGAAGAGAAATTCATTGCTAGGGTCTTGGTTGACGGAGGTTAAAGCCTCAATATTTGTCTATTGGACACTCTGAAAAGGTTGGACAAAGGTATTCCTGAAATACGGGTAGGGAGTATGAATGTGAAAGCTTTTGATGAGTCCCAAAGGGCCACAATCAGGAAAATCAACCTTTGCTTGCAGATGGGGCCAACTTGGTTCGACGTCGAGTTTTAGGTGCTTGACATACCAGCCTCATATAATCTTCTGTTGGGCCAACCATGGATCCATGCCGCTAGAGCCATGCCTTCCACACTACATCAAGCCGTGAAATTTGAATGGAATCGTTAGGGGGTGATTATTCACGGAGATAGGAATAACCCCATTTGCACTTGTCAAACCATCCCGGCTATTGGACATAGAAGAAGGCTAAGAGGGGAACCCTATCATCACATTAAACGGGTCAATGTCATCGAGAAGGATAAATGGTAGAGTAGTAAAATAGAAAGAATATTGGCCTGGTCTGGATATGAACCCGGTAAAGGGTTGGGGAAGAACCACCAAGGTATCACTAAACCGATACGGCTGAAAGGACATGGTACCACCTTTGGGCTCAAATATCAGTACATATGGCAAGAATACAATGATTGGCCTCCTCAATGGCGCGGACCGTATTACCCTCTCGAGCAATAAGTGCCACACTTAGAACAAGCTTTTCCCGAAGCTGATACGATATGGGGGACTGTAGAAGAGGAAGCATTAGCTAGGTTGAATAATTTGTTCTTGGAGGATGAAGACATGGACTACAATGCCATAATTGACGAGGAGGAGGAAGAAGGCCTCACTATTCAGACCGTAAAGAAGGGAGCTGTTCTCAGGAATTGGACCGCCACACCATCCCGAGCCCGCCGAGTCCCTGTCATGACCCAAAATCTAACCATGTCGTGATGGCACCTATCGTGTTACAAGGCAAGCCTATTCCCCAAAATATTACTATTAATTTGATTATAAGAATTTAATAAAATATTTGCAATAATTTAATTCCTGATAAACTAAACCAGCTCTAAATATAAATAATATAAAATATGAAAACGAGTCCCAAACATCGGGGTGTCACTAAGTCATGAGCGTCTAAAACTATAAACTAAGATATATAAACTGTCTAACTGTCCAAAAGAAGAAATGACAAGAGGAGTAACAAAGCCCTACGGACGCTAGTAGCTACCTTGCAGTCTCCAAAGATAGCCGGCCTGAACTCAATGATTGCCGCGCTCTAACTCACCTGGATTTGCACATAAAGTGCAGGGTGTAGTATGAGTACAACCACCTCAATAATAACAGAAATAACTAAGGAACTGAGCAGTAGTGATGAGCTAAGTAAAATAGTCCAATTATTTATTTCACAATTTTTAAAAACTAAACATGAATAAACATGTAAATTCCATAACTCAATAAATACCACAAAGAAATTTAACAGATAAATGCAGCAACAACAAATGCAACTTCACAACAATGTCACTCTATCACTTAACACTCACACTCAGCACTCAACACTCAATACTCAACACTCAATACACTCAACACTCTGCGCTCATTAGGGGTGTGTACAGACTCCAGAGGGGCTCCCAAAGCCCAAGCGCTACACACGAACAACTCACGTGCTACCATATCAATACCTGGATCTGCACGGTGAACTACGTGCTAACCAGACAACTCACGTGCTATGGTATCAATACTTGGACCCGCACGATCAACTCACATGTTACGCGAACAACTCATGCTCTATGGTATCAATATCCACACAACTAGACTCTCGACCTCACTCAATCATGTACCTCACTAGCCTCACCATCATCAACAAATAAGGGGACACAACCCACATCAAGTATCACATCATATTATCAAATAATAGAGACTGAGGTAAACATGTACAATAATTTCTATGACTGAGTACAAATAATGTGAGCATGAATAAATCCTAAGCATGATCTCTAACATGAAGGTAGACAAGTTCAACAACAAGTAACTACGTAAACACAGATGATGGCCATGAGGCCTCACGGGACGGCTCTCCATCCCTCAAGGTATACAGCCACACGCTTGTTACCTAGCATGGATATCTCCTCCAAATAGTCACACGATATCAAATTCTCCGGGTTTATACCCCCAAAGCCGGAGTTAAAACTGTTACTTACCTCAACCGCATAAAATCCTATTCCGGGATGCCCTTGTCTCTGGACTCGGTCTCCAAAAGCTTCGAATCTAACCACAATTAGATTAATACCATCACCATATGCTAAAGAATCGAATTCCACAATAAAAAACTACAAAATATGCCAAAAATCCAAAAGCGGCCAAAATCCGGCCCCCGGGCCCACGTCTCAGAATTAGTCAAAATGGTATAATAATAAACCTCATTCTGTCCCGAGTCTAACCATATAAAATTTATCAAAATTGGAATCCGTTTGGTCTCTCAAATCGTCACTTAAATCTCTCCAAAACTCAAATCCTAACTCCCTCAATTTCACTTTGAAATCATCAATCAAATCCCAAAAATGATGATAGATTCATGAAATATAACTAAAACCGAGTAGAGAATACTTACCCCAATCCATATGGTGAAAATCACCTCCAAAATTGCCCAAATCTGAGCTCCCCAACTCAAAATATGACCCAATGAACAAACCCTAGTTTTATATATTTTTCTGCCAGTTATTTTGCCTCGTTTATTGTGCCAAATGATCTCGAAACTCATTTTTCATGTCCCAATGGATTTTTTGTAAAATTCTAGTCATGTTAGGATTTTGAATCACTCAATTTGACCTTATAATGAATGAGATATGTAGGTTTTAATATCTGCAAATAGTGCAGATCTTTAAATACGCCATCAGTGACAATTTCGTAATTAATTTGAAAAAAATATGGCAACCTAATTCTTAGAAAAATAACCATAAAATCCTCATACGATATCTAAATTCGATGATTCTTTTTGCTATTGGTCCGTAGTTACAATACGGATCTAATGCTTCAATTCAAAAAAGAAATCAGAGCTCATTTGTTCAATATGATATCATTTATGCTTGAAGAAACGACATCAAAACATAAGAAAAACGTGCACAACACAACCCATACCTCTCCGAAACTCACCCGAGGCCCTCAGGACCTCAACCAATAATTCCAACAAGTCATATACCACTACCCGAACTTAGTCGAACCTCTGAAACACCCAAAACAATAACAAAACACCAAATCAACCTCGAATTCAAGCCTAAGAACTTCTAAACTTCCAACTTTCGCTAATTCAAGCCAAATTCCACCACGGACCTTCAAATTATATTCTAGACATAGTCCTAAGTCTAAAATTACCTAATGAAGCTAACCGAATCATAAAAATCCAAATTCGAATTCGTTTACTCCTTAGTCACCTCCCGATTGACTTTTCTAACTTAGCTTCCTAATTAAGAGACTAAGTGTTCATTTCACTCCAAAACTACTCCAAACCCAAACCTACCAACTCAATACAACTCAACACAGCTGAACACCACATAAATAAGCATAGATGGGGGATATGAGGCTATTACTCTCCGAATGAATGACCGAGTCGTTACATCTGTGAGCACGTGATTTTTTCCCTAAAATATGATTACTCCCAAAATCCCAAACAAAATAATTTTCCTTTATCTTTTACAATTTTTGTGCAATTTTGGCGTCATTTTCTGATAATTGTTGCATTCTTTTTGCGCATGTTAATTCTATAAAGTACAAAAATATACATTTTTGCGTTTAGGTTTTAGTATCAATTAAAGGTTAATTGTTTTAAAAAAAAGAAGAAGCAAAACATGAAAATCACAAAAATTAGTCGCTTTCACATTTTAATGATTTTTACTATGAACTTGTCATGAAATAGCTTTTGAACAATTTTAGTAATTAATTAGTCGTTGTTTTGAAATAGCTAGGACTTCATGTTAGTTTTACATTTCCATAAAAATCAGAAAAATTATAAAAATTGTAAAAGTGGGAAAAGAAAACAAAAAGGAAATAAGAATAAAATTGGGTCTTAATAAAAGACCCTAATTTGGGCCAAATCAGAAGATTTGTTCAGGCCCAAACATCTCAACCCATTGTAAATCAGCCCCAGCCCAAGCCCCAACCCGGTCCGTCCCCCTTTCTAATCGAAACGACGTCGTTTCGTGACCTCCAAATCAGGACCGCTGGATCTCATCAATCCAACGATCCGGAACTAACGAGGTTCTTAATATAAAAGGGTCCGAAACTCTCCCCCTACCCCCATTTGCCTCATCGTCCTTACCCTACCCCTCCTCAACAAACCCTAACCCGTGCCGCCATCAAACCCCTCGCCGTCGGTGAACACAACCTACGCCGTTCACTCCGAGGTTAATACCTCAGATCCCCCTCACTCTCCTCCTTCCATTGCACCCACTGGTTTACCTCGAACAAGGCCGGAACTCGTCGAATCTTAGTTTGAAGTTTTCCGGCCAAGTGACGAGTTTATCCAAATCAGTCCAAAATCACACCCCACAATCCCCGGCCCTTCCTCAACACTAATCCATGGTTATTTTCCTTCAAATCACTGTGAAACGGCCCGAATCTTAGATCTAAGAATTTCTGGCCAAACCCTAAAACCAAATCCTTTTGATTTCAAATCGTAGTATCTTTAACCATGTGTTCTCTTGTAAGAACACATGGTTAGGGATGTTACGCGTCAAAAATCTGAAAGGATTCAAACGTTTCTGACTGGCCGGAGTCCCTTGTGCCTCTGTGAGTTTTTACTGCTTCCTTTTACTCGCATGTTTGAAGTGTTATTTATAGTTTTTGTTTCATTAATATTTCTGTTGATTTTATGATTTAATTGTATTAGTTTAAGTTCTGTCAATTACTGTTGATTCTGAGTTTGATATTTGTTTGAATGATTGTAAGTTCATAGTTTAAGAATTAGTTTAAGTTCACTTAATATTGATCATGTTAGCTTAAGCTCAGTTTAATTTCATTTATCTTGATTGAGTTGGTATAATTGAACAAATTAGTTTTGGTCAGTCTGATTAGTTAGTTTCTGAATGCTAATTAATTAATTTCAGTTAGTTTTAGATTTAAATTAGGGTATTGGTTATAGCTGTTAAGGATGAGGGTAGTTTCAGTAACTTTGAGGGGCTTTTAGGAGTAATCTGGGTATGGAAAAGGGTAGTTCTGATAGGAATAGTAATATCATAGTATATGGAATGGCAGTATAGGTATTGTATGGGTAGAGGAATACCCTAGGGCCTTCTAGAATAGGGTACAAGTGTAGATTTTAATAATTGTAAGGCATTTACTTGTTTAGCAAGTTAAGAATAGAGGGACCAAACTGAAAATAGGGAGGGACTGATTGGAAAATCAGAATCTGATCTATTCTCTTTGGGGTTGCCTATAAAAGGGCATGAAATGCCTTGGGAAATGGGGTTCTTCTCTCTTCTTCTGCCTTCAGCCCTGAGTTTCAATTTGGGTTTTCATTCTTGCTTTTGATTTCAGTTAGCATTTTAATTCCAAGATTATTCAGAAAACAAAAACATCAAAAAATGGAGAAATCCGAAACAACTTCATAGTTTCATCACTAGTTTTGGATTTCAGTTTTGGGTTTTGGGTTTGGCATTATTACAGAGGTGCTTAGGTGCAGCTGTGAGGGTTAGGAGTATACTTGAAGTATGTGTTGAATTAACCTATGGAGACTGCCTGTATTTCTGATTTTCAAAGCAGTGTGTCTGTATTTCTGTGGTGTATACTGCCGAGTTTGTTGATGTTGTTGTTCAAAGTAGCCGACTCCTCTCCTTTTCTCTATTTACATTCCAATTTCCAGGTACATTTCCCTGAATCTCACTGATGTATGCTCGTTGAAGTTAAAATGAAATGTTCAAGGGCCTGTTATTCAACTGAAAGCAGTCTGTATTTAACTGATAGTAATAGTGTAGTTTCCTGTTATATAATTAGCAGTTATGTGTATAATTAAACATGTTCAGTAAGGTTGATTACATGTTGAATGTTGCATAATCTTGAACTGTTGAATTGGGCATTTGTAATAGCTTTGAGCATGGGCCTGGTCTAATTTGAAGGTTTGTGTGAATTCAATAGTCATCAGTAGCAATTGGATCTATGTACATGACATGAGAATTCATGAGCAAGTCTAATGACATTTATCTTAATTATTGGTACTTTCGTCATTGGTCATAATAGTGTAGTAGAAGATCTGCTTTTGTTTTAAGATTCTGAAATCGTTTGGAAGGCAAACCGTAATTATGGTAGGTAGATTGGTATTGAAATCAGTTAGAAATCATGAGACAAACTCATTCATAATTGGCTTAGTTAGTTAAAAGCAGCAGATCTTGATAGGCAATTGGTAGGATAGATCGTTTAGGAATTTTGGAGTTCACGACTTTTGTTAAAATGAAGGTATGCATGGTCAGTGTAGTGACTCGTTGATATTATATCAATTGTTGCAATGGAAACATACCCATCTTCATTGGGCCGTTCGGACCGCAACAAGGCCATGGGGCAGGCCCAATCTTCCTTTGAATTTGGTTCTTAGTCTATTTCAGTGTAATCCAATTCTAAATTAACTAGTCTTTTAGAGACACATAAATAAATAGGAAATCATAGTTACTTCAGGATTGCTACTAGCCTCGCTCGAATAAAATCACATACGCGGGCTGTCAACAATTGGTTATTAAAATGATTAGAAATTGGGATGGCCATTTAGCAAATTCCATGGTCTTCCTTAAAATCATATTACATTAGAATCTTTAAACTCTATTTTAATTAAAGTACCTTCTTAAACTCGGGTGTGCATTGATGCGACCCAAATCCAAATCTCGATGAAGTCGAAATGTGTTGACCATCACGGGCGCATTGATTGCGACGGGGTTCGAAACACATTTTCATGACGTCGCAAGTCTTTTAAAATAAATAATGATAAAAAGCGGTTTACGAATAAAAAGCACATAAGTTAGCATGTATTAAAATCTAATAAAATCAAATACAACGGTTAAGCAACCGTGCTAGAACCACGGAACCCGAGAATGCCTAACACCTTCTCCCGGGTTAACAGAATTCCTTACTCGGATTTCTGGTACGCGGACTGTTAACAGAGTCATAAATTTCCTCGGTTCGGGATTCAACCGGTGACTTGGGACACCATTAATCTCTCAAGTGGCGACTCTAAATATTAATAATTAAATCCCGTTCCGATTGTCCTTTAATTGGAAAAACTCTTTTACGCCCTTACGGGTGTAGGTAGAAAAAGGAGGTGTGACAGCTCTGGCGACTCTACTGGGGATCGAACCCAGAATCTCTGGTTCAGGGTTCAGAATTCGAGC
Organism: Nicotiana tabacum; assembly: GCF_000715075.1. Classification (NCBI taxonomy): domain Eukaryota; kingdom Viridiplantae; phylum Streptophyta; class Magnoliopsida; order Solanales; family Solanaceae; genus Nicotiana; species Nicotiana tabacum. The sequence goes on along the minus strand of NC_134087.1, from coordinate 34,562,791 downwards.
TTAGATAAATTGCTGTATTTAATTGTATCTGATTTTCATACATGTTTTGTGCTGAATGTGCTAAATGTTACCGCTTTGATATTATCCGAACTGCATATAAACTGTGCCGACACCCTTCTCTCTTCACCTCCGGGGATGTGCTTACTGGTTGAGACTCCCTATTCTGTTAGTGTCATACCCTGAAATAAGAAAGAGGCCGAACAAGTTACGAAGCCGGATGGCCTTTTGGTTCCCGGTAAGTTGCCCCCTCCTCGACTCGAGTTGTCTGCTCGGGTACACAGTATAGAACACTGACCCAGGTTTTGAACATAGAATAACATGACTTTATGCCGGATCCCTAGTAGGAACGCTTATTTGCATCACGTTGCATTTTGACTTAGGGGACTCAACACAGGGGTTGGGTCCGTCTAGGACTAGAAACCTGAAAAGAAAAGACCATCCTGAGGCATTCTCTTGTGCTGCGCATTTATTTGTTCCAAACCTGCGTGTTGACCGGTTTCTGAATCTCGGGTGTTGGAAAATTGAAAAAAAAAGAGTGAAACAAAATAGCAGTCGCGGAGTTAATTGATTATTGTGGAAATAAGAAATCAATGACCAAGTACTGGCGAAACTCTGCCGAAATTTTTGACAAAAAAAGGGGAATTATTTATAGAAAAAGAGTCTTTGTTTTGGAAAACATAAGTTGAAAAAAAATGAAAAAGGAGTCCGTTTTTTTAGCTTGGAAAATAGGTTGTTTTAGTTGTTGAAAGAAAAGAGTTTTGTTTTTAATAGTTGTTATTCGCTTATGCTAAAAACAAAGATGGAAAAGAGTCATGTTTAAAATAGTTCGGTTAATTTGCCCGAACTACGCATGGTTTGATTCTCACAGGGCGTGAGATATGTAGGCAACCCTCATCGGGTCCAACTTTCCCTTTTGCAAAAAATAACCAGAATGTAGCAAAAGTTAATTTTTGTCATAAATAAACTAGGTGATGCCGTTTTTGTCAAAAATAGCCAAATGTTCCCAAACGGGGCGCCGGAAGGCTGACTTTGCATAAACAGCCACCTTTGGTCATGTGTTTTCGTTTTTTATTTTATCTTGAAATGAAAAAAGAAGAAGCTAAGTAAGGCCGTCTAGTCATAAACAACCTTAAAATCTTTTCCCAAAGCACTGAAAGGCCATGTTTGAAAGTCAAGTTCTTCGCTTGACAATAAATAGGTAATTTTGAGTCGCAAATATAGATAGCTTATTCTTTGTGTCAAACAAGAGTTTTCTTTTGCTTGAAACGCTTTAATAAATGTGCAGGATGAGCACGATGGTGAATGAGCCCTTTTCAATAATGACCAAAATCCTTTTTGAGCTACAATTATGGTGGAATGACTTAAGCAAAAAGGGGCAAGACGAAGTGAGAACATATTTGAAAGACCTTCCGGATTTATTAAACATTCAGCCTCGGGGGGATATTATCAGGGCATTGGTCGCCCAATGGGATTCAGCACATAATGTATTTCATTTTTCAGACTTTGAACTCACCCCAACATTGGAAGAAATAGCGGGGTACATTGGAAGTGATCAAGCTCCATTGAGATTCAAATACTTGATTGCTCCTAGGGCCATTACCATACACCGATTCTTGGATTCCTTAAAATTACCCCGAACAGTTCATCACCCAGATTTTGCAAAGGGTTTCTGCAGTTTCCGCTTCATGTATGATAGATATGGCCATGTGGGCGGGTTCAATAATCCAGACTTTAAGCTGTGCAGCAGAAATAGCCGACAAAAATGGGAGGAACACAGACGAGTGGCATTTATGATAGCTTTTTTGGGCCTCGTAATATTCCCAAGGAAAGATGGTAATATTGATTTGAAAGTAGAGGGCGTCGTCAGTACTTTGCAAACCATGGGGAAAAGCACTTTAGCACCTATGATTGTGACTGATATCTTCAGAGCTCTCACTGCGTGCAAAGCTGGGGGCAAATTTTTTGAGGGATGTAACTTGTTGTTACAAATGTGGACGACTGAGCATTTGTGCCCTCGCTCTCAGTTATTGAGTTATGGTTCGGTCGAGAAAACTTGTATAGGTGAATTTTACACAAGAATCAAAGGGGCTAGTCTACCTGAAGGAGTCGCGGCCTGGGCATTACTATTTCGGAACCTCAATGCCAGCCAGATACAGTGGGTGCTTGGATGGTTGCCTGTCGAAGAGGTCGTATATATGCCAGCAGCCCGCCCGCATTTTCTATTGATGGGACTCAATAGCATCCAGCTCTATGCGCCATATCGGGTTCTGAGGCAACTCGGTAGATATCAAGTAGTACCGAGAGATGAAGATTTGAGTACCCAAGTGGTCGAAATCAGTCCTGACGGTCGATTCCCCGAGGAAGAAGTTCGCCAAATTTGGAGCGAGTGTTAACATTTGATGGCAAACACCTGTGTGTCCGATAGGGTCAAAGGGGAGGTTGCCCCAGGGTATCACGAGTGGTTCAAAGGTGACGTGGCATGTGGGAGACCGGCTAAAAGACCTCACCTCGAAGATTTTGCCAAGTCATCCCAAGAGCAGTGGGACTGGTTAGCAAAGGAAGAAAGCTATCGAGTTGAGATTGGTAAACTAAAGCAACAAGTTGAGAGTTTAAAATTCGAAAACAGTGTACAGGTTGCTGCAGATCAAGGGGAAAATAATAGACTGGCCCGAGAAAATGAAGCACTTAGGGCCCAAATCCGACAGTTGAAGATAACCATCGATAAGCAACCGAGGAGCCGATCCGATGAACAATTGGTAAAAAGATTGGAAAACGAAGTCAGAGAATGGCGGGATGAGTTAGAAAAATCTGAAAATGTCATGGCAGAACTTAAAGCACAGTGGGCGACAAGAACAGAAGAGTGTCGCCAATACTTGAATCAGTTGAAAAGGGACCATGAGAAAATTGTTGCCAATTTAAAGAGAAAAATGGTTGCCCTTTAGGGTAAAGCGGTTAGGCAGGCTAGAGATTTTGAAATTGAAAGTCGACATTGTTACAACTTGTTGGCCCAAATGGAGGTAGAAGTGCAGCAGCTGCAAGACCAGCACCTGCAAGACTCCCGAGCTTTAAAGACGTGCAGCGATCAAATAAGACGCTTGCTCATAGAAAAGAAGCAAACAAAAGACAGGATTAGAGCCATTGCTCATGCTATTATCGGGAGATGTCGGGTTTGTGAATACATGACCCGTACTACTTTTGTCTCAGCAGTGATGATCTATGTGAAGCGAACCATGAATGAGTTAGAGCAGCTTGAAAGGGATTTGGATCCTAGACCCGCGGTGAGGCCGAACGACGCCCCGCGGACACCTAAGTTTAAAGCACTAGAATATGCATAGTCCGTGTCTGTAAGTTTCTACCATTTTGAGTCAGTCTTTCGTATGTCTATTATCTGCCCAGGTCAAGTATGTCTGCAGTTTTAGAGTCTGTATTTGCTTTTTTTTTTTAAAAAAAAATTGCGTCTGTTAAGTTTCGTTTGTAATAGTTTGTTTTAGTGATAAAAATTGAAAAATTTGAAAAATTCTTACTTCCACTTTTTATTTTCGCATTTATTCTCACGAACTACGCTTGGTCTGATTCGTGCGGGGTCACGATACGTAGGCAATCTCCACAGGATTCGACCATAATCGTAAAGAAAACAGAAAGAAGAAAAGGAAAATAGAAGGAACACCGAGAAAGAGAGAAAGAAAGAAAAGAGTGGAAAAACAGAGAGAGAAAGAAGAAACACAAGAGAGGGATAAGGTGAAGAAATTCAGAAAAAGGGTAAAAAGAAACAAGGAACGAAATGCCGGTATGACGCATGCAATCGAGCAAACACATAATAGACAAGAACAACTGTATAAGTGCATTCATTCCAACATGCGGTTGTTAAATCTGTTAAGACCTAATCGCTAACAAAGTGGTTGTCTAAATGTGTGAGTCCAGGCAGGTGGTTAGTTGATTGGAAATTGTGGCAACTCACCCATACAACACCCGGTTGAAAGATCAAGTAAAAATGACTGGGCAGGATTCGGAAATCAGCATTGTAGACCCTTCGAATGAGGTTGAGGTAACAGATGTGGGTGATATAAAAGAGGAGATGAGGAAATTAAAAGTACAAATGGCTGAAATGCATCGGGCATGGTCTTAGGGACATCCGGCGCCACTATATCCTGCTAACCCATCTTACATCCCACCCCTGGCTCAAGCTCAGGAGCCTACCACTCCCCACGCATCTTCAGCTTTCCCTTATCAGGCCCAGGGTTATGGTACCACTTCATACGCTCCCCCAGCTCCACCTCCTAAACAGAACCCTCCACCGCCCATGGTTCCCGTCTTTATGGCACCTCCCCCAGCTCCACTACATAGATCATCCAGTGAGCCGCTATTCCAAGCTCACGACACCCAATATTACCCTCCCGAACCCACTTTCAAAGCGCTTGAGCCATATACCTATTCTCCCCATTTTGAAATCCCGGGAGAAGTTGAGAAACCGGTTAAGAATACAGAACAAGAGGAAGTGATTCGTAAATTTAAAAGCCTGGAGCAATCCTTAGGAACATGCATGGTTTAGGTAACCAAGTTAGCATCGCATACAAAGATTTGTGCCCTTTTCCTGATGTCCAGTTGCCTGTGGGGTTTAAAATGCCGAAGTTTGACTTATATGAGGGGCACTCCCAGTAGCACATCTACGTGGTTTCTGTAGCAAAATCAGAGGTGCTGGGGGGAAGGATGAATTGTTGATAGCATATTTTGGTCAAAGTCTAAGCGGGTCAGCGCTAGAATGGTACACGAGGCGAGACCCCGACCGATTGTATACATGAGATGATTTGGCACAAGCATTCATTGGCCATTTTCAATATAATCTTGAGATAGTCCCCGATCATTTGTCATTGTTGAAGCTGGAAAAGAAGCCTGGGGAAAGTTTTAGAGAGTTTGGTTTCCGTTGGAGGGAACAAGCTGCAAGGGTTGATCCTCCCATGAGGGAGAGTGAGATGCTAGATTACTTCTTGCAAACATTGGAACCTACTTATTTTGGTCATCTAGTGACATCTGTCGGAAAGTCATTTAATGAAGTGGTAAAGATGGGAGCCATGATTGAAGAAGGATTGAAATCTAACAAGATATTGAGTTACTTGGCGTTGAAAGCAACCACCCAGGCCATCCAATGCGGTACTGGTGGTGTGCTTGGGAAGAAGAAGAAAGAATAAGTTGCTGCAGTTGAAGCTAGTGCTTGGTCCAGGCCTAATAACCCTTCACTCTACTACAACCAACCCAGACCCCACCACCCAAACTACCAATATACCCCATATGGCCCACCGCAACACTATTATCCACCACCAGAACCACACTTTTCTATCCACCATGCCCATACCTACACCCAACCCCCAGTGCACTCGCAATGGCGTACACCAAGTCCCCAAAATACACAGCCACACCCACAAAACACCTATCCACCTCCCAGGGCAAACAGACCAGGAACCAACTTCCGCCCAAACCAAGCTTTTAGAAGTGAGAAGGCCCCAAACAGAAAAACATTTACTCCGCTGGGAGAATCGTACACTACTCTCTTCCATAGATTGAAACAGTTGGGAATGCTGACCCCAGTTGAATCCAAAGTACCAAACCCTCTTCCCAAAAACCTGGACCACTCTGTTAGCTCCGAGTATTGCTCAGGGATGTCGGGGCATGATACTGAAAAATGTTGGAAGTTGAAAAACGCGATACAAGAGCTCATTGATAATCGCCGTATTGAAGTACAAGCTCCAGAAGCCCCGAACATCAATCAAAATCCGTTACCAACACATTACGAGGCCAACATGATCGAACTGATACATAAGGGGGCAGAGCTTAAGAAACCGTCGCAGGTGGTTATGGTGATTCGTTCTACGGAAGCCAAAGAAAAGACAGTGAGTGCAAGGCCAGCGGTTCAGTTAAAAGCAATAAAATACAAGCCAGTGGTGGTAATGGGAAAGGGACCATTTGTGGCTGCAAAAAAGCCGGAGCCAGTCAAGTTAATGGTACCATTGTTTCGCTCCCGAAGAGTTGAGAAAGGCTAGGGGTGCTAAAGACAATCCAGTGCTAGTCAAAAAAGCTGTGACGGAAGAAGAGGCAGAAGAGTTTCTGAAAAAGATGAAAGTACAAGATTATTCCATTGTTGAACAACTGAGAAAAACACCGGCCCAAATCTCGTTGTTGTCACTATTGATTCACTCTGATGAGCATTGCCGAGCTTTGATGAAGATATTGAATGAGGCTCATGTGCCTGACAAAATTTCAGTGAACCATCTAGAGACAATTGCCAACAAGATCTTTGAAGTGAACAGGGTAGCATTTTCTGATGATGAATTGCCTGTGGAAGGCACAGAACACAACAAGGCTCTCTATTTGACGGTCAAATGTGAAGGTTCAATGGTTACTCGGGCACTGATCGATAACGGGTCAAGCACTAATATTTGCACGTTGTCCACATTGAACAAGTTAAAGATCGATGAGGATAGAGTCCGAAAGAATAGCATTTGTGTTCGAGGATTCGACGGAGGGGGAACAAACACAGTAGGGGATATTGTACTCGAATTGACTATTGGCCCAGTCGAGTTCACTATGGAATTTTAGGTGTTGGATGCTGCAGTATCCTACAATCTTTTGTTGGGTCGACCATGGATTCACGCTGCCAAAGCCGTGCCTTCCACGCTGCACCAAATGGTCAAATTCGAGTGGGACAGACAAGAAATTGTGTTACATGGGGAAGATCCCACATGCGCCATGAATGATTCCATTGTGCCCTTTATAGAAACCGAAGATGATAAAGGACCATAGGTTTATCAGGTCTTCGACACGGTCCCGGTAAGCAGAGTGCCCGAAGGTAAAAACATGCCATGTCCTAGGGTGGCAGCTGCGACTGTCATGGTAGTATCAGAAATGCTGAATAACGGGTTCGTGCCAGGGAAAGGTCTGGGGGCTGAACTTCAGGGCATTATTCAACATGTGTCCCTTCCCAAAAATCCGGACGCTTTCGGATTAGGTTTCAAACCAACAGCGGCAGATGTTAGAAGGGCCCGTAAATCGAAAAAGAAAGCTTGGGTTCTTCCTAAACCTATTCCACGTTTGTCCAGGTCCTTCGTCAGGCCGGGTAGTAAGAAACAGTCATTGGCAAAGATGTCAGGTTCGTTAATTGGGGCAGAGGGGAATTTGGATAAGGTGTTCGAGAGAATATTTGCTGAAGTAAACATGGTTGAGGCCGGGGAAGGGTCAAGCGGAGCAGACATACAGTACATCGAACCGCATGCTAACATCAACAATTGGGAAGCTACTCCTCTTCCAATTCGGAGGGAGTCGTGGTAGTGGGTTTTGTTTTCCTTTTGTCACCTGGATTATTCCAGGGTTTGTAATCTAGTTGCTATGTTCCGTCTGTTTGGATGAGTTAAAACCTTGTTGTCTCTACATTTAATGAAATGCAATTTTCTTCGTCCCTAATTCTCTTTCCATTTTCTTTTCTTTTCTTTTTGTACAGTTCTTTTTATGCTGATATCAATGATATGACATGCATGGGGAATCTTCGGCCCAGTTTTGAAAGCCAATCTAGCTCAGAAGTAATAATACAAGAGATCAAGTGTGATGATGGGGTGGATTGTAACAATGATGAAGCTTATGAGGAAATTAGTAAAGAATTAAGTCATTTTGAAGAAAAACCCAAACCTAACCTAAATGACACAGAAGCAGTTAATCTAGGGGACCAAGACAACGTGCGGGAAACTAAAATAAGTGTTCATCTGGAGCCACAACTCAAGGAGGAGATAATTAAAGTATTGCATGAGTACAAAGATGTTTTCGCATGGTCATATGATGATATGCCAGGTCTAAGCACCGATTTGGTGGTTCATAAATTACCCACTGATCCGACACTCCTTCCTATCAAGCAGAAGTTGAGAAAGTTCAAAACGGACATAAGTGCGAAGATCAAAGAAGAGATTACCAAGCAGTTTGAGGCAAAGGTCATTCAGGTTACACGGTACCCCACTTGGTTAGCTAATGTCGTGCCTGTGCCGAAGAAATATGGCAAGACCAGGGTGTGCGTCGATTATCGAGACCTTAACAAGGCAAGTCCAAAAGATAACTTCCCATTGCCCAACATCCATATACTGATCGACAACTGTGCCAAACATGATATTGGCTCTTTTGTGGATTGTTATGTGGGTTATCATCAGATTCTAATGGACAAGGAAGATGCAGAAAAGACGGCATTCATCACGCCGTGGGGAACGTATTGTTATCGGGTCATGCCGTTTGGTTTGAAAAATGCTGGGGCAACTTATATGAGGGCCATGACAACCATCTTCCATGATATGATACATAAGGAAATCGAGGTATACGTGGATGATGTGATCGTGTAGTCTAGACAGCAATCCGACCATGTCAAAGATTTGAGAAAGTTCTTTCAAAGGCTTTGCAGGTACAATCTTAAGCTCAATCCGGCAAAGTGTGCTTTCGGGGTGCCATCCGGGAAGTTGTTGGGGTTTATAGTCAGCCAGCGGGGTATTGAATTAGACCCGTCAAAGATCAAAGCTATTTAGGAGTTTCCACCTCCAAGAAACAAAACCGAGGTGATGAGTTTGTTGGGAAGATTGAACTATATCAACAGGTTCATTGCTCAGCTCACGGCAACGTGTGAACCAATTTTCAAGTTGTTAAATAAAGATGCCGCGGTCAATTGGACTGATGAATGTCAGGAGGCTTTTGATAAAATAAAGGGGTATTTGTCAAACCCACCCGTGTTGGTTTCGCCAGAACCAGGGAGGCCTTTGATTTTATATCTGACAGTTGTGGACAGTTCATTCGGCTGTGTACTAGGGCAGCACGATGTTACGGGCAGAAAGGAGCAGGCTATCTACTATCTCAGCAAGAAGTTCACATCTTACGAGGTTAAGTATACTCATCTGGAAAGGACATGTTGCGCCCTAACTTGGGTGGCACAGAAGTTGAAACATTATTTGTCATCTTACACTACTTACCTTATATCTCGCTTGGACCCATTGAAGTATATTTTTCAGAAACCCATGCCCACAGGAAGGCTTGAAAAGTGGCAGATCTTGCTTACATAGTTCGACATTATATATGTGACACTGACTACCATGAAAGCACAGGCATTAGCCGATCATTTGGCTGAGAACCCCGTCGATGAAGATTATGAGCCTTTGAAAACCTATTTCCCTGATGAAGAGGTGATGCTCATTGATGAATTGGAACAAGCTGAGAAGTCGGTATGGAAACTTTTCTTTGATGAGGCTGCAAATATGAAAGGCATGGGAATATGAGCAGTACTTATTTCGAAAACAGGTCAGCATTACCCTGTTACAGCTCGGCTTCGTTTCTACTGTACAAACAACATGGTAGAATATGAGGCGTGTATATTGGGATTGAGATTAGCTGTGGATATGGGTGTACGGGAAGTCTTTGTCATGGGTGACTCGGACTTACTGGTACACCAGATTCAAGGAGAATGGGAAACACGGGACTTGAAGCTTATACCGTATCGGCAGTGTCTGCATGAGCTTTGCCAGCATTTTCAGGCCATAGAATTCAGGCACATTCCAAGGATTCATAATGAGGTTGCTGACGCTTTGGCGACTTTGGCGTCAATGTTGCACCATCCAGATAAGGCTTATGTTGATCCATTACAGATTCAGGTCCGTGATCAGCATGCTTACTGTAATGTGATAGAAGAGGAAATCGATGGAGAGCCATGGTTCCATGATATCAAAGAGTACATTAGAGCGGGAGTATATCCAATGCAGGCCATGGTGATAAAAAAAGAACGATTCGGCGATTGGCAAGTGGATTTTTCCTTATCGGAGGAGTGCTGTACAAAAGAACTCCAGATCTCGAATTGTTGAGATGTATAGATGCAAGGCAGGCCACAACTATTATGACTGAGGTACGTTCCAGAGTTTGTGGACTGCATATGAGTGGGTATGTTCTAGCAAAAAAGATTCTCCGAGCGGGTTATTATTGGCTCACGATGGAGCGGGATTGTATCAATTTTGTGCGTAAGTGTCATCAATGCCAAGTACTTGGAGATTTGATTCATGCTCCACCATCAAAATTACATACGATGTCCGCACCATGGCCTTTTGTTGCGTGGGGCATGGATGTTATTGGGCCAATTAATCCAGCAACATCAAATGGGCACAGGTTTATCTTAGTAGCTATAGATTATTTTACCAAATGGGTGGAAGCGAAGACGTTCAAGTCTGTGACTAAGAAAGCTGTAGTCGACTTCGTGCATTCAAATATCATCTGTCGGTTTGGGATTCCAAAGGTAATCATCACAGATAATGGGGCTAATCTTAATAGTCATTTGATGAAGGAGACATGCGAGCAGTTTAAGATTACTCATAGGCATTCTACTCCGTAGCGTCCCAAGGCAAATGGTGCGGTTGAAGCAGCCAATAAGAATATAAAGAAAATACTCCGGAAGATGGTTGAGGGATCTAGACAGTGGCATGAGAAATTGCCTTTTGCATTGTTAGGATATCGCACCACCGTTCGTACCTCTGTGGGGGCGACTCCTTACTCACTGGTGTATGGTACCGAGGCAGTGATACCCGCAGAAGTAGAAATCCCATCCCTGCGAATCATTGCAGAGGCGGAGATCGATGATGATGAATGGGTGAAAAGCCATCTTGAGCAGTTGAGCTTGATTGACGAGAAATGACTGGCATCAGTGTGTCATGGCCAGCTGTACCAACGAAGAATGGCAAGAGCATACAACAAGAAAGTGCGTCCAAGGAAATTCGAAGTCGGGCAATTAGTCCTGAGGCGGATTTTACCTCATTGGGCTGAAACAAAAGGAAAGTTTGCCCCAAACTGGCAGGGACCATTTGTAATAACCAGAGTGTTGTCTAACAGAGCACTGTATTTGACAGATGTGGAAGGAAAATGTATAGAAATGGCCATCAATTCCGATGCGGTCAAGAGATACTATGTATGATTTCTTTATTTTCTTAATGTATCTGTGTGTATTTGGCATATCTTAAATATTGAAATGATGAAGACATTTTGTCCTACTATCCAAACACTATTATCCCTTGTTATCCCCTTTGAGCCTTACTTATTTTTCATACCCCTCTTTTGGAATCAACGGCACTATCGGGGAATACAGGTACCGAACATAAAAGAAAGAAGAGAAAAACAAAAACAAAAACAAAGGAAAAGAAAAACAAAGGAAAGGGAAAAGAAAGAAAAGAAAAGAAAAGAAGAAAAGGAAAGAAAGAAAAACAAAGGAAAGGGAAAAGAAAGAAAGAAAAGGAAAAGAAAGAAAAGGGAAAAAGAGAAAGAAAAGGAAAGAAAGAAAAACACAACAACAAAAGTTATAATACAGTGAACTACGTTTGACTTGATCCCGAAAGGGTACGTAGGCAGCCTTACTCCAAGGTTCAGTCATACCAAAATAGAAATCCAAAAATCCCCAATCAAGAAACTGGGGCAGAAGTTGTGATTTTTGTGAAAACTGGATTCCAGAAGTTGTAATTTAAACCCATTTGAATTGTTTTGAGCCTTTTATACCTTTCTTTCTAACCCAATCCAAAAGCCTACATTACGGTCCAAAGAAAGACCTTTTGATCAGTTTCTAAGAAATGCCAGGTCGAGCAGGTAGTGGTAATTTGTATTAGTGGCGACACTCTGGTTCAAGCAAGAAAGAACGAAAGCAAAAATGAGAGAGTCTTATTGGTGAAAACCTTCACGGGCACCGTAAGACGACGAGAGCTGAGAGAAGATAAACGAGAGAGTCTTATTGGTGAAAACCCTCGCAGGCACCTTGAGGCGAAAGTGAGTTGGAAAATGGTTGAATGGCAAAAGGTCTGTGGGAGGAAAATGTTTCGAGGTACCGCAAGAAAGCAAAGTTAAGGTCTGGGTAATTCAAACAAGTGATGGAAGCTCGGGGCAACAAAGTACGGCGATTGAAAGCCGGTTATTTGGACAAATTGGGCCGATCAATTCAAAATGCATGTCATAACCATTGATACCAGCTGTCTCGCTCAGATAAGTTTCTTTTCCTTCCCTTTTTGAAATAACCATCTGGTTTTGGATTCTTCTTATCCTTGATTCAAACATCATCGCATTTCATTTTCTTTTGAGGGTTTTATCCAGTTTGAGATGTTTCAGTACTAGTCTTGGTAAATGAAAGCAGAAAGGACTGCAAAGCTCACTACCGGTTTATAGAATTGTAAAGAGCAACGTGGTCAGATCATGTCAAAATAACTTGATGTCAAGTGGAACACAGGGAATTAACGGAAGTTTCATCGGTGAAATGATTGGGGAATGTCGTGGGAAAGGCAAAAGCTTAAACAAAAGGTTAGAAAATGAAATAACAGCATGGATGTAATACATTTAGGTCTCCGGATGTTGGGAAATTTAAAAGTTGGTCAAAAAGCCAGGCAGTTCAGGGACAGTGCGTGGAAGGCAGTCAACACAAAGCAAGGTAGTGGAAGGATTTTTCAGCAAGAAGGCCATCAACTAACCACCATTTTAGACTGACGAAATTTTCTTTAATTGTAACAGGGGCAGAGAGTTAGCCGTTGAAAAGGAATTCTCCAAGAAGGAAAACAAGCAGTAATCAGGTTTGATCTCAAAGTGCGATTTGATTAAATACGAGATAATCTTGAAGTGCATAAGGGGAATGGAATTTGATTGCAAAGTTGGCATAATTAGAATAAGTGCAAGTTGTCAGGACCTTCCTGGATAATACATTCAATTTCAAATTCAGAAATCAGGAGTCCGCCTGGAAAATAGAGACATACCATTCAGATTTTGGGCAATCAGGAGCCCGCTTGAAGAACGGAGGTGATACAATTCAAGTTTTACCTTCCCCTCAATCTCTTTGTTTATCTTGAAATCAGGAGTCCGCCTGGAGAATAGAGACATACAATTTAATTTTAGAAATCAGGAGTCCGCCTGGAGAATAGAGACATACAATTTAATTTTAACAATCAGGAGCCCGCCTGGATAATAGAGGAGTAGTTTCAATTTTAGGTTCAAAAGTCAGGAGCCCGCCTGGAAAATGGAGGTGTTAAATATTTTAGCAGTCAAAATCAGGAGCCCGCTTGGAGAACAGAGGTGATATAATTCAATTTTAGTTTTCAATTAGTCTCTTTGTCTATTTTGAAGTCAGGAGCCCGCCTGAAGAATAGAGGCATGCAATTCAAGTTTCGGAGGTCAGGAGCCCGCCTGGACAACAGAGGAACACATACAGTTCAAGCTTCAGAAGTTGGGATTCCGCTTAAGGGAATAGCAACATGGATTTTATCGAGAAAGAACAAGACAACAAGGCAACAAGGAAGTACAAGAGCAAGTTTGAAGAATTTAGATAGGATTTTTATAATTCATAGAGCATAGTTGGTTTAGCTTCTTTTGTCTTTGACATGGTGTAATAAGGGAGGTCAGCAAGCAGTAACAGCAGCAGTAACAACAGCAAGCGTAGTACAATCACAGTTCCTGGTAGTCCCAGCTACCAGACATTCCCAAACTACACTGACCTGATTCCTGTTTAGCTCAGGATATGTAGGCAACCTCCGAAGCAGGATGCGGTCAAACTTTTCAAAAATGCTTCACACGGAATTTTCAAACGGGCAAAAATCGCTCGTATTTGCTCACTTATCTTTGCCCGAAAACCTTTCGTGTTTCCGAGCAAAGAGGGGCAGCTGTGAGCACGTGATTTTTGCCCTAAATATGATTACTCCCAAAATCCCAAACAAAATAATTTTCCTTTATTTTTTACACTTTTTGTGCAATTTTGGCGTAATTTTCTGATAATTGTTGCATTCTATTTGCGCATGTTAATTCTATAAAGTACAAAAATATGCATTCTTGCGTTTAGGTTTTAGTATCAATTAAAGGTTAATTGTTTAAAAAAAAAGAGAAGCAAAACATGAAAATCACAAAAATTAGTCGCTTTCACATTTTAATGATTTTTACTATGAACTTGTCATGAAATAGCTTTTGAACAATTTTAGCAATTAATTAGTCTTTGTTTTGAAATAGCTAGGACTTCATGTTAGTTTTACATTTCCATAAAAATCAGAAAAATTATAAAAATTATAAAAGTGGGAAAAGAAAACAAAAAGGAAATAAGAATAAAATTGGGTCTTAAGAAAAGACCCAAATTTGGGCCAAATTAAAAGATTTGTTCAGGCCCAAACGTCTCAACCCATTGTAAATAAGCCCCAGCCCAAGCCCCAACCTGATCCGTCCCCATTTCTAATCGAAACGACGTCGTTTCGTGACCTCCAAATCAGGACCACTGGATCTCATCAATCCAACGGTCCGGAACTAACGAGGTTCTTAATATAAAAGGGTCCGAAACTCTCCGCTACCCCCATTTGCCTCATCGTCCTTACCCTACCCCTCCTCAACAAACCCTAACCCGCGCCGCCATCAAACCCCTCTCCGGCGGTGAACACAACCTACGCCGTTCACTCCGAGGTTAACACCACAGATCCCCCTCACTCTCCTCCTTCCATTGCACCCACTGGTTTACCTCGAACAAGGCCATAACTCATCGAATCTTAGTTTGAAGTTTTCCGGCCAAGTGACGAGTTCATCCAAATCAGTCCAAAATCACACCCCACAACCCCCACCCCTTCCTCAACACTAATCCATGATTATTTTCCTTCAAATCACTGTGAAACGGCCCGAATCTTAGATCTAAGAATTTCTGGCCAAACCCTAAAACCAAATCCTTTTGATTTCGAACCGTAGTATCCTTAACCATGTGTTCTCTTGTAAGAACACATGGTTAGGGATGTTACGCGTCAAAAATCTGAAAGGATTCAGACGTTTCTGACTGGCCGGAGTCCCTTGTGCCTCTGTGAGTTTTTACTGCTTCCTTTTGCTCGCATGTTTGAAGTGTTATTTACAGTTTTGTTTCATTAATTTTTCTGTTGATTTTATGATTTAATTGTATTAGTTTAAGTTCTGTCAATTACTGTTGATTCTGAGTTTGATATTTGTTTGAATGATTGTAAGTTCATGGTTTAAGAATTAGTTTAAGTTCACTTAATATTGATCATGTTAGCTTAAGCTCAGTTTAATTTCATTTAGCTTGATTGAGTTGGTATAATTGAACAAATTGGTTTTGGTCAGTCTGATTAGTTAGTTTCTGAATGCTAATTAATTAATTTCAGTTAGTTTTAGATTTAAATTAGGGTATTGGTTATAGCGGTTAAGGATGAGGGTAGTTTCAGTAACTTTTAGGGGCTTTTAGGGGTAATTTGGGTATGGAAAAGGGTAGTTCTGATAGGAATAGTAATATCAAGGTATATGGAAGGGCAGTATAGGTATTGTATGGGTAGAGGAATACCCTAGGGCCTTCTAGAATAGGGTACAAGTGAAGATTTTAATAATTGTAAGGCATTTACTTGTTTAGCAAGTTAAGAATAGAGGGACCAAACTGAAAATAGGGAGGGACTGATTGGAAAATCAGAATCTGATCTATTCTCTTTGGGGTTGCCTATAAAAGGGCATGAAATGCCTTGGGAAAAAGGGTTCTTCTCTCTTCTTCTGCCTTCAGCGCTGAGTTTCAATTTGAGTTTTCATTCTTGCTTTTGATTTCAGTTAGCATTTTAATTCCAAGATTATTCAGAAAACAAAAACATCAAAAAATGGAGAAATCCGAAACAACTTCATAGTTTCATCACTAGTTTTGGATTTCAGTTTTGGGTTTTGGGTTTGGCATTATTACAGAGGTGCTTAGGTGCAACTGTGAGGGTTAGGAGTATACTTGAAGTATGTGTTGAATTAACCTGCGGAGACTGCCTGTATTTCTGATTTTCAAAGCAGTCTGTCTGTATTTCTATGGTGTATACTGCCGAGTTTGTTGCTGTTACTGTTCAAAGTAGCTGACTCCTCTCCTTTTCTCTATTTACATTCCAATTTCTAGGTACATTTCCCTGAATCTCACTGATGTATGCTCGTTGAAGTTGAAATGAAATGTTCAAGGGCCTGTTATTCAACTGAAAGCAGTCTGTATTTAACTGATAGTAATAGTGTAGTTTCCTGTTATATAATTAGCAGTTATGTGTATAATTAAACTTGTTCAGTAAGGTTGATTACATGTTGAATGTTGCATAATCTTGAACTGTTGAATTGGGCATTTGAAATAGCTTTGAGCATGGGCCTGGTCTAATTTGAATGTTTGTGTGAATTCAATAGTCATCAGTAGCAATTGGATCTATGTACATGACATGAGAATTCATGAGCAAGTCTGATGACATTTAGATTAATTATTGGTACTTTCGTCATTGGTCATAATAGTGTAGTAGAAGGTCTACTTTTGTTTTAAGATTCTGAAATCATTTGGAAGGCAAACCATAATTATGGTAGGTAGATTGGTATTGAAATCAGTTAGAAATCATGAGACAAACTCATTCATAATTGGCTTAGTTCATTAAAAGCAGCAGGTCTTGATAGGCAATTGGTAGGATAGATCGTTTAGGAATTTTGGAGTTCACGGCTTTTGTTAAAATGAAGGTATGCATAGTCAGTGTAGTGACTCGTTGATATTATATCAACTGTTGCAATGGAAACATACCCATCTTCGTTGGGCCGTTCGGACCGCAACAAGGCCATGAGGCAGGCCCAATCTTCCTTTGAATTTGGTTCTTAGTCTATTTCAGTGTAATCCAATTCTAAATTAACTAGTCTTTTAGAGACACATAAATAAATAGGAAATCATAGTTACTTCAGGATTGCTACTAGCCTCGTCCGAATAAAATCACATACGCGGGCTGTCAACAATTGGTTATTAAAATGATTAGAAATTGGGATGGCCATTTAGCAAATTCCATGGTCTTCCTTAAAATCATATTACATTAGAATCTTTAAACTCGATTTTAATTAAAGTACCTTCTTAAACTCGGGTGCGCATTGATGCGACCCAAATCCAAATCTCGATGAAGACGAAATGTGTTAACCATCACGGGCGCATTGATTGCGACGGGGTTCGAAACACATTTTCACGACGTCACAAGTCTTTTAAAATAAATAATGATAAAAAGCGGTTTACGAATAAAAAGCACATAAGTTAGCATGTATTAAAATCAAATAAAATCAAATACAACGGTTAAGCGACCGTGCTAGAACCACGGAACCCGGGAATGCCTAACACCTTCTCCCGGGTTAACAGAATTCCTTACTCGGATTTCTGGTACGCGAACTGTTAACAGAGTCATAAATTTCCTCGGTTCGGTATTCAACCGGGGACTTGGGACACCATTAATCTCTCAAGTGGCGACTTTGAATATTAATAATTAAATCCCATTCCGATTGTCCTTTAATCGGAAAAACTCCTTTACGCCCTTACGGGTGTAGGTAGAAAAAGGAGGTGTGACAACATCCTCCCCCTCTTAAACAAATGTTCGTCCTCGAACGAGTCTAAAAACATACATGTAGTCTCAAATAGGTGAAACCTTCAACAATACCTTCTCGTCACATTCAAATCATATGAACTCATCTCGGGGTCACATCATACTCATCACGTATCCATCCAGCCACCATTTCCACTAACAGGGACACTACCAGACATATAGGTTCACAAGCACGCTCTCACACAATGAACACCTTAGTGCTCAATCTACAGTTAAAACCCGGCCTCAAGTCCTCCAGACCGACCCAACATCAACATACAGAAATCACATCTCGCACCTCATCTAGAGAATCACAATCCGTCGATGCACAACTGATACCGAGTGCTCATGTGCGCATGCGAATGCGTGGAGGAATTCAAAGAGTTACACTTCAAGATGAATCAATTCTACACGATAAGAATTCAAGAATGTAAAATTTTCCTAAAGATTCTGCAGCCTCTCGAAGATAAGTAAAGATGTCTCCGTACTGATCCGCAGGACTCTACTAAACCCGCTCATGACTCGTGAGACGTATGTAACCTAGGCTCTGATACTACCTTGTCACGACCCAAAATCTAACAATGTCGTAATGGTGCCTATCGTGATACAAGGCAAGCCCATTCCCCTAAATATTACTATTAATTTGATTATAAGAATTTAATAAAACATTTGAATAATTTAATTCCTGATAAACTAAACCAACTCTAAATATAAATAATATAATATACGAAAATGAGTCCCTAACATCGGGGTGTCACTAAGTCACGAGTGTCTAAAACTATAAACTAAGATATATAAACTGTCTAACTGTCAAAAAGAAGAAATGACAAGAGGAGTAACAAAGCCCTGTGGACGCTAACATCTACCTTACAGTCTCCAAAGATAGCCGGCCTGAACTCAACGATCGCCGCGCTCTAACTCACCTGGATCTGCACATAAAGTGCAAGGTGTAGTATGAGTACAACCACCTCAGTAGTAACAGAAATAACTAAGGAACTGATCAGCAGTGACGAGCTAAGTAAAACAGTCCAATTATTTATTTTCACAATTTTAAAAAACTAAATATGAATAAATAGGTAAATTCCATAACTTAGTAAATACCACAAAGAAATTTAACAGATAAATGCAGCAACAACAAAAGTAAATGCAACTTGACAACAATGTCACTCTATCACTCAGCACTCAACACTCAACACTCAATACATGCAACATTCTGCACTCACTGGGGGTGTGTACAGACTCCGGAGGGGCTCCCAAAGCCCAAACTCTAAGCACAAACAACTCACGTGCTACCATATCAATACCTGGATCCGTACGATCAACTCATGTGCTACGCGGATAACTCACACCCTATGGTATCAATACCTTGACCCATACGGTCAACTCACGCAGTACGCAGACAACTCACGAGCTATGGTATCAATATCCTCACAACCAGGCCCTCGGCCTCACTCAATCATGTACCTCACTAGCCTCACCATCATCAACAAATAAGGGGACACATCCCACATCAAGTATCACATCATATTAGCAAATAATAGAGACTGAGGTAAACATGTACAATAATTTCTATGACTGAGTACAAATAATGTGATCATGAATAAAGCCTAAGCATGATCTCTAACATGAAGGTAGACAAGTTCAACAACAAGTAACTACGTAAACACAGATGATGGCTATGAGGCCTCACAAGATGGACCAAGTATCCATCCCTCGAGGTATACACCCACACTCCCGTCACCTAGCGTGGGTATCACCTCCAAAGAGTCACACGATATTAAATTCTCCGGGTTTATACCATCAAAGCCAGAGTTAAAACTATTAC
Organism: Nicotiana tabacum; assembly: GCF_000715075.1. Classification (NCBI taxonomy): domain Eukaryota; kingdom Viridiplantae; phylum Streptophyta; class Magnoliopsida; order Solanales; family Solanaceae; genus Nicotiana; species Nicotiana tabacum. The sequence continues at coordinate 34,543,588 of NC_134087.1, read as the reverse complement.
TTACCTCAACCGCATAAAATCCTACTCCGGGATGCCCTCGTCTTTGGACTCGGTCTCCAAAAGCTCCAAATCTAACCATAATCAGATTAATACTATCACCATGTGCTAAAGAATCGAATTCCACAATAAAAAAACTACAAAATATGCCAAAAATCTAAAATCGGCCAAAATCCGGACCCCGGACCCACATCTCGGAATTAGTCAAAAATGGAAGAATAATAAATCTCGTTCTCTCTCGAGTCCAACCATATAAAATTTATCAAAATCGGACTCCGTTTGGTTTCTCAAATCCTCACTTAAAACTCTCCAAAACTCAAACTCTAACCTCCTCAATTTCACTTTGAAATCATCAATCAAATCCCAAAACGATGATGGATTCATGGATATAACCAAAACCAAGTAGAGAACACTTTCCCCAATCCATATTGTGAAAATTACCTCCAAAATCGCCCCAACTCAAATTATGACCGAATGAACAAACCCTAGTTTTATATATTTTTCTGTTAGCTATTCTATCTCGTTTCTCATACCAAACGATCTCGAAACTCACTTTTTATGCCTCCAATGGATTCCTTGTGAAATTTAGTCAAGTTAGGCTTATGAATCACTCAATTTGACCTTATAATGAATGAAATATGTAGGTTTTAATATTTGCAAATAGTGCAGATTTTTAAATACGTCGTCGTTGCAATTTCGTAATTAATTTGAAAAAAATATGGCAACCTAATTCTTAGCAAAATAACCATAAAATCCTCTTACGATATCCAAATTTGATGATTCTTTTTGCTACAGGTCCGTAATTACGATATGGATCTAATGCTTCAATCAAAAAAGAAATCAGAGCTTATTTGTTCAATATGATATCATTTATACTTGAAGAAACAGTGTCGAAACATAAGAAAAACGAGCGTAACACAACCTAAACCTCTCTGAAACTTACTCGAGGTCCTCCGAAACAAGTCATATATCGCTACCCGAACTTAGTCGAACCTCCGAAACACCCAAAACAATACCAAAACACCAAAATCAACCTCAAATTCAAGCCTAAGAACTTCTAAACTTCCAACTTTCGCCAATTCAAGGCTAATTCTACCACAGACCTTCAAATTACATTCTGGACACACTCCTACGTCTAAAATCACTTAAAGAATCTAACCGAATCATAAAAATCCAAATCCGAATTCGTTTACTCCTTAGTCAACTCCCGATTGACTTTTCTAACTTAACTTCCTAATTAAGAGACTAAGTGTTCATTTCACTCCAAAACTACTCCGAACCCAAACCTGCCAATTCGATACAACTCAACACAACTGAACAATACATAAATAAGCATATATGAGGGATATGGGGCTATATCTCTCAGAGCGAACGACCGGGTCGTTACAGTCCTTGCGTAGCTTGGTAGATTTTTACTTCTATAGCCATCCTAGGCATTTAAGATTTCCAGTAATTTTGTTTTAATATTTACTTTTTTCAAAATAAATGCTCGGTTCATCGAGCCGTACTTGTCTGTATGATTTTTCGGTTTTAATTAAATGCATTTGCTCTTTATTATTCATTACTATTTTTTACACTTTTTCTTTCTACAGCGTTATTATTACTTTTCCTGATGAACCGATGACTATGACATGTGATGAGACAACGCAACATGAGAATAGCAATTCAGATGAAGAAGATGAAATACTCGAGAAAATTGTCAAGGAGGTTGAAAACTTTGAGAATAAGTCTAAGTCCAATCTAGATGAAACTGAAGCAATAAATTTGAGGGACACTGAGGCCGTCAAGGAGACTCGCATCAACATTCACTTGTCAACAACAGAGAAGGAAGAGTACATCCGTTTCCTAAAGGAATATGAGAACATTTTTGCATGGTCATATGATGACATGACCGGCTTAAGCACGTCTATAGTGGCTCACAAGTTGCCTACTAATCCCATGTGTCCGCTAGTAAAGTAGAAACTCCAAAAGTTCAAACCATATCTGAGCCTAAAAATCAAGGAGAAAGTTACCAAGCAGATCAAGGCTAAAGTTCTCAGGGTGGTTGAGTACCCAACTTGGTTAGCTAACATCGTACTGGTTTCGAAGAAGGATAGGAAAGTTAGAGTATGTGTTGACTATCAGGATTTATACAAAGAAAGTCCCAAGGACAACTTCCCACTGCCAAATATACACATTCAGATCGATAATTACGCCAAGCATGAACTCCAATCCTTTGTAGATTGCTTCGCGGGTTATCACCAAATCTGGATGGACGAAGAAGATGTAGAGAAAACAACTTTCATTATACCTTGGGGGGGGGGGGTATATTGCTACAAGATGGTGCCATTAGGTCTAAAGAATGTTGGGGCTACTTACATAAGATCCATGACAACCATTTTCCATGATATGATACACATGGAGGTAGAGGTGTATGTAGACGACGTTATTATTAAATCCAAGGGGCCCCAGATCAAATAACGGACTTGAGAAAGTTCTTTGACAGGCTAAGGAGGTACAACGTAAAGCTGAACCCCGCAAAATGTGTATTCGGGGTTCCCACAAGAAAGTTATTGGGGTTCATTGTCATTTGTCGGGGGATCGAACTGAACCCGTCCAAAGTCAAGGCTATTTAGGAGTTACCGTCACCTAGGAGCAAAAAGGATGTGATGAGCTTCCTAGGGCGTCTCAACTATATCAGTCGCTTTATAGCACAGTCCACAATCATATGTGAACCCATCTTAAGATGCTAAGGAAAGATGCTGAAACAAGTTGGATAGAGGATTGTCAGAGGGCCTTCGACAAAATAAAAGAGTACTTATCCATACCACCAGTTCTGGTCTCGCCGGAACCAGGACGACCTTTATTACTCTATCTATCTATTTTGGACGGAGCCTTCAGATGTGTTCTGGGGCAACATGACAAGACAGGGAAAAAGGAGCAAGCCATATATTACTTGAGTAAGAAGTTTACACCTTATGAAGCACAGTACTCTCTGCTGGAACGCACTTGTTGTGCTTTAACCCGAACGACTCAGAAATTGAGGAATTACTTCTATGCCTACACTACATACCTCATATCCAGGATGGATCCTCTAAAGTACATATTTCAGAAGCCCATGCGGACTGGAAAGTTAGCCAAATGGCAGATACTGTTAAGTGTGTTTGATATCGTCTACGTAACTCAAAAGGCGGTCAAAGGACAAGCATTGACAGATCATCTTGCTGAAAATCCGGTGGGAGGAGAATACAAACCCTTGAAAATTTATTTTCTTGACGAAGAAGTTTTGTTTGTAGGAGAAGACATTACCGAAGCATACGATAGTTGGAGGATTTTCTTTGACGGAGCTGTAAATTTCAAAAGAGTGAGCATTGGAGCAGTTTTGGTGTCAGAAACGGGTTAACATTATCCGGTATTTGCTAAACTCAGATTTCCCTACACCAACAACATGGAGGAGTATGAAGCCTGCGTACTAGGGCTCAACATGGCAATCGACACGAACATTTATGAGCTGCTGGTGATCGGTGATTCAGATTTTCTTGTGCACCAGGTACAAGGAGAGTGGGCCACCAAGACTTCCAAGATATTGCCATATCTGCACCATGTGCAGGAGTTGAGAAAGAGGGTCACAAAGATAGAATTCCGACATGCCCAAAATTCAGAATAAGTTTGACGATGCTTTCGCCACCTTGTCATCTATGATACAACATCTAAATAAGAATTATATTGATCCTATTTCGGTAAAGATCCATAATCAGCCGGCATATTATGCTCATGTTGAAGAAGAAACAGATGGAAAGCCGTGATTCCATGATATCAAGGAGTATTTGTCGAGGGGAGAATATCCGGAGCATGCAAATCACACTCAGAAACATATACTCCGGAGATTGTCCAATAACTTCTTTTACAATGGAGGAAATTTGTATAGAAGAACTACCGATTTGGGATTGCTAAGATGTGTCAATGCAAAAAAAGCTTCTAAACTACTTGAGGATGTGCATGCCAGAACCTGTGGCCCGCTCATGAATGGTTTTGTCTTGGTTAAGAAGATACTCAGGGTCGACTATTTTTGGATGACCATGGAGACAGACTGCATCCAGTATGTATGCAAATGCTTTCAATGCCAAGTACATGCCGATATGATAAAAGTGCCACCAAACGATCTCAATGCAACAAGCTCACCTTGACCATTCGCCACTTGGGGAATGGATGTTATTGGTCCGATTGAGCCCACTGCTTCAAATGGACACAGGTTTATTCTGGTATCCATTAATTACTTCACAAAATGGGTAGAGACTGCATCTTACAAAGCTGTAACCAAGAAAGTCGTTGTAGATTTTGTCAAGGATCGTATTGTTTGCCGATTCGGAGTTCCCGAGTCCATTGTTACTGATAGTGCCGCCAATATCAACAGTGATCTGATGAAAGCCATCTGTGGAACTTTCAAAATCAAGCATAAAAATTCCACAGCCTAAACCTCAGATGAACGGAACTGTAGAAGCCGCCAACAAAAACATCAAGAAGATACTAAGGAAGATGGTAGAAAACCACAAACAATGGCACGAGAAGCTACCCTTTGCTTTATTGGGATACTGCACTACAGTTCGCACATCAACCAGAGCAACTCCCTACATGTTGGTTTATGGTACCGAGGTTGTCATTCTAGCCGAGGTAGAGATTCCTTCTTTAATAATCATACAAGAAGCTGAACTCAGCGATGCAGAGTGGATAAGGAGTCACAATGAACAATTGACCCTTATCAATGGAAAGAGGATGAACGCAGTATGTCACGGTCAACTTTATCAGAACAGAATGTCTAGAGCTTTCAACAAAAGGGTCAAACCAAGGCAATTTGCACCAAGACAGCTGGTGCTGAAGAAGATCTTCCCATATCAAGATGAAGCCAAAGGGAAATTCTCCCCCAACTAGCAAGGTCCTTATATGGTTCACAGGGTGTTGACAGGCGGAGCATTTATACTTGCAGAAATGAATGGAGAAATTTGGCCGAAACCAATCAATTCAGACGTAGTTAATAGATACTATGCTTAGATTATTTACATTTTTCATGTGATGTAATTGAACTACACTTGACCTTATTCCCGTTTAAGAGGGGATATGTAGGCAGCCTTATGGGTTCGGTCATATCATAATAAAATTTCCATTTCCCCCCAAGATCAGAAACTGGGGCAGAATTTTGAGGAGGACCCTCAAAATTCCGGAACAAGTCTAGCCAAGCCAACATGTGTCAAACAGTCATAAATCAGTTAAGAAACTGGGGCAGAATTTTGAGAAGGATTTTCAAAATTTCGAAGAAGGTGCAGTAAGGCCTATTACCCGCAAGCGGTCAAAAGATCATCTACCAAAGTGGGGTAGAATTTTGAGGAGGACCCTTAAAATTCTTACATAAGAAAGTTGCAGTGTCTCTGAAATATGTTACAGTCACTAGTTCATCTAAAAATCACTTAATATATCAAAACGTTTCTAAAATGACTCTATTTTTATCAATAATTGCATATTTTCGAAAACTCTATTTCCGTGACAGTCAGGTGTTACCCAGGGAAACTCGAAAAGACCTCCAGAACGGAGCAAAGTAAGGCCAACAGACGAAGGCACGAACCAACCTCCCCTCACGAAACTTATAATTTTTCTTTGAACACAAGAACATTTGACATAACAATAGAACTCTCAAATATGTATACACGTAACAAATTCGCTATCAATCAGGACATCAGACACTGAATATATCTTCAGCTAAGACATATACTACTCTTATTTGCTACTTGTTCTCTGCATGAGGCTAATCCTTGCCTCCATATTTGCATGAGGCTAATCCTTGCCTCCACATTTGCATGAGGATAATCCTTGGCTCCGTACTTGCATGAGGCTAATCCTTGCCTCCGTACTTGCATGAGGATAATCCTTGCCTCCGTACTTGCATGAGGCTAATCCTTGCCTTCGTACTTGCATGAGGCTAGTCCTTGCCTCCATACTTGCATGAGGCTAGTCCTTGCCTCCATACTTGCATGAGGCTAGTCCTTGTCTCGATATTTGCATGAGGCTAATCCTTGCCTCCATACTTGCATGAGGCTAATCCTTGCCTCCACATTTGCATGAGGCTAATCATTACCTCCATATTTGCATGAGGCTGATCCTTGCCTCCACACCTGCATGAGGCTAATCCCTGCCTCCATATATGCATTAGGCTAATCCTTGCCTCCATATATGCATTAGGCTAATCCTTGCCTCCCTATTTGCACGAAGCTAATTTTTTCTTCCATATCTGCATGAGGCTAATCCCTGCCTCCATATTTGCATGAGGCTAATCCTTGCCTCCATATCTGTATGAGGCTAATCCTTGCTTCCATACCTGCATGAGGAATCCCTGCCTCCATATCTGTATGAGGCTAATCCATGCCTCCATATCTACATGAGGCTAATCCTTGCTTCCCTATTTGCATGAGGATAATCCCTGCCTCCATATCTGCATGAGGCTAATCCCTGCCTCCATACCTGCATGAGGCTAATCCCTGCCTCCCTACTTGCATGAGGCTAATCCTTGCCTCCCCATATGCATGGGACTTGGCACTGTCCCTCTTTGCACAAATATTGCTCTATTTCTAGTACTATCTACTTGCTTTTCAATCGGGCTAAGCTCTGCCCTCCATTTCACAAGACTAAGCCTTGTCTTGTCAACATCATATTATTGCATATCATGGGCTGAAATATAGCCAATATATCCAAAGGCATCATAGTCTAAAAGGCATCACCCTCATATCCGGAAGACACCATGCCATGGCCTGAGGATCCCTCAAATTTGCATATCATTATTCAAAGGTGTCATGGTTCGGAGGAACCAGCTGCATGGCCCGAGAACAATATTTCATGGTCTGCAAATCCCTTAATAAAATATTCATGGCCCAGGACGTAATGGTCCAAGGACGTCATCCTTAATCATCCGAAGACAACTTTCATGGTCCAAGAATCTGCATCATGTTTAAATATTTGCGCAAATACATGTCGGCAACATCTTTTCATCTGCAGGTGACTAGCAAGCAACCTCTATCCTAGTAGGAGAGACCTTTCTCCAGTTCCTTCAACTATCTCAAACCTTAACCGCTCACCATAGCCATTTTTGCATCCCATGTCCGTTCTTGCAATGACTTCGTCGGTATATTTCGCCAATGAATCTAGAACTACACATGGCCTGACTCCTGTAAGACTAGGGATATGTAGGCAACTCAAGGTCAGAGTTCGGCCTCTATCTTTCAAAACATCTCGTCCGGTCAAAATTGGCCATCATTTCTTTACCCGAAAACTCTTTCATCCTTCCCGGGTAAAGAGGGGCAGCTTTTAATTCCCAATTTTTCCTCATATATTTTAACATATATATATAAAATTTCAAGAAGCACATATGTAGTTATAAGAATGCATAAGAATTGTTATAATTTTTCTATAATTTTTAAAAGCTCCAAATTGATTTATTTCTTCCCTTTTTATTTATAAAATTTTCAATAATTATCCTTCATATTATTTTTGTGGTGATTTAGTCATAAATTCTTTATTTATGCCAAAATATTGTTCAAATATTTTAGTCCATTTTTTATAATTGCATTTACATTTTTAGGCTAAATTGCATATCTTGCAATAATAGCCCTACTAATGAATAATTACATTATTGATGTATAAAATAATCTTTTATATTTTTAAAATGTTATAAAACTATTTTAAATTATTTTAGTACATGAAAATATTTTTGAAAATCATTTATTATTTTTTTATAAATTATATAATTATTAAAAGTGGCTATTTAAAATTTAGCCTATTTTTATTTTCAATTTCAGCCCCAACCTAACTCAATTACCAGCCCAATTTCAATTAAATTACCTAGCCCAAACCCCAGCTACCTGATCCGACCCCCAAAACCTTTTAATCTCGGCCGTTGATCATAAAGATCAACGACTACAAACGACCATTCCTAAAATAAACCAAAAAGACCCCCCAAACCCTATCATTTCATACTACCCACCGCCCTGAAACCCCTCTCTGCTCTCAAACGTTCTAAAAACCTAACCCTAATAATCTCACTGACCCTCATCCATGGCCATCTCCGATGATTTCTCGCCACCTCTCAGGCCTCCAATGGCCTCCCTCACGTTAATCTTGCCATCTCCAGAGCCCTCAAGGGACCAGGGCTAGTTGGCTTGCATCTATGGTTCCTCTCTCGCCTGTTTTAGGATATTTCAGTGTGATTCCTAGTAAGATCGTCCTATATTGACTACGATCTATAGTTTTCTAAGCAGGTTTCTTCACATCTGTATGGTTCTCTTCGAAACCCTAATTTCCTTTCTAAACCTCTTAGATTTGTACAGATCTAAGATAATTTGGGTTTGTTTCATATGAGTTTTATAATAACCTTAAGATTCTTTACAAGAATCATATGTTTTTTCAAGCGATTTTCATTTTTTCCTAAACTAGGGTTTTTGGAATTTCTTTTTACAATTTTTTGGGTGACTTTTTGTGTTTAATCTTCTACTTCTCATATATTTTGATTGATTTTGTAAGTCTGCTATATCCTTTGCCCATTTGTACTAAAAGCCCTAATTCTTTTTGATGTTCTTCGTCTGGTTTCTGAGTACTAGTATATTGACTGGTTCTTACTTTGGGTTCTTGTGATTTCTCGTGACTTTCTTGCCCTAAATGCTTCTACTGAATTTCTTAGTTTGACCTTTCACTGATTCTATGTGCTTGGGTTCGTCCTGACTATTCATGTTAAGACATGTACCATTCTCCTTGAATTAGTGTCGTTCTAACTATTTGTTTTGTTAAAGTTATGTGGAATCCTGACTATTCATGTTCTACCTTATTTTATATGTTAAACATGCTGACTCTTTCATGACTTTCTCCTTGATTATTCTGAATTCCTTATTTCTTTGTTTGATTTGAACACTTTCCCTTAAACTTTCAATTCTTACCTCTCTACTCGATTTGATTGAATTGCTTGCCTTAATTAATTTTCCTTTGCCTTGTTTGTATTTTGCTGATTCTTACTGATTTGTTTCATTAAATAAAAATTTTGTTCATTTACCCCTAATTACCTACTCTATACTAAACCTTACTTGATTCTTTTCCTAAATACTTAGCATACTTTTACCGTTGATTTAAATTGTCCCTTGATTAAGGGAAAGACTTGCTGATTTACATGTGACTTCCCTAATTTGCTACTTAATTGATCTCTTACCTTATTTTTTAAGCTTTTGATTACTATATAAACCCCCTCTTATTTTAATTTCTGAACAACGAACACTAGTTCATCTATACTATTATACTCTCAAAAGCTCTCTACTCTCTCTGGTTCCTTGCAATTCTTATTAGTCTAGCCGGCTGTAAGCCAAGACTAGCTACTAGCATCATCTCTACTCTGTATTCTGTATACTCTCCTGAACTGGTATGTTCTGATTCAATTCACATTCTAAACTATGTGTTTCCTTTGTTGCTGCACTTCATCAATTTGTGATTTCCAGTTCCACGTGCTATTCTACTTAATGTGCAATCAACATACCTAGATTACTGTATCACAAAGCATGTTTAAGCTCATAGCTATTATACTGTTTGGCATGCCAATCCTGCTTTAAATAATTAGTTCACTAGCATGTCCCAAGCTGCATTGTGTGCTTATGATTTCACCTAGCATTACCAAATCCTGCATGTTCTGTATATGATTAGTATTTCTAAAACCTTGAATGTTTCATGAAGTGTTTGTCTAGTCCAGTTTGTTCTATTTCACTAATGAGATCCTATTTGTGTCTTAAACCTATGTGTTATCAATTTAACTTTGCAACTACAATCAGTGTATTTGATTTCCATCACTAAGGTGCATTCTAGGTGTTACCCTACCTCTTTCCCTTGTGTGATGTCTGTTTTGAAACTGTGTGTTCTCTGACTTGCTTTCTGATTGTTGCAAAAATGCTCTTCATGTTTTCTCATACTATTCCTACTCTAACTATGTTATGATTTTCATAAAATTCTTTCTATTACTAATACCTTCTTTCTATGTTTACCAAACTCTTTCAAAGTCATTATTCACTCTCATATTACTCTTAGAGTACTGGGTTCTACCCCTCTGATATGTGTACTGCCTTGAGACCCTTTGAGGTCTCTCTAGACTCTGGCATGCCAGAGCTGGACTTTCCACACTGCACCTAAATCAGTTATCGTTTGAGAAAAAGTCTAGGTGTGAGCACTGCCCAGGATCCTTGAGGTCCTTAGGGAACTCTGACACACCTAGACATGATATTATCTATGGAACTTTAGTATTAGAGTCCATTGGAGGCTTGGGAAGTCGTTTGGGCCTACTGCAGGCTCCCTATATACTAACTACTGTTTATTTATGTATTTTTATTTATTGTTCTGTAATAATTATTGTGAACAATATTGGGGTGATTAGTGAAAAAAAGGTGGGTAGTCATATATATGTTGGGTAGCTTGGGTAGATACCATACTTATAGGGTTGTGTTAATGTGTTTACCATGTTTGCTATATTGCCACAATATTAGAAAACCATGCCTATAAGATCTAACTAGCTTTAATAATAGAGATCATGTCTAGAGGGTTAAAATTAGCTTTATAATTAAATATCATGCCTATAGGGTTAAAATTAGCTTTATAATTAGATACCATTCCTATAAGGTTAAAATCAACTTTATATTTAAATATCATGCCTATAGAGATAAAGTAATTGAAGTTCAATTTTCGTTACATCATGTATTCTCATTCGTCTTCTTAGATGTCATGCCTATAAGTTCATGAGTTAGCTTTAATAACTAGATACCATGCCTATAGGGATTAAAATCAGCTCTAATGAAAATCATGCCTATAGAACTTAAAATCAGTTTAGTTAAACAAATCAGTTAATTCATGTTTGAATTGGTTTAATTAACTGTCCATTTCGTTAAATGAGTTTCAAACACTGCCTAAATTAATACCGCTAGAAAACATGTCTATAGGATCTCAGATTGTCGCTTAAAAATTGCTCGCTGTTTTACTACATTCCTAATAGATATCATGTTTTTTAGGACATCACTATTATGCCTAGGCAAGCCTGTAGGGTGATTAAAATTCTGCAACTATAAAACTGTACTTTTGTTATTTGAGACTACGCAGATTTAACAGGTCTAAAATCAACATGCAAACTAATACGTCTTTGCCACTTTGTCCTAATTCAATACTGTATAATCCCTGCTCACCTAGATATCATGTTCTAGGATTTTCTGTTAAATACCTAACTTGTTTTTGAAGACGTATATTTACTTGTTATATTTTTGGAGGTGACGGTGAGCCTATAATTTGTTCTCTTTAAATGCAGTCCTAATTGTTCTTGATTGACGCCTACACTTTTATCCTTTCAAACTTTAGGAAGGTCTAGAACTCTTCAAAAGTAGAGGTCCTAAAATACCTCCAGGGCCACAAGGAAGGGACGTGTAGTGTACACAAAGGGCATTTTCAAGGTTGCTGGAGCGCTTTAGGCTATGACCACAGGGAGGAAATTGTGTAGTAAGGATATGATGACTACACGCTAATGTCATGTGTAGCCCCTCATTGAGGAGTGACTACCGAGCATTGTGTAGGGTGATCCTGTAGGCTAACCAACCTAGGACCCCTCTTTCCCAATTCCCGATGTCTAAGCTTTACTTTTTCTCTATATATGCAATTTGTTTTCTCCCTTTGTCTCATTACTTGAGTCATATAATGTCCAAAACACGCCTTTATTTGCAAGTATGTCTTTAAACTATTTATTTGTTAAAAGGACTAATTCATATAAGTATAAGTTCAGTCGGGACCCACCGTTATGGACCGTGAGGGGTTCCTAACACCTTCCCCTCAAGGTTATTTCGAGCCCTTACCCTAAATATCTGGTCATGCAAACTAGTCTAAGAGTTAATTGCTCTAGGCGCCCTAACACACTATAATTCGTTAGGTGGCGACTCTTCAAAAATCCAAATTCCCAAAAGAAAATGAGTTATTACTCCCATGAACGTCGGAACCCGGACTTCTCTCTCTCTTCGGAGGGAAAAAAGGGGGCGCGACAAAGCTGAACCCGGAGAATGTGCGTTTGGAGTCGGATCAAGTAAATTCCTTGAATTCATGGTATCCAACCGGGGAACCGAGATCAACCTCGACAAGATCAAATCCATCGAATATATCATCGTTGTGGACAACGTGAAGGCTGTGTAAAGATTAATTGGACGCATAGTCACCTTAGAGTGATTAATCTCGAGGTCCTCAGATAAGAGCTATCGATTCTTCTCACTACTGAAGAAGAATACTAACTTTTCATAGACCCCGGAGTGCCAACAGGCCTTCAAGGAACTCAAGCGGTATCTATCGAGCCCACCACTACTTCACACGTGAAGTCTAATGAACAACTATACCTATACTTTTCTGTATTCGGAGATAGCGGTAAGTGGAGTCCAAGTTCGGGAAGAGCAAGGTACGCAATTTCCAATTTACTATGTTAGCAGAATTCTAGGTGAAGTCGAAACTAGATACCCTCACCAGGAAAAATTGGCGCTCGTTTTGCTAAGTGCCTCTAAGAAACTGAAACTATATTTTAGTGTCATCCTATATGTGTTGTGACTACTTACCCATTGCAAAATATAATGTATAAACCCGAGCTCTTAAGGCGATTGGCCAAATGAGCTAGGGAAATCAGCGGGAACGATCTTAAATATCGACCATAGACAACTATTAAATATCAAAATTTGGAAATCAGTGGCCGAATTTATGCCGGCCCTAATACGCAAAGTTGAAAGAGAGTTGTTGGTAAACTCGGGGATGTCTTTGAGGATCTGGACCCTCTATACGGATGGAGTCTCGAACACAAAAGGGTTCGAACCGGGCGTCGTATTTAATCCACCAACAGGCAATATAGTTAAACAATCTATTAGGACTATGAAATGGACTAACAACAAGGCCGAATATGAGGTCATGATTGCAGGTCTCGAACTAGCCAAAAGCTTGGGAGCGGAGGTGATTGATGCTAAGTGCGACTCTCTCCCTTGGTGAACCAAGTTAATGGGACATTCGATGTCAGTGAAGAACGTATACAAAGGTACCTGGATAAGTTGCAGGTAATATTAAATCGGTTCAAGGAGTAGATTTTGCAATACGTACCTTGGGATCAAAACAATGAGGCCGATGCCCTTGCTAACTTAGGATAATCGGTCGAGGACGAGGAGTTCAATTTGGGTGCAGTCGTACAACTCATAAGATCGATAGTGGAAGAAGTCCCTGCCGAGATAAACTCAACAAGCCTAACTTGGGATTGGAGAAACAAATATATAGAGTATCTGAAGACCGAGAAGTTATCCTCGGATCCAAAAAAAACGAGGGCCCTTCGTATGAAAGCAACCCAATTTAGTTTATCTGAAGATGGAACTCTTTTCAGAAGAACATTCGATGGCCCGCTCGCGATATGTCTAGGTCCAGGAGATACCAAGTACATTCTGAGAGAAATCCACGAAGGCAACTGTGGAAATCATTCAGGCACTGAATCATTAGTTCGAAAAATAATCAGAGCCGGCTACTACTAGATCGATATGGAAAAAGACGCAAAGGAGTTTGTAAAAATATTTGATGAATTTTAAAGACAAGCTCCAATGATTCATCAACCCGGGGAGCTGTTGCATTCGATTTTGTCACCATGGCCGTTCATGAAGTAGGGAATGGACATCATTGGCCCCTTCCATGGGCTCCCGGTAAGGTTCAATTTATATTGTTTATAACTTACTATTTTTCTAAGTTAGAGAGAAGTAAGTCATCAATTTCATTTGGGACCAAATCATATGCCGGTTCAGAGTGCCGGCCGAGATCGTATGCGACAACGAGAAACAATTCATCAACAGAAAAGTAAGGAAGTTTCTCGAAAACCATAAGATCAAAAGGATCCTATCAACACCCTATCACCCTGCAGGAATAGTCAAACCGAATCGACCAGCAAAACTATACTCCAAAACCTCAAAAAGAGGTTAACCGACGCCAAAGGAAAATGGAAGGAAATCCTACCCAAGGTCTTGTGGGCATACTATATGATCTCGAAGTCTATAACCGGGGACACCAAATTCTCGGTTGTTTACAGTGCCGAAGATCTAATACTGGTCGAAGTCGGAGAACCAAGTCTCAGGTTCCGATATGCAACCAAGGAATTAAATGATGAGGCCATGAATACGAGCTTGGATCTATTAAATGAAAGGCGTGAAGCCGCCCTTGTCCGGTTGGCCGCCCAAAAATAACGGATCGAGAGATATTACATTCCAAGGTCCAACCTTCGACACTTCAATGTCGGGGACTTAGTGTTAAGAAGGGTCACACCAAGAACCAAAAATCCGAGTGAGGGGAAGCTGGGGCCGAACTTGAAAGGGCCAAAAATTATCGAGATCACCAGAAAATGATCGTACAATCTCGGAGCAATGAACGGTGAATGGCTACCGAATAAATGAACGTAACTCACTTGAACCGATACTACTACTAAGGTATGATCCCATTTATTCGTTTTACTTATTTTTAAAGTAACACTTGCAACTAACCAACAAGGAACGATACAATTTTTAGGCCTGAAAGCATGCGTGCACTCTTTTTCCCTTGAACTAGTTTTGTCCCAAATAGATTTTCTGGAAAGGTTTTTAACAAGGCAACAATGGATCATGTTGACTTAGAATCAAAGGCCGATCATGAATTGGTGTCAATGATTATATCAACAGTATCCGAGGCTTCTCTATGATCAACCTCGGACAGTGGGGGGCATTACCCTCGGATAACGACTTTAGCAAGGAAAGAGACTTTGTGATTGAACGGTCTCAGCTCGATCAATATGATTTACTGTAAGGTCCAAATGGTCAAATGAACCATGCCCACATAGACTATTGAGCCCTGGCGCAAAGTTTGTATATATGTGTAACTATTACGGACAAGAATAAAAAGAAGTCTCTACCTTACGGATAATTATTTTTTCCCTTAAAAATTTTCCTTTTTTCATTTCTTAAGGAATTTCTTACATCCAACCCCCTAAAGGTATCAAGCCCAAGGGCCTCCTTAATCCGATATCAAACGATCACTCCTAATCGGGGACTCCGTACAAAGACAAACTCGGATGGCCCGAGCTACCAGAGCCCGGGGGCAAAATACCTATTAGGCAGTGCCCTAACCTTAAAGGCTACGACCATCCACGTTCGGGGACTGTTATCTTAGGCAAACCTAGATAACTCAGGGTAACAAGACCACTAGGAAACACTCAAACTAAATAGGCTACGACCATTTTAAAACAGATCGGAGATGTCCGAGATCGGTGACGAAAACAAGGCCTTCGAAATTTCTTAATCAATTCTAAAGGCTACCCTCGACAAACTATAATCTGAAAAATTACAAGTACTGTGGGGAAACGTTTCCGGTCAAACTAAACCCCCACGATGCCTTAAAAAAAATAATATCGAAAGCAATGCCTGTTCGAAGCCCCGAACATGACCTAACTATTTTATCCTAATTCATTTTGAGCTTTGCAAATTTAAATAATAAAGCAAAGAAAAACAAAAATCATAGATTGTCGAAGGGAAAAAGAAGCCTTGTATTATATATACATATAGTCTTTACAAAGGCCAAACGGCCTTGACAAAAAGTACAAAAGTACACGACAAAAAAAATACAAAAAATAAAATAAAATGTACAAGGCACTTAAACTGCCTGGTCTTCACCGGGGCCGCCTCATCACCAGCACCATCGGGGTCCTCTCTACCTCTGGACCCACCGGAACCCTCAGAATCTTCCTCTTCTTCTATCACGCCCCGAACCTGGGGGGCGAGACTGCCACCCGGTGCCTCATCTATCTTTGTGTATCAACTTGTGACTAAGGGACTCTGAACATATAATGTCATTCTTTGGCTGTGAGGTCACATATTGCAAGACAATTTGCGAAGCAAAATACAAAACTGAATAAAAATACCACTGGCTAAACATAAATTTAAAGCGGGACGGACAATGCTGTCATAGCTACTACAGCTGACAAACCAACATAATATACATACAAGGCCTACAAGCCCAACATACTGCACTAACTGACAGGAAATGTCTACAAGCCTTTACTGATCGATGTACCGTGATTGGAACAGGGCCCTGACCTACCCATAACCTACATACATATATATACAGAATATACACAAAACTCTAGACCCGGTAACTCCGAAGGACGTGGAGCTTACCAATAAAGCTGAACTCGGGCAACACCTACTGAAGAGGCCTACTCGTCTGTTTGACTATATTTAGATTTTCATCACTTTTTTATGTCATATTTTCTTGGTTTAATCTTGATATTTTAACTTTTATGTTATTTCTATTAGTAGGATTTATTAGAGAATATGTAATATTTTTAACACATTCTACTACATAGGGCCAGAAGAATTTATTATAAGCACAAACCAAATCTAATAAAATTACTTCCTATCCTCCCTATACTATTTTCTTGTCCCATCACTCACTACACTATTTTCTTGACCCATCACCCCACTCCCTACACTATTCCACTGTCCCATCATCCATTCTCTGTACTCTTCCTCTCATATTTTCTTATTATATGTACACACACATTCAGTGCTCTATGCATGTTTCCTCACACCCATTTGCCACTAGGGTCCAAGACCCCAAAATTTGAGAAATATGATGGACACGGTGACCCGCCCCACTTGAAAAGGTACTAAAAAAAGCCAAGGGCTACAGGAAGAAATGAAAAGTTACTGATGGCTTATTTTGGGGAGAATCTGGTAGGGGTAGCATCTGAATGGTTCATTGACCAAGATATCTCTAATTGGCATATTTGGGATGACATGACCCAGGCCTTCTTCAAACAATTTCAGTACAAAAAAGGTGCATTCCAGGGAATTTTAAATGGATTAGTTGGTACTGAAGTATATCATTTCACATCAAGGCAAAGACCAAGAAAACGTGGCTCCAATTTGTCAAAGGTCATTTGTTGCGAACAACATATTGACTACGGAGCTATACAACTGGCAAAGCCAAGAAGACAGTCATGTCCATCAATGTCGAACCTGAGAAGAAATAGTATGTTTGGAATTCTTGAGGCTGGGAGACCCTTTTTCTACTACCCAAATACTTTATACCATTCGTTATCCATTTTGAGCCTGTTTAATTTTTCTTTAACCCCATTCTTTTAGAATCAAGTATAAGAAAAAAAAATAATCGAAGATCCATGCCACCAGAAAATAGGAGCTAGCAATTTGATTATAAAAAATAAGAAGAAGAAGAAAAGGAAAAAAGGGAGATGATGGAAAAAAAGGAAAAAACCACAACAAAATCTTTCATGTCAGTCAGAACTATGTTTGATTTGGTTGCTTTAAAGGATACGTAGGCAGCTCTACACTGGGGTTCAACCTAACCAACTCATTAATAAAAATTCCTCAGTATCTGAAACTGGGGCAAAAATATACCCCGAACCTAGGCCTGGACTTAACACGACAATCAGTGCCTGACTACATGTGACTGAGCGAACCAACTGGCTGGCTGAATCAACATGTGATATCATAACATACTGAATACGGAAGATAAATTAACACATGCTGATATACTGAAAGTATGGATGATATAAATTAAAGTGCGGAAATACTAATACAATTCTGAAATATATTTGCAGTCAACATGGCTTAACATGAAAACCCTAAGAATCTTTCTCACTATTACTTTAGTCTATGAAGTTTTTAATTTGTACTGAAAACACTAACTATTTGAAAATATTGAAGACTGTAGTAATGATAATGCCCCAAAAGAAATGGGGATCACCAAATAGCTGGTACGAGAATCCTAATGCTCTGAATCATCAACCTGTAAATCATTACCTACATCATGAGATACATGCCCCGAGCAAAAGGGATGTCAGTACATTTGAATTGCACTGGTATGTAAAGCAACTGAAAGAAAGAATTGTAAATGCTAAAATTGAAACTAAGCAGATAACTAAGAATTGATAATTGATGACTGAAATGATAACTATTGAATCTGAAACTGAAATGATAACTGATAAATGATAACTGAACTGATAACTGGTAACTGAAATGATAACTAATAATTGAACTGAACAAAGGAAGCAAGGATATGAATACTCCATCTTCTGAATGATGAACAACCTATTTATTTGAATGTTAAACTGCGGCCTCAGGACCAATATATATGTGCACAAACTACGACCTTGGGCCTAAGTATACGTATACATAACTGCGGTCTCAGGCCCAAAGATGCATAAACATAAACTGCAGTCTCAGGCCCAAAGATGCATAAAACATAAACTGCGGCCTTAGGCCCAAACATGCATAAAGCATAAACTACGGCCTCAGGCCCAAATACAGGTGTTCAACATTCAGGGATTTAAAATCAAGAACTGAGAATCATACTGAAACACATGATGCTGAAATATTGAACCATACTGAGTTACATGATACTTAAATGCTTAGACTGAGACATGTATTCATGAACTGATTATGAAAATTGAAACTTCAACTATTTATGACATGCTAAGTAATCTAGACTGAGACTCATGAGCATCAAACCCAAGTCTATATTGATTACGCACTAATTTCACAACGTTCAAAATGAAAGTCATGAGCGAGTTACGAAACTAGAGAATAGAAGTTCTGCAACTATTCAAGAAACTAGGCTTAACTATATTTATGAAACAATTGGTAACGTCATAAAAGAAACGTAGTGTAGGGAGAATCATTAAAATTCACGAACATAGAGAGAGTTATCCTCACATACCTTAACTTCTGGCTCTTGAGCGTAATACAACATTCGCCAACCCTTTAAACTTTAATCTAAATCAGTACAAGTCAAAGGGATTCCATATTAGCAATAATTCTCACGTTTTGGTTATTTAGGTATTTTCTCAAACTCTTGGTGGCATAAAGCTTCATAGTGCTTATTAATGGTGTTTCTACACCTAATAGCCCTTTCTTTTGTTCCTAGATAAATTCTAAAGTCTTAAATGGTTATAATCAACATTATTCTTCAACACTCATAAGGTAAACAACACCCTTAACCAATAATCAACAATCAACGCCCGAAACCTATAATCGTTCATGCTTTTCTATCAAATTCATCAACTCATATCTCATGAACTAGGGTTTATAATCATTAAACCGATGCTAGAATCAATTAGACGGTGAAGACATTACCTCTTTGAAGTTCAATCCCCTTGAATTCGAGTTCTAGGGTTCCTTCTCTCAACAATCATGTCCCAATATATTGCAAAATTGAAATTAACTTAGAATCACCATTAGAACTTACCTTGGGTGGTGGAGGGACCCTTAAGGAGTTAGGTTTTTGAGAGCTTTCCTTTCTAGAGCAAGTTTTTATGTTTTGTGGACTGTAGGGGACGAAATAGGTCTTTAAAAATTACTGCTCAAGCCCGCCACCGCCCCTGTAGGCCTTACTGCGGTCCCGATCGTGGTAAATAGCAGGAACACTACCTCATGACCGCGGTCGCAGTCCGGGCACTGTGGTTGCGCACTGTTCTGTAAAACAGGCATAACCTTTTGCACAAAGCTTCGTTTAGGCTCCACTATATTATTGGAAAGCTATTTCAAAGGACTTCAACTTTCATAATTTGAGTTTTCCCAAGTTCCTTATAAGGGTTCACTAAACCCTGCTGGAAGACGACAAACTTAGTCGATTTTGTCGAATCTTATGCACCTCACTCTCCATCTTGATTCCGAAACAACTATTTTCGCCAATAATCATCGCTCTAGGACTTCATATGTCTAAAATATCAAATTAATACCCGTTTAAAATATCCACACCAAGTCCGGATGTACGGGGTGTTACAAAACAAATTTTATTTTATTTTTTATATATATTGTGTTTTTATGAAGAGTCAATTCCAAAAACTATAAATATACAACCCTATCATCTTGAGTCTATTTTGAGCCTTAATGTGACCCTTTCTATCTAACCCTCTCCCAAAGCCTTCCAAATAAAGACCTTCTAATTAGTCTTTTTGAATGCCAAGGGAAGCACAAAATAGGCAACGGTTGTTACACAACACAGAACAATGTCAAGTTGCTCGCACAAAAATGCGAATAAAAAAAAGAAAAAAAGAAGAAGATAATGAATGAAAATGAGAGAGTCTGGTTGGTGAAAACCTTTCGGGGCACTGCTGGTCAAAGGTGAGCTATAATTTGATGCAAATGATTGTCACAAAGAGGCCAGATTAAAAAATAAAGGGAACAACAAGAAGAAAGGTAGATTGTTTGGATGGATTCAGCCGCTTAGTCCAAAATGCATGTCATGATCATTGAAGTTGACTACTATATTCAAATGAGCCTCTTCTTTCTTTCTTTCTCTCTAAAGTGGTTTCGCGCCCCCTTTTTCTCGCGAAATCGGGTTTTGGCATTTCTGGAACAACTACTTTCTATGAGGGTAGGGATTTGGAATTGAAAGAGTCGCCACCTAATGCTTTTAAGGTGCGTTAGGGCACCTAGAGAAATTAACTCAAATAACCGGTCTACATCACCAGAGATTGGATAAGGGCTTGAAATTACCTTGAGAGGAAGATGTTAGGCACCCCTCGAGGTCCACAATGGTGGGTCCCGACCGAACTTAAATTAAGCAAATTAGTCTTAAAAGGGAAGAAAACAATTTTGACAAATAGAATATTCAATTTATTTTTTTACACAGTAGTATAGGGGGTGGTCCTATGTTTTTTAGCCCATAGGATCATTCCATGCAATGCTTTTCAACTCCCTCGAATCGGGGTTTTACTCATAGCATTAACGCATGGGCGATCATTTCCTTTACTACCCAATTACTATCTTCAAGTTGTTACTTAAGCGCACTAATTGATTCTAAATCGTACTCTATGTTTGCACTACCCGTCCCTTACATATGGTCCTAGAGGTATTAGGACCTCTATTCGGGATGGTTCTGGACTAATCTATGTTACTTAAAAATATGAAATCTAGGCGACACACAAAAAGCAAATAGGACTTTTAGATAAAGAGCAAGTATAGGCTCATATTAACCTCCACACATAAGCAACAAAGCATGCAATTGAACCAGCAAACTTATTAGTTTAAAAATCCTATAGGCAGGATATCTATGCGAAAAAATAGTTTATAAAGGCCATTTTATTAAGGCTAACATCAAGACCTATCTGTTTTCCTACTAATTTTATCCAGCATGGATCTGGGCTTTCAGGCAGTAGTGTGTCATAGTTTTAAACACAGAATCATTAACAAGTTCTACAGATCTATTGTCTAAGTGATTTAAAAGAGCGCTTGAATTCATAGTAGACTAACAGGATCCTATAGGCATAATTTCTACGAGTTTGCACTAATTTTAACTCATAAGGACAATTTTATTCCTTTTAGATCCTATAGGCATGCTTTCTAATTGCTGAATTTGACTTAAACCCCTATAGGAATGATTTCTAATTACTGACTTGATTTAAACTACTACAGGCAGGATTTCTAAGTTTCAGAACTGATTTCACCCTATACGCATGATATATATTAGTTTTAAATCCTATAAGCATGATTTCTAGGTTTGAAACCGATTTTTATTTCATATAGGCATGATATCTATTAATCGTATTTAGACATAAATTAACAGGTTGCCAGGAAGTATAATTGACTCGAACAAGGTCCTATAGGCATGGCCACTAATGAACATTGAGTTGACAAATATGTGTAGATCCTATGAACAGGATTTTTAATGCAAAATCAAATGGGAAGTCCTATAAGTAGGGTTTCTAGCATGCAAATGATCATGAAAAAAATCCTATAGGCAGGATCTCTAAACATAGTACAGTATCCACATAATTCAATTAGCATAGTTAAGTCCTATAGGCAGGATCTCTACCCGATTTTAACAAAAGATATAAGAATAGACCCCCCAACTTTTACTAAGTAACCCCAAATCTGTAATTACAAAGATTATTACAGCCCAGAATGAATGAATTACATAATAGTAGCGATTAAACTATAGGGAGCCTGCATAGGCCCAATCTAAATCTGGGAACCAAGCCTTCAAACACAACAACTGTGAAGCATAGCAGCGATCTATTCACATCACATTAAAACCAGGCTTCCAGTGTGTCAAAGTTCCCAAAGAGCCTTAGGGACCCCAGGCAATGCTCACACCAGAACCACACATTCACCACAGAGTTCATGAAAGATTGGAAAACCAGCCCCAATATGTCAGAGATCAAAGGAGTCTCAAGGACCCTAGGCAGCGTTCACACTAGGGTGGTGAGAACCTAAATGACTAAGAGTAGGAGTTTGGAAAACCCGTGCATAAAAGGTAAGGGGAAGGCCCCAAACATCCCGGTCGTGATGGCGCTTACCGTAGTACTAGGCCAGCCGAAACAACACCAACAATATAAATGTCTTTTGTAAATTCATTTTCTAATCAGATATAATCTCAAAACTTTCATTTTAATATATATCAAATATGCGGAAAAAGACAAATACATAAGTACATCAAACCAGCCCGATCCTGGTCTCACTAGTCTTGAGCCACTAAGTACAACTCAACACTGTCTGCTTAATACAAGATAAGTATGAAATATAAAGTAGTAGGATAGGAAGGAGAAAGGCGGGGCTGGGAACGTCATGCAGCTACCTTGCTGTGTTTGAAAATACTCAGAGGCTGCTGAAGCTCTCACTCTAATGCTATGGCACCTGGATCTGCACGCAGGGTGCAGGGAGTAACGTAAGTACGCCATCTCAGTAAGTAATCAAAGTAAATAAAGGCCGAGTGCAGTAAAAAGCATTTAAAAATCATATACATACTTTATCAAGAATCTCAACAGAATTATCAAGTCAAAATCTGTTGTTCAATAACCAAATATCTCGTAAAAACTCCAGTTTCAATGAAAATCCTTTAAAGCATTTGTTCAACATTTTTCAATAGAGGCTCAGTATAAAAGACGAGTGAAAACTGAAATCTCATAAACAAGCCTCTCAGACAAAGTATCACTCATAAATATAGCCCCTCGGGCAAGCCTCTCAGTCACTCCTGACTCCGCTCTCGTCAATCAGTACTCACACTCAGCACTCCCGCTCGATAGATATCTCATAATAATAATAATAATAATAATAAGCCCGATCCATAAATATATATAGTCGACTACGCTCACTAGGGGGTGTACATACTCCGGAGGGGCTCCTACAACCTAAGCATTATATCGCTACGGCGTGCAACCCGATCCAACATATCGCTGTGACGTGCAGCCCGATCCATATATATATATATATAAATTGCTGCGGCATGCAGCCCGATCCATAAATATATAAATATCGCTGTGGCGTAAAGACTGATCTATAAATATATATAATCCTCACCGTAAGGTCGTCGACCTCTCTCAGTCACTAATCTCACAGCCACTCGGGCATTTCAGTGAAAATCAAGGAACTCCGCCCAAACAGTTTCCACATATTTACAAGTAGAGTAATCAAACTGAATCAAATAATAATCAGGAAAAAACCATGACTGAGGATGTGCTTTCGAATTAAAACAGTGTGAGGAAAGTAGTACGAACAAGTCACATATCATCATTCAAACTCATGCCGACCCTCGGAACACTCCAAACAACATCGAAGCACCAAATCACCTTCGGATTCAAGCCGAAGGATTTCAAAACTTTCAAATTCCGCAACAGATCCAAAAGCCTATCAAACCTCATCCGAATGACCTGAACTTTTGCACACACTTCACAAATGACATAGCGGACCTACTCCAATTTCTGAAATTTCATTCCGACCCTAATATCAAAATTTCCACTACCAATTGGAAAAATCCAAAATTCCAATTTCGCCAATTCAAGCTTAAATCTACCACAGACCTCCAAATTACATTCCGATCACGCTCCTAAGTCCCAAATCATCAAACGAATCTATCCGAACCATAAAAAATAAATTCCGAGATCATTTACCTACAAGTCAACTTCCAGTTGACTTTTCCAACTAAAAGGCCAACTCAAGAGACTAAGTGTCTCATGTCACTCCAACATTACTCCAAACCCGAACTAACCAACACGATACGATGAAATATAGCAGAACAACACATAAAATCGCATAAATAGGGAAAACAGGGCTGAAACTCATGAAACGACCGGCCAGGTCGTTACATTCTCCCCCTCTTAAACAAACGTTCATCCTCGAACGACTCAAGAAACATACCTGAAGCCTCAAATAGGTGAGGATATCTGCTCCGCATCTCCTACTCGGTCTCCCAGGTAGCCTCCTCCACGGGCCGACCTCTCCACTGCACTTTTACTGAAGCTATATCCTTTGATCTCAGCTTTCGAACCTGATGCCCCAAAATAGCCACTCACTCCACATCATAAGTCGAATCACCAGCTAACTGAACTGTGCTGAAATCCAAAACATGAGACGGATCGACAATATACTTCCTGAGCATAGAAATATAGAATACCGGATGCATTCGACAAGCTAGGTGGCAAAGCTAGCTCATAAGCCTCCTCCCCAATCCTCCGAAGCACCTCAAAAGGCCCAATGAATTGAGGACTAAATATACCCTTCTTCCCAAATCTCATAAGGCCCCTCATGGGGGAAACATTCAGTAGAACCTTCTCCCCAACCATGCAAGACACATCTCGAACCTTCCTGTCAGCATAACCTTCCTGTACTAAGCCTATCCCAAGGATCCTGACCTCTCCCGACTCAAACCATCCAACTGGATATCTACACCGCCTCCCATATAAAGCCTTATATGGAGCCATCTGTATACTCGACTGATAATTGTTATTATATGCAAACTCTGTGAGTGGTAGAAACTGATCCCATGACCCTCAAAAATCAATGACACACGTGCGCAACATGTCCTCCAATATCTGAATAGTGCGCTCGGACTGCCCGTCTGTCTGAGGATGAAAAGATGTGCTCAACTCAACCTGAGTACTCAATTTTTTCTATATGTTCCTCCAAAACTATGAAGTAAACTGAGTACCCCTATCTAAAATGATGGAAACTGGAACCCCATGTAGGCGAACAATCTTTCAGATATAAATCCCATCCAACCGCTCCGAAGAATAGGTAGTACATACTAGAATGAAGTGCTCGGACTTGGTAAGTCGATCCACAATCACCCAAAATCGAGCTTCTTCAAAGTCCGAGGGAGTCCAACTATAAAATTCATGGTGATCCGCTCCCACTTCCACTCTGGAATATCTAACCACTGAAGCAAGCCACACGTTCTCTGATGCTCATATTTCACCTGCTGACAATTGAGAAACTGAGATACAAATCCCCAATATCCTTCTTTATTCTCCTCCACCAATAGTGTTGTCTCAAATCCTGATACATATTCGTGGCAACCGGATGGATGGAATACCGCGAGCTATAAGCCTCCTCTAAAATCAACCCCGAAGACCATCTACATTAGGCTCACATATCCGGCCCTGCATCCTCAATACCCCGTCATCACCAATAGTCACATCTCTTGCATTGTCGTGTTGAACTCTGTCCTTGAGGACAAAATAATGAGGATAATCATACTGGCGCTCTCTGATGCGATCAAATAAGGAAGACTGAGAAACCACACAAGCTAAGACCTGACTGGGCTCCGAAATATCCAACCTCACAAACCGATTGGCCAAGCCTGAACATCAGCTGCAAGAGGTCTCTCCCCAACAGGAATATATGCCAAACTGACCATACTCACTACCTTCCTACTCAAGGCATCGGTCACTACATTAGCCTTTTTTGGATGATACAAGATAGTGATATCATAATCCTTTAGCAGCTCCAACCATCTCCGCTGCCTCAAATTGAGATCCTTCTGCTGGAACAAGTGCTGGAGGCTACGATGATCAGTAAACACCTCACAAGACACCAGAGAGATAATACCTCCAAATATTCAACGTGTGAACAATGGCAGCCAACTCCAAATCATGAACACGGTAGTTCTTCTCATGGGGCTTCAACTGACGAGAAGTATAAGAAATCACTCTACCCTCCCGCATCAACACACACCAATATCAACTCTCGAAGCATCACAATACACTATATATGAACCTAAAGCTGATGGCAAAACTAACACTAGAGTTGTGGTCAAGGCAGTCTTAAGCTTCTGAAAGCTCACCTCACACTCATCTGACCACCTGAATAAAGCACCCTTTTGAGTCAATTTGGTCAAGGGTGATGCAATAAATGAAAATCCCTGAACGAACTGATGGTAATAACCCGCCAACCCAAGAAAGATGCACATATCTATGGCTGAGGACGGTTTGGGCCAACTCTGGACCGCCTCTATCTTCTTCTGATCAACCTGAATACCCTCGCTGGACACCACGTGCCCTAATAAAGCCAATGAACTAAGCCAAAACTCACACTTGGAGAACGTTGCATAAACCTTCTCCTCCCTAAATCGCTACAACAAACTCTCAAATGCTAAGCATGCTCCTCCTGGCTACGCGAGTACACTAGAATATCATCAATGAAAGCGATCACAAACGAGTTTAGATAAGGCCAAAACACGTTGTTCATCAAATACATGAATGTTGTTGGGGCATTAGTTAGCCCAAAAGACATCACAAATAACTCATAATGACCATATCGGGTCTTCAAGCCATCTTAAGAATATCCGAATCCCTGATCTTCAACTGGTGATACTCTGATCGGAGATCAATCTTGGAGAACACTCTCGCTCCCTGAAACTGGTCAAATAAATCATCAATACGAGGCAAAGGATATTTGTTCTTGATTTTAACTTTGTTCAACTATTTTTAGTCAATGCACATCCTCATCGTGCCATCCTTCTTTTTCACAAAAAGAATAGGCGCACCTCAAGGCGATACACTAGGTCGAATAAACCCTTTATCCAGGAGTTCCTGAAGTTGCTCGTTCAACTCCGCCAGTGCCATACAATACGGTGGAATAGAAATAGGCTAAGTGACTGGAACCAAATCAATACCAATGACAATATCCTTGTCCGGCGGCATGCCCGACAGGTCTGCAGGGAAATACATCCGGAAAGTCCCTTACTACTGGAACATAATCAATACTTGGAGTCTCTGCACTAACGTCCCTCACAAAGACTAAGTGTGAAAGACAACCTTTCCCAACCATCCGCTGGGCCTTCAAAAATGAAATCACCCTACTGGGGATAAAATCAATCGAACCTCGCCACTCAATCCGTGGCACACCCGGCATAGCTAACGTCACTGTCTTAGCATGACAATCCAATATAGCACGACATAGAGATAGCCAATCCATTCCTAATATCACATCAAAGTCCACTATACAAAGCAACAAAAGGTCCACTCGAGCCTCCAGACCCCCAATAGTCACCACACATGACCGGTATACGCGGTCCACAAAACTAGTATCGCCCACTGGGGTAGATACATGGATAGATGAAACAAGAGACTCACGGGGCGTATCCAAATAATGAACAAAATATGATGACACATATGAAAAAGTGGAACCAGGATCAAAAACACATATATGTGGCAAATGGAGACAATACATATAATCACGACATCTGAAGTAATAGCATTTGGTCTAGCTAAAAGGGCATAGAAATGGGTCTGACCGCCACCTGATTGACCTCCCCCTCTGGGGCGACCCTAACTGACTGACCCCTACCCCTAGCTGCCTTGGCGGGTGGTGAAGTAACTGGAGCTGAAATCGAGGGCTGACTCCTCTGCTGAGATGAGCCCCCAAGAAGATGAGGACACTGCCTCCTCATATATCCAAACTCTCCACACTCGTAACAACTCCCTGGTGTTAGAGATGGGGATGGAAGGGAACCCCTAGCACCAGGATGACTAGCAGAATAAATTGGTACGGAAGAGCCCTAAACTGATGGAACACGGGACAAACTCTAGGTAGGAAAGGCACTAGTTGATGAATGGACCTAATGATATTGTGAGAACCATGGCCCGATGATGCCCCACGATGAACTGGACAAGCCAACTGAGCATGTCTGAATGAACAACCTCCGCCGTGCTGAAACTGGCCTCTCGAAGGAGCGCCACCAAAACTACCAGATCCCCAAGACCTTTTGGCCTCCCTCTCATCTCGCTCCTAGCGATGAACTGGCTTAATCTCTCGAGCAATATCAACAAGCTGCTCAAAAGTAGCACCTGACACCCTCTCTCTTGTCATAAGAATCCAAAGTTGATACGTAAGGCGATCCATGAACCTTCGATCCTCTCTCTATCTGTAGGAACCAACCAAATAGCATGACAAGATAGCTCTAAAAATCTCATCTCATACTACGTCACGGTCATATCATCCTAACTCAACTGCTCGAACTACCTGCGCAGCTCCTCTCTACGAGACTGTGGCACATACTTCTCCAAAAAGAGAGCAGAGAACTGTTGCCAGGTAAGGAGCGCTACATCAACAGGCCTATGCCTCTCATAAGCCTCCCACCAGGTAAAGGCAGCTCCTGAAAACTAGAAAGTAGTGAATGAGACCCCACTGATCGTAAAAACACCCGCGGTCCAAAGCATCCTCTAACACTTGACCAAGAAACCCTGGGCATCCTCGCCCTCTACACCACTGAAAGTTGGAGGCTGAACTCTACCAAACCTCTCCAATCGACGCTGCTCGTTATCAGGACTAACTGGTACCACATAATCCTGAGTTGGTGTAACCGGCTAGGCTGAAGGTGCCCCCGGTGTTTGAAGTCCCTACACAACCTGCTTAGGTGTGCGAGTGGTGAGATTCTGTGTAGAAACCCCTTTGGGAGGGTGCTACTTAGGAAACAAATCTAATTTACTACTTATAAAATATTAAAAAGATATTAGTTGACAATATTCAGAATAATTTAGTAGCGGAAATAGGCCCATGTGAAAAGGTTCAAAGTGCAATATTTTTTTTGAAAATACACTTCATAATTTTATTTTAAATGAAATACAATGTCAAAATATCAATATAAGTAATATAACCCTTCTTAAACAATCAATAGATTAAAGCAACTTCCAAACAAATTTATACTTTCATTCAACATCACTGCAAGTGCGTATTGTACATATTTACAAGACAAAGTGTAAATTCAGCATATTACAAGACTTGAGTTATTAACACATACTAAAACAGCAAAACAAGTTACCAAATTTAAGTTACAAGATTTTGGTCTTAAAATCCTACAAGCCTCAAAATAACATACATAAATATGTATATATATATATATATATATATATATATATATATATATATATATATATATATATATATATCATGTACATGTCCCAAAACTATGCAAAACCAAGGTGCATATGCAAATGTGAACTCCATAAGTGCTCCCAAAAGACTACTTCATAATGGCCGTCTTCAAATTTCATCTTGTACATTACCTATGGTAGAAAATAACTACCGCTAAGCATAAAGCTTAGTGGCGTATAAACTTTGAGCTTGCAGTCATTAAATTCTCCAATTCTCCTTTTCTGTCATAGTTAGCTCAATTTAACATAATTTAAAATAAGTTAACGAATATATCAAACATATCAAATATCAAACTTTAAAGTGTTTTCAAATATTAATAACAATATTCAAGAGTCGAGAAAGCGTATACTATCAATCCAAGAGAGTTTACCAAATATCCATTTTTCGACCAATATGTATGTCATGCCATCACACTAAGAATAATCAAATATCAAGATGAACCGAAGCCCCAAATCAAGTAGGGTCAAAACCTAATAGTCAAGAGAATCATAAACCATATTAAAAATGGCTTCCTAGTTCGTACTTAACATGGACAAGTTCCATAATTTAAGATGAACTACAAATCCAAAGTCAAGATGGCAAAAGATCCAAATCAAGAGGTATGCCAAAAGAAGTGACAAAGTCACTGCAACAAGAAGGACATAGTCCCAATGAGAATGCAAAAATGATCAAACAATCCGTACAAAATGGGCGATTTAGTAAATATCTGACAATACTTGATATAATACGAATATAACAATATAAATTGAAGACAAGAAAAATAAATATTAGATTATTTCAGAATATTCCAGCAAGCAAAAAGAGTACAAAGTTTATACACAAACATTGGTGCTTTACCACAAAACAATTCAATCACAACTTGGGGACGTCCGACTACGCCGTAAACAAACCAAATCCGTCCAGTTCCTCAAACAATTTCCCTTTGATTTTTCAAGGGTTTATATACCTTAAATGCATAATAAAATATCTAAATAAATTCAGTGATTTATCATGTCAAACTAAACATGATATTGGTGAAAATTACCCAAAAATGTTTGAAACAGAAAATCTGGACAATATCACTGTATCGTGTTGTGGCTCAGTTTTGAAGATCTAAACGCACAAGGTAGACTGTATAGTCTTCATAAAAGTTATAGATCTATGTCTTAGCATTTCAGAACATATTGAATCACTCCCATATTTATTTTGTGTAGAAAGGTATCATAAAATTACTAACAATAGTACATGGAGTATTTCCAAAACTGAAAATCTGGGCAGCACCTGCCCTGTACTTTCTGATGCATTTCGAGTAAATACCAGCAAAACTAGATTTTTGTACCTTCATAAGAGTTATAGATCTATGAAATACATTTCCAGAAAGTCCTGGATCACTTAAATCGGAGCTTTGTACAAAACGATATGTAGAAAAAACGGATAGCTATCTAGTGTAAAAACGAGTTTAGAAACTTACCACAGAAGAGAGGAGCACCTTGATATTCACCAAAAAAACGAATTTTACTGGCTGATTTAGTAGAAATTTATGGTGGTTTCATGAAGTTTTCAGAGGCTAAGAAAGATAGAGGGTAGGTGGTTTTGATTCTTTGTCTTGCAAGAATGAAACAAGAGAGAAGGATATGGAAAGGCAAGTCTTCCAAAGTTATATCTAAACTTTGGATAAGTATGAAAAATGTGGCCGCCCAAATTACTAATATCTTTTGATAAATACAAAAGGTTGGCAGCCCAAAAACTTAATTATATAATGTATTTAATTACAATTCAATAATATTAAGTGTTACACATAACAACATCATGAAGCTTCTTTGTCAATATTAGCACAACATAAAGTAAGAAATTTTTATATATTGTCAATTTCACGTTTAGGAAGTGCAAGGTAAAATATCTCCTCGTTATAAAAATGCTCAATCAAGAATGCAAATATTATTAAAATTTTGAGGTGTTACACTCTTGGTGCATCCCCCGGCCTGAGAAGTAGCTGCGCCCGTGGTAACTGAGACCGCCTGAGCCAGGCCAGTGCATACTGATAGAAGCTGGGATAGGGCCTCCTGAAGGCTTGAAATAACAATCAGCAAAGCCGGTGCCTAAGCTGATCCTCCCCTTAAACAAATTTCGTCCCGAAATTTACCTTGTACTGGTCCCGAAACAAATGTGGATATTGAACTCGCATATCCTTTTCTCGCTTCCAGGTAGCTTCCTCGCCTGAATGATTTTTCCAAAGAACCTTCACTAAGGGGATTCTCTTATTTCTAAGCTCTTTTATCTCATGCGCTAAGATTTGGATTGGTTCTTCTTCATATGTCAAATCAGGATTAACCTCAATAGACTCAATAGGAAGAACATGAGATGGATCTGAGCGGTATCTTCGAAGCATAGAAATATGAAAAACATTGTGGATCTTGGCTAATTTAGGTGGCAAAGCTAGCTTATATGCAACTGGACCAATTCTCTCAAGTATTTCATAAGGTCCAATGAATCGAGGACTATGTTTACCTTTTTGGCCAAATCTCATAATCTTCTTCAATGTAGACACTTTTAAAAATACCTTATCACCCACCCGATGCTCAATTTCATGCATTTTAAGATTAGCATAGGGCTTTTGTCTATCTGAAGAAATTTTCAAACAATCCTTGATGATTTTCACCTTATCTCCAGTTTGTTGCACAATCTCAGGACCCACCAATTTTCTTTCACCAACCTCGTTCCAACAAAGAGGCATTCTACATTTTCTCCCATATAAAGCTTCATAAGGAGGCATGCATATACTTGATTGGTAGCTATTATTGTAGGCAAATTCTATCAGGGCTAAGTGTTTGTCCCAATTACCCTCAAATTTGATAATGCAGGCTCAAAGCATATCCTCCAAGATTTGTATTACCCTCTCAAATTGGCCGTCTGTTTGTGGATGGAAAGCGGTACTAAAATTAACCTGGAACCCAAAGCTTCTTGCAACCTAGACCTAAATCTAGATGCAAACCTTAGATCTCTGTCAGACATAATAGAAATAGAGATTCCATGCAGCCTCACAATCTCATTAATGTATAATTCTGCCAAACGTTCTAGTGAGTAGTCCATTCTAATTGCCAAGAAATGAGAACTCTTGGTTAGTCTATATACAATGACCCAAATTGCATCATGATTTCTTTGAGTGCGTGGAAGTTCAGAAACAAAGTTCATCGTTATCCTTTCCTATTGCCATTCAGGTATTGACAAGGGTTGTAGTAAACCAGCTGGGACTTGATGTTCAGCTTTTATTTGTTGACATACCAAGCATTTAGAAATAAACTCTGCAATGTCTTTCTCTACCAGTAGTGCTCCTTGATGGTCCAATACATTTTAGTACCTCCAGGATGCATTGCATAAGGTGAACAATGTGCTTTAATTAAGATCTGCTTCCTCAATTCATCATCATTAAGAACACACAACCTATTTTTATAAAATAAGGTACACATCTTTCTTTAATGAAAAATCTGATTCTCTTCCATTTTGGACTTCTTCAACCCGTTTCACAAGCTTCTCATCTAACTTCTGCGCTTCTTGGACCTGCTCAAGTAAGACTAGCTTGACTTGCAAATTAGCAATGATAGCACCATTATAATTAAATGAAAGGCAAACATTCATGGCTTTTAATTCAAGAAGCAAAGGCAAAGGACTTGGGGTTAAACTTGCAAGGGAATTACGACTCAACACATTTGCAACCACATTGGCTTTACCAGGATGATAATCAATCATGCAATCATAATCTTTGATGAGTTCAAGCCATCTACGTTGTCTCAAGTTTAACTCTTTTTGTGTACCCAAGTACTTCAAACTCTTGTGATCAGTAAATATGTGACACTTCTCTCCGTAAAAGTAATGCCTCCAAATTTTTAAGGCAAAAACAATGGCAGCAAGTTCAAGATCATGAATGGGATAATTTAACTCTTGCGATTTCAACTTTCGAGAGGCATAAGCAATTACTTTCCCTTCTTGCATCAAAACACAACCCAAGCCACGGTGAGATGCATCACTGTATACCACATAATCTTTCCCTTCAACTGGCAAAGAAAGTATTGGAGCTTGTGTTAACAAGGATTTGAGCTTTTTAAAGCTCTCTTGGCACTTGTCATCCCATACAAACTTAGTATCTTTCCCCAAAAGTTTGGTCAAAGGAGAAGCTAAAATAGAGAAGCCCTTCAGAAACCTCCTGTAGTATCCTGCTAAACCCAAGAAACTTTTTATCTCAGTTGGAGTTTTAGGGAGTTTCTAATCAACGATAGCTTGAATCTTACTAGGATCAACCTTCACACCTTCAGCTAATACAATATGCCCCAAAAAGTCACTTCACTCAACCAAAATTCACATTTAAAAAGCTTCGCGTAGAGTTGCCTCTCTTTCAGAATTTACATGACAATTCGGATATGCTTATCATGATCTTCTCTATCCTTGGAATAGACTAAAATGTCATCAATAAACACCACCAAAAATTGAATAATATAAGGCTTGAATATACAGTACATTAGATCCATAAATGCAGTAGGAGCATTTGTCAAACCAAATGGAATTACCAAAAATTCATAATGGCCAAACCTAGTCCTAAAAGCAATTTTAGGAACATCTTGCTCTCTCATGCGCAATTGGTAATATCCAAACCTCAAGTCAATTTTTGAGAATAAGTTGGCACCCTTCAATTGGTCAAACAAGTCATCAATTCTAGATAGTGGGTATTTGTTCTTGATTGTTACCTTGTTCAGCTGTCGATAATCAATGCAAATCCTAAGAGTGCCATCTTTCTTTTTCACAAATAAAACAGGAGCTCCCCAAGGCGAAATACTGGGATGGATAAAACCTTTCTCAAGAAGTTCTTGCAATTGAGCCTTCAACTTTTTTAATTTAGCTGGAGCCATTCTATAAGGAGCGATAGAAATAGGAGTAGTTCCAGGGAGAAGATCTATAGGAAATTCAATCTCCCTTTTTGGAGGCAACCCAGGAAGATCATTAGGAAATACATCTGGAAAGTCGCACACGGTTGGTATGTCCTTAAGACATGGATTCCCTAATCGTGTATCGACTATATGAGCAAGATAGACATCACCACCTTAACAATCATCTTCCTTGCCAAGACCGCAGAAATAATATTAGATGTCAATGATCTTTCTCCTTGAAGTACTATATGTGAATATGCAGGAGTTCCAAAAGTCACTTGCTTCAACCTACAATCAACCAATGCATGGTGCCTATGGAGCCAATCCATACCAACAATAACATCATAGTCTTTGAAGGGCATTTCAAGCAAGTCAGCAGGGAAGACCAGATTTTGAATCATGAATGGACAATCTCGGTAAATCCTATTAACAAGAGCCTGATGACCTAATGGACTCGTAACCAGCACATCAAAGTCAAGTCTAATAGATTTAACATTATCAGGAATTTCAAGTG
Source organism: Nicotiana tabacum (assembly GCF_000715075.1). NCBI lineage: Eukaryota > Viridiplantae > Streptophyta > Magnoliopsida > Solanales > Solanaceae > Nicotiana > Nicotiana tabacum. The sequence continues at coordinate 34,508,954 of NC_134087.1, read as the reverse complement.
ATGAGCAAACATAAGAATGCAAAGATCCAGGATCAAATAATGTAATAATAGATATGCCAAATAAGTGAAATTTACCAACAACCACGTCCGGGCCATCCTGATGGTCATTCTTCTGTCTCATAGCATAAACTCATGCAGTAGCTCTCAACCCACTACCCTGATTAGCTCCACTCGAACCCGCTGCTTGCATATTTTGAGGTCTAGCACCGCTATTAGCTTGAGAATGAGTAGTGTCAGACTTTTGAATTGATCCTTCTGTGTGTGTATAAGAAAGAGGATTAGGATTAGGACAATCCTTCACTTTATGATCCATACTTCCGCAATTAAAACAAGCACCAGAAGCTCGTCTACATGCACCATAATGATTCTTCCCGCACTGTGCACAAGTATGTGTATGAGTTTTGCCTTGGCCATAATTTGGAGTACTAGCAGTAGAAAAATTCGACTTATTCTGCTTATGATGTAATGATTTATGTGTACTTTCTGTCTTGGAATAGTCAAACTTTTCCTTCTTGGATGAACCGCCATAATCTGAATTACCCTTCCTAAACATGTTTTCTCTCCTACTAGCTTCATCCTTGTCAATTCTTTCCCAAGTAAGTGCAGCTGAAATTAGCTTGGAAAAATCCTCAAGTTGTAATATTGCCACAGATTTTCGAATGTAACCATTCGAACCTTCTTCAAATCTTCTGCACTTGTCTCTTTCACCATCAATAATACCTCTAGCATAGTGAGAAAGCCTGAGAAAGTTTTGTTGATACTCTTTAATAAACATACTCCCTTGTTTTAAATTCATTAACTCTTTCTTTTTAGCATCACAATAGGCATGAGGGACATATTTTGCACGAAATGATTTCACAAAGTCATCCCAAGTCAGCACTGGAGGTTTTGCTTTTGCATTTGACACACTTACCCACCAATCATAGGCATCTTTTTGTAAAAGAGAGATAATATACTTAAATTTGGCAGCATTAGTATACTCTAGTTGTTCAAAGACCATCTCCATGCGCTCGAGCCATTGCTCAGCTAACGTGGGATCAGTAGTGCCTTCAAATTCAACTCCACCCATTTTCCTCATCTTCTCAAAATTAATTTCACTAGGTTCTGACATTGTCCCAGCCAAGTGACGAAAGAACTCAGCCATCTGCTGAAATGGTGGAGTCATAGATGGAGTATTATGACTCATTGCTCTTGGATTACTTCCCACCTCATTTTCACTAACACAAGGATGATTTAGGTCATGCAAGGGTTCCTCATCTCCTACCTGAAGGTGAGGTGGAGCATTATAATGGGCTTGACTTTCGTCAACGGATTCACTAGCTCTATTCGAAGAGGAGGCCATATTAAAATTCCTTTAAAAGATAAGATCACACTACATTAGGGACATGTACATGATGCATATGCACAAGTAATACAAAAAATTACATTACACAAGTACGCAAAAATTTATAATCTCCGATGTATTTTCAAGAAAGGAAATAACAACAATTACTAGGTACGATCACAACCACAAAAAATCCTAGAATCACAAACCTAGGCTCTGATACTAAAACTTGTAGCAACCCCTTTGTGAGGGTGCTATTTATGAAACAAATCTAATTTACTACTTATAAAATATTAAAAAGATATTAGTTAAAAATATTCAGAATAATTGAGTAGCGGAAATAGGCCCATGCGAAAAGGTTCAAAGTGCAATATTTGTTTTTGAAAATACACTTCATAAATTTATTTTAAATTAAATACAATGTCAAAATATCAACATAAGTGATATAACCCTTCTTGAACAATCAACAGATTAAAGCAACTTCCTACCAAATTTATACTTTCATTCAACATCACTGCAAGTTTGTATTGTACATATTTATAAGACAAAGTATAAATTCCGCATAGTACAAGACTTCAGTTATTAATACACACTAAAACAACAAAACAAGTTACAAAATTTAAGTTACAAGATTTTGGTCTTAAAATCCTACAAGCCTCAAAATAACATACATAAATATGACATATATATATATCATGTACATGTCCCAAAACTATGCAAAACCAAGGTGCGTATGCAAATGTGATCTCCATAAGTGCTAGCTAAAGACTACTTCATAATGTCCGTCTTCATATTTCATCCTATACATCACCTATGATAAAAAACAACTATCGCTAAGCATAAAGCTTAGTGACGTATAAACTTTGGGATTGGAGTCATTAAATTCTCCAATTCCCCTTTTCTGTCATAGTTTGCTCAATTTAACATAATTTAAAATAAGTTATCAAACATATCAAACATAACAAATATCAAACTTTAAAGTGTTTCCAAATATTAATAATAATATTCAAGAGTTGAGAAAGCGTATACTATCAATCCAAGAGAGTTTACCAAATATCTATTTTTCGCCCAATATGTACGTCATGTCGTCACACCAAGTATAATCAAATATCAAAATGGACCGAAGCCCCAAATCAAGTAGGGTCAAAACCCAATAGTCAAGAGAATTAAGAACCATATTAAAAATAGCTTCCTAGTTCGTACTTAACACTGACAAGTTCCATAATTTAAGACGAACTACAAATCCAAAGTCAAGATGGCAAAAGATCCAAATCAAGAGGCATGCCAAGAGGAGTGACAAAGTCACTACCACAAGAAGGACATAGTCCCAATGAGAATGCAAAATGATCAAATCATCCGTACAAATGGGCGATTTAGCAAATATCTAACAATATTTGATTTAATACGAATATAACAATATAAATTGAAGAAAAGAAAAATAAATATTAGATTATTTCAAAATATCTCAGAAAGCAAAAAGAGTACAAAATTTATACAAAAACCTTGTTTTTACCACAAAACAGTTCAATCACAACTTGGGGACGTTCGAATCTTCTACGCCGTAAACAAACCAAATCCGTCCACTTCCTCAAACACTTTCCCTTTGATTTTTCAAGGGTTTATATATCTTAAATACATAATCAAAATATTTAAATAAGTTCAGTGATTTAACGTGTCAAACTAAACATGATATTGGGAAAAATTATCCAAAAATATTTGAAACAGAAAATCTGGACAGTATCATTATTTTGTGTTGTGGCTCAGTTTTGAAGATTTAAACGGACAAGCTAAACTGTATATTCTTCATAAATGTTATAGATCTATGTCTTAGAATTTCAGAATATGTTGAATCACCCCCATATCTATTTTGTACAGAACGTTATGATAAAATTACTAACAATAGTACATGGAGTATTTCCGAAACTGAAAATCTGGGCAGCACCTGCCCTGTACTTTCTGATCCCTTTTCGGGTAAATACATGAAACACTAGATTTTAGTACCTTCATAAGAGTTATAGATCTATGAAATACCTTTCCAGAAAGTCCTAGATCACTTAAGTCGGAGATTTTTACAAAATGATATGTAGAAAATGCTGATAGCTATCTAGTGTAAAAACGAGTTTAGAAACTTACCACAAAAGAGAGGAGCAACTTGATCTTCACCAAAAAAACGAATTTTGCTGGCTGATTTAGTAGAAATTTATGGTGGTTTCATGAAGTTTTCAGAGGCTAAGAAGGAGAGAGGGTAGGTGATTTTGTTTCTTTGTCTTGCATGAATGAAACAAGAGAGAAGGATATGGAAAGGCATGTCTTCCAAAGTTATATCTAAACTTTGGATAAGTATGAAAAATATGGCTGCCCAAATTACTAATATCATTAGATAAATACAAAAGGTTGGCAGCCCAAAAACTTAATTATATAATGTATTTAATATATATTCATCAAAATAATATTAGGTGTTACACATAACAGCACCATGGAGCATCTTTGTCAATATTAACACAACCTAAAGTAAGAAATTTTCATATATTGTCAATTTCACGTTTAGGAAGTGCAAGGTAAGATATCTCCTCGTTATAAAAATGCTTAATCAAGAATGAAAATATTATTAAAATTTTGAGGTGTTACACTCTTGGTGCATCCCCCGGCCTGAGAAGTAGCTGCGCCCGTGGTAACTGAGACCGCCTGAGCCAGGCCAGTGTATACTGATAGAAGCTGGGATAGGGCCTCCTGAAGGCTTGAAATAACAATCAGCAAAGCCGGTGCCTAAGCTGATCCTGCTAGAGAATCTTCAACTGGGACCTTATCATGAACTAGGGTGGCTGGTGGATCTGCAGGTGCTGCCCTAGCTGCTGTGCGAGCTAAACCCCTACCCCTGCCATGGCCTCGACCTCAGTCCCGAGTGGCCCCAACTGGTGGTCGTCCGTCCTGACCGGTAACACGTGTCCTTACCATATGTGAGAGAATACAATAATAGAAGTTTAGTACTAGAATCAACATATTCGCACGACAGGAATTTCAAGAATGTGAAATTTTTCCTAAAGGTTCTCCAGCCTCCCAAGGATAAGTACAGACATCTCCATACGATTCGCGAGACTCTACTAAACTGGCTCATGACCCGTGAGACCTATGTAACCTAGGCTCTCATACGAACTTGTCATGATCCCAAACACCCCGGTCGTGATGGCACCTCTCGTAGTACTAGGCTAGCCAAAAAAACACGAACAATATAAAGGTCTTTTGTAAATTCATTTTCTAATAAGATATAATCTCAAATCTTTCATTTTAATATATATAAAATATGCGGAAAAAGATAAATACATAAGTACATCAACCCGGCCCGATCCTGGTGTCACTAGTCATGCGCCACTAAGTACAACTCAACACAGTCTACTTAATACAAGATAAGTCTGAAATATAAAGTACTAGGATAGGAAGGAGAAAGATAGGGCTGCGAACGCTGTGCAACTACCTTGATGTCTCCGGAAATACTCAGAAGCTGATGAAAGCTCTCACTCTAATGCTATGGCACTTGGATCTGCACACAAGGTGCAGGGAGTAACGTGAGTATGCCAGCTCAGTAAGTAACCAAAGTAAATAAAGGCTGAGTGCAGTGACAAGCATTTAAAAACCATATACATGCTTTATCAAGAATTTCAACAGAATTATCAAGTCAAAATCTATAGTTCAATAACCAAATATCTCGTAAAAACTCCAGTTTCAATGAAAATCCTGTAAAGCATTTATTCAACATTTTTCAATAGAGGCCCAGTATAAAAGAAGAGTGAAAACAGAAATCTCATAAACAAGCCCCTCGGGCAAAGTATCACTCATAAATATAGCTCTTTGGGCAAGCCTCTCAGTCACTCGTGACTCGGCTCTCGTCAATCAACACTCACACTCAACACTCCCGCTCGATAGATATCTCATAATAATAACTGTTGTGGCGTGCATCCCGATCCGTAAATATATATATTTGACTACACTCACTGGGGGGTGTACATACTCCGGAAGGGCTCCTATAGCCCAAGCGTTATATCGCTGCGGTGCGCAGCCCGATCCAACATATCGCTACGATATGCAGCCCGATCCATATATATATATATATATATATAAATTGCTGCGGCGTGCAGCCTGATTCATAAATATATAAATATTGATGTGACCTGTAGCCCGATCCAGAAATATATATAATCTTCACCATAAGGTCCTCGACCTCTCTTAGTCACTAATCTCACAGCCACTTGGGCATTTCAGTGAAAATTAGGTAACTCAGCCCAAATCATTTTCATATATTTAAAAGTAGAGTAATGAAACTGAATCAAATAATAATCAGGTAAAAATCATGACCGAAGATGTGCTTTTGAATTAAAACAGTGTGAGGAAAGTAGTAAAATACCCCTAAGGGTCCAAACAGTTCGGCACACGGCCCAAACATGGCATTCAGCCCAAGTTAATAGATTCATTTCTAAAATACATGGATATCATATAAAGTTTATCAAAATATGCAACTCTACAGTCGCCACGGGACGGACCAAGTCACAATCTCTACGGGTGCACACCCACACACACGTCACCTAGCATGTGCGTCACTTTATTTATCAAAACAGTACGAAATTTCGTGGTTTCATACCCTTAGGTCCAGATTTACAATCGTTACATACCTCGAACCGGATGGAAATCTACTCGCAATGCCCTTGGCTCTCGACTCGACCTCAAATCGTCCCGAATCTATCAAAAATCAAAACCATAACATCAATACAATCCAAAGGGACAAAGCCCACGCGAAAATCATCAAATAAAACTCAAAATCCTAAAATTAGTCAAACTCGACCTCCGGGACCATGTCTCGGAATCCGATAAAAATCATAACACTAGAATCCTTATACTCCCAAGTGTCTATACATACCAAGAACATCAAAATCGTACCTCAAATAACCCCTCAAATCCCCAATGAAAACTCTCTAATTTAAAGCCCTAATTCCTCAAATTTCCACCCTTAAATCCCACAAATTTCATGCTTAAATCCCACAAATTTCATGCATAAACAACTGAAAATCACCATAGAATCGAGTTTTAGGTTCAAGAAATTTACCTCAATGAAAACCCCCTTGATTCCCTCTTGAAAACTCTCCAAAAAGCTCCAACTCCGGATAGAAATGGCGTAAAATAACCCAAATTTCGCGAAGTCCACCTTATATACTTTCTACCCAGGCATCTCGCACCTGCAGCCCATTTTCCCGCATCTGTGGATCGTTTCTACTGTCCAGACCACCACATCTGCAACTTCCACTTAATATACCAGAACCGCTTCTGCGATCACCCTACCGCACATGCGGTCTCGCAGGTACACTCTAACTTCCACACCTGCGGTCTTTCCTTCGTTTCTGCGGTCTTGCACATGCGGTGCCCACTCCCCCATCTGCAACTGCCTTCTCAAATTTCTAAACTTTCTAATAACCATCCAAAATCATCCCGAGGCCCTTGGGACCTCATCCAATAATACGAACAAGTCATATATTATCATCCAAACTCATGCCAACCCTCGGAACACTCCAAATAATATCGAAACACCAAATTACCCTCAGATTCAAGTCTAAGGATTTCAAAACATCCGAATTTTACAACCGATACAAAAACCTATAAAACCTCATCCGAATGAACTGAAATTTTGCACACACGTCAAAAATGACATAGCAAACCTACTTCAATTTCCAAAATTCCATTCCGACCTGATGTCAAAATTTCCATTACCAACCGGAAAATGCCAAAATTCCAAATTCGCCAATTCAAGCCTAAATCTACCACGGACATCCAAATTACATTCCGATCATGCTCCTAAGTCACAAATCACTAAACGAAGCTATCCAAACCATTAAAATAAAATTCCGAGATCATTTACCCACAAGTCAACTTCCGATTCACTTTTCTAACTAAAAGGCCAACTTATAAGACTAAGTATCTCATATCACTCCAGCACTACTCCAAACCCAAACCGACCAACACGATATGATCAAATGTATATGAACAACACATAAAGAAGCAGAAATGGGGAAAACAAGACTGAAACTCATGAAACGACCGACTGAGTCGTTACAGGGTAAGGGGGCGAATTTTGAAATAGTTCAATTTTCAGAAGAGAGAAAGTTCAGAATACAGAGTTGCAGGCAGAGCTACTCCAAGAAACAAACAAGCTTCAGGTTCAGCATGCATTTCAAACATGGCGAATTCTGATTAAGATAAGTGCTTATACTAGTATTTGAAACAATCATGGCTTAGTCACACAAGCAATTAGGCAGAAGCATTTGAATTGAAGGAGCATTTGAATTGAACAGACAGGACATATGAATTAAGTAAACACATACATGATTACATGCTCATAGTTCAGAACAAGTATAAAGCTGACAAACAAATCAAACCTTAAACTAACTTATGAGAGGATTCTTGTTATTCTAAATGCCTTAATCTTAAGTTAACAATATTATCAAATTACCAGATAGAGGACAGAATCATGCTAGGAATTGAAACAGGTTAATAAAACAAAACATAGATAAGGAATTTGCAAAGGTTAGGGCATACCAGTTGAGAAGAAAGAAAGCAAAATATAGTAACAGTTAAGTTCCAGAGTAATTTGGTCTTGGCTTTCAGCCGGCCAAATAATAGCCACTTAATGCATAAATCAGAATAGGAGCAAGAGAGAGAGAGAGAGAGAGCTTAATTTTTAGTAGTGAGAATAGGAGAGTTCGAGAGTTGTTTTAAGGGGAAAGGGGAGAAGGGTTTAAATAGTGCTCACTGAGGTAGACAAATAAAGTAATGAATTAGTCCTACACAAATAAGGAATGAGAATAACTTCAAAATCAATTAGAGTCAGCTTCAATCAATTAACAGGACATAATAACATAAAATCAGGCTAGTACCACTTAATTTAAGGAAAACATTATATGGAATTAATCCGTAGTCAAGTACTAGATCAAAATAAGGTGAAGAAATAATTCCAGGATCAATTTGAAGTCTAGTTTAGGGACAGATAGTACATAGTTCAGTCAATTAACGAGTAATCGGTCAAGTACTACTCAGAATAAGGTAAGTATAATATAGAATCAATTATCAATCAGCAAACAAGGTGAAGAAATAAAGGAACAAGGTAGGGTGAACAGAATAAGGAAAGTATCAGTACCATACGAGAAAGGAAAGAGTAAAAGTATCAAATTCTAGTTTTAGGTAAACCAAAAAATGGGCATAGAAACAAGGGCAAAATAATCATATACTGTGTACAATGAACATAGACAGGAGATTTATTCAAAAAACAATAAAGAATCAGACTAGAGAAAGAACTGAAACCCTAATTTTAAGGTAAGTAAATTAGTCAAAAATAACTACAGAGATAACATAGATACACGAAAATATTAAAGAGAAATACTCGGAATTAAGGAACCCTAACAGATCTGAAAAGATTTGGGCCTTAATTCTGGGCGAGTAGAATCACAATAGCATGCACATAGACAGATATACAGACCTTTAAAGAATATATTCATCCATAAATGGAACTAGAATAGATCTTAAAGATCTGAGCCCTAGTTTTAGGGAAAATAAATTAGACAAAACTTTTAACGAAAAAAAATCGCAAAGAAAATTGACATGCAGTGAGATTTTAATTAAAAAAAAGAACAAAAATTAAATAGGTCTTAAAAGATTTGTACCCTAATTTTAAGGATAAATGCAGAATCAAAAGAATCTAGAAATTCACACCATATAGAGACGAAGAATGAACATAGATGGAAAGAAGTAAAGGTTCGAACCAGATTTGGTTCAACGCAAAAGAGGTCCACTTACCATGTTAGGAAAATGATTATGTAATACCATAATCGGTTAACCAGTAATAGGAGACGATCAATAAGGTAAGGGAATCCATGGTGGATTCCATATCAGATTGGAATCGAAGGGGCAATTAGGGTTACGGTGCTAGGATTTGACGAAGAGAGAAGGGGAGGATATGAGAGAATACAGAGGCGGTGGGTTTGGGAAATAATGAATTAGGGTTATGGTTTTGGTTAATTAAAAGGGCACGGGTGATTGGGAGCTATTGATCTTTGAGATCAAAGGCTGAGATTTTCCAAGGGCTTGGGTTAAGTGTTTTAAGATGGGTATGGGTCTGGGTTGAACGAGTTTGGGTACTGGGTTGAACGGGTATTGGTCTAGGTCTGATTTTAATTAGGAAATGGTCTATGTTTTAAATACCCATTTAAATTACTAAAATAATTTATAGAAAAAATAATTATTAAATGATAAAAATGTCATTTCTGTATGAAAGTAACTTAAAGTAATTACTTAATATTATAAAACTATAGAAAGTCATTTTCTGTATAGATAATATAAATATGCATATATATGGGCTATTATTGTAAAATATGCAATTCTAGCCGTAAAATGCAAATGTAATTTTAAAAATGCAAATAAAATATTTAAGCACTATATGGGCATAAATGATGAGTTTAGATGATTAAATCATCATAAAAATAATATGAGAGATAATTATTGGATATTTGTATAACAAAATATAGAAATAAATTAATTTAAAGCCTTAAAAATTATAGAAATACTTGTGCATGTTTGTAATTGCATGTGCACTATTTTGAAAATATATATGCATATTTAAAAATATATGAGGGAAAAATTGGGTATCAACAGCTGCCCCTCTTTACCTGGGAAGGATGAAAGAGTTATCGGGTAAAGAAATAATGATCGATTTTGATCGAATGAGATGTTTTGAAAAATATAGGCCGCACCCTGGTCTCTGAGCTGCCTACATATCCCCGGTTTTAGAGGAATCAGGTCGTGTGTAGTTCTGGACCCAAGGGCGAATGAAACCGATGGAATTGTTATAGGAATAGTCATATGTTTTGGAAAGGGTACTTTGGGAAGGATAGTATTGGATGGATTTATGCGGAGTTATGAATGTGAATTTGAATTATAATGGATGTATCGCAAGGCAGGTATCTGAACGATCATAGAGTAAAGATGGACAATTGATGAGAATCAGTTACGTTTGAAATAATAGCAAGGTATAAATGGTATGAGTAGAAACCAGAGCGAAGGTTACTCCTGTTTGAAGAACGATTACCTCCTAGATTTCCTACAAAACTTAGCACATGATGCATGCACATGTATAGATTACTGCGAGAATTTAAACATGATGCAAGTTCCCTTGGGACCATGAAGGTTGTCTTTGAACAGTGAGGATGCCGTCCTTAGGCCATGACGTCCCGGGACATGAATCATGAGATAAGGCATTCACACGCCATGAAATGATGTTCTCGGGCATAAGAATGGTGCCTCTGAACCGTGACGCCTTTGAATAATGATGTGCAGTATTGAGAGATCCTCAGGCCATGACATAGTGTCTTCAGGATATGAGGATGATGCCTTCGTACTATGACACATTCGGACAAGTTGGCTATACATCAGCCCATGAAGTGCATAGACATGCTACCAGAGGTGATAACAAGACAAAGCTTGGTCTTGTTTGGGGGCAAAACTTAACCCCGAAAGAAGAATATAATGCAAAGTTTAGAATAGGGCAACACTCATGCAGTGGGAGACAATGCTTAGTCTCATGAAAAAGCAGTGCTTAGCCTTATGCAAATTTGGAAGGCAGGGCTTAGCCTCGTGCAAGATTTGGGACGGGGCTTAGTCTCATGCAAAGAGAATGATAGCCTTTATGCAAATATGGAGGCAGGGCTTAGCCTCATGCAAGATTTGAGACAGGGCTTAGTCTTATGTAAAGAAAAGGCAGTTCTTAGCCTTTGTGCAAATATGGAGGCAGGGTTAGCCTCCTGCAAAATTTGAGAAAGGGCTTAGTCTCATGCAAAAAGAAGGCGATGCTTAGCCTTTATGCAAATATGGAGGCAGGGCTTAGCCTTATGCAAGATTTGAGACAGGGCTTAGTCTCATGCAAAGAGAAGGCGATGCTTAGCCTTTATGCAAATATGGAGGCAGGGCTTAACCTCATGCAAGATTTGAGACAGGGCTTAGTCTTATGCAAATATAAGGCAATGCTTGGCCTTTATGCAAATATGGAGGCAAGACTTAGCCTCATGCAATATTTGAGACATTGATTAGTCTCATGCAAAGAGAAGGCAGTGCTTAGACTCATGCAGTAGACAAATAACAAATAGGAGCAGAATATTTCTTAGCTGGAGATATATTTGCGTTTGGCAGTTTGGTTGTTATGAAAGTGATGATTTAAGGCATACGTACTTGTAGTTATTACTTGTCTCTGCATTCAAAGAAAAATTGTAAGTTTTGAGGGAGGTTGGTTCGTGCCTTCGTCTGCTCGTTTTGCTTTGCTTCGCTCTAAAGGCCCTATTTGAGTTACCCTGGGTAACACCTAGCTGTTATAGAAATAAAGTTTTCGAAAATGTGCATTTATTGATGGAATAAAATTATTATATAAAACATAGTGGTATATAATATCAAGTAAATTATATGAACTAATGACTAACACTTTTAGAGACATTGCGACTTCCTTGTGTTAGAATTTTGAGGGTCCTCCTCAAAATTCTTCCCCTGTTACTTAACCGATTTTTGAATGTCTTGCATTTGATGGCTTCGACTGGACCTGTTCCGGAATTTTGAGGGTTCTCCTCAAAATTCTGCCCCGGTTTCTAGTTCTGGGGAAAATGAATCAGGTCAAGCGTAGTTCAGTTATATCAGAGGAAGAAATGTGAACAATCTAAACATAGTATCTCTTGACTGCATCTGAATTGATAGGTTTTGGCCAAACTTCTCCGTCCATTTCCGCAAGTATGAGTGTTCCTCCTGTTAGCACCTTATGAACCATTTAGGGACCTTGCCAGTTGGGTGAAAACTTTCCTTTAGCTTTATCTTGATGTGGGAAGATTCGCTTTAGTACCAGCTACCCCGATGTGAATTGTCTTGGTTTGGCACTCTTGTTAAAAGCTCTAGACATTCTATTATGATAAAGTTGACCGTGACATAGTGCATTCATCCCCTTTCCGTTTAAGAGGGCTAGTTGCTCATAGCGGCCCTTATCCATTCTGCATCACTGAGTTCGACTTCTTGTATGATCCTTAAAGAAGGAATTTCTACCTCGGCAGGAATGACAACTTTAGTACCGTAAACCAACTGATAGGGAGTTGCCCCAATGAATGTGCGGATAGTGGTAAGGTATCCCAATAAGGTGAATGGTAACTTCTCATGCCATTGTTTGTGATTTTCTACCATCTTCCTTAGTATCTTCTTGATGTTCTTGTTGGCAGTTACCACGGCTCCATTCATTTGAGGCCGATATGTTGTGGAATTGTTATGCTTGATTTTGAAGCTTTCACACATGGCTTTCATCAGATCACTGTTGAGATTGGCATTATCAGTGATGATGGACTTAGGAACCCCAAATCGACAAACAATACGATCCCTGACAAAATCTACGACGACTTTGTTAGTTACAGCTTTGTAAGAGGCAACCTCCACCTATTTTGTGAAGTAATCGATGGCCACTAGAATGAGCTTGTTCCCGTTTGAAGCAGTGGGCTCGATCGGACCGATGACATCCATTCCCCAAGCAGCAAAAGGCCAAGGTGCACTTGTTGTATTAAGTTTATTTGGTTGTACCCTTATCATGTTTGCATGTATCTAGCATTGGTGGCATTTCTGGACGTACCGCATGCAATCTGTTTCCACGTTCATCCAAAAATATCCAGCTCTGAGTATCTTTTTGGCTAGAATAAAACTATTCATATGTGGTCCACAGGTTCCGGCATGTATCTCCTCGAGCAATTTGGAAGACTCTTTTGCGTCAACACACCTTAACAATCCCAGATCAGGAGATCTTCTATACAGAGTTCCTTCACTTTGGAAGGAATGATTGGATAGCCTCTGCAATGTGTGTTTCTTAATATGGTTCATCTGTTTTGGGAATTCTATTTTTGCCAAATATTCCTTGATGTCGTGGAACCAAGATTTTCCATCCGTTTCTTCTTCAACATGAGCACAGTAAGCCGGCTGATTATAGATCTTAACCGGGATGGGATCGATGAAATTCTTGTCTGGATATTGTATCATTGATGACAAGGTGGACAGTGCATCTGCGAACTCGTTCTGGACTCTTGGAACATGTTTGAGTTCTATCTTTGTGAACCTCTTCATCAATTCTTGCACATGATACAAGTATGGTAGTATCTGGGTGTTTTTCGTAGCCCATTATCCTTGAACCAGATGTACTAGAAGATCTGAATCACCAGTTACCAGCAACTCTTGAATATTCATATCGATGGCCAAATTGAGCCCTATGATGCAAGCCTCATATTCTGCCATATTGTTGGTGCACGAAAACCTAAGCTTTGCCAATATCGGATAATGTTGACTTGTCTCTGATACCAAAGCCGCTCGAACACCTACTCCTTTGAAGTTGGCAGCTCCGTCGAAGAACATTCTCCAACCGTCATAGGCTTCAGCAATGTCCTCTCCTACGAATAACACTTCTTTGTCAGGAGAATACATTTTTAGTGGTTTGTATTCTCCTCCCACAGGATTTTCAGCAAGATGGTCTACCAATGCTTATCCTTTGACTGCCTTCTGAGTTACATAGATGATATCGAACTCACTTAACAATATCTGCCATTTAGATACCTTTCCGGTAGGCATGAACTTCTGAAAGATGTACTTTAGAGGATCCATCCTTGATATGAGGTATGTGATATATGCACATAAGTAATGCCTCAATTTCTGAGTTGTCCATGTCATAGCACAGCAAGTGCGTTCTAGTAGAGAATACCGTGCTTCGTAAGGTGTGAACTTCTTACTCAAGTAATATATGTCTTGCTCCTTTCTTCCTGTCTTGTCGTGTTGTCCCAAAACACAACAGAAAGCCCCATCTAGTACGGACAAATAGAGTAGCAAAGGTCTTCCAGTTTCTGACGGGATTAGGACTGGTGGCGTGGACAAGTATTCCTTAATTTTGTCAAAAGCCTTTTGACAATCTTCAGTCCAACTGGTTTCAGCATCCTTCCTCAACATTTTGAAGATGGGTTCACATATTATATTGGACTGTACTATGAAGCGGCTTTTGTAGTTGTGGCATCCAGAAAGCTCATCATGTCCTTTTTGCTCTTCAGTGGTGGTAATTCTTGGATAGATTTCACGTTTAACGGGTCCAACTCGATTCCTCGGCAGCTGACGATGAATACCAACAATTTTCCTATAGGAACCCCGAATGCACATTTTGTGAGGTTCAGTTTCAAATTGTACCTTTGTAGCCTATCAAAGAACTTTCTCAAGTCTGCTACGTGATATGTGGCCCTCTTGTATTTGATAAAGACGTCGTCAACATACACCTCTATTTCATTGTGTATCATATCATGGAAATGATCGCCATGGCTCTCATATAGGTGTCCCCAGCATTCTTTAGACCAAATTGCATCATTTTGTAGCATTACACTTCCCACAGTGTAATGAAGGCTATTTTCTCTACGTCTTCTTCGTCCATACAAATCTGATGATAACCTGCGAAACAATCTACAAAGGATTGGAGTTCATGCTTGGCACAATTGTCGATCAGAATGTATATATTTGGCAGTGGGAAATCGTCCTTGGCACTTGCTCTGTTTAAATTCAGATAGTCAACACACACCCTTACTTTCCCATCTTTCTTCGGAATTGGTACGATGTTGGCTAACTAGGTTGGGTACTCGACTACTCTGAGGACTTTGGCTTTGATCTGCTTGGTGACTTCTTCCTTGATTTTTAGGCTCATGTCTGGTTTGAACTTTCTGAGTTTCTGCTTCATCGACGAACACATTGGATTGGTAGGCAACTTATGAGCCACTATGGATGTGCTTAGACCAGTCATGTCATCATATGGCCACGCAAAGATATCCTCATATTCTTTCAGGAAACAAGTGTATTCTTCCTTTTCTGATGGTGATAGGTTAATGCTTATGTGAGTCTTTTTGACGGTTTCAGAATCTCCCAATTTGATTGCCTCGATTTCGTCCAGGTTGAACTTAGGTTTGTTCTCAAAATTCTCAACTTCTTTGATAACTTCCTCAAGTATTTCATCCTCTTCTTCTAAGTCACTATCCTTATATTGCGTTATCTCATTACATGTCACAATCATCGATTCATCAAGAAAAGTAATAATAATGCTGTAGAGGAAAAATGAAAAATATAATAATGAATACTAAATAATGATGCATTAATTTAATTTTGAAAACATCCAAAACAATTACGGCTCGATGACTGAGCAATTATTTTGAAACAAAATGCGTCTTTAAAACAAAAGACTGGAAATATCTTAAATGCCTAAAATGGTTATTAAAACAGGTCAGGTTGATTTCCAAGCTACCTAGGAACTCAACGGGCCCGGGATGTTGCTGCAGTCCAATTCTTGAGAACAACTCCCTTCTCCACGGTCTGAATGGTAAGGCCTTCTTTCTTTTCCTCCTCCTCGACTATCACATTGCAATACATGTCCTTGTCTTCTAAAAATATGCTCCTAGCCCTGCCAAAGCTTCCTCCTCTGCAGATCCCCATATTGCGCCGGCTTGGTGAAAATTTCGACTCAGATGCAACACTGGCTGCTTGAAAGGGTGATAAGGACCACGCCATGGCAGTGACCAATCATTGTATTCTTGCTAGGTGTATGGATATTGTGATGACCCAAAAGGTCATAACTTGTTATAAATGAATTATATGTTTTGAGGCTTTAAAAACTTCTTTCTATCTCACCTCGATTTGCGTGGGCAATTCGGGCGCGTAGCCGGAAAATCAATATTTGAAAATCTGTGAAAAATCATGAATTTTGATTTTAAAATGAATAAATTTGACTTCGGTCAACATTTTGAGTAAACGGATCCGGACCCGTGATTTGACGGTCCCAAAGTGTCACGTACCCAGTTCGCCCTCCGTGAACTATCGTGGTGGCACCTAGTCTCTACGACTAGGTAAGCCTAACAAATGCGAAACATAAACGAAACTTGCGGAAGAAAATAACTAAAACCAAAAATAACTGAATGGAACAATAGTTATAATGTCGCTCGGCATATACAACACAACATTCTCAAAACCAAGTACACTATCCCAAAACTCGGAAACTCACGAAACACAAGCCTTTGGAATATCTAACAAGAAAGAAAAATACTGAAGGCCAATGTTTGACAGCTACAGTATAAAGGGACTTCTCGGTCTGCGGACGCAGAAGATGTACCTCAAAGTTTCTAGAGCGGTCGCCTCACTCAAGGATGGTAGGCCTGAGTAGCGGTACCTGGATCTGCACATGAAAAACATGCACAGAAGGGGCATGAGTACACCGCAACGGTACTTAGTAAGTGCCAAGCCTAACCTCGGTTGGGTAGTGACGAGGAAGGTCAGGGCCCTACTGAGGTTAAATAAAATGTAAAGATCAACAGTATAGAACAGGACATTATAAATACGTACGGTAGTAAAATAACACAGGATGTACAGGACATCAACAACTATACAGAAACAACGTAAACATGGAAAGGAAATACAACTCAGCACCAATAATATCAATCGGGAATCTCCCAGGATACCGTCGTGTACTCCTATATGTACATACCCAGTGGATCTCCCGGGATCCCGTCACGTAGTCCAACTCATAGTGCAGGGGGATCTACCGGAATCCCGTTTCGTAGTCTCAAATGTAAATACCCAGTACTGGGGGAATCTACCAGGTGCATTCTCGTAGTTCCATATAACTATGCAGGGGGGTCTACCAGGAATCTAACCCGTAGTCCCAAATTAAATGTATAGGGGGATCTACAAGGATTCTAACCCGTAGTCCCAAATTAAATATACAGGGGGATCTACAAGGAATCTAACTCGTAGTCCCAAAGTAAACAGACAAGGGGGAGCTACCGGAATCCCACATCCATAGTCCCAAAATAAATACACAACAGCAACAGGAAGATATAAAGAAATATCAAAATTTCATATTAAGGCAATAAGTGATTCTAGTCTAGCATGCTACACAGAATTCAAGTAAGGTAGGTTGAACAATTAAAACAATTAAGTCACTTAGACATGCTTTCCTAAGCTAATAACAGGCTTAATAGTACAAGTAATTAGAAACAGGAAAGGAAACATACTAGTAATTACTTAAAGAAAACCGGATTTCCAAAAATTAGCATAAGTACACGCTCATCACCTCACGTACAAGGCATTTCAATTACCAAATATACCAATCCTAAGGGGAAGGTCCCTCACACAAGGTTAGACAAGCCACCCGAACAGGCTAAAAAGTCAATCCGAAACCACGCTATTCCCGTGAGTACTCGACTCCAAATGGACCAAATCTATTCAATTCAATTTCATAATATAAATAACACTTCAAGTAGCTGATTCTACAATTAAATTCTAAGATAATATGCGAAATTAGGTAAAATGACCAAAACGCCCCTCGGGCCCACATTTCAAAATCCGGTGAAATTTACATTTTCAGAGACCTCGTACTCTCACGAGTCTATACTAGCAAGAACACTGAAATCGGAGTCCAAATGACCCCTCAAATCCTCATTTAAAGGCCTCTTAAACTCAAGCACTAATTAACCATTTTTTCCAAAGTTCTCACCACTAATTAGGTCTTTAATCACATAAAAGCGAGTTATGAAGTCAAGAATGTTACCTCCAAACAATTCCCCTTTGTTTTCCTCAAAAATCTCTCTCAAAAGCTTCAAACCCGGATGAAATGGTGAAAGAATAGCTCAAAATTGCAAAGGCAGCAATTTATATGTTCTACCTAGTGATTCCAGCATTTGCGGTCCTAGGACCGCATCTGTGGTCCATATTCTGTAAAAACTACGTCGCATCTGCGATTTTCATTTAAATGCCAGCTTCCACATCTGCGGAACTCTAACCGTAGGAGCGGTTGCGCTTTTGCTAACATTTCGCCGCATCTGCGGCTCCGCATCTGTGGTCCCCAAACCGCCGATGCAAAAATACCAGAAGCAACAAAAATACAGCAGCTGCCACATGTTCTTCAATTTCTCTTCGACCATCCGAAATCACCCCGAGGCCCCCGGTACCTCAACTAAAAGCGCAAACATCACCTAATACCTTATTCAAACTTGTACCAATCATTAAAACACTTAAAACAACATCGAAACCTTGAATTAACCAAGGATTTAAGCCTAAGAACTCCAAATTTCCTCAAAATACGCTTTCGATCAAAAATCTACCAAACCTCGTCCGAATGACCTGAAATTTTGCACACACGTCACATTAAACAATACGGAGCTACTTCATCTTCCGGAATTCCTTTCCGACCCTCAGATCAAAATCTCACCATCGAACTGGAAACTTCAAAAATTCAACTTTCGGCATTTTAAGCCTAAATTAGCTACGGACCTCCAAAACACAATCTGAACACGCTCCTAACCTCGGAATCACCCTACGGAGCTAATGAAACTATCAAATTTCCATTCTGAGGCCGTCTTCACATTGTTCCGACTATGGCCAACTTTCCAACACTTAAGCTCTTATTTAGGGACTTAATGTCCCAAAACTTTCCGAAACTCAAAACCGAACATCCCGGCAAAATCTAAAAAGCATAAATAAACTCAGGGAATGTAGTTAATAGGGGATCAGAACATTAATTCTTAAGACGACCAGCTGAGTCGTCACATCCTCCTACACTTAAACATTCGTTCGTCCTCGAACGAGCATAGAGACATACCTAAAGTAGTGAAAAGATGAGGTTAATGGCTGCGCATATCCTGCTCGGTCTCCCAGGTCACCTCCTCGACCGGCTGACCCCGCCATTGAACCTTCACTAATGCAATGTTCTTTGACCTCAGCTTTCTGACCTGCCTGTCCAATATTGCCAATGGCTCCTCAACATAGGATAGATCCTTGTCCAACTGGACTGAATTGAAATCCAACACGTGCGACAGATCACTGTGATACCTCCGGAGCATCGAAACATGAAATAGCGGGTGAACTCCTGCCAAGCTGGGAGGTAAGGCAATTTCATAAGCAACCTCCCCAACACGCCTCAATATCTCAAAAGGGCCAATAAACCTCGGAATCAACTTACTTTTCCTCCTAAATCTCATAAAGCTCTTTATAGGCGAAACCCGAAGCAGAACTCGCTCTCCAACCATATAGGAAACATCACGAACCTTCCGATCCGTGTAACTCTTCTGTCTAGATGGGTTGTATGGAGTCTATCCTGAATCACCTTAACCTTCTCCAAAGCATCCTGAACCAAGTATGTGCCCAATTATCTGGCCTCACATGGCTTAAACCAACCCACTAGGGATCTACACCGCCTCCCATATAAAGCCTCACACGGTACATCTGAATGCTGGACTGATAACTGCTGTTATAAGCAAACTCCGCCAATGGCAAGAACTGATCCCAAGGCCCTTCAAACTCAATCACACATGCACGGAGCATATCCTCAAGAATATGAATAGTGCGCTCGGACTGTCCGTCCGTCTGAGGGTGAAATGTTGTGCTCAACTCTACCCGGGTAGCCAACTCATGTTGAATGGCCCTCCAGAACCGTGATGTAAATTGAGTACCCCTATCTGAGATGATGGACACTGGAATACCATGCATACAAATAATCTCCCGGATATACATCTCCGCAAACTGCTCCAAAGAATAAGTAGTACACACAGGAATAAAATGAGCGGACTTGGTCTGTCGATCCACAATCACCCAAATAGTATCGAACTTTCTCAAAGTCTGTGGGAGCCCAACTACAAAGTTCATGGTAATCCGCTCCGACTTCCATTTCGAAATCTCTATCTGCTGAAGCAACCCACTCGGTCTCTGGTGCTCATACCTCACCTGATGACAGTTGAGACACCGAGCTACGAATCCAACTATATCTTTCTTCATCCGCCTCCACCAATAGTGCTGCCTCAAATCCTAATACATTTTCGTAGCACCCAGATGGATGGAATACCGCGAACTATGGGCCTCCTCCTGAATCAACTCTCGAAGCCCATCAATATTGGGTACACAAATCCGACCCTGCATCCTAAATACCCCATTATCACCAATAGTCACATCTCTGGCATCATCGTGCTGAAACTTGTCCTTGAGGACAAGAAAATGAGGGTCATCATACTGCCGCTCCCTAATACAATCAAATAAAGAAGACCGAGAAACCACGCAAGCTAGAACCTGACTGGGCTCCGAAAGATCTATCTCACAAACTGGCTGGCTAAGGCCTGAACATCCATCGCCATAGGCCTCTCCGATGCTGGTAAATATGCCAACTGCCCAAACTCTCCGCCCGATGACTCAAGGCATCAACAACTATATGGGCCTTGCCCAGGTGAAACAAAAGAGTGATGTCATAATCCTTCAGCAACTCCAACCACTTCCTTTGGTGCAAATTTAGATCCTTTTGCTTTAATGGCGCCAAATCTTCAGGGCGTGAACAATGGCAGCTAACTCAAGGTCGTGAACAGGGTAGTTCTTTTCATGAATCTTCAACTGTCTAGATGCGTAGGCAATCACCCTACCGTCCTGCAACAACAGCACTCTGAGGCCAATCCTCGAGGCATCAAAATAGACCGTATAAGACCCCGAACCTATAGGAAATATAAAAACTAGGACTGTGGTCAAAGCTGTCTTGAGCTTTTGGAAGCTCGACTCACAATCCTTTGTCCACTGAAATGGAGAACCCTTCTGGGTTAACCTGGTCATAGGGGCCGTAATCGATGAAATCCATCCACAAAACGACAGTAGTAACCCACCAAACCAAGGAAACTAGGGATATCTGTAGCCGAGGATGGTCTGGGCCAACTCTGCACAGCCTCTATCTTCTTCGAATCCACCTGAATACCCTAACTCGATACTGCGTGGCCTGAGAATGCCACTGAATCCAACCAAAACTCACATTTCGAGAATTTAGCATATAACTTCTTCTCTCTCAGAGTTTGAAGCACAATCCTAAGGTGCTGCTCATGACCTTTCCGACTCCAGGAATACACCAGAATGTCATCAATAAAGACAATGATGAACGAGTCAAGATATGGCGGGATGACACTATGCATCAAATGCATAAAGGCTGCTGGGGCATTGGTCAGCCCAAATGACATAACAAGGAACTCGTAATGACCATACCGAGTCCTGAAAGCAGTCTACGGGATATCTGGCTCCCGAATATTCAACTGATGTTAACCTGAGTGTAAATCAATCTTAGAAAACACTTGTGCGCCCTGAAGCTGGTCAAACAAATCATCAATTCGAGGTAAAGGATAACGGTTCTTCACTGTCACTTTGTTCAACTGGCGATAATCAATACAAATACGCATAGAACTATCCTTTTTATTCACAAACAAGATAGGAGCACCCCAAGGTGTTACACTGGGCCGAATAAAACCCTTATTAAGCAATTTTTGTAACTGATACTTTAACTCCTTCAACTCAGGAGGAGCCATATGATACGGAGGAATAGAAATAGGCTGAGTGCACGGCAACAGATCAACGCCAAAATCAATATCTCTATCAGGCGACATTCCTGGGAGATCAGCTGGAAACGCATTGGGAAAATCCCGTACTACTAGAACTGAATCAACTGAAGGGGTATCAATACTGACATCTCTCACATAAGCTAAGTATGCGACACACCCCTTCTCAACCATATGTTGAGCTTTAAGAAAAGAAATAACTCTACTTGGAGAGTGATCTAAAGTACCCCTCCACTCAACACACGGTATACATGGCATAGCCAGCGTCACTGTTTTGGCGTGACAATCAAGAATAGCATAATGGGGGCGACAACCAGTCCATGCCAAAGATAATGTCAAAATCTACCATGCTGAGCAACAATAAATCGGCTCTGGTCTCAAAACCACTAAGAGCAACCAAACACGACCGATAAATTCGGTCCACGATAAGAGAATCTCCCACAGGAGTAGAAACATAAACATGGGAACTCAAAGAATCCCGAGATACACCTAAATGCAAAGAAAAATGAGAAGACACATAAGAATAAGTGGAGCTTGGATCGAATAGAACCGATGCATCTATGTGACAAACCAGTATAATACTTGTACAGCCTCGGTATGGGTAGGAAGGGCATAGTATCTGGCCTGGCCTCCCCCTCTAGGGCGACCTTTACCTCCCTAACCTCCACCTATAGCTGGCTAAGTAGGTGGGGTAGCAATTGGAGCGGTAACTATACCATGAGAACTCTACGGGGCACGCTGTGGCTGAGAAGTCTGTGGACGTGCACCCCTCCCAAGTTAGGGGAAATCCCTCACCATATGGCATGTGTCGCCACACTCAAAAAAAGCTCTGGGAGGACATGGTGGCTATGAATGGCTAGGGCCAGGTCTGCTGGACTGACCTCTGAAAGCACCCCGCGCAGAAGGCGTGCTACATACCGGTGGTGCATAATAAGGCTCCTGAGGCCTAGGAGGAGTTGGAGAACTACTGGCTGCTGGAAGAGCTGAATGAACATGGTGACTCATATAACCCCTACCATGATGACCTGCAGCTAGGGTACGGGCACCAGAATAATGGCCCGACTCTCGAGACCTCTTGGCTTCCCTTTCCTCTCTCTCTTTCTAGCATGCATACCCTCAATCCTTCTAGCAATGCTCACTATTTGCTGATAAGAAATGTCCATCTCCCGCTCACGAGCCATGCTAGACCTGATGCTGGGAATAAAGCCCTCAATAAACTGGCGAACCCTCTCGCGGACATTGGAAACCAGGCTGGTGCATGCCTATCCAAACTAGTGTAATGGACAACATACTCTGAGATAGTCATAGTACCCTAGCGCAAATGCTCAAACTCTACGCGCGATGCATCCCAGAGGCTTTGAGGAACATACTCTATCAGGAATAGATCTAAAAGCTAAGTCCAAGTCAGTGAAGCAGCCTCATCTGGACTGTCTAACTCATAGGTGCGCCACCACTCATAGGCGGCTCCTTGAAGCTGGAAGGTAGTGAAAGAAACCCCACTCGATCCTGAGATACCCATGGTACGGAGAATGCGGTAACACTCATCAAGAAATCCCGGAGCATCCTCCGATACTAGACCACTAAATACAAGGGGCTTGTACTTTTTGAACCTTTCAAGACTCAACTGCTCATCCTCAGAAGCCGCTGCCCTGTCCTCGGGCTGAATTGGCACTACAGGTGGCACATGAATAATCTAAGGGACATGCTCAACATGCAGTCGCTGCTCAGGAGTGCGGGCGGTGGGAGTCTGTGCTCCTCCCCCGGCCTGAGACGTAGCTACAGCAAAGGGAAGCAACCCTGCTTGATCCAGAGTGGTGTACATGCTCATGAACTATGCTAGAGTCTTTTGAAGAGTTGGAGTAGTAGTAGCGATAGGCATATCAGGTGCCTAGACTCCGGCTAGATCTGCTGGTGGTACCTCGGTGGCAGCTCGTGCAGGTGCTCTAGCTGCACCACGTGCGCGTCCTCGGCATCTACCTATACACCGACCCCGACCTCTGACGGCTGCAGTAGGGGGTGCGGGTGCCTGATCATCTTGAGTAGCACGTGTCCTCACCATCTGTGAGAGAATAGAACACAAAAGTTTAGAATTGTGATGTCAAAATATCGCACAACAAGGAAATCAAATGAAGTGGACTTTTCCTAACAGTTACATAGCCTCTCGTAGATAAGTACAAATGTCTCCATACCGATCAGCGAGACTCTAATAAATCGTCTTGTGATCCATGATTTCTATGAACCTAGAGCTTTGATACCAACTTGTCATGATCCCAGTTGCCCTCCATGAACTGTCGTGACGGCACCTAGTCTCTACGACTAGGTAAGCGTAACAAATGCAGAATATAAATGAAACTTGCGGATGAAAATAACCAAA
Organism: Nicotiana tabacum; assembly: GCF_000715075.1. Taxonomy (NCBI): domain Eukaryota; kingdom Viridiplantae; phylum Streptophyta; class Magnoliopsida; order Solanales; family Solanaceae; genus Nicotiana; species Nicotiana tabacum. The sequence goes on along the minus strand of NC_134087.1, from coordinate 34,484,791 downwards.
ACCAAAAGTAACTGAATGGAACAATAGTTATAATATCGCTCGGCATATACAACACAACATTCTCCAAACCAAGTACACTATCCCAAAACTCGAAAACTCACGGAAACACAAGCCTTTGGAATATCTAACAGTCTAACTCCAGAATATCTAACAAGAAAGAAAAATACAGAAGGGCAATGTTTGACAGCTAGAGTAGAAAGGGACTTCTTGGTCTGTGGACGCAGCAGATGTACCTTGAAGTCTCTAGAGCAGTCGCCTTCTTCAAGGATGGTAGGCCTGAGTAGCAGTACCTAGATCTGCACATGAAAAACATGCGCAGAAGAGGCATGAGTACACCACAACGGTACTCAGTAAGTGCCAAGCCTAACCTCGGTTGGGTAGTGATGAGGAAGGTCAGGGCCCTACTGAGGTTAAATAAAATATAAAGATCAACAGTATAGAACGGAATAGTATAAATAAGTACAACAGTAAAATAACTAGGATGTACAGGACAACAACAACTATACAGAAACAAGGTAAACATGGATAGGAAATACAGCTCATCACCAATAATAACAATCGAGGATCTCCCAGGATACCGTCCTATAGTCCCATCTGTACATACCCAGTGGATTTCTCGGGATCTTGTCCCGTAGTCCAACTCATAGTGCGCGAGGATCTACCAGAATCCTATTCCGTAGTCCCAATTGTAAACATCAAGTACTTGGGGAATCTACCCGGGTGTATTCCCATAGTTCCATATAACTATGCAGCGGGATCTACCGGGAATCTAACCCGTAGTCCCAAATTAAATGTGCATGAGGATCTACAAGGAATCTAACCCGTAGTCCCAAAGAAAACAAACAAGGGGGAGCTACCGGAATCCCATATCAGTAGTCCCAAAATAAATACACAGCAGCAGCAGCAGGAAGATATATAGAAATGATAAAATTTCATATTAAGGCAATAAGTGATTCTAGTCTAGCATGATGCATAGAATTCAAGTAAGTCAGGTTGAACAATTAAAGCAATTAAGTCACTTAGACATGCTTTCCTAAGCTAATATCAGGCTTAATAGTGCGAGTAATAGAAACAGGAAAGGAAACATAATAGTAATTACTTAAAGAAAATCGGATTTCCAACAATTACCACAAGTACACACTCGTCACCTCATGTACAAGGCATTTCAATCACCAAATATACCAATCCTAAGGGGAAGGTCCCCACACAAGGTTAGACAAGCCACTTACCTCAAACCGGCTAAAAAATCAATTCGAAACCACGCTCTTGCCACGAGTACTCGACTCCAAATGGCCCAAATCTATTCAATTCAATTTCATAATATAAATAACACTTCAAGTAACTGATTCTAGAATTAAATTCTAAGCTAATATGCATAATTAGTTAAAATTACCAAAATGCCCCTTGGGCCATGTCTCGGAATCGGGTGAAATTTACATTTTCAGAAACCTCGTACTCTCACGAGTATATACATAGCAAGAACACTAAAATTGGAGTCCAAATGACCCCTCAAATCCTCATTTAAAGGTCTCTTAAACTCAAGCCCTAATTAAGCATTTTTCCCAAATTTCTCACCACTAATTAGGTCTTTAATCACATAAAAACGAGTTATGAAGTCAAGGATGTCACCTCCAAGCGATTCCCCTTTGTTTTCCTCAAAAATCTCTCTCAAAAGCTTCAAACCAGATGAAAATGGTGAATGAATAGCTCAAAATCGCAAAAACAACTATTTATATGTTTTGCCCAGCGATTCTCGCATTTGTGGCCCTGGGACCGCATCTGCAGTCTCGCTTCTGCAGAAACTATGTTGCATCTACGACTTTCATTTAAATGCCAGCTTCCGCATCTGCAGAACTCTAACCGCAGGAGCGGTTGCGCTTCTATGAACATTTCACCGCATCTGCGGTTCCTGAGGAATTCCCAAATTCCGCTTTTGTGGTCTCTACGCCGCTTCTACGGCTCTGCATCTACGGTCCCCAAATTGCAAATGCAAAAATACAAGAAGCAGCAAAAATACAGCAGCTGCAACATGTTCCTCAATTTCTCGTTACGAAATCACCCCGAGGCCCCCGGGACCTCAACCAAAAGCACAAACATCAGCTAATACCTTATTCAAACTTGTACCAATCCTTAAAACACTTAAAACAACATCAAAACCTCGAATTAACCAAGGATTTAAGCCTAAGAAATCCAAATTTCCTCATATCAAAATCTCACTATCGAACAGAAAACTTCAAAAATTCAACTTTTGGCGTATCAACCCTAAATTAGCTACGGACCTCCAAAACACAATCTGAACATGCTCCTAACCCCGGAATCACCTAACAGAGCTAACGAAACCATCAAATTTCCATTCTGAGGCCGTCTTCATACTGTTCTGACTACAACCAACTTTCCAACACTTAAGCTCTCATTTAGGGATTAAGTGTCCCAAAACTCTCTGAAACTCAAAAACGAACATCCCAACAAATCAACATAGCAGAAATAAACTCGAGGAATGCAGTTAATAGGGGATCAGGGCATTAATTCTTAAAACGACCGGCCGAGTTGTCACACGGAGGGTCCGTAGGAAAATATGGGACTTGGGCGTATGCCCGAAATCGAATTCCGAGGTCCTAAGCCCGAGAAATAAATTTTTGAAAGAAATTGTTTTGCTGAATTAATTATGAAGTAAAGTAAAGAATTTATGTTTGAAACCATTAGTATCGGGCCCGTATTTTGATTCCGGAGCTCGGTACAAGTTTTATATATGATTTGAGTCAAACCTGTGAAATTTGGTAAGAAACAGACTTTAAATGACTTGAATTAGACCTTATTTGGGAAAATTAGAAAATTTGATGTTCTTAAGAAATTTCATGATTTTGATACTAAATACATAGTTGTTGATGTTATTTGAGTGATTTGAATGCACGGGCAAGTCCGTATGATATTTTTAGGTTGGTGTGCATGGTTGGTTTGGAGCCCCGAAGGCTCGGGTGAGTTTTGGATAGGCCATGGAGTGGAATTTTGACATAGGATGTTGCAGATTTTGAACTGGTGTATTGCAGGCCTGCAGGCTTTGCATTTGCAAAGCCTGGCTCGGAAATGCGAGATCACATTTACGAAGGCTATGTCGCAAATGCGAATTAGCCCAGGCCAGCACTATCTCGCAAATGTGATCCCCCCAGCTACTTCCTTAATTGCAAATGCGACTCCTGTATCGCAAATGCGATTTCGCATTTGCGATTGGTCTATTGCAAATGCGAAGAAGACCGGAAAATTTACTTGGTCGCAAATGCGACATTGTGTTCACAAATGCGAAAGCCTCAGAATCCTAAAGGGTTCGCAATTGCGAACCCTGGTTACAATTGCGATATCAAAGACCTGTAAATTCACACTTAGACGGATTTTCAACCATTTTTCACATCTTCTCAAAACATAAAATCTCTTGGGCGATTTTCCAAAGAAAACTTCTTCTCTAATTCAATTGTAAGTCAATTGTAACTCGTTTTATTCAATCATTAACATCTTTTCACATGATTTCAACTCAAAATCAATGATTTTCATGGGGGAAATTGGGTGTTTTAGGTAGAACCTAGGTTTTTCAAAAATTGGGGATTTGGACCTCGATTTGAGGCCCGATTTCAAAACAAATTATATATTTGGGTTCGTGGGGAATGGGTAATCAGGATTTGGTTCGAACCTCAGATTTTGACCATGTGGGATCGGGTGCGATTTTTGACTTTTTCGGTAAAATTTTAGAAAACTCATTTTCATGCATTAGGATTGATTCATTTAGCATTTATTGATGTAATTAAGTAACTTATGGCTAGATACGAGCGAATTGGTGGTAGAATCACGAGGTAAAGCGATAGTAGAGGCTTGAATTGTGTTCGTGGCATCGAAGTAAGTGTTTGGTCTAACCTTAGCTTAAGGGATTAGGAGTCATGTCTTATTTGCTATGTGTTAATTATGGAGCACGATGTATAGGCATGGTGACGAGTATCTATATGTCGGTGTCAAGCATGCCCCTGAGTCTTGTATTGTAATTGTTATGAATCCATTGTGGTGCGCTTCATATGAGGATTATCATTATTGTTCCCTTGCCGGGATGTTATTATCATTATTATTCCCTTGTCGGGATGTTATTGTTCCCTTGCCGGGATGTTTTTCTGGAGATTACTCTTCCCTTGCCAGGATGTTGTTGAAATATTATTGTTCCCTTGCCGAGATTCTTTTGTGATTGTTGTTGATTTGTAAATGGGATAGGGTGGCACGCCGCCATGGAAATATATGAAATGGGAGCGGGTTGCACGCCTGCAACGAGATATATGAAATGGGAGGGGGTTGCACGCATGCAACGAGATATATGAAATGGGAGTGGGTTGCACGCCTGCAACGAGATATATGAAATGGGAGCGGGTTGCACGCCTGCAACGAGATATATGAAATGGGAGCGAGTTGCACTCCTACAACAAGATATATGAAATGGGATCAAGTTGCACGCCTGCAACAAGATATATGAAATGGGAGCAGGTTGCACGCCTGCAACAAGGTATATGAAATGGGATTGGGTTGCACGCCTGCAACGAGATATATGAAATGGGATCGGGTTGCACGCCTGCAGCAAGATGTGAAATGAAAGCGAATTCTACATTTTTTTTCTTATCCTTGTTAGTAATTGGATTTTGGTTTCATTATATTCTCTTGATATTCTGTTGTTATCTCTTATTCCCCGAAGCATGTTTCCCCTGCCCAATTTTAATTGTAATTATCTGCTTCTATTTTCGTTATATATGATATAACTGCACAGATTTATTTGGTAGTCTGGTCCTAGCCTCATCACTATTTCGTCGAGGTTAGGCTAGGCACTTACAAGAACATGGGGTCGGTTGTGCTGATACTACACTCTGCACTGTGTGCAGAAACTGATATCGGAGCGCTTGGACCACAGTGAGAATGCTGCCTTCAGTCCAGCAGGTTACCCGAGGTAGTCCTGCAGGCATCCGCTGGCCTTGGCATCACCTCCTACCTTTCCTTTATCCGGTTTCCTTTACTTATTTCAGAAATAGTGTATCTTTATCTTTTAGACTTTGTATGTATTATTCTTAGACCGTCTGTGAAACTGACACCAAATTATGGGTAGAGATGTATTTAGACTTTCGTAGTTTGTATTAAGATAAATTATCAGATTTTGTCTTCAGCTTAATTATTTCCGCTATTTGCATGATATCTACTCATCACTAATAATGGTTTAAAACTAGAAAAGGTTAAGTAATTAGAATAATTTGGCTTGCCGAGCTTTCACCAGTAGGCGCCATCACGACTCTTGAGGGTGGAAAATCCGGGTCATGACAAGTTGGTATCAGAGCTCTAGGTTATATGGGTTTCACAGTTCACAGACAAGCTTCACATTTATTCCTTCCTATCGTGCGGTTTGGTTTCTTAATGCTAATTGAATTTCTACTCTGTTCTTTCGCAGATGGCGAGAACAAGTGCTTCCTCATCCACTGACCAGCAGCCCGAGCCCCTAGCAGCAGCTCCCACGAGGGGTAGAGGGCGAGGCCGAAGTAGGGGCAGAGCTTAGCCCAAAGTAGCAGCACCAGTGGCGGAGCCTCAGGTTGACTTTGATGATGAGGTTCCTACCTCGGCAGTTCCGGTGGGCCCAGCTCAGGTCCTAGAGGGGTTTATTGCTACCCCAGTACTCTAGGATGCTTTGGTCCATCTAATGGGCCTTATGGATAGTGTCACCCGGGCAGGCTTGCTTCCTATAGAACCAGCCGTCTCTCAGGCTGGAGGAGGAACCCAGACTCCTACTACTCGCACTACGGAGCAGGTAGCTTCCCAGTTTCAGACTCCAGCAGTTCAACAGCTTGGAGCAGTTCAGCCGGGTGTGGTAGCTCAGACCGGTGATGGAGCAGCTATGTCTACCGATGCTTTGTGGAGATTGGATAGGTTCACCAAACTCTTCACTACTGCTTTCAGCGATGCGTCTTCTGAGGATCCCCAGGATTATCTAGACAGCTGTTTTGAGGTTCTGAGGAACATGGGGATAGTAGAGACCAATAGGGTTGATTTTGCTCCTTTTCGCTCGTCTGGATCTGCCAAGACTTGGTGGAGAGATTATTGCTTGGCTAGACCAGTCGGATCACCAGTTTTGACTTGGGAGCAATTTACTTAGCTATTTCTGGAGAAGTTTCTCCCTATTACTCAGAGAGAGGCCTATCGGAGGCAATTTGAGCATCTCTAGTAGGGTTCTATGATTGTTACTCAGTATAAGACCAGATTCATCGACTTGGCTCGTCATGCTCTTATCATACTTCCCACCTAGAGAGAGAGGGTGAGGAGGTTCATTGAGGTACTTATCCAACCTATTCGACTTCATATGGACAAGGACACTAGGAGTGAGATTTCTTTCCAGGAGGCAGCCAATGTGGCCAAGAGAGTTGAGATGGTTCTACCGCAGGGAGGGGGTCAGGGGTCTGACAAGAGGCCTCGTCATTCCGGCCGATTTAATGGTACCTCGTCTGGAGGCCATCATCCTAGGCCTTTTTAGTCAGCTCTTCAAGTTTCTCACGGTGCTTCAGGTGGTCGTGGTTCTTATATGCAGTATTCTGATCAGTAGCCCTATAGTGCACCACCAGCTCCTATCAGTGCACACCCGCTTCAGAGTTTTCAGGGTCTTCAGCCCCAGCAGCCGAGGGCTTATTTTACTTGTGGCGACACGAGGAAAATTTCTAGATATTGCCCTCGAGCACTGGGCAGTTCTCAGCAGGGTTTCCGTGCTATGGTTTAGGCACCAGGTGATTCACAGCCCACCCAGCCAGCTAGAGGTGGGGGTAGAGCTGCTAGAGGTGGAGGTAGAGGTATTAGAGGTCGAGCTCAGGCTGCTAGAGGTGGAGGCTAGCTAGCAGCAGGCCGTCCTAGAGATGTAGTTCAGGGTGGTGGGGCCCAGCCCCGATGTTATGCTCTTCCATCCAAGCCCGAGGCTGAGGCTTCCGATGTAGTTATCACAGGTACTATTCTGGTTTGTAGCAGAGATGCTTCAGTTTTATTTGATCCAGGATCTACATACTCCTATGTGTCATCTTATTTTGTAGTGTATTTGGTCATGCCTAGTGATTCTTTGAGTGCTACTGTTTATGTGTCTATACCGGTGAGTGATTCTATTGTGGTAGATCGAGTCCATTGTTCATGTATAATCGTGATTCGGGGTCTTGAGACTCCTATAGATTTGCTTCTTCTGGACATGGTTGATTTTGATGTCATATTAGGGAAGGACTGGTTATCACCTTACCAAGCTATCTTGGACTATCATACCAAGACTGTGACCTTAGCCTTGCTGGGTTTGCCTCATTTAGAGTGGAGAGGGACTCCTAGTCATTCCACCCGTAGTGTTATTTCTTACATGAAGGCTCGACGTATGGTCGAGAAGGGGTGTTTAGCCTATTGGACCTATGTTCGTAATTCTAAGGCTGAGGTCCCTTCTATTGATTCCGTGCCCGTTGTTCGTGAGTTTCCTGAGGTATTCCCTTCAGACCTGCCGGGTATGCCACCCGACAGGGATATTGACTTTTGCATTGATTTGGCTCCGGGCACTCGGCTTATTTCTATCCCGCCATATCATATGACCCTGCCTGAGTTAAAAGAGTTGAATGAGCAGTTGCAAGACTTGCTTGAGAAAGGCTTCATTAGACCTAGTGTCTTACCTTGGGGTGCGCCGGTGTTGTTTGTTAAGAAGAAGGACGGATCGATAAGAATGTGTATTGATTACCGGCAGTTGAAGAATGTTACAATCAAGAATAAGTACCCATTGCCGAGGATTGATGATTTGTTTGATCAGCTTCAGGGTGCCAAGGTATTTTCAAAGATTGACTTGAGATATTGTTACCATCAGTTGAGGATTAGGGCATATGATGTCCCTAAGACAGCTTTCCGCACTCAATACGGGCATCATGAGTTCTTGGTGATGTCATTTGGGTTGACAAATGGCCCAACAGCTTTTATGGATCTAATGAACTGAGTGTTCAGGCCTTACTTGGATTGGATCGTGATAGTCTTCATTGATGATACTTTGATATATTCCCACAGTCGGGAGGAGCATGAGCAACATCTTAGAGTGGTTCTTTAGACTTTTAGGGACAGTCAGTTGTACGCCAAGTTCAAAATGTGAGTTCTGGTTAAGTTCAGTTGCCTTCCTGGGTCATGTTGTTTCAGTAGAGGGTATTCAGGTTGATCCGAAAAAGATTGAGGCAGTCAAGAACTGGCCTAGACCAGCATCAGCAATAGAGATCCAGAGTTTCTTGGGATTGACAGGCTACAATTGTCAGTTTGTGGAGGGGTTTTCATCTATCGCAGCCTCGATGACCAGGTTGACCCAGAAGGGTGCCCAGTTCAGATGGTCGGACGAGTGTGAGACAAGCTTTCAGAAGCTCAACACAGCTCTGAATATGGCACCAGTGTTGGGTTTGCCCACAGGTTCAGGGCCTTATACAGTTTATTGTGATGCATCTCGTATTGGACTTGGTGCGGTGTTGATGTAGGATGGCAAGGTCATTGCCTATACTTTACGGAAGTTGAAGATTTATGAGAATAACTATCTGGTTCATGATTTGGAGTTGGCAGCCATTGTTCACGCATTGAATATTTGGAAGCATTATCTGTATGGCATGACATGTGAGGTGTTCACGGATCACAAGAGTCTACAGTATTTGTTCAAGCAGAAGGAGCTAAATTTGAGGCAGAGAAGGTGGTTGGAGCTATAAAAGGACTATGATATCACCATCTTATATCATCCAGGAAAGGCCAATGTGGTGGCCGATGCTTTGAGTAGGAAATCAACCAGTATGGGCAGTCTTGCTTATATTCCAGTCGGTGAGAGGCCACTTGCTTTGGATGTTCAGTCTTTGTCCAATCAGTTCGTGACGTTGGATCTTTCTAAGCCCAGCCGTGTGTTAGCTTGCACAGTTGCTCGTTCTTCTTTATTGGAGCGTATCCAAGATCGGCAGTATGATGATCCTCATTTGTGTATCCTCAGGCACGGTGCAACACGGAGGTGCCAAGCAGGTTACCTTAGGAGATGATGGAGTTTTGAGGTTGCAGGGTCGAGTTTATGTGCCTAATGTGGATGGGCTTCGAGAGTTGATTTTAGAGGAGGCCCATAATTCCCGGTACTCTATTCATCCGGGCGCCACTAAGATGTATTAGGATTTGCGGCAGTATTATTGGTGGAGGCGAATAAAGAAGGATATCATTGTGTATGTGGCTCGGTGTTTAAATTGTCAGCAGGTTAAGTACGATCACCAGAGACCTGGTGGTTTGTTTCAGAGAATTGAGCTTCTCGAGTGGAAGTGGGAGCGGATCACTATGAATTTCATTGTTGGACTCCCACAGACTCGAAGGAAGTGCGATGCAGTGTGGGTTATTGTGGATAGGCTGACCAAGTCAGCATATTTCATTCCTGTGTCAGTCTCCTATTCATCCGAGAGGTTAGCTGAGATCTATATTCGGGAGATTGTTCGTCTTCATGGTATGCCCGTGTCTATCATTTCAGACCGAGGCACGTAGTTTACCTTACATTTCTGGAGGGCAGTTCGGCGAGAGTTGGGCACACAGGTTGAGTAGAGCACAACGTTTCATCCTTAGACGGACGGGTAGTCCGAGCGGACTATTCAGATTTTCGAGGATATGCTCCGAACTTGTGTCATTGACTTTGGAGGCTCGTGGGATCATTTTTTGCCTTTAGCAGAGTTTGCCTACAACAACAACTACCAGTTGAGTATTCAGATGGCTCCATATGAGGCTTTGTATGGTAGGCAATGTCGGTCATCGGTTGGATGTTTTAAGCCCGAAGAGGCTCGGTTGTTGGGTACAGATCTAGTTTAGGATGCATTGGACAAGGTCAGGATTATTTAGGATAGGCTTCGTACAGCTCAGTCCAGGCAAAAGAGTTATGCCGACCGTAAGGTTCGTGATTTGGCTTTCATGGTCGGTGAGCGGGTACTTCTTCGAGTGTCGCCTATGAAGGGCGTGATGAGATTTGGAAAGAAGGGCAAGCTTAGCCCTAGGTTCACTGACCCGTTAGAGATTCTTGATCGAGTAAGAGAGTTAGCTTATAGACTTGCGTTGCCGCCGAGTTTATCTGTCATGCATCCAGTGTTTCATGTGTCCATGATTTGGAAGTATCGTGGTGATCCATCCCATGTGTTAGATTTTAGCACTATCCAGTTGGACAAGGACTTATCTTACGAGGAGGAGCCGGTAGCTATTCTAGACCAGCAGGTTCATCAGTTGAGATCCAAGATTTTTCCTTCTATTCGTGTTTAGTGGAAAGGTCAGCCTGCTGAGGCATCGACCTGAGAGTTCGAGTCTGATATGCGAAGCCGTTGTCCCTATCTTTTCCCCGACTCAGGTACTTCCTTCTTATGTCCGTTCGAGGATGAACGGTTGTTTTAGAGGTGGAGAATGTGATGATCCAAAAGGTCATCACATGTTTTAAATGTATTATGCATTACGAGTCTTTAAAAACCTCTTTCTGTCTCACCTTGATTTGCATGCGCAGTCCAGGCACGTAGCCGGAAAGCCAATAAGTGAAAATTTGTGAAAATGATGAATTTTGACTTTAAAATGAATTAATTTGACTTCGGTCAATATTTTGGATAAATGGACCCAGACGCGTGATTTGATGGTCCCGGAGGGTCCGTAGGAAAATATGGGACTTGGGCGTATTCCCGGAATCGAATTCCGAGGTCCCAAGCCTGAGAAATGAATTTTTGAAAGACATTGTTTTGCTGAATTAATTATGAATTAAAGAAAAGAATTTATGTTTGAAACCATTGGTATCGGGCCCATATTTTAGTTTCGAAGCCCGGTACAGGTCTAATATATGATTTGAGTCGAACCTGTGAAATTTGGTAAGAAACGGACTTGAAATGACTTGAATCGGACCTTATTTGGGAAAATTGGAAAATTTGATGTTCTTAAGAAATTTCATAATTTTGATGCTAAATTCATAGTTTTTGATGTTATTTGAGTTATTTGAATGCACGAACAAGTTTGTATGATGTTTCTAGGTTGGTGTGCATAGTTGGTTTGGAGCCCCGAGGGCTCGGGTGAGTTTTGGATAGGCCACGGAGTGGAATTTTGACTTAGGATTTTCCAGATTTTGAATTGGTGTATTGCAGGCCTGCAGGATTCGCATTTGCGAAGCCTGGATCGCAAATGCGAGATCGCATTTACGAAGGCTATGTCACAAATACGAGCTAGCCCAGGCCAGCACTATCTCGCAAATGCGAGGTTCCCATCACAAATGTGATCCCCCCCAGCTACTGCCTTAGTCGCATATGCGACTCCTGTATCACAAATGCAAAGAAGACCGGAAAATTTACTTGGTCGCATATGCGAAGGCCTCGGAATCCTAAATGGTTCGCAATTGCGAACCCTGGTCGCAATTGCGATATCAGAGTAAATTCACACTTAGACGCATTTTCAACCATTTTTCACATCTTCTCAAAACATAAACTCTCTTGGGCGATTTTCTAAAGAAAACTTCTTCTCCAAATCAATTGTAAGTCAATTTTAACTCGTTTTATTCAATCATTAACATCTTTTCACATGATTTCAACTCAAAATCAATAATTTTCATGAGGAAATTGGGTGTTTTGGGTAGAACCTAGGTTTTTCAAAAATTGGGGATTTGGACCTCGATTTGAGGTCCGATTTCAAAACAAATTATATATTTGGGTTCTTGGGGGATTGGGTAATCGGGTTTTGGTTCGAACCTCAGATTTTGACCATGTGGGCCTGGGGGCAATTTTTGACTTTTTAGGTAAAACTTTTAAAAAAACTCATTTTCATGCTTTAGGATTGATTCATTTAGCATTTATTGATGTAATTAAGTAACTTGTGGCTAGATATGAGCGAATTGGTGGTGGATTCACGAGGTAAATGATAGTAGAGGCTTGAATTGTGTTCGTGGCATTGAGGTAAGTGTTTGGTCTAACCTTAGTTTGAGGGATTAGGAGTCGTGTCTTATTTGCTACGTGTTAATTGTGGAGTACGACGTATAGCAATGGTGACAAGTATCAGTACGTCAGTGTCAAGCATGCCCGTGAGTCTGGTATTGTAATTGTTATGACTCCATTGTGGTTTACTGCACTTCATATGAGGATTATCATTATTGTTCCCTTGCCGGGATGTTATTATCAGTATTTTTCCCTTGCGAGGATGTTATTGCCATATTATTGTTCCCTTGCCGGGATGTTTGTCTTGATATTACTGTTCCCTTGCCAAGATATTGTTGAAATATTATTATTCCCTTGCCGGGATTCTTTTATGATTATTGTTTATTTGTTAATGGGATCGGGTGGCACACCGCCACGGAAATATATATAATGGGAGCGGGTTGCACGACTGCAACGAGATATTTGAAATGGGATCGGGTTGTACGCCTGCAACGAGATATATGAAATGGGATCGGGTTGTACGCCTGCAACGAGATATATGAAATGGGAGTGGGTTGCACGCCTGAAAGAAGATATATGAAATGGGATCGGGTTGCTCGCCTGCAACGAGATATATGAAATGGGATCAGGTTGCACACCTGCAACAAGATGTGAAATGAAAGCGAATTCTGCATTTGTTTTGCTTATCCTTGTTAGTAATTGGATTTTGGTTTCTTTATATTCTCTTAATATTCTGTTGTTATCTATTATTCCCCTAAGCATGTTTCCCCTGCCCAATTATAAATGTAATTATCTACTTCTATTTTCCCTGTATATGATATAACTGCACAGGTTTATTTGGTAGTCTGGTCCTAGCCTCGTCACTACTTTTCCAAGGTTAGGCTAGGCACTTACCAGCACATGGGGTTGGTTGTGCTAATACTACACTCTACACTGTGTGCAGATACTGATATCGGAGCGCTTGGACAACAGTGAGGTTGTTGCCTTCAGTCCAGCAGGCGACCCGAGGTAGTCCTACAGGCGTCCGCGGGCCTTGGCGACACCTCCTATCTTTCCTTTATTATGTTTCCTTTACATATTTCAGAAACAGTTTATCTTTTATCTTTCAGACTTTGTATGTAGTATTCTTAGACCGTCTGTGAAATTGTGACACCAAATTCTGTTGTAGAGATGTATTTAGACTTCCACATTTTGTATTAAGATAAATTATCAGATTTTGTCTTCCACTTAATTATTTCCTCTATTTGCATGATATATACTCATCACTGATAATGGTTTAAAACTGGAAAAGGTTAAGTAATTAGAATAATTTGGCTTGCCTAGCTTTTACTAGTAGGCCCCATCACGACTCCCGAGGGTGGAAAATCCAGGTCGTGACAGATATCCAAGCCCAAAAGTTGTGCCATGACATTTAAACTGTATAGGTTTGGTAATGCCCTGGAGTTTATTCCCAAGCCCTTTGTCGGGTTCATGCCCGGACTAGGCCAGTATGCTTTCTATTTTGGTACTCCACCACTTATCTTTCTCAATTGCGTTGACACGCTCAATGCGGTGATAAGTTTCTCCACCCAGCTTTCTTCTATTCTCAATAACCGGGACAGTTTGACTGGTGTAAATGGGGTTACTCCCATCTCCGTGAATGATTACCTCCTGATAGTTCCATTCGAACTTCATGTCCTGGTGTAGCGTGGAAGCCATAGCCCTAGCGACATGTATCCAAGGTCGTCCAATAGAAGATTATATGTAGCAGATATGTCTAATACTCGGAACTCAATATCAAACCAAGTCGGGCCCATCTTGTCACGACCCAAACCGATGGGCCGCGGTGGACACCCTGTACCTTACTCGACCGAGTACCAACGTAATGTATCTTTCTTATTACATCATCATATACATGTGACATACGGGCCTAATGGGTCAACATAATCCTTTATAAAGTCAAAACATAGGCCGACAAGGCCGTACAATATTTTACATGCACGACATATGTCTACAAGCCTCTAACAATACATAAATGCCATAAAGGTCGGGATAGAGTCCCGTCATACCAAACAATACACGTCTAAATCATACTAATCAAACGAGCAACTCCGAAGCAAATGGAGCGCACCAACATCTTCCGCTGAGCTGATAGCCTACTTAGAGGGCTCTCGACCTGTCTATCGGGACCTACGGGCATGAAACGCAACATCCCCAAGAAAAAGGGACGTTAGTACGAATAATGTACTGAGTATGTAAGGCACATAAATAAATACATAAGACACATGGAAGACATATAGAGTACATGACTCAACCTGTAAGTCTGAATAACTTTGTAAATCATAAATTACTTTTAACGTCATCCATATGCGTATGAATGTCATGTCATGCATAGGTACATGTTTCATAACATCATCAGCCTCTGAGGGCATCCCATGATATCATATCGGCCACTGTGGGCACACACACACACACACACACACACACACACACACACACACACACACACACACACACACACACACACACACACACACACACACACACACACACACACACATATATATATATATATATATATATATATATATATATATATATATATATATATATATATACGCGTATATAATGCCATTTGAATCATATTTACATATATACGTGTATATAACACCGTTTGAATCATATTTCAGCCATTGCGGGCAACATCATCATCATATACCAGCTGATCAAGTGGTGGTACGTATATAACGCCGTAACCTTTTTCCATATCCCATATACAAATATTTACATATATACGCGTATATAACGCCTTTTGATCATGGGTCAATGCACATGTATAAATGAGTGAAATGCATGAAAAATACATAATAATCTCGATATTCCTTCCGGATAATCTTTTCCAACTACGTATTATTCTGAGACCCATGAATAGAAGATAATAATAATTCTCATGGGGAATCAAGAATATAGACACCCCTACTATTTCTATGAATAGAGTAATTTATAGAAACTATGTATTTGCTCGTTTCTTTAGTATAATTTGGACCATGCCAAAAGAAAGAAGGGAGAGCCTTAACATACCTATTCAACGTTCTCGGCTTCAAAACCAAGAACATATTTGTGGATAAGAGGTTGGACGAATTGATCTAATTCAATTCTCTTGGTTTCAATGCCAAAATAATGAAAATGAAGCCAAAAAAAGCTAAAGGTAGATTCTGCTCTAGCATTTTTGAACAAGGATGGAAATGGATTTAATCTATTTGAACTTTGAAATTTTCACTTGAATTGGCAAGAATTTTGGACGAAATAATCTTCCTCATTATCCTTGGTTTCAATACCAAAGTAATGAAGTTTGAAATGGAGCCAAGATACTAAATGGAGCATATGACATAATTTGGATAAGATTAAGACTTAGTCTTTGAAATGAAAATGCTTATCTTATTTGATTTTGATAAAGCCTACCAAGTCTTGGTAAGACTTTAATTTTAAATCTTGACACATGCAAAGCATGACTCATCTTATACAAAAGGAGGGGATGCCATGTTCCCCCTTGGGAAATTGATTAAATTTGTGTCCGCTTATTAGTTAACTGGGTAATGTTTTGTTACTCGGTAACTAAACAATTACCCGCATAATTTAAAAATTTTCTCAACTCACTTAAAATGTTACTCACTTTTCACATACCTTATACCCCTTACTATCATGGCCATGAGGGTACATTGTATGGTATTAGCCCATAAATATCGGGTATTATAGCATGGGTCGTATTTTATCCCAAAATGCCAAACTTCGACAAAATTCGTTTTCTTCGATTTGCTTACCCTCACTTCACTAATTTACTCGTCACTTGTTTGAAATAGCATAATACTTATAATTTCCAAATAATCTTGTCCTTGAATTGATGTCAATTATCTTACGACAAATTCAACGTATATTAATGCAAGGCGTAACATTGTCGTAATTTAATACTGCAAGGCATAACATCATTGTAATATTGCAGGGCGTAACACATCTACAGACAAAGGTTAATTTCCAAAATTGTGGCCCTTTGAGACCTATCAAATGCCTTCACATTCATACTTCTTGCTCGTATCTCATGGAAATCTTTACCCAACCTTTTCAGAGTAGTCAATGGATAAATGTTGAAGCTTGAACCCCCATCTATTAAGACTCTGACGATGAATTTGTCCTTAAACTGTACTGTGATGTGTAGTGCCCTATTGTGACTTAATCCTACAGGTGGTAGTTCATCCTCGTGAAAGGTGATCATGTGGCTTTCCATTACTTTCCCTACCATGTTGGCCATCTCTCCACTGGTGATGTTGTTAGGCACATAAGCTTCATTCAACACCTTCATCAGAGCATTCCTATGCGCCTCAGAATTTTGCAGTAGCAGCAAGATGGATATCTGGGTGGAAGTCTTGTTCAGATGATCATTCTCTAGCATGTACTTTCCTCCAGAGATCATCTGGACATCATCTGGACCAGTTTCAATAACGGGTTGTTTGGTAGCAACCTCCTTTCTCGTTCCTCCCAAATTTTTAGGTGTATAGATCCTTCCAGTTTTAGTCATCCCATGTACAGCACCAGATTCTTCTATCTTTTCTTTTCCCTTTCTCCTAGCTTCAGCAACATAATCATAGGTTATGGTTGGACTTAAAAAGAAGTGTGGGTGCTACCGTCCCAATGAAGGGTGTGGGTATTTCTACTTCAAATGGAGTCAGTGCAGTTGTAGGTGATGTTACTTCAACTTCAAACGGGACTGATGCAGCTACTTTAACTTCGACTGGTGGTTGTATCTGTACCACAATAGGTGTGAGTGTGACTGCAGGTTTAGGTTCATCACATTCCCGAATAAGCCTAATCGACTCCTCAGGATCCCATTCTTCATCAGTTTTTATCACATTTACTCCTTCACCTCTATGATCATGGAGGGGATTGTTGCGGACATTTGGTGAGGCTTCCTTTGCTTGTATGAATTTGGTATCAATCAGCGTTTGAATATTGTCTTTCAGAGTACGACATTCATCGATAGTATGTCATTTCATGCCAGAATGGTATGCACAGGTTTTGTTTTGGTTGACCCACTGGGAAGAGTTTTCCATGGCAATAGCAGGAATGGGGGTAACATATCCGGCAGACTTTAATCTTTCATATAGTTGGTCAATGGGTTCAACAATAGGGGTATATTGTCTGGGCGGCCTGCGATCAAAATTGGGTCTAGGTTTTGGATGGTTTTGACGGGTTGGAGGTGAATGGTAATAGGCTGGTTGGGTATTATAAGTGTGATAAGGGGTAGCGGGTTGAGAATATATGGGAGGTGAAGGTTGGTATGTGTGTGGAGGTGTTTGGTATGTGAGTGGAGATTTTGGGCCTTGGGCCACCATCACTGCCCCTACTTCATTCTTATTCAATATACCCCCTGACTGTAATGCTTTGTTTGTAGCCTGTAATGCCTCAATATTGGTCACCATCCCACTCTTAATCCCTTCTTCGATCCTTTCTCCGAGTTTGATGATGTCGGAAAACTTTTGATTTTTGATGACCATTAACCGTTCATAGTATTGGGATCCTAGGCCCTGACAAAGAATTTATTCATTTGCTCTTCCTCTAGTGCCGGCCTGACTTTTGTAGCTTCTAACCTCCATCGAGTAGCATACTCGTGGAAAGTCTCTGTTGGTTTCTTCTTTAGATTTTGTATGTAGAAGACATCTGGTGCATTCTCTGTATTAAACATGAATTGATCTATGAAGTCTGATGCCATGCTTACCCAATTAACCCACTTCTTGGGATTCTGACTAATATACCAAGATAGGGCATCTCCAATGAGACTGCTCATGTACAGCTTCATGTGAATCCTCTCATCTTTCCTAACTCCCACTAGCTTATCACAATATGTTCTCAAATGTACCTTCGGGTCACTTGTTCCGTCAAATATCTCAAACTTAGAAGGTTTGTAACCCTTCGGCAGTTCCATATCCGGCTGAATGCACAGATCCTAGTAATTCAGACCTTCAATTCCTTTACCTCCTTCAACACCCTGGACTCGTCTTGTGAGCTTCTTGTGATCTTCGACCATGTTCTTAATGAACAGGTCCTTCTCGGCGTATTCTGGAGCATATGAGGTTGGCTGAGTAGAGTGAGGTAGGGTTTCCACGTATATGGGATTATTTTGGTGGGTGCCAGGGGTTGGAGTGTAATGGTGATCATTAGTTGAATTTTTTGGATCGGGGATAGGTTGTGGGATATTCTAAGTATGGTAAGTGGTTTGTGGGTATTGATTAGGGAGATGTTGATGATGAGGGGGTGGGTATTGGTGGATGATTAGGATTTTGGGGAGGAGTTTCGTATTGATGGGGTGCGGGAGAATTTTGTGGATGTTGGTTTGGTGTGTTTTGAGGAGGTGCTGGGTTTGAGCATTTTGTTGGTTAATGTCTGCGACGTTTAGGGTGAGGAAGAGGTTTTCAAAGTTGCGGACCTGCTCAAGTTCTCCTTGCAACTCCAATATTTTCGGTTCCAATTGTAAGACCAAATCATTTCGGGCAGGAGAACTCCAACCGTTTGAAGTTTCAACATTCTTAGCATTGTAGACGTGTGATTTTTGACCCTTCCCGAGAATTTTCACATTTTTAGTGTGAATATTTAAGTTGGGTCTAATATAGCTATTTAGACTATTTTACTTTATTTCGTCGCAAAAGAAAAATTACAAAAATATATATGTAAATTTTAGCTTATGTATTTCTCATAAAATTGAAAAAATACAAAAAATAGTACCCTATGTTTGTACTTTATATAATTTCGAAACCTCGTCCGTAATAATCCGAGCCCACCACACATGGGGGATACGCGTGGGGAACACGGACGGAACACCACACACGGGGAACCCCACCACGCATGGGGGACACAAGTCTTGGACCCCTACACATGTGGGGTCCATATTCTTTGCACAAGCTACAAAATACACGGACTGATTTTCAAAAAAAGGGGCAGAACACTTTGACTTCATCTTCTTCTTCCTAAAGAAAACAAGGAGGAACCCTAGAAAGAAAACCCTAAGGCTTCATCTTCTTCAAGATTCCGAACGACTGAAAACCAGTCGCGATAACCAGCCCAACTCCCCTATCGTCTTCCCCACCTCCAAACCTCTCCGCGACAACCAGAAAACGACCCCTTTCATCGCCGGCAAAAACAAGTAGCTCGCCTTCTTCCTCCATTAATCCCATCCCGCCTCCTCACCCCCAGCAACGAGCCAGTAACGCCATACCAGGCGACCATCCAGTCGCCATCCTCACGTCCAAACGACTGCCTTATTGTCCACCAAATTGCCAGCAAATGACCTTACCCAACGACCCCTCACTCCGTCAACCAGCAGCGGGCAGCGCTACTGCTGCTGCTGTGTCACGTCGCCAACGACCCCTCATTCCCGGTCAAGCAGCAGCAACTGCTGCTGCATCGTCCAACCCCCTCACGTCCAAACGATCACCTGGAAATACCAGTAGCAGCCACGACCCATTCTCTGTCCGTTCGCATTCGAGCTTATGGCGCGAGCTATTCCGTTTGAGCTTTGATGATTGTTTCTATGGTTTCCCGTTTGAAGTCCGTTTGAGTGCCGACGTAAGGTTCCAGTTCGTTGGTTTTCGTTGCTTCATTTCGCCGACTATGGCTCCATTTCGGTTTGACGAATGAGTTGTAAACCCCCATCAGTGTTTATCATTAGAGGCTCGTTTCTAATCTTTGTTGGAGTTGATATCGGTTACTATCGTGTCCGAGCTTGAATACATGTTATGTTGAAGATTTTGTTTAAATCTGTCGAGTTTTAGTTTTGTGCTTATGTTACTGCTATCTCAAATCGGCATGCTAGACGAAACGTTGTGCAATAGTTTTCATGTTCGTGACTAGTTTGCCGAATTTGTAGTCGGATTGATTTAATAAGTTATATCATAATTTTGTTAGTCATTATTCTGTTGGTTGCCATACGGGTTAGTTCTAATGTAAGTTAATGTTTAATTGTAATTTGTCAAGCTTGAAACATTCTTTATTAGCCGTACATCCTACTAGCTTCCATTGTTAGATTAATGAATTAGGATTTCTTTTTTAGAGACGAACAAAGTAGAAAATTGTAGTTGGCTTAAGCTTACCCTTTTAAAATAAAAAATGAGACGAGCCTCGCCAAATAAAATGCACAAACTGCGGGGCCCTCAATAATTGGTCATAATAAATACTTAGAATTTGGGATGGACTGTTTAGTGAATTTCATTGCCTTCCCCGAAGATAACAACGCGTTTGACTCTTTAGACGCGATTTAATAAATCCTACCTTTTTAAACTCGGGTGCACATTTATGTGACCCAAATCCAAATCTCCACGGAGTCGAAATGTGTCTCTAATCACAGGTACATTGATTGTGACGTGGTTTGAGATGCATTTCCATGACGTTGCAAATTCTTTTTTTAAAAATAATGAATGAGACGAGCCTCGACAAACAAAAAATGCACAAGCTACGGGGCTCTCTAAATGTATATATTAAAATACTTAGAATTCGGGACAGGCCGTTTAGCGAATTTTACGGCCTTCCCCAAAATAACAATACGCTAGTTGCTTTAGGCGCGCCTTTAATAATTTATTTTCCTTAAACTCGGGTGCACATTTATGTGACCCAAATCCAAATCTCAACAGAGTCAAAGTGTGTCGACGACCACGGGTACATTGATTGTGACGCGGTTCGAGATACATTTTCACAATGTTGCAATTCCTTGTAAAAATAATAATGATAATTATGAAAGCGGTAACGAGTTAAAATTTGCACATAAGTTCATATTTATATAAAATCAGATAATCAAGCCGAATATGACAGTTGAGCGACCGTGCTAGAACCACAGAACTCAGGAGTGCCTAACACCTTCTCCCGGGTTAACAGAATTCCTTATCCAGATTTATGGTGCGCAGACTATAATGTGGAGTTATTCTTTTCCTCGATTCGCGATAAAACTGGTGACTTGGGACACCCTAAATCTCCCAAGTGGCGACTCTGAAATAATCAAACAAATCCCGTTTCGATTGTCCTTTATTTGGAAAAAACTCCCTACGCCCCTCGCGGGGGCGGAAAAAGGAGGTGTGACAGCTCTGGCGACTCTGCTGGGGAATATGAAACCCAGAACCACTGGTTCAGGGTTCAGAATTCGAGCTCAGATAAATTGTTGTATTTGGCTTTGTCTATTATCTGATTTTTACCTGTTGAGCCTAATGTGCTAAATGTTGCTGTTACCGCTTTGATATTGCGTGAACTGTATATAAACTGTTCCAAAACCCTTCTCTTCTCATCTTCGGGGATGTGCTCGCTGGTCGAGATTCCCTATTCTGTTAGTATCATACCTAGAAATAAGAAAGAGGTCGGACAAATTACAAAGCCGGATGATCCCGCGGGTCTCCGGTACGTAGCCCCCTCCTCGATTCGAGTTGTCCGCTCGGGTACACTGTCTAGAACGCATACCCAGGTTTGAACCTAGAATAACTCAGCTTCATGCCGGATCCCTAGTAGGAACATTTATTTGCATTATGTGCATTTGACTTAAGGGACTCAACACAGGGGTTGGGTCCGTCTAGGACAAGCAACCTGAAAATAATAGACCATCTTAAGGCATCCTATGTGCTACATGTTGTATTTATTCAAGGGTAAAAGGGTCATTTGGCGGACCAATGATAGTTGAGGACAAATGACACTCCTTATCATGCTGATCACGTTAAATAAGAAAGTTGCACGATTTTTTAGATAAGCATGCTATTATGTTAATTAAGCACATGGAGAACATTTGTGGAATTCAAGAAGTCTTGGTATTCCACATGTCCCCCACACTTCATTTTTGGGAAAAGCACATGGAGAACATTTGTGGAATCCAAGAAGTCTTGGAATCCCCTGTGTCCCCCATGCTTCATTTTTGGGAAAAGCACATGGGGACCATTTGTGGAATCCAAGAAGTCTTGAAATTCCCTATGTCCCCCACGTTTCATTTTTGGGAAAAGCACATGGGGAACATTTGTGGAATCCAAGAAGTCTTGGAATTCCCTATGTCCCCCCATGCCACATTTTTGAAAAATATAACAAAAGTAATAATAATTAGAAAAGGAGCATTGAAAATTCAAAAAGATTTTGTATGTTGTCATCATTTTCCACAAATTAGAAAATCGTGAAAAAGAGGAGAAAATAACAGTGTAGAGATATAGCTACTTATTTTTAGAAAAAAAAAACAATGTCCAAATAGTGTCGAAACTCTGCCGAAATTTTGAAAAGAAAAGAAGAAATAAGGAATGTTTTATGTTTTACGTTAGTTTGTTTGTTTGTTATGAATGAAAAATAATAGTTTGTTTGTTTGTTGTGGGAAAAAAATAGAAAATGGAAAAGGGTCTTCTCAAAAATAGTTTATTTGCCCGAACTACGCGGGTTTGATTCTCACCGGATGTGAGATACGTAGGCAACCCTCATCGGGTCCAACCCCCCTTTTGCTAAAATAGCCAAAAAAAAATATATGTCAAATTTTAATTTTGTCATAAAGAAGTCGGATGACGCTGTTTTATCAAGACATAGCCAAATGTTCCCGAAAGGGACGCCGGAAGGCTGACTTTGCATAAACAGCCACCTTTGGGTTATTTTTTAAGATTTGGTCCAGTTTACCCACACAGCCTTAAAAATCTTCGTCCCCGAGACGTTGAAAGGCCGTGTTTGCAATATTGAGTTTTCTATTTTGAAAAAACGATAAAAAGAGTCATAAATAAGTCGGGTGATGCTGTTTTGTCAAAAATAGCCGAATGTTCCCGAAAGGGACGCCGGAAGGCTGACTTTGCATAAACAGTTTCCTTTTGGGTCATGTTTAGGATTTTGGTCCAGTTGACCCACACAGCCTTAAAAATCTTCGTCCCCGAGGTGCTGAAGGGCCGTGTTTGCAACACCAGGTTTTTATTGTAATTTGAAAAGAAAAAAAACAAAGAGTCAGCGGTCAGGTGAATACCGTTTGGATTTTTAGTCAAAATAAGCCGAGCCAACTTCGGTCGCGTGTTGAACCGTTCTTGCCGAAATAGCCTTAGAGTATCTTTCAGTTGTCGAAAGGTTATTTTCGTAAAAGAATGGACAAGTTTGTAAAGTGTCATAAAATA
Source organism: Nicotiana tabacum (assembly GCF_000715075.1). Classification (NCBI taxonomy): domain Eukaryota; kingdom Viridiplantae; phylum Streptophyta; class Magnoliopsida; order Solanales; family Solanaceae; genus Nicotiana; species Nicotiana tabacum. The sequence continues at coordinate 34,461,723 of NC_134087.1, read as the reverse complement.
ATCCTCCCCGACCTCAAAATTCATGTGAAATTTGGAAGGGGCCACATTTGCAAAAATAACCGTTTGGTTGCATTTGTCAAACAGAGAAAGGAAGCCGGCCATTTGTTTTTGGAGTTTGTAAATCTTTTAATCAGAATATGTGGGTTGTTTGATTTTCAAGTTTGTAGGTCATCTTTAAACCTTTGAAACCCAGTTTGTTTATTATGAAAACTGATAATTCCAAGAAAAAAAATGTTTCATTATTGTTACCTTTCATTTTGTCCGAACTACGCAAGGTCTGATTCATGCGGGGTCATGATACGTAGGCAATCTCCATAAGATTCGACCACAACAAAAAAAAAGAGAAAAAAAAATGAAAAAAAAATCGAATATAAAAAATGAAAAAAAACTCGGAAAAAAATGAAAAATAAAAGAAAAAAAAGGAAAAGATGTTGTCAATAATGAGGACCGACTGAGTCCATTCTAACCTGTTTTGTTTGAATCGCAAAGAAAGATAAGGTGGTTGGTTTGTGGTAAGCCGGAAATACAAGATCCAAAAGCACACTTTGCGGGGATCAGGCCTAATAGCAGAAGCAATCAAATCTTATTGGGGACTTGTTGACTAAGGTTGATGATATTGAAGTTGGCAATGGTCTGGACAATATTGATGCGAAGCTCAGTGGCTAGGATGCCAATTTTGACAAAGTGGGAGGACGCTTCGTTCCTTGGTTAGCAAGAGAGAAGCTTGTGGTGGCTTATTTTGTTGTCAGTTCTGTTGTTCGGATTATTAGGGTTGTAATTCGGATATTGTCTCGTGTCAAACTTTCTTATCTTTCCATTTTGTCATAGCGGTTTGTTTAAGTTTGTCCAGGTTGTTTTAGGATTTTATTCTGGTTTGTTTTTGTTTGTTTTGTTATTCAAACCATTTCACCGGTAGTCTAATGCAAAATCCGGTCTTTTATTATTTCTAGACATCTTTTTGTTTGGTCATTTTATCATTTTTGTTCAGCGCTGATTCTAGTGACATGACATGCGCACACAGTTTGGGCCTAATCTTAAAAGATAATCATAAAACCCCGAAAAATAAGGACGGTTTGAGAATATTCGGAGCCCGAGTCATGTGGAACTGGGGCAAGTAAAACATAAAGAAACCGTTAAATGCAAGATTCGCCAAATTGGCATAAGGGTCGTTCATGAGAATGAGAGTGTCGCCCAACGGTGCTTTAGAAATGACAAATGGATAAGCAAATGTGAATATAATTGTCAAGTCCAGCACCATCAGAAGAGACTACAAATCTTTGTTTAATTGCGTTGTTTGCACTTGGCATGTTTTGAAGACTGGAATGACGGAGGCATTTTGTTCTGCTACCTAAACACTTTATCCTTCGTTACCCCTTTTGAGCCTTATTTATTTTCTTTTATACCCCTCGTTCGGAATCAGTAGCAACGAAGAAAAAAAAAGAGAGAAAGAAAGAAAACAACAAAATAAAAAGAGAAAAGAGAAAAAAGAAAAGAAAAGAAAAATGATAACAAAAAAAAAGGAAAGTGAAATGAAAAAAGAGGAAGTGGGAACTACGTTTGACCTGATTCCTCAAAGAGGATACGTAGGCGCTTCACGGCTCGGTCATAGGGTGCATAGTGTGCATGGTGTAATAAAAAGTAAAAAAAATAATAAATAAATAATCCCCAAGCAAGAAACTGGGGCAAGGGTTGCGCTTGTTGTAAACAAATGTGATTTCGAAGGTTGTAATTTTGAACCCCAAATTTATTTTGTTTTTTGAGCCTTTAATACCCTTTCTTTCTAGCCTATCCAAAACTCACATTACGGTCCAAAGAAAGACCTTCTGATCAGTCTTCAAAAGATGCCAAGTCAGACAAATGAGAGTCTTACCGGCGAATATAACATTCTGTTCCACAGCAGAAAGGACTCTAATCTCCAGCAGAGAGAGTCATACCGGCAACACTCCAAATCCACAGCTGGAAAGTGATACAAATGAGAGAGTCTTATCGGTGAAAATCTTTACGGACACCATAAGGCGATGCAAGCTGAGAGAGAGACCAAAATGAGAGAGGCTTGATAGTGAAAACCCTTCGGGCACTATAAGTCGAATAAGATTGAGAATCAGATGGGGAATTGCCGATTAAGGTCTTGAAAGACGATTGACGGCGGAGGATAGGCCACATGTGCACGTCATGACCATTAGAGTCGGTATCTGCATTTGATAGATTTTTATTTATAGTTTCTTTTGTTAAAGAGTCTTCTTTTTTCCTTTGTCTTTTTTATTCTGTTCCCTTTTATTTTTCCTTTCGTTGAAAAATTCCCCAGTAGAGTCCGTTTGGTCAGAACAAGTGAGAATTGACTTCAAAATATGCCATCAGCTTTACAATTATGCAAGATGAGATCTGGCTAGTACATCCAAGTGGTATAGTCAGCAAGGAACAAGCGCGAGGCCAGTGTCAAGAAAGATATCTCCAGCAAAAGGAGATTGACAAAAGGATCAACGAGTGTCAAGAGGGATATCCTTGCCAAAATCAAAGGTTATTAAACCTCAAGGCCAAGGCCCGTGGACGAACAAGGAGAGTAGTGAGCATTATTTGGGAAATTCATCCTAGACTAAAAGGTCGGGGAAATGCCAGTTTCCGAGCTATGCCGCAAAAGAAGAGGGATATCCCCAGCAGAAAGGGATTATCCCCAGCAAATAATATTATCACCAACAAGTTTTGGAACGCAGAGCAGGGAAGGAGAAAGGGAAAAGTCATCCCAGTAGGAGTATCACAACCAATCACCGCGTTTTAAACTAACAAATTTTGTTTGATTTGAAACAGGTAAAGGAACTGGCATTGATGACAGAAATGCATGCCACGAGGGAGATTATCAAACCGGGGCAGAAAATTTTCCTTTCATTTAGAAAATTTTCTGGAAGTCAGGTACCCATTTGGGGAAGAATGAAGATAGTACCAGTCTCAAGGGAAGTGGTCCTTGAACCAGTTTTACCCCCAGCATAACAAGTTTAAATAAAGGAAGTTATTCCCCAGCTAGCTGAACAAGAGTATGAAACTTGTGCTCGAAAAAAGCAAAAGGCCAGTGTCATTCCCAGCAGCCTTCCGAAGAGTGAAGCACTAGTTTTGAAGGAATCAAAATCCCCCAGCAGTGTTATCCTCGACAGCGTTAACCCCAACTGATAACATTTTATCCCCCAACAGGTAAGTAAATAATTCTCCAACAGTGTTATCCCCAGTAGTTTCGAGGAGTCCAACACAAGTTTGGTGAAAATTGGTATCCTCAGCGGTTCCTTTCGGGAAAAGGCAAAGCGAGTCTTAAGGGAGGTATTCTTCGAAGGAAGAAGCTAGCAAAAAAAAGGGGGGGAGTAGTTTGCAGAGGAATGAAACATCCTGCTTAAAAGGAAGTAGTTTTGGAAGGAGTAAGATAACATACTTACTCAGCAGAGTTATCCTCAGCAGTGTTATCCCCAGCAGGGTTACTCAACAGTTCGCAGTGTTATCCCCAGTTGATCCTCGAGATGTAGAAGCATCCTCGACAGAGTTTCGACCAAGTTTCAAGAGGGTCGGACAACCCAGAGTGGGTAAGGAAGAAAAGGAAAATTCATCCCCAGCAAAATAATCCCCAGCATGTTTTGAGGTAAGACATTTTCAAGTTTTGAGGATATTTTGGGTTCATCCACCCTAAAATATCGGGTTCATCCGCCCTCGAATAGGATATGTCGGGTCCATCCGCCCTCGAATAGGATATGTCGGGTCCATCCGCCCTCGAATAGGATATGTCGGGTCCATCCGCCCTCGAATAGGATATGTCGGGTCCATCCGCCCTCGAATAGGATATGTCGGGTCCATCCGCCCTCGAATAGGATATGTCGGGTCCATCCGCCCTCGAATAGGATATGTCGGGTCCATCCGCCCTCGAATAGGATATGTCGGGTCCATCCGCCCTCGAATAGGATATGTCGGGTCCATCCGCCCTCGAATAGGATATGTCGGGTCCATCCGCCCTCGAATAGGATATGTCGGGTCCATCCGCCCTCGAATAGGATATGTCGGGTCCATCCGCCCTCGAATAGGATATGTCGGGTCCATCCGCCCTCGAATAGGATATGTCGGGTCCATCCGCCCTCGAATAGGATATGTCGGGTCCATCCGCCCTCGAATAGGATATGTCGGGTCCATCCGCCCTCGAATAGGATATGTCGGGTCCATCCGCCCTCGAATAGGATATGTCGGGTCCATCCGCCCTCGAATAGGATATGTCGGGTCCATCCGCCCTCGAATAGGATATGTCGGGTCCATCCGCCCTCGAATAGGATATGTCGGGTCCATCCGCCCTCGAATAGGATATGTCGGGTCCATCCGCCCTCGAATAGGATATGTCGGGTCCATCCGCCCTCGAATAGGATATGTCGGGTCCATCCGCCCTCGAATAGGATATGTCGGGTCCATCCGCCCTCGAATAGGATATGTCGGGTCCATCCGCCCTCGAATAGGATATGTCGGGTCCATCCGCCCTCGAATAGGATATGTCGGGTCCATCCGCCCTCGAATAGGATATGTCGGGTCCATCCGCCCTCGAATAGGATATGTCGGGTCCATCCGCCCTCGAATAGGATATGTCGGGTCCATCCGCCCTCGAATAGGATATGTCGGGTCCATCCGCCCTCGAATAGGATATGTCGGGTCCATCCGCCCTCGAATAGGATATGTCGGGTCCATCCGCCCTCGAATAGGATATGTCGGGTCCATCCGCCCTCGAATAGGATATGTCGGGTCCATCCGCCCTCGAATAGGATATGTCGGGTCCATCCGCCCTCGAATAGGATATGTCGGGTCCATCCGCCCTCGAATAGGATATGTCGGGTCCATCCGCCCTCGAATAGGATATGTCGGGTCCATCCGCCCTCGAATAGGATATGTCGGGTCCATCCGCCCTCGAATAGGATATGTCGGGTCCATCCGCCCTCGAATAGGATATGTCGGGTCCATCCGCCCTCGAATAGGATATGTCGGGTCCATCCGCCCTCGAATAGGATATGTCGGGTCCATCCGCCCTCGAATAGGATATGTCGGGTCCATCCGCCCTCGAATAGGATATGTCGGGTCCATCCGCCCTCGAATAGGATATGTCGGGTCCATCCGCCCTCGAATAGGATATGTCGGGTCCATCCGCCCTCGAATAGGATATGTCGGGTCCATCCGCCCTCGAATAGGATATGTCGGGTCCATCCGCCCTCGAATAGGATATGTCGGGTCCATCCGCCCTCGAATAGGATATGTCGGGTCCATCCGCCCTCGAATAGGATATGTCGGGTCCATCCGCCCTCGAATAGGATATGTCGGGTCCATCCGCCCTCGAATAGGATATGTCGGGTCCATCCGCCCTCGAATAGGATATGTCGGGTCCATCCGCCCTCGAATAGGATATGTCGGGTCCATCCGCCCTCGAATAGGATATGTCGGGTCCATCCGCCCTCGAATAGGATATGTCGGGTCCATCCGCCCTCGAATAGGATATGTCGGGTCCATCCGCCCTCGAATAGGATATGTCGGGTCCATCCGCCCTCGAATAGGATATGTCGGGTCCATCCGCCCTCGAATAGGATATGTCGGGTCCATCCGCCCTCGAATAGGATATGTCGGGTCCATCCGCCCTCGAATAGGATATGTCGGGTCCATCCGCCCTCGAATAGGATATGTCGGGTCCATCCGCCCTCGAATAGGATATGTCGGGTCCATCCGCCCTCGAATAGGATATGTCGGGTCCATCCGCCCTCGAATAGGATATGTCGGGTCCATCCGCCCTCGAATAGGATATGTCGGGTCCATCCGCCCTCGAATAGGATATGCCGGGTCCATCCGCCCTCGAATAGGTTATGCCGGGTCCATCCGCCCTCGAATAGGATATGCCGGGTCCATCCGCCCTCGAATAAGATATGCAGGGTCCATCCGCCCTCGAATAGGATATGCTGGGTCCATCCGCCCTCGAATAGGATATGCCGGGTCCATCCGCCCTCGAATAGGATATGCCGGGTCCATCCGCCCTCGAATAGGTTATGCCGGGTCCATCCGCCCTCGAATAGGATATGTCGGGTCCATCCGCCCTCGAATAGGATATGCCGGGTCCATCCGCCCTCGAATAGGATATGCCGGGTCCATCCGCCCTCGAATAGGATATGCCGGGTCCATCCGCCCTCGAATAGGATATGCCGGGTCCATCCGCCCTCGAATAGGATATGCCGGGTCCATCCGCCCTCGAATAGGATATGCCGGGTCCTTCCACCCTCGAATAGGATATCCCGGGTCCATCCGCCCTCGAATAGGATATGTCGGGTCCATCCGCCCTCGAATAGGATATGCCGGGTCCATCCGCCCTCGAATAGGTTATGCCGGGTCCATCCGCCCTCGAATAGGATATGCCGGGTCCATCCGCCCTCGAATAAGATATGCAGGGTCCATCCGCCCTCGAATAGGATATGCTGGGTCCATCCGCCCTCGAATAGGATATGCCGGGTCCATCCGCCCTCGAATAGGTTATGCCGGGTCCATCCGCCCTTGAATAGGATATGTCGGGTCCATCCGCCCTCGAATAGGATATGCCGGGTCCATCCTCCCTCGAATAGGATATGCCGGGTCCATCCGCCCTCGAATAGGATATGCCGGGTCCATCCGCCCTCGAATAGGATATGCCGGGTCCATCCGCCCTCGAATAGGATATGCCGGGTTCATCCGCCCTCGAATAGGATATGCCGGGTTCATCCGCCCTCGAATAGGATATGTCGGGTTCATCCGCCCTCGAATAGGATATGCCGGGTTAATCCTCCCTCGAATAGGATATGTCGGGTTCATCCGCCCTCGAATAGGATATGCCGGGTTCATCCGCCCTCGAATAGGATATGTCGGGTTCATCCGCCCTCGAATAGGATATGCCGGGTTCATCCGCCCTCGAATAGGATATGCCGGGTTCATCCGCACGAGTCCCAGGATATGCCGGGTTCATCCGCCCTCTAATAGGATATGTCGGGTTCATCCGCCCTCGAATAGGATATGCCGGGTTCATCCGCCCTCGAATTGGATATGCCGGGTTCATCCGCCTTCGAATTGGATATGCCGGGTTCATCCGCCCTCGAATAGAATATGCCGGGTTCATCCGCCCTCGAATAGGATATGCCAGGTTCATCCGCCCTCGAATAGGATATACCGGGTTCATCCGCCCTACAATAGGATATGTCGGGTTCATCCGCCCTCGATTAGGATATGCCGGGTTCATCCGCCCTCGATTAGGATATGCCGGGTTCATCCGCCCTCAATTAGGATATGCCGTGTTCATCCTCCCTCGAATTGGATATGCCGGGTTCATCCGCCCTCGAATTGGATATGCCGGGTTCATCAGCCCTCGAATTGGATATGCCGGGTTCATCCTCCCTCGAATAGGATATGTCGGGTTCATCCGCCCTCGAATATGATATGTCGGGTTCATCCGCCCTCGAATAGGATATGCCGGGTTCATCCGCCCTCGAATAGGATATGTCGGGTTCATCCGCCCTCGAATAGGATATGTCGGGTTCATCCGCCCTCGAATAGGATATGTCGGGTTCATCCGCCCTCGAATAGGATATGCCGGGTTCATCCGCCCTCGAATAGGATATGCCGGGTTCATCCGCCCTCGAATAGGATATGCCGGGTTCATCCGCCCTCGAATAGGATATGTCGGGTTCATCCGCCCTCGAATAGGATATGTCGGGTTCATCCGCCCTCGAATAGGATATGTCGGGTTCATCCGCCCTCGAATAGGATATGTCGGGTTCATCCGCCCTCAAATAGGATTTTATTTTCAAAGTTGTTGTTGAAGACAGGCGCCCACCTGAATAACGAGAGGAATACTTTTTGGTCTGTTCATTTCATATTCTAGGTCGCCCACCCGTATAATGCGGGAATACATTTCTGTTTTTTCATTTCTGTTCTAGGTCGCCCACAAGTATAGTGCGGGAATACTTTTCTGTTTTTCATTTCATGTTCTAGGTCGCCCACCAGTATAATGCGGGAATACTTTTCTGTTTTTCATTTCATTTTCTAGGTCGCCCACCAGTATAATGCGGGAATACTTTTCTATTTTTCATTTCATATTCTAGGTCGCCCACCAGTATAATGCGGGAATACATTTCTGTTCTAGGTCGCCCACCAGTATAATGCGGGAATACATTTCTGTTCTAGGTCGCCCACCAGTATAATGCGGGAATACATTTCTGTCTTTTCATTTCTGTTCTAGGTCGCCCACCAGTATAATGCGGGAATACATTTCATGTTCTAGGTCGCCCACCAGTATAATGCGGGAATACATTTCTGTCTTTTCATTTCTGTTCTAGGTTGCCCACTAGTATAATGCCAGTATAATGCGGGAATACATTTCTGTTCTAGGTCGCCCACCAGTATAATGCGGGAATACATTTCTGTCTTTTCATTTCTGTTCTAGGTCGCCCACCAGTATAATGCGGGAATACATTTCTGTTCTAGGTCGCCCACCAGTATAATGCGGGAATACATTTCTGTCTTTTCATTTCTGTTCTAGGTTGCCCACCAGTATAATACGGGAATACATTTTTGTTCTAGGTCGCCCACCAGTATAATGCGGGAATACATTTCTGTCTTTTTATTTCTGTTCTAGGTCGCCCACCAGTATAATGCGGGAATACATTTTTGTTCTAGGTCGCCCACCAGTATAATGCGGGAATACATTTCTGATCTAGGTCATTTCATGTTCTAGGTCGCCCACCAGTATAATGCGGGAATACATTTCTGTTCTAGGTCGCCTACCAGTATAATGCGGGAATACATTTCTGTTCTAGGTCGCCCACCAGTATAATGCGGGAATACATTTCTATCTTTTCATTTCATGTTTCAGGCGCCCATCTGTATAATGAGAGGAATACTTTTCAGTCTTTTCATTTCATGTTTCAGGCGCCCACCTATATAACGAGAGGAATCCTTTTCAGTCTTATACTGCAAATCTTGAAAACAATAACCCCATAGGAGAGGCATTTTCTCCTAAGTTTATTCCTACCAATAGGAGACGCATTTCCTCCTGAGTTTAGTTTTACCCATATGAGATGCACTTCTAGGTTGAGTCATTGAAGTTTCACCCATAGGAAACACACTTCCTAGTCTTGACCATTTAAATTCATCTTTAGGAGACGCACTTCTTAAGTTTGGTTCATTCAGGTGTTAGGATAGCAGACGCATCTGCTAGTCTGAGTTTGTGGTTTTACTCATAGGAGACGCACATCCTAGCCTAGTCGTTAGTTTACTCTCATCATTGCATCAGTAGTATAAGTGGGTTACAATTTTGCTAACGACTCACAAATCTTCCCAGTGCAAACTGGGTTAGGAAATTTTGTTTGTTTTGGTTGTAGGATCCCGCCCGGAGAGCGGAGGGTTACAATAAAATCCCCAGCATTCAATCCAAGTTAGAAATAGCAGAAGCTCGCCTCAAGAATGCGAGTCAACAGTATGAGATGATCAACAGAAGCTAGTCACAAAAACAAAAACAAGAAAAGAAAAAGGCAAGCATAGAAAAAAAAAAGAAAAAAAAAAGAAAAAAAAAAGAATCCAAAGTACGGAAGTGGAGAACAGATGTGGTCTGTTCAAGAACTAGCACCTACAACTAGCAAGTATCAAGGTTCAAATCCAAAGTCTGTATGAAGCACCATTCAAGACTCAAGATCAAGTTTCAGAAGACTTATAGATAGGAATCTTTGTAACTAGTGGCTGATAGGCTTAGTTAGTCTTTTTCATTTTTCATTTTTGATGTAATGACAGAACCGCGGACCAGAACCTCAACGGAATGGCACCTCGATCGGCTCTTCACCTCGGTACACTCTACCATCTCTCTCATTTCCGAACTGCACGTGGCCTGATTCCTTTATAACCAAGGATATGTAGGCAGCTCAGATACCAGGGCTCGGTCACATTCCCTTCCTTTCCTTAGTGTAGTCCTTCCAAATAATGGTCGGGTCAAAAACATGTCTAGTCGTTCTTTGTCGGAAAACTCTTCGTGTTTCCAGTCAAAGAGGGGCAGCTGTAGACGTGTGATTTTTGACCCTTCCCGGGAATTTTCACATTTTTAGCATGAATATTTAAATTGGGTCTAATATAGCTATTCTGACTATTTTACTTTATTTCATCGCAAAAGAAAAATTACAAAAAATATATATATAAATTTTAGCTTATGTATTTCTCATAAACTTGAAAAAATACAAAAAAAATAGTACCTTATTTTTGTACTTTATATAATTTCGAAAATAAAAAAATATAGTTTTATTAATGTTTTGTAGTCATTTTAAACTTAAAAAAATATAAAAATAGTACTTTATGTTTTTATCGTTGTATAATTTCGAAAATTACAAAAAAAGTTATTAACGTTTTGTAGCAATTTTAATCTTGAAAAACACAAAAATAGTACTTTATATTTTATCTTTATATGAAAACAAAAATGACAAAAATAGTTTTATTTATGCTTTGTAGCTATTCTAATCTTGAAAAAATACCAAGATTAGTTTTGTTTTAAATAGTTTTGTTTTAAATAATTAGTCTTATTTCGGTAGTTATTTTGCTTGCATAGGATTAATTGAATAACATCGCGTTTTTATTCTCGGGTCTGGGCAAAGAATAATATTTGGGTTCAAACTACCCGTTTTTAGGCCTAATTTTCGGACCTCGTCCGTAATAATCCGAGCCCACCACACATGGGGGACACGCGTGGGGAACACGGACGGAATACCACACACGGGGAACCCCACCACGCATGGGGGACACAAATCTTGGACCCCTACACATGTGGGGTCCATGTTCTTTGCACAAGCTACAAAATACACGGACTGATTTTCAAAAAAGGGGCAGAACACTTTGACTTCATCTTCTTCTTCCTAAAGAAAACAAGGAGGAAGCCTAGAAAGAAAACCCTAAGGCTTCATCTTCTTCAGGATTCCGAACGACTGAAAACCAGTCGCGATAACCAGCCCAACTCCCCCATCGTCTTCCCCACCTCCAAACCTCTCCGCGACCACCAGAAACGACCCCTTTCGTCGCCGGAAAAACCAGTAGCTCACCTTCTTCCTCCATTAATCCCATCCCGCCTCCTCACCCCCAGCAACGAGCCAGGAACATCATACCAGGCGACCATCCAGTCGCCATCCTCACGTCCAAACGACTGCCTTATCGTCCACCAAACTGCCAGCAAACGACCTCACCCAACGACCCCTCACTCCGTCAACCAGCAGCAGGCAGCGCTACTGCTGCTGCTGCATCACGTCGCCAATGACCCCTCATTCCCGGTCAAGAAGCAGCAACTGCTGCTGCATCTTCTAACCCCCTCACGTCCAAACGATCACCTGGAAATACCAGTAGCAGCCACGACCCATTCTCTGTCCGTTCGCGTTCGAGCTTATGGCGCGAGCTATTCCGTTTGAACTTTGATGACTGTTTCTATGGTTTCCCGTTTGAAGTCCGTTCGAGTGCCGACGTAAGGTTCCAGTTCGTTGGTTTTCGTTGCTTCATTTCACCGACTATGGCTCCATTTCGGTTTGACGAATGAGTTGTAAACCCCCAACAGTGTTTATCATTAGAGGTTCGTTTCTAATCTTTGTTGGAGTTGATATCGGTTACTATCGTGTCCGAGCTTGAATACATGTTATGTTGAAGATTTTGTTTAAATCTGTCGAGTTTTAGTTTTGTGCTTATGTTACTGCTATCTCAAATCGGCATGCTAGACGAAACGTTGTGCAAAAGTTTTCATGTTCGTGACTAGTTTGCCGAATTTGTAGTCGGATTGATTTAATAAGTTCTATCATAATTTTGTTAGTCATTATTCTGTTGGTTTCCATACGGGTTAGTTCTAATGTAAGTTTATGTTTAATTGTAATTTGTCAAGCTTGAAACACTCTTTATTAGTCGTACATCCTACTAGCTTCCATTGTTAGATTAATGAATTAGGATTTCTTTTTTAGAGACGAACAAAGTAGAAAATTGTAGTTGGCTTAAGCTTACCCTTTTAAAATAAAAAATGAGACGAGCTTCGCCAAATAAAATGCACAAACTGCGGGGCCCTCAATAATTGGTCATAATAAATACTTAGAATTTGGGATGGACTGTTTAGTGAATTTCATTGCCTTCCCCGAAGATAATAACGCGTTAGACTCTTTAGACGCGATTTAATAAATCCTACCTTTTTAAACTCGGGTGCACATTTATGTGACCCAAATCCAAATCTCCACGGTGTCGAAATGTGTCTCTAATCACGGGTACATTGATTATGACGTAGTTTGAGATGCATTTCCATGACGTTGTAAATTCTTTTTTTTAAAATAATGAATGAGACGAGCCTCGACAAACAAAAAATGCACAAGCTGCGGGGCCCTCTAAATGTATATATTAAAATACTTAGAATTCGAGACAGGCCGTTTAGCGAATTTTACGGCCTTCCCCAAAATAACAATACGCTAGTTGCTTTAGGCGCACCTTTAATAATTAATTTTCCTTAAACTCGGGTGCACATTTATGTGACCCAAATCCAAATCTCAACGGAGTCAAAGTGTGTCGACGACCACGGGTACATTGATTGTGACGCGGTTCGAGATACATTTTCACAATGTTGCAATTCCTTGTAAAAATAATAATGATAATTATGAAAGCGGTAATGAGTTAAAATTTGCACATAAGTTCATATTTATATAAAATCAGATAATCAAGCCGAATATGACAGTTGAGCGACCGTGCTAGAACCACGGAACTCGGGAATGCCTAAAACCTTCTCCCGGGTTAACATAATTCCTTATCCGGATTTCTGGTGCGCAGACTGTAATATGGAGTCATTCTTTTCCTTGATTCGGGATAAAACTGGTGACTTGAGACACACTAAATCTCCCAAGTGGCGACTCTAAAATAAACAAACAAATCCCGTTTCGATTGTCCTTTAATTGGAAAAAACTCCCTACGCCCCTCGCGGGGGCGGAAAAAGGAGGTGTGACAAGCATGTACAATGTTTTCTTCATGTATACTCATATCATCCATCTTAGTCTTTCCCTTGCTTTTCGGATTACTTGGAGGAGGAGGAGGACCTCTAGATCGGTGTGATATGCTGATGATACCAATATGTGCGAACCAACCTTAGGGGATGAGAATAATCAAAATAAAGAAAAACAAAAGGTAGACAAGTCAGTAATGATTCTAAAGAGCATTTGTCATATTTAAACATGTATTGCGGGAATGTAAATTTGCATCCTAATTTGGGGAACCACGTTGTGCCCGAGGTAGGCCTAGTGACAAATAGATTTGGAGAGGTTTAATGCTGGTAAATGCCTCATTTCATTAATGTAATAAATAAGACGAACATAAAAATGATGATAAATAAATGAGTTACTAATGGCATTTGCCTTATTACATTTCAAAATAACTTAAAATAGATAAACCTAATCTACTTGGCTCCGGAGGGACCTTCCCTATATTTGGCCTTCTTGGCTCCATCAATCAGATTACCCAGGTCGTGCATGTCCAGCAACAAGTATGCCCTTGCTAGGTATCCTCACTTGTTGTCTTCCGCATTCTGACAGTCTGCGACCCTTTTCCTCATCTTCCCTTCCAGTTCCATTAGACCTTGCTCCAAATACTCTAGCCTTTCTATCGATTTTGTAGCCATCTCCTTCCACTCGTTAATTGATTCCATGTTGAACTTGTGTTGCTCCAAATTCTTGGCTTCGGATTCAAGGACCCTCTTGTGTAGCCTCTCATACTTCACTTGTGCTTTAGCAACTTCATCTATGACCCTGTTTCCTTGACCAACCCTTGGCTCGAATATTCCTGCTATGTTATATTCTAACCATGATGGGTAGAAGTACACATGACTAGCGTGATATCGATCTGGCTCGATGGTATCCTTTTCCACGATAATCTTCAAGTGCCACATGTGCTGGGCCTCACATTTTTATGGAATGGCGTCATCCTAAAACTCGGCTCTGTAATGACTCATTTTGGAGACTCGTGGTATGACTTATTTTCTACCAGCTTGTCGCACTACCCTGATAGGAACATAGGGATGTATTCCCCTCAACCCAATCAATACCAAATTTGGAACATCCCTGGATCTGATGATGAATTCATCGGTAGGGAACCATTCAAACATCCAGTAAACCTGGTCCTCGGTCAAATTGTTGAAAATCTGTGCCCATTTTGTAGCATTCTCTGGTTGTCCAAATCTGTCTAGGATAAATGTCTTTCTTTTAGGATGGTGGAAAGCGATGTGATCTTTCCATGGTCTCCGTGGAAACTCTTGGCAATATTGACCCCTCTGAAGATGTTCTAACAACCAAATCCGTAGTAGAAAATTACAACCCTCAAAGTGTTTTAACTCTTTCTTGCAATGATCTAGAGCCCGGTATATGTCTGCTACAATCATCGGGACAATAGTATAGGTTTGTCCCTCAATTCCCTCCATTAAAGCTTTGGTTACCATGGCCAACTTGGTGTGAATTATGTCTCCTTGGCTTGGGAACACTATTATACCCAGAAAGCAGACGATGCATACAAAAACCATGCGATGAGTCCAACCCAGGGAAGTGATGGAGAATTTTTCATGAAAGATACAATAAGATTTGCTATGTCCATATCGTTCATACAGGAAGTCAAAGGGTATGTAGGAATTTTTCAAGCACTCTAAGTCCTTATTCTTTCTCAGACCCATCATTTTCCGAAACCCCCTAGTATTGTGGTACTAGTAAACCGGGACTATCCCATGGTAATCCAACGATTCCTCTGATTTCCTCCAAGAGATGAGTCATTTCTATGTCACCAAAATGGAATACAGCTCGTTTTCCATCCTAGAACATGGTAGCAGCTTCGATCAGCATGTTGTTTGGTTGGATGTCCAATAAGGAAGGTAAATATAAAGAACCCTTTTCACATGATTTTTATCGATTGGTGAAAGATTTTTCCACCAGTCTAATAATAGCGGTGGTATACTTCGGACCATGCCGAACCTGGGAACTTCGTGCCTCATTTTCTGCAAAATAAACAGAGTTAGACCCTTGCCCCCCTCTGGATTCGACTACTTACACATTAATGATTAGCATATCGGCATTTATCTCTCCAAATAATGCACATATCGTGGTTGCATCCATTGGGATTATGGAAATCCCGGTGGACTTTGGACAAGGCTTTCTTAGAGAGTTATTATGCTGATGACATATTAACCCCGGCTAGGTTTGACCATGATGCATGTACAGTTATTATGAGACCAAGGTTTCTATAGAAGTCTAGATTGGTACCCTCAAGCGGACAACTTGAGAGGGAAAGACACGAAATCGTCGACTACACCGCTGATCGACTAGTTTTACCGCAAATAAGCCTTTCCGAATTTAAAGGGTGATTTTAGAAAGAGCGCGAACACTCATCAAGTGCCGCTATGGTATTAGTATGCACGACTAGAATATGATGTTGAGCATGTAGTTATACAAAAGAAAATAACATGATATCAAGTATTTGCACGATCAATAATGATAAAATGCGGTATTTAATAATTGTAAAGACATTTAAGAAAGATAAACAAGGAGACAAGTCAGTTTCCATAGTAAAAGTTATAAAGTAGGGGAATGAGATCATAAATGAATAAGGATCGATAAATAAATTCATGTAGCATGGGAAGGGGTGTGCAAGTATTAACGGAATAATAAAGACATGCTTAAAGACTAATTTACATACAAGTTTGTTATGGTAAGAGCCTAAAGATATCTCTAGTAGAGTCGTCATGCTGTCGCCCCCCCTTTTTCTCGTGAAATCAGGTTTCGACATTTTTGGGACAACTCCTTTCCGTGAGGGTAGGCAATTGGAATTGAAAGAGTCACCACCTAATGGATTTAAGGTGCGTTAGGGCACTTAGAGCAATTAACTCAAATAACTGATCTACATTACTAGAGATCGGGTAAGGGCTCGAAATTACCTTGAGGAGAAGGTGTTAGGCACCTTTCGAGGTCCATAACGGTGGGTACCGGCCGAACTTAAATTAAGTGAATTAGTCTTAAAAGGGAAGAAAACAATTTGGACAAATACAATATTCAATTTATTTTTTTACACAGGAGAATAGGGGGTTGTCCTAAGTGTTTTAGCCTATAGGATCATTCCATGCAATGCTTTGCAACTCCCTCAAATCGGGGTTTTACTCATAGCATTAGCGCATGGGCTATCATTTCCTTTACTACCCAATTATTATCTTCAAGTTGTTACTTAAGCACACTAATTGATTCTAAATCATACCTTATGTGTGCACTACCCATCTTTTACCTATGGTCCTGGAGGTATTACGACATCTATTCTGGATGGTTCTAGACCAATCTATGTTACTTAAAAATGTGAAATCTAGGTGACACAGAAAAAGCAAATAGGACTTTCAGATAAAGAGCAAGTATAGGCTCATATTAACCTCCACACATAAGCAATAACGCACGCAATTGAACCAACAAACTTATTAGTTTAGAAATCCTATATGTAGGATATCTATCTGAGAAAACAGGAAAGGCAGTTTTATTACGGCTAGCATCAAGAGCTATTTGTTTTCCTACTGATTTTATCCAGCATAGATCAGGGCTTTCAGGCAGTAGTGTGTCACAGTTTTAAACCCATAATCATTAACAAGTTCTATGGATCTATTGCCTAAGTGATTTACAAGAGGGCTTGAATTCAGAATAGACTAACAGGATCCTATAGGCATGATTTCTATGAATTTGCACTGATTTTAACTCATAAAGATGGCTTTATTCCTTTTAGATCCTATAGGCATGCCTTCTAATTGTTGAATTTGACTTAAACCCCCATAGGCATGATTTCTAATTACTGACTTGATTTAAACTACAAGCAAGATTTCTAAGTTTCAGAACTGATTTCATCCTATAGGCATGATATTTATTAGTTTTAAATCCTATAAGCATGATTTCTAGGTTTGAAATCGACTTTTATTTCATATAGGCATGATATCTATTAATCGTATTTAGACAGAAATTAACAGGTTCCCAGGAAGTATGATTGACTCAAACAAGGTCCTATAGGCATGGTCACTAATACACATTGAGTTGAAAAATATGTGCAGATCCTATGAATATGATTTTTAATGCAGAATCAAACGTGAAGTCCTATAATTAGGGTTTCTAGCATGCAAATGATCATGAAAAAAATCCTATGAGCAGGATCTCTAAACACAGTACAGTACCCACACAATTCAATTAGCATAGTTAAGTCCTATAGGCAGGATCTCTACCCAATTTCAACAAAATATATAAGAATAGACCCCCCAAATCTGTTGTTACAGAGATTATTACAGCCCAGAATGAATGAATTACATAATAGTAGTGATTACACTATAGGGAGCCTGCATAGGCCTAATCTAAACCTGGGAACCAGGCCTTCAAACACAACAGCTCTGAAGCATAGCAGTGATATATTCCCAGCACATTAAACCAGGATTCTAGTGTGTCAAAGTTCCCAAAGAGCCTTAGGGACCCCGAGAAATGCTCACACCAGAACCACACATTCAACACAGAGTTCATGAAAGATTAGAAAACCAGCCCCAATGTGTCAGAGTTCAAAGGAGTCTCAAGGACACTAGGTAGTGCTCACACTGGGGGTGGTGAGAACCTAAATGACTAAGAGTAGGAGTTTTGAAAACCAGTGCATAAAGGGTATGTCACAACCCCAAACACCTCGGTCGTGATGGCACCTATCGCAGTACAAGGTCTTTTGTAAATTCATTTTTTAATCAGATATAATCTCAAATCTTTCATTTTAATATATATCAAATATACGAAAAAAGACAAATACGTAAGTACATCAACCCAGCCTATCTTTGTGTCACTAGTCATGAGCCACTAAGTATAACTCAACATTGTCTGCTTAATACAAGATAAGTCTGAAATATAAAGTACTAGGATAGGAAGGATAAAGGAGGGCTGCGAACACCCTGCAGCTACCTTACTGTCTTCAGAAATACTCAGAAGATGGTGAAAGCTCTCACTCTAATGCTCTGGCACCTGGATCTGTACACAAGATGCAGGGAGTAACGTGAGTACGCCGGCTCAGTAAGTAACCAAAGTAAATAAAGGCTGAGTGCAGTGACGAGCATTTAAAAATCATATACATACTTTATCAAGAATCTCAACAAAATTATCAAGTCAAAATCTGTAGTTCAATAACCAAATATCTCGTAAAAACTCCAGTTTCAATGAAAATCCTTTGAAGCATTTGCTCAATATTTTTCAATAGAGGCTAAGTATAAAAGAAGAGTGGAAATAGAAATATCATAAACAAGCCCCTCGGGCAAAGTATCACTCATAAATATAGCCCCTCGGGCAAGCCTCTCAGTCACTCATGACTCAGCTCTCGTCAATCAGTACTCACACTCAGCACACTCGCTCGATAGATATCTCATAATAATAACCGTTGTGGCGTACAGCCTGATCCGTAAATATATATAGTCAACTAGCTCACTGGGGGTGTATGAACTCCAAATGGGCTCCTACAGCCCAAGTGTTATATCGTTGCGGCGCACAGCCCCATCCAACATATCGCTGCGGCATGCAACCCGATCCATATATATATATCGTTGCGGCACGCAGCCTGATCCATATATATATAAATATCACTGCAGCATGCAACCCGATCTATAACATATATATATAATCCTCGCTATAAGGTCCTCGACCTCTCTCAGTCACTAATCTCACAGCCACTCGGGCATTTCAGTGAAAATCAGAGAACTCAGCCCAAACTGTTCCATATATTTAAAAGTAGAGTAATAAAACTGAATCAAATAATAATCAGGTAAAAATCATGACTTAGGATGTGGTTTCGAATTAAAACAGTGTGATGAAAGTAGTAAAATACCCTTAAGGGTCAAAACAATTCGGTACATGGATTCAGCCCAAGTTAACAGATTCATTTCTAAACACATGGATATCATATAAAGTTTATCAATATATGCAACTCTACAGTCGTCACAGGACGGACCAAGTCACAATCCCTATGGGTGCACGCCCACACTCCCGTCACCTAGCATGTGTGTCACCTTATTTAGCAAAATAGTACGAAATTCCAGGGTTTCATACCCTCAGGTCCAGATTTACAATCATTACTTGCCTCGAACCGGATGGACATCTACTCTGCAATGCCCTTGCCTCTCGACTCGGCCTCAAATCGTCCCGAATCTATCCAAAATCTAAGTCATAACATCAATATAAGCCAAAGGGACAAAACCCACGCGAAATTCATCAAATAAAACTCAAAATCCCGAAATTGGTCAAACCCGACCCCCGGGCCCATATCTTGGAATCTGATAAAAATTACAACACTAGAATCCTTATCCTCCCATGAGTCCATACATACCAAGAACATTAAAATCGGACCTCAAATGGACCCTCAAATTCCCAATGAAAACTCTCAAATTTCAAGCCCTAATTCCTCAATTTTCACACTTAAATCCCACAAATTTCATTCTTAAACAACTGAAAATCACCATAGAATCGAGTTATAGGTTCAAGAAACTTACCTCAATGAAAACCCCCTTGATTCCCACTTCAAAACCTTCCAAAAAGCTCCAACTCCGAATAGAAATGGTGGAAAATAACCCAAATTTCGCGAAGTCCACCTTATATACTTTCATCCCAGGCATCTCGCACCTTCAGCCCATTTTCCCGCATCTGCGGTCCAGACCACCGCATCTGCGACTTCTACTTAATCCACCAGAACCGCTTCTGCGGTCACCCTACCGCACCTGCAGTCTCGCAGGTGCGCTCCAACTTCCACACCTGCAGTTCTTGCTCTTCTTAGCCTTGGCCGTACCTGCGGTCTTTCCTTCGCTTCTTCGGTCTCGCACCTGCGATCCTCACTCCGCATGTGTGGTAATGACAGAACCAGCAGCTTCAGTTGCCTTCTAAAATTTCCAAACTTTCTGATAACTATCCGAAATCATCCCGAGGCCCCCGGGACCTCATCAAAAAATACGAACAAGTCACATATCATCATTCAAACTCATGCTAACACTCTGAATACTCTAAACAACATCAAAACACCAAATCACCCTCGGATTCAAGCCTAAGGATTTCAAAACTTCCGAATTCCACAACCGATCCAAAAACCTATCAAACCTCATCCGAATGACCTGAAGTTTTGTGCACACATCACAAATGACATAGCGGACCTACTCCAATTTCCGAAATTCCATTCCGACCTTGGTATTAAAATTTTCACTACCAACCGGAATATGCCAAACTTCCAATTTAGCCAATTCAAGCCTAAATCTACCACAGACCCAAATTACATTTCGATCACGCTCTTAAGTACTAAATCACCAAACGAAGCTATCCGAACCATAAAAACTAAATTCTGAGATCATTTACCCGCAAGCCAACTTCCGATTGTCTTTTCCAACTAAAAGGCCAACTTAAGAGACTAAGTGTCTCATGTCACTCCAGCACTACTCCAAACCCAAACCGACCAACACGATATGCTAAAATGTAGATGAACAACACATAAAGATACAAAAAAAGGGAAAACAATGTTGAAACTCATGAAACGACTAGCCGGGTCGTTACAGGTTAAGGGGCAAGTTTTAAAATAGTTCAATTTTCAGAAGAGAGAAAGTTCAGAATACAGAGTTGCAGGCAGAACTGCTCCAAGAAACAAACAAGGTTCAGGTTCAGCATATAGTTCAAACATGGTGAAGTCTGATTAAGATAAGTGATTATACTAGTATTTGAAACAGTCATGGCTTAGTCACAGAAGCAATTAGGCAGGAGCATTTGAATTGAACAAACAAGACACATGAATTAAGCACAAACATACTTGATTACATGCTCATAGTTTAGAACAGGTATAAAGCTGACACACAAATTAAACCTTAAACTAACTTATAAGAGGTTTCATGTTATTCTAAATGCATTAATCTTAAGTTAACAGTATTATCAAATTAACAGATAGAGGACAGAATCATGCTAGGAATTGAAACATGTTAATCAAACAAAGCATAGAGAAGGAAATTTTGAAGGTTAGGGCATACCAGTTGAGAAGAAAGAAAGTAAAGATACAATAACAATTAAGTTCTAGAGTAACTTGGCCTTGGCTTTCAGCGGGCCAAATAATAGCCACTTAATGCAGAAATCAGAACAGGAGAAAGAGAGAGAGAGCTTAAGTTTTAGTAGTGAGAATATGAGAGGTCGAGAATTGTTTTAAGGGGAAAGGGGAGAAGGGTTTAAATAGTGCTCACTAAGGTAGACAAATAAGGTAATGAATCAGTCTTACAGAAATAAGGCATGAGAATAACTTCAAAATTAATTAGAGTCAGCTTTAAACAATTAACATGATATAATAGCATAAAATCAGGCTAGTACCACTTAATTTAGGGAAAGCATTATATGGAATCAATCCGTAGTCAAGTAATAGAACAAAATAAGGTGAAGAAATAATTCCATGATCAATTTGAAGTCTAGTTTAGGGGCAGATAGTACAGAGTTCAGTCAATTAACGAGTAATAGGGAAAGCACTACTCAGAATAAGATAAATATCATATATAATCAATTATCAATTAGAAAACAAGGTGAAGAAATAAAGTAATAAGGTAGGGTGAAAAGAATAAGGAAAGTATCAGTATTATACGAGAAAGGAAAGAGCACAAGTGTCAAACCCTAGTTTTAGATAAACCACAAAATGAGCAGAGAAACAAGGGCAAAATAATCATATGTTGTGTACAATGAACATAGACAGGAGATTTATTCAAAAAGAAATAAAGAATCAGACTAGAGAAAGATCTGTAACCCTAATTTTAAGGTAAGTAAATTAGTCAAAAATAACTAGAGGGATAACATAGATACACATAGATATACGAAAATATTAAACAGAAAATACTCGGAATTAAGGAACCTTAATAGATCTGAAAAGATCTGGGCCTTAATTCTAGGTGAGTAGAATCACAATAGCATGCACATAGACGATATACAGACCGTTAAAAAAGATATTCATCCATAAATGGAACTAGAACAGATCTTAAAGATCTGAGCCCTAGTTTTAGGGAAAATAAATTAGACAAAACTTTTAACGAAAAAAAAATCGCAAAGAAATAGACATGCGGTGAGATTTTAACAAAAATAAGAACAAAAATTAAACATGTCTTAAAACATTTGTACCCTAATTTTTAGGATAAACACATAATCAAAAGAATCTCAGAGATTCGCACCACACAGAGACGAAAAATGAACATAGATGGAAAGAAGTAAAGGTTCGAAGCAAAAGAGATCCACTTGCCATGTTAGGCAAGTGATTATGTAATACCATAATTGGCTAACCAGTAATAGGAGACAATCAATAAGGTAAGGGAATCCATAGTTGATTCCATATCTGGTTGATTCCTATTTAAATAACTAAAATAATTTATAAAAAATAATTAATAAATGATAAAAATGTTATTTGTGTATAAAAATGATTTAAAATAATTATTTAATATTATAAAAATATAGAAAGTCATTTTCTATATAGATTATATAATTATGCATATATATATGGGATATTATTGCAAAATATGCAATTCTAGCCCTAAAAATACAAATTTAATTGTAAAAATGCAATTAAAATATTTAAGCACTATATGGGCATAACTGATGAGTTTAGATGATTAAATCATCATAAAATAATATAAGGGATAATTATTAGATATTGTATAATAAAATGAAGATATAAATTGATTTAAACCCTTAAAAATTATTAAAAAAAACTTATAGAAATACTTGTGCATGTTTGTAAATGCATGTGCACTATTTTGAAAATATATATGCATATTTAAAAATATATGAGGAAAATTTGGGTATCAACAAGTGGTATTTACAGTTAAATACTAATCCTTCTCACTTTTACATTGCGTCATTTTGTCCATTTGCATTTATTTAGTTAGTTTTTGTCAAAACAACCGAGAAATGATTTCAAAATCTGTTACCAGCTTTCCAATTGTATAAAGTGAGTTCAATCCTAGCACATCAAAAAGGACATAACCCAGGAAGCAACATGCACAATAAGTTGTTGAGGTTAAACAAGATCAGAGAGTTCATGCAAACGGAAGTTCCAAAGAGAAAACTTTGTTAGTCTATTTGCCTAGGAGCCAACAAAGAAAGGGCCACAAAATTAGTCATTGTTTCCCTGGAAGTTCAAAACAAAGAATGTGGAGAATACATGGCATTGACAAAAGCACAAATCAATCTGTGATCTCATTTCATAAACCGAACGAAGTGTTTCAAAGAAATCGAAAAGGTCACTAAGCAAGATTTGCTTCATGGGCAAAGCCGATAGCACCATAGACACAAACTGATATCGGGTGCAAGATAATCAAGTTTGATTTTTAAAGGAAAAGCCGCCCAAAAGAAGTCTTTGATTTTTAGACAATGGTCAACGACACCATGAAAATATGGGTATGAAAAGTCAGGAGCGACATTAGAAAACCAAAATTCCCAGAATACTGCACAGAGCCTCAAGTCATTGGGTACCATTGCTGGAAAATCAGTTCTCAAACAACGAGGTGACCGCAGATTCAAACTGCTTAGGGCATTCAGGGCCACAAACCGACCACCACTATTAAACTCACAATGCTTTCTTTATTTAAAGCAGGAAATAAAGTAGTGTAGAATTGAAGTTCTCAAAGGGCGAATGTCACCAAAGGTAAGTTCTTCAAAGTCTCTGCTTTTTATTCTTGGAATTCCCATAATTACATCATCAACTACTTCATTTACCAGCATAATGTACACTAGCCCTTTGTTGAGATTCAGTTTTGATATAAGGCACACCACTCGTTTACCGCTAGGATCGTATTTTATCCCAAATCAACAACCTTCAATGAAACTCATTTTCTTTGATTCGTTTACCCTTTCATCTTTCACGGCAAGTACTTATTTCTTGTTATAAATAGCATAAATGCTTATAATCTTAAGAAAATCTCATCCCCGAGTCTACGTCAATTAACTGAAGACAAAACTTTAATCGTACAAAATACGAGATGTAACATCTTCATCCTCGGAGTAAGCCAATTTCTTGGTCTCAGCATCGAGCCTCTTAGCAATCTTGGTCTCAGTCGACAAATCAAAACCCCGACCATGAACCTCCTCGAGGGCCTCCCTTCAAGACTGCCGCTTCTCATACTCGATGATGTCTTTCAAGCGGTCCTAGCTGCCTCAGCATCGGCTCTATACTAGGGTACCATCTCGTCAGCATCATCCTTGGTTATTTCAGACACCGACTTGGCCGCTTTGAGCTCCTTGGCAAGGGCTTCCCCATCTGCAACAGCCGAGCCCAATTGAGATTGGAGTTCTTCGGCTTTCCTGTGCTGTGCCTCAGCCTTCTCTCTCATCATTTGAAGTTGAGCCTCTGTAGAGGCGAATTGTGCCTGGGCAGTTTCTTTTTTCTAGGCCAAATAGTCCATTTTGCCTTCCCACTCCTCAGCCTCGACTTTGATAACGTCCATCTCAACCCGAAACTGGTCGATTCGATCGATCTTCTGTTGGACCTACGGGTTCTAACTGTTAGTCACCAATTCTAGCTCATCGTCACTAACCTCAAAGACTTTTACTTGTTCCACCAGGCCGATATGTTCTTTCTTCGTTGCATCCAAATCGGCCCGAAGACTCTTAGTCCCTTCCTTGTGTTGCTCACTGAGAAGTTTGCACATGTCTCTATTCCTAGTAAGCTCTTTGACTTCGGCCTCGAGGAGACTCAGCTCTTCTCGATATCAGAGGAAGTTCTTGTGATGAAGCATCGAGGCCTGTGAATATAAGAAGAAATATTGAGTTCACTAACCAAAGCTGGAAAATGAAAAGGTTTGGTAACACCTTACCTGATTCATCGCCTGCTGTGATTCGTTGAACAAGCATGGGGAATCCACCTCGTTCATCTTTTCCTGGTCCTCTTCAATCACTAGGCATCAGAGGTAACTAGCTACCTCGACAGGTGCGGAGAGGAACCGGGCATCCTCTAGAACGGAGATAATGATTGATCGCTTCTAACTGGGATCCGCACTCGGGGCAGGGAACCGATTGACTAGTCTAGGGCTCAAACTAGACCCACTTTCCCCCGAGGGTGGACTTTTCCTTGGTACTTATAAGTAACCCAATCTGGTGACATCCTCTGTGGTGGTAGAGTCCACGCCATCAAAAAAGTTTTGGAAGGGATCGTCCACTTCATGGACCCCCTCATTCGATCTCTCCTTCAATATTTGAGCTTCAACAAACGTGTACAAAGGCGATCCCGTTATGTCAATAACACAGGGTGGGATAGTGTCGGCATCTTGAGGGTTCTCGACCCTCACCATTGCATCGGCCTCTTGTAGTTGTGAGGGATTGGCCTATGTGTTCCCTCTTTGGATGTCACCCGTTCCTCGGAGGTCGATGGCTCTCAGGCCACAAAAGTTTCATCCTCCTCGGACTCGACCCTGAGCCGGTGGAGTAAGTTCGAGTCAAGCACTCGAAAGTTGGAGGTTTCCTTTGGCTTGCGGACGAGCCTCCTCCTTAGTTTCTTTTTCTCTAAGCTTGGAGAGCTTAGAGCCCTCCTCCTTTTCTACCCCGGAGCAGGAGACTCAATAGGCAAGTCTTCGTTGCCCACCGGAGGCCTAAGCTCGACATCCTTAGGCAAACCTTAGATAGAAAGTAAAGAGAATTAGGAGTTGATAGTAAAAAGAGAGGCCTAACACGGCCTGATCGGATATGGGATCTTACCATGGACACAGGCCTCCCAACAGCCCTTCGAGAGTTCGCACCACGAACGCTCGAAATAGGACATCTGAAAAATGATGCCCTAGACCCACCTATCGAGTCGAGGAATAGCATTTCAAACCCGACCAACGGCTGCACCTTCACGAACTCCAACAAGAAAAGGAGAATAAAACATAAAAATCAACATTCAAAGGGAGTTTCCACTTATGGTTTGTATTCCACTTCTCGAAGAACGGCATGCATTCCGCCCGAATTAGGTCTGAGGTCCACCCGGATAAAACGACCTTGCTAGCCTTGATCCCGGTCCTTATTGATACTAGAGAACGGGGCTTTGCTGGCCTGATGCACAAGCTTTATCAACCCCCTCGGAATAGTCAGGGACTGTACAAGAGAAGCAGGTGATCCACGGTGAACCGAAAGCCATCAATTTTGCTCATGAAGAACCGAAGGAGGATCACGATCCTCCACATTGAAGGACGGATATGACTGAGGCACACCTCGTACCTTTTGCAAAAGTTTATGATGACCGTGTCCACCAGTCCCAGTTGCAATCTATCCGAATCGTACGGGGGACCTCTTCGGTAATCGAACAGATGTACCTCGAGAAGTCTTCGCAGCGTCCTCGTATGGAAGAGGGTTTTTAAACCTTAAAAATATTATTTACCGAGCATCCTCCGGGGATGAACATTTTCAAATGGGGTTCCTGTGCTGGTTCATCAACGGTAGTACGCGAAACAGATTTTTCAGCCTCAGTAGCCAGCCGCAAAGCAGAAGGTGTTTCTTTTTGGGGAACGAGTTTTGAGGTCTTTGCCATTTCTTTGAAAATGGAGGGGAAATAGAGAAAGAAAGGAAGTTGAAGGCTCGAGATGGAGATGTAAGAAAGTTCTTGGAAAAGATCCCAAATAAACCAGAGTATAATTGCTAGAGAGTATCAAAATTTCAAAGATACGAGGTAGAAGGTTTGAATGTAAAGTTTAAATGAACAAATGAGAGGGTATTTATAGTTTTTAACGGCGGTTTGCATCCAGGAGTGGCTGACCGGTAACTGACGAGCATTTAATTCCATTAAGACTTGACTGACGAGACGTTTCGCTTATTTTGTCGTTTCTGTCGTGGGGTATCGAAATAAGGAATCAGAAGCTCATGTCGTTCCTCGTCATTTACTATCCGAGAAACGAGGGGACTATCTGTATACGGGTAAAACTGAAATCATGATGCACCTCGATTTTCGACGAGATAAGCCAGGTTCGAGATATGATGGCAAGGAATCAAAATCAAGCAGAAAGTCCCATCGAGCCAAAACCCGGGGACACGACTTCTGCCCTTGGGAATATGGAGGTCGTAGTTCCAGAATCGGTCCTAGCCTCGAACAACTTCGAGGAATATTATCGGATGATCAAGCATAACCAAAAAAAGGCCAAAGTATCTGTGGCCAGCCAGATATCACAGCACGAATCGATAAGAAACCAACAATCAGTTAATCAGAAGATTTTTTATCTTTTATAGAGTTGTACCTAAAGTAAGACTCCCCTACTATATAAAGGGGGTCTAACAGTTCATGTAACACATTGTAACACGCATTCTAAAGCAATATATTATTATTTCTCTCTTTAAGCTCTTATTCTATTGTATCTTGATACTGATCGAAGGACATCCAGTGCAAGGGTTGCTGAATTTTTAAGACTGAAATTATTCCATTCGTGTGGTTCGAATTTACTTTATCGTTATTTATTTCAATTGCAACTTAATTTATCACCTTGTGTCAATTTAATCCACGTATCCGTAAACAATTTGACCGTGCGTATAATAGTCTTTCTATGATTTGACCGTATATGTCGTGTTATTATATCAAGAAACTTATAGAATGATGATTGTCCAATTGAGACCTTCAGATAAATAAGGAACAAATAAATACTCGAACTTTCCATTCACAATACATATGTGCCTTTTAATGTAGAAAATCTAACTATTTAAAAGCTACTAAAGTAATATTTTGCACCGCACTTTAAGAATTATTTTCCAGATTGACAATTTCAATATATTTTTTTCAATAGAAATGCCATGTGTAGCACTCCCTGAAGCCTATCTATTCTGCAGAAGCTCAAGATATTATTGTCTATTAATTGTGTAGGTCCTTTTCATTTTTTCTTTTAGACTATTTCAATCAGTTTTTGCTCAATAAAAATGGCATGTATAGCATATATCGAAGTTTAATTTATGGAAGTTTTGCATAATTAATACCTTGCCTATGTAAACAAAAACAGGATAACACCAGTTAGGTCACCACCTAATAACCGAAAAACATCATGTGATAGAAACTTTAATAATTAAAAAAAGATAGATAGTGTGAACTAAATGGAGTTTTAATCATATAAATTCTTGACCTCAGCAAAATTGAATAAAAGGTAATGTTACTTATTTATATTTTCCGTCTTCGTCAAATGAAATCATCAATTTTTACTTGGACAAACAACTTTGAGTGTCAACCTGCACCTACACTATTATATTGCTGCTTAGATTAATAATATTTCTAACCTACCAATTCTTTCAATGGCACGTAGTGACTGTTTGTTACTATTTTCTTCTAGAAGATACAAAAGCATTTTTTTTTTTTTTACATATTATGGGCTCCACAAATTTTTTATTGGCCTTTGATCAAAATTCAAATTTTTTAATCGGCTAACACATTAGATGTTTTGTTCTGAAATATTTTTTGTCCTTGAAGATAAGTCCAGAAGATAGAGAAAAAAATAATGAAATACCATACTTGATATTTGCTATTTGCTAAATTAACAAGAAATGTTTACAGACATGCAGGTAGAAATTTGTCCGTTTCAAAAAAAAAAAAAGGTAGAAATTTGTTATGTTGGTTGAAGTTCAGATAATATTATATGGTTTCTAGCTAAATTTTATCAGGAAATGTACCTTACTCCAGTGGCGGATCCAGGATTTTAAAGTTATGGGTGCTCGCCGATAAAAACATCAAAAAAAAATTACTTATGGGTGCTCGCTCAATATTTATCTAAATATTTGTAAGGTTAACTATATAAATTTATTAATATGGTCAAAGTTAATGGGTGCTTAAGCACCCACTAACTCCCTACGTGCATCCGCCACTGCCTTACTCTCTCTTGGGTCCTAAATATTAATCGTTATCATAATTTGGATTCATTTCAAAATATTTGTAGAATAAGAATATTTTTTTGAATTCACGCTTATTGCTCCAATTAGTAAATGGTTTAGCTTAGTAAGACTTCTAAAGAGAGAGATAAGATATTTAGACAAATTTCTCTGCTACTTAAGGTTACTAAACATCTTTCTTAGAGGGTGTACAAAAATTATAAAGACAGATAATATAGTAAATAATAAATTGGTGAGATGCTTAAGTTGTAACTATATAATCTACTTAAATAAAAACTAGACCCGAAGCTTTGAAATGGATAATTAAGATAAAAAAATCTTTGTTTCAGAGAAACACAATTAAGAGGATTAATTCTAAATTCTGCACTGTTAATACGTACAGTATTCAACTGTTTATTAGGTGTCAAGTTTCAACATTACCACATACGTCTCAACTCATAAGGTTCAACTATATATATATCGAAAATTTTGCGTATGTTCTTAAAGTATTTGTAAACACAACTAGTTACCTCATAAACACGATGTTGGTCTTCCGATCATAATGGATCGGTAATGTTTGGTAGCAAACTGCATTTGTAAATTAATTCTGAAAAAGATAAAACAACATATAAATAGAAAATGTAAACGAAATAAAAATTAATCCGAGCCCACTGAATTCACAGTGTTTCCTTAAGGAATTTAATCCCCTCCTAGTACCCAAGGTTAGGGGTGTAAAAAGGAAACCGACAAACCGCACCAACCCGATAATCCGAGTCAAACCGAGAAAAAAAAAACCCGATTATGGTTTGGTGTTGGAAAAAAAATCCGACCATAATTGGTTTGGTTTTAACTAAAGAAAGTCAAACTGAAACCAAACCAACCCGACATTGCATATATAGAAATTTTAGATATATTTAATATATAAATATACTTATTGTGATGTAATTTATAAATATTTCTTAAATTTTTTCATAATTTTATCTTTTAAAGTATTATTTCAAGGTTGGACTTAGACTTTTGAATGTTCCAATAAGTTTTATAGCGATTAATATTTGTAACTTAAATAATGCTAATAAAAGCCCAAACCAAAATCAAATCAATACTAATGCTATCAAAAGATATTTAATTCAATAATACGAACGGTAATGTATTGAATATCTATTTTTTGTTCTGCAATAATTTAGATAAAAATGCATAACCTCTTTTTATTTTTTCTTTAGCGTTTAATCATGTAATTAATACTCCCTTATTAGTCTACTTATTTTAGCATGACTTAGTACTTTCAGATTAAGTTTATTTTTATTATGAATTTTTAATTAGCAATATTTATATTACATAATTTTATTGTGTTTATTTTTGAATATTTTAGGATAATGCTATGATACATCTCATATTTTGTATTATTTTCTTGGAAAATACCTTATATAGTTGTATCTTACTAGGATTAAAGAAATATTTTGAGCACAAGTTATATTTTTTGTGCTACGAAGATTTTACCGAAAAAACCTGAAAAACCCGAAAACCCGAGAAAAATCGAGATTGAAAAACCCGAGTTTTATTTGTTTGGTTTGATCTTTAGATTTAATAACCCGACACAATTGGTTTGGTTTGGTAATTGCAAAATCCGAACCAACCCGACCTATGTACACCCCTACCCAAGGTTATGGATTATTTCCTCCCAGGATAGAACGAATTACATACTGGTGTAGTGGTACTTCAAACCCCAGTGTTTCAGCAAACTCAAAGTTTGGTAACAAAACACACTTACTGTTGCTTTCTTTGAAGTTAAAAGTATGCAGAAGAAAGGAGGAGAACTCAGAAAATCATATGCAAATTCTGAGAGAATGGACTTGTATTTATAGCCAGTGTTGAGCGAAAAACTGAAAAAGTGAAACTCTTCAAAGTGGTTATTTGTGCAAAACGACCATAGCATAAATGTCATAACATAATGGCTAATTTATGCAATAATAAACCGGGAATTGAAGAGGGAGGTTTAATTTTCAGTTACACAACTGAAAAACTGAAAATGTTCCGTTGTATTTTAATATTAATATTCTGTTATTAAAACAAATATTTAATATCATTTCTGTTAATATTTACTATTAACAAATAAAATTGGTCCAATAAATATTAAAAATAAATTTGGTCCAAAAAAATAATCAATCAATCAATTGATCAAATCCTAATCCGAAGCCGAAGCCGAGCCGAGCGAGCAATGACGACGATGGCGCGAGGCTTGCCTTCTTCTCAACTCTTTAAGAGCTAGAAGAAGAGTAATTGCTTATATACCCATTAAAAACCTCTTCCTCTTTCAATATGGGAAAATGTCCCATTGTCAAAGAGGGAGAAATTTAAAATTTCACTCAAAAATTTCATTTCCCTCCATTTCCCATTTGCCCTCCTTTAAGCCATATTAATGCTTAAAACCCCAACAATCCTCCACATAAATGGGGAATGGCTATATTACGGAAATATTCATGAAAAACTTTGTGATTCGCAAGCAAGGATTAATTGCATCTGGATAAGTAAATTTCTCTTTGAACTTTCCATAGTGAACTTATGTCGGATATACTCGGTTAATCGGTATATTTGATATCTTTGAACTATCGAACTTTGGTGTATATCTAGACAATCATAAGTCACACAACCAACCCTTAACCATCTTTGGTTCTCATTGATGTGTTCGTTTCAGCTATGAACATTGCCTGGTTTCATAAGTGTGTAGAGAACTAGCCTTACAAAGTTCTCCTTAAAGCGGCTAACACTTCACACTTACATAGTGATTCCTAAACGTGTCATCCCGTAGATACACTATTTGATACACCCCGTATCAAATTTAGAAATTATTAAAATGTCTTAATGCTTTATTTGTGGTACTGAACATTATCTCATCACGAGAATGGACCAAAATTTTAGTTGACAATGTTGAACCTTCACTAATGACTTTGTTTGATCTCCTTGAACCTAGATCTTGGGATCTCTAGTCTTCTAGGTAGAGTTACTGCCACAATGACTTGTTCTCGGCCATAGTCCCATTCCCCTTGATGATTTCTCAACTACCTCTCTAGATAGGCCTTTTGTAAGTGTCACACCTCCTTTTTACCTACACCCCCGGAATGGTGTATAATGGAGTTTTTCCAATTAAAGGACAATCGGAACGGAATTTGGTTATTAAAATTTCAGAGTCGCCACTTGGGTGATTAATGGTGTCCCAAGTCACTGGTTTAATCCCGAACCGAGAAAAATACTGACTCTGTATTATAGTCCGCGAACCAGAAATCCGGATAAGGAATTCTATTAACCCGGGAGAATGTGCTAGGCATTCCCAGGTTCCGTGGTTCTAGCACAGTCGCTTAACTGTTGTATTTGATTTTATCTGATTTTAATACATGCTAGCTTATGTGTCTTTTATTCGTAAACTGCTTTTATCATTTTTAAAAGAATTGCAACGTCGTGAAAACGCGTCTCGAACCACGTCGCAATCAATGCACCCGCGGTCGTCAACACATTTCGACTCCGTTGAGATTTGGATTTGGGTCACATAAATGTACACCCGAGTTTAGGAATGTAATTTTATTAAAATCGCGCCTAAAGAGTCTAACGTATTATTATTTTGGGGAGGCCATGAAATTCGCTAAACGGATCATCCCGAAGTCTAAAAATTAATACAATATTTATTGAGGGCCCCGTAATTTGTGTGTTATATTTGGCGAGGCTCGTCTCATTTATTATTTCAAAGCCCAAAATGGATTCAGGCCCAAATCTTACTTCAAAGAAAGCAGTCGCGTGTTGGGCCATTAACATGAGCCCAAGTTCTTTTATATGTAGCATGTGGCTTTAATGCATAACAAAATCAACATCTTTAGAGCACCCAACCAATTTTCAATTTAGTAACATTTGCATCTCGTTGGCTCGAATATCTGAACGGGTTAAACCAATTAAACTAATATACTTGAAATTACAGCCTACAGATTTCTATGTATGAGTTAGGCCAGTAACGCAGAACAATACGCTTGACACTAAACTATGACTCTATTGGTGTATCAATACCAAATCACAACTGGTTTCGAGTTTAACTTTATATTAACGGGGATCTAGTTGCATACAGATGTGATATCAAGCCTGGAATTATTAACACTACAACTGATGTTTATGTTCTTACTCTTAACAGTTCGAACACTAGATCATTGCTACAAATGCACAATTCCTGAATCAATGTCCAACTCGGATTATGCTCTGGTTCCAAGCGTTTAAACTAAGGGAATGAACTAAATTGACTACAAGTAATGTCGTTCCAAGTCTAACTATTGCACACCGATTCTCTGAGCTGATTATCAATCTATTACAAAAATGATAGCCAAAATAGTTCCAATCGCCTAAGACATCCAGCACAAATTAAACACTCCAAATCAATCCTTAAACAAACAATCCTAATTAAACAACTAACAATCATTGCAACTTAAACAGATTAAAGCTAGGCAACTAAATGTCATTTGGACTGATTTCAACTACTCGAATGAACACGAATATGGAACATTACTTCATTTCAATCCAATTGAAAGCTACATCAGTGATTTCAAAATGTGTACATGGATATGAAATGTAAGAAGAAGAAGAGGAAATCAGCGGCAGTAATCAGGTGCAGTCCAAAAAATTCAACAGCCCAGAAGTGATTTGAAACCAAACACAAACAGCCAATCAACCAAAATAGCACCAAAACCAACACAAATGAAACCGGCACCCTCTACAACCTTCATTAACCCAAACTTCAATAAAACCAGTTCAATTATGCCTATAACTATTCGAAATCACCACAGTATACTCCAGAGACAACTTCAACAATCAAAAAACCCAATTAAACTGGCCAAAACAGATTGAATGAACTCTCACAATTACTCGAAATCCAACAGAAAACTCTCTGAATTTTCAAATCACCAAAAATGAACTCAGGAATGTAAAGCAGCTACCAAAACTAGAATTCAGCTAGAAAATTGAATAAAACAGTATTTTTTTGGTTTCTACTGGATTTTTTTGTTTTTGTATTTTTTTTAAAGAACTAAGAGCTAGAAGCAAATTTGGATCTGAAATTTGAATTCCAGATCTGAAACTAGAAGAGTAAAATATTTACAAAATTTATTGAAAAGAAGAAAGAAAAGAAATTAAAAATTTCAGTTGGCACAATATGCAAAATACTTGCAATTCGGAATTGAGGACGAGATCCTCGCATTTTATATATGATGTGAAATATTTAAACCGGCTACAAGCCGCGGTGAAAGTTATATAGAAGGCCCTAGAAGATTCTAGTTTCAACTACCATGTGCTGCCCCATCCTAAATGTCTAAACTACCCCTGAATTTTAAGCTAAAACTACAGTATAACCAAGACAGTTTCTTAAGCTCTGAATATACCTCAAAAATTTAAAACACAAATTAAACTAGACATTGACCATGAAATTCACACATGCAGCAAGGTCAGAAAGGAAAAAGAAATTGAAAGTAAAAGGAAATGCTGCTAAGAATTCATCGACTACAAAGAGCTCCGACCGGTGGTTGCTTCTCCAAATCCCCCAAAATTTCTGACCCGTAACATCCCTAACCATGTGTTTTCATAAGAAAATACCTGGTTAGGGTTGTTAGGGTCCGAAATCATGGAGATTTTGCCTTAGGGCCTTGGTCGGAAACCTTCGATTTAACATTCGAGCTGCTCCGGGCAGATTCGAGAGACAAGGCCATGGGGGTTGGGTAGAGGAGGTCCAGGCGGTCACAGGGTGTAAATTTGGGGTTATTTGGCATATGTGACGAACTGGCCGGAAAACTTCAAACGGACATTCGAGGGATTCAGTCGTGATTCGAAAGAAACCAGAGGTAGGGTTGGAAAGAGGATGAGCGGGGGAAGCTAGGGTGTATTTGTGGTGGCTTTTGGCGTTGGTTGCGTTTGCCGCCGGCGAGGATTCCGGCGAGGCTTAGGGCTCGTTGTTGGTCTCTTAAAGACGTGGGGTGAGAGACGATTGAGGGGGTGGGGGTAGTATTCGGTTATATGTATTAAAGAGTGGGGGCTTCTGGACCGTTCGATCTAACAACCTCGACGGCTGAGATCAGGTGCACTGAGAAACGACGTTGTTTGGCTCCTCTTGGGACCGGACCGGGTTGGGCATAGCTGGGCCTGGGTGGATTGTTTTGAGATTGGGCTGGGATATTAATTGGCCCAAATCATGGGCAACCCTTCTCTTCAATGCTTTCCTTTCTCTTCTCTTTAATGCTTTCCTTTCTCTTCCCTTGTTTCTTGTATTTAATTTTTGTATTTCAATTTGTATATATATATTTTTTTAATTTTATAAAATTGTAAAAATTAAAAATAAAGTCCTAATATATTTCAAAATTAAACTAATTAATTCCTAAAATTATTTTAAAAACTATTCCGGGACGAATTCACAATTAAACAATTAAAAATGCAAAAATAGACTATTTTTGTTATTTTCCATATATTCTATTATAAAACAAATTAATCCCTGATTAGTACTAACATATGAAATTAGATCCTAAATGAAAAATGCATATTTTGTATTTTATATGAACTGATCATGCACAACTAAAATGCAACAATTACCAGAAAATGCCACAAAATTCGCAAAATTGCCAAATAATGAAAGAAATTATTTTGTTTGAGTTTTTGGGAATAATTCATATATAGGGCAAAAATCACGTGCTCATAACTGCCCCTCTTTGCTCGGAAACATGAAAAGTTTTCGGGCAAAGATAAGTGAGCAAATACGAGCGATTTTTGCCCGTTGAAATATTCCATTGTAAAGCATTTTGAAAAGTTTTGACCGCGCGCTGCTTCAGAGGTTGCTTACATATTCTGGGCTAAACAGGAATCAGGTCAGTGTAGTTCGGGAGTGTCTGGTAGTTGGGACTACCAGGAGCTGTGATTTCACTGCGATTGCTGTTGTTGCTGCTTGCTGACCTCCCTTATTACACAATGTCAAAATAAAAAGAAGCTAGCCTAAGCTACGATTTACAAAATCCTATCTAATTCTTCAAACTTGCTTTTGTATTTCTTGTTGCTTTGTTGTCTTGTGTTCTCTTGGTGAAATCCCTTGTTGTCATATCAAATTGCTATCTGAGATGTTGTTCTTTCCCTTCCAAATTTCTGAACTTGAATAATCTTGGACTTGAATGTATTCCTCTGTTATCCAGGCATGCTCCTGACTGTTGAACTTGAACTTGAATGTACTCCTCTGTTATCCAGGCGGGCTCCTGATTGCTGAACTTGAACTTGAATGTGTTCCTCTGTTATCCAGGTTGCCTCCTGACTTCACAAAAATAGACAAAACAAAGAAAACTTTCTGCCCCAGTTTGGAAATTGGGTACATGTTACCGGATATTAATAAGAATTTGACTAAAACTTGACTTAAAATACCTCTGTTATACAGGCGGGCTCCTGATTTCCGAAACATGAATTGTATACCTCTGTTCTTCAGGCGGGCTCCTGATTGCTGAAACTTAAATTGTATCTCTATTCTCCAGGCGGACTCCTGACTACTGAAATTCGAAATGCATGTCTCTGTTCTCCAGGCGGACTCCTGATATCAAACTTGAAAAGTATGTCTCTGTTCTCCAGATGGACTCCTGATATCAAACTTGAAAAGTATGTCTCTGTTCTCCAGGAAGACTCCTGACTGATTACTGCTTATTTTTCCTTCCTGGAGAATTCCTCCTCAACAACTAACTTTTCTGCCCCTGTTTCAATCAAAGAAAATTTCGTTAGTTTAAAACGGTGGTTAGTTGATGGCATTCTTGCTGAAAAATCCTTCCACTGCCTTGCTTTGTGTTGACTGACTTCCTTGAACTGACCCTGAACCGCTTGACTTTCTGACTGACTTTCGAATTCCCCAACCTCTGACGACCCGAATGTTTTGTACCCGTGCTGTTGTTTCATACCTCTGATCCCTTTGTCTGAACCTTTACATTTTCCACAACATTTCCCAATTATTCCACCGATGAAACTTCCTGCGACTTCCCATATTCCATTTTACATCATGTTACTGTTGACATGCTCTAACAACATTATGCTTTACCATTTTCGGAAGGTAGTAGTGAGCTTTGAAGTCCTTTTTGCTTGCATTGAACAAAACTGGCACTTGAAACATCTTAGCTAGATAAAACCCTCAAAAGAAATGAAATGCAATGATTTTTTTTGAGTTAAGGATAAGAAGTATCCAAAACCAGATGACTGCTTAAAAAGAGAAGGAAAATAAACTTATCTAAGCGGAACAGCTGGTACCAATGGTCATGACATGCATTTTGGATTAATCGGCCCAATCTTTCCAATTAACCATCTTTCAATTGCCATACTTTGTTGCCCTAGAATTTCCATCACTTGATTACTTTACCCAAACATTAACTTTGTTCATCCTGCGGTGCCTCGAAATAGTTTTCCACCCACAGACCTTTTGCCAATTAACCATTTTTCAACTCACTTTCGCCTCAAGGTGCCCGCGAGGGTTTTCACCAATAATACTCTC
Organism: Nicotiana tabacum; assembly: GCF_000715075.1. Classification (NCBI taxonomy): domain Eukaryota; kingdom Viridiplantae; phylum Streptophyta; class Magnoliopsida; order Solanales; family Solanaceae; genus Nicotiana; species Nicotiana tabacum. Next base: position 34,424,325 of record NC_134087.1, on the reverse strand, counting down.
TCATTTATTTTTTCTCTCAACTCTCGTCGCCTTATGGTGTCTGTGAAGGTTTTCACCAATAAGACTCTCTCATTTTTTACTTTGTTTTCTTGCTTGAACCAAAGTGTTGCTCCTATCATGAGTTACTTCTACCTGCTCAACTTGGCATTTCTCAAAAACTGATCAGAAGGTCTTTCTTTGGACCGTAATGTAGGCTTTTGGATTAGGTTAGAAAGAAAGGGTATAAAAAGCTCAAAAACAATTCAACATGGGTTAATAATTACAACTTTCGGAATCCAATTTTTCGCAACAATCACAATGTTTGCCCCAGTTTCTTGCTTAGGGACTTTTGGGTTTTATTTTGGTATGACTGAACCTCAGAGAGGCTGCCTACGTACCCTTTCGGGATCAAGTCGAACGTAGTTCACTGCATAGAGACTACGTTGTTATGTTTCTCTTCTTTCTTTCTGTTTTTTTTCTTCATTTTTCCTTTCTTTTCTTTCTTTTCCTTTCTTTTCTTTCTTTTTCTTTCTTTTTCTTTCTTTTTTTCTTTTTCTTTTTTTTTTCCTTTTTTTTTTGATCTCCGGCACCTGCGTTTCCTGATTATGCCGTTGATTCCGAAAGAGGGGTATGAACGAAAACAAGTAAGGCTCAAAGGGAATAACAATTTATAAAGTGTTTGGATAGCAGAACAAAATGCCTTCGTCATTTCAATCTTTTAAAAGGTGCCAAATACAATTTATATGTCGTTGATTCCGAAAGAGGGGTATGAACGAAAACAAGTAAGGCTCAAAGGGGATAACAATTTATAAAGTGTTTGGATAGCAGAACAAAATGCCTTCGTCAGTACATTCAGAATAAAGAATCATACATAGTATCTCTTGACCGCATCGGAATTGATGGCCATTTCTACACATTTTCCTTCTATGTCTGTCAGATATAGTGCACCATTAGACAACACTCTGGTTACAACAAATGGCCCCTGCCAGTTTGGGGCGAATTTTCCTTTTGCTTCAGCCCAATGAGGCAGAATACATCTCAGCACTAACTGTCCAACTTCAAACTTCCTCGGACGCACTTTCTTGTTGTACGCTCTTGCCATTCTTTGCTGGTACAGTTGACCATGACACACTGATGCCAATCTCTTCTCGTCAATCAAACTCAACTGCTCGAGGCGGCTTTTCACCCATTCATCATCATCGATCTCAGCCTCCGTGATGATTCGCAGAGACGGGATTTCCACCTCTGCAGGTATTACTGCCTCGGTGCCATACACCAATGAATAAGGAGTCGCCCCCACCGAGGTACGAACGGTGGTGCGGTACCCTAATAATGCAAAAGGTAACTTCTCATGCCACTGTCTAGACCCTTCAACCATCTTTCGGAGTATTTTCTTTATAATCTTATTGGCTGCTTCAACTGCACCATTTGTCTTGGGACGGTATGGAGAAGAATGCCTATGGATAATCTTAAACTGCTCACATGTCTCCTTCATCAAATGACTATTAAGATTAGCCCCATTATCTGTGATGATTACCTTCGGAATCCCAAACCGACAGATGATATTTGAGTGCACAAAGTTGACCACAACTTTCTTAGTCACAGACTTGAACGTCTTAGCTTCCACCCATTTGGTAAAATAGTCTATAGCTACTAGAATAAACCTGTGCCCATTTGACGCTGCTAGATCAATTGGCCCAATAACATCCATTCCCCATGCAACAAAAGGCCATGGTGCGGACATCGTATGTAGTTCTGATAGTGGAGAATGAATCAAATCTCCATGCACTTGGCACTGATGACATTTACGCACAAAACTGATACAATCTCGCTCCATAGTGAGCCAATAATAACCTGCTCGGAGAATCCTTTTTGCCAGAACGTACCCACTCATATGCGGTCCACAAACTCCGGAATGTACCTCAGTCATGATAGATGTGGCCTGTCTTGTGTCCATGCATCTCAACAACCCGAGGTCTGGAGTTCTTTTGTACAACACTCCTCAACTAAAAAAAACCCGCTTGCCAATCGCCGAATTGTTCTTTTCTGATCACCGGTGGCCTGTACCAGATATACTCCCGTCCTAATGTACTCTTTGATATCATGGAACCACGGCTCGCCGTCGAGTTCCTCCTCTATCATATTACAGTAAGCATGCTGACCACGGACTTGAATCTGAACGGGTCAACATAAGCCTTATCTGGATGATGCAACATCGACGCCAAAGTAGCCAAAGCATCGGCAACCTCATTATGAATCCTTGGAATGTGCCTGAACTCTATAGACTGAAATCGCTGACAAAGCTCATGCAGACATTGCCGGTACGGTATAAGATTTAAATCCCGTGTTTCCCATTCTCCTTGAATTTGGTGTACCAGTAGGTCCGAGTCACCCATGACCAAGACTTCCCGTACACCCATATCTACAGCTAATCTCAATCCCAATATACACGCCTCATATTCTGCCATGTTGTTCGTACAGTAAAAATGAAGTCGAGCTGTAACAGGGTAATGCTGACCTGTTTCAGAAATAAGTACCACTCCTATTCCCACGCCTTTCATATTTGCAGCCCCACAAAGAAAAGTTTCCATCCCGGCTTCTCAACTTGTTCCAATTCATCAATGTGCATCACCTCTTCATCAGGGAAATAAGTTTTCAAAGGTTCGTAATCTTCATCGACGGGGTTCTCAGCTAATGCCTATGCTTTCATCGCAGTCCGTGTCACATAGATAATGTCGAACTCTGTAAGCAGGATCTGCCACCTTGCAAGCCTCCTTGTGGGCATAGGCTTCTAAAAAATATACTTCAATGGGTCCAAGCGAGATATGAGGTAAGTGCTGTAGGATGACAAATAATGTTTCAACTTCTGTGCCACCCAAGTTAGGGTGCAACATGTCCTCTCTAGATGAGTATACTTAACCTCGTAAGATGTGAACTTCTTGCTGAGATAGTAGATAGCCTGCTCCTTTCTGCCCGTAACATCACGTTGCCCTAGTACACAGCCGAATGAATTATCCAAAACCGTCAGATATAGAATCAAAGGCCTCCTTGGTTTTGGCGGGACCAACATGGGTGGGTTCGACAAATACCGCTTTATCTTATCAAAAGCCTCCTGACATTCATCAGTCCATTTGACTACAGTGTCTTTCTTCAACAATTTGAAAATCGGCTCACAAGTTGTCGTGAGCTGAGCGATGAACCTACTGATATAATTCAATCTTCCCAACAAACTCATCACCTTAGTTTTGTTTCTTAGAGGCGGCAATCCCTGAATAGCTTTGATCTTTGACGGGTCTATCTCAATGCCTCGACGACTGACTATAAACCCCAACAACTTCCCAGATGACACTCCGAAAGCACACTTTGCAAGATTGAGCTTAAGATTGTACCTGCGAAGCCTTTGAAAGAACTTTCTCAAATCTCTGACATGGTCGGACTGCTGTCTAGACTTCACGATCACATCATCCACGTACACCTCGATTTCCTTATGTATCATGTCATGGAATATTGTTGTCATGTCCCTCATATAAGTTGCCCCAGCATTTTTCAAATCGAACTGCATGACCCGATAACAGTACATTCCCCACGGCGTGATGAATGCCGTCTTTTCTGCATCTTCCTCGTCCATTAGAATTTGATGATAACCCCCGTAACAATCCACAAAAGAACCAATATCATGTTTGGCACAATTGTCAATCAGTATATGGATGTTGGGCAGTGGGAAATTGTCTTTTGGACTTGCCTTGTTAAGATCTCGATAATCAACACACACCCTGGTCTTGCCATCTTTCTTCGGCACATGCACAACATTAGCTAACCAAGTGGGATACCGTGTAACCCGAATGACCTTTGCATCAAATTGCTTGGTAATTTCTTCTTTGATCTTCACACTTATGTCTGTTTTGAACTTTCTCAACTTCTGCTTGACAGGAGGGAGTGCTGGATCAGTGGGCAGCTTGTGAACCACTAAATCAGTACTTAGACATGGCATATCATCATACGACCACACAAAAACATCGTTGTATTCGAACAATGCTTTGATTATCTCCTCCTTGAGTCGTGGCTCCAGATAAACACTTATTTTAGTTTCGCGAACATTATCTTGATCCCCTAGATTAACTGCTTCTGTGTCACTTAGGTTAGGTTTGGGTTTTCCTTCAAAGTGACTTAATTCTTTACTAATTTCCTCATAGGCCTCATCATCGTCACATTCCACCTCATCATCACACTCGATTTCTTGCATTATTATTTCTGAGTTAGATTGGCTTTTAAAACTGGGCCGAAGATTCCTCATACATGTAAAGTCATTGATATCAGCATAAAAAGAATTGTACAAAAAAAGAAAAGAAAAATGGAAACAAAGTTAGGAATGAAGAACGAAGAAAAATTGCTTTTCATTGAATGTAAAGATAACAGGGTTTTAACTCATCCAAACGGACGGAACATAGCAACTGAATTACAAACCCTGGAATAATCCAGATGAACTAAAGGAAAACAAAACCCACTACCATGACTCCCTCCGAATTGGAAGAGGAGTAGCTTCCCAATTGTTGATATTAGCATATGGTCCGATGTACTGTATATATGCTTTGCTTGACCCTTCCTCGGCCTCAACCATGTTCACTTCAGCAAATATCCTCTCGAACACCTTATCCAAGTTCCCCTCTACACCAATCAGTAGACCTAACACCTTTGCCAATGACTACTTCTTGACACCCGGCCTGACGAAGGACCTGGACAAGCGTGGAATCGGTTTGGGAAGAACCCAAGCTTTCTTTTTCAATTTACGAGATCTTATAACATCTGCCGTTGTTGGTTTGAACCCCAGTCCAAAGGTGTCCATGTTTTTGGGCAGAGAAACAGGTTGAACAATGCCTTGAAGCTCAGCCCCTAGACCTTTTCCTGGCACGAACCCATTACTCAGCATTTCTGATACTACCATGACGGTCGTAGCTGCCACCCTGGGACATGGAATGCTTTTACCCTCGGGCACTCTGTTCACCGGGACCGTGTCGAAAACCTGATAAACCCATGGTCCCTTATCATCTTCAGTTTCTATAAAGGGCACAATGGCATCATTCATGGCGCATGTGGGATCTTCCTCATGTAACACGATTTCTTGTCTGTCCCACTCGAACTTGACCATTTGGTGCAGTGTGGAAGGCACTGCTTTGGCCGCGTGGATCCATGGTCGACCCAACAAAAGATTGTAGGACACTGCAGCATCCAACACCTGAAATTCCATAGTGAACTCGACTGGTCCAATAGTCAATTCAAGTATAATATCCCCCACTGTGTCTGTTCCCCCTCCGTCGAACCCTCGAACACAAACACTATTTTTGCGGATTCTATCATCATCAATCTTCAACTTGTTCAATGTGGACAAAGTACAAATATTAGCACGTGACCCGTTATCGATCAACACCCTAGTAACCATAGAATCTTCACACTTGACCATCAAGTAGAGAGCTTTATTGTGTTCTGTGCCTTCCACAGGCAATTCATCATCAGAAAATGTTACCATGTTTACCTCAAAGATCTTGTTGGCAATTATCTCCAGATGGTTTACTGAAATTTTGTCGGGCACATGAGCTTCATTCAATATCTTCATCAAAGCTCGGCAATGCTCGTTAGAATGTATCAATAATGACAATAACGAGATCTAGGCCGGTGTTTTTCTCAATTGTTCAACAATGGAATAATCCTGCATTTTCATCTTTTTCAGAAATTCCTCTGCCTCTTCTTCCGTCACAACCTTCTTGACTAGCAATGGATTGTCTTTAGCACCCCTAGCCTTTCTCAACTCTTCGGGAGCAAAACGATGTCCCGACCGAGTTAATTCCTGTGCTTCATAACTATCTTCCTCAATTTCCTTTCCTTTGTATGTCACCACTACCTTGTCATATTTCCACGGCACGGCTTTGCTATCAGCCACGGGTAATTGGACTACCGGCTTTATGACAACTGGTTCTATGTAGGCCCCTTTCACAACAACCACGGGTGCAGATGATGACCCTGGTACCACTAACTTGACTGGCTCTGGCTTCTTTGCAGCAACAAATGGTCTTTTTCCCATTACCAACACTGGCTTATCTTTTATCACTTTTAGCTGAACCGCTGGCCTCGTGCTAACTGTCTTTTCTTTGACCTTGGCTTCCGTAGAACGGATCACCATGACCGTCTGCGAGGGTATTTTAGGCTCTGTCCCCTTATGTATCAGTTCGATCATATTGGCTTCATAATGCGCTGGTAACGGGTTTTGATTGATGTTTGGAGCCTCCGGAGCCTGTACTTCAATACGGCGATTATCAATGAGTTCTTGTACCACGTTTTTCAATTTCCAACATTTTTTAGTATCGTGCCCCGGCATCCCTGAGAAATACTCGCAGCTAACAGACTGGTCCAGGTTTCTGGGAGGGGGGTTTGGTGCTTTGGGCTCAATTGGGGTCAACATTCCCAACTGTTTCAATCTATGGAAGAGAGTGGTGTAAGATTCTCCCAATGGAGTAAATGTTTTTCTGTTCGGGGCCTTCTCACTTCTAAAAGCTTGGTTTGGGCGGAAGCTGGTTCCTGATCTATTTGTCCTGGGAGGTGGATAGGTGTTTTTTGGGGGTGCATATGTGTTTTGGGGAGTCGGTGCACGCCATTGCGAGTGCGCCGGAGGCTGAGTGTATGTCTGGGCGTGGTGGATAGAAAAGTGTGGTTCTGGTGATGGATAGTAATGTTGTGGTGGGCCATATGGGGTATACTGGTAATTTGGGTGGTGGGGTCTGGGTTGGTTGTAGTAGGGCGGAGGGTTGTTGGGCCTGGACCAAGTACTAGCTTCAACTGCGACAACTTCTTCCTTCTTCTTCTTTCCGAGTACATCACCAATACCGCTTTGGATGGCCTGGGTAGTTTCTTTCAATGCCGAATAACTCAAGATTTTGTTAGACTTCAATCCTTCTTCAATCATGGCTCCCATTTTTACAACTTCATTGAATGATTTTCCAACGGATGTCACCAGATGACCAAAATAGGTCGGCTCCAACATCTGCAGGAAATAGTCTACCATCTTACTCTCCCTCATCGGAGGATCAACTCTTTCTTCCTGTTCCCTCCAGCGGAAACCAAATTCTCTAAAACTCTCCGCGGGCTTCTTCTCCAACTTCAACAATGACAGATGATCGGGGACTATCTCAAGGTTATACTGAAAATGGCCAATGAACGCTTGTGCCAAATCATCCCATGTATAACATCGGCTGAGGTCCTGCCTCGTGTACCATTCCAACACGGACCCGTTCAGACTTTGACCGAAATAGGCTATCAACAATTTATCCTTCCCCCCAGCTCCTCTCATTTTACTGCAGAAACCTCGGAGGTGGGCCACCGGGTCACCATGTCCCTCGTACAAATCAAACTTGGGCATTTTGAAACCTGCGGGCAACTGGACATCCGGGAAAGTGCACAAATCTTTGTACACAACACTCACTTGGTTGCCTAAACCATGCATGTTCCGGAAGTATTGCTCCAGTGTTTTGACTTTACGAATCACTTCCTCCTGTTCCACATTCTTAACCGGTTTCTCAACTTCTCCCGGGATCTCAAAATGGGGTGTATAGGTATATGGCTCAGGAGCTTTAAAAGTGGGTTCGAGAGGGTAATATTGGGTGTCGTGAGCTTGGAATAGCGGCTCACTGGACGATCTATGTAATGGGGCTGGGGGAGGTGCCACAAAGACTGGAACCATGGGTGGGGGAGGGTTCTGTTTGGGTGGTAGAGCTGGAGGAGCATATGAAGTAGTACCATAGCCCTGGGTGTGATAGGGAAAGGCTGAAGATGCATGGGGAGTAGTGGGCTCCTGAGCCTGAGCCAGAGGTGGGATGTAAGATGAATTAGCGGGTTATAGTGGTGCCGGGTGCCCCTGAGACCATGCCCGATGCATTTCAGCCATTTGCGCTTTCAATTTCCGCATCTCTTCTTTCATAGCACCCACATCTGTCACCTCAACTTCATTTGAAGGATCCATAATACTGGTATCTGAATCCTGTCATGTCATGTTTACTTTATCTTTCGACCGGGTGTTGTACGGGTGAGTTTCCAGAACTGCCAATCAACTAACCACCTTCCTGGACTTACACATGTTGACAACAATTTTGTTAGCGATTAGGTTTCAATGGATTAGATAATCGCACATTGGGCATGAATGCACCTATACAATTAACCATTTCTATTATGCATTTGTTCAACCGCATGCGTCATCCCGGCATCTTCCTTATTTCTAATTGCAAAATTTCTCTCTTTTCTTTTCCCTTCTTCTTTTTCTTTCTCTTCTCTTTCATCTTTTCTTTCCGCATTCTATTCCTTTCTTGTTTTTCCGCTCTTTTCTTTCTTTATCCTTTTCCACCCCCCTTGTTTTTCTTCTTTCTTTCCCTCTTCATTTGGTTGCGGTCGAATCCTATGGAGATTGCCTACGTATCGTGACACCGCACGAATCAGACCAGACGTAGTTCGTGAAAATAAGTATGAAAATAAAGGAACAAATTTGTGGGAATTTTTAGATTTTCATTATCACGACATTCTATTTACAAACTAAACATTTTGAAATGGAAAATAACGGACTCCAACTAAACTCAAATACAAACTCTGAACATACTAGCATACTTGGACGCAAAAAGAAAACAGACTGACAAGTAACAAACTCTAGAATGGAAAATACAGACTCGATCTATGAATACATTAGTGCTTCAAAAGTGGGTGCCCGCGGGGCATCGTTCGGCCTCGCCGCGGGCTTAGGTGCCAAATCCCTTTCAAGTTGCTCTAGCTCATACATGGTTCGCTTGACATAAATTATTACCGCCGAAAAGAAGGTAGTGCGGGTCATGTCTTCACATGCCCGACATCTCCTAAGGATGGCGTGGGCAATGGTCTCAATCATGTCTCTTGTTCGACCCTTTTCTATAAGCAATCGCCTTACTTGATTATTGCGAGCCTCCAACACATGAGAATCCTGAAGATCCTGCAGCTGCTGTATTTCTACTTCCATCCGGGCTAGTAAATCATAGCAGTGCCCACTTTCGGTCTCAAAAGCTTTAGCTTGCCTAACTGCCTTATCCTCAAGGGTGACCACTTTTCTTTTCAGACTAGCAATGGTCTTTTCATAATCTTTCTTTAATTGTTGCATGCAATGGGTACGTTCTTCTGTTCTTTTTACCCACTGTGCCCGGAGTCCCGCTATGGTGCCTTCGGATTTTTTCAGCTCATCCCGGCACTCACCAATTTCCCTTTTCAGCCCTTTTATCAACCGCTCGTCCGACCGGGTCCTTTGTTGATTATTGGCAGCTATCCTCATTTGCTGGATTTGGGCCCTAAGCGCCTCGTTTTCTTGGGCCAACCTGTTCTTTTCTCCCTGATCAGCAGCAACTTGCATACTGTTTTCAAATTTCAAAGCTCCGATCTGTTGTTTTAACTTGCTGATTTCGGCCTGATAGCCTTCTTCTTTTGCTAGCCAACCCCATTGTTCTCGTGATGATTTAGTGAAGTCCTGGATGTGGGGTCTTTTCGATGGTCTCTGATGCTCAAGTTCTCTTCTGTACTATGCGATGTATTCTGGCGACATTTCTCCTTTGGCCCGATCCTGCACACAAGTATCTGCTTGTAGGTATTGGCATTCATTCCAAATCTCACGGACTTTCGCTTCGGGAAACTGTCCGTCAGGGCCGATCTCAATTACTTGAGCACTAAGATCTTCTTCCCGTGGCACGGTTTGGCATTTCCCGAGTTGTCTCAGAACCCGACAGGGAGCATAAGGCTGGATGCTTTTAAGGCCCATCAAAAGAAAATGCGACCTAGCTGCTGGCATGTATATGATTTCTTCAACAGACAACCATCCCAATGTCCACTGTATCTGAATGTCCGTGAGAGTACGAAAGTATGATATCCATGCTGTTACTCCTTCAGGCAGACTAACCCCGTCAATCCTTATGTAAAACTCTCTTATACATGTCTTGTCAGACAAACCATAACTCAAGAGCGAGGAACGATAACATAGATGCTCGGTCATCCATATTTGTAGCAACAGGTTACAACCCTCAAAAAAGTTGCCTCCGACTCTGCAGGCAGTGAGAGCCCGGAAAATGTCAGACACGATCATAGGTGCAAGAGTGATTTCATTTTGAGCAAGTAAGGTACTGACGACCCCGACTATTTTTATATCAATATTCTCGTCTTCCCTTAGGAACATTAGGAGGCCTAAAAAGTTATCATGAAAGCCACCCGTCTGTGCTTATCCCATTTTCGATGATTATTTTTACTGCATAGCTTGATGTCCGTCTTGTTAAACCCTCCCATGTGGCCGTACCTGTCGTATATGAAGCGCAAAGTACAGAAGCCTTTTGCCAAATCTGGATTATGGTCTGTCCTAGGTATTTTTAATGAATCTAAAAACCGATGCACCGTGATGGCTCTTGGAGCAATCAGATATTTTTCTCTTAACGGAACCTCAGCATTTTCGATGTACCCGGCGATTTCATCTAGAGTTGGGGTTAGCTCAAAATCTGGAAAGTGGAAGACATTGTGCGCTGGGTCCCAGCAAGTGACCAACGCTCTTATAATATCACCCCGAGGCTTGATTTCCAGCAAACCCGTAAGACCTTTCAGATATTTCTTAACTTCGTCTTGTCCTTCTTTGCCTAAATCATTCCACCAAAGATGCAACTCGAAGGGGATTTTAGTCATTATTGAGAAAGGTTCATTTTGCATCGTGCTCATCCTGCACATTTATTAAAGTGATTTAAGCAAAACTTTTATTTGATCAAGACAAAATTAACAATTTCTCTTTTTTTTCAAATAAATAAAAGACTCGGTTTTCAAACACGGCATTTCAGCACTCCCAAAAATGAAGATTTTCAGGCTGTGAGAGTCAACCGGTCAAAATAAAAAATGACCAAAAGTGGCCGTCTTTGCGAAGTCAGCCTTCCGGCGTCCCTTTCGGGAACATTCGGCTGTTTCTGATGAAAACGGCATCACCCGACTTATTCATGCAAAAAATTTAAACTTTAAATATTTTTGGCTATTTTTGCAAAGGGGAGGTTGGACCCGATGAGGGTTGCCTACGTATCTCACATCCGGTGAGAATCAAACCTGCGTAGTTCGGGCCAAGAAACTAACTATATTTTTGAAAACAAGGCTCTTTCTTTTCATTTTCCATAGCAAGACAAACTATCTTTCCTTTCTATTTTTGAAAACAAGACAAAATAACGACTCTCCTTTTTCTTTTTCATTTTCAACAAACAATAAACAACCTATATTTTTTCCAAACTAAAACAAAGACTCTTTTTCTTTTCTTTCTTTTTCAACAAAAAACTTTCCAAAAATAAAAGACTCTTTTTCTATTTTTCCTTTGCTTTTTAAATTGTTAAAAATACAACATTTTCCTTTTCCATTTTCTCAAAATTTCGGTAGAGTTTTGACTCCCTAACTACTATTTCACTCTTTTTCTCTTTCCTTTTCTCAATTTAACATTCCCGTGATTCAAAAGCCGGTCAACATGCCGGTTCGGAACAAATATATGTACAGAACATGTAGGATGCATCAGGATGGTCTTTTCATTTCAGGTTGCTAGCCCTAGACGGACCCAACCCCTGTATTGAGTCCCTTAAGTCAAATGCAACATGATGCAATTAAGTGCTCCTACTAGGGATCCGTCATGAAGTCAAGTTATTCTGGGTTCAAAATCTGGGTATATGTTCTAGACTGTGTACCCGAGCGGACAACTCGAGTCGAGGAGGGGGCAGCGTATCGGGGACCCGCGAGATCGTCCGGCTTTGCAACTTATCCGACCTCTTTCTTATTTCAGGGTATGACACTAACAGAATAGGGAGTCTCAACCAGTAAGCACATCCCCGAAGGTAAAGAGAGAAAGGTGTCTGTACAGTTTATATACAGTTCAGATAATATCAAAGCGGTAACATTTAGCACATTAAGCATGAAACATGTAAGATAATCAGATATAGCCAAATACAACAATTTATCTAAGCTCGAATTCTGAACCCTAAACCACGTGGTCGTGGGTTCGCTCCCTAGCAGAGTCGCAAGAGCTGTCATACCTCCTTTTTACCTACACCCCCGGAAGGGTGCATATTAAAAGACAATCGGAACGGGATTTGGTTATTAAAATTTCAGAGTCGCCACTTGGGTGATTAATGGTGTCCCAAGTCACCGGTTTAATCCCGAACTGAGGAAAATACTGACTCTGTATTACAATCCGCGAACCAGAAATCCGGATAAGGAATTCTGTTAACCCGGGAGAAGGTTCTAGGCATTTCCGGGTTCCGTGGTTCTAGCACGGTCGCTCAACCGTTGTATTTGATTTTATCTAATTTTAATACATGCTAGCTTATGTGCCTTTTATTCGTAAACCGCTTTTATCATTTTTAAAAGAATTGCAACGTCGTGAAAACGCGTCTCGAACCACGTCGCAATCAATGCACCCGCGGTCGTCAACATATTTTGACTCCGTTGAGATTTGGATTTGGGTCACATAAATATACACCCGAGTTTAGGAATGTAATTTGATTTAAATCGCGCCTAAAGAGTCTAACGTATTATTATTTTGGGGAGGCCGTGAAATTCGCTAAACGGATCATCCCGAAGTCTAAAAATTAATACAATATTTATCGAGGGCCCCGTAATTTGTGTGTTATATTTGGAGAGGCTCGTCTCATTTATTATTTCAAAGCCCAAAATGGATTCAGGCCCAAATCTTACTTCAAAGAAAGCAGTCGCGTGTTGGGCCTTTAACATGAGCCCAAGTTCTTTTATATGTAGCATGTGGCTTTAATGCATAACAAAATCAACATCTTTAGAGCACCCAACCAATTTTCAATTTAGTAACATTTGCATCTCATTTGCTCGAATATCTGAACGGGTTAAACCAATTAAACTAATATACTTGAAATTACAGCCTACAGATTTCTATGTATGAGTTAGGCCAGTAACGCAGAACAATACGCTTGACACTAAACTATGACTCTACTGGTGTATCAATACCAAATCACAACTGGTTTCGAGTTTAACTTTATATTAACGGGGATCTAGTTGCATACAGATGTGATATCAAGCCTGGAATTATTAACACTACAACTGATGTTTATGTTCTTACTCTTAACAGTTCGAACACTAGATCATTGCTACAAATGCACAATTCCTGAATCAATGTCCAACTCGGATTATGCTCTGGTTCCAAGCGTTTAAACTAAGGGAATGAACTAAATTGACTACAAGTAATGTCGTTCCAAGTCTAACTATTGCACACCGATTCTCTGAGCTGATTATCAGTCTATTACAAAAATGATAGCCAAAATAGTTCCAATCGCCTAAGACATCCAGCACAAATTAAACACTCCAAATCAATCCTTAAACAAACAATCCTAATTAAACAACTAACAACCATTGCAACTTAAACAGATTAAAGCTAGGCAACTAAATTTCATTTGGACTGATTTCAACTACTCGAATGAACACGAATCTGGAACATTACTTCATTTCAATCTAATTGAAAGCTACATCAGTGATTTCAAAATGTGTACCTGGATATGAAATGTAAGAAGAAAAAGAGGAAATCAGCGGCAGTAATCAGGTGCAGTCCAAAAAATTCAACAGCCCAGAAGTGATTTGAAACCAAACACAAACAGCCAATCAACCAAAATAGCACCAAAACCAACACAAATGAAACCAGCACCCTCTACAACCTTCATTAACCCAAAACTTCAATAAACCAGTTCAATTATGCCTACAACTATTAGAAATCACCACAGTATACTCCAGAGACAACTTCAGCAATCAGAAAACCCAATTAAACTGGCCAAAACAGATTGAATGAACTCTCACAATTACTCGAAATCCAACAGAAAACTCTCTGAATTTTCAAATTACCAAAAATGAACTCAGGAATGTAATTCAGCTACCAAAACTAGAATTCAGCTAGAAAATTGAATAAAACAGTATTTTTTTTTGGTTTCTACTGGATTTTGTTTGTTTTTGTATTTTTTAAAGAACTAAGAGCTAGAAGCAAATTTGGATCTGAAATTTGAATTCCATATCTGAAACTGGAAGAGTACTGTTTTGGGGAAATTTTGGTGGCCAAAAAAACTGCTCCTTCAAGGCAAAGGCATTGCCCTTTTATAGGCCCAAATGGGCAGCCTTGAAATCTATTAATTGCACCATAGGTCCCTCTTCTTTTATTTAGTTAGTCCCTTATTTTCTAACTTGTTACCCAAGTAATCCCACTAAAATTATTGAAATCTACACTAAAGTAACACCCTAGAAGGCCCTAGAAGATTCTAGTTTCAACTACCATGTGCTTCCTCATCCTAAATGTCTAAACTACCCCTGAATTTTAAGCTAAAACTACAGCTATAACCAAGACAGTTTCTTAAGCTCTGAATATACCTCAAAAATTTAAAACACAAATTAAACTAGACATTGACCATGAAATTCACACATGCAGCAAGGTCAGAAAGGAAAAGGAAATTGAAAGTAAAAGGAAATACCGCTAAGAATTCACCGACTACAAAGAGCTCCGGCCGGTGGTTGCTTCTCCAAATCCCCCGAAATTTCTGACCCGTAACATCCCTAACCATGTGTTTTCATAAGAAAACACCTGGTTAGGGTTGTTAGGGTCCGAAATCATGGAGATTTTGCCTTAGGGCCTTGGTCGGAAACCTTCAATTTAACATTCGAGCTGCTCCGGGCAGATTCGAGAGACAAGGCCATGGGGGTTGGGTAGAGGAGGTCCAGGCGGTCACAGGGTGTAAATTTGGGGTTATTTGGCATAGGTGACGAACTGGCCGGAAAACTTCAAACGGACATTCGAGGGATTCGGCTGTGATTCGAAAGAAACCAGAGGTAGGGTTGGAAAGAGGATGAGCGGGGGAAGCTGGGGTGTATTTTTGATGGCTTTTGGTGTTGGTTGCGTTTGACGCCGGCGAGGCTTAAGGCTCGTTGTTGGTCTCTTAGAGACGTGGGGTGAGAGACGATTGAGGGGGTGGGGTAGTATTCGGACATATATGTATTAAAGAGTGGGGACTTCTGGACCGTTCGATCTAACAACCTCGACGGCTGAGATTTGGTGCACTGAGAAATGACGTTGTTTGGCTCCTCTTGGGACCGGATCGGGTTGGGCATAGCTGAACCTGGGTGGATTGTTTTGAGATTGGGCTGGGATATTAATTAGCCCAAATCATGGGCAGCCCTTCTCTTTAATGCTTTCCTTTCTCTTCCCTTGTTTCTTGTATTTCAATTTGTATATATATATATCAATTTGTATATATATTTTTTAATTTTATAAAATTGTAAAAATTAAAAATAAAGTCCTAATATATTTTAAAATTAAACTAATTAATTCCTAAAATTATTTTAAAAACTATTCCGGGACGAATTCACAATTAAACTATTAAAAATGCAAAAGTAGACTATTTTTGTTATTTTCCATATATTCTATTATAAAATAAATTAATCCCTAATTAATACTAACATATTAAATTAGATCCTAAATGAAAAATGCATATTTTGTATTTTATATGAATTGATCATTCACAACTAAAATGCAACAATTACCAGAAAATGCCACAAAATTCGCAAAATTGCCAAATAATGAAAGAAATTATTTTGTGAGTTTTTGGGAATAATTCATATATAGGGCAAAAATCACGTGCTCACAGTAAGTGGATCTGACACATTATTACTTGACTTTGCATAGTCAATTGTGATAATTCCTCTAGAGATTAATTGCCTAATGGTTTTATATCTTCGTCGTATATGACGAGATTTACCATTATACATAACGCTCCCAGCCCTTCCAATTGCCATTTAACTATCACAATGTATGCATATTGGTGCAAACGATTTGGGCCAAGATGGAATGTCTTCCAAGAAATTCCGGAGCCATTCAGCTTCTTCGCCGACTTTATCTAAGGCTATGAATTCAGCCTCCATTGTAGAGCGGGCAATACAAGTTTGTTTAGACGACTTCCAAGATACCACTCTTCCACCAATAGTGAATCCATATCCACTTGTGGACTTTGAATCAGCTGAACCGATGATCCAATTTGCATCACAGTATCCCTCAATCACCGCTGGATATTTACTTTAGTGCAAAGCAAAGCCCTAGGTATGTTCTAAATATCCCAAAACTTTCATTGTCATCCAATGATATTGACTTGGATTGCTCGTGTATCGACTTAATTTACTTATAGCACAAGCTATATCTGGTCGTGTACAATTCATGATGTACATTAAGCATCCTAACACATGAGCATAATCCAATTGTGATATGCTTTGGCCTTTGTTCTTTTCTAATGCAAGATTCACGTCAATTGGAGTCTTTGCAACTTTAAATCCTAAGTGCTTGAATTTTTCAAGTACTATCTTAATATAATGAGAGTGTGATAATGCCAGACCTTGAGGAGTCTTATGGATCTTAATCCCCAGAATTAAATCAGCAACTCCCAAGTCTTTCATATCAAACTTGCTAGTTAGCATACGCTTAGTAGCATTTATGTTGGCAATGTCATTACTCATTATCAGTATATCATCCACATATAAGCAAATAATGACTATGTGATTTGGAAAAATTTTAATATACACACACTTATCACATTCGTTTATCTTAAAGCCATTTGACAACATTGTTTGGTCAAATTTCGCATGTCATTGTTTGGGTGCTTGTTTTAGTCCGTAAAGGGACTTAACAAGTCTACATACCTTCTTTTCTTTACCTGGAACCACAAACCCTTCAGGTTGTTCCATGTAGATTTATTCCTCCAAATCTCCATTCAATAAGGTCGTCTTAACATTCATTTGATGAATTTCAAGATCATACACTGCACCTAATTCTACTAACATGCGTATGGACGTAATTCTTGTAACTGGAGAGTATATCAAAGTAGTCAAGACCTTCTCATTGACTATACCCTTTGACTATAAGTCTTGCCTTAAATTTATCAATAGTGTCATCATCTTTTATTTTTCTCTTAAAAATCTATTTAGAACCCAAAGGTTTATTTCCAGGAGGAAGATCAATCAATTCCCATGTATGGTTGTTCAATATGAATTCTATTTCACTATTGACTGTCTCTTTTCAAAACAATGATTCTGAAGAAGACATAGCTTCTTTAAATGTTCGAGGCTCATTTTCCAATAAGAAAGTCACAAAATTTGGTCCAAATGAAGTAGACGTTCTTTGACGTTTACTACATCTTGGATCCTCCTAATTAAATGCACTTTCTTTTATTTCTTCCCCAGGTCGTTTAGTTCCTTCACCAACCAACTCACATTCCTTTTTATACGGATATATATTTTCAAAAAACTCAGGATTATCTGATTCTATAACCGTATTATTATGAATGTCGAGATTTTCTGATTTATGAACCAGAAATCGATATGCTTTACTATTGGTCGCATATCCTATGAAAACACAATCAACGATTTTCGGTCCTATTTTTACCCTTTTGGGTTTAGGAACTTGCACTTTTGCCAAACACCCCCACACTTTAAAATAATTCAAGTTGGGCTTCCTTCCTTTTTATTTTTCATATGGAATGGATTGTGTTTTAATATGGGGTACTCGATTTAATATCCGGTTAGCCGTAAGAACGGCTTCCCCCCACAAGTTCTGTGACAAACCAGAACTTATCAACAATGCGTTCATCATCTCTTTTAATGAACGATTCTTTCTTTCCGCAATCCCATTGGATTGGGGAGTATAAGGGGTCGTTGTCTAATGAATAATTCCATATTCTAAATATATTTGTTCAAAAGGAGATTCATATTCACCACCCCTATCACTTCGTATCATTTTGATTTTCTTGTTAAGTTGCATTTCAACTTTGTTTTTGTATTCCTTGAATGTGTCTATTATTTTATCTTTACTATTAAGTAAGTAAACATAGCAATATCGAGTACTATCGTCAATAAAAGTTATGAAATACTTCTTTCCACCGCGAGATGGTATTGACTTCATATCGCAAATATCTGTGTGAATTAATTCTAAAGGATTTGAATTCCTTTCAAATGACTTATAAGGATGTTTAACATACATAGATTCCACAAATATTTGACATTTTGATTTGTCGTATTCAAACTTAGGCGATACTTCCAAGTTAGTCATTTTCCGCAAGGTTTTATAATTGACATGACCCAAACGTATATGCCATAATTCATTTGACTCAAGTAAGTAAGACGAAGCTGTAATTTTATTATTATTCTTAACAACCATTACATTCAGCTTGAAAAGGCCCTCAATGAGGTAACCTTTTCCTATAAACATTTCGTTCTTACTTATTACAACCTTATCGGATACAAAAACACACTTAAAACTGTTCTTAACAAGAAGTCCAGCAGAGACTAAATTCTTCCTAATCTCGGGAACATGAAGGACGTTGTTCAAAGTCACCACCTTGCAAGAAGTAATTTTCAGAAAGATCTTCCCACATCCTTCAATCCTGGCCGTTGCAGCATTTCCCATAGAAAGCGTCTCTTCGGGTCCAACATGAGCATATGTAGCAAAAGCTTCCCTAATAGCACAAACATGGCGAGTGGTTCCAGAATCAATCGACCACTCCTTAAGACTTCCCACTAGGTTGCATTCAGAAAGTATAACACACAAGTCATCAACATCTTCATGCTTTTCAACCATGTTTGCTTGATCCTTCTTCTTGTCTTTCTTCGGAGCATGGCACTCCGTAGATTTGTGTCCAGCTTTCCCATAGTTGTAGCAATTTCCATTGAACCGCTTCTTCCTTTGGTTGCTTTTTGGTCCAGAAGCATGCTTCCTCTTTATCTTATTTTGAGAAGTATCCTCAACAATGTTTGCTCCCATTATTGTTGAGTTTCCACGGCCTCACTTTTCAGTATCTTTGTTGTCCTCTTCGATTCTTAAACGAACAATGAGATCTTTAAGCCACATCTCTTTGCGTTTGTGTTTCAAGTAGTTTTTGAAGTCCTTCCACAAAGGACACAACTTCTCAATCATCGCTGCTACTTGGAATGCTTCATTGATGACAAGACTCAATGAAAATTCTATTAGTAAAATACTAAAATTACTACTTTAAACATTAGTATTAATTGGACTTATACCTTCAGCAAGGAGATCGTGAATAATCACTTGTAATTTCTGGACTTGGGTAATAACAGAGTTGCTATCTACCATTTTGTAGTCCAAAAACTTAGCGGAAATGAATTTCTTCAACCCGGAATCTTCAGTTTTGTATTTCTTTTTAAGCGCAGTCCACAATTTTTTTGACGTCTCTACGCCACTATAGACGTTATACAAATCGTCCTCCAGTACGCTAAGAATATAATTCTTGCACAGAAAATCAGAATGCTTCCACGCCTCAATCACAAGAAAGCGTTCATTCTCTGGAGTTTCATTAGGCAGAACAGGAACATCTTCCTTGATGAACTTTTGTAGACTTAAAGTGACAGGTAGAAGAACATCTCCTACTGCCAGCACTTGAAATCAATCCCGAAAAAAATTTCGGGTTTTTTTCGCCAATGCCAACGCCGGTGTTCGGCTTGTCGATGCATTGTCAGTCACTATTGGAACAACCTGGTTCCCGTTATCATTAGTCGTCTCTGTAAAAGAATGACACAAAAAAAAACATTAAAATCGCGTAGATTTTAATCTCCAATGGAGTAGGAAACCACAAAGGTTTTAATCTCCAGAGCACCAATACAAAATATAAATTAAATTCCTTAAGCTTATTAATAAACCGTATTTGTAAACTAATTCTGGAAAAGATAAAACAACATATAAACAGAAAAAGTAAACGAAACAAAAGTTAATCCGAGCCCATTGAATTCACAGTGTTTCCTTAAGGAATTTAATCCCCTCCTAGTGCCCAAGGTTATGGATTATTTCCTACCAGGATAGAACGAATTACACACTGGTATAGTGGTACTTCAAACTCCAGTGTTTCAGCGATCTCAAAGTTCGGTAGCAAATCACACTTACTGTTTCTTTCTTTGAAGTTAAAAGTATGTAGAAGAAAGGAGGAGAACTCAGAAAATTGTATGAAAATTCTGAGAGAATGGACTTGTCTTTATAACCAATGTTGGGCTGAAAACTGAAGAGGTGCAACTCTTCAGAATGACTGTTTATGCAAAACGCTCATAGCATAAATGTCATAACATAAATGGCTAATTTATGCAATAATGAACTGGGAATTGAAGAGGAATGTTTAATTTTCAGTTACACAATTGAAAAACTGAGAACGTTTCCGTTGGATTTTAATATTAATATTAATATTACTATTAACAAATAAATTTGGTCCAAAAAATTAATCAATCAATCATTTGACTGAAGCCGAAGCCGAGCAACGATGACGACGACGCGAGGCTGTCACGACCCAAAAATCCCTCTGAAAGAGTCGTGATGACACCTAGTCTCTAAATGTCACGACCCAATCACCGAACCCGGTCGTGATGGCGCCTCTCGTGAAGACAAGGCCAGCCACACCAAAATGGAATGCCTCTTTTAAATAGTTAATTATCATAATAGTAATAACATATAATATAATACTCATAAATTGTGGAATTTAACGATAATAACAGCAGGAACCATCCCGACACATCTCAAATCAGGGTGTCACAAGTCATGAGCTACTATATAATCTGCTATAGGTCTACAAGTACGGAATCCGATACAACAGTCTGAAGAAAACATAAACGATAGAGGATAAGAGAGACAAGGGGCTGCGAACGTCAACAACTACCTCGTAACTCAAAATCACTGCCTAGCCTGGAAGGAATCAGTGCTCATATGCGAACTCTGCTATACCTGAATCTGGACACAAGGTGCAGGGAGTAATATGAGTACTCCGACTCAGTGAGCAATAATTACAAATAATGGCTGAAAGTATGAAAACACGTAAAGGCACAAAGCAACTCCATATCAAGCAATAAAATCACTTAAAGTAGTAAATCAGTGAAGAAATCAAATGATATTCCTTTTTAAAACAAGTAAAACAGGTAATTTAACAGGTAATTAACAAGTAGAAATCCGCCCCTCTAGCACAGTATCAATCGCTCAGCATAGTATCAGCCCCTCAGCTCACTCTCAGTGCAGTATCAGCCCCTCGAGCTACCTCACAATCACTCAACATAATGGCCAGCCATTTTTATCTGACCAACTTTGATCAAACAGTGTCATTGTTACCATTGTTTCAAATCACATGGGTACCCGCGCTCACTGTGGGTGTGCAGACTCCGGAGGGGCCCCTTACGGCCCAAGCGCTATATCAAGCCACCTCGTGGCATCATCACTCAGCATATCCTCACATCACTCAAGCCACCGCATGATATAAATAGTATCTCAGGCCCTCGGCCTCATATCACTCAGCATATCCTCACATATGGCCCTCGGCCTCACTCAGTCCAGAAATCATCATAAGCCCCTTGGGCATTAGTAAAACAGTAGTTCTCAGCCCAAAACATGATGTAGAAATATCATTTAAGTTTCAAATCTGAGTAAAAGTGGCTGAGTTTGTAAAACAGTAGATATCAACAGGACTGAGTTCAAATAATAAGTCAAGCAGTAAGGAAACAGTGATAAAAATCCCCGAAGGGTCCAAATAGTTGGCACGAAGCCCAAATATGGCAATCAGCCCAAATCATAATGGTAACAAATGAATTTCAGTCAAATATTCGGTAAAATCATCAATCGGGATGGACCAAGTCACAATCCCTAGTAGTGAAAACCCCACGCTCATCATCCAGCGTGTATCTTGCCTCAATATAGCACTACGATTTGCAATCCGGGGTTTCAAACCCTCAGAACATCATTTACAACCATTACTCACCTCGAACTGGCTAATTCTCTAGCTCACGACGCCTTTGCTCCTTTAATTGGCCTCCACGCGCGTCGAATCTATCCAAAATCAGAAAGAATACGTCAGAATATGCTAAGGGAACAAAGCCCAAGCGAAAACATTCGAAAAATATCAAAAATCTCGAAATTAGCAAAACCCGAGCCCCGGGCCCACGTCTCGGAATCAGGTAAAATTTACATTTTCAGAATCCTCATACCCTCACGAGTCTAACCATACCAAATTCCATCTCAAATCACGAATTAAATGATGAATTCAGTGATAGATTCATGTACTCTAACCAAATCTAAGTTAGAATCACTTGCCCCGACCAATTTCTTGAAAAACCTTCGAAAAATCGCCAAAATCCGAGATCTCTAGGTCAAAATATCAAATAAAACCCAAAACCTCGTATTTACAGAGTACCCCTCGGATTCCGACACCGCTGACCGCACAAAAATGACCGCGGTCCGCGCAAAACCAGCGGGGTCTGCGTAAAAACGACCGCGGCCGCAGGTCTTGCTCTGCAGAGACAAGCTTTAGTATTTTGGCCATAACTTTCGCTACATATGTCTAAATTGCGATATCTTTACCTTTCTTGAAACTAGACACGAAGGGCTACAACTTTTGTTTTTGAATCACCTCAAAATTCCTTGTGGATCAAAGGATATGAGCTTCTGAAGTAGGACCAGCAACCTGCAGTCTTCACGACCGCGGCCGCGGCCACTTTGACGCGGCCAGCACTTGGCCGGCGCGCCCAACGCGAAAAGGAGCGCGGTCCGCGCCAAAACTGCTGCTCCCTCCATTTTTCTAAGTTCTGGGGTGTCCGTACTCGCTCAAAACTCACCCGAAACACACCCGAGGCCCCCGAGACCTCAACCAAAAGCACCAACGCATCCTAAACATTATTCAACCTTGTTCCAATCATCAAAACACCTCGACTAACACCAAAATCATCAAATCACATCGAATTCAAGCCTATGAATCTCAAGAACTTCCAAATTCCATTTTAGATCAAAAACCCAACCAAACCACGTCTGAATGACCTGAAATTTTGCAGACAAGTCCAAAATGACATAACGAAGCTACAGAAACTCTAGGAATTCCATTCCAACCTTCGGATCAAAATCTCACCTATCAACCGGACTTCGCCAAAATACTAACTTCGCCAATTCAAGCCTAATTCTACACCGTACCTCCAAAACCACTTCCGATCACTCTCCTAAGTCACAAATCACCTCCCAAAGCTAACCGAACCATCGGAACTCACATCCGAACCCTCTAACACATAAGTCAACATCCGGTTGACTTTTCCAACTTAAGCCTTCTTAAAAGAGCCTAAGTGTCTCATTTCTTACCAAATACTCTCTGAACTCGAACTAATCATCTCGATCCCATAAAACACGGATAACGAAGAGTAAAAAATCTAAAATGGGGGAAATGGAGCGATAACTCATGAGACGAATGGCTGAGTCATCACATCCTCCCAACTTAAACAAACGTTCGTCCTTGAACGAGTCAAGAGATATACCTGAAGCCTCAAACAGATGAGGGTATTTGTTCCATATCTCCCGCTCGATCTCCCAGGTAGCCTCCTCCACGGGCCGACCTCTCCACTGCACCTTCACTAAAGCTATATCCTTTGATCTCAACTTCCGAACCTGGCGACCCAAAATAGCTACTAGCTCCACCTCAAAAGTCAAATCGTCATCCAAATGAACCGTGCTGAAGTCCAAAACATAAGACGGATCCCCAATATACTTCCGGAACATAGAAACATGAAATACCGTATGCACACTCGATAGACTGGGTGGTAAAGCAAGCTCATAAGCCACCTCCCCAATCCTCCGAAGCACCTCAAAAGGACCAATGAACCGAGGACTCAATTTTCCTTTCTTCCCAAATCTCATAACACCCTTCATGGGCGAAACCTTCAGCAAGACCTTCTCACCGACCATATAGGACACATCTCAAACCTTCCAGTCCGCATAACTCTTCTGACGTGACTGCGCTGTACGAAGACTCTCCTGAATCACCTTCACCTTCTCTAAGGCATCCTGAACCAAATCTGTCCCCAATAGTCTAGCCTCGCTGGGCTCAAACCAACCAACCGGAGATCTACACCGCCTCCCGTACAAAGCCTCATATGGAGCCATCTGAATACTCGACTGGTAGCTATTGTTGTAAGCAAACTCTGCTAGTGGTAGAAACTTATCCCATGAACCTCCAAAGTCAATAACACAAGCACACAACATGTCCTCCAATATTTGAATAGTACGCTCGGACTATCCATCCGTCTGAGGATGAAACGCTGTGCTCAACTCTACCTGAGTACCCAACTCTCTCTGCACGGCTCTCCAAACAAAACCGGTGCACCCCAAGGGGACACACTAGGCCGAATGAACCCCTTATCTAGGAGTTCCTGAATCTGTTCTTTCAATTCCTTCAACTCTACTGGTGCCATACGATATGGCGGAATAGAAATGGGCTGAGTGCCCGGCACCAGGTCAATACCAAAATCAATATCCCTGTCTGGTGGCATGCCCGGCAGGTCTGTAGGAAAAACATCGGGAAAATCCCTCACAACTGGGACAGAATTAATACTAGGAGTCTCAGCTCCAACATCCCTCACAAATGCTAGATATGAAAGGCAACCCTTACCAACCATATGCTGGGCCTTCAAGAAAGATATCACTCTACAAGGGATATAATCAGTCACACCACGCCACTCGATCCGCGGTACACCCGACATAGCCAAAGTGACTGCCTTAGCATGACAGTCTAGAATAGCACGACACAGATATAGAAAATCCATGCCCAAAATGATATCAAAATCCACCATGCTCAATAGCAATAGATCCACTCGGGTCTCCAGACCCCCAATAGTCACCACACATGACCGGTACATATGGTCTACAACAACAGTATCACCCACTGGGGTAGATACATGAACAGGTAAAGCAAGAAACTCACGGGGCATACCCAAATAACGAGCAAAGTATGATGACACATAAGAAAAGGTGGAACCGGAATCAATAAATACAGAGGCATCTCTGTAGCAGAATGAAACAATACCTGTAATGACAACATCTGAAGCAATAGCATCTGCCCTGCCAGGAAGTGCATAGAAACGGGCCTGACTGCCCCCTGATCGACCTCCCCCTCTGGGGTGATCCCTAGCTGCATGACCTCTACCCCTAGCTGGCTGGGCGGGTGGTGCGGTAACTGGAGTAGTAGTCGAGGATTGACCCATCTGCTGAGATGAACTAGCCATACGACGAGGACACTGCCTCCACACATGTCCAAACTCTCCACAATCATAAAAACTCCCAGGTGCTGGAGAAGGGGACTGAAGGGAACCCCATACACCGGAGTGACCGGCTGGTGCACTCGGCATAAAAGAACCCTGAGTTGACGGGGCACGAGATGAACTCTGGGCTGGAAGGGCACTGATTGATGACTAGCCCCGCTGAGATCCATGATGACCATGACCGAAAGATGTCCCGCGATACTTTGGGCGGATTGGCTGAGCATGCCTGAAAGAACAGCCTCTACCATGCTGAAACTGGCCCCTCGAAGAAGCTCCACTATAACTGCCAGATCCTCGAGGCTTCTAGGCCTCCCTCTCCTCTCGATCCTGACGGCGAACCGTCTCAATATCGCGAGCGATATCGACCACCTCCTCGAACATAGCATCCAACACCCTCTCTCGAGTCATAAGAATGCAGAGGTGATAGTTAAGGCCATCAACAAATCTCCTGATCCTCTCACGATCGGTCAGAACAATCCAAATGGCATGACGAGCCAACTCAGAAAACCTTGACTTATACTGTGACACAGTCATATCCCCTTGTCGCAACCACTCAAACTGTCTACGCAGCTCCTCTCTGTGGGACTGCAGCACATACTTTTCCAAGAAGAGAGTGGAGAACTGCTGCCTAGTAAGGGGCGCTGCTCCAACCGGCCTACACCTCTCATACGCCTCCCACCATGTGAAGGCATCCCCAGTAAGTTGAAAGGTGGTAAATGCCACACCACTAGTCTCAAGAATCCCTGCTGTACGGAGCATCCACTGACACTTATCAAGAAAACCCTGGGCATCCTTGCCCTCGGCACCACTGAATGACGGAGGCTGGAGTCTACCAAACCTCTCAAGACGACGTTGCTCATCATCCAGCATAACTGGCACAATAAACTCCTGAGCTGGTGTAACCGGCTGAGCTGGAGGTGCCCCCGGTGTCTGTAATCCCTGCACTACCTACTCAGGTGTGCGAGCAGCGAGGGTTTGATTGCCTCCCCGGCCTGTGAAGTAGCTATTGCTGTAGTGGCTGAAACTACCTGAGCCAGGCCAGTGCAACTGATAAGATCTGTGCCAAGGCCTCTTGAAGACCCGGAACCACGATAGGCATCGCTGGTGCCTGAACTGGTGCTACTGGAGCATCCATAGCGGGAGCCTAATCCGGAGCCGGGGCAGCCGATGCATCAACAGGTGCTGCCCTTGCTGCTCTACCTCTACCACATCCACGACCGCGTCCACATCCTTTGGTGGCCTCAGTGGGTGGCACTGGTGGTCGTCTACCTCGTCCGGTAGCTCGCGTCCTCACCATCTGTGAGAGAATGGAATATCGGAAGTTTAGTACTCGGACCAACAAGTTCGCACGACAAGAGTTTCAAGAAAATGAAATTTTTCCTAAAGGTTCTGCAGCCTCTCGAGGATAAATACAGACGTCTCCGTACCGATCCGCGAGACTCTACTAAACCTGCTCATGACTCGTGAGACCTAAGTAACCTAGGCTCTGATACCAACTTGTCACGACCCAATCCCCGAACCCGGTCGTGATGGCGCCTCTCGTGAAGACAAGGCCAGCCAGACCAAAATGGAATACCTCTTTTAAATAGTTAATCATCATAACAGTAATAACATATAATATAATACTCATAAATTGCGGAATTTAACGATAATAACAACAGGAACCATCCCGACACATCCCAAATCGGGGTGTCACAAGTCATGAGCTACTATAGAATCTGCTATAGGTCTACAAGTACGGAATCTGATACAACAGTCTGAAGAAAACATAAACGATAGAGGATAAGAGAGACAAGGGGCTGCGGACGTCAACAACTACCTCGTAACTCAAAATCACTGCCTAGCCTGGAAGGAATCAGCGCTCAGGTGCAGACTCTGCTATACCTGAATCTGAACACATGGTGTAGGGAGTAATGTGAGTACTCCGACTCAGTGAGCAATAATTACAAATAATGGCTGAAAGTATGAAAACACGTAAAGGCACAAAGCAATTCCATATCAAGTAGTAAAATCACTTAAAGCAGTAAATCAGGGAAGAAATCAAATGATATTCCTTTTTAAAACAAGTAAAACAGGTAATTTGACAGGTAATTAACAAGTAGAAATCCGCCCCTCGGGCACAGTATCAATCGCTCAGCATAGTATCAGCCCTTCGGCTCACTCTCAGTACAGTATCAGCCCCTCGGGCTACCTCACAATCACTCAGCATAATGGTCAGCCATTGTTACCTGACCAACTTTCATCAAACAGTGTCATTGTTACCACTGTTTCAAATCACATGGGTACCCGCGCTCACTGTGGGTGTGCAGACTCCGGAGGGGCCCCTTACGGCCCAAGCGCTATATCAAGCCACCTCGTGGCATCATCACTCAGCATATCCTCACATCACTCAAGCCACCGCATGGCATAAATAGTATCTCAGACCCTTGGCCTCATATCACTCAGCATATCCTCACATATGGCCCTCGGCCTCACTCAGTCCAGAAATCATCATAAGCCCCTTGAGCATTAGTAAAACAGTAGTTCTTAGCCCAAAACATGATGTATAAATATCATTTAAGTTTCAAATCTGAGTAAAAGTGGCTGAGTTTGTAAAACAGTAGATATCAACAGGACTAAGTTCAAATAATAAGTCAAGCAGTAAGGAAACAGTGATAAAAATCCCCGAAGGGTCCAAATAGTTGGCACGAAGCCCAAATATGGCAATCAGCCCAAATCATGATGGTAACAAATGAATTTCAGTCAAATATTCAGTAAAATCATCAATCGGGATGGACCAAGTCACAATCCCCAGTAGTGAAAACCCCACGCTCATCATCCAGCGTGTATCTTGCCTCAATATAGCACTACGATGTGCAATCCGGGATTTCAAACCCTCAGAACATCATTTACAACCATTACTCACCTCGAACTGGCTAATTCTCTAGCTCACGACGCCTTTGCCCCTTGAATTGGCCTCCACGCGCGTCGAATCTATCCAAAATCAGAACGAATACGTCACAATATGCTAAGGGAACAAAGCCCAAGCGAAAACATTCAAAAAATATCAAAAATCTCGAAATTAGCAAAACCCGAGCCCCGGACCCACGTCTCGGAATTGGGTAAAATTTATATTTTCAGAATCCTCATACCCTCACGAGTCTAACCATATCAAAATTATCCAATTGCGATACCATTTGGTCCTTCAAATCATCATTTTACATTTTTGAAAGGTTCCACAATTTTCTTCTCAATTTCCATCTCAAATCACGAATTAAAAGATGATTTCAGTGATAGATTCATGTACTCTAACCAAATCTGAGTTAGAATCACTTACCCCGACCAATTTCTTGAAAAACCTTCGAAAAAGCGCCAAAATCCGAGCTCTCTACGTCAAAATATCAAATAAATCACAAAACCTCGTATTTATAGAATACCCCTCGGATTCCGACACCACTGACCGCACAAAAATGACCGCGGTCCGTGCAAAATCAGCGGGGTCCGCGCAAAAACGACCGTGGCCGCGCAGGTCTTGCTCTACAGGGACAGGTTTTAGTGTTTTGGCCATAACATTCGTTACAGATGTCCAAATTGTGATATCTTTACATTTCTGAAAACTAGACACGAAGTGCTACAACTTTCGTTTTTGAATCACCTCCAAATTCCTTTTGGATCAAAAGATATGAGCTTATGAAGTAGGACCAGCAACCTGCAGTCTTCACGACCGCGGCCGCGGCCACTTTGACGCGGCCAGCACTAGGCCAGCGCGCCCAGAGCGAAAAGGAGCGCGGTCCGCGCCAAAATTGCTGCTCCCTCCATTTTTCTAAGTTCTGGGGTGTCCGTACTCGCTCAAAACTCATCCGAAACACACCTGAGGCCTCCGGGACCTCAACCAAAAGCACCAATGCATCCTAAATATTATTCAACCTCGTTCCAATCATCAAAACACCTCGACTAACACCAAAATCATCAAATCACATCGAATTCAAGCCTATGAATCTCAAGAACTTCCAAATTCCATTTTTGATCAAAAACCCAACCAAACCACGTCCGAATGACCTCAAATTTTGCAGACAAGTCCAAAATGACATAACGAATCTACAGAAATTCTCGGAATTCCATTCTGACCCTCGGATCAAAATATCCCCTATCAACCGAAATTCGCCAAAATACTAACTTTGCCAATTCAAGCCTAATTCTACACCGTACCTCCAAAACCACTTCTGATCACTCTCCTAAGTCATAAATCACCTCCCGAAGCTAACCGAACCATCGGAACTCACATCCGAACCCTCTAACACATAAGTCAATATCAAGTTGACTTTTCCAATTTAAGCCTTCTTAAAAGACACTAAGTGTCTCATTTCTTACCAAATCCTCTCCGAACTCGAACTAATCATCTCGATCTCATAAAACATGGATAACGTGCGTAAAGAAGCTGAAATGGGGGAAATGGAGCGGTAACTCATGAGACGATTGGCCGGGTCGTCACACTAAAATAGGTAAGCCTAACATAAACTGAAATAATATTGATGCTTACTAACTTTAAATTACACTACTCTGAACAAATTACAACTCCCAAAATCGGTGCTACAAGTCATAAGCCTTTCTAAGAGTAATTATACAAAGTAAATACAACATTGTTCTAGAACGAGAAGGAATCAATGAAACGTAAATACAAACGAAGGTGACTCTGAGACTTGCGAACGCAGCATCAGGTTACCATGAGTCTCCACTGCGATGACCCGTATAACTACTAACGATAAATACCTGGATCTGTACACAAAAATATACAGAAGTGTAGTATGAGCACACCACGGCGGTGCCCAGTAAGTATCAAGACTAACCTAGGGGGGTAGTGACGAGGAATAGTCATGACACCTACTGGTCAAATGAAATGAACGGGATATAATAATAAAACATTAAGATAAAGATAACGAAGCAATATCAACTGCAGAGAGAAAATCCAAGTAAAAACAGTATAAACAATAAGGGAGAACACTGATAGCAACAAACGGAAAGGTTGGGGAAAGAGTTGGTTTTTGAAGAAAAATTTCAAAGTGAAAAATCATCATTTGAGGGACCAAATGGTATCGGAATTGGATAAAATTTTGTATGGTTGAACTCATTTTGGAATGGGTGATCGGATTTTGTAAAATTTGACGGGTTCCGAGGTGCGGGCGCGGGGGTCAATTTTTATATTTTTGTAAAGATTGAAACTTTATTACTCGGAATAGTTCCTTATTCGATTTACGTGTATTTTGGAGTTGTTATAGTTGGATTTGAGCTGTCCGGAGGTTTTTTCGTCCGAGAAGTCCATTTTAGAGTACCGAATTGTCGTCTATGAGGTAAGTATCTTGCCTAACCTTGTGTGGGGGACTTCCCCTTAGGATTTGAGTGTTCTATGCTAATTGTAGAACAAATTTGTGTTCTGAGCACACACTCGGCACCTCGCATGCATGGACTACAATTAGCATAGAACACTCAAATCCTAAGGGGAAGTCCCCCACACAAGGTTAGGCAAGATACTTACCTCATAGACGACAATTTGGTACTCTAAAATGGACTTCTCGGACGAAAAAACCTCCGGACAGCTCAAATCCAACTATAACAACTCCAAAATACACGTAAATCGAATAAGGAACTATTCCGAGTAATAAAGTTTCAATCTTTACAAAAATATAAAAATTGACCCCCGCGCCCGCACCTCGGAACCCGTCAAATTTTACAAAATCCGATCACCCATTCCAAAATGAGTTCAACCATACAAAATTTTATCCAATTCCGATACCATTTGGTCCCTCAAATGATGATTTTTCACTTTGAAATTTTTCTTCAAAAACCAACTCTTTCCCCAACCCAAAACACAATTTAAATGATAAAAATAAAGACAAATTCATGGAATATATTTAATTCTAGTTGAATAACACTTACCCAATCGAAATTCATGAAAAACCCACCAAAAATTGCTAAAAACCGAGCTCTAGAAGTCAAAATATGATGAAAATGGTGTAACCCTCAATTTTGGAATATATTCTGTCTGCCCAAGTGTTTGTTCATTGCAATCGCGGGAGAAGTGATGCGATCACGTAGAAGAAAATAGCTATTGGCCTAAAATGTTCTATGCGATCGCTGGAAAATAAATGCAATCGCAAAGAAGGAAAATGCTGCTGTCCAAATTTGTGCTATGCTATCGTGGACAAATCAATGCAATCGCATAGAAGGAAAATGCTGCTGTCCAAATTTGTGCTATGCTATCGCGGAAAAATCAATGCAATCCCATAGAAGGAAAATATTGTTGTCCAAATTTGTGCTATGCGATCGCGAACGAATCAATGCAATCGCATAGAAGGAAAATATGGCAGATTAACATTGTACTACGCGATCGCGGGCACGCCTATGGGATCTCATAGAAGGAAATACCAGATAGCAGAACAACAGTTCAAACATAGGGAAAAATGACCTGCAGCCCATCCGAAACACACCCGAGGCTCCTAGGACCCCGTCTAATCACACAAACAAGTCATATAACCTAACACGGACTCGCTCGAGGTTTCAAATCACATAAAACAACACCAAAAGAACGAATCAAACAAAAAATCAAACTTATGAATTCCCAAATCTTCAAATTTCAAATCTCATGCCGAAACCTATCAATTCAACTCGGAATAACGCCAAATTTTGCAGACAAGTTCAAAATGACATAACGGATCTGTTCCAATGCTCAGAATCGCATTCCAACCCTGATATCACAAAAGTCAACTATGGGTCAAACTTCTCCATTTTCCAAACTTCAACTTTTTCAACTTTCGCCGAAACACCGCAAATTTTTTTACGTACCTCCAAATCTGAATCTGGATGCGCGCCTAAGTCCAAAATTATCATATGAAGCTGTTGAGGTCACCTACGACCCATTCCGGGGCCGTTTACCCAAAAGTCCAATTCCGTTGAAATTCTCACCGTTTAAACTTCCAAAGCTAGTTTTCCTTCTTCCAATTTGACTCTGAATCATCCGTTAACTGAATTCAACCATGCACACAAGTCAATACACATATTATAAAGCTGCTCGAGACCTCAAACTGTCGAATCGGGCAAAATTGCTCAAAATGACCAGTCGGGTCATTACATCCTCCTCCACTTAAATATATGTTCGTCCTCGAACGTGCCCGGAGTTGTTCCAAAACCATTGAACCACTGCATGAGCTCACTATTCATACACCTGGGGGTGTTTTCCCATCATCCAACCTATGAAGAATTGACAATGCCACTTAACTGAAGGTCTCATCTCCTCCTTAGTCCATAACCTTAGAAAAGAACCCAAACCTCAACATCTAAAATTCATCATCGGATCTGAATTCCATATCATCACACTGCATGAGCCTTAAGAAGCTGAATCAAACCAACTTCCAATCTAGAATACAATCACATGCTGCTTCACACAACTCAAATGCCTGAAGCAATAACATCTTACCATCATAGCTGCTCAAATAACATCCCGGATGCCGGCAACACACCTCACATTGAATATAACCTTATTCCGGACCTCCACATCACTGTTCATGATAAAGAAACATGCGGAACTCATAGCCGCCTATGAAGTCAACAAGTTAAGAAACCCTCTCGCCTGCTAGGGCCATTATCCAAATCTTAGTAGAAATACCCACATACTTCTAAACATTCCTCACCCCCAATACCATAGTACCACTCTCAGGTCTAAGAACCACATATCGACCAATACAAGAAGCCCGACTGATGACTCATCATGGAAACACACAAACTCTCACACTACACAGCTCGTACATTGAACCATTAATAACTCAATTACGTAACACAAATAAGGAAAAGCAAAGTAGATGAATTTTCTAACAAGTGTAACATGTGCAACAACAAAAATATAGTTTTCATCAAATTGTTCCACAGAGGAAAAGCAGAACCCCAAATAAACACAAGGAAAGGGTATCTCATATAACATCCGCTGCGACGTGTAGCCCGCTCCCAAATACTTATCAAGCCAGTATATTACATAACATCCGTTGCGGCGTGCAGCCCACCCCCAAATATGCATCAAGCCAAAATGTTCGGGCTCATTGATCATAATACTGAGATTAAACATAACAAAGTGCACAAATAAAAATGTGGGAGCAATGAGTAGAAGTAATAAAATATGAGAGAGGCAAGCACATATAAGGTGCAATGAGCAAATCAACATCATGAGGGCTATCTTGCCGGCATTGCCATAAGGCCTGAACAGAATTACTACCTGCGGGGGAAATAATCATACAACCTTACCGCCTAACACAACATACAAGAGTAGCACATATCATAGGCTAGGGGCAAAAATAATATCCCTCATACCTGATCACATAACCAAAATGATGATTTCACAGGAGCACTCAACTTGATCTGATACAGGATACATATTCTCATTGGGCTTTCAAATAGCCCCCAACCAAATCCTGATTATTTTCAAATAGGTAATTACCCTTTCCAAAAATCCCCAGCGACCTAGCAATCATGTGTTCTATTAACTATTTCATCCATAACGTTTCTCCACAATCCGCAAACAGGAAATAATTCGCATATGAGGGCTTCTAGCCCCAAAACCTCAGGAATACCAAAATTTCCAAACTCTAACTCCACTACCATAGAGGGAAAGTGTGGAAACATTATAGATCCTCCTAATTTGGGAGGGGTTTAAAAAAAATCCACTACGCAATCAAATGGTTGATATATCACTTACACCCTATCATTCTGCTAAAGCACTCATATAGAGTTTCTGACCGGGTAACAAAACATGAACCTCGAAAAACTCAAACCTAGTAATCATCATGCTACCAGCCATGCACTCGCAAACCAAACCTCAAGGTCCTTTCCACAAATGTACACTCTTCACATATGATAGCCAACAATGCCAACACTCTATTAATTTCAGATACCGATTCAGGAGAAAACCGCAATGTACCACATATTCTTTATGTCTATAGTAGACACCCAACTCAAGCTGCAGTCAAACCATCGAGAACCCTCCGAGATCCGCCCGCATGCAACTAAGCCATCAAGACTGCACCTCCCCAACTCAACCGAGTCACACAAACCGTCCAATCCACAAGTGCTTCCACAAATTCCAGTAGAGAATTCCTATCTAAAAGGACCATTTACTTCCATGGCTATGCTGACCCAACACTACTGAACTGACTCATTTCTTCAAATAGTTGATATACAATAACTCCCATCAAAGCCCCACATACAGATGAGTCTAGCATGAACTACTTAGCAAGAAACCCATAGACCGTTGCATTACCTCTGAAGCACTCAGTTCTGTTGCAACCACGATGCCACGGTGAATAGACCTCCTATGAATCTGAAGTTGTTCCCCTGACTCCCCTAGATACTGAAATGAAGATCCATTATTTATGTAGAAATACTGTAAGCCCCAACATTACCCGTTCGAGATCTCATACCCTATTCATACCCAAATCCAGAAACCTACCAATGCCACATATACACCTATCTCAGACTAAAACTGATACAAATCTGACTCTGCAATCTAAATACCACTATTGGACTCCTCCACTTGGCGCAAAGCCATAGAAAACAACGTCTGATAATTCGCAAAACTAACCTTCACAGCTCGCACAACACAAATCACAAAGTACTCCAACACCACCAATTATTCCCAATCAACACCCGCCTCGTGACCTTGCCACGATCACGATGACTAGTGAACCAATTAAACCTTTCCAAACTCGCACTCGTCAACCAGATGCCGAAAACCATTGCGCCTTCATATGAACAACTGAATAGTCTCTCAACATCTCTGTATCTTCAGTCTAGACAGCACGTTGAGACAATGCCTGAGCATCCCTGACTCCTTCGCAGCCTGTCTGTAGCATCACGAACCACTGGCGCATGGCGAACGCTGAGAGCATAATATTATACACGAGTGGATGTAAAAGAACATAAGTTATATACTTCGAGCTGAATCAATATCGCATGATAAGGAATGAAAGAAGTGGAATGTCCTAACAGTTTTATAGCCTCTCGAAGATAAGTACAGATGTCTCTGTATCGATCCGCAAGACTCTACTAAACCTGCTTATGACTCGTAGCACCCATGGACCTAGAGCTCTGATACCAACTTGTCACGACCCAAAATTCCCTCTGAAGGAGTCGTGATGGCACCTAGTCTCTAAACTAGGTAAGCCTAACATAAACTGAAATAACATTGATGCTTACTAACTTTAAATTACAATACTCTGAACAAATTACAACTCCCAAAACTGGTGGTACAATTCATAAGCCTTTCTAAGGGTAATTATACAAAGTAAATACAACATTGTTCCAGAACGAGAAGGAATCGATGAAACGTAAATACAAACGAAGGTGACTCCGAGACCTGTGAATGCAACAGCAGGTTACCGTGAGTCTCCACTGTGATGACCCGCACAGCTACTAACGATAAATACCTAGATCTGTACATAAAAATGTATAGAAGTATAGCATGAGCACACCACGGCGGTGCCCAGTACGTATCAAGACTAACCTTGGTGGGGTAGTGACGAGGAATAGTTAGGACACCTACTGGTCAAATGAAATGAACAGGATATGATAATAAAACATTAAGATAAAGATAACGAAGCAATATCAATTGCGGAGAGAAAATCCAAGTACAAACAGTATAAACAATAAGGGAGAACACGGATAGCACGAACGGAAATCAAGTAAATCAGATAACCCAAGCAATTCAACACTGACGTAATAGAGAAGGAGACAAGTAAGAATGTATCCAATTAAAGAAAACAATATCAACTCAATCAATCGCATCATGTTTAATACACCGTCCCGACCATTTCAATCTTCGATTTCTCATATCATAATCTCAACTTTCGAACTTTCAGCATATATGGCACCTCGTGCCCATATATTTTCCATCTCACTCTTAACAACAAAATCCACATGATATACAATATAAAATGTCCTTACAAATGCACTTAAGATGTTTAAGAAGTCCTATCTACATAATATAAATTAAATTTCAATTTCTAAATAAGTTTGGAAAATCGGCGAGAAAAGATGAATTTATTCTTAGAAGTCATTCGAGTAAAAAAGTACCCCGTTAAATTTAAAATACAACATCAGAAGAATTATTACCTTTAACAGGGGAGTTGATAAATTAAAACATAGTAGAAATTCTTTTTTAAGAAAAATACAACCTCAGACAGTTTAAGGGGATATAATTGAGAACCTAATTGAATTAAGGATGTAACAATTATTGAAGTTTGAAGTATAGGATCGTATAAATAAATATATATAAATACAGTGAGGTATTGAAAATATTGTGGGTTGTAACATAAGGACCACAGCAATAAAGGAATTAAACAGTTTAAACATTTGAATTGATAACAACAAATAAACACAGCAGCAGAAAGTGCACGACATCACCCTTTGTGCTTTTACTTTCGTTCTCACCATAAGAATTAATATTCACTTTTATTCTCTCTTGTTGCGACGTGCAACCAGATCCTAATCATATATTACTGTTGTGGTATGCAACCCGATCTAAAACACATAATCTTGTTATGGCGTGCAACCTGATCCAAATCATATAATGATGTTGCAGCGTGAAACACGATCCATATAATATTGTTGCGGTGTGCAACCCGATCCATATAATATTGTTGCGGCGTACAACCCGATCCATGTAATATTATTGCGGCGTGCAAATCGATCCATATAATATTGTTGCGGCATGCAACCCAATCCCAATATACAAATCAACACCAATCACGAAAGAATTCCGACAAAGGAGTAATAAGGAAACAACAATATCCCGGTAAGGGAGTCAACAACAAGAATAAAACACACCTCGGCAAGGGAACCAATAATATTAATTAAATATGTCCCGGCAAGGGTATCAGCTATAACCAAACTTGTACCAACAATTAACTTTATAATGAAACCTTAACTACACAACAAGACATAATAAGCACGTGATAACTACACCGGCAACCATAACAATTGGACATGTAACCTATTTACACGAAGTCATAGAGGAACTCACAACCAAGAAGTATCAAAACAATAAGGAAGGCAATCACTTCAATTAAGGCAATTTAGGGTCAATGTAACATATAAGAGTTAGAGGAAAGCTAACAATGTCATATGGAGCATATAGAGGCAATTTAAGCAACTAGGAAACCCACGCATAACAGGATACTTTCCACATAAGGACCTAAGAACCCTAAAGGCAAATTTTCCACAAATAAGTCCGAGCACACACTGGTCACCTCGCAAGCATGGACTACAATTAGCATAGAAGACTCAATTCTAAAGGGGAAGTCCCTCACAAAAGGTTAGGCAAGATACTTACCTCAAAGACGACAACTCGGTACTCTAAAATGGACTTCTCGGGCCAAAAGACCTCCGGATAGCTCAAATCCAAGTATAACAACTCCAAAACACACGTAAATCGAATAAGGAACTATTCCGAGTAATAAAGTTTCAACTTTACAAAAATATAAAAATCGACCCCCGGGCTCGCACCTCGGAACCCGCCAAATTTTACAAACCCCGATCACCCATTTAAAAATGAGTTCAACCATACAAAATTAATCCAATTTCGATACCATTTAGTCCCTCAAATCATGATTTTTCATTTTGAAATTTTCTTCAAAAACCAACTCTTTTCCCAACTCAAAACACAATTTAAATGATAAAAATAAAGACAAATTCATGGAATATATTTAATTCTAGTTAAGAACACTTACCCAATCAAATTTCGTGAAAACCCCACCAAATATTTCCAAGAACCGAGCTCTAGAAGTCAAAATATGATGAAAATGGTGTAATCTCAATTTTGAAATATATTCTGTCTTCCCAGGTGTTTGTTCATTGCAATTGCGGGAGAAGTGATACGATCGCGTAGAAGAAAATAGCTACTGGCCCAAATTGTTCTATGCTATCGCGGGAAAATTAATGCAATCGCATAGAAGGCAAATGCTGTCGTCCAAATTTGTGTTATGCTATCGCAAACAAATCAATGCAATCGCATAGAAGGAAAATATTGTTGTCCAAATTTGTGCTATGCTATCACGGACAAATCAATGCAATCGCATAGAAGGAAAATATTGTTGTCCAAATTTGTGCTATGCTATCACGGACAAATCAATGCAATCGCATAGAAGGAAAATGCTGCTGTCCAAATTTGTGCTATGCTATCGCGGACAAATCAATGCAATCGAATAGAAGGAAAATGCTGTTGTACAAATTTGTGGTACGCTATCGCAAACAAATCAATGCAATCGCATAGAAGGAAAATGCTGCTATCCAAATTTGTGTTATGCTATCGCGGACAAATCAATGTAATCGTATAGAAGGAAAATGTTGCTGTCCAATTTTATGTGATGCGATCGGGAACGAATCAATGCGATCGCATAAAAGGAAAATATGGCAGGTTAACATTGTACTACGCGATCGCGGCTACGCCTATGCGATCGCATAGAAGGAAATACCAGATAGCAGAACCGCAATGCAATCGCATAGAAGAAAAATGTTGTTGTCCAAATTTGTGCTATACTATCACGGACAAATCAATGTAATCGCATAGAAGGAAAATGCTGCTGTCCAAATTTGTACTATGCTATTGCGGACAAATCAATGCAATCGTATATAAAGAAAATGTTGCTGTCCAAATTTGTGCTATGCAATCACGAACGAATCAATACGATCACATAGAAGCAAAATATGGCAGGTTAACATTGTACTATGTGATCGCGGCTACGCATATGTGATCGCATAGAAGGAAATACCAGATAGCAGAACAACAATTCAAACATAGGGAAAAATGACTCGTAGCCCATTCGAAACACACCCGAGGCTCCCGGGACCCTATCTAATCACACAAGCAAGTCATATAACTTAACACAGACTCACTCGAGGTTTCAAATCACATAAAACAACACTAAAATAACGAATCAAACTTATGAATTTCCAAATCTTCAAATTTCAAATCTCATGCCGAAACCTATCAATTCAACTCGGAATAACGCCAAATTTTGCAGACAAGTCCAAAATGACATAATGTAGTTGTTCCAACTCTCGAAATCGCATTCCGACCCCGATATCACAAAAGTCAATTATGGGTCAAATTTCTTCATTTTTCAAACTTTAACTTTTCCAACTTTCGTCGAAACACCTCAAATTACCCTACGGACCTCCAAATCCGGACGCGCGCCTAAGTCCAAAATCACCATACGAAGCTGTTGAGATCACCCACGACCCATTCTGGGGCCGTTTACCTAAAAGTCCAATTCCGGTCAAATTCTCACCGTTTAAACTTCCAAAGCTAGTTTCCTTCTTCCAATTTGACTCTGAATCATCCGTTAACTGAATTCAACCATGTACACAAGTCAATACACATATTATGAAGCTGCTCGAGACCTCAAACTGCCGAATCAGGCGAAATTGCTCAAAACGACCAGTCGGGTCGTTATAGAGGCTTGCCTTCTTCTCAACTCTTTATAAGCTAGAAGAAGAGCAATTGCTTATATACCCATTAAAAACCTCTTCCTATTCCAATATGGGGACAATGGCCCTTTGTCAAGGGGGGGG
This sequence comes from Nicotiana tabacum, assembly GCF_000715075.1. Taxonomy (NCBI): domain Eukaryota; kingdom Viridiplantae; phylum Streptophyta; class Magnoliopsida; order Solanales; family Solanaceae; genus Nicotiana; species Nicotiana tabacum. The sequence continues at coordinate 34,384,602 of NC_134087.1, read as the reverse complement.
GGTTAAAATTTCACTCAAAAATTTCATTTCCCTCCATTTCCTATTCACCCTCTTTTAAGTCATATTAATGCTTAAAAAACCCAACAATATTGACCTTTCCCGATTTTCTCCCCTTTTCACTATTGACAGATTAATCTTTTGAAAACAATACATAAAATTAAAAAGTGTACTCCCTCTGTTCCAGTTTATGTGAACCTATTTTCTTTTTGGTCCATTCCAAAAAGAATGACCAGCTTAAACTTACAATTCTACCCTTAATGAGAAGCTTTTATAACCACACAAATACTCTGGGCCCCTTTTTGTTTTGTTTAGAACCACAAATTCAAAAAGTCTTCATTTTTTCTTAAACTCCATGCCCAATCAAACTGATTCACATAAATTGGAACGGAGGGGGTATTATTTAAAATTTAAAAAAAAAACAATTTAAACGTAAAATGTTCATATGTGTACGAATGCAACTACAGTGAATGATCGAAAGTTGGTAAAGGGTCATATCACTTGCAAAGACGTATCATCTGAACTCATAATTTTGATCGGACCTGAATTTATTTGTGTAAAATTTAGTAACTTTGTTGAAAATATCAAATGATGAACTTAGAACTCAAATAAAATTATAATTCTATGGTTGGGATTTAAGTTTCAAAACTATATAATTAAAATTCTGAATTTGTTTCTGGTCACTTGCACGAAATTGTTATATACTGAATATCGAAAACTCCCCCATGGTCAGGGATTGATCTACTAAGAGCCTGTTTTGGACACTAAAAAAATTACTTTTTCGAAAAAAATTCACTTTTTTTTAAACCAATGTTGGCCATAAAATTTTCAGTTTTCAATTGAATATGAATTTTGGAATTTTTCAAAATTTTAAAAAAATTCAAAAAATTATTTTTTAAAATTTTCACTTCATATCAATCTCAAAAATTTAAAAACAATCCAAAGTTATATTAATGTCCAAATACAATTCTACTTGCAAATAACATTTTCACTTAATTTTTTTTTCACTTTTTTCCGGGAATTTTACATTTCTTAAGTGGACAAGAAGGGTTGTTCTGATGGTAAGTAACCTCCACTTCCAACCAAAAGGTTTTAAGTTCGAGTCACCCCAAGAGTAAGGTGGAGAGTTCTTGAAGGGAAGGATGTCGAAGGTCTATTTGAAAACAGCCTCTCTATCCCAGGGTAAAGGTAAAATTTGCGTACAAACTACTCTCCCCAAATCCCATTAATAAAATTATATTGGGTTTGTAAGCACGTGATTTTTGCCATATGAAAGAATTACTCCCAAAAAATTCAAAATAAAATGATTTTTCTTGGTGTGCAATTTTGAGAATTTTTGTGATAGTTTTGGATAATTATTTGTATTTGTCGGTGCATGTTTATTTGTTAAATTAATAAAAAATACAAAAATATGTCACATTTTGCATGTAGGATTTAATTCTACATTTGTTAATAATTAAGTTTGTTTTAAAAAAATTAAAAATTACAAAAATAGGCATCTTTTGCATTTTTAGCATTTAATGTACAAATGTACAATTTATGCTTAATTATTACTTAATTGTGCGTTAATTATTATTGGAAGTTAATTTGCGCTTTATAACTTAATAATAATTTAAGAATTTTTAGAATTTAGTTTTAGAAAAATAAAAGAAGAAAAGAGAGCAGAATATAAAGAAAATCGGAATTGGACTCTTCTTCAAATTCAAGCCACAAGCCCAAAAAATACCCAACCTTCCCCATGACCCGGTCCATTTCAAACCGGGTCGACCCGGTCCATAACCCAAATACCCAACACCCCCCTATCTTACACAAAGCAAAAAAAAAAAACAAAAAACCCTAAAAAACAAAAACCCATTCGCCACCCCCTCTTTTTCTTTCTTCTTCTTCTTCTCCAAAAAAGACCCCAAGCTCCCCTCCCATGGCTTCCCCCCGTTGCTGCTGCCCTACCCCCTCATCCCCACGACCACCCCCTAACAACCACCCCCCTTCACATACACACACACATACACATCAACGTATACACACACACACACACTTCGTCTTCTTCCTCACCTCAAACGACCTCCCATGGCTGCCCCTGCTACGCGTCTGCTTCTTCTTCTTCATCGTCTTCACGCGTCGTCGACCAAGCCAACCTCGACTGCTTCTGTTTCCCGCTGCCTCCAGCCCCGCTAAGCAGCTGGTTCGCCGCTGCTGCGTCTTTTTCAGCTCGTATTGCTGCTGTTTCTTTTCCTCCGTCGCTGCTGACCATGGACGAGCTGCAAGCGTGTCGCTGCTGCGTCTTCTTCAGCTACCTCCAGCTGCTGCTGCTTCTATTTCGCTTCGTCGCTGCTGCATCTTCTTCATCTTTCACCTCGACTGCTACTGTCCGCTGATTTCTTCTTCGAGTCCGTTTATATCAAGGTTTCGTTGGTTTCATTTAAGTTCGTTCGAGTTCGTCGTTGTTCATTTACGGTCAGTTGTTCTAAGTTTTATTTTGTCCGTAATTTTTTTGATATTTTCAGATTTGAAATTAGTATAAGTTTGATTCATTTTCTTGTTCGTTATTTTCACTTTGATTATTTCTTCAGTTTGTTTCATTTTTTCTTATTTATTTTTAGATAGAAGTTGTTAGTTTAATTATAATGTTGTTAGATTTAAGTTGAAGATTCAATTAAATTTTTTTAGTTTGTTTTTATTAATTTTAAGAGGATTTAGTTTTAATATAGAAGAGTGTTGGTAATAGCTTCCATGGACCTACAAAAAAAGTCTTTGTTCGAAGTTCGTTTTTAATTCAGTGATTTAATGTGAAGTTATGTTTTGGTTTTTATTTTTTTTTTGATTCAATGTATCTTGGTTATAATTTTGTTGGATTTAATTTAAAAAGATCAATTAATTATTTGAAGTTTAGTGATTTGAATATGTTTATTTGTTTTGTTTAAGCTTAATTCGAGTTTAATTCGAATTTGAATAAAACTTGCTTGTTATTGTTGTTGAATCTTTTCATTTATGTCCATACTTTGTTTGATTGTTCTTGAATCCGAAATTAGGATAAGTTTGATTTTCTTGTTTGTTGTTTATCATTTATGATTATTTCTTCAGTTTGTTTCATGATCTTGTTTAGTTTAATATAGAAATTGTTGGTTGTAATGTTGTTACATTTAATTTTAAGTTCAAATGATTATTGAATTTAGAAATCTGAATATACTTGTTTGTTGTTGTTGTTGTTGAATCTGAAAGTAGGTTTGTTTGTTGTTAAAAAATATTGTTCAATCAAAATAATTTTAGTTGTTTCTTTGTTGTTCATCATTTAGTTTGAATTTGTTGTTGAAAATTGTTTAGAAATTGGTCATATTTGTTGTATTTTGGTTGAAATTAATTAGGTGAATTGGTTATAGCTGATGAGGGTAGTTTGGTAATTTGCAGTACGTTCAGGGGTAATATGGTAATTTTAGTAAGATTAGAGGGGTATTTTTGGAATTAAAATTCTGAACAATTATTTATTTTGAGTGCTCTGTCAATTAGGATTAAAATAATATTAAAATAATCAAGCATGGGGGACAAGACATAATGGGGGGAATAATGTATTTGTTTAATGTAAGCATGGGGAAAAAGACATAGTGGGATTGCGGGGCTCAAGAAAAGTTGTTTAGATAAATAATAATTGTATTTTTTATGTAGTAGTGGGTTTGGTAGGAGAAAGTGGTTGTTTTATTAATTGATTAAAGGGTTTGGGATGTGAGATAAATAGAGAGACTTGATCAGATTTTAAGGGGAGACAGAAAAAAGAGGAGAGAAAAGGAAGAAAAAGAGGAAGAGAGATAAAAAAGAGAGAGCTGAATATTGAGGAAGAGAGAGAAAAATTCCGAAAATATTAAAACTTCCAAAAATACAAATAAAAACATTCTGGAAATTAAAAGAGTGAGTAGTATACACCGGATATACAATTTAAATATTCTGATATACGGATTCAGAAATGAAAGGTTGAACATTAATTAGTCTTTCAAATCTGAAAAGATTCCATTGGCTTCTGTCCGTTGATTGTTGTTGGTGTTTCTGGATTTTTATCTTGAGTTTTAAAATCCTTCACTGGTTTCTCATTGCTGGTTGCTGGGTGTCGCTGTTGTTGTATGCTACTGAATTTCTGCTGATCTCCCTTTTCTTTTGCTTCCAATATCAGGTACACGACTGTAACACTAGCTATTGCAAGCTAATAATGTGGAAGCATGAATACATATGAAGAATTGAATTTTGAAGTTTTAATGTCGCTTTTCTTTGTTCCTTTTATTGATTGTATTTAGGCTATTTCATGTATTACTGAATAATAATTGGAATAAGAGAAAATAACATAAGTTAGTCTTTAATGAATCAGTTTGGCAAAATGGGTTAATTCACTAGTTATGAAGGTTTTAAGATTATCAGCAGTAGGTTAATCGTGAACAAGTAACTAAATTTAGCTAAGGTATGAATTTAAACTGAATTTCGTGAATTAGGCATTAAGGCACGATTTGAGTTCAAACAAGATTAGAAGAACGTTTAAGTTTAATAAACTTTCTAATAAGCATTAGTAATTATGGTTAAATCTAGTTTCAAATGGTTGTGAATAATTAATCTCAATAGTTTTTTTTATAACAATGCGAGTTTTAATCTAGCTATATTTGATTCTTTTGAATATTAGTTGTCGAATTTTTATTTTATTTATAATTTCGAATTTTTGAGTAAAATTCCTTTTCATCAATATTTGTATTAATCTAGCAATTAGTATGTCATGTTTTCTTAAATAAATAAATAAATAAAAAGCTCGTAATTAATTAGGATTTTCTTTCTTTATTTTAGAGACTAATTTTAATAGAAAAATATAGTCGCTTTAAGATTTGTCCATTTAAAATAAATGAGACGAGCCTCGCCTAGTAAAATATGTAGATTGCGGGGCCCTCACAAATGTATGCATTAATTATTTAGAACATCGGAGTTGGCCGTCTAGTGAAATTTTACGGCCTTTCCCAAAACAACAATACGCTAGTCGCTCTAGGCGCGTCTTTAACAAATTATTTTCTTAAATATGGGTGTGCATTTATGTAACCCAAATCCAAATCTCAACGGAGTCGAAATGTGTTGATAACCACGGGTGCATTGATTGCGACGTGGTTTGAAATATGTTTTCACAATGTTGCAATTTTCCGTAAAATAATAACAATAAATAAAAATAATAAAAGCGGCTAAAGGATAAAATTTGCACATAAGTTTATAATATGTATTATATCAGATAACCAAGCCGAATATGACTGTTGAGCGACCGTGCTAGAACCACGGAACTCAGGAATGCCTAACACCTTCTCCTGGGTTAACAGAATTCCTTATCCGGATTTCTGGTTCGCGGACTGTAATACAGAGTCATTCTTTTCCTCGATTCGGGATTAAAATTGGTGACTTGGGACACCCTAAATCTCCCAAGTGGCGACTCTGAATAAGTAAATAAATCCTGTTTCGATTGTCCTTTAATTGGAAAAAACTCCCTTCCGCGCCCTTTTGAGGCGGCATGGGCGAAAAAGGAGGTGTGACAGCTCTGGCGACTCTGCTGGGGAATTATTTGTCCAGAACCATCGGTTCAGAGTTAGAAATTCGAGCTTGATAAATTATTGTATTTTGGCTTTATTATCTGATATTCTCATATGATCTATGCTTAATATGCAAATTGATGCTTTTTATTGCTTTGATATTATTTGAACTGTACATATAAACTGTGCCGAAACCTTCTCTTCTTACCTCCGGGGATGTGCTTACTGGTTAAGACTCCCTATTCTGTTAGTGTCATACCCTAAATAAAAGAGGCTCGGAAAGTTTCTAAGCCGGCTGGCCTTTTGGTTCCCGGAAAGGAGCTCCTTCCTCAACTCGAGTTGTCCGCTCGGGTACACTGTCTAGAACACCGACCCAGGTTTTGAACATAGAATAACGTGACTTCATGCCAGATCCCTAGTAGGAACGCTTATTTGCATCACGTTGCATTTGACTTAGGGGACTCAACAGAGGGGTTGGATCCGTCTAGGACTAGCAACCTGAGATGAAAAGACCATCCTGATGCATCCTATTTGTTTTTCCGTGCATTTATTTGTCTCGCGCCCCCATGCTGACCAGTTTTTGAATATTAGGAATATTGTGAAATTGAGAGAAAAAAATAGCGGTTAGGGAGTTAATTGTTTATTTTTTAAAAAAAAAACCAATGCCCAAATACCGTCGAACTCTGCCGAAATTTTGAGAAAATAAAAAAAATGTTTTATTAATTTGTTTTACTAAAAGCAAAGGAAAATAGAAAAAAAAAAGTCGTTATTCTGTCTTGTTTTCAAAGAATAGGAAAGGAAAATAGTTTGTCTTGCCATGGAAAATGAAAATGAAAAAAAAGGGTCATATTTTTTAAAATAGTTTTTATTTTTATTTTTATGAAAATGCCCAAAATCGAAAAGGAAAAGAGTCGTGCTTTGAAAGTGGTTTTGATATTTACTGCCAAAAATGAATGAAATTTTTTTTTTTAAAATAGTTCAGTTAATTGACCGAACTACGCGGGTCTGATTCTCACCGGATGTGAGATACGTAGGCAAACCTCTTCGGTTCCGGCCCACCATATTCCAAAAATAAAAAAAATAAAATATTTTTGATTACTCAGTCTTATAGACCTCAAATTAAAAAAAAATAATACAAAAAATATTTCTTTTAAAAGTTCAAAAGAAAATTCAAAATTCAAAATATTTTTTCTTTCCTTTTGTAGTATTTCTTTCAGAAATCCAGAGTAATAGTCCAAAAATATTTCCTTTTTCTTTAGAAGATTTTTTGAACTTTCCAAAAAAAAAAAAAAGAAGTTAAAATCCAAAAAAAAAAATATTTCTTTAGTCGTCGTTTCTTTTCAAAAATAAAAATAAAATAAAAAATAAAAATAAAAAAATAAAAAAAATCGAAATTCAAAAATATTTTCTCTCTTCTTTGTAAGTATTTTTATTCGAAAAAAGAGTTAGCTTATTTGCTTTATTTCTGAGTCCCGAACTACGCGGGTTTGATTCTCACCGGATGTGTGATACGTAGGCAACCCTCATCGGGTCCAACCTTCCCTTTTGCAAAAAAAAATATATATGTCAAATTTTTATTTCATCATAAAGAAGTCGGGTGACGCTGTTTTGTCGAGACATAGCCGAATGTTCCCGAAAGGGACGTCGGAAGGCTGACTTTGCATAAACAACCACCTTTTGGGTCATGTCTAAGATTCGGTCCAATTGACCCACACAGCCTTAAAAATCTTCATCCCCGAGGCGTTGAAAGGCCGTGTTTGCAATATTGAGTTTTCTATTTTGAAAAACGATAAAAAGAGTCATAAATAAGTCGGGTGATGCTGTTTTTGTCAAAAATAGCCGAATGTTCCCGAAAGGGACGTCGGAGGGCTGACTTTGCATAAACAACCACCTTTGGGTCATTGTTTTAGATTTGGTCCAGTTGACCCACACAGCCTTAAAAATCTTCGTCCCCGAGACGCTGAAGGGTCGTGTTTGCAACACCAAGTTTTATTGTAATGAAAAAAAAATCAACGGCCAGGTGAATACCGTTTGGATTTTTAGTCAAAATAAGCCAAGCCAACTACGACAGTGTCTTAAACCATTCTTGCCGAGATAGCCTTAGAGTATCTTTCAGTTGTCGAAGGGCTATTTTCGTAAAAGAATAAACAAGTTTGTGAAAGGTCGTAAAATAGTCCTTCCCGGCCTTAAAATTCATGTGAAATTGAGAAGGGGCCACGTCGGAAAAACAACCATTTGGTTAAAATTGGCATATAGGGGAAGGAATCTGGTTGTTTGTCGTTGAGTTGTTAATTCTTTGATTAGAGTATGCGGGCTATTTGATTTTCGAGGTCGTTTGTTGTCTTTTGTCAAAGTCTGTTAGTATGGTCAGTTTTTAAACTTTTGTAATCAAGTTGGTTTTAATATGAAAATTGAAAATTCCAAAAAAAATGTTTTATTATTATTGGTCCGAACTACGCAAGGTCTGATTCATGCGGGGTCATGATACGTAGGCAATCTCCATAAGATTAGACCACAACAAAAAGAAAATCAAAAAAAAAAAGAATGGAAAAAAAAAAGAAAAAAAAGATGTTGTTAATAATGAGGACCGACTGAGTCCATTCTAACCTGTTTTGCTTTGAATCACAAAAAAAGTAAGGTGGTTGGTTTGTGGTAAGCCGGAAACACAAGATCCAGGAAAACCTGATCGTAATCCAAGACAATGACACCCAGAATATCGCGCAGAATCCTTTACCTGCACATCATGATACACACTTTGCGGGGATCCAGAAGCACTCGAATCCTATCGGGGACTTGTTGACTAAAGTTGATGATATTAAAGTTGGCAATGGTCTGGGCAATACTGATGCGAAACTCAGTGGCTAAGATGCCAGTTTTGATAAAGTGGGAGGACGCTCCGTTCCTTGGTTAGCAAGAGAGAAGCTTTTGGTGGCTTATTTTGTTGTCATTTCTGTTGTCTGGATTATTCGGGTTGTAATTCGGATATTGTCTTGTGTCAAACTTTCTTATCTTTCCATTTTGTCATAGCGGTTTGTTTAAGTTTTGTTCAGGTTGTTTTAGGATTTTATTCTGGTTTGTTTTGTTTGTCTTGTTATTCAAACCATTCCACCGGTAGTCTAAAGCAAATCCGATCTTTTATTATTTCCAGTCATCCTTTTGTTTAGTCCTTTTATCATTTTTATTCAACGCCAATTCTAGTGACATGACATGCGCACACAGTTTGGGCCTAATCTTAAAAGTTAATCATAAAACCCCGGAAAGGTGATCAGAACATTTAAAGGAAATAAGGACGGTTTGAGATTATTCGGAGCTCGAGTCATGCGGAACTGGGGCAAGTAAAACATAAAGAAAATCGTTAAAGGCAAGATTCGCCAAATTGACATGAGGGTCGTTCATGATAGTGAGAGTGAGAGTGTTGCCCAGCAGTGCTTTAAAAATGACAAATAAAAGGCAAATGTGTGAATATGGTTATCAAGTCCGGCACAATCAGAAGATGTGGTGAATATTTAATGGTGTTGTTTGTGCTTGGCGTGTTTTGAAGATTGGAATGATGAAGGCATGTTATTCTGCTATCTAAACACTTTCTCCTTCGTTAACCCTTTGAGCCTTATTCGTTTTCTTTCATACCCCTCTTTCGGAATCAGTAGCAAAGAGTAGAAACACAAAAGATAAGAAAAGAAAAAGAAAAAAAAACAAAAAGAAAAAGAAAAAAAATCAACAAAACGACAAAAGAAAAATGAAAAAAAAGAAGAAAAGAAAAATGATAACAAAAAAAAAACAAAAAAAAAGTTAGAAGAAAACAGAGGAATTGAGAACTACGTTCGACCTGATTCCTCAAAGAGGATACGAAGGCGCCTCACGGCTAGGTCATGGTGTTAAGAAAATTAAAAAAATAAATAAATAATCCCCAAGCAAGAAATTAGGGCAAGGGTTGCGCTTGTTGTAAACAAATATGGTTCCGAAGGTTGTAATTTTGAACCTCAAATTGATTTGTTTTTGAGCCTTTAATACCCTTTCTTTCTAGCCTATCCAAAAACCCACATTACGGTCCAAAGAAAGACCTTCTGATCAGTCTGCAAAAGACGCCAAGTCAGACAAATGAGAGTCTTACCGGTGAACATAACACTCTGTTCCACAGCAGAAGGGACTCTAATCCCCAGCAGAGAGAATCATACCGGCAACACTCCAAATCCCCAGCTGGAAAGTGATACGAATGAGAGAGTCTTATCGGTGAAAATCTTCACGGACACCATAAGGCGATGAAAGCTGAGAAAAAAAAATGAGAGAGGCTTGATAGTGAAAACCCTTCGGGCACTACAAGTCGAATAAGATTGAGAATCAGATGGGGAATCGCCAAATGAAGATCTTGAAAGACGATTGACGGTAGAGGATAGGTCACATGCGCATCTCATGACCATTAGAGTTGGTATCTGCGTTTGATAGGTTTTTATTTATAGTTTCTCTTGTTAAAGAGTTATCTTTTTCCTTTGTCTTTTATTCGGTTCCCTTTTTGTTTATCTTTCTCCTTTCATAGAAAATTCCCCAGTAGAGTCTGTTTTTGTCAGAACAAGTGAGAAATGACTTCAAAATCTGCCATCAGCTTTCCAATTAGGCAAGACCAGATCTGATTAGAAGATCCAAATGGTCTAAGTCAGGAAGGAACAAGCGCGAGGCCAGTATCAAGAAAGATATCCCCAGCAAAAGGAGATTGACAAAAGGATTGACGAGTGTCAAGAGGGATATCCTTGCCGAAATCAAAGGTTATTAAACCTCAAGGCCAAGGCCCGTGGACAAATCAAGGAGAGCAATGAGCATGATTTGGAAAATTCATGCGAGACTAAAAGGTCGGGAAAATGACAGTTTCCGAACTATGCCACAAAAGAAGTGGGATATCCCCAGCAGAAAGGGATCATTCCCAGCAAATAATATTGTCCCCAGCAAGTTTTTTTGAACGCAGAGCAGGGAAGGAGAAAGGGAAAAGCCATCCCCAGTAGGAGTATCACAACCAACCACCACAGTCAAATCTTAAAAGGAAATGGCATTGATAGCGGAAAGGCATGCCACAAGAGAGATTGTCAAACTGGGGCAGAAAATTTTCCTTTCATTTAGAAAATTTTCTGGAAATCAGATACTCATTCGGGGAAGAATAAAGATAGCACCAGTCTCAAGGGAAGTGGTCTTTGAACCAGTTTTACCCCCAGCATAACAAGTTTTAATAAAGGAAGTTGTTCCCCAGCGGACAGAACAAAAGGATGAAACTTGTGCTCGAAAAAAAAACCAGTATCATTCCTATCAGCCTTCAGAAGAGTGAAGCACTAGTTTTAAAGGAATCAAAATCTCCCAGCAGTGTTATCCTGAACAGCGTTATCCCCGGCTGATAACATTTTATCCCCAGCAATGTTGAGAGAGAAAAGTTTTGAAGGAGGTAGTTTTGGAGAAAAGGGGAAGAAAGGAGATTCCCACAATAATATTATTCCCCAACAGGTAAGTAAATAATTCCCCGTCAGTGTTATCCCCAGCAGTCTCGGGGATAGACAACATGAGCTTTTAAAGAAGAAAGCCATCCCCAGCAAGGCCACAAATCGGCCACCATTTTTTTTTAAAAAAAAACACTGATAAAATTTTTCTTTGCTTGAGAGTTGAAACGGGAACAAAGCAGCGCAAGGTAAAAAGAAAAGAAAAGAAAAATTATCAAGGTAAGTTTCTCAAACCTTTGATCTCTACATTTTCCTCCTAGGATAAAGTCCTAGTCTGATGAAATTTTCTCCTGAGATATCAAATCTTAGTCCGATAAATCTTTCTCCAAAGCTCGAAAGGAGCTTGATTTATTTTTAAAGTATTAGAGTTGAAGTCAGGAGCCCGCCTGGAGAATGGAGGTGTTAAAATTTAAGAACTTGTTAAAGTCAGGAGCCCGCCTGGAGAATGGAGGTGTTAAAATTTAAGAAATTGTTAAAGTCAGGAGCCCGCCTGAAGAGAGGAATGACATTTTATTTTCAAAGTTGTTGTTGAAGTCAGGAGCCCGCCTGAAGAGAGGAAAGGCGTTTTATTTTTTTGAAATCTCGCCAGCCTAAAGAAAGGAATGACATTTTATTTTCAAAGTTGTTGTTGAGGTGAGGAGCCCGTCTGAAGAAAGGAAAGACATTTTATTTTCAAAGTTGTTGAAATCTCGCCAGCCTAAAGAAAGGAATGACATTTTATTTTCAAAGTTGTTGTTGAAGTCAGGAGCCCGCCTGAAGAGAGGAATGACATTTTATTTTCGAAGTTGTTGTTGAGGTCAGGAGCCCGCCTGAAGAAAGGAAAGACATTTTATTTTTCAAAGTTGTTGATGAAGTCAGGAGCCCGCCTGAAGAGAGGAATGGCGATTTATTTTCAAAGTTGTTTATGAGGTCAGGAGGCCCCCCTGAAGAACAGAATGACATTTTATTTTTAAAAGTTATTGAAATCACGCTAGCCTAAAGAGAGGAATGACATTTTATTTTCAAAGTTGTTGAAATCTCGCCAGCCTAAAGAAAGGAATGACATTTTATTTTCAAAGTTGTCGATGAAGTCAGGAGCCCGCCTGAAGAGAGGAAAGGCGTTTTATTTTTATTTTTTTTTAAAAAAAAAGTTGTTGAAATCTCGCCAGCCTGAAGAAAGGAATGACATTTTATTTTCAAAGTTGTTGTTGAGGTCAGGAGTCCGCCTGAAGAAAGGAATGACGATTTATTTTCAAAGTTGTTTATGAGGTCAGGAGCCCCCGTGAAGAATAGAATGGCATTTTATTTTTTAAAAGTTGTTAAAATCAGGAGCCCGCCTGAAGAGAGGAATGATATTTTATTTTCAAAGTTGTTGTTGAGGTCAGGAGCCCGCCTGAAGAGAGGAAAAGTGTTTTATTTTTGAAATCTCGCCAGCCTAAAGAAAGGAATGACATTTTATTTTCAAAGTTGTTGTTGAAGTCAGGAGCCCGCCAGAAGAGAGGAAAGGCATTTTATTTTTAAAAGTTGTTGAAATCTCGCCAGCCTAAAGAAAGGAATGGCATTTTATTTTTAATGTTGTTGTTGAGGTCAGGAGCCCACCTAAAGAAAGGAAAGACGTTTTATTTTTCAAAGTTGTTGATGAAGTCAGGAGCCCGCCTGAAGAGAGGAATGACGAATTTATTTTCAAAGTTGTTGTTTGAAGTTGGGAGCCCACCCATATAATAGAGGAATACATTGCAAGTCAGTAAAGCAGAAGAATCCAACAGGAATCCCCAGCGAGAAACAATAAAAATCTCTAGCACCGAAAAGCGGAAGGTTGAAACAAGAGATCCCAGCGCAAAATCAAGCGCATGAGTCAAAAAGGAGAAAAGACGCATCTTGAAAGAAGCGGCCTGTGAACATTGAATTATGCCCAGCATAACAAAGCTTAATGAAGAAAGCCATATCTCCAGCGGACCGAACCAGACAGTGAGAATTGGTATTCAGAGTAGCAAAAGGTCGGTGTCACCCCCGTCAGTCCTCAGAAGAAAGAAGCACCGGAATCGACGCAAGCCGACAAGAAAGCAAGGAATCAAGAACAAATGGAAGATAGATGGGATCTTGTAATCCGTAGTCTAGCCTAACTTCTTGATTTTTCTTTTAAGCATGGTGTAATAAGGGGGTCAGCAAACAAGTAAAAGTAGCATGCAACAGCAGCAACATTGCAGTCCTACGGTAGTCCCAGCTACCAAAACTTCCCGAACTACATTGACCTGATTCCTGTTTAGCCCAGGATATGTAGGAAACCTCTGAAGCAAAGGTTCAGTCAAAGCTTTCAAAAAAAAAATGCTTCACACGGAGTACTCGGATGGGCAAAAATTGCTCACTTTATCTTTGCACGAAAACCCTTCGTGTCTTCGGGCAAAGAGGGGCAGCTGTAAGCACGTGATTTTTGTCATATGAAAGAATTACTCCCAAAAAATTCAAAATAAAATGATTTTCCTTGGTGTGCAATTTTGAGAATTTTTGTGACATTTTTGGATAATTATTTGTATTTGTCGGTGCATGTTTATTTGTTAAATTAATAAAAAATACAAAAATATGTCACATTTTGCATGTAGGATTTAATTCTACAATTGTTAGTAATTAAGTTTGTTTTACAAAAATTAAAAATTACAAAAATAGGCATCTTTTGCATTTTTAGCATTTAATGTCCAAATGTACAATTTTATGCTTAATTATTACTTAATTGTGCGTTAATTATTATTGGAAGTTAATTTGCGCTTTTATAACTTAATAATAATTTAAGGATTTTTAGAATATAGTTTTAGAAAAATAAAAGAAGAAAAGAGAGCAGAATATAAAGAAAATCGGAATTGGGCTCTTCTTCAAATTCAAGCCACAAGCCCAAAAAATACCCAACCTTCCCCATGACCCGGTCCATTTCAAACCGGGTCGACCCGGTACATAACCCAAATACCCAACACCCCCATATCTTACACAAAACAAAACAAAAAAAAAACAAACCAAAAAACCCTAAAAAAACAAAAACCCATCCGCCACCCCCCTCTTTTTCTTTCTTCTTCTACTTCTCCAAAAAAGACCCCAAGCTCCCCTCCCATGGATTCCACCCATTGCTGCTGCCCTACCCCCTCCTCCCCACGACCACCCCCCTCACAACCACCCCCCTTCACACACACACACATCAACACATACACATGCATACACATCAACGTATACACACACACACTTCGTCTTCTTCCTCACCTCAAACGACCTCTCATGGCTGCCCCTACTGCGCGTCTGCTTCTTCTTCTTCATCGTCTTCACGCATCGTCGACCAAACAACCTCGACTGCTTCTGCTTCCCGCTGCCTCCAGCCCCGCCAAGCAGCTGGTTCGTCGCTGCTGCGTCTTCTTCAGCTCGTGCTGCTGCTGTTTCTTTTCCTCCATCGCTGCTGACCATGGATGAGCTGCAAGCTCGTCGTTGTTGCGTCTTCTTCAGCTACCTCCAGCTACTGCTGCTTCTGTTTCGCTTCGTCGCTGCTGCATCTTCTTCATCTTTCACCTCGACTGCTACTGTCCGATGATTTCTTCTTCGAGTCCGTTTATATCAAGGTTTCGTTGGTTTCGTTTAAGTTCGTTCCAGTTCGTCATTGTTCATTTACGGTCAGTTGTTCTAAGTTTTATTTTGTCCGTAATTTGTTTGATATTTTCAGATTTGAAATTAGTATAAGTTTGATTCATTTTCTTGTTCGTTATTTTCACTTTGATTATTTCTTCAGTTTGTTTCATTTTTTCTTATTTATTTTTAGATAGAAATTGTTAGTTTAATTATAATGTTGTTAGATTTAAGTTGAAGATTCAATTAAATTATTTTTCAGTTTGTTTTTATTAATTTTAAGAGGATTTAGTTTTAATATAGAAGAGTGTTGGTTTAAATCGCTTGAATCTGTTGTTTGTTTTAGATTTAATTCGTGTTCATTTTGTTTGAAGTTCGTTTTTAATTCAGTGATTTAATGTGAAGTTATGTTTTGGTTTTTAATTTTTTTGATTCAATGTATCTTGGTTATAATTTTGTTGGATTTAATTTAAAAAGATCAATTAATTATTTGAAGTTTAGTGATTTGAATATGTTTATTTGTTTTGTTTAAGCTTAATTCGAGTTTAATTCGAATTTGAATAAAACTTGCTTGTTATTGTTGTTGAATCTTTTCATTTATGTCCATACTTTGTTTGATTATTCTTGAATCCGAAATTAGTATAAGTTTGATCTTCTTGTTTGATTGATTATCATTTTTTGATTATTTCTTCAGTTTGTTTCATGATCTTGTTTAGTTTAATATAGAAATTGTTGGTTGTAATGTTGTTAGATTTAATTTTAAGTTTAAATGATTATTGAATTTAGAAATCTGGATATACTTGTTTGTTGTTGTTGTTGTTGTTGTTGAATCTGAAAGTAGGTTTGTTTGTTGTTAAAAAATATTGTTCAATCAAAATAATTTTAGTTGTTTCTTTGTTGTTCATCATTTAGTTTGAATTTGTTGTTGAAAATTGTTTAGAAATTGGTCATATTTACTGTATTTTGGTTGAAATTAATTAGGTGAATTGGTTATAGCTGATGGGGGTAGTTTGGTAATTTGCAGTACGTTCAGGGGTAATATGGTAATTTCAGTAAGGTTAGAGGGGTATTTTTGGAATTAAAATTCTGAACAATTATTTATTTTGAGTGCTCTGTCAATTAGGATTAAAATAATATTAAAATAATCAAGCATGGGGGACAAGACATAATGGGGGGAATAATGTATTTGTTTAATGTAAGCATAGGGAACAAGACATAGTGGGATTGCGGGGCTCAAGAAAAGTTGTTTAGATAAATAATTATTGTATTTTTTATGTAGTAGTGAGTTTGGTAGGAGAAAGTGGTTGTTTTATTAATTGATTAAAGGGTTTGAGATGTGAGATAAATAGAAAGACTTGATCAGATTTTAAGGGGAGACAGAAAAAAGAGGAGAGAAAAGGAAGAAAAAGAGGAAGAGAGATAAAAAAGAGAGAGCTGAATATTGAGGAAGAGAGAGAAAAATTCCGAAAATATTAAAACTTCCAAAAATACAAATAAAAACATTCTGGAAATTAAAAGAGTGAGTAATATACACCGGATATACAATTTAAATATTCTGATATACGGATTCAGAAATGAAAGGTTGAACATTAATTAGTCTTTCAAATCTGAAAAGATTCCATTGGCTTCTGTCCGTTGATTGTTGTTGGTGTTTCTGGATTTTTATCTTGAGTTTTAAAATCCTTCACTGGTTTCTCATTGCTGGTTGCTGGGTGTCGCTGTTGTTGTATGCTACTGAATTTCTGCTGATCTCCCTTTTCTTTTGCTTCCAATATCAGGTACACGACTGTAACACTAGCTATTGCAAGCTAATAATGTGGAAGCATGAATACATATGAAGAATTGAATTTTGAAGTTTTAATGTCGCTTTTCTTTGTTCCTTTTATTGATTGTATTTAGGCTATTTCATGTATTACTGAATAATAATTGGAATAAGAGAAAATAACATAAGTTAGTCTTTAATGAATCAGTTTGGCAAAACGGGTTAATTCACTAGTTATGAAGGTTTAAAGATTATCAACAGTAGGTTAATCGTGAACAAGTAGCTAAATTTAGCTAAGGTATGAATTTAAACTGAATTTCGTGAATTAGGCATTAAGGCATGATTTGAGTTCAAACAAGATTAGAAGAACGTTTAAGTTTAATAAACTTTCTAATAAGCATTAGTAATTATGGTTAAATCTAGTTTCAAATGGTTGTGAATAATTAATCTCAATAGTTTTTTTATAACAATGCGAGTTTTAATCTAGCTATATTTGATTCTTTTGAATATTAGTTGTCGAATTTTTATTTTATTTATAATTTCGATTTTTTGAGTAAATTCCTTTGCATCAATATTTGTATTAATCTATCAATTAGTATGCCATGCTTTCTTAAATAAATAAATAAATAAAAAGCTCGTAATTAATTAGGATTTTCTTTCTTTATTTTAGAGACTAATTTTAATAGAAAAATGTAGTCGCTTTAAGATTTGTCCATTTAAAATAAATGAGACGAGCCTCGCCTAGTAAAATATGTAGATTGCGGGGCCCTCACAAATGTATGCATTAATTATTTAGAACATCGGAGTTGGCCGTCTAGTGAAATTTTACGGCCTTTCCCAAAACAACAATACGCTAGTCGCTCTAGGCGCGTCTTTAACAAATTATTTTCTTAAATATGGGTGTGCATTTATGTAACCCAAATCCAAATCTCAACGGAGTCGAAATGTGTCGATAACCACGGGTGCATTGATTGCGACGTGGTTTGAAATACGTTTTCACAATGTTGCAATTCTCCGTAAAATAATAACAATAAATAAAAATAATAAAAGCGGCTAAAGGTTAAAATTTGCACATAAGTTCATAATTGTATTATATCAGATAATCAAGCCGAATATGACAGTTGAGCGACCATGCTAGAACCACGGAACTCGGGATGCCTAACACCTTCTCCCGGGTTAACAAAATTCCTTATCCGGATTTCTGGTTCGCGGACTGTAATACAGAGTCATTCTTTTCCTCGATTCGGAATTAAAATTGGTGACTTGGGACACCCTAAATCTCCCAAGTGACGACTCTGAATAAATAAATAAATCCTATTTCGATTGTCCTTTAATTGAAAAAAACTCTCTTCCGAGCCCTTTCGAAGCGACACGGCGAAAAAGGAGGTGTGACAGGGTTGTTGTTGTTTACATGTCTTAGGTCCAAACCCCTACTAAGAAAGGGACAAATGGAAAAGGAGAACAAAGACAAAGGACAGATGTGGCAGTGGTTGGTACGTGACTGAGCTTACATATTAAAACTACTTGTGTCTCTTATCATCAATTCCCGGGGTCTACTACCTCTTTAATACTAATAGCCTATTTGGCCAATTATTTTTTTACCAAAAGTATTTTTTTTTGTCAAAAGCATTTTTGGTCAAAAATTGAGATGTTTGATCAAGCTATTGGAAGGAAAAAAAGTGTTTTTGAGAAGAAGCAGAAGCAGAAGAAGTTTTGGAGAAGCAGAAAAAAATAACTTCTATCCAAAAAGATTTTTTTGAGAAACACTTTTGAGAAAAATACACTTAGAAGCAGTTTTTTAAAGCTTGACCAAACACTAATTGCTGCTCAGAAGTGTTTTTCAAACTAATTAGCCAAACACAAACTGCTTCTCACTAAAAGTACTTCTGAGAAAAGCACTTTTGAAAAAAAAAATACTTCTCAAAATAAACTGATTTTTGAAACTTCGCCAAACGGGCTATAAGTCCTTTACGTCAATATGGTTTTCTTCTTTTTCTTTTTGGATGTAGGGAGTTTCTGTTTGAAATAATTTTACTTCCACCTCAGAGGTTTTGATAATTACAAAATATTCTTGTAGTATGATAGTAGAAGCAAGTTACAGGATATTTATACGTACTTGAGAGTCTACAAATTTTTTGGTCCCTATGTTTATTTTAAGAAAAATTAGACCGGTCAACTTAATTCACTTGCTTATATATTGCGTTATATTACCAAATAAAATATAAGCTTTGATGCTTGAAACAAGTTATTGTGATTGCAAAATTAAATGAGGGATTAAAAATAAAACTTAATCCACTTTACTGGAAAATATGAGGGACCAACTCTAAGCAAAACAAAATAAATTTCACAAATAGTCATGTACATATTGATTTTTTTTTCTTCAACAGTCATATAATAATAAGTTCTCATACAAAATTATAAAACTTTTACTACTCCACAAAATAAATTCTTTCAGTCTAACAAATAATAACTCAGTTAAGATAAGAATATATATATATATATATATATATATATATATATATATATATATATATATATATATATATATATATATATATATATATATATATATATTCTTAACGGGTTAACGGATTATCCGTTAAGAAAATTGAATAATCCGCCCCCAAACCGATAAGCCGTTATAATATATATTTTATATATTTTTGGTTAGAGAATGCAATTAGTTTCGACCGACCAATCAACCTTTTACCCTTAAAATAGAAATACCAAGCCCGGCCTGACTCAAAACCCATATACATAAAGTAAAATAATACAGAAGTGAATTCTTCACAACAATAAAAAAAAAAACTTAGTTCGGAATGCATGAGATTCTGACAAAAGAAAAAAAGTACGGATAATTAGAGAGCTTTGAAACAATAATGCTATCATTTTGAATGAAAATCTTAAAAATAAAAAATAAAAGATAGAAGTATCGTGTTTTGGAGGATTCATTTTTAGTATTATTTTAATTTATGTATATTGGTGTTGGGTCAGATGGGGACGAGTTAGGTTGGATTATTACAAAAAAATTGAGTTTTTCGGTCACTATAATTTTCTTGTGAAGTAGTAAAAGTTTTATAATTTTTGTTTGAGAAAATATAGTTATATGATTTTGGTAAAAAAAAAAATTGTAGTTATATGACCATTTGTTAAATTTACCCAAACCTAACATAACATGAAGATCAAGTTACTTTTTTCCCATATACATGATGGACCAAATCCAAACAAAACAAAATATGCAAGGGCAAGTTGCTTTATAAGACACGGAACATATTTAGCATATATATTTATACATAAAAGTTTCTGTTGGACTCTTTATACAACTTTAATGACTAAAGAGGGGGCCGATTTTGTAATGTCAGTACTATAAAGGTAGTCTACGTAAGTATCAAAAACTTCAGGGGGGGGGGGAATGTACTGTTTTTTAGTTTTTGAGATATTATTGATGAAGTCAAGAATGGACATGATTATAGTGAATATTTAAATTCTTGGTTGAGATGAAACAATGAAATGGATAGATGACATTTTCTTCTAGAACATGGCCAATAAAAAAGGCAAAGAGACCATGTTACTCATACCTAACAAAGTTGGCTGCTTCTGCTTTCTTCCTCTTATTAAATAAAAGAATTGTGAAATTAAAATTGTGTTTGTGTCAACCCTTTTGGATAAGCTTTTTCACCTCCCCATTTTGGAGTTTTCTCAACTAAAGATCCATATGTTTTGTCCTACTATCTTCGTTTAATCTAAAAGGGGTGATGGGTTGTTTCTTATATATATTTAAATAGGAATAGAAACATAGTTATTTCTTTTTCTTTTTTAATGAAATTGATTTTAGATTGGAAGTGTTAGGTAGAGGAATGAATGACATGTCCACTAGTAGGTCCGTTAGTTTTGTTTGTCTTTTTAATGTCCATAAAATTTGTTGGGCCCAACTTTTTTTTTGAAAAAGAAAAAGGAAATCTAAGATATTGTATTTGTAATGGTTAATTCAATTTTTAGCCATTTTTTGCCCAGAAATATGTCTTTAAAACTTTTTAAAAGAAGTGGACAAGCAACCAATGTTTGGTGGAAACATAAATAGTTTTATACTTTTGGAGTAATATTAGCCGAATTCATGTGACATTTTTAACGAGTAGGTGCAATTTTGAGCTACTAGTGAAGTTTCTAATTATGGTAGCTAATGCATAAAAAATACATGAGAAGTATATCTTTATGTGGTGTTACTGTGATATGTATGGAAATGATGGAACAATCTCATTAAGTTGGTTGTTGTAACTAATTTTAGTTAGGTTAAAGAACATAAGCGTCCATGTCCTGTAATTAATATTTTACTTACCGTTTATTATTGACTTCTATTGAGACTGTGGTGGATGAATATTATATATCTGTTGATGTCAGTATGTCGAATAATCAAGTAGTAATAGGTTTTTTAAGTCGAGAGTATTGATCATCGGAGAATCGAACTTATACTAATAAATCTTTTTCTTTCTTTTGTTCTTGTTCTGATATCATATGTTGTATATCATGGAAGGGACATGAGGAAGGTCTTCCATGTGCAAGAGAAATGCACCAGAATTATTATTTTAAAATAAAAAAGAAAGCACAAGGAAAAAAAAATACTTAATAATATTTTCGGATAATTTTTTTTTTCATTTTATGGCATATAGGTCCAGCCCAAAATAGATCCAGCAAGGCCCAAGTGCATGTCCTATTTGAAGCAACGAATGTGTTCCTTTGCGGAATGAGAAAACTATTCTCTATAGCCCCTCAAAGGGCGATGTGCACAAATAGCCACTAATAGTACCTGTCTTTATTTTAAAGCCAGTTAAATATCTTTAGTCTTTAGTCACTGGTTTAATAAAATTATACCTGACTGGACGAAAATACCCTTCTGCTATAACTTATACCTACACGATTAGCAGCAGCAACAACAACGCTAAACTATAAAAGATTTCTACGCGATCGTCAAAATTGCAGAAAATTCTCTTCCAATTTCAAACTATAGAATTCAACATTCTCATCCAAAAATCGACATAGATTTACAGTAAGTTATACTTTTGTGTGTTTCTATTGATTTTTATTTCGACATAGTTATACTTTTTCCGATTTCTATTGATTTTTATGCAGCAAGTAAAAATTTGATTTTTTTTGAATTTTTGGATTGATAAAGTTAAGGACATCGCGTACTGTGATAATTCTATAAAAATTGAGCACATAATATTAAGGACATAGTGTCCTGATTTTGCAAATTGAATTGAAAAAGTTAAGGACACAATGTCCTTAACTTTGTTATTGTTCTTCTGTATATTAAGGACATACTGTCATAGTTTTGCAAATTGTTTTGAAAAAGTTAAGGATACTAGGTCCTGAAGTTTGAGTTTCAAGTTGAAAAGTTCAGGACTTTCAATATTTAAGGAGAGTTGGTCCTTAACTTACAGTTATAAGTTAAAAAGTTAAGGACAAGTAGTTATTAACTTTGAGTTTCAAGTTCAAAAGTTAAGGACATGAGTCCTTAAGTTTGACTTGCAGGTTCAAAAGTTAAGGACATGCAGTCTTTAAGTTTGAATTACAGGTTCAAAAGTTAAGGACATGCAGTCCTTAACTTTGAATTCCAAGTTCAAATGTTAAGGACACTTGGTCTTGAACTTACAACACCTGTTCTTAATTATACAAGGATTGCATTATAAAATATGTCCTGGGTTTCCCATTCTCTTGACTTGTAGGATGAAAACAATATGTATTATAGTTGCTTTTAATGGTAGATGGACTGAAGACTATAAATATCTTGATCATCAAACAAAGCTTGTTCTAGTACCTGAGGCAATTCGTTTTGAAAATTTCATTAAACAGATCTTTGAAGTTATTGAATTGGATAGACACAAGTTTGAAGCAGTGATATGGTTTGATATCAACCTTGGAACAAGCAAGGGAATGCTTGTATCCAAAGATTTAGATCTTCACACATGTATAGAGTTACTAAAAATTCATTCACTCTTCAAGGGTTGTCGTTTCATTGTTGATATTTCGGAAAGAGTTTTTGGATCAACAAGCAACGAACATATCAACATAGAAACTCAACATGACAATCAAAACAAATGCCAACAAATAATGGAAGTAGATATGGTTGAAGCTCAAGCAATAACTGAAGAGGTACTTTGAACATGTCAACAGAGAAACTCAACATGACAATCAAAACAAATGCCAACAGATAATGGAAATAGATATGGTTGAAGCTCAACCAATAACTAAAGAGGTGCTTCAAACATTTGATTCTATTCAAGTAGAAGGACAAAGCATTATAGAGATTGACAACGAACAAGCTTTGGGTATTCAAGTCTTAGAGAGTGCACCGGTAATCGAAGAAGTTGCTGAAAAAACCTCTACTCAACTAATAAGACGAAGATCAAATTTGAAACAAAAAGAATCCCCAACTATGATATTAAGAGAAAATGCTTCGTTGGATGAAATAAAAGCGGGATCAGTATTGGACAAAAAGAAGAGTATAATTAACTGTTTTTCGAACATAGCAATTAAAGGACATTTTGAATTCAAGTTTGTTAGATCAAGCTCAACAAGATATTCGTTGAAATGCAATGATAATAGGTGTGGTTGGTGTGTGTGTGCTTTCAGAATTAAAGATTCAACACTGTTCAAGATAGTAAAGATTGAGAAAAAGCATGACTGCTCTGTTAACACTATGAAAGCTGATCAAAGGCATGCAACTTCAAAGTTGATTAGTTGTTATATTATTGACAATCTTCGAGACCTAGGTTTGAAGTTACACCAGCTTTTGTCATGGCAGAGATGCAAAAATTGCATGGACTAGACATTGGATATCACAAGGCGCAACGTGCTATTCAACTTACTTCCGCTTTAATAAGAGGAACTCCCAAAGAGAATTATGAATTATTATCTTCATACTTGTATATGATGACAAGTAAAAATTCGGGAACTTATACTAACATATAGATAGACGACAACAACAGGTAAAGAATAAAAAAAAAGTCTATTAGTACATTTTATAAAATTTAGGACATGTTGTCTTTAACCAGTTAACTTTTGAGTTGTAACCAGAAGTTCAGGACTGGCTGTCCTTAACTTTTGAACTTGTAATTCAAAGTTAAGGATTGCCTGTCCTTAAGTTTTGAACTTTGAACTCAAAGTTAAGGACTGCATGTCCTTAACTTTATAACTTGAAACTCTAAGTTAAGGTCTGACTGTCCTTAACTTTTAACCTTATAATCTGAAGTTCAGGACTACCTATCCTAAACTTCTGTTAACCTTGTTTTATATTATATTTTTAGGTTTCTTTATATGTTTTATTCATATGGATCATCAATATCTGGTTGGAATCATTGTAGAACAGTGATTGTTGTTGATGCAACTTTTTTGAAGTCAAAATTTTGTGGTGTTTTAATGATTTCAGTTTCAAAGGATGCAAATAACCAAATTTTCCCACTAGCCTTTGGAATAGCAGAATCTGAAAATAACAATTCCTATTAGTGGTACTTTAGTCAGCTTCGCAATGCAATTGGGAGCCGTGAGAATTTAATTTTTTTATTAGTCGTGCATCAAGCTATCGCATATGACATTGCAAAGGTATATCTTGAAAGCCATCGTGAGATTTGCATCTATCATTTGGAGCAGAACCTAAAGCGAAGGAAGGTGAAAAGTGAGGTCATAAAACATTTCCAAAGTGCTGCAAGAGTATACAGGCGCAAAGAATTTGAACACACGATCTTCTTCCATTATCACACTACAAAGAAGGAAAAAGAAAATAAAGATTAGGACTTACAGTTAATTGGAGGGACTTAGTCCTTAACTTCAAGTTTCAAATAAAAAAGTTAAGGACAAGCAGTCATTAATTTAAAGTTACAAGTTGAAAAGTTAAGGACAATAGGTCTTGAACTTCAAATTTGGAGTTCAAAAGTTAAGGACACTTGGTCCTTAACTTCAAGTTTCAAGTTAAAAAGTTAAGGACAGGCAATCCTTAACCTATAGTTTCATGTTGAAAAGTTAAGAACACTTGGTCCTGAACTTCAAGTTTCAAATTCAAAACTAAAGGACACATGATCTTTAACTTTGAATTTCAAGTTCAAAAGTTAAGGACACTTAGTCCTGAACTTTGACTTACAAGTTCAAAAGTTAAGGACACTTGGTCCTTAACTTAGAGTTACAAGTTAAAGAGGTAAGAATAGGCAGTCCTTAACTTATAGTTTCAAGTTCAAAAGTTAAGGACACTTGGTCCTTAACTTAGAATTACAAGTTAAAAAAGTAAAAACAGGCAGTCCTTAACTTATAGTTTCAAGTTGGAAAGTTAAGGACACTTGGTCCTGAACTTCAACTTTCAAGTTCCAAAGTTAAGGACACTTGGTCCTTAACTTCAAGTTTCAAGTTCAAAAGTTAAGGACACTCAGCCCTTAACTTTGAGTTCCAAGTTCAAAAGTTAATGTCATTTGGTCCTTATCTTTTATGAACACAATTAACTAAAAATTCATAAACACAGTTAGCTTATGAATTCCTACGACTATTTTTATGAAATGTCCTTACATAATCAAATATATCGATTCAACCACAAACACATTTCACATTTCAATACCAAAAAGTTTTGAATAATAGCATCACAAAAATACGCTACTTCTCCGACACTGAATCAACTTATAATGATCCTTTATGAAATTTCACACATACTTGACACAACATTGATCGCGATTACACATATACAAAAAAAATGCATAAAAGAAAAAAAATTACCAGTTTAATCGTTCGATGCAGAGAAGATGACAGAGAGATGAAGAAAGAGAAAGATTAACTGCAGCTCGTTTGCATGCGAGAATGATACAGATGCTGAGAACACACGAAAACCCTGAAATATTCACTCTCAAAATTTCCCTCTTCTGAATGAATAAAACAAGGGTTTGGGAATATAAGAATTGAAGAAAGGGTAATACTGTCTTTTTCCTATTAGTAGTGGCTATTTTTACTGAGCATTATAATTAGTGGATAAAAATTAAAGACCCCCTTAATTAGTGGCTACTACACGCCATTTTTACTCAAATTTTAATAGTCCATATTTTTTTCACTGACATGAAATAGCCCTTCGGCCCAAACTTATTGCATCTAATAGCCCGAAATATCTATTTTGTATAGTGTCAGTCTGTTCTGTATATTTTTTTATATATTGACAGTCTATTTTGTATAGTAACAGTCTATTTTGTATATTTTTTGCATAGTAACAGTCTATTTAGTATATGTTTTGTATAATGACAGCCTATTATATATAAATTGTATAATGACAGTCTATTTAGTATATTTTTATATAGTGACAGTCTATTTAGTATATTTTTTTATAGTTATATTCTATTTTGTATATATTTTTTATAGTGACATTCTATTTAGTATACCTTTAGTAACAATTTATTTTTGTATATGTTTTGTGTAGTGATGGTCTATTGTATATAAATTGTATAGTGACAATTTATTTTGTATAATTTTTGTATAGTTGTCACACCTCCTTTTTACCACCTGAGAGGGCGATATAATGGTGTTTTTCTAATTTAAGTGACATTGTTCGAAATGAGATTTTTTTAAAAATTCTTTTAGAGTCGCCATTTGGAATAGTTGATTTGGTGTCCTAAGTCACCGATTTATTTTAAAATTCCAAATAGAGAAAATTTCGACTTTATTTTAAAAGCTCGCGAACCAGAAATTCTAAGTAAAGAATTCTGTTAACCCGGGAGAAGGTGTTAGGCATTTCCGGGTTCCGTGGTTCTAGCACGGTCGCTTAATGATTTATATTGGCCTATTATCTGATTTACTACATGTTTTAAACCTATTGTACAATTTTAACTTTATAACCGCCTTTAATGTTTCTTATGAAAATTCAACGTTATTTAAAATACGTCTTAAACCACGCTACATGAAATGCACCCGCAATTCGCGATACATTTTATTTAACATTGTTGGAAATTGGGTTACATGAAATATACACCCGGATTTAAAAATCACAACTACGTCATGGGAACTTACCCGTAGTTATGATGAGTTATTTAAAGAAACGCGCCTAAAGCAACTACGAAGGTTCAATTTTTAATAGCAACATTTGTGAGGGCTATGGATGATTTAATTGATAGCACACCTAAATTTTTACAAGGATTAAATTAATTTTCATGAGGGCCATGGGTTATTGGTTTTGTTTGACATGGCACACCTCAATTGATTTTAGTAGAAAGATTTGTATTAAATTAGAATAAATTAAGGGCGCTTAAGCTTAAAATCGAAATTCAATCCAAAATAACTAATTGGTATTGGAAAGCATGCTAGCAATTGATTATTTTTTAAGAGAATCATGGGCCAACGGTGAGCCCAGTATCTTTCAAGAAAACTTGAAGATGAAAGCATGGTTGAAGGAACTGGGCTCAGAAAACAAGCCCAGAAATGAGGGACGCTAAAGGCCATCTAATTTTTAAGCCGAGTTGGCCCATATTAGGCTCATATTAGGCGGGCCCAGTTGCGACTAGATGGGCCTATCTACCCTTCATGCTTTGAGCCCGACTTACATGCTACTCACTTTGCAAAATTGCAACCCGAATTATTTCTGATTAAAAAGAAGAATCGGAAATACAACTCCAGTTTTGAGAAATAATTGTACTGTACACGATTTGCAAAACATAAAGGATATATATTCATACTATGGCTCATAGAAGAAACTTTACAATTGAGCCAAATCAATTGGGCTTAAGGTCTAGACCCAACGGTCCAGGCCCAAACCTGTCAAGACCTATTTTCATCTGGGCTTATCTCCAGGTCTAACCCAATTACCCACTACACTTATGAAAAGAAAATGCGCTAACACCTAAATACACTCCTCATGCTGTTGTTTCAAATATGAAATTAGAACCCTAGATTATTACAGTTCTCAAAAATAAAATTTCTCAGAATTAGTACATTACAACCTATTAATACATGAACACTATGTTAATACTAATCTATTACAATTTCATGTAATTAAACGTTTAGTGAACATCTGCCTTTTTTTTTGGATATGGTTTATCCATCAAAGTTAAGTCCAATGCATGAATATATAGATCCAACATGCTTACCAATAGTAAAGTTCCAGCTCTTAGCTTCTAAACCTGCTGATTTGACCAACTAGTGGTCTAAATCCACAAGTTATAGCTTCATGGTTAGTACTAGAACTCAAATAGCATCAAAACATATTGTTCATTTAATAGAAGAGGAAAGGAAGGCATGATTGTTATACATACAACACATTTGGCTTAAAGAAACAATTTTCAGGTAAAGGTAAATTTCAAGATAAAAGTATCCATGTATTTGCTAGGCCATTCATACTAAGTTACTAAAAAAGGAAATTCACATAATAACCAACCAGATTTATATCATTATAAAACAATACTACATTTTTGTCAAGACCCCGGTTCGCCCTCTGTGAACCATCGTGACAGCACCTAGTCTCTACGACTAGATAAGCCTAATTTTACGGAAGAAAAACCAAAATTTGCAGAAGTAAACAATTTAAAACAGAATTAAAGTAGTAACAGGGTTTAAATGTGCCGCTCGACATACACCATGTTTAACTCTTAATACCAAATATAAATCCAAGACCCGAAAACCCATGAATCACAAGCTAATGGAAGAAATAAGCTCTAACTCTGGAATTTCTAATAAAGAACAGAAAAGTACAGAAGGGCTAAATACTAAAGGCAAGAATAGAAAGGGATTCCTTGGTCTGCGGACACGGCAGATGTACCTCGGAGACTCTAAGCAGGCGCCTCTCTCAACGATAGTAGGCCTGATCAGCGGTACCTGGATCTGCACATGAAAAACATGCGCAGATGGGCATAAGTACACCACAACGGTACTCAATAAGTGCCGAGCCTAACCTCGTTGGGTAGTGACGAAGAAGGTCAGGGCCCTACTGAGGTTAAATACAATATAAGGGTTAACAGTGTGGAATAAAACAGAATAAATAAGTGCAACAATAAGAAATAACATAGAATTACGAGAACAACAACAAGTAGATCAGAGACAAAACAAGCATGGAAAGAAATACAGCTCAACACAGAGATAACAATCAGGCACCTTCCAGGATATCGTCCTGTAGTCCCAATTACAACTGTCCAGTGGATCTCCCGGGATACCGTCCCGTAGTCCAACTATCAATGCACGGGTATCTACCGGAAATCCCGATCCGTAGTCCCAAATGTAAATACCCAGTACTGGGGGAATCTACCAGGTGCATTCCCGTAGTTCCATATAACTGTACAGGGGGGTCTATCGGGAATCTAACCCGCAGTCCCAAAGTAAATGTGCAGGGGGATCTATCGGGAATCTAACCAGTAGTCCCAAAGTAAACAGACAAGGAGAGCTACCGGAATCCCACATCCGTAGTCCTAATGTAAATATGCAGCAACATCAAGAAGATATTTAGAAATGAAATTTCATATCAAGGAATCAAGTAATTCTAGCCTAACATGCTTCACATTGTGCAATCAAGGCAATTTAAGCAGATAAGCAATTTAAGTCAACTAAACATGCTTTACTTACTAACAACATGTTAATTTTGCAAGTATAATAAAGCAGGAAAGGAAACATGCTAATAAATACTTTAAGAAAAATTGGGTTTCCAACAATTTGCACAAGTACGTGCTCGTCACCTCACGCACAAGGCAATTCAGTTACCAAACATACCAATCCTAAGGGGAAGGTCCCCCACACAAGGTTAGACAAGCCACTTACCTCGAACCGGCTCAAAATCAACTCGAAACCACCCTTTTTCCATGAGTATTCGACTCCAAATGACCAAAATCTATTCAATTCAATTGCATATCGTAAATAACATCTCAAGGAACTGATTCTACGATTTAATTCAAAGCTAAGACGCGAAATTAGGTAAAATGACCAAAATGCCCCTCAGGCCAACATCTCGGAATCGGGTGAAATTAACATTTTCAGAAACCTCGTACTTTCACGGGTCTAACCATATAAAATCTCTCAAATCGGATATCAACAACCCATTCAAAACTCAATAATTCGGCCTAAGAAGTTTCTTCCAATTTTTCCCAATTTTTAATCCCCAATACGAATTTAGATGATGAATTTAACTATAGATTGATGGAATATAACTAGAAAGGGGTAAAGAATCGTTACCCAATGATCTTCTCTTCAAATCCCTCTCAAAATCGCCCTCTCCCGAGCTCCAATTCGATTTTTCTAACTTTTGAAACTAAACCCTTGAATTTCATATTTCAGCCCAGTGATTTCCGCATCTGCTGTCAAGGGACTCCATCTGTGGTCCCGCTTCTGCGGAACATTGGTCGCATCTGCGACTTTCATTAAATGGCACAGGAGCCGCATCTGCGATACTACTTTTGCAGATGTGAAACCGCATCTGCGGTGGATCTTCCGCATCTGCGGACACTGAAGGGACACCAATTCCGCTTCTGCGGTATCCAAAGCCGCATCTGCAGTACCGCATCCGCGGTCCATAAACCGCAGATGAGAAAATACCAGAAGCAACAAAAATCTGCAACTCTTCAACTTTAAAATTCTTCTGTCAACCATCCGAAATCATCCCGAGGCCCCTGGGACCTCAACCAAAAACACCAACGTCACCTAATACCTTATTTAAACTTGTACCAACCCTTAAAACACCTAAAAAAACATCGAAACCTCGGATTAATCAAGGATTTAAGCCTAAGAACTCCAATTTCCCTCGAAATACTCTTTCGATAAAAACCCTAACCAAAACACGTCCGAATGACCTGAAATTTTACACACGCATCCCAAATGACATAACAAAACTACTGCAACTCTCAAAATTCCATTCCGACCCTCGGATCAAAATCTCACTATCAAACCGGAAACTTCCAAAATTCAACTTTCGGCATTTCAGACCTCAATTAGCTACGGACCTCCGAAACACAATCTGAACATGCTCCTAACCCCAAAATCACCTAACGGAGCTAACAGAACCATCAGATTTCCATTCCGAGGCCGTCTTTATACTGTTCCGACTTCGGTCAACTTTCCAATACTTAAGCTCTCATTTAGGGACTAAGTGTCCAAAAATTCTCCGAAACTCAAAACCGAACATCTCGGCGAATCAAATTAGCAGAATTAAACTTGGGGAAAGTAGTTAATAGGGGATCGGGGCGTTAATTCTTAAGACGACCGGCCGGGTTGTCACATCCTCCTACACTTAAACATTCGTTCGTCCTTGAACGAGCATAGAGACATACCTGAAGCAATGAAGAGATGAGGGTAACAGTTGCGCATATCCTGCTCGGTCTCCTAGGTCGCCTCCTCAACCAGCTAGCCCCGCCACTGAACCTTTACCGAAGCAATATTCTTTGACCTCAGATTTCTAATCTGCCTGTCCAATATTGCCTCAACATAAGATAGATCCTTGTCCAACTGGACTGAACTGAAATCCAACACGTGTGACAGATCCCCGTGATACCTCTGGAACATCGAAACATGGAATACCGGGTGAACTCCGGCCAAGCTGGGAGGTAAGGCAAGCTCATAAGCAGCCTACCCAACACGCCTCAATGTCTCAAAAGGGCCAATAAACCTCGGACTCAACTTCCCTTTCTTCCCGAACCTCATAACGCGCTTCATAGGCGAAACTCGAAGCAGAACCCGCTCTCCAACCATGTAGGAAACATCACGAACCTTCCGGTCTGCATAACTCTTCTGTCTGGACTGGGCTGTGCGGAGTCTATCCTAAATCACCTTAACTTTCTCCAAATTATCCTGAACCAGGTCTGTGCCCAACAATTTGGCCGCACCCAGCTCAAACCAACCCACCGGGGATCTACACCGCCTCCCATATAAAACCTCATACGGTGCCATCTGAATAATGGACCGGTAGCTATTGTTGTAAGCAAACTCCGCCAATGGCAAGAACTGATCCCAAGACCCTCCAAACTCAATCACACACGTACAAAGCATATTCTCAAGAATCTGAATAGTGCGCTCGGACTGTCCGTCCATCTGAGGGTGAAATGTTGTACTCAACTCTATCCGAGTACCTAACTCATGCTGAACAGCTCCCCAGAACTGTGATGTGAACTGGGTACCTCTATCTGAAATGATGGAAACTGGAATATCATGCAGACGAATAATCTCTTGGATATAAATCTCCGCCAACCGCTCCGAAGAATAAGTAGTGCACTCAGGAATGAAATGAGCGGACTTGGTCAGCCGATCCACAATCACCTAAATAGCATCGAACTTCCTCAAAGTCCATGGGAGTCCAACTACAAAATCCATGGTGATCCGCTCCCACTTCCACTCCGGAATCTCTATCTTCTAAAGCAACTCACCCGGTCTCTATTGCTCATATTCACCTGCTGACAGTTGAGACATCGAGCCACGAATCCAACTATATCTTTCTTCATCCACCTCCACCGATAGTGCTTCCTCAAATCCTGAAACATCTTCGCGGAACTCGGATGAATGAAATACCGCGAGCTATGGGCCTCCTCTAGAATCAACTCTCGAAGCCCATCGACATTGGGTA
Source organism: Nicotiana tabacum (assembly GCF_000715075.1). Lineage (NCBI taxonomy): Eukaryota > Viridiplantae > Streptophyta > Magnoliopsida > Solanales > Solanaceae > Nicotiana > Nicotiana tabacum. The sequence goes on along the minus strand of NC_134087.1, from coordinate 34,352,703 downwards.
CATAAATCCGACCCTGCATCCTCAATACCCCATCATCACCAATAGTCACATCCCTAACATCACCGTGCTGGACCTTGTCCTTGAGGACAAGCAAATGAGGGTCATCATACTTCAGCTCCCTGATGCGATCAAATAAAGACGACCGAGAAACCACGCAAGCTATAACCCGGCTGGGCTCCGAAAGATCCAACCTCACAAACTGGCTGGCTAAGGCCTGAACATCTATCGCCATAGGCCTCTCTGATCCTGGTAAATAAGCCAAACTCCCCAAACTCTCTACCCGATGACTCAAAGCATCGGCCACTACACTGGCCTTGCTCGGGTGATACAAAATAGTGATATCATAGTCCTTTAGCAACTCCAACCACATCCTCTGGCACAAATTTAGATCCTTTTTGCTTGAACAAGTGCTGCAAGCTCTGATGGTCAGTATAAATCTCACAGGGAACCCCGTATAAATAATGGCGCCTAATTTTTAGGGCGTGAACAATGGCAGCTAACTCAAGGTCATGAATATGGTAGTTCTTCTTATGTACCTTTAACTGTCTGGACACATAGGCAATCACCCCTACCGTTCTGCATCAACACCGCTCCGAGGCTAACCCTCGAGGCATCACAATAGACCGTATAAGGCCCCGAACCAGTAGGCAATATCAAAACTAGGGCTGTAGTCAAAGCTGTCTTGAGCTTCTGAAAGCTTGCCTCACACTCCTCTGTCCACTGAAATGGAGCACCCTTCTGGGTCAATTTAGTCATAGGGGCTGCAATCGATGAAAACCCCTCCACAAAATGACAGTAGTAGCCTGCCAAGCCAAGGAAACTGCAAATCTCTGTAGCTGAGGACGGTCTGGGCCAACTCTGCACGACCTCTACCTTCTTCGGATCCACCTGAATGCCCTCCCTCGATACCATGTGGACTAAGAATGCCACTGAATCCAGCCAAAACTCACACATCAAGAATTTAGCATATAACTTCTTATCTCTCAGAGTCTGGAGCACAGTCCTCAGGTGCTGCTCATGATCTTACCGACTCTGGGAATACACTAGAATATCATCAATAAAGACAATGACGAACGTGTCAAGAAACGGCCGAAACACACTTTGCATCAAATACATAAAGGCTTCTGGGGCATTGGTCAGCCCAAATGACATAACAAGGAACTCGTAATGACCATACCGAGTCCTGAAAGCAGTTTTCGGGATATCTGGCTACCAAATCTTCAACTGATGGTAACTCGAGCACAAATCAATATTAGAAAACACCCGTGCGCCCTGAAGCTGGTCAACCAGATCATCAATACGAGGCAAAGGATAATGGTTCTTCACTATAACCTTGTTCAACTGGCGATAATCAATACACATACGCATAGAACCATCCTTCTTTTTCACAAACAAGATAGGAGCACCCCAAGGTGATACACTGGGTCGAATAAAACCCTTATCAAGCAATTCCTGTAACTGATGCTTCAAGTCCTTCAACTCAGCAGGAGCCATACGATATGGAGGAGTAGAAATGGGCTGAGCGCTCGACAACAGATCAATGCCAAAATCAATATCTTTGTCAGGTGGCATGCCTAGAAGGTCAGCTGGACACACATCAGGAAAATCCCGTGCTACACGGACTGAGTCGATAGAAGGGGTATCGATATTGATATCTCTCACATAAGCTAAATATGCGTCACACCCCTTCTCAACCATACGCTGAGCTTTAAGGAAAGAAATAACTCTACTGTGGGTGTAATCTAAGGTACCTCTCCACTCAACACGTGGTACACCTGGCATAGCCAGCGTCACGGTTTTGGTGTGACAATCAAGAATGGCATAATGTGGCGACAACCAGTTCATGCCCAAGATAATATCAAAATCGACCATGCTGAGTAACAATAAATCAGCTCTGGTCTCAAAACCACTAAGAGCAACCAAACACGACCGATAAACGCGGTCCACAACGAGGGAATCTCCCACAAGAGTAGAAACATAAACAGGAGAACTCAAAGAATCTCGAGATACACCCAAATGTGGAGAAAAATAAGAAGACATATTAGAGTAAGTAGAGTCTGGATCGAATAGAACTAATGCATCTCTGTGGCAAACCAGTATAATACATGTGATGACAGAATCGGAAGCAACAACCTCGGTATGGGCAGGAAGGGAATAGTATCTGGCCTAGCCTCCTCATCTAGGGCGACCTCTACCTCCCCGACCTCTACCTCTAGCTGGCTAAGCAGGTGGGGTAGCAACTCGAGCTATAACCATAGCCTGAGAACTCTGCGGGGCACGTTGTGGCTAAGAAGTCTGTGGGGGTGCACCCTTCCCATGTCTGGGGAAATCCCTGACCATATGGAGTGTGTCACCACACTCAAAACAAGCTCTGAGAGGATGTGGTGGCTGTGACTGGCTCGGTCCAGGTCTGCTGGACTGACCTCTAAAAGCACCTCGTGTAGGAGACGCATTAGAAATCGGAGGTGCATAATACGACTCCTGAGGCCTAGGAGGAGCTGGAGCACTGCTGACTACTGGAAGAGCTGAATGAATAGGGCGGCTCATATAACCCCTACCATGACGACCTGCAGTTGGGGTACGAGCACTAGAATAATGGCCTGACTCTCGAAACCTCATGGCCTCCCTCTCCTCCTTCTCCCTAACATGCATTCCCTCAATCCTCCTAGCAATGCTCGCTACCTGCTGATAAGAAATGTCCATCTCCAACTCACGAGCCATGCTAGATCTGATGGGGGGAATAATCCCCTCAATAAACCAGCGAACCTTCTCGCAAACAGTAGCAACCAAGGCTGGTGCATGCCTAGCTAAATTGGTGTAACAGACAACATACACTGAAACAGTCATAGCACCCTGGCACAAATGCTCAAACTCTATGTGCCATGCGCCCCTGACGCTTTGAGGAACATACTCTCTTAGGAACAGATCCGAAAACTGAGTCCAAGTCAGTGAAGCAGCCTTATCTGGACTGTCTAACTCATAGGTGCGCCACAACTGATAGGCGGCTCCTCGAAGCTAGAAGGTAGTGAAAGAAACCCCGCTCAATCCTGGGATACCCATGGTATAGAGAATCCGGTAACACTCATCAAGAAATCCCAGAGCATCCTCCGATTCTAGACCATTGAATACAGGAGGCTTGTACTTCTTGAACCTTACAAGCCTCAATTGCTCATCCTCGGAAGCAACTGCCCTGTCCTCGGGCTGAGCTGGCACTGTAGGCGGTATAGGAATAATCTCAAGGACCTTCTCAATATGCACTCACTGCTCAGGAGTGTGGGCGGCGGGAGTCTACGCTGCTACCCCGGCCTGAGATGTAGATGCAACAAGGGGAAGCAACCCTGCCTAAGCCAAAGTGGTGTACATGGTCATGAACTATGCCAAAGTCTCCTGAAGAGCTAGAGTGGTAGCAGTAGTAGGCGTGTCAGGTACTTGGACTCCGGTTGGATCCGCTGGTGGTACCTCTGTGGTAGCTCGCGCAGGTGCTCTGGCTGCACCACATGCATGTCCTCAGCCTTTACCCCAGCCCCGGCCTCTGACGACTGTAGTAGGGGGTGCGGGTGCCTGATCGTCTCGGGTAGCACGTGTCCTTACCATCTGTGAGAAAATAGAAGACAGAAGTTTAGAATGGTGATGTCAAAATATCGCGCAACAAGGAAATTAAATGAAGTGTAATTTTCCTAAGAGTTACATAGCCTCTCGTAGATAAGTACAAACGTCTCCGTACCGATCAACGAAACTCTAATAAACCGGCTTGTGATCCATGACTCTTATGAACCTAGAGTTGTGATACCAACTTGTCACGACCCCGGTTCGTCCTCCGTGAACCATCGTGACGGCACCTAGTCTCTACGACTAGGTAAGCCTAATTTTACGGAAGAAAAAACAAAATTAGCAGAAGTAAACAATTAAAAACAAAAATAAAGCAGTAACAGGGTTTAAATGTGCCGCTCGGCATACACCATGTATCACTCTCAATACCAAATATAAATCCAAGACTTGGAAACCCATGAATCACAAGCTAATGGAAGAAATACTACATAGCTCTAACTCCGGAATTTCTAATAAAGAACAGAAAATTACAGAAGGGCTAAATACTAAAGGCAGGAATAGAAAGGGACTCCTTGGTCTGCGGACGTGGAAGATGTACCTCGAAGTCTCTAAACAGTCGCCTCTCTCAACAATAGTAGGCCTGATTAGCGGTACCTGGATCTGTACATGAAAAACATGCACAGAAGGGCATGAGTACACCACAACGGTTACTCAATAAGTGCCGAGCCTAACCTCGGTTGGGTAGTGATGAAGAAGGCCAGGGCCCTACTGAGGTTAAATACAATATAAGGGTTAACAACAACAACAACCCAGTGTAATCCCACAAGTGGGGTCTGGGGAGGGTAATATGTACGCAGACCTTACCTCTACCCAAGAGGCAGAGAGGCTGTTTCCAGGAGACCCTCGGCTCAAAGAGGCAACAAGAGACACTATATTAGTACTATCAATCGACTCATAATAAAACAACATAAAATACCATGAAATCCATAACATAACATAAATGCCATAAAAAACAAAGTAACAACAATATAAGAGATATATGAAATACGAGAAACATATAAGGTATTAATACACAGCAGATAAAGCCCATCATTAGTAGTTGATCAATAGCATCCTAAGACTAACTCCTAACTGGCTAGTCTCACTCTAGTGCGCTGTAAAAAAGACATCACAATTTCCCCTAACCTACAACCTTAATGCTCGATCTCCACAATTCCCTGTTTAGGGCCATGTCCTCAGTAACCCTAAGTCGCGCCATATCCTGCTTGATCACCTCTCCCCAATACTTCTTAGGTCTCCCTCTACCTCTCTTCGTACCCACCACCGCCAGTCGTTCACACCTTCTCACCGGTGCATCAGTGTTCCTCCTCTGAATGTGCCTGAACCATCTGAGTCTTGCTTCCCGCATCTTGTCCTCCATGAGGGCCACACCCACCTTCTCTCAAATATCTTCATTTCTAATCTTATCCTTCCTTGTATGCCCGCACATCCACCTCAACATCCTCATCTCTGCAACTTTCATCCTCTGGATGTGTGAGATCTTCACCGGCCAACACTCGGTCCCATACAATATAGCAGGCCTAACCACTGCCCTATAAAATTTACCTTTCAGTAACAGTGGCACTTTCTTGTCACACAGGACTCCCGACGCTAACCTCCATTTCATCCACCCCACCCTTATACGGTGTATGACATCCTCGTTGATCTCCCCGGACCCCTGAATAAACGACCCCAGGTACTTCAAACTACCCCTCTTAGGGATGACTTGAGAATCAAGCCTCACTTCCACTCCCGCTTCTGTCTGCTCTGCCCCAAATTTGCACTCAAGGTATTCCGTCTTCGTCCTGCTCAACCTGAAACCTTTGGACTCAAGGGTATGTCTCCAAACCTCTAACCTCTCACTGACGCCGTGTCGTATCTCGTTGATTAGGACTATGTCATCAGCAAATAGCATGCACCATGGCACCTCCCCTTGAATATGATGCGTTATAGCATCCATCACCAGGGCAAATAGGAAAGGGCTGAACGCAGACCCTTGGTGCAACCCCGTAATAACCGGAAAATAATCGGAATCGCCTCCTGCTGTCCTAACCCGAGTCTTAGCTCCATCATACATGTCCTTAATCGCCCTAATGTAGGCAACCGGGACCCCTTTAGCCTCTAAGCATCTCCATAAGACCTCCCTAGGAACCCTGTCGTACGCTTTCTCTAGATCGATAAACACCATGTGGAGATCCTTCTTCTTATCCCTGTATTGTTCCACCATCCTCCTAATAAGGTGGATAGCTTCTGTGGTAGATCGCCCCGGCATGAACCCGAACTGGTTGTCTGAAATAGACACCGTCCTTCGCACTCTCATTTCTACCACTCTCTCCCAAACTTTCATGGTATGACTTAGTAATTTAATACCCCTATAGTTGTTACAGATCTGGATATCGCCTTTGTTCTTATACAACGGGACCATTGTACTCCACCTCCACTCTTCGGGCATCCTATTAGTCTTGGATATAACATTAAGCAACTTAGTAAGCCATTCCAAACCTGCTCTACCCACACACCTCCAAAGCTCAATTGGAATTTCATCTGGTCCGGTAGCTCTGCCCCTTCTCATCTTACGCATTGCCTCCATGACCTCATCGACCTCAATGTCCCGACAATCACTTAGTTCATGGGGGCTGTCGGTGTTCCTCAATTCACCTAGTACAATATCCTGATCCCCTTCCTCATTTAGAAGTTTATGAAAGTAGGTCTGCCATCTCCTCTTAATCTGGTCACCCCCCAACAAAACTTTGCCGTCCTCATCTTTTATGCACCTCATTTGGTCCAAATCCCGAGCCGTCCTCTCTCTCGCCTTAGCCGTCCTCACTCTTCCTAGCTACAATATAAGGGTTAACAGTGTGGAATAAAATAGTATAAATAAGTGCAACAGTAAGAAATAACATAGAATTACGAGAAAAACAACAAGTAGATCAGAGTCAAAACAAGCCATGGAAAGAAATACAGCTCAACACAGAGATAACAACCGGGCACCTTCCAGGATACCGTCTTGTAGTCCCAATTACAACTGTCCAGTGGATCTCCCAGGATACTGTCCCATAGTCCAAATATCAATGCACGGGTATCTACAGGAAATCCCGATTCGTAGTCCCAAATGTAAATACCCAGTACTGGGGGAATCTACCAGGTGCAATCCCCTAGGTCAATATAACTGTGTAGGGGGATCTATCGGGAATCTAACCCACAGTCCCAAAGTAAATATGCAGGGGGATCTATCAGGAATCTAACCCGCAGTCCCAAAGTAAACAGGCAAGGGGGAGCTACCAGAATCCCACATCCGTAGTCCCAATGTAAATATGCAGCAACAACAAGAAGATATTCAGAAATGAAATTTCATATCAAGGAATCAAGTAATTCTAGCCTAACATGCTTCACGTAGTGCAATCAAGGCAATTTAAGCAGATAGGCAATTTAAGTCAACTAAACATGCTTTTCTAACAAACAACATGCTAATTTTGCAAGTATAATAAAGCAAGAAAGGAAACATGCTAATAAATACTTTAAGAAAAATCGGATTTCCAACAATTTGCACAAGTACGCGCTCGTCACCTCACCCACAAGGCAATTCAGTTACCAAACATACCAATCCTAAGGGGAAGGTCCCCCACACAAGGTTAGACAAGCTACTTACCTCGAACCGATTCAAAATCAACTCGAAACCACACTTTTGCCATAAGTATTCGATTCCAAATGGCCCAAATCTATTCAATTCAATTGCATATCGCAAATAACATATCAAGCAACTGATTCTACGATTTAATTCAAAGCTAAGACGCAAAATTAGGTAAAATGACCAAAATGCCCCTCAGGTCAACATCTCGGAATCGGGTGAAATTAACATTTTCAGAAACCTCGTACTCTCATGGGTATAACCATATAAAAATCTCTGAAATCGGATGTCAACAACCCATTCAAAACTCAATAATTTGGCCTAAGAAGTTTCTTCCAATTTTCCCCAATTTTTAATCCCCAATACGAATTTAGATGATGAAATTAACTATATATTGATGAAATATAACTAGAAAGGGGTAAAGAATCGTTACCCAAAGATCTTCTCTTAAAATCCCTCTCAAAATCGCCCTCTCCCGAGCTCAAATTTGATTTTTCTATCTTTTGAAACTAAACCCTTGAATTTCATTTTTAAGCCCAGTGATTTCCGCATCTATGGTCAAGGGACCGCATCTGCGGTCCTGCTTCTGTGAAACATTGGTCGCATCTGCGACTTTCATTAAATGGCACAGGAGCCGCATCTGCGATACTACTTTCGCAGATGCGAAACCGCATCTGCGGTGGAACTTCCGCATCTGCTAACACTGAAAGGACACCCAAATTCCATTTTTGCGGTATCCAAAGCCGCATCTGTGATACAGCATCCGCGGTCCTTAAACCGCAGATGCGAAAATACCAGAAGCAACAAAAATCTGCAACTCTTCAACTTCAAAATTCTTCCGTCAACCATCTGAAATCACCCCGAGGCCCCCGGGACCTCAACCAAAAACACCATCGTCACCTAATACCTTATTTAAACTTGTACCAACCCTTAAAACACCTAAAACAACATCGAAACCTCGGATTAATCAAGGATTTAAGCCTAAGAACTCCAATTTCCCTCGAAATACGCTTTCGATAAAAAACCCAACCAAAATACGTCCGAATGACCTGAAATTTTACACACGCATCCCAAATGACATAAGGAAACTACTACAACCCTCGGAATTCCATTCCGACCCTCGGATCAAAATCTCACTATCGAACCGGAAACTTCCAAAATTCAACTTTCGACATTTCAAGCCTAAATTAGCTACGGACCTCCAAAACACAATCCAACATGCTCCTAACCCCAAAATCACCTAACGGAGCTAACGAAACCATCAGATTTCTATTCCGAGGCCGTCTTCTCACTGTTCCGACTTCGGTCAACTTTCCAACACTTAAGCTCTCATTTAGGGACTAAGTGTTCAAAAACTCTCCGGAACTCAAAACCGAACATCTCGACGAATCAAATTAGCAGAATTAAACTTGGGGAAAACAGTTAATAGGGGATCAGGGTGTTAGTTCTTAAGACAACCAGCCAGGTCGTCACAATTTTTCACATGATTTGTAATTAAGGCTTTATATCATTTCAACAAAGAATTATTACATGGAGAAAGATGAGACCAAGTACCTTGAATAACATAGCAAAAACTCAGCAACTAAATATGTAAAACTGGCTGAAACCTTAAATGGAAATGGAGCAGCAACAACAAACAAAACCCTAGAATTTCAAAACCACAACCAGCAACTTGAAACCAGAAATAATCAACTAAATAACCCAAGAATCTCTCTATTTCAGACCATTTTCAACTTGTCAAGAGTCAGAAAAAAAAAATTTGAGAAGTTTTGAAGTTTTCAAGATTTTTGGAATCTAATCTTGTTCAGGAGGATATTGAGCTTTTTTATGCAGCAATTAAAGCTGAAATCTGTATATATTCTCTGTGTGTGAGAGTGATGGAAGGTTCTCTTTATATAGAGTGCTCAAAAAAGAATCCAAGAAAGAATATTCTGACCTAATACAACATATTTTACAGCTGTACTGTCATTTTTTTCTTATCCAAAACCAGTATTTTCTAAGGATAATGATAGTTGTGCTGTATTCTAGAACTTTCCTAATTCTACCCAATGTGAAACCCCAATTTTATCCTTTAGGTTACTGCTTATTTCAGCCTTTATCCTAAATTTGTAAATTCAGTTAAGTCCCTAAAGTTTCAAATAATTTTCAGATTAGGACAAACACAAACAAAACTAAGGGAGAATCAGAAATCTAAATCAAAAGGCCTAGGAGAAACATGAGGCTGCCATCTAGAACTAATAGCTAAATCATTCCATAAGGGAAAATGTTCTCCCAATTAAACCTAAACTAAAGACTGAATCAGGGCATATATTAAAAGAAAAGAAAAAGAAAAAGAGATAACATAAAATCAACAAAGGGAAACAGTAATGACTAATCCAAATCATGCAATTGAGTATTCAAGATTCAGACATGCTTTTAATCAATCAAAAACAAGTAAACAACTAAACATGTGAATGAAATCTGAAATTAAACCTAAACGTGCAACTAATCAGAAATGTAACTAAGAAAAGGGAAAAGAAATCAGAAGAGAAAATGAAATCATGGGGGAAACTGAGTAACAAACTAAACTAAAAATAAAACCTAAACTAACATGATTAGTTCCTAATGACCAAATGCAAAACAAGAAATCTAGAACATGCAATTGTAGACAGAACAAAACCATGAAAAATCAATCAAAGGAAAGGAGAAAGAGATGGCCAGGAGAAAAGAAAAAGGAAAAGAAGATAGAAAGAAAAATCCCAGAAAATTACCTATAATAGAACCAACTGGAACCGGAGGACTTGTTTGGAGTCAGGACTTGATTAGGGCAACTCGAACAATAGGTCCAATCCACATGAGTCAATTGCTCTCATCAAAAGCAGTCGACTCATGTAGAATAGAGCCATTAAAATCCCGGAATTGACTCATGCAGAGGTCTTTTAGGGTTTCTGAATCTAAGATCTAAAATTCGACCAAATTAGGGCCGATTTGGAAGTGGCTAAGGGTAGCTTAAGGTTTAGAGAGGGGAAAAGATTGTAGGGTGTGAGTTTGGAGTGATTTGGAACAATTAAGGTTTTGGACGGATTTTTTGATCTAAGATTCGAAGAACTCGGCAATGATTCGAAGGAAACTAGTTGGAAAGTGGGAATGAGGAGGTGAAGGGGGTTTAGGGTGTGAATTTAGGAAGCTTTGGACCACCGGAACTGCCGTGAGGCGATTTCCGGCGGGTGGTTTGCGGCGGAGTGGCGAAAGAATATAGGGGCGGCTAGGGTTTAGCATTTGGGAGAGATGAGAAACAGGGATGCCTTTGGGGTTGGGTTGGGGGGGGATCGTTCAAACATATGTATATTAAACGAACAGCCTGTTCCCAGCCGTTTGATTTGTGATAATCAACGGCTGGGATTCCTTGGATCAGAACGGGGTCGTTTGGGTTTAAGATGGGGGTGGACCGGGTAAGGTGAATTTTGGGCCTGGATCTGGGTAAGGTTTGGGAATAGATTTTATATTTAAACAGCCTAATTACTTAATTAAAATCCCATTACAAATAAAACCTTATTTCCTTTTTCTTTTGTTTTTCTTTTCTCTTTTTTTTTTCTTTTTAATTAAAAATCCTACAAAAATTAAAATCCTAAATTATCTAAATTGCCAAATTAAAACGATTACCTAATCACAATAATTATAAAAGCTACTTAATCCTAAATTAAAAGAGGAAAAATCAATAACCTAAAAATATAAGTGTAAAAATGAAATATTTTTTGTGATTTTCAATTTTTATAAAACAAATAATTACTGATTAATCCTAAAAATATAAAAATAAATCCTAAATGCAATGTGTGATATTTTTTGGTATTTTTCATGATTTAAAAATAAAAATTAAAAATGCACAGAAATATAAATAATTAAGAAAAATTCTACAAGAATTCCTAAAATGGTAAATAATTAACAAAAAATCTATTTTCTTGGAATTTTATAAGAGTATTTCGTATAGGGCAAAAATCACATGCTCACAATAGTGACAATCTATTTTGTATATATTTTGTAATATACCAATATTCAAATCTATTTTCACCGAAAGAAATACATAAATATCCATGTAAATATATACTAATGGTGAGCTATGACTCCCATCAAAATCAACTAATGATATACATGTGGAAATGAAAATTTATTTGGTGAAAACCAAAGGATTTCCCTAGCAAACAAAGTTAGACCAGAAAAAAAATAAGGCAATAACAGAGAGTTGGGAATTTTATTCAAAGGTTGGCTTTCCCTCTCTCTTTAGCCAATGATTTTGCTTTTCCACTTTTAAAACAAAATCAACAGCCCTTGAATTCCTGAAATACGTACTAAAAACAAATGAGTTGATTTGTTCCTTCAGCTTGGTTTGGAGTTGCTCTTGCTCTGTTAAGTCATCATATTATGCTTATTGCATTAATTGCTAAATTTCTTGTAAGTAGATCAAAACTGTTCCATTATTAATTTCATAATCCAAACGTAAAAAAATAAAAGAAGTATAAAAAAGTCCAAATGAAAATCAATAAAATACACATGCAGAGGACGAAATCTAAAATCTATCCAATATCATTTCGCAATGTTGCTTGACTAAAAATTCCAGAAAACCATGTGATTATAAAGTATGGATTTACGTTAAAACCAAAGTAAAGATTAGACCAAATATATAAAGTGCTACAGTTAAAAAATGAGGGATTTTCAACAGATTGTAAGCAGAGAAACTGAGAAAGAAGCAAAAAGCAGAAAGGCAGCCACTAGAATTACTTTTGGGCTATAAAATGTGTATTGTAATTTTGGGCTACCGGATGTTATAGGTTTGGCCCGAGTGGCTATAAATAATATTTGCTCTTGCGGAATTTGAGTGCTACAGAGCCCAAATAATGACGTAGAAATGACACCAGGTAGCCACTTTAAATGGTTGCTATTTAGGAATTAGCCAGTATGTTCTAAATTTCAGTTTAATTTTTTTTGGACAAAAATATCCTGAATTATCTTGAAGTTAAGATTTTTGGTTTAAAATTTTAGAATAAAATAAATAATGGCTAATTTATAAATAACAACCATAAAATGGCTATCTGTGCACTTGTCCCAATAATGACCCATTGGCCAAAAGTGTAGTCTTCAATATCCTGTCCATTTGCACAAATAATCACTCTTAAGATTGCTCTTTAATACACGGACACAACATAAAAGTTAGTGCAACTTTAGCCAGTTGTAACCATGTTTTAAAGAGCAGCTTTAAAAGTGTTTTTTTTACTACTGTACATCAAGAAAAGCAAAACACCTCAAGGTCATCGTGTGTGCTTCCTTGAATTAACATCTATTCTAAGGGTATTTTTCGAATTGAGAGTTCTTTTTGGTGAGCTGTATTGCATTGTATGGTCTAAACAATTGACTTTTAGCTCTGTTCACGAAAAAGCCAGGACTATTTCCTCTATTCCCATCGCGTCCTTGTAGTGGTAATGGAAAGACTTGCAATCCTTTTTGCAAGTCCTCATTTTGCCTTTGTTTTTGCACTTTTTTACAATAAATATGCTTGTACACCTTCGCAAATCCAATATATAGATGAACCTTCATTCAAAGCCCAAAAAGGTAACATAACTGCTGATGTCACGTGAAAGTGACATGCTCTGACAAGTATCAACTCCAATGTCATGACCCAAACATAACATGTAATGATGACGCCTATCGTGGTACTAGACAAGCCGACATTTTGCAAAATACTTCCATCAATTAACAAAAAATAAATTAAGAAATTTAAAATAATCTGAGTTTTCATAAAAATGGGGTAACAACCCAAACAAAAGTGCGAAAACATAACCCCCAAATCCAGGTGTCACTGAGCGCATGAGCATCTATACAACCAGCCTAGAAAGAAGGGTCTACAAGTGTTTGTATCCAAAATACATATATATATATATATATATATATATATATATATATATATATATATATATATATATATATATATATACTCGTTGTAGCGTGCAACCCGATCTATATACATACAGCCTTCAGGCTCGTCGAGGCGTGCAACCTGATCCATATAAATACATATAGCTCACAGCTCGGCACTCAGGCCTTAACTCAATCACCAACCTCTCCAGTGTCTCAGGCTCTCAGAAATCATTCAAATCAGCCCAAATAGAGATAATAACATGTATCAACAAGAAACAAGTAGAGACTGAGATATGATACGCAAGTAAAAACCGTGACAGAGTACAAGACAATAAATAACAGATAATTCAACAAGTACACGACCTCTGCGGGTCTCAACAGCATCATCATATTGCCTAAGTATGATTTCTTACATGATTTGTAGTCAAATTTCTATAACACAGGGAGAACATATAGCTAACAACAAGTCATTCAATTTTATAGTTCTACGGAATGGACCAATTCCCAATTCCTACGGTGCACGCCCACACGTCTGTCACCTATCATGTGCGTCACCTCCAAACCAATCACATAATGCATAATCCGGGGTTTCATACCCTCAGGATCAGATTTAAAACTTTTACTTACCTCAATTTGAGCAAAACTCTACTCCAAACTTCCTTTGCCTCGAGAATCGACCTGAAAATGACCCGAACCTAGCCATAAGTAGTACAATACAATCAATATAGACTAAAAGAATCAATTCCACAAGAAAATACAAAATTATAACCAAAATTCAAAATTGCCTCAAACCCCTCTCCCTCTCCCAGGCCCACATCTCGAAATCTGATAAAGGTCACAAAACCCGAAAGCCCATTCACTCACGAGTCCAACCATACAAAATTTATCAAAATCCGACACCAAATGGCCATTCAAATTCCCAAAATTCACTCTCCAAATCCCTAGCCTCAAACCCCCAAATTTCATCTCAACACCACATAATTTAGGTGGGAAAAATAATGGGAAAACGAGATTACTGATAAAAAACGAGTACATGAAGCTTACCTCAAAAATCATCTCCAAAATTGCCCAGGTCCGAGTTTAAAATGTGGAAATGAAGCCAAAATCGCGAACCCTTGCCATTAAATATTCTGCCCAGGCTTTTCGCACCTGCGACCACTTATCCGCACCCGCAGGATCGCTTCTGTGCTAAAATCCCCACTTTTACGGAATCCACTTAACCAGATGACTCTGCTTCTACGAGCACTGGACCACATCTGCGCATATCGCAGGTGCGGAAATTCCATCACACCTGCGGATCTAGCCCGCATCTGTGCCCTTCTGCTCGCTTCTGCGACTACATAGGTGCGGTAAAATCTTTGCACCTGCGACCTCTGCTCAACTCTCCCTTGGTCGCTTCTGCGGCTCTTGCCCCGCTTCTGCAAGCTCGCACCTGCGGTGCCCACTCCGCAGGTGCGGTTACACCAGTAGCAACAACACTTCAGCTATTTTACCAACTTAAAACCAAGTCAATTAACCACTCGAAATCAATCTCAGGCCCCCGAGACCTCAACCAAATATACCAACAAGTCCTAAATCAAGATACGAGCTTAGTCGAATCCTCAAATCACCTCAAACAACATCAAAAACACGAATTACACACAGATTCAAGCCTAATGAACTTTGAAATTTCCAAATTCTACAAACGACACCGAAACATATCAAATCATGTCCGTTTACCTCAAATTTTGTACACAAGTCATAAATGATACCACGAACCTAATCCATCTTCCAGAACTCCAATCCGACCCCGATATAAAAAAGTCCATTCCCGATCAAACTTTCCAAAATTCAAATTTTCGCCAGTTCAAGCCTATTCCCACTACGGACCTTAAAATCACAATCCGAGCGCACTTATAAGTCCAAAATCACCTAACGGAGCTAACGAAACTATCAAAATACAAATCCGAGGTTGTTTACACATAAGTTAATATCCGGATAACTTTTTCAACTTAAGCTTTCAATTAAGAGACTAAGTATCTCAATTCACTCTGAAATCTCTCCAAACCCGAACTGACTAACCCGGTAAGTCATATAACGGCTGCTGAACACAAAAGGAGCAGTAAATGGGGAACGAGGCTACAACTCTCAAAACGACTAGCCAGGTCGTTACATCCTCCCCCTATTAAACAAACATTCATCCTCGAACGGGTCCAGAAACATACCTGAAGTCTCAAATAGGTGTGGATATCTACTCCACATCTCTCGCTCAGTCTCCCAAGTAGCCTCCTCTACGAGATGACCTCGCCACTGCACCATCACTGAAGCTATATCTTTTGACCTCAACATTCGAACCTGCCGATCCAAAATGGTCACCGACTCCACATCATAAGTCAAATCACCATCCAACTAAACCGTGCTGAAATCCAAAACATGAGACAGATTGGCAATATACTTTCGGAGCATAGAAACATGATGTCACGGCCCAAATTCCTTCGTAGGTCGTGATGGCGCCCGACACTGTTGTCAGGCAAGCCAACCCTAATTCAACTAATGGGGTTCTCATTAGTTTAGCAAAACAACCACAATATTTTCTTAACAGTTAAGCTTTTAAATAGTCAATAATTAACAAGTTCGTAATAATATAAATACATCCCAAAATAATAGTCTACAATATGTGCCAGGAACTAGTGTCACAAGTACTAGGGCAACTAATAGAATGTACCAAAAATACCACTATCCTACTGTCTGAAACAGAATAGACAGTACATAACAACAACAACAACAACAACAACAACAACCCAGTGTAATCCCACAAGTGGGGTCTGGGGAGGGTAATATGTACGCAGACCTTACCTCTACCCTGAGGGGCAGAGAGGCTGTTTCCAGGAGACCCTCGGCTCAAAGGGGCAACAAGAAACACTATATTAGTACTATCAATAGACTCATAATAAAACAACATAAAATACCATAAAATCCATAACATAACATAAATACCATAAAATAACAAAGTAACAGCAATATAAGAGATATAGGAAATACGAGAAAGATGTAAGGTATTAATACACAACAGATAAAGCCCATCATCAGTAGTTGATCAATAACATCCTAAGACTAATTCCTAACTGGCTAGTCTCACTCTAGTGCGCTGTAGAAAAGACATCACAATTTCCCCTAACCTACAACCTTAATGCTCGATCTCCACAATTCCCTGTTTAGGGCCATGTCCTCAGTAACCCTAAGTCGCGCCATATCCTGCCTGATCACCTCTCCCCAATACTTCTTAGGTCTCCCTCTACCTCTCCTCGTACCCACCACCGCCAGTCGTTCACACCTTCTCACCGGTGCATCAGTGTTCCTCCTCTGAATGTGCCCGAACCATCTGAGTCATGCTTCCCCCATTTTGTCCTCCATGGGGGCCACACCATAACAACAATAGAAGAAAAGAACTCCGGTATATTATTGAACGACTCAGAAGGGGCAGCTCACCGTGAGATCTCGATCAGGAATCAGGAACGCACGCCGGAGGGGTAACTAGATGTACCTACCTCAGATCCTGTACAGTTAAGTACAAAAGCATAGTATGAGTACATAAATAATATGTACCCAGCAAGTATGTAGTCTAAGCTCAAAGAAGTAGTGACGAGGGCTCGACTTGACACTTACTAAGGTATGATATTCTCAGAACAAGGAGAAACAATGCATCAATTCCAGTCATGTCATATAATAATTTTGCATTTCAAAGAATTTAAACAGAGTAAATCATGGATAAATTCCACATAAATAATATGCGCACATTAGCTGAGGTCGTATGGCCCAGTCCAACATAATATTAAACTGTGCACTGCCAGAGGGTCGAATGGCGTGAACCATAGATGAATCTATTTCTACCAAGGTGATCGGCCCGATCCACAATTAGCAATTATTATCAAGTAAGCACATATTGCTCATTTATAGTCAAATAAATTCATACAAGTTCTCAAGTAAGTATGTACATTCGTTTATATTTATTTACAATTCCTAACATGTCCTAAGTGATCTCAGTAGCAAGCAAAAACGTAAGCATTTGCATGTATAGCATGATACAGGTCCTAAACTACCCGGACAATTAGCATAATAGTAGCTACGCACGGACTCTCATCACCTCGTATGTATGTCGTCCCTACAGATAGTCACACAAATTTATTTAATTCACCTAGGGGTTTATTTCCCTTTTACGAGGTTAGAAAGGAGACTGACATTGATCCCAATCTTACTTCGAATAACGCGCTCAAACCCTCAATTCAGAGCCGAACGATCCCAAACTATTCAAATGGGGTAAGAACTAGTCAATACAAGCTCAAGAGTTCATATTCTAACTATTAAAGTAATTTCCCAACCCTAAACATAATTTTCCTAAAATTCATCCTCGGGCCCATGTGCCCAGATTCCAAATTTGTTTGAAGAAAGTTGTTACCCATATCCTAAGGATCAATAATTTATGATATTTACTTCATTCCATAACACTTTTCGTGGTTAAATCTTGTTTTTATAAAAAACCTAGGTTTTACTCTAATCCCATAATTTCCACTAATTTACATGTTGTAATCTACCCATAAACTATGTATTAAACTCACATTAGGCAAAAATTACTTACCTCATAAAGCTAGGTTGAAATCTCTCTTTTTAAAGCTCCCAAATCGCCCAAGAGTGTATTAAATGACCCCAAATACACCTATGTACTGATTTTAAATTCATTGCCTAGCTGCCCCCTTCATCGTGAACGCGACAGGGGCCGCGCATTTGCGAAGGCCATTGTCTTAGGCCCTATGAAGGCCCTTCATCGACAACGCGACCATTGACACACGAATGAGAATGCTAGCTTGTCTAAATCCATGCGAACACGAGAGTTACTTCATGAATGCGAAGAATAAAGCTGGCCCGACCCAACTACTCTACTATACGCGAACGCGAGTCGCCTTACATGAATGCGAAGATCACTGGCCCAGACCTTTGCGAATGCGGAGTAGCTATCACGAACGTGAAGTGCATTCCCCCTCCCATCCCAACTACTTCTATGCGAACGCGATGGTCTCTTTCCGTTCGCGAAGAAGGAAACCAGAACTGGGCAAAATCTGGTTTCATTCAATTAGCTCCGAGGGGTCCGAAACTCACCCGAGCCACTCGGGACCCCGTCCAAAGACACTAATAGGTATGCAATCATAATATGGACTTGCTCGAATTCTCAAAATGCAAAAAACAACAAAGAAACTAGGAATCATAACCCCAAAACCAAATTGAATCAAACTTTGAACTTCAAGTTCTTCAAATTTGCCGAATGCGTCGAATCATACTTAGACTACTCAGATTGGCACCAAATTTTGTGTGCAAGTCTTAAATAACACTATGAAACTATTCCCAGTGTCAGAATTCCGTTCGGACCTTGATATCACAAAAAATGGCTCCAAACCAAATTTCAAGAACTTCAAAATCCTTCAAGAACCAATTTTCACTATTAGGCGCCAAAACGCTCCCGGTTCGTCCAAAACCCGATCCGGACATACGCCCAAGTCCTAATTCATCATATAAACCTGTTAGAACCTTCATATTCTGATTCGAGGTCATTTACTCAAAATATTGACTGAAGTCAAACTTGATCTTTTAAGCCAACCTTAAGGAACCAAGTGTTCCGATTTCAACCCAAACTCTTCCAAATCTTGAACCAACCATCCCCGCAAGTCATAAATTAGTAAAAGCAAGTACGAGAAGTCTTATTTAGGGGAACAGAGTTCTATAAAGCAGAACAACCAGTTAGGTCGTTACATTCTCCACCTCTTAAACAAACGTTCATCCTCGAACAGGTTTAGATTCACACCTGAAGTGCCATATAACTATCTGATCCGCATATCCTCCTTGGACTCCCAAGTCGCCTCCCCGACTGGTTGACCCCTCCACTGGACCTTTACCGTAGAAATCCTCTTGGATCTCAACTGGCGATCCTGTCTATCAACAATGGAAACTGGCTCCTCCTCATAACTTAAACTCTCATCTAGCTGAATAGTACTGAAGTCTAACACATGGGACAAGTCAGCGTGATACCTCCGAAGCATAGACACGTGAAAAACTGGATGAACTTCTAATAAGATGGGAGGTAAAGCAAGCTCATAAGCAACCTCCCCAACTCGCCTCAACACCTCAAATAGGCCTATAAACCTGGGGCTCAACTTGGCCTTCTTCCCGAATCTCATAATACCCTTTATCGGTGAGACTTTCAAGAGAACTTTCTCGCCTACCATGAATGATACATCCCGCGTCTTCTGATCTGCATAACTCTTCTGTCTGGACTGAGCTGTGTGAAGTCTTTCCTGAATCAACTTTACCTTTTCTAAAGCATCTTTCACCAAGTCTGTACCATACAACTTAGCCTTACCAAGCTCAAACCACCTGATAGGAGAACAACATCACCGACCATATAAAGCCTCAAATAGAGCCATCTCGATACTGGACTAATAACTATTATTGTAAGGAAACTTCGCCAAAGGCAAGAACTGATCTGACTACCGTCGATCTGCAGGTGAAAATCTATGCTAATCTCTAAACGCGTCCCCAACTCACTCTGTACGGCTCTCCAGAAATGGGAAGTGAACTGAAGGCCTCTATTTGTTATGATGGAAACAAGCATACCGTGCAACTGAACTATCTCTAGAATGTAGATCTGAGCCAAACTCTCTGAAGTATAAGTAGTCACTACTGAAATGACCCAAGCTGCATCAAACTTCTGCAATGTCATAGTAATGCACCCCCCTTCCACTCAGGTATATGCATCTGCTGAAGTAGGCCAACTGGCCTCTGGTGCTCATACTTAACCTGCTAGCAATTCAAACACCTAGCCACATACTCAACTATGTCTACATTCATCTGCTGCCACCAATAATGCTGTCTCAGGTCACGATACATCTTCGTAGCACCTAGATGAATGGAATACCATGAACTGTGTACCTCCTATAGAATCCTATCCCCCAAGCCATCAACATTAGGAACACATAAGTAACCCTGGAGTCACATAACGCCATCCTCGCCAATATAAACCTCCTTGGCACAACCCTGTAGCACCGTCTCTCTGAGAACTGCCAAATGCAGATCATCGAACTACCGAGCCTTGATCTGCCCCAATAGTAAAGACTGAGCAACAACATACGTAAGGACTCGGCTGGGCTCTGAAATGTCCAACCTCACAAGTCTGTTAGCCAAGGACTGAATGTCCAAAGCTAGTGATCTCTCCTCCGCTGAAATGAATGCCAAGCTACCTATACTCTCTGTCTTCCTACTCAAGGCGTCTACGACCACATTTACCTTGCCCAGATGATAAAGAATGGTGATGTCGTAATCGTTTAGTAACTCAAGCCATCAACGCTACCTCAAATTGGGATCCCTCTACTTAAAAAATGTTGTAAGCTGCGATGATCAGTATAAACCTTACATGACACCCCATACAGATAATGCCTCCATATCTTAAGAGCATGAACAATCGCTGCTAATTCTAGGTCATGAACATGGTAATTTTTCAGCTGACGTGAAGTATATGCAATAACTCACCCCTTATGTATCAATACACATCTCAAGCCAATGCGTGAAGTATCGCAATATACCATATACATCTGTGAACCGGAAGGAAAGACTAGAACCGGTGCTATAGTCAAAGCTGTCTTGAGCTTCTGAAAGCTCGCCTCACAATCATCGGACCAACGGAAAGGAGCACCCTTCTGGGTCAGTATAGTCAGAGATGATGCAATGGATGAAAAACCCTGCATAAATCGGCGGTAATAACCTGCTAACCCCAGGAAACTCCCGATCTCAATCACTAAAGTAGGACGTGGCTAACTCTGAACTGCCTCAATCTTCTTGGGATCCACCTTAATACCCTCTCATGATACAATATGCCCCAAGAATGCTACTGACTCTAGCCAAATGTCACACTTGGAGAACTTAACATATAGCTTCTGCTCTTGCAAGGTCTGAAGCACTACTCTCAAATTCTGCTCATGCTCCCCTAGGCTACGTGAGTATATCAAGATGTCGTCAATGAAGATGATAACAAAGGAATCAATATAAGGCATGAACACCCTGTTCATCAAGTCCATAAACGCCACTGGGGCATTAGTCAACCCAAAGGACATCACTAGAAACTCATAATGGCCATATCTAATACGAAAAGCAATCTTCGGGACATTTGAGTCCGAAATCTTCAGCTGAAGATACCCTGATCTCAAGTCGATCTTAGAGAACACCCTAGAACCCTGCAACTGGTCAAAAAATTCATCAATGCACAACAACGGGTACTTGTTCTTGATGGTAGCCTTGTTCAACTGGCGATAATAAATGCACATCCGCATAGTCCCATCCTTCTTTTTCACAAACAACACTGGTGCACCCCAAGGTGACACACTCGGTCTAACAAACCCCTTTGCTAACAACTCCTCAAGTTGCTCCTTCAACTCTTTCGGAGCAATACAGTGTGATGGATAGATATAAGCTAGGTACCTGGAGTAAAATCAATATAGAAATCAATATCACGATCTGGTGGCATGCTAGGAAGGTCAGAAGGAAAGACATCAGCAAACTCCCGGACTATTGGAACTGAATCAATCATCGGAGACTCTGCAGTAGTGTCCCGAACATAAGCTAGATAAGCCAAACAACCCTCCTCGAACATATGCCGAGTTTTAAGAAAAGAGATGACCCGACTAGATGTACTAACTGAGGAACCCTTCCACTCCAACCTTGGCAACTTTGGCATCACTAAAGTAATAGTCTTGGCATGGCAATCTAAGACGGCGTAGTATGGGGATAACCAATTCATGCTTAGGATGACCTTAAAGTCGGTCATATCAAGCAACAGGAGGTCTACTCTAGTCTCAAATCCATAGAATGTGAGCACACAGGATCGATAAATCCGATCCACAACCACAGAATCACCCACAAGAGTGGACACATGAATAGGAGTACCCAAGGACTCATGAGGAATATCCAGAAAAATGAGCAAACAGAGGTGACATATATGAATAGGTAGACCCTCTATCAAATAGCACTGAAGCATCCCTACCGCAGACGGAAATAATACCTGTGATAATGGCATCTAAGGCTAATGCATCTGGTCTAGCCGCAAAAGCACAGAATCTGGCTGGAACGCCAGCTGGCTGGCCTCCACCTAACTGAGTAGTAGCTGGCTGGCCTCTCCCTGCCTGGTCTCTACCTCTAGGACGACCCCTACCAGTCGGTCCTCTGCCTCTGAGTGGCTAGGCAACCGGTGCTGCAATCATGGGCTGCTAAAACTACTGCACTACCTTGCCCCAAAGCCTGGGGAAATATCTCCGCATATGACCAAGATCTTCGCACTCGAAACAACCCCGCGGTGCGGTGACCTGCTGCCCTGATGTCTAACCCTGATGGCCTGTAGACCCACTAGAAGAAGCCTGAATAGCCGGTGGGCGGTATCAACTCTCTGGTATGGCACTGAAGTAGGAACCAGAAGAACCCTGGATAGCTGGCGGGCGGTAAGAGCTCTCAAGAATGGCGCTGAAATAGGGGTGCGCTTGAGCACCTCGAAGAGGTAGTGGTGCTGAATATAGGGGCCTACTGGGCTGACCCCTCCAAACTGACCTCTTCCCCTAGCCGGGGCACCTCTAAACTCTCCATAGAATCGAGCCCTCTTGTCCTATTGCATCTGCTCTCTACCTCTCAGACGGTAGCCCTCAATCCTTCGAGCAATCTCCACTACCAGCTAGTAAGGAGTCCCCATCTCAACATCTTTGGCCATGTTGGCCCTAATGCCAGAGTGTAACCCTACAACAAAATCCGTACTCTCTCTGTTTCAGTAGGAACTATCATCAGTGCATGGCGGGACAACTCCAAAAACCTCGCCTTATAGTCGGTCACTGACATCTGACCCTGCCCCAGCTGCTCAAACTGATACTGCAACCTTCCCTCTTAGAGGGTGGAATATACCTATCCAGGAAAAGCTCTGATCCCAAGTAATAGAAGGAGAACCCGCTCGCCCGCCAAGAACATAAAACTGCCACCATCTATAGGCCCTGCCCTCCAACTGGAATATAGTGAAGTCAACCCTATGAGACTCCAATATTATCATGTTGTGAAGTCTGCCCTTGCATCTATCAATGAAATTATGGGCATCCTCATGCCGCTCACCTCCAAAGATAGGAAGGTGTAGCCTAGTCCATCTACCCAATAACTTCTGTGGATCGCCATCCGCAGCCGGTCTCGGCTCGAGTACCACTGCAGCAACTGGCTGAGCCCCATCTGTGGGTAGTGCACCCAGAGTCTGATACACTATAGCTGCATGACCAGGAGCCTGAGCAGTAAGGGTCTGTGCTCCCCCTCCTGCTTGAGAGGTGGCTGGGTTTGCTAGAAATAAACCAGCCTGAGTCATGGTATCCATGAACCGCAACATACGGCCCATGACCTCTTAGAAACCCGGTGCTGTCATAAAAACCATCGGGGTAGGCTCAGCTGCGGGCATCTTGCCCTGCTCCTCAATGATAGGATCCCCCGCAAGATCTACTGGTGGTGCAACTGGGGTAGCTTTGGGACGCCCTCGTCCTCTACCTCGGGCCGGTGCCCTCCCCGGCCTCTACCTCAGCCTCCAGAAATGGTGGAGCATCTCCTCCCGGGTCTGGAACGTCTGCCGTGCGCGTCCTCACTATCTATGAGAGAATATAAGAAGGAATGGTATACCATCAACTGCACGATAGAAGATGAATAAATAGTAGTTTCCTAACACCCTATAGCCTCTCGAAGATAAGTACAGACGTCTCCGTACCGATCCACAAGACTCTATTAGGTTTGCCCATGACTTGTGAGACCTACGTGAACCTAGTGCTCTGATACCATGTTGTCACGACCCAAATTTTGTCATAGGTCGTGATGGCGCCCGACACTGTTGTCATGAAAGCCAACCCTAATTCAATTAATGGGTTCTCATTATTTTACCAAAATAAACCCAATATTTTCTTAACAGTTAATCTTTTAAACAGTCAATAATTAACATGTTCATAATAATATAAATACATCCCAAAATAATAGTCTACAGTGTGTGCCAGGAACTAGTGTCACAAGTACTAGGGAAACTAGTAGAATGTACCAAAAATACCACTATCCTGCTGCCTGAAACAGAATAGACAGTACATAACAACAGAAGAAGAGAACTCCGGTATATTGCTGAATGACTCAAAAGGGGCAGCTCACTGTGAGATCTCGATCAGGAATCAGGAATGCACGTCGAAGGGTTAACTAGATGCACCTACCTCAGATCTTGTATAGTTAAGTACAGAAGCGTAGCATGAGTACATAAACAACATGTACCTAGCAAGTATCTAGTCTAACTTCGAATAAGTAGTGATGGGGGATCGACTTGACACTTACTAAGGTCAATATCAATAATATTTAAGGTTTACGCTAAGCATGGATAGCATGAATATAATGATAGTCTCAGAACAAGGAGAAACAATGCATCAATTTCAGTCATGTCATATAATAATTTTGCATTTCCAAAACATTTAAACAGAGTAAATCATGGATAAATTCCATATAAATAACATGCGCACATTATGCCGAGGTCGTACGGCCCGGTCCAACATAATATTAAACTGTACACTGCCAGAGGGCCGAATTACGCGAACCGTAGATGCATCTATTTCTACCGAGGCAATCGACCCGATCCACAATTAGCAATTATTATCAAGTAAGCATATATTACTCATTTATAGTCAAATAAATTCATACAAGTTCTCAAATAAGTGCGTACATTCGTTTTTATTTATTGTGCAATTCCTAACATGTCCTAAGCGATCTCAGTAGCAAGCAAAAATGTAAGCATTTGCATGTATAGCATGATACAAGTCCTAAACTACCCAGACAATTAGCATAATAGTAGCTACGCACGGACTCTCGTCATTACGTATGTACGTAGCCCCCACAGGTAGTCACATACATTTATTTAATTCACCTAGGGGTTTATTTCCATTTTACGAGGTTAGAAAGGAGACTGACCTCCAAGCTTACTTCGAATTTCAAGAACACGCTCAAACCCTCAATTCGGAACCGAACGATCCCAAACTATTCAAACGGGATAACAACTAGTCAATACAAGCTCAAAAGTTCATATTCTAACTATTAAAGTAATTTCCAACCCTAAACACAAGTTTCCTAAAATTCATCCCCGAGCCCACGTGCCCGGATTCTGGAAAATTTTGAATAAAGTTGTTACCCATAACTAAGGATCAATAATATATGATTTTTACTTCATTCCATAACAATTTTTGTGGTTAAATCTTGTTTTTATCAAAAACCTAGGTTTTACTCTAAACCCATAATTTCCACTAATTTACATGTTGTAATCTACCCATAAACTATGTAGTAAACTCACATTAGGTAGAAAATTACTTATATCACAAAGCTAGGTTGAAATATCCCCTTTTGAAGCTCCCAAATTTCCCAAGAATGTAATAAATGGCCCCAAATATGGCTAAGTCCTGATTTTAAACTCACTGCCCAGCTGCCCCCTTCATCGCGAACGCGACATGAGCCTCGCGTTGGCGAAGGCCATTGGATCAGGCCCTATGAAGGCCCTTCATTGCGAACCCACCATTGACACACGAACGCGAAGGCTAGCTTGGCTAAACCCACGCGAACACAAAGAACAAAGCTGGCCTGGCCCAGCTACTCTACTCTACGCGAACGCGTGTCACCTCACGCGAACACGAAAGTCATTGGCCCAAACCTTCGCGAATGCGGAGTAGCTATCGCGTACGCAAAGTGCATTCCCCCTCTCGGCCCAATTTCTTCTACGCAAACGCGATGGTCCCTTCGCGTTCGCGAAGAAGGAAACCAGAACTGGGCAAAATCTAGTTTCATGCAATTAGCTCCAACGGGTCCGAAACTCACCTAAGCCACTCGGGACCCCGTCAAAAGGTACTAACAGGTCTGTAAACATAATATGGACTTGCTCGAATTCTCAAAATGGGAAAAAGAACAACGAAACCAAGAATCATACCCCAAAACCAAATTGAATCAAACTTTGAACTTCAGGTTCTTTAAATCCGCCAAATGCGTCGAATCATACTTGGACTACTCGGATTGGCACCAAATTTTGCATGCAAGTCTTAAATAACACTATGGAACTATTTTCGATGTCGAAATTCTGTTCGGACCTCGATATCACAAACAACCACTCCAAACCAAATTTCAAGAACTTCAAAATCCTTAAAGAACCAAATTTCACTATTAGGCGCCAAAATGCTCCCGGGTTGTCCAAAATGCAATCCGAACATAAGCCCAAGTCAAAAATCAGCATACAAACCTATTGGAACCTTCAAATCTTGATTTTGAGGCCGTTTACTCAAAATGTTGACCAAAGTCAAACTTGGCCTTTTAAGCCAACCTTAAGGAACCAAGTGTTCCGATTTTAACCCAAACTCTTCTAAATCCCGAACCAACTATCCCCGCAAGTTATAAATCAGTAAAAGCAAGTACGAGAAGTCTTATTTAGGGGAACGGGATTCTAGAAAGCAAAACAACCAATCGAGTCGTTACACATGAAATACTGGATGCACACTCGACAAGCTAGGTGGCAAGGCAAGCTCGTAAGCCACCTCCCCAATCCTCTGAAGTACCTCAAAAGGCCCAATGGACCAAGGGCTCAACTTTCCCTTCTTCCCGATACTCATAACACCCTTCATGGGTGAAACCTTCAGTAGAATCTTCTCCCCAATCATGTAAGAGACACCACGGACTTTCCTGTCGGCATAACTCTTCTGTCAAGATTGTGCCTTGCGAAGCCGCTCCTGACTCAATTTAACCTTGTCCAAAGCATCCTGAACCAGGTCAGTACCTAATAGCCTAGCCTTGCGCGGCTTAAACCAACCCACCGGAGATCTACACCGCCTCCCATATAAAGCCTCATGCAGAGCCATCTGAATGCTCGACTGATAATTGTTGTTGTAAGCAAACTCCACGAGCGGCAGAAACTGGTCCCATGAACACCGAAATCAATGACAGAAGAATATATCATATCCTCCAATATCTAAATAGTGCGCTCGGACTATCCATCCCTTTGAGAGTGAAATGCTATACTCAACTCTACCTGAGTGCCCAACTCTCGCTGCACGGCTCTCCAAAATTGCAATGTAAACTGTGTGCCTCTATCTGAAATGATGGAAACTAGCACACTATGAAGGCGAACAATCTCTTTGATGTAAATCTCAGCCACCCGATCTGAAGAATAAGTAATACTCACCGGAATGAAGTGCACGAACTTGGTTATCCGATCCACAATCTCCCAAATAGCATCGAATTTCCTCGAAGTCCGTGGGAGTCCAACAATGAAATCCATAGAGATCCACTTGCACTTCCACTTTGGAATCTCTATCCTCTGAAGCAATCCACCTAGTCTCTGATGCTCATATTTTACCTGCTGACAATTGAGACACCGAGCTACAAACCCAACTATATTCTTCTTCATTCTCATCCACCAATAGTACTGCCTCAGGTTCTGGTACATCTTCGCAGCACCCGGATGGATAGAATACCGCGAACTGTGGGCCTACTCAAGAATTAACTCCTGTAGCCCATCTACATTGGGCACACATATCCGGCCCTGCATCCTCAATACCACATCATCCCCAATAGTAACATCTTTGGCATCACCGTGCTGAACCGTGTCCTTAAGGACAAGCAAATGGAGATCATCATATTGGCACTCCCTGATGCGATCATATAAGGAAGACCGAGAAACCACACAAGCTAGAACTCGGTTGGGCTCAGAAATATCTAATCTCACGAACTGGTTGGCCAAGGTCTGAACATCAACTGCAAGAGGTCTCTCACCAACAGGAATGAATGCAAGGCTACCCATACTCACTGCCTTCCTACTCAAAGCATCGACCACCATATTGGCCTTTCCCAGATGATACCAAATAGTAATATAATAATCTTTTAGCAGATCCAACCATCTACGCTGCCTCATATTTAGATCCTTCTATTTGAACAAGTGTTGGAGGCTACGATGATCATTAAATACCTCACAAGACATACCATAGAGATAGTACCTCCAAATCTTCAACGCATGAACAATGGAAGCTAACTCCAAATCATGGACATGGTAGTTCTTCTTATGGGGCTTCAACTGGCACGAAACATAAACAATCACTCCACCCTCCTGAATCAATACACACTCAATACCGATCCGAGAAGCATCACAATATACTGTATGAGAACCATATACTGATGGTAGAACTAGAATTAGAGCTGTGGTCAAAGCAGTCTTGAGCTTATGTAAGATCTCTTCACACTCATCTGACCACCTGAAAGGATTACCCTTTTGGGTCAATTTGGTCAAGGGCGATGCAATAAATGAGAAACCCTACATGAAGCAACAGTAATAACCAGTCAAACCAAGAAAGCTCTGAATCTCTATAGCTGAGGACGGCCTGGGCCAACTTTGAACCACCTTTATATTCTTCGAATCCACCTGAATACCCTCAGTGAACACCATGTGTCCCAAGAACGCCACTGAACTAAGCCAAAACTCACACTTGGAGAACTTAGCATAAAGCTTCTCCTCCCTCAACCGCTGTAACACAATCTTCAAATGCTGCGCATGCTCCTCCTGTTACACCAGGATATCTTCAATGAATACAATGACAAATGAATCGAGATACGGCTGAAACACACTGTTCATCAGATGCATGAATGCAAACACATAATTTTTGACACTTAAAAACACAAAAATATTTTCATCTTTAGTTTAAAGTCAATTAATATATTTATGTTTATAGTATTTTAATTTTACCATGATTTTAGCCTATTTTCTCTACTTTTTACTTTATTATAACATTTGAAAATACAAAAATAGTTTTACTTTTAATATTTAATTTTATTTTAGTAGTTTATTTTAATTAATTAAGAGTGATTTTTATATTTTTATAAATACATAGACCCTACCTAATTTTTCCTAAATCCAAGCCCATATCCCTCAACCCTAAAAATCCTACATCTCCTCATTCTTGAAAAAACTAGTGACACACACACTCAAAAAAAGAAGAACGATCAGAGATGGAAATCGGCTGCCTCCCTCAAAGACTCAACTCCTCCCAATTTCCAACAATACCTCCTAGCTTCAAAGAGCTAAAATTTTCCGCCTCCAACTCCAAAAATCATCCATACTCTCCAACACCCAGCAGCCTAAACACACACACATATATAGAATGAGATAAAAAAAAAGGGGAAACGACAAAGAGGGGGAGGGGAATTGAACGAAAAATCAGAGAGGAAATCTTGAGAGAAAAGGTTTGAGATAAGGTTCTTCTCATTCTTCCATCTTGATTCTTTTTTGATTGTTTTTCAGAAAATACAGACCAAAAAAAATTCTCCATTTCTTGTCCTCAAATTCAAAAAAATATATTTCTTCTTTCAGTTTGGATTTTGATTTCCATATGGAGTTTGATTGAAGACGTATTCGAGTCGAAGTTCCTCCTCTATTCTGAGTTCCCCGCCGTGAGTAGATTTCCGTTTTGGTTCGCGATTATTGTTAGATTTTGCTTCAGATTGTATTCAAAGGCTTATTTTTGAATAAAAGTTCAAGAGAAATTGGCTGAAATTTTGCTATTCGCTGCTGATTATTTCTCAAATGAACTCAAGGCATTAGGTACATACCCACTAATTTGTCATTTACCTTTTTTAATCAATGATTTGAATTGCTTGAAAGGTCGTGAATCTATTGCTTCTGCTGTTCCTTGGGTATATATACACCTAATAGGATACTCAATTGATTTAAATTTTACCCGTCATGCTTAAACTAATTGTGATTTTGTGACTAGTCATAATTTGGGGAAGTGAAGGCTCATCTGTGAGAATATTAAACTGTGTATGTTCTTCAGTTGATTCTGTGAGTGATACTGGGTGTTTGAAGAACCTCGCTGTCAAATTATAATCCATGTAATTCATTATTGTAAACCCCAAAGGCCTTGAGTAAATATGTTGTTTAATATAATGTATGAATTGAGATGTTATTAACTAGGAACTAATATTCACACTGTTTCATTCGAATCCCTACCATGTTTAACCATGAATGTGCTTAAGAGTTTTATGGATAAGTTTATTAATCTGATGTCATATGTAGAAATAGAAAAAAAATTATTTTCATTTATTAGATCCAAAAAAGGAAAATAACAAATTGAAGTCTTGGAATGAAATGTGTGGTCTAGTTGTTAAAAGATTTGGACCGGAATAACCTTCATTGCACCTTGGGCTTTTAGTTAAATGCTGACATTTTTTTGTGTAATCTCAAACTTAGGAAAGAAATAAATCTTGAATAATCTCTAGTATGCTTTAGGCGCGTATTAATAAATAAATTATCGTGATTATATACACGTGCGCGTGATATAGTTATAATTTTTAAACTTAAAACTAAGGTACACGTTCGCATGACTTTGTCCAAAAAATCTTAATAATTAATAAAGCGTGATAGATTGTGTACACATATGCGTGACATGATTTTAGCTCCCCAAATAAAAGGGATTTACGCACATGTAATCCGTTTCAAAGATTAAATCCATAAATGCCATAATCTAAAAGCGGTAGAAGGTAAAATTTACATAGGTTCTAAAATAAAAAATATTAAACAATTTAATTAATCCAGGTATGATTAAAGAGACCGTGCTAAAACCACAGAACCCGAGAATGCATATCTCCTTCTCCCGGATTAACAAAATTTCTTACCTGGTCTTCTGGTTTCGAAGACTTTAGAGCAGATTCAAACTTTCCCTGATTTGGGATTTAAAATAAATCGGTGACTTTGGATACCATAAATTATTCCAAGTGACGACTTTGAATTAAATAAATTATCCCATTTCGATTAATGTCAATTAGAGAAACTCCCCATCCCTATACCCTCGGGAAAAAAGAGGTGTGACAATGAACGTTGTTGGAGCATTTGTCATCCCAAAAGACATCACAAGGAACTCACAATGGCCATAACGGGTCCTAAACGCTGTCGTAAGAATATCCGGGTCCCGAATCTTCAACTGGTGATACCCAAACCTCAAATCAATCTTGGAGAACACCCTCGCTCCCTGAAGCTGGTCAAATAGGTCATCAAAGGATACTTGTTCTTGATTGTGACTTTGTTGAATTACCTATAATCAATAGACATTCCCATAATACTATCCTTCTTCTTCATGAACAGAATAGGTGCACCCCAAGGTGACACACTAGGCCTAAAAAACCCCTTCTCAAGGAGTTCCTAAATCTACTCCCTCAACTCCTTCAACTCAATCGGTGCCATACGGTATGGAGGAATAGAAATACGCTGAGTGCCTGGCACTAAGTCAATACCAAAATCAATGTCCCTATTGGGTGACACGCCTGACAGGTCTGCAAGAAATATATCCGGAAACTCTTGCACCACCTGAACAGAATCAATAGTAGGGGTCTCAGCACTAACATCCCTTACAAAGGCCAAATAAGATAAACAATCCTTCCCAACCATCCGCGGGGCCCTTCAAGTATGAAATCACTCTACTGGGAACATAGTCTAATGAACCATGCCACTCAATCCATGGCAACCCTGACATCACCAACATCACAGTCTTAGCATGACAATCCAAAACAGCATGACATGGAGACAACCAATCCATACCCAAAATCACGTCAAAATCAACTATACTAAGTAGCAAGAGATCAACTCTAGTCTCCAATCTCCTAATAGTCACTACACACAACCGATACACTCTGTCCACAATAATAGTATCACCCATTGGCGTGGATATACGAACAGATAAAGCTAAAGACTCACGGGGCATATCCAGATAATAAGTAAAAAACGACGATAGATATGAATAGGTAGAACCAGGGTCAAGCAATAAAGAAGCTTCTCGATGACATAATGAGACAATACTTGTGATCACTATGTTTGAAGCGATAACATCTGGTCTGGCAGGGAGTGCATAGAAATGGGCCTGGGCGCCACCTAATCAGTCCCCTCTCTAGGGCGACCCCTATGATGTTATGAGGATATAAAATAGTTTCCTTTGGTTACATTATGATAACATGTACATTTTAACCTTTTGTTACTTCTGGGTTTAATAATTTAGGATATAAACATTTTTGAATGTTTAATACTTTGCTATTATCATGAAGAAATTTGGCGGTATAAATAAAAACCCTCAATGTTTAATTCTCATATTTGAGCCATGTGAATGAAGAAATACCTAGTAGGAAGTGTTTCCTCCTAAAATAGGCTATACACGATTCAAATCTAGATTAGTCGAACTAGTAACTTTTGAATACCAAGTAATTAAAAAAAGTACTTTGTTATCAGTGTGGTCGTGACAGATTTCTTGTTTGATTTTTGCTTACGTGACGACCCGACCAGTCGTCTCATAAGTTTCCGCTCCGTTTCCCCCATTTCTACTTTTTTATGCTTCGTTATTCATGTTTTATGTGAGCGAGTTGGGTAGTTTGCGTTCAGAGTGGATTTGGTAAGAAATGAGACACTTAGTCTTTTTCAAGAAGGTTTAAGTTGGAAAAGTCAACCAGATGTTGACTTATGTATTAGAGGGCTCAGATGTGAGTTCCGATAATTTGGTTAGCTTCAAGAGGTGATTTATGACTTGGGAGTGTGATCGGAATTGGTTTTGGAGGTCCGGTGTAGAATTAGGCTTGAATTGGAGAAGTTAGTATTTTGGCGATCTCCGGTTGGTAGGTGAGATTTTGATCCAGGGGCCGGAATAGAATTTCGAATGTTGCTGTAGCTTCATTATGTCATTTGGGAGGTGTGTGCGAAATTTTAGGTCATTCAGACGTGGTTTGGTCGGGTTTTTGATCGAAAACGTATTTCGGGAGATTTCTCAAAAATTAGGCTTGAATTTTGATGAGTTTTGGGTAATTTGATGTTGTTTGAGGTGTTTTGATGATTGGAACAAGTTTGAATAAGGTATTGGGTCATGTTGGTGCTTTTGGTTGAGATCCCGGGGCCTCGAGGTGAATTCGGATGGTTAACGGGAAGATTTTGGACTTAAGAGATCTCAAAAGTTGTTGCTTCTAGTATTTCAGATCCAGCGGATTGGGGACCGCAGGTGCGGTGCCGCACATGTAGAAGAAGAGCCGCAGAAGCAGTTTGGGAAGAATAGCCAAGGACCGTAGATGCGTTACAAGGACCGCACCTACGGAGTCGCAGATGCAGCTCGTGGACCGCATATGAGGAACCTGGCCTCCTAAGTGATTTCTGTAGATGCGCAGGAATTACCGCAGAAGCGGTACCACAGGAGCGGTGGTGGGGTTGCAGATGCGAAAAAGCCCTGATTAGAAAGTTTATAAGTTATTTCATCCGCGATTTTGAGCCATTTTTTCCTCCATAGCTAAGTATTTTGAGAGCTTTTTGAAGGTGATTAAAGAGGGATTCAAGGAGAATTGATTGGAGGTAAGACTTTCGAACATAAAACTTGAATCTATTGTGAAATTAACCTAGAGATTCCTGGAACTTAAGCTAAAAATGGAAGAAATAGGGCTTGGGATTTTGAGTTTTTTATTTGGGGATTTGGAGGACCATTTGGGGTCGGATTTGAGAACTTTCGATATGTATGAACTCGTGGAAGGATAAGGAACCTGTTGATGTAAAAATATTAGAGTTTCGAGAAGTGGTCCTGAGGCTCGGGTTTTGCTAATTTCGGGATTATTGATATTTTTCGATTGTTTTTGCTTGGGCTTTGTTCCCTTAGCATTTTGTGACGTATTCGTTCTGATTTTGGATAGATTCGATGCGCGTGGAGGACGATTCGAGGGTAAAAGGTGTCCCGAGCTAGAGTGGTAGCCGGTTCGAGGTGAGTAATGATCGTAAATGATGTCCTGAGGGTTTGAAACCCCAGATTTGCATATCGTAGTGCTATATTTAGGTGAGACACGCACTGGATGATGATCGTGGGGTCTTTTACTATTGGGGATTGAGACTTGGTCCGTCCCGATTGATGATTTTACCACATATTTGATTGAAACTTATTTGTTATCATCATGATTTGGGCTAATTGCCATATTTGGTCTTCTTGCCAACTATTTGAACCCTTCGGGGATTTTGACTGATTTTCCTCACTCTACTTGTTAAAAATCATATCCTCAGTCATGTTTCTATTTGTTTTAAACGATTTGAGCTGGTTTTATCATACTATTCCTAAATGAGAGGAATTTGTAGGCTGAGATCCCTATCTTCTATTATGGTGCCCGAGAGGCTGTGAGGTTAATGACTGAGAGAGGTTGAGAACCCAATGGTGAGGATATTATATATGTTATGGACCAGGATGCACACCGCAGCTATACATATATTGGATCGAGCTGCATGTCGCATCGATATAGCGCTTGGGCTGTTGGAGCCCCTCTAGAGTCTGCACACCCCCAGTGAGCGCAGTCGACTATCTATATGGATCGGGCTGCATGCCGCAGTGGTTATTCTGATTTCTGTTATTATGAGAGATATATGGGTCGAGAGCTGATATTGAGCACTAAGTGATGAGAGTGAGTCCGAGGAGCTGACACTATTCTGAGTGATTGATACTGTGCCCGAGGGGCGGATTTCCACTTGTTAATTGCCTACTAAATTACATGTTTTACCAGATTTAAAGAGACTTTACTTGACTTCTTCACTGATTTACTACTTTATGTGATTATTACTGCTTTGATATAGAATTGCTTTGTGCCTTTACGTGTTTTCTTGCTTTCAGCCATTATTTATATTTATTAATCACTGGGTCGGTGTACTAACATTCTCCCTGCATCGTGTGTACAGATTCAGGCATCGCAGAGTCTGTTCCTGAGTGTTGATCTTCCTAGTTCAGACAGTGTTTTCGGAGACTACGAGGTAGCGGTTGGCGTCCGTAGCCCCCGTGCCTCCCTTATCTTACTATTTTCATGTTCTTGAACTTCTGTATCGGGGTTTATATCTAGTAGACTGGTATCCGGATTAATTAGTTGCTCATGACTTGTGACACCCCGATTTGGGCTGTATTAGGATGGTTTCTAATGTTGTTATCATTATTTCCGCATATATTTTAGAACTATTTATGGTATTTAACTATTTAAATGAGGTGTTCTGTTTGGTTTGGCTGGCCTTGTCTTCACGAGAGGCGCCATCACGATCAAGTTTGGGGTTAGGGTCGTGACAAGTTGGTATCAGAGCCTAGGTTACATAGGTCTCACGAGTCATGAGCAGGTTTAGTAGAGTCTCGCGGATCGGTATGGAGATGTTTGTATCTATCCTCGAGAGGCTGCAGAACCTTTAGGAAAAACTTCATATTCTTGGAATTCTTGTCGCGCGAACTTGTTGGTCCGAGTACTAAACTTCTGTTATTCCATTCTCTCACAGATGTTGAGGACGCGAGCTACCGGACGAGGTGGACGACCACTAGTGCCACCAGTAGAGACCACCAGAGGCCATAGATGTGGTCGTGGCAGAGGCAGAGCAGTGAGGGCAGCACCTGTAGATCCACCAGCTGCCCTAGCTCCGGATCAAGCTCCAACTATGGATGCTCCAGCAGCACTGGTTCAGGCACCAGCTGTGCCCATCGTGATTTCGGGTCTTCAGGAGGCCTTGACACAGATCCTATCAGTTTGCACTACCCTAACTCAGGTAGTTTCATCCACTATAGCAGCAACTACTTCATAGGCCCGGGGAGGCAATCAGACCCCCGCTGCTCGCACCCCTGAGTAGGTAGTGCAGGGACTTTAGACGCCGGGGGAACCTCCAGCCCAACCGGTTGCACCAGCTCAGGAGTTTGTTATGCTAGTTATGCTGGATGATGAGCAACATCGTCTTGAAAGGTTTGGTAGACTCCAGCCTTCGTCATTCAGTGGTGCTGAGGGCGAGGATACCCAAGGTTTTCTAGATAAGTGACAGCGGATGCTCCATACAGCAGGGATTATTGAGTCTAGTGGTGTGGCATTTACCAGCTTTCAGTTTTTTGGGGCTGCCTTCACTTGGTGGGAGGCGTAGGTCGGTTGGTGCAACACCCCTTTCTTGGCAGGAGTTCTCCACTCTCTTCTTGGAGAAGTATGTACCACAGTCCCGCAAAGATGAGCTGTGTAGGCAGTTTGAGTGGCTGAAGTAGGGGGATATGACTGTGTCACAGTATGAGGTGAGGTATTCTGAGTTGGCTCGCCATGCCGTCTGGATGGTTCCGATAGACCGTGAGAGGATCATGAGATTTGTTGATGGCCTAAATTACCATATCTGTATTCTTATGACTAGAGAGAGAGTATTGGGTGCTGCGTTTGAGGAGGTGGTTGATATCGCGCTCGAGATTGAGACGGTTCGCCGTCAGGATCTAGAGGAGAGGGAGTCCAAGAGGCCTCGAGGATCGGGCAGTTACAGTGGTGCTCCTTCGAGGGGCCAGTCCCAGCATGGTAGAAGTAGTTCTTTCAGGTTCGGTCAATCAGCCCGTCCAAAGTTTCGCGGGGCATATTCGGGTCATGGTCATCATGGATCTCAGCGGGGCCAGTCATCACTCAGTGCCCTACCAGCCCAGAGCTCGTCACGTGCCCCATCAGTCCAGGGTTTTTCCATGCTAGGTCCTTCTACTGGTCATTCTGGTTCTAGGGGTTCGGTTTAGTCCCCATCTCCAACATCGGGTAGTTGTTATGAGTACGGAGAGTTTGGACATATGAGGAGGAAGTGCCCTCGACTTTGTGATGGTCAGCTTCAGTAGAGGGGTCAGCCCTCAACTTCTGCTCCAGTTACTTCACCACCTACCCAGCTAGTTAGGGGTGGAGGTCAGGTAGCCAAGGGTCACCCCAAAGGGGGAGGTCGATCAGGGGGCGATCATGCCTGTTTCTATGCACTCCTAGGTAGACCCGACGCCATTGCTTCAGATGCTGTCATTACAGGTATTGTTTCAGTCTGCCACAGAGATGCCTCTGTATTATTTGATGTCGGTTCCACCTTTTCTTATGTGTTATCATACTTTGCTTGCTATTTGGGTATGCCCCGTGAGTTTCTTGCTTTACCTGTTCATGTATCTACCCTAATGGGCGATACTGTTGTTGTAGACCGTGTGTACCGGTCATGTGTGGTCACTATTGGGGGTCTGAAGACCCAAGTGGATCTATTGCTATTGAGCATGGTGGATTTTGATGTCATTTTGGGCATGGATTGACTATCTCCATGTCGTGCTATTCTAGACTATCATGCTAAGATAGTCACTTTGGCTATGCCGGGTGTGCCGCAGATCGAGTGGTGTAGTGTGAATGATTATGTTCCTAGTAAAGGGATCTCTATCTTGAAGGCCCAGCGTATAGTTGGGAAGGGTTTCCTTTCATATGTAGCGTTTGTGAGGGATGTTGGAGCTAAGACTCCCAGTATTGATTCTGTCCTAGTTGTGAAGGATTTTCCCGATGTGTTTCCTGCAGACCTGCCGGGCATGCCACCGGACAGGGATATTGATTTTGGTATTGACCTGGTGCCGGGCACTCAGCCCATTTCTATTCTGCAATACCGTATGGCACCAACGGAGTTGAAGGAGTTGAAAGAACAACTTCAGGAACTCCTAGATAAGGGGTTTATTCGGCCTAGTGTGTCACCTTAGGGTGTGCCCGTTCTGTTTGTGAAGAAGAAGGATGACACAATGAGAATGCGCATTAATTATAGGCAATTGAACAAAGTAACAATTAAGAACAAGTATCCTTTGCCTCGCATTGATGATTTATTTGATCAGCTTCAGGGAGCGAGAGTGTTCTCCAAGATTGATCTCCGTTCGGGCTATCACCAGTTGAAGATCAGGGATTCAGATATTCTTAAGACTGCTTTCAGGACCAGATATGGTCATTATGAGTTCCTTGTGATGTCTTTCGGGCTAACCAATGCCCCAACAACGTTTATGCATTTGATGAACAACATGTTCCGGCCTTATCTTGATTCATTCATGATAGTATTCATTGATGATATTCTAGTGTACTCGCGTATTCAGGAGGACCAGGGAGCATTTGAGAGTTGTATTGCAGAGATTGAGGGAGGATAAGCTTTATGCAAAATTCTCCAAGTGTGAATTTTGGCTCTGTTTAGTGGCTTTCTTGGGGCACGTGGTGTCCAGCGAGGGTATTCAGGTTGATCCAAAGAAGATAGAAGCGGTTCAGAGTTGGCCCAGACCGTCTTCAGCCACAGAGATTCGTAGCTTTGGTTTGGCAGGCTAGTATCGCTGGTTTGTTTAGAGAGTCTCATATATCGCATCACCCTTGACCAAGTTGACTCAGAAGGGTGTTTTATTTGTATGGTCGGATGAGTATGAGGAGAGCTTTCAGAAGCTCAAGACAGCTTTGACCACAGCTCTAGTATTGGTTTTGCCATTAGCTTCAGGTTCATATACCGTGTATTGTGATACTTCGAGAGTTGGGATTGGTTGTGTATTGATGCAGGAGGGTAGAGTTATTACTTATGCTTCTCGTCAGTTGAATCCCCATGAGAAGAACTACCCCATTCACGATTTGGAGTTGGCTGCTATAGTTCATGCATTAAAGATTTGGAGGCACTACTTGTATAGAGTATCTTGTGAGGTATTCACTGATCATCGCAGTCTTCACTATTTGTTCAAGCAAAAAGATCTAAATTTGAGGTAGCAAAGATGGTTAGAGTTGATTAATAATTATGATATCACCATATTGTACCATCCGGGAAAGGCCAATGTAGTGGCCGATGCTTTTAGCCGAAAGGCAGTGAGTATGGGGAGTTTGGCATATATTCCAATTGGGGAGAGACCCCTTGCAGTTGATGTTCGGTCCTTGGCCAATCGGTTGTGAGATTATATATTTTAGAGCCCAACCGGGTGTTGGCTTGCGTGGTTTCTCGGTCTTCCTTATTTGATCGTATCAGAAAGCGCTAGTATGATGATCCGCATCCTTAATGATAGAGTGCAACATGATGATGCTAGAGACGTGACCATTGGTGATGATAATGTGTTGAGTATGTAGGGACAGATTTGTGTACCCAATGTGGATGGGCTTCGAGAGTTGATTCTTGAGGAGGCCCATAGGTTGCGGTATTCTATTCATCCAGATGCCGTGAAGATGTACCAGGATTTGAGGTAGCACTATTGGTGGAGAAGAATGAAGAAAGATATTGTGGGATTTGTAGCTTGGTGTCTCAATTGTCACTTGCTTCAGCAGATAGTTATTCTAGAGTGGAAGTGGAGCATATCACCATGGACTTTGTAGTTTCACTCCTACGGACTTTGAAGAAGTTCGATGCTATTTGGGTGATTTTGGATCGGCTGACCAAGTCCGTACACTTCATTCCTGTGTATATACCTATTCTTCAGAGCGATTAGCAAAGATTTATATCTGAGAGATTGTTTGCTTGCATGGTGTCCCAGTTTCCATCATTTCAGATAGGGGTACTCAATTTACTTCGCAGTTTTGGAGAGTCATGCAGTGAGAGTTGGGTACTCAGGTTGAGTTGAGCACAGGTTTTCACCCTCAGACGGACGGGCAGTCCAAGCGCACTATTCAGATATTGGAGGACATGTTATGCACTTGTGTCATTAATTTTAGAGGATCATGGGATCAGTTTCTACTGCTCACAAAGTTTGCTTATAACAACAGTTATCAGTCGAGTATTCAGATGGCTCCATATGAGGCTTTATACGGGAGACGGTGTAGATCTCTAGTCGGTTGGTTTGAGCCAGGTGAGGCTAGGCTTTTGGGTACAGACTTGGTGCAGGATGCTTTAGATAAGGTAAAGGTGATTCAGGAGCAACTTCGTACAGCGCAGTTGAGACAAAAGAGTTATGCTGACAAGAAGGTCTGTGATGTGTCTTACATGGTTAGGGAGAAAGTTCTATTGAAAGTTTCACCCATGAAGGGTGTTATGATATTTGGGAAGAAGGGTAAATTGAGTCATCGATTCATTGGGCCTTTTGAGGTGCTTTGGAGGATTGGGTGAGGTGGCTTATGAGCTTGCATTGCCACCCAGTTTGTCGAGTGTGCATCCGGTATTTCATGTTTCTATGCTCCGAAAGTATATTGGCGATCCATCTCATGTTTTGGATTTTAGCACGGTTCAGTTGGACGGTGATTTGACTTATGATGTGGAGCCAGTGGCTATTTTGGAGCGTTGGGTTCGAAAGTTGAGATCAAAGGATATAGCTTTAGTGAAATTGCAGTGGAGAGGTCAGCCCATTGAGGAGGCTACCTGGGAGACCGAGTGGGAGATGAGGAGCAGATATCCTCACCTATTTGAGGCTTCAAGTATGTTTCTTGACCCGTTCTTTTTCAAACATTTGTTTAAGAGGGGGAAGAGTAATGACCTACCCGGTCATTTCATGAGTTACCACTCTGTTAACCCTATTTTTGCTTCTTTATGTTTTGTTCAGCTGTATTATGTGGTATCGGGTTGGTTGGTTCGGGTTCGGAGTGATTTTGTAGAAGAATGAGATACTTAGTCTCTTTTGAGTAAGCTTAAGTTAAAAAAGTCAACAGGATGTTGACTTATAGGTAGAAGGTCTCGGATGTGAATTCTGATGGTTTGGATAGATTATTAGGTGATTTGGGACTTAGGAGCGTGATCAAAATGTGTTTTGGAAGTCCATGGAAGATTTAGGCTTGAATTGGAAAAATTGGAAATTTGGCATTTTCCGGTCAGTAGTGGAAATTTTGATATCGGGGTCAGAATAGAATTCCAAAAATTGGAGTAGGTCCGTTGTGTAATTTGGGACATGTGAGCAAAATTTCAGGTCATTTGGACGAGGTTTGATAGACTTTTTGATCGATTGAGGGATTCAGAAGTTTTGGAATCATTAGGCTTGAATCCCAGGGTGATTTGATGTTTTGATGATGTTTTGAGTGTTCCAAAGATTGGAACAAGTTTGAATGATGTTATGGGATGTGTTGTCATGTTTGGTTGAGGTTCTGAGGGCCTCGGGTGAGTTTCGGGTGGTTAACGGACCAATCCTTGGTTTTGGAGAGTTGCAAATTTTGCTGGTTTTTGTTGCAGAAGAATTTGTTCTTCGCATTCGCGAAGATTGTCCCGCGTTCGCGAAGAAGAGCTGGGTCTAGGGGAGAAAATTCTCTTCCTGTTCGTGAGTCAGGGGATGCGTTTGCGTAGGTTTGGATTCCAGTGAATCACGAAAGCGTGAGAGGAGTCGTGTTCGCGTAGGGTAAATTGGAGCAGCTGGGACCCCAGGAGTTTGTGCATCGCGTTTGCGTAGGTAGGGTCACGTTCACGATGGCTTGGGCAGCTGAAGCTTCGCGTTCGCGTGAAAGAAGTCGCGTTCGCAAAAAAGCAATAATTGGCAGTGATTTTTGTGCTTCGCGAACGCGAGGCTTTGACCGCATTCGTGAAGAAGGAAGCGTCTGGGCAGAATCTTTAAGATCAAAAACGAGGATTTAGTTCATATTTTCAAAAACTCATTAGAGAGCTTGGGAGAAGGTGACGTTAGAGAGGATTTTCAAAGGAGTGATTGGGGTAAGTGTTCTTCACTTGTTTTGGGCGAAATTCCATAATTATGTCTTGTCTTATCATTTAATTTGAGAATTTGGGGTAAAAATTGGGAAATATGGAAGAAAAATTGGAGAATGGATTTTTGGGATTTGGATGAGCTTTTGACATTGGATTGATGAATTTGATATGGGTAGACTAGTGAGCTAATGGGTTTTCCAATTTTGTGATTTTTATTAGATTTTGAGATGTGGGCCTGGGGGTTGGGTTTGGCTAATTTCGGTATTTTTGAGTTAAATTGACAATTTTCATATGGGTTTCATTCCTTTAGCGTATATTGATGATAATATACTTATTTTGGTTAGATTCAGGGCATTTGGACGCCGAATCGAGAGGCAAGGGCGTCGCGGGCTTGGGGTAAGTAACTTTTACAAACTTGGTTTTGAGGGTTCAAAACCCCGAACTATGTGTTCTATGATTGTTATTGAGGTGACGCAAATGCCAAATGACTGTCGTGTGGGCATGCACTGTGAGAATTGCGGCCTGGATTATTCCGTGACACCTCTTAGTAACTCTTTCTTGTTGATATCCGTGTTTCTATCCTGTGACTAAGGAAATGTGCTGTGAAAACATGCTAGATATCATGTTAGGTCTTCACGCCGATACTGTTGAGACCCGAGAGGTCGTTTCTTGTTGTCATATCATTATCTTCATTGATATTCTGTACTCAGACCTATTCATGCATTATATATCATGCCTCAGTCTCGATTATTGTTATTTGGCACATCATATCATTGTTCGGGCTAGTATTATGACATTGTGACCTCGTGTGTGTGAGACTGGAGAGTGATGACTGAGTGAGGCCGAGAGTCCGGTTGTGAGTGGCAGTATATGGGATCGGGTTGCACGCCGCAGCGGTTATGTTGATTATTATGGCAGCACTTGGGTTGTATGAGCCTCTCCGGAGTCTGTAACACACCCCCCAGTGAGCGCAGTTGATGATATTGAGGGATGGATCTTCCCTGGATATGGATCTTGTCGAAGTGTTTATACCTGGAGATGGATCTTTTCCACAGGGCTGGAATAGCCTTCCTCGGTACTGGATGAATGTGGTCAGTGATATATATATTCTGGGATGGATTTTCCCCTGGGCCGGATGGCCATATATAGTACCGAGGGGTTGAGCACTTGTTAGTGGAGGTACACGAAACATTGATCATGCTATCTGTGCATTGGTACATAGAGATTTCATGAGCTTTATACTCCGTACTGTTTAGGCTGCATTTATTTACTATTGAGTTTTTACTTGAACTATAAGCATGTCTACTTTTCTGTACAGTTTAATGAGATTATCTGTTGAGGTTTGGTTCGTCACAACCTGTCAGTCCATAGTTTGGACTTGTTATTTACTGAGTTGGTGTACTCACATTACCTCCTGCACCTTGTGTGCAGATCCAGGTATCTCTGGTCACGGTAGCGGTTGCTGATCATTTCAGTGGTGGACTTTTTCCTAAGAGATAGCGAGGTAGTTTCCTGGCAATCGCAGTCCCGCCTTCTCCTTCCTTATCTTCCTCTTAGTGTGTTTGTTGGCTATTCTTAGACTATGTAGTCTTGTTTATTTCAAATAGTTGTAGTATTTTGCTCATGACATAGTGACACCCGAGGTCGGGCTTGTATTTTCCGCTTTGTTTGATTTTACTTTATATCTTTTATCGGATTTTTGTCAAAAACATGGTTTTACTTAAGTTTTAAATGAAATCTGGAGTACTTGGAAGTAAGTAGACTGGCCTAGTTTCACGATAGGCACCATCACGACCGGGTCAGTTTTTGGGTCGTGACAAAAGTCCTACTTGATCCTAGACTTTGCAAGCTTGGATTAGTCAAGTCTTACACTACGGGCAAGCCTATGGTACGAACTTAGGTGGCATAAGAGTTTATTTGTGAGAGTGAGCAAACTATTCTGATCCGAGAGTCCTTAAAATGTACTTGAACTTATATTTGAGTGTGTGGACTATTTTCTCTCTGCGGTTTGTTGGTGATGGCGCATGATTTGCAAAGGATTCGTAAAGACCTTGATTTTTCAGTCGGCACAAGTAGTGAGCCATAGTGTGGAAGGCATTAGAGTCAAGTTTTGAGGTGATGATGTTAGAAAGATTTACATGAATATTCTAAATAATCTTGGCATGAGTTTAATACTTGAGGAAAAGTATGAAGAGTGCATATGCTGGGCTTTAAGCGTTGATATAAGCAATTGTCATTGGTGTGATACTTGAGTATGTTTCGAAATGTGTTTCTTGCAGCTTAATTTGAAGTTGTTCGA
This sequence comes from Nicotiana tabacum, assembly GCF_000715075.1. Lineage (NCBI taxonomy): Eukaryota > Viridiplantae > Streptophyta > Magnoliopsida > Solanales > Solanaceae > Nicotiana > Nicotiana tabacum. The sequence goes on along the minus strand of NC_134087.1, from coordinate 34,308,837 downwards.
GGAAGAAAAATAGTTTAAGTATGGGTGGTGATAAAGGATGAAAAGTGCATATTTTGAGTGTGTTTGTGTATTAATTCTTGTATGAGTTATGGGAGTTCACACCTCTTTTGAAGTAAAAATATACTCGTTACGTATCTCTTATGTGTAGGAACAAAATTATATAGAAAAGGATAAATAAGAGAAAAATTGGTGAAAAAAGAGCTAAAGAGAAAAGTCTCAGACATCGAAGTGAGGTTCACTTAGCCAGATTAGGACTGGAGCAAAAGAAACCAGAAAAGTCCTGGATAGTGAAGTGAGGTTCACTTCGCTAGACTGGGACCAGAGCAGAAAAAATCAGCTTTTCCAATCCGAATTAGGAGAAGAAATATTTTCCCCTTAGAAACCCTAGTCATTATAAGTACATCCTAAAACGTGCTTTTAAGGAAGAGAAGACTTTGGGGAGGCAAGAACACACTTGGAGCAAGGAGAAGGATTCAACTTCATGTTTTTTCATCTTTCTTCCTATTTTCCATTGCTATGAATTCTAGTATTGTACTTTTACATACTAACATGAGTAGCTAATTTCTTATCTACGGTATTGATGGAACCTTTTAGTGGATGAATTCTTGTTATGTTTTTATATAATTGAGCCTTAGAATTTTTCTACTTGTATTACTACGTGCTTATTTTAGTTTATTGAAGAGCTCTCAATTGACTGTGCCTATTTATTATGTATTGCTTGAAAAAAGGTACATATTTAGGTAGTTTTGAACAATATTACTCCTAACGTATATGAGGAATCAATATGGAGGGTTTAAAGGCGGGATTAACAATAACGAAATCTTGGTGTGATATAAGTGAGCGGTGAATTAGTGACAGCTAGTATAGTTCGGAAGAATATGTCTAGTAAATTGTGGTAGTTGCTCGGATTAGAATTACAACACTTGGAGTACTCACGATCGGTAGAGAATACTTAGGCAAATTTATTGGAGATGTAGTGGGAAGAATTTTGAAAATTGAGAAAATCATAACTCTAAGCCGCCTTAATCTTGTCTCCAACTCTTAGTCTCCTTAGTTGATAATTTTATTACTTTCTAGTATTTGTTAGTTAATTAATTAGAAATATAAATCTCAATCGTTATAATTTATAAAATTGTTCAAACTTGTCTTTTTAGCGATATTGAACAGTTATAGCGAAACCTTAGTTCTCTGTGGGATCCGACTCCGGACTTTTAGACCAGATTATATTTGCAGCGATCGCTTATCCTTTTTTGGAGTAGAGTTAGGCGCGATCCGTCATTTTACCCGTTTCACCAATGGCGAAGCGATTTTTGAATAACCCAAATCTTTTGAGTTCTAGCTTCAATGACAGAATGAAGAAAAAGCTAGAAATACTTGTTTTGTGTGAAAACCTTTTTAAGTGGTGGGAGTTTCTGAAGAATCCTTAAATGATTGAGAAAGAAACAAGCATGCTGGAGAATTTTGGGTAAAGTGTTTTGATTGAATTTAAGGTTAAATTAGTAACTATGAGAGATAATAGCTTTGTGGCATTGGCAAGAGTTATTAGGACCTAGGTCAAATTGACTTTGAAATTTGGATTTACTAACAGGAGTTAGAAATATTTACGGCTATTTATAGTGAATCAAAACTTATGGCTAGACGGGTGTAACCAAAAGTATTTGGGCGGCTAATTGTGTTTTCTTTCCATATCTTAAACTATCACGTGTGTGTCCAATCCAAATAGTAACTTAGAAAAATGGAGATAATGAGAAATGGAGAGGAGTCTCATCCTTTTGATCTAGGTCATTTTGTTAAAATATCCAATTCCCTAAAGTTGTACATGTTATAAATTCTCTTACTAAATATCAATGAAAGTGATACTTACCAAAATTTAGTGGAAGTGATTAAAAATTCTCATTTGTAATGCAAATTAGATTATAGTAAGCTGTCATGACCCTAACCCCGAACCCGGTCATGATGGCGCCTCTCGTGAAGACAAGGTCAGCCAGACCAAACAAAACACCTAATTTAAATAGTTAAACACCATAAACAGTTCTAAAACATGATATAATAACCATAATTTGCGGAAATAATGATAACAACAGTAGAAACCATCCCGACACAGCTTAAACCGGGGTGTCACAAGTCATGAGCAACTAATAAATCCGGATACCAGTCTACTAGATATGAATCCCGATACAGAAGTTCAAGAACATAAAAATAGTAAGATAAGGGAGGCACGGGGGCTACGGACGCCAACCGCTACCTCGTAGTCTCCGAAAACACTGTCTGGACTGGGAAGACTAACACTCAGGAGCAAACTCTGCGATGCCTGAATTTTCACACACGATGCAGGGAGTGATGTGAGTACTCCGACCCAGTGAATAATAAATATAAATAATGGAAAACACGTAAAGGCACAAAGCAATTATATATCAAAGTAGTAATAATCACATAAAGTAGTAAATCAGTGAAGAAGTCAAGTAAAATCTCTTTAAATCTGGTAAAACAGATAATTTAGCAGGCAATTAACAAGTCGAAATCCGCCCCTCGGGCACAGTATCAATCACTAAGAATAGTGTCAGCTCCTCGGGCTCACTCTTATCACTTAGTGCTCATTCTCAGCTCTCGACCCATATATTTCTCATAATAACAGAAATCAGAATAACCACTGTGGCGTGCAGCTCGATCCGTACATCGCTGCGGCGTGCAGCCCGATCCATATAGATAGTCGATTATGCTCACTGGGGTTGTACGGGCTCCAGAGGGGCTCCTACATCCCAAGAGCCATATCGCTGCGGGGTGCAGCCCGATCCAATATATGTATTGCTGTGGCGTGCAGCCCGGTCCATAACATATATAATATCCTCACCATTGGGTTCTCAACCCCTCTCAGTCATTAACCTCACAGCCTCTCGGACACTATAATAGAAGATAGGAATCTTAGCCTACAAATTCCTCTCATTTAGGAATAGTATGATAAAACCAACTCGAATCGTTTAAAACAGAAGTAATAAATCAATACAGTGAGGAAATAGTGATAAAAATCCCCGGAGGGTTCAAATAGTTGGCACGAAGCCCAAATATGGCAATTAGCCCAAATCATGATGATAACAAATAAGTTTCAGTCAAATACGCGGTAAAATCATCAGTCGGGACGGACCAAGTCTCAATCCCCAGTAGTAAAAGACCCCACGGTCATCATCCAGTGCGTGTCTCACCTAAATATAGCATTACGATGTGCAAATCCGGGGTTTCAAACCCTCAGGACATCATTTACGATCATTACTCACCTCGAACCGGCTACCACTCTAGCTCGCGTCGCCTTTTCTCCTCGAATCAGCCTCAACGCGCGTCGAATCTATCCAAAATCAGAATGAATACATCACAATATGCTAAGGGAATAAAGCCCAAGCAAAAACAATCGAAAAGTATCAAAAATCCCGAAATTAGCAAAACCCAAGCCCTGGGCCCACTTCTCGAAACTCAAATTTTTTTACATCAACGGGTTCCTTATCCTTCCACGAGTTCATACATATCAAAAGTTCTCAAATCCGACCCCAAATGGTCCTCCAAATCCCCAAATCAAAAACTCAAAACCCCAAGCCCTTTTTCTTCCATTTTTAGCTTAAGTTCCAGGAATCTCTAGGTTAATTTCATAATAGATTCGAGTTTTAGGTTCGAAAATCTTACCTCCAATCAATTCTCCTTGAATCCCTCTTTAATCACCTTCAAAAAGCTCTCAAAATACTCAGTTATGGAGGAAAAAATGGCTCAAAATCGCTGATGAAATAACTTATAAACTTTCTGCCCAGGGGTTTTTCGCATCTGCGACCCCACCACCGCTCCTGCAGTACCGCTTCTGTGGTAATTCCACCGCATCTGCGAAAATCACTTAGGGGGCCAAGTTCCGCATCTGCGGTCCACAAGACGCATCTGCGACTCCGCAGGTGCGGTCTTTGTGCCGCATCTGCAGTCCTTGGCTATTCTTCCCAAACCGCTTCTGTGGCTCTTCTTCCACATGAGCGGCACCACACCTACGGTCCCCAATCCGCAGGTGCGGAAATACCAGAAGCAGCAACTTCTGAGATCTCTTAAGTCCAAAAGTTTCCTGTTAACAATCCAACTTCACCCCGAGTCCCCCGGGACCTCAACCAAAAGCACCAACACGACCCAATACCTTATTCAAACTTGTTCCAATCATCAAAGCACCTCAAACAACATCAAATTACCCAAACTCATCAAATTCAAGCCAAATATTTGAGAAATCTCCCAAAATATGTTATCGATCAAAACCCAACCAAACTACGTCTGAATGACCTGAAATTTTGCACACACTTCCCAAATGACATAATGAAGCTACAACAACTCTCGAAATTCCATTCTGACCCCCGGATCAAAATCTCACCTACCAACCGGAGATCGCCAAAATACTAACTTCGCCAATTCAAGCCTAATTCTACACCGGACCTCCAAAACCAATTCCGATCACACTCCCAAGTCATAAATCACCTCCCGAAGCTAACCGAACCATCGGAACTCACATCTAATCCCTCTAACATATAAGTCAATATCCGGTTGATTTTTCAAACTTAAACCTTCTTGAAGAGATAAAATGCCTCATTTCTTACCAAATCCACTCTGAACGCAAACTACCCAACTCGCTCACATAAAACACGGATAACAAAGCATAAAGAAGCAGAAATGGGGGAAACAGAGCGGAAACTCACGAGATAACTGACCGGGTCGTCACATCCTCCCCAACTTAAACAAACATTCATCCTCGAACGAGTCAAGAAACATACCTAAAGCCTCAAATAGGTGAGGTTATTTGCTCCGCATCTCTCGCTCGGTCTCCCAGGTAGCCTCCTCCACGGGCCGACCTTTCCACTATACTTTCACTAAAGCTATATTCTTTGACCTCAACTTTCGAACCTGACGTCCCAAAATAGCTACTGGCTCCACATCAAAGGTCAAATCATCGTCCAACTGAACCGTGCTGAAGTCCAAAATATGAGACGGATCCCAAATATACTTCCGGAGCATAGAAACATGAAATACCGAATGCACACTCGACAAGCTGGGTGGCAAAGCAAGCTCATAAGCCACCTCCCCGATCCTCCGAAGTACCTCAAAAGGCCCAATGAACCGAGGACTCAGTTTCCCTTTCTTCCCAAATCTCATAACACCCTTCATGGATGAAACCTTCAGCAGAACCTTCTCGCCAACCATGTAGGACACGTCTCAAACCTTCCGGTTCGCATAACTCTTCTGTCGCGACTGCGCGGTACGAAGCCTCTCCTGAATCACCTTCACCTTCTCTAAAGAATCCTGAACCAAATCTGTCCCCAATAACCTAGCCTCGACGGGCTCGAACCAACCAACTGGCGATCTACACCGCCTCCCATACAATGCCTCATATGGAGCCATCTGAATACTCGACTGATAACTGTTGTTTTAAGCAAACTCTACAAGAGGTAGAAACTTATCCCATGAACCTCCAAAATCAATAACATAAGCACACAACATATCCTCCAATATCTGGATAGTACGCTCAGACTGCCCGTCCGTCTGAGGATGAAAAACATGCAATGTCCTGCAATATCTGGATAGTACGCTCGGACTGCCCGTCCGTCTGAGGATGAAAAGTTGTGCTCAACTTCACCTGAGTACCCAACTCTCGCTGAACAGACTTCCAAAACTGGGAAGTAAACTGAGTACCCTAATCTGAAATAATAGAAACTGGACAACATGCAGCCGGACAATCTCCCAAATGTATAACTCTGCTAACCGCTCTAAAGAATAAGTAGTACACATAGGAATGAAGTGCGCGGACTTGGTCAGCTGATCCACAATCACCCAAATAGGATCAAACTTCTTCATAGCCCGTAGAAGTCCAACAACAAAGTCCATAGTGATCTTCTCCTACTTCCACTCAGGAATAACCATCTGTTGAAATGCTCATATATCACCTGCTGACAATTGAGACACCGAGCTACAAATCCCACAATATCCTTCTTCATTCTTCTCCCCCAATAATGCTGTCTCAAATTCTGATACATCTTCGCAACACCCGGATGGATGTAATACCGCAAGCTATGGGCCTCCTCCGAAATCAACTCCCGAAGCCCATCTACATTAGGCACACATATTCAGCTCTGCATCATCAATACTCCATCATTACCAATAGTCACAAATCTCGCATCGTCGTGCTGAACGATGTCCTTAAGGACAACCAAATGAGGATCATCATACTGGCGCTCTCTGATACGATTAAACAAGCAAGACCGAGAAACCACACACACTAAGACCTAATTGGGCTCCGAAATATCCAACCTCACAAACCGATTGGCCAAGGCTTGAACATCAACTGCGAGAGGTCTCTCCCCAATAGGAATATATGCCAAACTGCACATACTCACCACCTTCCCACTCAAGGCATCGACCATTACATTGGCCTTCCCCGGATAGTACAAGCTAGTGATATCATAATCCTTTAGTAGCTCCAACCATCTATGCTGCCTCAAATTGAGATCCTTTTGCTTGAACAAGTGCTGGAGGCTACGATGATCAGTAAACACCTCACAAGACACACCATACAGATAATGCCTCCAAATCTTCAACACGTGAACAATGACAGCCAACTCTAGATCATGAACGGGGTAGTTCTTCTCATGGGGCTTCAACTGACGAGAAGCATAAGTTATTACTCTACCCTCATGCATCAACACACACCCAATACCAACTCACGAAGCATCACAATACACCATGTATGAACCTGAAGCAGATGGTAGAACTAACATTGGAGCTGTGGTAAAGGCACTCTTGAGCTTCTGATAGCTCACCTCACACTCATCCAACCACATCAAAGGAGCACCCTTTTGAGTCAATTTGGTCAAGGGTGATGCTATAGAAGAAAATCCCTGAACGAAACGACAGTAATAGCCTGCCAAACCAAGAAAGATACGAATCTCTGTGGCTGATAACGGTCCGGGCCAACTCTAAACCGCCTCTATCTTCTTCGGATCAACCTAAATACCCTCACTGGACACCACGTGCCCCAAGAAAGCCATTGAATTGAGCCAAAACTCATACTTGGAGAACTTTGCATAAAGCTTCTCCTCCCTCAACCTCTACAACACAACTCTCAAATGCTCTACGTGCTCCTCCTGACTACGCGAGTATACCAGAATATCATCAATGAATACAATAACGAATGAGTCGAGATAAGGCCGAAAAACATTGTTCATCAAATGCATGAATGCTGCTAGGGCATTGGTGTTACGCCCCACAATATTACGTCGATATTATGTCCTGCAGTATTATATTACGGTGATGTTACTCCTTGCAGTATAATATTAAGATGATGTTACCCTTCACAATATTATATTACAACGATGTTACACCCTGTAGTATTATATGTGAAATTGTCGTAACATAATTGACCTCAGTTCAAGGACAAGATTATTTGGAGATTATAAGCATTATGCTATTTCAAGCAAGTGATGAGTAAATTCATGAAGGTGAGAGGGGGAGCAAGTCAAAGAAAATGAATTTTCGTCCAAGTTTGACATATTGGGATAAAATACGGCCTAAGCTAAAATACTCGGTATTTATGGACTAGTGCCATATAAGGTACTACATGGCCATGATAGTAAGGTCTATAAGGTGTGTTAAAAGTGAGTAGTATTTTAAGTAATTTAAGATAATTCTTAATTATAGTGATATTTGGTTAATTGTGAATTTTTGGGGGAACATTAGCAATTAACTAAGAAATTAAAGAATAAATCTTTGGGATAACCCTTGAATTTAACGTGGCAGCAAGTGAGGAAAGTCTCAAAGCCCAAATGTAACTCTTAAGTCCATAATATAAGGTGGCACCTTAAGAATTTCTTTATGGCCAAGTCATCTTTCAAGCGGGCCCCGCAACCATATTAATAAAAAGGACTCCCTAATTCAATTCATAAAAGAGATATTCTATGTTTGCAAAGTTATAGATGAGAGCCACAAAAAAAAGTCATACGAGACTTCACAATATTATCTCAGCGTGCCATTGCGATTCTAAGAGAGCTCGGTATAATATTTCTCAAGAATATCACACGGATATTTTCCCTACTTCGACCGTTGTTGCGTGTTGTCACAATCAACGGGTGTTAAAGGGATTGTCAAGAGAATCAGTTCAGGTATGTTAAGGCTATCCCTTTTTTCTTTTTGGCATGATCCAAATAATACAAATGAAACGAGCAAAATATGCAACTTTCATAAATGACTATATTCATTGAAATACTAGGGGTGTCTAGATTCTTGATTCCCCATGTGAATTATTATTATATTTTTTGTTCATGGGTCTCACAAAAATACGTATTTGATAAGGTTTATCCAAAAGGTATATTGATTTTTATGGCATTCTGAAAAAAATCTTATTAACGTATTTCTTATGCATTTGATGCATTTATACATATACATTGACCCATGAACAGATGGCGTTATATACACGTATATAGGTATATGGGATATGGGAAAAGGTTACGACGTTATATATGCACCACCACAGTGGTGGTATACATTGATAATTTTGCCCACAGTGGCCGAGATGATATGATGGGATGCCCTAAGAAGCTTGATGATTTTATGAACATATGTACCTATGCACGACATGACATTCATACATATATGCATGACACTAAAAGTATTTCATGATTTACATAGTTATCCAGACTTACAGGTTGAGTCATTTACTCTATATTTTTTCCTTGTCTTTTACGTACTTATTTATGTGCCTTACATACTCAGTACATTATTCGTACTGACATCCCTTTTGCTTGGGATGCTGTGTTTGATGCCCGCAGGTATCAATAAACAGGTTGAGAGTCCTCCAAGTAGGCGATCAACTCAGCGGAAGATGTTGGTGCACTCAATTTGCTTCGGAGTTACTTGTTTGGTCAGTATGATTTAGATATGCTTTGTTTGGTATGGCGGGGCTCTGTCTCAACCTTTATGACAATTATGTTTTGTCACGACCCTGGTTCGCCCTTCGTAAACCATCGTGACAGCACCTAGTCTCTATGGCTAGGTAAGCCTAAAATGTGGAATATAAACAACATTTGCAGAAGAAAACATTTTAAAACAGAAATAGAATAATAAACCAGCGTTTAAAAGTGCCGCTCGGTATACACAATATTAACTTTTAAAACCAATACATTTCCCAAAACCTGGAAACCCATGAATCACAAGCTATGAATATAATAAAAATGCTCTAACTCCAAAATGTCTACATCAACAGAAGAAAATAGAAGGGCTATCACTACAAGATAGAATGGAAAGGGACTCCTCGATCTGCGGACACGGCATATATACCTCGAAGTCTCTGGAGCAGTCGCCTCGCCTCAAGGGTGATAGGAATGAGTCAAAGTACCTGGATCTGCACATGAAAAACATGCACAGAAAGGGCATAAGTACACCACAACGGTACTCAGTAAGTGCTGAGCCTAACCTCGGTCGGGTAGTGACGAGGAAGGTTAGGGCCTTACTGAGGTTAAATAAAATATAAAGTTTGACAGTGTAGAACAGAACAATATAAATAAGTACAACAGTAAAAGTAACACAAGATATAAATGACAACAACAACTATTAAAGAGTCAAAGTAAAAACAGAAAGAAATACGGCTCAACACCAAAAAATAACAATCGGAGATCTCCTAGGGTACCGTCCTATAGTCCCAAATATACATATCCAATGGATCTCCCGGGATACCGTCCCGTAGTCCATCTCATTGTGCGCGGGGATCTACCCGAATCCCGTTCCGTAGTCCCAAATATAAATACCTAGTACTGGGGGAATATACCGGGTGCAATCTCGTATTTCCATATAACTGTGTAGAGGGATCTACCGGAATCCCACATCCGTAGTCCCAAATGTAAACAGACAAGGGGGAGCTACCGAAATCCCACATCCGTAGTCCCAATGAAAATACACAACAACAACAGGAAAATATTCAGATATGTCAAATTTCATATTAAATCAAACAAGTAATTCTAGGCTAGCATGTTGCACACAATATAGGTAAAGCAGTTTGACCTAATAAAGTAATTAAATCACTTAGACATGCTTTCCTAAGCTAACAACAGGCTTAATAGTACAAGTAATAAAAATAGGAAAGCAAATATACTAATAATTACTTAATGAAAATCGGATTTCCAACAATTAGCATAAGTACGCACTCGTCACCTCACATACAAGGCTTTTCAATTATCAATAATAACAAATCCTAAGGGGAAGGTTCCCCACACAAGGTGAGGCAAGTCACTTACCTCGAATCGGCTCAAAATCAATCTGAAACCACGCTCTTGCCGTGAGTACTCGACTCTAATGGACCAAATATATTCAATTCAATTTCATAGTGCAAATTACACTTCATGTAACTGATTCTACAAAGAAATTCTAAGCTAATACGTGAAATTAGGTAAAATGACCAACACGCCCCTCGGTCCCACATCTCAGAATCAAGTAAAATTTATATTTCCAGAATCCTCACACTCTCACGAGTTCAGTCAAACCAAAAGTACCAAAATCGGACCTCAAATGGTCCCTCAAATCATCACTCAAAGGTTTCTAATCAGTCAAGCCCTAACCCCCAAATTACCACTGATTTTCCTTATATTTTCATGTTTATAACGATAAAAATCACCTCAATAACAAGTTTAGGTTCCAAGAATCTTACCTCCTTGAAGTTCCCTTGAATTCCCTCTCAGAAACCACCCCAAAAGCTCATTTCCCAAATGAAAATGGTGAAAGAATAGCTCAAATTCGCAAAGACAACTATTTATATGTTTTGCCCAACAATCCCGCATCTGCAGTCCACCCATCGCATCTGCGATACTGCTTCTGCGGCTAGGGAACCACTTCTGCGGTTCTCACTTAAAACCTCTCCGCTGCACCTGCGACCCAGAATCTTCATCTACGATCTCGCAGGTGGTCGTAGGTGCGGTACATATGCCGCTTTTGCGGTTCCTGGCCCCCTTCCTCATCTGTCTCTTCTGCGGCTGCATTCCACATCTGCGGGAGTCGCACCTGCAGCCTCTGAACCGTAGATGCAGTTATGACAACAGTCATAGCTTCAACTGCAACTCCAAACTCAAAATCCTTCCGTCAACCATCCGAAATCATCCCGAGGCCCCCGAGACCTCAACCAAAACACAAACAAGTCTAATACCCTTGTCCAAACTTATACCAATCCTTGAAACACCTAAGACAACATCGAAACAACAAATCAACAACAAATTCAAGCCTAAGAACTCCAAAACTGTAAAAATACGCTTTCGATCAAAAAGTCTACCAACCCTCGTCCGAATGACCTAAAATGTTGCACACACATCACATTCAATACTATGGAGCTACTCCAACTTCCGAAATTCCATTCCGACCCTCGGATCAAAATCTCACTATCGAGCCGGGAACTTCAAAATTTGACCTTTCGGTATTTCAAGCCTAAATTAGTTACGGGCCTCCAAAACACAATCCGAACATGCCCCTAAGCCCGAAATCACCCAACGGAGCTAACGAAACTATCAGAATTCCATTCCAAGGCCGTCTTCATATTGTTCCGACTACAGTTAAATTTCCAACACTTAAGCTTTCATTTAGGGACTAAGTATCCCAAAACTCTCCGAAACTCAAAACCGAACATCTCGGCAAATCAAAATAGTAGAAATAAACACGGGGAAAGCAGTTAATAGGGGATCGGGGCATTAATTCTTAAGACGACCGGTTGGGTCATCACATCCTCCTACACTTAAACATTCATTCGTCCTCGAACGAGAATAAAGACCTACCTGAAGTAAGGAAAAGATGGGGGTAACGACTGCACATATCCTGCTCAGTCTCCCAGGTCGCCTCCTCGACCTGCTGACCCTGCCACTGAACCTTTACTGATGCAATGTTGTTCGACCTCATGTTTCTAACCTACCTGTCCAATATTGCCACTAGCTCCTCAACATAAGATAGATCCTTGTCCAACTGGACTGAACTGAAATCCAACATGTGCAACAGATCACCGTGATACCTCCAGAGCATCGAAACATGAAATACCGAATGAACTCCTGCCAAGCTGGGAGGTAAGGCAAGCTCATAAGAAACCTCCCCAACACGCCACAATATCTCAAAAGGACCAATAAACCTCGAACTCAACTTTCCTTTCTTCCCGAATCTCATAACGCCCTTCATAGGTGAAACCCGAAGCAGAACCCGCTCTCCAACCATATAGGAAACATCACGAACCTTCCGGTCTTCGTTACTCTTCTGTCGGGACTAGGCTGTACGGAGTCTATCCTGAATCACCTTGACCTTCTCCAAAGTATCCTGAACCATGTCTGTGCCCAACAATCTAGCTTCGCCCGGCTCGAATCAACCCACCGGGGATCTATACCACCTACTATATAAAGCTTCATACGGTGCCATCTAAATGCTGGACTGATAGCCGTTGTTGTAGGCAAACTCCGCCAATGGCAAAAACTGATCCCAAGACCCTCCAAACTCAATCACACACGTACAAAGCATATCCTCAAGAATTTGAATAGTGCGCTCGGACTGTCTATCCGTCTGAGGGTGAAATGTTGTACTCAACTCCACTCGAGTACCCAACTCATGCTGAATGGCCCTCCAGAACCGTGATGTGTACTGAGTACCTCTATCTGAAATGATGGAAATTGGAATACAATGCAGATGAACAATCTCCCAGATATAAATCACCGTTAGACGCTCTGAAGAATAGGTAGTACACACAGGAATGGAGTGCGTGGACTTGGTCAGTCGATCTACAATCACCCAAATAGCATCGAACTTTCTCAAAGTACGTGGGAGCCCAACTACAAAGTCCATGGTGATCCGATCCCACTTCCACTCCGTAATCTCTATCTACTGAAGCAACCCACCTGGTCTCTGTACTCATACTTCACCTACTGATAGTTAAGGTACCGAGCTACCAATCCAACTATATCCTTCTTCATCTGCCTCCACCAATAGTGCTGCCTCAAATCCTGATACATCTTCGCGGCACCCGGATGAATGGAATACCACCAACTATGGACCTCCTCCAGAATCAACTCCTGAAGTCCATCAACATTGGGTACACAAATCCAACCCTGCATCCTCAATACCCCCTCATCACAAATAATCACATCTCTGGCATCACCATGCTGAACCTTATCCTTGAGGACAAGCAAATGAGGGTCATCATACTGACGCTCCCTGATACAATCAAATAAGGAAGACCGAGAAACCACGCAAGCTAGAACCCGACTGGGCTCCGAAAAATCCAATCTCACAAATTGGCTGGCTAAGGCCTGAACATCTATCGCCATAGGCCTCTCCGATGCTAATAAATAAGCCAAACTCCCTAAACTCTCTGCCCGACGACTCAAGGCATCGGCCACCACATTGGCCTTGCCCAGGTGATACAAAATGGTGATATCATAGTTCTTCAGCAACTCTAACCATCTTCTGTGGCGCAAATTTAGATCCTTTTACTTGAACAAGTGTTGCAAGCTCCGATGATCTGTATAAATCACATAAGGTACACCGTACAAATAATGGTGCTAGATCTTTGGGGCATGAACAATGGCAGCTAACTCTAGATCATGGACATGGTAGTTCTTCTCAAGCACCTTCAACTGTCTGGATGCGTAGGCAATCACCTTACCGCCCTACATCAACACCGCTCCAAGGCCAATCTTCGAGGCATCACAATAGACCGTATAAGACCTCGAACCTATAGGCAATATCAAAACTGGAGCTGTAGTCAAAGCTATCTTGAGCTTCTGAAAGCTTGCCTCACACTCTTCCATCTACTGGAACGGAGCACCCTTCTGGGTTAGTCTGGTCATAGGGGATACAATCAATGAAAACCCCTCCATAAAACGACGGTAGTAACCCATCAAGCCGAGAAAACTGCGAATCTCTGTAGCTGAGGATGGTCTGGGCCAACTCTGCACTGCCTCTACTTTCTTCGGATCCATTTGAATACCCTCACTCGATACCACGTGGCCTAAGAATACCACGGAATCCAACCAAAACTCACATTTTGAGAACTTTGCATATAACTTCTTTTCCCTCAGACTCTGGAGCACTGTCCTCAGGTGCTGGTCATGATCTTCCCGACTTCGAGAACACACCAGAATGTCATCAATAAAGACAACAACGAACGAGTCAAGGTACGGCCGGAACACACTGTGCATCAAATGCAAAAAGGCTGCTGGGGCATTGGTCTGCCCAAATGACATAACAAGGAACTTGTAATGACCATACCAAGTCCTGAAAGTAGTCTTCGGGATATCTGGCTCCTGAATCTTCAACTAATGGAAACCTGAGCGCAAATCAATCTTAGAAAAAACCCGTGCACCCTGAAGCTATTCAAACATATTATCAATGCGAGGAAAAGGATAGCAGTTCTTCACTATAACTTTGTTCAACTGGCGATAATCAATGCACATATGCATAGAACCATCCTTCTTCTTCACAAACAAGACAGGAGCACCCCGAGGTAATACACTGGGCCTAATAAAACCCTTATCAAGCAATTCCTGTAACTAACCCTTCAATTCCTTCAACTTAGGAGGAGCCATATGATACGGAGCGATAGAAATGGGCTGAGTGCCCTGCAACAGATCAATGCCAAAATCAATATCTCTATTAGGCGGCATGCCCTAAAGATTAGCTGGAAACACATTAGGAAAATTCTGTACTACTAGGACTGAATCAACTGAATGGGTATCAATACTAACATCTCTCACATAAGCTAGATACGCGTCACACCCCTTCTCAACCATTCACTAAGCCTTAAAGAAATAAATAACTCTATTGGGAGTGTGATCTAAAACACCCCTCCACTCAACACGCGGTACACCTGGCATAGCCAACATTATGACTTTGGCGTGACAATCAAGAATAGCATAATGGGGCGATAACTAGTCCATGCCCAAGATAATATCAAAATCTACCATGTTGAGCAACAATAAATCAGCTCTGGTCTCCAAACCACTAAGAGTAAGCAAACACAACCAATAAACACGGTCCACAACAAGAGAATCTCCCACAAGAGTAGAAACATAAACATGGGAACTCAAGGAATCCCGAGGTACACCCAAATGCGGAGAAAAATAAAAAGACACATAATAGTAAGTGGATCCTGGATCGAATAGAACCAATGCATCTCTGTGACAAACCAGTATAATACCTGTGATGATAGAATCGGAGGCAACAACCTCAGTACTGGAAGGAAGGGCATAGTATCTGTCCTGGACTCCCCCTCTAGGGCGACCTCTACCTCTAGCTGGCTGAGCAAGTGGGGTAGCAACTGGAGCTGTAACCATAGCCTGAGAACTCTGCGGGGCACGTTGTGGCTGAGAAGTCTGCGGAGGTGCACCCCTCCCAAGTCTAGGGCAATCCCTCACCATATGGCGTGTGTCACCACACTAAAAACAAGCTTTGGGAGGACGTGGAGGCTATGACTGGCTCGGTCTAGGTCTGCTAGACTGATCTCTAAAAGAACCCCGCTGGAGGTGCGCTAGAAAACTAGAAACCGGAGGTGCATAATAAGGCTCCTGAGGCCTAGGAGGAGCTAGAGAACTACTGGCTGCTGGAAGAGCTGAATGAACAAGGCGACTCATATAACCCTTACCATGATGACCTGCAGCTGGGGTACGACCACCAGAATAATGGCCCGATTATCGAGACTTCTTAGCCTCCCTCTCCTCTCTCTCCCTAGCATGCATACCCTTAATCCTCCTAGCAATGCTCACCACCTGCTGATAAGAAATATCCATCTCCAACTCACGAGCCATGCTAGACCTGATGCTGGGAATAAGCCCCTCAATAAACCGGCGAACCCTTTCGCGAACAGTAGAAACCAAGGCTGGGGCATGTATAGCCAAACTAGTGTAACAAACAACATACTCTAAGACAGTCATAGCACCCTAGCACAAATTCTCAAACACTGTGCGCCATGCGTCCCTGAGGCTCTGAGGAACATACTCTCTCAGGAATAGATTTGAAAATTGAGTCCAAGTCAGTGAAGTAGCCTCATCCGGACTGTCTAACTTATCCGTACGCCACCACTCATAGGTGGCTCCTCGAAGCTCGAAAGTAGTGAACGAAACCTAGCTCGATCCTGATATACCCATGGTACAGAGAATACCATAACACTCATCTAGAAATCCAGAGCATCATCCGATGCTAGACCACTAAATATAGGAGGCTTGTACTTCTTGAACCTCTCAAGCCTCAGCTGCTCATCCTCGAAAGCCACTACCCTATTCTCGGGCTGATCTCGGACTGTAGGCTATACAGGAATAATCTCAGGGACTTGCTCAACATGCACTCGCTGCTCAGGAGTGCGGGCGGTGGGAGTAGGTGCTCCTTCCCCGACCTGAGATGTAGTTGCAACGAGGGGAAGCAACCCTGCCTGAGCCAAAGTGGTGTACATGCTCATGAACTGTGTCAGATTCTTCTGAAGTGCTAGAGTAGTAGTAGCAGTAGGCGTATCAGGTCCCTTGACTCCGGCTGGAACTCCTGATGGTACCTCGTTGGCAGCTCGCGTGGGTGGTCTGGTTGCACCACGTGCACGTCCTTGGCCTCTACCCTGGCCTCTGACGGCTGCAATAGGGGCACAGGTGCCTGATTATCTTGGGTGGCGCATATTCTCACCATTGTGAGAGAATAGAAGACAGATGTTTAGAATTGTTACATCAAATCTGGCACGACAAGGAAATCAAATGAAGTGGAATTTTCCTAATAGTTACATAGCCTCTCGTGGATAAGCACAGATGTCTCCATACCGATCAACGAGACTCTAATAAACTTGCTTGTGATTCATGATTCCTATGAACCTAGAGCTCTGATACCAACTTTTCACGAACCCGGTTCGCCCTCCGTGAATCATCGTGATGACACCTAGTCTCTATGACTAGGTAAGCCCAAAATGCGGAAGATAAACCAAATTTGCGGAAGAAAACAATCTAAAGCATAAATAGAGTAATAAAACAGCATTTAAAAGTGCCGCTCAACATACACAATATTAACACATAAAACTAATACATTTTCCCGAAGCACGGAAACCCATGAATCACAAGCTACAAATATAATAAAAATAATCTAACTCCGAAATGTCTACATCAATAAAAGAAAATAGAAGGGCTATCACTACAAGATAGAATGGAAAGGGACTCCTCGGTCTGCGGACGCGACAAATATACCTCAAAGTCTCTGGAGCAGTCCCCTCGCCTCAAGGGTGATAGGACTGAGTCAAAGTACCTGGATTGCACATGAAAAACATACGTAGAAAGGGCATGAGTATACCATAGCGGTACTTAGTAAGTGCCGAGCCTAACCTCGGTCGGGTAGTGACGAGGAAGGTCAGGGCCCTACTGAGGTTAAATAAAATATAAAGTTCGACAGTGTATAACAGAACAATATAAATAAGTACAATAGTAAAAGCAACATAGGATATAAAGGACAACAACAACTATTACAGAGGCAAAGTAAACACAAAAAGAAATACGGCTTAGCTCCAAAAAATAACAATCGGAGATCTCCCAGGGTACCGTCCTATAGTCCCAAATATACATATCCAATGGATATCCCCGGATACCGCCCCGTAGTCCAACTCATAGTGCGTGGGGATCTACCGGAATCCCATTCCGTAGTCCCAAATGTGAATACCCAGTACTGGGGGAATGTACCGGGTGCAGTCCCGTAGTTCCATATAACTACGCAGGGGGATCTACTGGAATCCCACATCCGTAGTCCCGAATGTAAACAGACAAGGGGGAGCTACCGGTATCCCACATCCGTAGTCACAATGTAAATACACAAAAGCAACAGGAAAATATTTAGAAATGTCGAATTTCATATTAAGGCAAACAAGTAATTCTAGCCTAGCATGCATTCAGGTAAATCAGTTTGACCAAATAAAGCAATTAAATCACTTAGACATGCTTCCCTAAGCTAACAACATGTTTAATAGTACAAGTAATAAAAACAGGAAAGGAAACATACTAGTAATTACTTAATGAAAATCGGATTTCCAACAATTAGAACAAGTACACACTCATCACCTCACGTACAAGGCATTTCAATTATCAATAATACCAAATCCTAAGGGGAAGGTCCCCCACACAAGGTTAGGCAAGCCACTTACCTCGAACCGACTCAAAATCAATCCGAAACCATGCTTTTTCCACGAGTACTCGATTCCAAATGGCCCAAATCTATTCAATTCAATTTCATAGTGTAAATAACATTTCAAGTAACTGATTCTATAAAGAAATTCTAAGCTAATATGCGAAATTAGATATAATAACCAAAATGCCCCTCGGTCCCACCTCTCAGAATCAAGTAAAATTTACATTTCCAAAATCCTCACACTCTCATGAGTTCAGTCATACCAAAAGTACCAAAGTCGGACCTCAAATGGTCCCTTAAATCATCACTCAAAGGTCTCTAATTAGTCAAGCCCTAACCCCCAAATTACCACTGATTTTCCTTATATTTTCATGTTTATAATGATAAAAATAACCTCAATAACGAGTTTAGGTTCCGAGAATCTTACCTCCTCGAAGTTCCCTTGAATTCCTTCTCAAAAACCTCCCCAAAAGCTCACTTCCCGGATGAAAATAGTGAAAGAATAGCTCAAATTCGTGAAGGCAACTATTTATATGTTCTACCCAGCAATCCCGCATCTGCGGTCCACCCATCGCATCTGCGATACCGCTTCTACGGTTGGGGAGCTGCTTATGCGGTTCTCACTTAAAACCTCTTCACCGTACTTGCAACCCAGAATTTGCATTTGTGGTCTCGCAGGTGCGGTACATATGCCGCTTCTGTGGTTCCTAGCCCCCTTCCTCATCTGCCATTTTTGTGGTTGCATTTCGCATCTACAGGAGTCGCACCTGCGGCCTCTCAACCGCAGATGTGGTTATGAGAGCTATCATAGCTTCAGCTGCAACTCCAAACTTAAAATCCTTCTGTCAACCATCCGAAATCATCCCGATGCCACTAGGACCTCACCAAAAGCACAAACAAGTCCAATACCCCCGTCTAAACTTATACCAATCCTTAAAAAACCTAAGAAAACATCGAAACAATGAATCAACCATGAATTCAAGCCTAAGAACTCCAAAACTCTAAAAATACGCTTTCGATAAAAAAAGTCTACCAACCCTCGTTCGAATGACCTGAAATTTTGCACACACGTCACATTCAACACTACGAAGCTACTCCAACTTCAAGAATTCCATTCCGACCCTCGGATCAAAATCTCATTATCGAATTGGGAACTTTAAAATTCAACCTTTCGTCATTTCAAGCCTAAATTAGCTACGGACCTCTAAAACACAATCCGAACACGCCCATTGGAATCACCCAACAGAGCTAACAAAACCATTGGAATTCCATTCCGAGGGCGTCTTCAAACTGTTCCAACTACGGTCAAATTTCCAACACTTAAGCTCTCATTTAGGGACTAATTGTCCCAAAACTCTCCAAAACATAAAACCAAACATTCTGGCAAATCAAAATAGTAGAAATAAACACGGGGAGAGCAGTTAATAGGGGATCGGGGCATTAATTCTTAAGATGACCAGACGGGTCGTCACATGTATCCTTAGAGTCTTGTAGACAAATGTCATGTACGTAAAATATTGTATGGCCTTGTCGGTCTATGTTTAGTGTACGAGTGGTTATTTTGGTCCTAGAGGCATATGTCTTATGTATAAGTTGGTATTACATATTATATTCTACCTATTTCATGGCAGCCTCTCTGGCGCATTTATCTATGATATTATGATACGAAAAGATACGTTATGTTGGTACTTAATTTAGTAAGGTACCGGGTGCCCGTCGCGGCCCATCGGTTTGGGTCGGGACAAAAGTGGTATCAGAGCAGTTCTATCCTACGGAGTCTACAAGCAGTGTCTAGTAGAGTCTTGTTTATGGGTGTGTCGTGCACCACACTTATAAGTAGGAAGCTACAGGGCATTTAGGACTGTCACTCTTTCTTCTTACTCTGGGTCGTGTGGTAAAGCTTAGTTGTAAGAACTCAATTTCCTAAACTCTATCTTATTTGTAAAACAAGTATGCCTACATCTAGAAAGACGGTTGGTAAAAGATATAACTATGGAACAGTTGAGTCAGAGGAACTCAATTTTTGCATCATACTTATAATAGATAAATATGAGGTATTCAACAAATTATGTGTATACTAAGATGTGTAAGCTCCTTGGTAAGGTTCCTTAAAACAAGAATACTTATCCACTCTTACGGTAAAAAGGAATAATATAATTGGAAGGAAGACACAAGTTTCAGCAAGTAAAAGAAGCAAGGTGAAGAAGGATATGAGGTACCCAGTTAATAAAGATTATCATTATTTACCATTCAAGAAGGGAGATATAAGCATTTTGAGTTACCTTCAACAGTTACACAAGTATCTACAATTGGTCACACCCATTTTAGTTATGCCCTATAGGGGCTAACTGGTGTAGTTAAGAGAAGGACGAGATATCAGGATTCGACTGGGGTTAGGATAACCCAAATTGATGAATGGATTGCTTGCGTTACTTGACATTTTCGGAGGATATTGTGAATGTACTAGTAGATCTCCTTATGAGACACCCAGATGGTGCACTCTAAAATAGTACAACAAGATATGAGTACTAATAAGATAGGTACTTGAATCCTAGAAAGGATAAATATTACCTTAGTGTGGTTCCTGTCCCTAGTAGAGAGAGAATGTTAGGCAACCCGAAGAGCCACTGGATGGAGAAAAGTGAGCTAAAATCAAATGAATGTCTTATTGAAGTTTTTGAAATAAAGTGATAGACATAAATATTAGCACGGAATAAGAAGAGAGATAATAATGCATTATGAGTAAGGTGTGATACATGGATGACCACGGTAGATAAAAAAGGGGTAGTATTACTTAGTCTATAGTCAAAGGAAGGAAAATATGAGGGGTGACAAGCCTTGAGGCAACAAAAGAGGTCCTAAAGTCATATCCTCATTTTGAGAAATAAGTTTGTGACTCCAACGTGACTACCAGAAGGAAAAGTTAGATCCTAGACTAATAGTAATCAGTATGGACCGGTGAACAAGATAAGCTAAACATGAATTAGGGACTGAGTGATTTGATAATATTCGGCATCATGAGAATTTCAAAAATTGCGTTCTCGTGATAATAGGATGGATGACAGAAGAATAATCTTTAAAGGTCATTCAGGAATATGCTTCCTTAAAGCGAGCAATGCGAGTAAAGTTAAGCTTAAGGGACTATGTGTTCCAGTTTCACTAAGTGTCACCCTCGTGAGTAAGGAATTTATTATCCTTGGTGCAAAAGGATTAACGCAAGGTGAGTAAGGACCATCAATAATGTGAAAAGACACAAAAGATGAAGAGGTAAAACATCTATAGGTAGATCGTCGTAGCTCGAAATCTTAGTATTCCCGTAAAGGGGGGAATATGAAGTGATGTGGCATGAAGTCGGAATTAAGTGGTTCTAGTAATCATGGAATGTTAATGGAAGAAGGTGGTAAAAAAAATAAAAAAGGAATGAGATTACACTTATTCAATTCCTACGTATATGCTACGATTCAAGAACATTATGCAAATACAACGTCAAAGAAAGGAAGTAAAAGTACCTGCCCAAGATGTTATTGATAGTTAAGGAGCCAGTACGAGATGTAAGTTAAGACAAGGAAATAACCCAAGAAAGATTACACGGAATAATGGTATGAGAATGGGCCAACGAGTAGTTGGTAGTTGATTCAGGAAGAGCCTAGTTATGGCTAGACATGAGGTTATAGACGAATCAGCAGATCGTGCAAGATAAACATAGTAAAACCCAATATAGTGAATTCAGCCTCGCATTAATGTCATTGTAATAGTTGAGAAATATTTAGATAGGAAATAGGGTAGTTAAAGGTACAATATTAGTGTTATGGAAATAAAAGAAAACCCCACTGGGAAGATAGACAAAACTTCAGTTCAAAAGCAACCGTACGAGCACATGAGTGTGGAGGTAAGTAACTAAGTATACTTATAGGTGAGAAAGAACATCAAAAATTCCGTTGGGTAAACGACATAATAAGCTCATAGCTTTACAAGAGTCAGAGGGTCCTCCCTATGTACTACAACGAAAGACTAGCTGAGGAAACAAGGAAGAAGGCTTCAACCTAAGCATAGTGAGCTAAAGAGAAAATAGTCTTGTAACAACAGTCTCACAACGACATTGTATGTACTCTATAAGTAAGTAGCACCTACCGTGACTAATAAACAGGAAGTGAAAATCCGAAGTGATATTCAAGATCATATGAGTGGTATGGAATTCCAACATGAGTGGGAACTAATATAAGCTAAGTATGCACGCAACAAGGGGGCAGAAAGACCAGGAAAATTAATTGCTTACATATAAAATAAAATAAAAGCTGAGAAGGAACGAAAAGAATTATTCGATTAATGACCCAGAGTATGTTATAAACACACTTAAGATTTCAGAGTTTTATACATGTAGCATATATGTTGACAATCATACAGATATAAAAGACTTTAGTATAAGTTAAAAGAAATAATTGAGCCCAAGGTATAACAATGGATTGAGTTATTAGAAGATTGTATCATGGATATTCCATAATGCCCATGATAGTCTAAAGTAATAACTAATATCATGAGCCGCAGATCGGAAGATTGCTTAAGCCTACATAAAGGCTGATCAGAAGGAAGAGGAAACTAAAGAGTTACATCAACCAAGTAAATCAGGAGTCTGATTATTGGACCCAAATAATTATAGACATCATGATTGAGAATATTGCAGAATCACTCTTAATATCAGAGGTACAAGAGAGATAGTACAGTAGCCATATTATATAACAACTCTACGAGAAAGCCAGTTAGAAGAGTACCATCCTCATAGGAAGTCATTATGAAGCTCCCACCAGATTGTACATACACCAGAGGTGCAAGTATTACAATAGAGCTTCAAGTTGTGGATGCAAATCATACCTATGTGGAAGGGAAGTTATAAAAAAGATAGAAGAGGTGATGCGAGGTTTTAAAGCATGTAAGATAATGATGAACAACGTACGCAATACTCATATGCAGAAGGTTGTGAATAGTCCATACTTCAAATAGAAGGCTAAGAGCTTTGGGATTCAGTATCCAGAAAAGATAACGACATCATCAGTGACATATCTTCCCGCCTATGGTTTCTAGGTATCGAGAGGTCTAGCTAAAAGAGTAAAGAAGAGTTTGACACGATGTTATGTCTCGCTTGATGTTCCAGAATAACACAAGGAAATCTATGATGCGAGCAAGATGAAGGAAGGTTGCGAGTAGTATAAATAGACATGTGTAGGTCGTAAGCCAAAGTATGGTAAAGCGACAAGGTTTTAGGAAGACAGGCGTAAGGATAAGAAAGGACGAGTGAGAAGGTGATGAGAATGGATAAGTCCTCAAGATTAAGCCCATGAAAATAAGAGAGCTGATGGTTTCTCTAAATTATATAAAGCTCAATATATCCTGAATGAGCTCAAAGAAGTCTATGACTAGTAGCATTTAGAAGATATGGAATGTTGCCCTGATAGTAGAATGAGGATGTAATTGTGATAGATAAAGGATGACGTTTTGACCTTCAATTGAGTAATGATTTCATGAATTATACAGGATTAAAATACCCACGTAAGGTAAATCACATTTGGATGCTATGAAATACAATTATGGAAGTATAGTATCGTATCGCCCCCAGGTGGATCAGGAAAATCACTTCAAATGTTCCATGATGCAAGTAAGCCCTAGTGGCAAGATATTATGTAAGAGGTTTTAGTTATCGGTGATGGACTGTAGATCGATATTGAGGTGAATCAACAATGGATGGATAAAAGTTACAACGTATGAAATGAGGTTAGGTCGTCACTATAAATATGAATAGTAATAAGGAAGCATTAAAGGACTTATACATATACATATAGGATAAGCAACGAGAGTAAGCTGGAATTTGGTAGCAGACCTCAGTAACGATAAATCGAAATAAGAGTTACAGTATAGTATGACCTATCTTGATGCAGTAAAGTCATACGGATGGATAAACTGATCCATGGAATAAGGTATAGCAATATTCGTAAGTTCAACAAAGTACCGAGCGAAGAATTTTAGTATACCTATAAATGCCCAGAGGGACATTTTGTCAAGATCTGTATATGTTCGCAAAGTAAGGCCTAGAGATTGGCTAAACATTGGAGGAAAAGGGAGAAAAGTGTCGCAGAGGTACACTTACAAGGTCAGAATTGTACATGTTTCATAAAAGAGGGTAGCAACAGTTGCGAGATTGGAAGGATTCCGGCCACAAGTCGTGGCATTAGAAAAAGGCCTAAAAGGGGGATTGCCCTAGCCTTTGGATTTATTCACAGAACAATTGTCTAAATGGAAAGGAGAGTATTAAGGTATTCACAAGAGCGGTAAGTTATTAAAATGAAAAAAACATCAGTCAACATTCGAGGACGAATGTTCCAAAGGGGGGAATGATGTTACGTCCCGTAATATTACGTCGATATTATGTCCTGTAGTATTATATTACGATGATGTTACTCCTTTTAGTATTACATTACGATGATGTTATGCTTCATAGTATTATATTGCAACGATGTTACACCCTGTAGTATTATACGTGAAATTGTCGTAAGATAATTGACCTCAGTTCAAGTACAAGATTATTTGGAGATTATAAGCATTATGCTATTTCAATCAAGTGATGAGTAAATTCGTGAAGGTGAGAGGGGAAGCAAGTCAGAGAAAATGAATTTTCTCCCAAGTTTGACATGTTGGGATAAAATACGGCCTGAGCTAAAATACTCGGTATTTATGGACTAGTGCCATATGAGGTACCACATGGCCATGATAGTAAGGTGTATAAGGTGTATTAAAAGTGAGTAGTATTTTAAGAATTTGAGATAATTCTTAATTATGTGATTATTTGGTTAATTGTGAATTTTTAGGGAAAGATTAGCAATTAACTATGAAATTAGTGAATAAATCTTTGGGATAACACTTGAATTTAACGTGGCAGCAAGTGAGGAAGGGCTCAAAGCCCAAAATGTAACTCTTATGTCCATAATATAAGGTGGCACATTAAGAATTTCTTTATGGCCAAGTCATCTTTCAAGTGGACCCACAACCATATTAATATAAAGGCCTCCCTAATTCAATAAAAAAGAGATTCTATGTTTGCAAAGTTACGGATGAGAGCCACAAAAAAAGTCATACGAGACTTCACAATATTATAGCAGCGTCCAATTGCAATTCTAAGAGAGCTCGGTATAATATTTCTCAAGAATATCACACGGATTTTTTCCCTACTTCGACCGCTGTTGCATGTTGCCACAATGAACAGGTGTTAAAGGGATTGTCAAGAGAATTAGTTCAGGTATGTTAAGGCTATCCCTTATTTCTTTTTGGCACGATCCATATAATACAAATGAAACGAGCAAAATACGCAACTTTCATAAATGACTCTATTTATAGAAATACTAGGGGTGTCTATATTCTCGATTCCCCATGTGAATTATTATTATATCCTCTATTCATGGGTCCCAGAAAAATATGTATTTGATAAAGTTTGTCCGAAAGGAATATTAATTTTATGATATTTGAAAAATCTTATTAACGTATTTCTTATGCATTTCATGCATTTATACATATACATTGACCCATGACCAGAAGGCGTTATATACGTGTATATTATATGTATATGGGATATGGGAAAAGGTTAAGGCGTTATATACGCACCACCACCTGATCAGCTGGTATACGTTGATGATTTGCCCACCACCTGATCAACTGGTATACGTTGATAATTTTGCCCACAGTGGCCGAGATGATATGATGGGATGCCCTAAGAGGCTTGATGATTTTATGAACACATGTACCTATGCATGACATCACATTCATACGTATATGCATGACACTAAAAGTATTTCATGATTTACAAAGTTATCCAGACTTACAAGTTGAGTCATTTACTCTATATTTCTTCCATGTCTTTTACGTACTTATTTATGTGCCTTACATACTTAGTACATTATTCGTACTGACATCCCTTTTGCTTAGGGACGCTGTGTTTCATGCCCGCAGGTCTCGATAAACAGGTCGAGAGTCCTCCAAGTAGGCGATCAGCTCAGCGGAAGATGTTGGTGCACTCAATTTGCTTCGAAGTTACTTGTTTGGTCAGTATGATTTAGATGTGCATTGTTTTGTATGGCAGGGCTCTGTCTCGACCTTTATGACAATTATGTATCCTTAGATGCTTGTATATAGATGTCATGTACATAAAAGATTGTACGGCCTTGTCAGCCTATGTCTTATGTATAAGTTGGTATTACATATTGTATTCTACCTATTTCACGGCAGCCTCTCCAGCTCAGTTATCTATGATAGTATGATATGAAAAGATACATTATATTGGTACTCGATTGAGTAAGGTACCGGGTGCCCGTCGCGGGCCATCGGTTTGGGTCGTGACAATTGGTAAGCCCAAAAGACATCACAAGGAACCCATAATGACCATATCGGGTCCTGAAAGTTGTCTCATAAATGTCCGATTCCCTGATCTTCAATTGGTTATACCCTGAACGGAGATCAATCATAGAGAACACCCTCGCTCCCTGAAGCTGGTCAAATAAATCATCAATACGAGGCAAAGGATACTTGTTCTTGATTGTGACCTTGTTCAACTGTCTGTAATCAATGCACATCCTCATAGTGCCATCCTTCTTCTTCACAATAGAACAGGCGCACCCCATGACGATAAACTAGGCCAATTAAACCCCTTATCGAGGAATTCATAAAGCTTCTCCTTCAACTCCGTCGGTGCCATACAATACAGTAGAATAGAAATGGGCTGAGTGCCCGGGACCAAATCAATATCCCTGTCCGGTGGCATGCGTGACAGGTCTACAGGAAATACATCCGGAAAGTCCCTCACTACCGGAACTGAATTAATGGTAGGAGTCTCTGTACTAACATCCCTCACAAAGGCCAGATAAAAAAGACAACCCTTCCGAACCATCTGTTGGGCCTTCAAAAATAAAATCACTCTACTGGGTACATAATCCATCGAACCTCTCCACTCAATCCATGGCAACCCCGGCATAGCCAATGCCACTATCTTAGCATGACAATCCAAAATAACATGATATGGATATAACCAATCCAGGATCAATATCACATCAAAATCAACCATACTAAGTTTTGCTTCCCAATATTTTTCCTCATATATTTCTAAATATGCATACATACCTTCAAAATATTATACATGTATTTACAAACATGCACAAGTATTTTTATAATTTTTCCTATAATTTTAAAGGCATTAAATTAATTTATTTCTACATTTTTAATTATATAAATATTAAATAATCATATTAATTTATGATGATTTAATCATCTAAGTTTATAATTTATGCTCATATAAGTGTTCAAATATTTTAATTGCATTTTTTACAATCACATTTGTATTTTTAGGCTAGAATTATGTATTTTTGCAACAATAGCCTATATATATGCAAAATTATATTATCCACACAGAAAATGGTCTTTCATATTTTTATAATATTAAGTATGTATTTTTAAACATTTTCACATACAAATCATATTTATATCATTTATAGATTATTTTATAAAATTGTTTTACTGAATTAATCGAGTATTTAAAATATAGCCCTAGAAAGGACCCAATTTCAAACTAGCCCAAAACCCAAGCCCAAATCCCATCTGATCCTAACAAATCTACCCAACCCGGTTCTTATTAGATCCTGGTTGTTGATCGTTTTGATCAACTGTCCAGATCTCTCTTTTCCTAAAATAAACTAACCTATACCCCCCAAACCCTAATCATTTTTCTCCTTAAACCACCGTCATCTGTTCCTCTCCTCTATCAAATACGCTCGACCTAAACCCTAATCTCCAGTCATTGTCACCCAAAATTAGCCCTAATCCTTTGAATCCCTATCCGATCTATGGCATCTTATGGAAGTACGAAGTCTATACTTGTCTCATATCTCCTTGGTTGTTCGATTATGTGATTTTTGTGGAAGAACCTCGAAGAGATCTTGTCCATATCTAGTTCAAGGCTCTTCAGGAGTTCGTCCATGGTTTTTGAGTAATTTCTATTGAAGTTCTACATTTCAAATCTCTGGTTCAAAACCAAGTTCTCTTTACCCCCCTTTCTCCTCAAAACCCTAACCTTTGGACATAAATCCGTCCCGATCTTTGTATATCTGGAAGGATTCTTAGTTTGTCAATGACTTTTCTTTAAAGATTTCTTGTTTCTTTACTGTTAACCGATTTTGGCACTCTATTTTGGGTTCTTTGCTATCTACTGTTTGAATCTCTAAATACTTGAAATGTTTTCAAGTTTTTGTGAATTTTATTTAAGTTTCTCTTATTCCTCTACTACTGACCAATTTCAAACACTACAATACTTCAGGTTTTTGACTTCTATGACTTCTGTTTGTTCGAATCTCTATATGTTGACATGCCTTCTAATTTTCTTCTTTAAGTATTTTTAAATTAGGGTTTCCCGAGATTTTCTTTCTCTAAAACGTTTAATAATTTTGAGCGTTTAACCTTCTGTTTCTTATGTGTTCTAACCGATTTTATAAGGTTTGCTTTAACCTAACTTGTTTAGGCTACCCTAATTTCTCGACATTATTTTTTGGATTCTGAGTTGTCTAGGTTACTTGTGTACTGACTTTGTCCTATGCTTTTGTTCTTGTAATTTTTCTTTAGCCTAATTAGATGTCTTGTGATTTTTATCCTAATGTGCCTCTACTAAGGTTCTTGATTCGACTTTTCTATTGATTCTATGTGTCTATATTCATTTTGCCTATTCATGGTAAACCTACACTTTTCTCTTTAAATCACTAATTGATTTTGATTCTTCATTTATTAATTTGTCTCGTTAAGATCTATGTGCTAATTCTTGACTATTTCCTTTATTTACAATCTTTATTAGCTTTCTTACCTTATTCAATTAACTGTGACATTTAATGATTATTTCCTTAATTAAACTTCTATCTATTTACCCATAATTGCTCATTTAATTTTCTTTCCTTAAATGTATTCTACCCTTACCGTTGGTTAATTACCCTTAATTAAGGGAAAATTACACTAATTGGTGTATAATTGATTCTGTGGCTTCCTTAATTGCAGAAGGGTTGATTCCTTTTATCTTATTTTCCTTGCTCTTAACTGCTATATATACTCTCCTTTAGTACTCACTTCTGACACGAACACTAGTTCATCTATACGCTCACTCTCTAAAAGGCTCTCTATTCTCTTCTGTCACTTGCAATTCTCACTAATCCAGCCGGCTGTAAGCCAAAGCTGGCTATTTGCACCATCTCTTCTCTATAATCTGTATTCTCTCCTTAACTGGTATGTCCTAATTCAATTTCCATTCCAAAACTATGTGTTTTCTTTGTTGATGCAGTTCATTATTTGTGATTTCCAGTTCTATTTACTATTCTACAGTCATGTGCCCAATATGTAATCATCATGCTTATATTACACTGCCTAATTACTGTATCATTCAACATGTTTAAGTTTGTTCTATCAAAAGCTATAACTAGTATACTGTTTAGCATGCCCAATCCTATTTTACATGATTGCATGAATCCTATTTGTTCACTAGTATGTCCAAACTGCATTGTTTGTTTACTGCCTCACCCAGCATGTCTAAATTCTGCTTGTTCTACATGTGATTAGTATTTCTAAAACTTTGAATACTTCATGAAGTGCTTGTTTAGTATGTTCATCTAAGTATTACCTACTCTACTTCTCTAATGAGATCCTGTTTGTGTCTAAGACCTATGTGTTCCCAACTAACTTGTCAATTCCATAACTTCTTGAGGAATCTATGTATTTGTTTGCTATCACTAAAGTGCATTCTGAGTGTCCCCTACCCCTTTCCCCTTGTGTGAAGTCTGTTTGCCTTAGTGTTTTCTGAAGTTGCTCTGGGATTGGTATTCTGATTTCAAGATGTTCTCTTTCATGCTTTTCCAACTAGTGTTTTACTCAAACCAGTACAGGTTTTCATAAAACTCTTCTCACTCCTAAGACCTTTTTTATATTGTTTAACAAACTCTTTCAAACCATTATGCACTCTCACATTACTCTTAGATTACCACATTGCTCATAATCAGTCTTTGTTTGAGGAAAGTCCGGGTGTGTGCACTGCCCAGGATCCTTGAGGTCCTTAGGGAACTTTGACACACCTAGACATGAATTGGGCTATGGAACTTTGGGCATTTGAGACTAGTGAAGTCTTGGTACACTAGGATCATTTTGGGCCTGCTTCAGGCTCTCTATAGCTTAACTTCTATTCCATTTATGTAATTCATATTCAATTCTTGGTCTGTAAAAATTATTGCAAACAAATATTAGGGTGACTAGTGAAAAGGGAGGGTATTTGTATATTATGGCTAAAGTTGGGTAGATAACATGCCTACATGGTTTATTTTGATTTACATGTGCTATGTTAGACAATATGCCAATAGGATTTCTTGGTTGAAATGAATTCTACCTGCTCCATTTCATATAATTAGATATCATGCCTATAAGGTGTAAAATAATTGAAGTTCAGTTTTCATTACAGCATGTATTCAAATTCATCTCCTTAGAAATCATGCATATAGGATTTGAAATCAGTTTTAATAGAAATCATGCCTATAGGGATTTCGCTTTGGCCAAATAAATTCTGCTCGCTTCATCTTATGTCTAATTAGAAATCATGCCTATAAGATCTAAAACCAGTTTAGTTAGACTTAAAATCAGTTTATTTTTACTTATGTTTGTGGATTCTGAATCGTTTTGATTAACTAATCTGTTCATTTCTTTAATAATTTTTCAATGTTGTGTTAAATAATATTACCAGAAAGCATTCCTATAGGATCCAAGTTGTCCGTTTAAAATTTGTTTAGTGTTTTACTGCATTCCTAATCACTAATAGATATCATTCTCATAAGACATCACTATTGTGCACTTAGGCAAACCTACAGGGCGATTAAAAATCCTGCAACTGTAAAACTATGCTCTTTTTATCTGTGACTGCTCATATTTAGCAGGTCTAAAATCAGTAAGCAAGCTGAATAGGTCTTTGACACTTTGGTACAAATTCAGTATTGCATATTCTCTGTTCACCTAGATATCATGTTCTAAGGTTTTCTCTTAAATATCTGAAACTGTTGTTTGAGACGTGCACTTACTTGTTCTGTTTGTGGAGGTAAAATGTGAGCCTTTAATTGTTCTCTCTTTAAATGCAGTCTTAACTGTTTTGATGGACGCTTAGATTTTTCTCCTTTAAGTACCTTAGGATGGTCTAGAACTACCTAAATTAGAGGTCCTAAATACCTCCAGGGCCACAAGGAAGGGACGGGTAGTGCACATAGGTTATCTTTCAAGGTTGCTAGAACGCTTTAGGCTATGACCAAGGGAGGGAATTGGGTAGTAAGGATATGATGACTAAACGCTAATGTCACGTGTAGCCCCTTATTGAGCAGTGATTACCGGGCATTGTATGGGTATGATCCTGTAGGCTAACCAACATAGGACCTCTCTTTCCCAACTCCCGTTGTTTAAATGAATTTACTTTTCTTTACATATGTGCAAATTGTTCAAACCCTTTTTTTATTACTTGAATTATACTGCACTTAGAATGTCAAGACTTGTCTTTATTTGTGAGCATGTGTTAAAACTATTTATTTGTTAAAATGACTAATTTACATAATTTAAGTTCGACCGGGACCCACCATTGTGGACTGTGAGGGTGCCTAATACCTTCCCCTCAAGGTTATTTCGATCCCTTACCCGAATCTCAGGTAATGCAAACTAGTTCATGAGTTAATTTCTCTAGGTTCCCTAACACACCATAATCCGTTAGGTGACGACTCTCCAAATACCCAAATTCCTAAAAGGAAACGAGTTATTTCCCCATGAATGTCGAAACCCAGACTTCCCCATCAAAAGGGGAAAAAGGAGGCGCAACAGCATGACGACTCTACTGGGGATATTTAGGCTCTTACCATAACAAACTTATTTTTGTGAATTAGTCCTAGCATGCCTTATCCTGTACCCTTTCCCTTATTTAACTATCTATTTTCAAGTATTTATGATTTCTTCTCCTGAAACTAACTTGTCTCTTTGTTTTCTTTTTCCGTAACTACCTTTCAATTACTTAAATACTGTATTTATTATTTTTCCTATATGCAAATACCTGACAACATGCCATTTATTGTTGCATAAATCATGCTCCACATCATATTCCACTCCTGCGTAACAAATCCTGTAACAACGCTTGATGAGTGGTTGGGCTCTTCCAATTTATTACCCTTGAATTCGAAAAGGCTTATTTGTAGTAAAACTAGTCGATCAGCGGTGCAGTCGACAGTTCTGTGTCTTTCCCCCTCAAGTTGTCCGCTTGAGAGTACCAGTCTAGACCCTATAGTAACCTTACTCTGATCGTAGTTGTGCATGCATCATGGCCAAAGCTAGTCAGATTAATATGTTGTCCACATAATAATCCTTTAAGACAAGCCTTATCCAAAAGTCCACCGGGGTTTTCATAATCCCAACGGACACAATCACATTCTGTGCATTAATTTGGAGAACTAAATGCCAATTTGCTAATCATGAATGTACAAATAGTCGAGTCTGGTAGGGGAGAAGGGCCTAACCTTTTTGTTTTGCAGAAAATGAGGCACGAGGTCCCCAGATTCGGCATGGTCAGCAACATTCCACCATTGCTACTAGATTGGTAGGAGGACCTTTCCTCAAGCGACAAGAAACACATAAGGAAGAACTTGGGCAATTTTCCTTCTCTACTAGACATTCAGCCAAAAAAACAGGTTGATCGAGGCTACCACTTTGTTCTAGGATAGTGAAAGGGTTGTGTTCCGTTTCGGCGACATAGAAATGACTCCCCTCTTAGAATAAATTGGAGGACTTGCGGGACTGACTTGGGATAGACCTAGGTTGTTGGTACCGGAGAACCATATTGGTAAAGGGTTCCTAATGATGCTGGGGTTGAAGAAAAATGCTGACTTGGAATGCTTGAAGAAATCCTACATACCATTCGAGTACTTTACAAGAGATATGGCCATAGCAAGTTCTACCGTACCTTCCATAACAATACTTTCTATCACTTCTTTAGGACACATCCACCGTAGAGTGTTGGTGTTCATTGTGTGCTTTTGAGCCTGATAGTGTTACCAATGAAAAGGGAAAAAATCCATACTAGACTGGCCATAGTTGCCAAGACTTTGATGGAAGGGATCAATGGACAAACATACACTATAGTCCCCATGACCATAGCCAACATATATAGGGCTCTGGAGCGCTATCAAAGAAGGATTAAGCATTTCGAGGGTTGTTAAATGTTGTTGTAGTTATGGTTATTAGAACAACTTCAAAGGGTCACTATCGCCAAGAATTTCCGCGAAGGGCTTGGAATGACCATATCGCCTTCCATCACCCCAAGCAGATGACTTACATCCCGAACAGGTTTGCTCAGCCGGAAAGTGCCAAAGAGTGGGTAGAGTTCTTCGACAATCTGACCAAGGAACAAGTGCAATGGATGTTTGAATGGTTCCCAATAGACGAATTCATCAACAGATCCAGGGATGCTCCACACTTGGTGTTGATTAGGTTGAGAGGGATATACCCTTATGTCCCTATCCGAGTTATGAGGCAACCAGGAAGGAAACAGGTTGTATCCAGGATCGCCAAGATGAGCCATTTCAGAGCAGACTTTCAGGATGACAATGTCCCTTACAAATGCCAAGCTCAGCACATGTGGCACTGCAAGATCATTGTGGAAAAGAACACCATTGAGCCAGACAGGTAAAATATGGGGTGTGAACCTCTCTACCCAACATGGTTGGAGGACAATCTGAAGGGAATGGTGAGGCCAGGAGCTGGTCGAGGGAATAAAATCATATATGAAGAAGCTGATGCTCAAGTCAAATACAACAAGCTGCGCAAGAGGGTTCATGACTCTGAGAATGAGCACCGGGAAATACATAAGAGAAATATGAGGTTGATCGACGAATGGAAAGAAATGGTTGTCACTTCCAATAGAAAGTTGGAATATCTGGAGCGAGGATTAGTAAAGCTGGAGGGTAAAGTCATAAAGAGGATTGAGGATTGCCAGAATGCTGAAGGAAGTGAAGGAGGACATTTGGCCAGAGCCTACCTACTGCTGGGTCTGCGCGAGCTGGGGAACCTGTATGATGGAGTAGAGAAGATCGAATTTAGGGAAGGTCCTTCTGGACCAAGTAGACTAGATTTATTTGTTTTCCTAAATGTAATAAGGCCAAGTGCCAATAATGACTTACTTTTCTATTATCTTAGTGTCATTTTGGGATTCGTCTATTTTCATATTATGAAATGTGGAATTTACTGGTATCTAAAGTTCTCCAAATCTATTTGTCGCAAGGCCTACCTCGGGTACAATGAGGCTCCCAAATTAAGACGCAAATTTACGTTCTCGCAATATGTGTTTAAATATTGCAAACATTTCAAAGTCCTTATTGACGTGTCTACCTTTTTGTTTTTCTTTATTTTTTATTCCCATCCCCAAAGTTGGTTCGCTCATAATGGCATCATTGGCATATCATACCAGATCTAGAGGCCATCCACCTCCTCCTCCTCCGAGCAAGACAAAAGGAAAAGCAAAAGCAAAAATGGATGCAAATGGTATTCGAAAGGATAATGCTGAGAAGGCAGAAACTTCAGACGGTCGGAGTACTCTGACACCAAATGATCTAGTCTTGAGATTGGAACAAAAAATATTGGAACTACAGGGAGAATTTGAGTAGGTCTGCAACTTGGCAAACTTATCACTCACCCTGAATGTCCCCGACATCAACCAACAAAACATAAAGAACCCAGCACCTCCCCAAAACCCACCAAACTAACCAGCACATCATTAATACGCAACCCCACCTCAAAATCTCAATCCCTTACCAATACCAACTCAACCACAACACCACCATAAACCAATTCAGTACCTACCAATCACCACTTATCATACTCACCAAAATACACCACAACCCATTCCAGACCCTCAAAACTCTACCAATGACCACCATTACACCCAGGCACCTGACACTCTACCAATGACCACCATTACACCCAGGCACCTGGCACTCTCCAAAACAACCCCATATATGTAGAGACCATACCTTACTCTATCCAACCAATCTCCTATACACTAGAATCCTCCGAGAAGGACCTGCTCATTAAAAACATAGCTGAAAAAATCAAGAAGTTGACGAGTTGAGTTCAGGATGTCGAAGGAGGCAAGAGAATAGAAGGTTTGGACTATGAAGACCTATGCATACAACTAGATGTAGAACTGCCAGAGGAATACAAACCTCCCAAGTTCGAGATGTTTGACGGTACAGATGATCCCAGGGTTCATCTGAGGGCCTATTGTGACAAGCTTGTCGGGATTGGGAAAGATAAAAAGATCCAGATGAAACTCTTTATGAGGAGTCTTACTGGAAATGCTTTGTCCTGGTACATCAGCCAAGATCCCAAGAAATGGTCCAATTGGGAGATTATGACGTCACAATTCATGGACCAGTTTAGGTTCAATACAGAAAATACACCAGATGTTTTATACATTTAGAATCTTAAAAAGAAGCCCACCGAGACTTTCCGCGAGTATGCTACTCGTTGGAGATCGGAAGCAGCCTATCACACCTCCCTTTTCCTACCCCAGAAGGGCATAACAAAATTTTTTCCAATTTAAGTGACAATCGAAACAAGATTAATTATTAGATTCAGAGTTGCCACTTGGGATAATTTATAGTGTCCCAAGTGATCACCGATTTAAAATCCAGAATCGAGGAAGATGACTCTATTTATGGTCTGCGAACACAAAAATCTAGATAATGAATTCTGTTAACTCAGGAGAAGGTGTTAGGCATTCCCGAGTTCCGTGGTTTTACCACGGTCCTTTTGATCATACTTGGCTTATTAAATTGTTTAATTAATCATTTTAGAACCTATGTGCTTTTACCTCTTTTTTAAGAAATTACCTTGAAACGAGTCACGCGTACGTGTACTCATTTTGTTTGGTGCGTCAAAAATTTTATCATGCGGACGTCTCCACAATTAATAACGCTTTATTATTATTAAGATAATTTAGTCGAAGTTCTGCAAATGCATACTCTGATTTTATATTTAAGCAATCATAATTATGTCACGTGAATGTGTACACAATCACAATTATTTGATTAATTAAAATCGTGCCTAATTCAAACTACCATGTTCATGAATTATTTTTCCTACTTGAGATTATGGTGAGGTCATGAATTATGGATATGAAGTTGTGGGGAAGTGTAGCATTTAGCTATTATTGTAACTAAAGATATTGCTATAGCATTCCTATTATTCCTATAATCGAGCATAAGCACAATCCTAAAAAAAAATTAAAGAATAATACAATCATATAAGCTAACATAGTAGTAACGTAAAAAACAATCTTCAGTAGAACACAAATTCAAGCATTAAAATATTAATAATCAAGTTTACAAATTTATGATTGTTAAAGAAATAGAAGAATTAAAAATGAGAGTCAAAAGCGTGGACCTTTGTGCCAAGATTATAATATCGTCCAGAATCAATGGCTTAATCTCGCCAGTGGCGGAACCTCGATCGAAACTCGTCTCAATCAAACCTTATCGTTTTTGAATCTAAATCTGTTCGTTCCCTCTCTCTCTATCCTAAATTATGCCATGTTTTTGTCTTCTCAAACCAAATTGCCCATAATGAGTTTTCAACAAAAACAAAAGAAAACGATGAACGATAGGGAACAGAGCTACCGGAAAATCTAAAACCAACTGTTGACATCCATATCCAGCGAGCTAATGCCAGCGAAAGCGAAGATAACAGTGGGGTGACGCACGACAGCAACTAAGAACAGGAGAGAGAGAAACGAAGGGGAAAGATAAAGAAATGAGGGTGAGACGAGGTGAGAATCGCTGCTAAATTCTTTAGGGTTCGTGCATTTTTGTTCAAGGAAGATGAAGAAGCTTCAGCTGTAGCTAGTTGAAGAAGAAGTTCAAAGAAACAACTATTTTATGTTCTCCATGCTGCTGATGGCTTCAGGTCTTTTGGTTGAGGACGACGATTTGGGAGGGGGGTCTCTTGGGTTCTGCAGTTCGTGTTGGTAAAGGCTACTTTAATGGTGAAGGGGACAAGTTGTGTTAGGGTGTGCTGATGGGTGTAATGGCTATAGCTTAGGTCCTTAGGTTTAGGCTGCTGCGGCTGAAGCGTTTTTAATCTTCTTAGGTTCTTAGGGTTTTTCTTGTGTCTCAATGAAGAAGAAGATGGAATTCCGATGGGGGGCTGTGAATTGCTGCTGATTTTTAGAGTTTCTAGGGGTCTAGGGTCTAGGGATTTCTAGGCTAGTTTTTAGTTATATAGAAAGTTTTTTAGCTTAAGGGGCTATGTGTTTGATTTTAGTGGGCCTTAAAATTGGGCCAAAGACTAAAAAAAATTACAAAATTCATATAGACGAGATAAGCCAACCCAAAACTAATTCCTCCTTTTAGAATTATATACAATTTATAATATAAAATATAAAACTAATTCTAATTGATTAAACTAAACTATATTAAAACATGAAACTATTTTTGTGTTTTCAAGATTATATAAAAATTAAAACAAGGTACTATTTTTGTATATTTTTTATTTGAATTTATGAAAGATACATAAACTAAAAATATTTGTTTTTGTAATTTTTATTTTTGTGACGAAATAAAGTAAAAGAGTCAAAACTAATTGAAATAGCTGTATTAGGCCTAAACTAAACATTTAGATGCTAAAATATGAAAAATTTTGGAGAGGGTCAAAAATCACATATCTACATCTTCCCCTCTTTGACTGGAAATACGAAGTATTTTCAGACAAAGAATGGCTAGATAGGTTTTTGACCCGACCCTTATTTAAAGAGACCAAAAGCTAAAAGAAAGGAGAATGTGACCGAGCCCTGGTATCTGAGCTGCCTACATATCCTTGACTATAAAAGAATCAGTCCACGTGTAGTTCAGAAGTGAGTGTGATGATGGAGTATACCGAGGTGGAGAGCCGATTGAGGTGCCATTCCATCGAGGTTCCGGTCTGCGGTCCTGTTATTATATCAAAATCGAAAAATGAAAAAGATTAACTAAGCCTGTCAACTATAAGTTAAAAGATACCTATCTATAAGTCTTCTGAAGCTTGATCTTGAGTCCTGAATGGTTCTTCATGCAAACTTTGGATTTGAACCTTGACGCTTGCTAGTTGCAGGTGCTAGTTCATTCTTTTTCAGCTTTTTGGTTCAAAACCGGACATATCATGCTTGTGACTTCAGTCCTGTCTTGAGCAGCTCACATCTTTCATCAACTTCTTCATTTGGATTCACTTCTTGCCTTTCTTTTTTTTATTCTGGATTGTGACTAAGTTCTGTTGATCATCTCGGACTATTAACCCGCATTCTTGTCGCGAGCTTATGCTACTTCTAACTTGAATTGAATTCTGAAATGACTCCCCATTGTTCTCCAAGTGGGTGCCTGCTACTGACTTGAAACTTGAAATAATTTCTAAATAAATTCCCTTATTCTCCAGGTGGGTGCCTGCAATCCAAACAACAAAACAAACAAATTTTTCTGCCCTAGTTTGCACTAGGAAGATTTGTGAGTTGTTAGCAAAACTGCAGACCACTTGTTATTGATGCAATGATGAAAGTAAACTAGAGACTCGACTAGGATGTGCATCTCCTGTGAGTAAAACCAAGAAACTTTGACCATCAAATGTGTCTGCTAAAATAAAACCTGAATGACCCAGATTAGGAAGTGCGTCTCTTATGGGTGAAACTTGAATGAACCAAACCAGGAAGTGCGTCTCCTAGGGGTGAAATCTCAATTTAAGAAGTGTGTCTCCTAAAAGAATAACTTGAAAGACCTTGATTAGGAAGTGCGTCTCCTACAGGTGAAATCTCAATTTAGGAAGTGCATCTCCTAAAATAAAATATAACCTGAAAGACCCACACTAGGAAGTGCATCTCCAGGGGTGGAACTTCAATGACTTAAACAAGGAAGTGCGTCTCCTAGGGGTAAACTCTCAATTTAAGAAGTGTGTCTCCTGAAAGTGTATCCTGAAAGACCCAGACTAGGAAGTTCGTCTCCTAGGGGTGAAACTTCAATGAACCAGACTAGGAAGTGCGTCTCCTAGGGCTGAACATAAATGACTCCAACTAGGAAGTGCATCTCCTAAGGGTGAAATCTCAATTTAGGAAGTGCGTCTCCTAAAACAAAATATAACTTGAAAGACCCAGACTAGGAAGTGCGTCTCCTAGGGCCGAACTTAAATGACTCAAACTTGGAAGTGCGTCTCCTAGGGGTGAAATCTCAATTTAGGAAGTGCGTCTCCTAAAAGTATATCCTGAAAGACCCAGACTAGGAAGTGCATCTCCTAGGGGTGAAATCTCAATTTAGGAAGTGCGTCTCCTAAAACAAACATATAACCTAAAAGATCCAGACTAGGAAGTGCGTCTCCTAGGGGTGGAATCTCAATTTAGGAAGTGCGTCTCCTAAAACAAAAGTATAACTTTAAAGACCTAGACTAGGAAGTGCGTCTCCTAGGGGTGAAACATCAATGACTCAAACTAGGAAGTGCCTCTCCTAGGAATGAATTTAAATAACCAAAGCTAGGAAGTGCATGTCATAACAAGTATAATCTGAAAGACCTCTACTAGGAAGTGCGTCTCATAACGGGTAAAACTTCAATGACTCCAACTAGGATGTGCGTATCGTAGGGATGAATTTAAATGAACAAGACTAGGAAATGCATCTCCTAGGGGTGGAATCTTTAGTGACTAAAACTCATATGATCCAAACTAGGAAGTGCATCTCCTAATGGTAAAAAATCTCAATTTAGGAAGTACGTCTCCTACAACAAAATATAACTTGAAAACACAAACTAGGAAGTGTTTCTCCTAGGGGTGATGTGTGATCTTTTCAATAGCCTTTGCGTAAGCAGAATTGGGGTATTACACCTAAAAATTTCAAGCTTCCAAGCTTTGATATGAGCATAGCTTTCGTCCCTGTTTCAAAAAAAAAACTTGTGAGTTTAAACACGGTGGTTGGTTTGTGGCCTTGACTTTGAGGGCGGTTGCTCTTTCACTTGCCATGATAACTTTGATTTTACCTTGAAAGACATTGCTTGCTTATTGGCTAACCACTTTCTCTGTCACCCTTATCGCAGAAAATACCTCAGATTCATTCAAACTCAATACCATCTACCCGTTGCATTTTGCTCATGAATTGATATTTACCGAACCTTTGAATTTCACATGAATCCCAAAGCACGTTGATTGTTACCAACTCAGTGCGCATACTATTCTTTCCTGACTTATGTTGCTTCGATATGCTAGCCAGACTATTCTGTGCAATTGGAAAGCTGGTGGTAAATTTTAAAGTCATTTCTCACTTGTTCTAACCAACAGACTCAGGAAGAGGAAGTAAACAAAACAAAAGGAACAGAGTAAGGGATAGTGGAAAGAGATGATACCTAACGAGAAAATTACGAAGTAGAAACTTATTATATGTGGATACCAACTCTAATGATCATGACATGCACCTTTGGATTAAGTGGCCTAATCTGTCAAGCAAGTCTAATATTTAACTCTTGTTGTACCTCTGAGTCCTGAAACTGGGCTTCAATGCTCCGATTATCCCATCTGATTCATGGTCCTTATAAGACTTGTAGTGCCCGAAGGGTTTTCACCATCAAGCCTCTATCATTTTGTTCTTTCTCTCAACTTACCATCGCCTTATGGTGACTGTGAATGTTTTCACCGATAAGACTCTCTCATTTTTGTTTTCCTTGTGTAGAACGGAGTGTTGCCCCTATTGTGAATCATACCACTAACTCGCTTGACTTGGCACTACTTAAAGATAGATCTGAAGGTTTTTCTTTGGACCGTAATGTAGGCTTTTGGATAGAATTAGAAAGAAAGAGTATCATAAAAGGCTCAAAAATAGCTTAAAAGGGCTCAAAATTACAACTGTTGGAATCAAATCTCTTACAACAACCACAACTTCTGGCCCAGATTCTTTGCTTGGGGACCTTTGAATTTTTATTTTGATAGGACCGAACTGTGAGGCTGCCTATATATCCTTAAAAAAAATAAGGTCGAACGTAGTTTATGACATAGAAATTGCTTTGTTTTTATACTTTTCTATCTTTTTTTCTTTTTCTTTTATTTTCTTTACTCTTTTCCCATTTTTTCTTTCTCTTTTTCTCTTCTCTTTTCCTCTTTTCTCTTTTTTTTTATTCTGTATCTATATTTCTAAACTCTGCTTCTGATTCCAAAAGAGAGATATGAAAGAAAATAAATAAGGCTCAATGGGGCCAACATATGATAAAGTGTTTAGATAGCAGAATAAAATATTGTCGTCATTCCAATCTTCAAAGCATTCCAGATACAATCAACACAATTAAACAAACCAAAGAAATCATACATAATATCTTTTGACTGCATAAGAATTGATAACCATATCCACACATTTGCCTTCTACATTTGTTAAATACAAAGCACCATTGGACAACACTTTCCTTACCATGAACGGCCCCTGCCAATTTGGGATAAACTTAGCTTCAACCTGATGCAGCATGATGCATTTCAATAGTGTTTCTTTATGTTCTATCTGCCCCAGTTTCACACAATTCAGGCTTGAGGTGATCTCAAAATGCCTTTACTTATTTCCCTCAAATGTCCCTATCATCTTCAAAATTGTTTCATTGCTTCATGAATAAACTAACTTTTAAGACCAGGCTGAGAATTATGCGTGCATGTCATGTCATTATAGTCAACAGGAAAAGAACTATAAAAGGGAAAGATAACTAAACAAATACTGACTAGAAATAACAGAAAACAAGAAATTGCATTAGACAGATGGTGAAAGGGTTTGAACAACAAAACAAGTAAAATAAGCTAGGGTTACAACCCTGGAACAAAACTAGACAACACTAAACGAGCTACTACGACTAAACAAACTAGGCAAAATAAAAGGATAGAAGGGTTTGAGTCACAAGACAATATCCAGATTACAACCCTGAAAATAACTCGAACAACAAAAATGACAACAAAATAAACCACCAAAACTCCTCCCCATCTAACCAAAAAATGGAGCGTCTTTCCAATTACCAAGCACGACATCTTATCCACTGGGTCCCACATCAATATTTACAAGACCATTACCAACTTCAATATCATTAACTTCAGTCATCAAGTTCCCAAGAGGATTCACATGCTCCCTATCACTGCCCTTGATCACAATTACCCCTTCTTGAATCATTCTTTCTATTTCCCTTTTCAAAGCACGACAATTTTCAATGCTATGCCCTTGGACATTAGAGTGGTACATGCATCGTATAGTAGGATCAAAACCTTTTGCATATGGGTCTGGAGTATAGCCGAGGAGCGGCTCAATCACGCCAGAATGCTTTAACGTTGCAAACAAGCTTGTGTAGGACTTCCCGATTCGCGTAAAACTATTTCTTTGCCTTTGTTCCCCTTCTTGCCCCTGTTTTCTAGGGTTGTTGGGTGCTCGAAAATGTTGTGAAGGAAAGAGTGCCTTATGCGGTGTTGGCACTCGCTATAAGGAGTGACCCGGTGGTTGGACAGATGACCGGACATTGTTTAGAGGATAATACTGAGGTAGATTATGTGGAGCTCGGGGATAGGTTTGGGGTTGGGGTTAAGGCTGAGTATATTGGTAAGGAAGACCCGTTGAACCATGTCCTAATCTTGAGACAACCATGGCAACATCATAATATTTCTTCTGACCCAGCAAGCTTCCCGTGTCGTTCTGAATAGCTTGTGTTGTGGCTTTTAAAGTAGAATAGCTCATGATCTTGCTCTAGTTCAGCCCATCTTCTACGATTTCTCCCATTTTTATCACATCATTAAAAGGCCTACCCACAACCGTGATCAAATGCCCAAAGTAAGTTGTCTCTTGAGCTTGAAGAAAGTACTCGACCATCTCATCTTCTTCCATCTAGGGATTGATCGGGAAGCCTGCTCTCTCCATCTGAGCCCGTATTCCCTAAAGCTTTCATTAGGCTTCTTTTCCCTCTTGGTGAGGGGCATGCGATCCGGGAGAATTTCTATATTGTACTAAAAGTTTCGAGAAAAGGCCTGATCCATATCATCCCATGTATACCAACTGCTAGCGTCTTTGCGGGTGTACCACTCCAGAGCTGCTCCACTTAGACTCTGACTAAAATACGCCATCAATAATTTGTCATTCCTACTGGCGCCTCTCATCTTACTGTAGTAGCCTCTCAGATGGGCCACGGGATCTCCATGTTCGTCATACAAATCAAACTTCGGCATCGTAAACCCAGCAGGCAGTTGGATGTTAGGAAACAAGC
Organism: Nicotiana tabacum; assembly: GCF_000715075.1. Taxonomy (NCBI): domain Eukaryota; kingdom Viridiplantae; phylum Streptophyta; class Magnoliopsida; order Solanales; family Solanaceae; genus Nicotiana; species Nicotiana tabacum. Next base: position 34,265,340 of record NC_134087.1, on the reverse strand, counting down.
ACAAGTCTTTGTAAGCCACGCACATCTGGCTCCCTATCCCTTGCATGTTTCTTAAAGACTGCGCTAAGATTTTCACCTTCCTGGATATCTCATCTTGCTTCACTGTCTTAGTATGCTTTTCAGTTTCATCGGGAGGCTCAAAATGAGGAGCGTGAGAGTATGGATCCGAGACTTTGAAAGTTGGTTATGGAGCATAATGTTGGGCATCGGGGACTTTTGACACAGTCTCGTTAGAGGATCGAGGAAAAGTAGCTAAAGTAGGAGCTACAAGGGCATGAATGGCCAAATGAGCGGGATATGAGGTGTTTTGACGGGTAGAGTGTGAAAAGGTTGTGGGGATATATCAGCAACAGTGGGAATCTGGATTTGTGATAGTGGTGGGATAGTTGTAGGGTTTTTAGTGTAGTTAACAGGGAATGAAGGTGGAGGATGCCCCCTGATCCAAGACTAATACATTTCTGTCATCTGCTGTTTCAACATTTGGACCTCCTATTTCAATTTGGACTCCGACTCCACAAACTCCCTCGACGGGTCAACAACTCCTGTGTCCGAGTCTTTGCTAGCCATGACTCCCTTGCTCTTTGACCTTGTGTTGTATGGAAGAGTTACCAGTTTAAGAACCACAAACCAACCACCCTACTGCTATAATGAGGATAACGAAGAGGAACAAAATGAAGTCATCATGTTAGCGTTAGGGAATTTAACAACTAAAAATATCACATTACGTGCAATGCGCCTAGCAACAATTAACGGTTCAAGAATGACTTCGAGGGTCACAAGGTCACTTTGCATCATCCCAATTTGTTCATTTCAATCTTCTCTTCTCTTTCCTTTTCTAGCACTTGCTTGCTCATTTTCCTTTCTCTTTTTTTCTAATTATCACTCTTTTCTTTCCTCCCATTTCTCACATCCCATAATTTCACCCTTTATTTTTTGTTTCCTTCTTTTACTTTTTTCTTTTAATAAAATAATAAAAAAGTGATTCGATCGAACCCTATGTAGGTTGCCTAAGTATCATGATGTCGTATGAATTATATCTTTGCGTAGTTCGGGAAAATCGGGAATAAAGTAAACAAACTAACATTCTCTTTTTCTTTTTCTTTTCCTTTTTATCTTAATGACTACTCTGATGAGAAAAGAGAAATAAAAGAAGCAAATCCTTTTTTTTTTAATTTTATAGATTTAATGTTCTATAACCTATTCTAAACTCAAGCTTAACGAGCATATATTTTTTCTTTTTTCTTTTTGAAACAAACACTCTATGGGAAATTATTAAGGAAAAAACTCTACAAGTGAAAAATATTTTTTTGATTCTTTTATTAGGAAGGCAATTTAAAGCATAAACCAAAGAAAAAATATTTTGAATTTTCATTGATATCCCGGAAGAAAGATTTCGAAACGAGAAATTAACAAGATAAAAAATATTTTTGGATTTCAGTTTTTAATTACCTAATAAAGAAACTTTAAAGATAAACAAAAGATATAGTATGTTTTTTTTCTTTTATGTACAATATCCTCAAGCAACTCCTGAATGAGCGATCCTGCCTGGATGGTCCCGGGGTGTCTGTCATGCTCAAACTCCGGTAAGTAGACCCACACCTATATACAAAAATTGAGACCAAATAAAGTTAAATACCTAGAACACTATGTGAGACAATAACCCATATGCAAGACATGTTTGTGACTATTTTTGCAAAATTACTTATGTGGCCAAAAGGTGGCTAGAAGTAAAAAATTTAGCTAAGACCCCGCAAAGCCAAGAACCTAAGATTCACTAGAAAGACCGGCCCTATGTGAGTTGCCTACGTATCCCACCCCGAAAGACGAGAATCAGGTATGCGTAGTTCGGGCAGATTGGACACAGGCAAAAAATAAAAAACACAACTAATTTAAAGAAAATATATTTTTTGGTCTTTTTTTTGTTTTGTTTTTTTGAAAAATGATGAAACATGTAAACTCTTTATGGATTTTATTTTCCCTTTTTTCATTTTTTTTTATTTTCGAAAAATGAAGAAAAAGTGCAAAATCTTTTTTTTGAATTTTTCATGTTTTTTTTCTTAACAAAAATGTGACAGAAAACATAATTGGGCCCTATTTGCTTTATTTTGACACTTCACCCTCTCTCTTTTTCTTTTTTCATTTTCCCTCAACTATCATTGGTCCGCCAAATGACTCTTTTACCCTTGAAGATTGCAATATGCAGCACATAGGATGGTCTTTTATTGCACATGATGCAAACAAACGTTCCTACTAGGGATCTGGCATGAGGTTATGTTATTCTAAGTTTAAACCTGGGGATTGTGTTCTTGACCTGGCTTACCCGAGCGGACAACTTGAGCCAAAGAGGGGGCAACGTACCGGGAGCATGAAAGTCTACCCAGCCTTATTGCTGGCCCAGCCTCGTCCTATTTGGTATAACTTCTAACAAAAAAAGTGGGTCACGCGAACGTGTGCACCATTTTTTTTCTTTTTTGAAGACTCAGAAAGGAGGCGTAAGAAGGCATTTAAATACAGTTCAAATAATATCAAAGCAATAAATAAGCGACAGTTAGCACATTAGGTCCACAAATGCAGTAATATCAACAAACAATAAAGCCAAGCATAGATCATATTAACAAGCTCGAATTCTTGAACCCTGAATCAAATATTCTGGGTTCTTATCCCCAGCAGAGTTGCCAGAGCTGTCACACCTCCTTTTTACTACCCCCGGAAGGCTATAAGAGAGTTTTTTCCAATTTAAGTGACAATCGAAATAGGATTAATTATTAGATTCAGAGTCGCCACTTGGGATAATTTATAGTAACGACCCAATCGGTCGTTTCGAGCTCTGGCGCGTCGTTCAGCAGATTTAGGCCATGAGCAGCTTCACTTCAGGTATTATGGCTTGAGAACACGGTCGGAATTGAATTTTGGGAAGTTCGAAGTTGATTTGGAAAGAGAATTCTCATTTCGGAAGCTTTAAGTTGAAAGAATTAGCTAAGATTGGATTTTTGAGTAAACGACCTCGAAATAGAGATTTGAAGGTTCCAGAAGGTTTGTACGATAATTTTGGACTTGGGCGTATGTCCGGATCGGGTTTTGTAAGACACGTAGAGCGTTTTGGTGCATATTATGGAAGTTAGCATTTTGGAAGAAATTTCATAAGTTTGGGTTGAAGTGCATTTCAGTGTTATCGATGTCTGTTTGGGATTCCGAGTCTCGGGGTAGCTCTGTATGGCGATTCTGGAGTTGGGAGCGCGATCGGAAGTGAATTCGGAGGTCCGTAGGTCATTTGGCTAAAGATAGAAATTTTAAGGTTTTTGAGAAGTTTGACTGAGAGTTGACTTTTTTGATATCGGGGTCGAATTCCGATTCCAAAAGTTGGAGTAGGTCCATAATGTCGAATATGACTTGCGTGCAAAATTTGAGGTCATTCGGACGTGATTTGATAGGCTTAAACTTCGAAAGTAGAAGTTTGAAATTTTAAAGTTCATAAGGCTTGGATTGGAGGTCGATTCGTGGTTTTAGCGATGTTTGATGTGATTTGAGTCTCGAGCAAGTCCGTAATGTTTTATGAGACTGGTTGGTATGATTGGACCGGGTCCCGGGGCCCTCGGGTGGATTCCAGGTGGTTAACGGAGCGAAAAATGGAATTTTGGAAAGGGCTGAAGTTGTTGGTTACTGGTGTTACCGCAGCTATGAGACTAGGGCCGCAGGTGCGGAGCCGCAGAAGCGGCCTTCGTGCCACAGAAGCGGAAATGGACGGTTAGGTAGGGACCGCAGATGCGGTCATTTTGCCGCAGATGCGGAGGAGAGGGCATAGAAGTGGAATGGGCTGGGAGCCCTGGACCGCAGAAGCGGCGTTTGGTTCACTCTTGCTAGACCGTAGAAGCAGTCAAGAGACCGCAGGTGCTGAAATGCTGGAGGCAGTGAGGTTCTTCTAAATCGGGGTTTGGGTTCATTTCAACTCCATTTCTTCCATTGGAGCCGATTTTGGAGCAACTTTGAGGTGCCATTTTCACCACCAAGCATGAGCTAAGTAATTTATGCTAGCTTTTAGTTAGATACATGATTATATACGGATTTGGACATGGAAATTGGTAGAAACTTGGGGTTTGAGGGAAGACCTCGAAAATTCATATTCTTGGATTTTGACCACGATTTTGGGTATGGAATTAAGAGAAAATCATATATTTGAGTTCCTGAGTACATGGGTAAACTTTATCTTCGAGAAATTTCGAAATCTGAGCACGTGGGCCCGAGGGCGTTTTTCTCAACTTTTCGATCGGGGTTAGGAATTGTTATAAATTGGATTATAATGAGTACCTTAGCATATATTAAGGGGTTTACATAATTATTTGCTAGTTTTGGAGCATTGGAGCATCGATTTGAGTCGTCGGAAGGGCTTGGAAGCTGGTTTTGGAGCTTCAGAGCGAGGTGAGTCTCCTTTCTAACCTTGTAAGAGGGAATTGTCCCCATAGGTGATATAATTGGTTATTTGCTTCTATTTGTGGGGGCTACGTAAGCACGAGGTGACGAGAGTCCGTGCATAGCCACTATTATATTTAAGTCCGGGTAGTCTAGGACCCAAAAGCATGATTTACTTGGACTATTTGTAATCTTACTGACAGATTAAATTGCTTAAATCATATCGAATAAGTAAATGAATTTCTAAGAAGATTTAAACTTCATTTTCTTAAATTGTTAAAAGAGAATTGGCTTTTCTTTGGATAATTATTCCATGTTGACTTCTTTATTGACTGTCTGTGTGTGTTTATTTTTGGAACGGGCCAAACGACTCGGTAGATTAAATAAATGCATCCATGGTTTGTGCCGTTCGACCCTCGGTAGTGCACAGTTTAAATATTGTTGGATCGGGTAGTACGACCTCGGCATGATATGCGCATGCTTGTATTGCTTGCCTGAGAATGTTATGTGATAATATTTGCCTTCCCTAGCCAGACATAGTTGATAAGTATAATGAAAAGTAAATATTGGAAATCCGTATTTATTTGAGATGTTGTTTACCTGCTATCTAGTTTTCCGAGTTTATAATTTCTTTATAAAAATACATGATTTCCTCACATTTTCACTATATTATTATTGGACCACTAGTAAATGTCAAAGTCAACCTCTCATCTCTACTTCTTCAAGATTAGACAGGATACTCATTGGGTACACGTTGTTTTTGTACTCATACTACACTTGCTGCGTATTTTTGTTGCACAAGCACATGCATCTCTAGTGGCCTCGTGGGCGTAGAAACACGGTTGATACAGAGACTTAGGTGAGCTGCACTTCCCAAGACGACCCGTAGCCAGCAGTGTCTCTTTCAAATTACTATATTTACTTTCTGTCCAATATTGTATTCCGGCGGTTGTTATACTACATTATTTCCTAGAAATTGCTCATGTACTTGTGACACCAGGTTTTGGTATGATCACGGGATCTTTTAGTAGTTAAATTTTATAAAGAAATCCTCATTTATCCAGCGGAGTTTATTATTTATTATTTATTTATTTAAAGGAAATGATTTCAAAATAATTAAAATGAAAAATTGCTAGTAAATTGTGGTTGGCTTGCCTGACAGTGGTTTCCAGCGCCATCACGGCCCTTAGTGGATTTTGGGTCGTGACAACATGGTATTAGAGCACTAGGTTCCCTTCGTTCTCACGAGTCATGAGCAAGTCTAGTAGAGTCTCGCAGATCGGTACGGAGACGTCTATACTTATCTTCGGGAGAGTACAGGGCTGTTAGGAGTACTTTCCTTCTTGATTCATCATCGTACAATTTGATTCCTTGAGGCTTATGCCCTTGTTTCCTTCCTACTAAATCTTACGCGACGCGAACCGCTTGTTATAAATTGAGAATTGAATAATTGTAAATGGTACTACAGATGCGGTGCAGGATGTTTCTCCCGGTATAGTTGGTTGGGCTATTGCTGCCGCCTTGTGAAAGGATTTTTTCTATTGTCTCAGCTCGGTAGTTGTGCTTCTAAGAGCTTGGAGGCTATGCACAGGTTGCTATGATGCTCACGATTGGTTATCGCACAGTATTGACTTGAGGGTAGGATACTTGCCTATGTGTTGGAGCGGAGAATGAATTGAAAGGAAGTCTACTCAGTGCACGATTCAAAGATCTGATATTTCATTTCCGGCAGAGGAGAAGCGATTGGCCTATAGATGTTCTAGTTCGTTTTGATGGAGTCACAAGACTTGGTATTTTCGAGCGAGGTGGAATTTTCATCTGTGATGTGGTATTGTCGCCCTCTATTGAATGTGTTAAGTTTGCCGGTGTTATGGTCTTCTGCAATTTGCCTTTGGGGTAAGATATTGTGAAATAATGTTGGAGAAACGACTGTTAGATATCGCGGGGTGCGGTAGTTCAGGAGTGAATCGGTGTTTCTAATGTTGACAACTCGAGAGAGACGATTCTTCGAAAAGGTTTAAAAGCTAGTAGCGGTCTATTGGTTCAAGTGCTACCGATATAGATTTTGATCTAAGGTATTAGCTGAGCAGCAAAGGATGAGGAAGGACGTGTGGGAAGTGTCACGTGGTGGTTAAACTTCTAGAAGGCCAGGTGTAAGAAGTGGAGGTTGAGTAGTTTCTTAAAGAGGTGAGTCTGCCCAAAGTGGGAGAGTGGAAGAGTAGTATGTGGATTCAGTGGCAGGATAACTACACCCTTGAGGAAAGTTTAGAGTGATTTGGGGAGTTTTAGTGGATAGTGGATGGGTCGACGGACTTAATTTGAAATATCGGCTATTATTCGGCAAGAGATTTGATATGATAAAAAGGAGCTGCTTTATATGAAGGCGGATACAACTTAACTTTGAATTGAAAGATATTGTCGCACATTTAGTTGATGTCCACGAGGAGTGAATGAACTTCTGCAACTGGTGAATGAGCACGGGCTCAGGTGATTTATCTCCTGTGAGCAGGTCAGCGATCGAATGGTTGGCGAAGCTCCTGCGAAGGATTTTACTGGCAATCCGGTAAGAGGTCTAATATGTGAATGTCGCTAGAGATTCAGAGTGTTCATGAAATTCTAACGGAAGGATTTCGAGGAATCTGGCAGTTTAATTGCGTAAGGTTATGTCAATAAGAGATAAAGAATCTTAGTGGGTTCCAAATTTGTGTAATAGTGGCTTCAAGCTAAGTGGGAGAGTCCCACCGCCTACAGTTGGATTGCATGGTCGTCTATTTATGAGATTTACGGTTATTAGCATATTGATGGGTTATTTCAACTAAGGGAATAAGAACATAAGAGGTAATATGAGCTAAGGAATTATTAAGGGTGTCCTAGGGCTGGCCTCATTGGCTCATGTTCAGACTTGGGGAAGGATTCAGGATTTATGCCTTTTATAGATGTGGGTTTCAAGGGAACTGATTCTGCCGGGTGCTTCGTCGAGAGGTTATTCATGTGCTAGAAGATTCGAGGAGTTGATTATATTCGGGGACAAGTCATAGCGGGTGGCTCTCAACCACGGTCCTAGTCGATTCAAAAGTTAAATGTGGTGCCTAATGATTTCGAGCCTATAAGTATGGTTAAGAATCGAGCTTTTGTAGAAGATTATGATAAGAGGCTCGGAGTGTTCTATGATATTTTCGTCTTGCAGTGTAGCATTGGGAGGAAATAGGAGAAAATAGACTCTGAATTTGTAGAGGAATAATCAGAATGGGTGTACCAGTTAAAGATGCCAATGAGCGTGCAAGGAGGGTATGAAACAGTTCATGGGCTTGGAGACAATGTGGTCTCGAGGAATGGAGTCGTTCAAGATGAGTGCAGATTCAGGTCAGTGATGTAAGGAATGGAGCTATTATTATCTCTAAGGCAGTTAATGATAAATTAGTAGAGGTTGGATTAGGTTAGCCATGGTTGAATTGGCATAATGGTGGCGGAGATCAGTTTCTTCAGAGTGATTAAGTTATGCACGTGATTTGTGGTGGTACGTATGAGTCTTGTCGGCCGCCGTAATTGATTTATTCGGAAGTATTCTATTGTTAAGGCTTGTTATGTGTGGGCAAATCCCGGAAGGGCTATGGTGGCTCAGACCACTATTGGAAGATTTGCATATTCTACGGTCATGAGAATTCACCTATGTGTTGCTATAGTTTACCTGAGATGAGTTAAGTGAAAAATTTCTATATGATGAAGTATTAATCAATTAGTGGTTTCGGAGTCATGATGAAAATCTTGTTCTATCGTGTATTGGCACGTTGGGTGCAGTGAGTGGTGTAAAGTTTGAAAGTGAAGACCAAGGTTGCAGTTCGGTGTTGGCAAGAATGTCGCAAGCTCGGATGAGCAAGAATGGAGTTTGGATGTTTAAGGTAAGTTGGTATTGTCTTCAGCGTCACCCGATATTGGTGTGTTGTGAAAAAGGCTTTGCATCCTGGTTGAGGATTCTTGATCGCTTTTCAGCGTTAGTGCAGCTGGTGGTTTGGATGCACAGACCGGTTATCTGTTACGGAGGTTGAGCGTGCCCCACGGGAAGGTTGTATAAGTGTGGCAGCTAGCCACTTGATTGATTGAAGAGTTAAACCAACTATGAAGACTAAAGTGATGTCACTAAATTGAGAATTGATGCCTGGAGGGCACTCGGTTTATTGGGTTTTGGACCGTTGAGGATTACTCCAGTTATGATGGTTTTTCCTGTGTGTTATGAGGAAAAGGGGAGTTATTATTGACCTTTGAAAGGTTATTAGCCTGGTTCAGTGCGGTCGGAATCAGCTTGAGGTTTGTGGATGGATTTAATGTGTATATGGTCTCTATATCAAGCCAGATGTGTTCATTTCAGCAATGCTCACCTTATGGAAGAGTAGTCAGGCGTTATTTCATCGTCAGCTATTTCATATAATGATGTATTGCACCATATAAGTTGTGAGACGGCTTGGTGAATTTCTTATGTGTTGAGATTCCGCGTAGAGATGATGTTATATAAGCAAGATGCCTCTTGAGATTCAGATCGTATATCGATCCTCAGTTGTGCTTGAGTTTTGTAGCTTATGGCACTATATGTCTCCCCAGGGATGGTATTACGCACTTAGCGTGCTTGTGACCGATATTCGGTAATTTGTTGTAATGAGCAATTTACCTCGATGTATATCTCTTTATGTAAGTTCTATGTGTGGATCGGGTGGCATGACGCCATGGGTATGTTATTTGGATCGGGTTGCGCGTCGCAACAGTGTCATGTTGAATGCAGTTTTGATACTTCATCTTATGTGTGTTTGTTTTCCATTTTTTGAGGAAAATTCATATTAGTTGCGCGAGTTGAGTAGTTCCTTCTAGAGTTCATTTCCCTTTGTATCCCGTTTGAGTTGGTTGCCTATTGGCACATTGTGGCATCATATGAGACTTTTGATCATGTCCGGGGTGGCTTATTGCCTGAGCAGTTCGTACTAGGTGAGACGAGATCATTGGATTTAGAATCAGTGCAACCTGATTATATGAAGTATATTAAGAAGCAAAGACCATTACTTGGTTCAGAATGAGGTGAGGGTTCTTGTCAGGAGTATAGACCAAATGATTTGTTGATTCGGTAGTCGGTTATGAATTTCTACACATCTCTTCCATCGTGGCGGTATTGTAAGAGTTAGAGCAAGACCTATATATGTCATGAGGTGCAATGGGAGCATCAAATTTATGGAATTTCGACTATTATGCCAGAGAATGTTATTGTGGTTCTGTGAATAAAGAGGTGCAAGGTGTGAATTCAGCAAGGGTATGCAGTCATGTTCTGGTACATCGTGTACTGAATGATACGGTGTTCGTATGTTGGAAATAGGCTTGGTAGTGAATTTTGGATGTTGGAATTGGGCTCTAAGGCTTATTTGCTTAAGTGAAAAAAGGTATCTTCAGATTGATCGAGCTAGGGTGCCCAGCTGAGTTGTGGTAGCACGGGTAGGTGCTCGAGGTGTAATAGTGATTTCGAGCAACCCCAGCGTAGTTCGTAGCACATTCGAGGACGAATGTATGTTTAAGTTGGAGAGAATGTGATGACCCGACCGGTCATTTCAAGCTCTAGCGCGTCATTCAGCAGTTTGAGGCCATGAGCAGCTTCACTTCAGGTATTATGATTTGAGCGCACGGTCGGAATTGAATTTCGGCAAGTTCGGAGTTGACTTGGAAAGAGAATTCTCATTTCTGAAGCTTTAAGTTGAAAGAATTAGCTAAGATTGGATTTTTGAGTAAACGACCTCGGAATCGGGATTCGAAGGTTCTAGCAGGTTCGTATGATGATTTCGAACTTGGGCGTATGTCTGGATCGGGTTTTGGAAGACCCGGGGAGTGTTTTGGCACCTATTGTGAAAGTTAGCATTTTGGAAGAAATTTCATAAGTTTGGGTAGAAGTGTATTTCAGTGTTATCAATGTCCATTTGGGATTCCGAGTCTGGGAGTATCTCCGTATGATGATTCTGGAGTTGGGAGCGCGATCGGAAGTGTTCGGAGGTCCATAGGTCATTTTGGAGTCATTTGGCTAAAGATAAAAATTTTAAGGTTTTTGAGAAGTTTTATCGAGAGTTAACTTTTTGATATCGGGGTCGGATTCTGATTCCGAAAGTTGGAGTAGGTCCGTAATGTCGAAAATGACTTGCGTGCAAAATTTGAGGTCAATCGGACGTGATTTGATAGGTTTAAACATCGAAAGTAGAAGTTTGAAATTCTAAAGTTCATAAGGCTTGGATTGGAGGTCGATTTGTGGTTTTAGCGATGTTTGATATGATTTCAGACCTCAAGTAAGTCCGTAATGTGTTATGGGACTGGTTGGTATGATTGGTTGGGGTCCCGGGGGCCTCGGGTGGTTTCCGAGTGTTTAACGGAGCGAAAGATGGAATTTTGGAAAGGGCTAAAGTTGCTGGTTGCTGGTGTAACCGCACCTGCGAGACTAGGGCCGCAAGTGCGGATCTGCAAAAGCGGCCTTTGCGCCGTAGAAGCGGAAATGGACGGCTAGGCTGGGACCGCAGATGCGGTCATTTTTCCGCAGATGCGGGACCACATATGCGGAGGAGAGGGCGCAAAATCGGAATGCGAGCCATGGACCGCAGAAGCAGCATTTGGTTTACACATGCGAGACCGCAGGTGCAGAAATGCTGGAGGCAGTGAGGTTCTTTTAAATCGGGGGTTGGGTTCATTTCAACCACATTTCTTCCATTGGAGCCGATTTTGGAGCAACTTTGAGGTGCCATTTTCACCACCAAGCATGAGCTAAGTAGTTTATGCTAGTTTTTAGTTAGATACATGATTATATACTGATTGGACATGGAAATTGGTAGAAACTTGGGGTTTGAGGGAAGACCTAAAAAATTTGTATTCTTAGATTTTGACCACGATTTTGGGTATGGAATTAGGAAAAAATCATATATTTGAGTTTGTGAGTTCATGGGTAAACTTTATCTTCGAGAAATTTCAGAATTCGAGCACGTGGGCCTAGGGAGTTTTTGTCAACTTTTTGATCGGGGTTAGGAATAGTTATAAATTAGATTATAATGAGTACCTTAGCAATTTGCTAGTTTTGAAGCATTGGAGCATCGGTTTGAGTCGTCGAAAGGGCTTGGAAGCCGGTTTTGGAGCTTCGGAGCAAGGTGAGTCTCCTTTATAACCTTGTAAGAGGGAATTGTCCCCATAGGTGATATAATTGGTTATGTGCTTCTATATGTGGGGGCTACGTATGCACGAGGTAACGAGAGTACGTGCGTAGCTACTATTATGTTTAAGTCCGGGTAGTCTAGGACCCAAAAGCATGCTATAATTGGACTATTTGTAATCTTATTGACAACTTGAATTGCTTAAATCACATCGAATTAGTAAATGAATTTCTAAAAAGATTTAAACTTCATTTTCTTAAATTATTAAAAGAGAATTGGCTTTTCTTTGGATAGTTGTTCCATGTTCACTTCTTGATTGATTGTCTGTGTGTGTTTATTTTTGGAACGGGCCAAATGTCTCGGTAGATTAAATAGATGCATCTATGGTTCGTGTCGTTCGACCCTCGGTAGTGCATAGTTTAAATATTGTTGGATCGGGCCGTACGACCTCGACATGATATGCGCATGCTTGTATTGCTTGCCTGAGAATGTTATGTGATAATATTTGCCTTCCCTAGCCGAACATAGTTGATAAGCATAATGAAATTTAAACCTTGGAAATCCGTATTTATTTGAGATGTTGTTTACCTGCTATCTAGTTTTACGAGTTTATATATGCTTTATAAAAATCCATGATTTCCTCACATTTTCACTATATTATTATTGGACTACTAGTAAATGTCAAAGTCGACCTCTCGTCTCTACTTCTTCGAGATTAGACGGGATACTCATTGGGTACACGTTGTTTTCGTACTCATACTACATTTGCTGTGCATTTTTGTTGAACAAGCACCTGCATCTCTAGAGGCCTAGCGGGCGTAGCGGCACGGTTGATACGGAGATTTAGGTGAGCTGCACTTCCCAAGATGTCCCGCAGCCAACAGTGCCTCTTTCAAATTACTGTATTTACTTTCTGTCCAATATTGTATTCTGGACGGTTGTTGTACTATATTATTTCCTAGAAATTGCTCATGTACTTGTGACACCGGGTTTTGGGATGATCATGGAATTTTTCAGTAGTTAAATTTTTTAAAGACATCGTCATTTATCTAGTGGAGTTTATTATTCATTATTTATTTATTTAAAGAAATTGAGAAATTTCAAAATAACTCAAAATGAGAAATTGCTAGTAAATTGTGGTTGGCTTGCCTGACATTGGTGTCCGGCGCTATCACGACCCTTAGTGGATTTTGGCTCGTGACATTTATGGTGTCCCAAGTCACCGGTTTAAAATCCCGAATCGAGGAAGATGACTCTATTTATGATCTACAAACACATAAATCTGGGTAAGGAATTCTGTTAACCCGGGAAAATGTGTTAGGCATTTCCGAGTTTCGTGGTTTTAGCACGGTCGCTTTGATCATACTTGGCTTATTAAATTGTTTAATTACTCATTTTAGAACCTATGTGCTTTTACCTCTTTTTTAAGAAATTACCTTGAAACGAGTCACGCGTACGTGTACTCATTTTGTTTGGTGCGTCAAAAACCATGTCACGTGGACGTGTCCACAATTAATAAAGCTTTATTATTATTAAGACAGTTTAGTCGAAGTTGTGCGAATGCATACTCTGATTTTATTTTTAAGCAATCATAATTATGTCACGCGAATGTGTACACAACCACAATTATTTGACTAATTAAAATCGTGCCTAATACAAACTACCATGTTCATGAATAATTTTTCCTACTTGAGATTGTGGTAAGGTCATGAATTATGGATATGAAGTTGTGGGGAAGTGTAGCATTTAGCTATTATTGTAACTAAAGATATTGCTATAGCCTTCCTATTATTCCTATAATCGAGCATAAAGACAATCCTAAAAAAACAATTAAAGAATAATACAATCACATAAGCTAACAGAGTAGTAACGTAAAAAAACAAGCTTCAGTAGAACACAAATTCAAGCATTAAATTATTAATAATCATGTTTACCAATTTATGATTGTTAAAGAAATGGAAGAATTAAAAATGAGAGTCAAAAGCGTGGAACTTTACGTCAAGATTATAATATCGTCCAGAATCAATGGCTTAATCTCGCCGGTGGCGGAACCTCGATCAAAACTCGAACAAGAGCGACAACTACGAAGAAACTCGACTCAATCAAACCTTATCGTTTTTGAATCCAGCTGTGTCCGTTCCCTCTCTCTCTATCCTAAGTTATGCCCTGTTTTTGTCTTCTCAAACCAAATTGCCCATAATGAGTTTTCAACAAAAACAAAAGAAAACGATGAATGACAGGGAACAGAGCTGTCAGAAAATCTAAAACCAACCGCTGGCGTCCATATCCGGCGAGATAACGCCGACGAAAGCAAAGTTGACAGTGGGGTGATACACGATAGCAACTAAGAACAAGAGAGAGAGATAAACGAAGGGGAAATAGAAAGGAACGAGGGTGAGATGAGGTGAGAATCACTGCTAGGTACTTTAGGGTTCGTCCATTTTTGTTCGAGGAAGATGAAGAAGCTTCAGCTATAGCTGGTTGCAGAAGATCAAAGAAACAGCTGTTTTGTGTTATCCAGACTGCTGATGGCTTCAGGTCTTTTGGTTGAGGGAGACGACATGGGAGGGGGTCTCTTGGGTTCTGCAACTGGTGTTGGTGAAGGGGACAAGTTGCGTTAAGGTGTGCTGATGGGTGTAACAGCTATAGCTTAGGTCCTTAGGTTTAGGCTGCTGCGGCTGAAGCTTTTTTAATCTTCTTAGGTTCCTAGGGTTTTTCTTGTGTCTCAATGAAGAAGAAGATGGAATTCCGACGGGGGCTGTGAATTGCAGCTGATTTTTAGAGTGTCTAGGGGTCTAGGGTCTAGGGATTTCTAGGCTGGTTTTTAGTTATATAAAAAGGTTTTTAGGTTAAGAAAGTATGTGTTTGGTATTATTGGGCTTTAAAATTGGGTCAAAGACTAAAAAACCCTACAAAATTCATAAAGACGGGATAAACCAACCCAAAACTAATTCCTCCTTCTAGAATTATATACAATTTATAATATAAAAATATAAAACTAATTCTAATTAATTAAACTAAACTATATTAAAATATGAAACCATTTTTGTGTTTTCAAGATTATATAAAAATAAAAATAAGGTACTATTTTTGTATATTTTTTATTTAAATTTATGAAAGATACATGAACTAAAAACTTTTTCTTTTGTAATTTTTATTTTTGTGATAAAATAAAGTAAAAGAGTCAAAACTAATTGAAATAGCGATATTAGGCCTAAACTAAACATTTACATGCTAAAATATGAAAAATCTTGGGGAGGGTCAACAATAACGTGTTTACACTGCCAAAGTCAGGCCATCTTTGGACGAGGAACAGATGAACAAGTTCTTCGTCAGAGCACAGGATCCGCAGTATTATGAAAGATTGATGGTTATTGAGAACCATAAATTCTCTGATATCATCAAACTCAGGCAAAGAATCGAGGAAGGTATCAAAAGCGGGATGGTAACGAATTTTGAGGCATTACAGGCCGTAAATAAGGCATTCCAATTAGGCGGTATATCAAAAGAAAAAAGACGTTGGGGCCGTAATGGTGGCTCAAGGCCCGATATCTCCACTTACCTATCAAACACCTCCACTCACATATCAAACACCTCCACCCACATACCAAGAACCACCACCCACATATCAACCGTCATCTCCCAGATATTCCAAACCAGCCATTGTTTACCATACCTATAACTCTCAACCATTTCATTTTCAGTCACCTCCGACTCGCCAAAATTATCCAAGACCAAGACCCAATTTTGACCGCAAGCCACCCAGACAATACACTGTTATTGCTGAACCCATCAACCAACTGTATGAAAGGTTAAAAGCCACTGGTAACATCACACATATTCCCGCTATGGCATTAGAAAATCCATCCCAATATGTCAATCAAAACAAAATTTGTGTATGAAAGGGCATTGTCACGTCCCAAACCGATGGGCTGCGACGGATGCTTGAGTCCTATCTGTCAAACACCCTTAAGCATGCGTCTAATATATGAACCTGTATAATATTTTCTGTATAAACATGAATAACATACGTGAGGGTAACCTATCCAAAAGATATATGTACATATACATGCGGAATACAGTGGGCGAGCAGGCAAGGCTGCTATAGACAATTATATACCCAAAATTGGAAGCCGACAAGGCCACATGCTATCCAACTATACAGAACTGTCTACAGACCTTTAATAGAAACGTAATTGAACAAAGACGGGACTAAGCCACATCATACCCATATAAATATAAATATATATATATATATATATATATATATATATATATATATATATATATATATATATATATATATATATATATATACACAAAACAAAAAGCAGCTCCGGATCAAGCGCAGCACGCTAACTCTCGCTGATCAATAATCCTAAGAAGGGGGACTGTCAGCTTGCATACCTGCACCTGCGGGCATGAAACACAGGCCCTGTGAAATAGGGCGTCAGTACGAAAAATCTACTGGGTATGTAAGGCATGAAAATAAGTACGTAAAATACATAGATGAAACATGGAATACAGAAAAACCTTTAAATCTGAATAACTCTATAAATTTTGAAATGCTTATAATATCATGCACATGCGCATAAATGTCGTGCCATGCATAGGTATGGGTGTACATAATATCATCAATCTACTGAGGGCATCCCATCATATCGTCTCGGCTACTATGGGCAACATCTTCAACATATACCAGCTGATCAGGTGGTGGTGCGTATATAACGCCATTACCTCATCCCATATCCTATATACATATACATACATATATACGCGTATATAACGCCATCTGAATCATATTTAGCCACTGTGGGAAACATCATCATTATATACTAGCTGATCAGGTGGTGGTGCGTATATAATGCCTTAACCTTTTCCCATATCACATATACATATATTTACATATATACGCGTATATAACGCCATCTGGTCATGGGTCAATGCAC
Source organism: Nicotiana tabacum (assembly GCF_000715075.1). Classification (NCBI taxonomy): domain Eukaryota; kingdom Viridiplantae; phylum Streptophyta; class Magnoliopsida; order Solanales; family Solanaceae; genus Nicotiana; species Nicotiana tabacum. The sequence continues at coordinate 34,248,827 of NC_134087.1, read as the reverse complement.
ATATATGAAATGCATGAAAAACACGTAATAATCTCAATATTCCTTCCAGATAAATTTTTCCAACTGCGTATTATTCTAAGACCCACGAGAAGAAGATAATAATATTTTTCCTGGGGAATCAAGAATATAGACACCCCTACTATGTATATGAATAGAGTAATTTATAGAGACCGTGTATTTGCTCGTTTCTTTAGTATAATTTGGATCATGCCAAAAAAAAGAAGGGAGAGTCTTAACATACCTATTCCCGGAATTATTTGAACGAACCTACTTCTGAGAAATATGGACGAAATTTACACTTGGACAGCTTGAAATTTCGGACGAACTCAATCTGCTTTTAACGTCTTTTTTGAATGAAATTTGCTAAGGATTGAATTGAACAATATTCCTACTCTCTCATGTTTGCAAGTTTGAAGTCAGAATGTCAAAAGATTGTTTTCTTGGTTTTGGTTCAAGACAGAACATAAGTCTTAATTTTGAATGAATTGTATTGCTTTCTTTGATTTGATAAAGCTCACCAAAGGATAAGATTTTGAAATCTAAGCCTTTTGACACATGTAAAGTTAATTAAAGACTCATCTTATCTTAAGGGAGGGCTTCCACATTACTCTTTGGGGTAATTGATTAAATCTATCCACTTATTAATTAATCGGGTAATGTTTCGTTACCCGGTAATTAATCTATTACCCGCATAATTTAAAAATTATCGCAAATTACTTAAAATTATACTTATTTTTAAAATACTTCATATATACTTTATATATTACACTACCGTGGTCATATGATACCTTTCATGGTACTAGTTTATAATTATCGGGTATTATTACTTGATCCGTATTTTATTCAAACTTGGCCATTTTCAACGAAACTCGTTCTCTCTAATTCGTGCATCCTTTATCCTTCATGACACTTATTTATCGCCTATTATAAATAGCGTAAGTACGTTAACATCAAGATGATCTCATCCCTAAATCTACGTCGGTTATATGAAAACGTAATTTTAACGTACGAAAACGTGAGATGTGGCATCCTTCCCCCCTTAGAAACATCCATCCTCGAATGTTCAACTCCCCGTAATCTGCATAACTTTGGGAGGGTCGCCTTTGTAACAACACCACTACCAATTCTCCTCGTAGAAGCTTAAAAACTCAACGCCACACAGGACCACAATTAAGAATAACGACCATGGCCTCAAATGACCAACGACAATAACCAACATAAGAATTTATACACGTACCTTATGATTATGACGTCTTAGTCGGACCCTTATCTGGAGGAGGAAATAGGTAGGGATATCTAGACTTCATGTTTTCCTCGGCTTCCCAAGTCATTTCTTCGGCATTGTTATTTGTCCAAAGTACTTTCACGGAGGCTACCTCCTTATTCTCCAGCTTGCGGATTTGTCAGTCTAGAATGGTAACCGGAATTTCTTCATATGACAAGTCCTCTGTAATTTGTACATCATTCGTGGGCACCACTCGGGTAGGATCTCCAATGCACTTTCGTAACATAGATACGTGAAAAACTGGATGGAAAGACTCCAATTCCGAGGGCAATTCTAAATGATAAGCTACTCGGCCCATTCTCCGAATGATCCTATAAGGCCCAATATATTGTGGGCTAAGTTTTCCTTTTTTTCCAAATCTCATCACACCCTTCATAGGCGACACCTTTAAGATTACCAGTCATCAACCCCGAACTCTAAATCTTGACATCGTATGTCAGAATATGACTTTTGATGACTCTGAGGTGTCACCAGTCGATCCCGTATAAGCTTTACTTTTTTATGGCTTGCTGAACCAGGTCTGGCCCATGTAATCTAGATTCTTCAATGTCGAACCACCCTGTAGGCAACCTACACTTTTGTCCGTAAAGAGCTTCGTATGGAGACATCTGAATGCTGGAATGGTAGCTATTATTATATGCGAACTCAGTAAGCGGTAGATGATCATCCTAGTTACGTTTGAAGTCTATTACACAAGCTCGTAACATATCCTCCAGTGTTTGAATAGTACGCTTCGCCTGTCCGTCTGTCTGGGGATGAAATGTTGTACTAAGACTTACTTGAGTCCCCAATCCCTTTTGGAAGGACCTCCAGAAGTTAGTTGTAAATTGAGCTCCTCTATCCGAGATAATAGATACAGGGAAACCATGCAGTCGTACTATATCCTTGATATAAAGCCTCACATAATCTTATGAGGAATATGTAGTTCTAACGTGCAGAAAATGGGTTGACTTTGTGAGCCTATCAACAATCACCCATATCGAATCGAACTTACGCTAGGTATGAGGTAAGCCTACGATGAAGTCCATATTAATTATTTCCCATTTCCAAGTCGGAATCTCCATAGCCTGCAATAATCCACCGGGTTTTTGATGCTCAATCTTAACCTGCTGATAGTTAGGGCACTGAGCAACAAATTCTGGTATATCCTTTTTCATTCTGTCCCACCAATATATTTCCCTGATGTCATGATACATCTTTGTCTCTCCTAGATTGATAGAATAACGGGAATTGTGAGTTTCTCCCATAACCTGCCGATGCAGCCCCGCAACATTAGGTACACATAATCGTACTCGATATCTGAGGACCCCATATTCTGTAATTTCAAACGATGTCTTCTCCTTATGAAGGGTGGTATCCCTATAATGAACTAACACAGGATCTTTGTACTGGCGTTCCTTTACTTCAGTTATTAAAGAGGATGTTGTCGTATCTTGAAGAGTAATTCTAATAACACCTGAGTCCAGTAACCAAACTCCAAGACTAGTTAGCTAATGAACCTCATAGGATATTTCCGTCTTTTCTGGCTGCAAATACGACATGCTACCCATAGATCTACAGCTGATAGCATAAGCAACTATGTTCGCCTTCCCCGGATGGTATAAAATATCAACGTCATAGTCTTTAATTAGCTCCAACCATCTCCTTTGACGAAGATTCAATTCCTTTTGCTTGAAGATGTATTGGAGGCTCTTATGATCTGTATAGATATCAACATGAATGCCATACAAGTAGTGCCTCCACATCTTTAGTGCATGAATCACCGCAGCTAACTCTAAATCCTGGGTCGGGTAGTTCTTCTCGTGCCTTCTTAGTTGTGTAGAAGAATAAGCTACAACCTTACCATGCTGCATCAGCACACAACCCTATCCAACCCCTGAAGCATCGCAATAGATAACATAACCATCGGTCCCTTCTAGGAGCGTTAGAACCAGTGCTGAAATTAACATGTCTTTTAATGCCTAGAAACTCCGTTCACAAGAATCAGTCCATTGAAACTTTGCTCCCTTCTGAGTCAACTTTGTTAAAGGTGCTGAAAGGGAAGAAACTCCTTCCACAAATCTCCTGTAATAACCTGCCAGCCCAAGAAAGCTACGAACCTCCGTCGGTGTTGTGGGCCTAGGCCAAATCTTTACTGCTTCAATCTTTTGTGCATCCACTCGGATGCCTTCACCCAAAACGTTATGCCGAAGGAAAGTTACAGAGTTCAACCAGAATTCACACTTAGAAAATTTTGCATACAACTTCCTTTCTTGTAAAGCTCTAAGCACAATACTCAGATGACCAGTATGCTCATCCTCTGAACAAGTATATACCATTATATCGTCAATAAATACAATTACAAAAAGATTTAAGAAAGGCCTGAACACACGATTCATCAAATCCATGAATACTAATGGGGCATTGGTCAGACCGAACGACATAACTCGAAACTCAAAGTGCCCATATCTTGTCCTGAATGTTGTATTGGGAATATCTTTATACTTAACCATTACCAGATGGTACCCGGACCTCAAGTCTATCTTTGAAAAGCACTTGGCACCTTGCAACAGATCAAATAAGTCGTCAATCCTTAGGAGCGGGTAATTATTCTTGATCGTCACCTTATTCTGTTGCCTATAACCAATACACATTCATAAGTAACCATCTTTCTTCCTTACAAACAACACAGGTTCTCCCCACGGTGACATACTAGGTCTGATAAAACCTTTTTCAAGCAAGTCCTTTAGTTGTTCTTTCAACTCTTTTAGCTCTGCGAGGGCCATTCTATAGGGAGGAATAGATATTGGGTGAGTATCTGGTAGTATCGCTCTGGTGGGAGACCCGGAAGTTCATCAGGGAAGATATCTGGAAACTCATTTACCACATGGATGGACTGAATGGTTGGTGACTCTACTTCCACATCCTGAACCCGAACTAAGTGATAAATACAGCCCTTTTTGATCATCTTCCTTGCCTTGAGGTAGGAAATAAATCTACCTCCCAGCGATGCCGTGTTACCTTTCCACTCCAAAACAGTCTCCCCTGGAAATTGAAATCGAACTATCTTTGATCTACAATTAATGTTGCCATGACAAAAATCCAACCAATCCATACCCATTATAACATCAAATTCTACCATATCTAACTCGATTAAGTCTACTACGGTAGGTCGACCATGAACTATTATTATACAACCCTTATATACTTGCTTAGCTATCACCGAGTCCACAATAGGTGTAGACACCCCAAAAGGTTTAACCAATTCAGCTTTTATTTCAAACTTACTAGCGACCAACGGAGAAATGTATGATAAGGTGGAACATGGATCAATCAGTGCATATACATCGTAGGAGGAGACTGGTAATATACCTGTAACAACATCAGGCGATGACTCTTGTTCCTGTTGTCCTGCTAAAGCATAAATGCGGTTTTGAGGGCTGCTCGAGCTAGATGTTCCGTCTCTGCCTCTACTACGACTCATTGGTGCTTGGCGACCTTGCTTAGGGGGCGTATTGATGATGATGATCCAGCTACAGATCCCGCTGGCTGAGCTATGCTTGCATCACCTCTCATCGGACAATCCCTCATAATATGGCCTGGATAACCACAAGTATAACAAACACCTAATCCCATACGGCACTGCTTGATATGCTGCTTACCATATTGAGTACATCGTGGTAAGGTTGGCCTCATCTGATTTGACTCATCCCTATACTGAGAACCTGAGGCCCTAAAATTCTGACCAGACCCTGAATATGTAGAACGATCAAATCTCTTACCGCCAAACTGAGGGGCGCGCTAGCCGAGGGCTGGGATAAATATCTTGAATACTGCTGCCTCTAACCACCTTGAAATTCACCAGAAGGATCCGAAGACCTCGCTCTCTTATTCTAGGCCCTGTCATGCTTACGATTGACCCTCTGTTTCTATTTACGCTCCTCTATACCCTGAGTGTATGCCGGAATACGAGAAATATCCATGTATGGCTGAAGTGAAACTGACATACAATCATTAAGCGAGGCTCTAATCCTATCACTAACCAGTGAACCCGATCCTCCATCTTAGATACAACAGTGGGAGCATACCTAGCCAACGAATCAAACTGAAGACTATACTCCCGAACACTCATGTTTCCCTGCCGAAGGGTCAAGAACCTATCAACTCTGGCTCGCTTAAGCTCTGGTGGCAGATAATGACGAAGAAAAGCTTTTGTAAACTCCTGCCATACCGCTGGAAGGGCATTCTCACCTCTGAACAATTCCAAAGACTCGTACAAATTAACTGCAACATCTCGGAGTCTATATGAAGCTACCTTAACTAACTCAGTCGCAGTGGCCTTCATTACCCGTAACGTCCTCTGAACTCTATCAATAAATACCTGAGGGTCCTCATTTGGGTCTGCTCCAGTGAATACCAGAGGGTATAAATTAATAATGTCACGAACCCTCGCACTCACGGACCTATCTGCGTGACCAATACCTGCTTCCAAACGTCGAGCCTGTGCGACTACTAATCGGGTCAATAACTGAACAACATCTCTCATCTCCTGACCTGGCGCATCCGGCTGAGGTGCTGATTGTACAGGGGTGCACGCTGGAGCTGGTGCCCTTCAAAGCTCTTCTGGAAAAGGCAGGGTATGTGAATTTTGAGAAAAAACCTCACCATGAGATTCTCCCCGAGCCCTAGTAACTCGTGGCGCTCGACTAGTAGTCTCACCAGCCACGGACTTTCCCTTCTGGGCGGCTGTTCTCTTTAGAGTCATTGCTAAAAATGTAACATATCATTAGGAACGTGAATTCTTGTATTGCACGATCTGAGATAAAAAGAGAGGATAACATCATATATGTTCTGTAACATCATATTTATAAGTGTGGTGCACGACACACCCATAAAAAAGACTCTACTAGACACGGTCTGTAGACAACCCTAGGACAGAACTACTCTGATACCACTTTTGTCACGACCCAAACTGATAGGCCGCGATGGGTGCTTGAGTCCTATTTGTCAAACACCCTTAAGTATGCGTCTAAGATATGAACCTGTATAACATCTGCTGCATTACGAAAATAACATACGTGAAGGAAACCTGTCATAAAGGAATATGTACGTATACGTGCAGAATACAGTGGGCGAGCCGGCAAGGCCTCTATAGACAATTATACATCCAAAACTAAAAGCCGACAAGGCCACATACAATCCAGCTAGACATACTATCTACAGACCTCTAATAGAAACATAATTGTACAAAGACGGGACTGAGCCACATCATACCCATATACATATACATACATATATATATATATATACACACACACAAACGTATCGTACCAAAACAAAAAGCAGCTTTGGATCAAGTGGAGTACGTCAACACTCGTTGATCAAGAATTCTAAGAAGGGGGACCGTCAGCTTGCCTATCTACACCTGCGAGCATGAAACGCAGGCCCCATGAAATAGGGTGTTAGTACAAAAAATGTACTGAGTATGTAAGGCATGAAAATAAGTACGTAAAAGACATAGATGAAACATAGAATACAGAAATACCTTTAAATCTGAATAACTCTATAAATTTTGAAACGTTTATAATATCATGCACATGCGTATAAATGTTGTGCCATGCATAGGTATGGGTGTACATAATTTCACCAAGCCATTGAGGGCATCCCATCATATCGTCTCGGCCATTGTGGGAAACACCATCAATATATACCAGTTGAT